>NC_077235.1:28046864-29345011 GCF_027887165.1 Monodelphis domestica
GAAGGAAGGAAGGAAGGAAGCAAGGAAGGAAGGAAGGAAGGAAGGAAGGAAGGAAGGAAGGAAGGAAGAAAGAAAGACAGAGAGAGAGAAAGAAAGAAAGAAAGAAAGAAAGAAAGACAGAGAGAAAGAAAGAAAGAAAGACAGAGAGAAAGAAAGAAAGAAAGAAAGACAGAGAGAAAGAAAGACAGAGAGAAAGAAAGACAGAAAGAAAGACAGAGAGAAAGAAAGAAAGAAAGAAAGAAAGAAAGAAAGAAAGAAAGAAAGAAAGAAAGAAAGAAAGAAAGAAAGAAAGAAAGAAAGAAAGAAAGAAAGAAAGAAAGAAAGAAAGAAAGAAAGAAAGAAAGAAAGAAAGAAAAAGGACTTGAACTCAGAGCCTCTGACCTGGCAGCCAGGTCACCTAGTAGATAGAGATGGACACAACTGAAAACAACTGACAAAAATACCCAATATTATTTTAGACTACACTGAGGGCTAGAAAGGCAGAGGAGGGCAAGAAGGACAGTGAAGGATAAGAGAGTCAATGCTGTACAAAGATCAATTAAAGAGCTGAGTTTGCCTGTGTGGACCTGTAGTCAGGAAAAGGTTGAGTTGAAATGCAGTCCCAGACACTTACTAGCTGTGTGACCCTGGGCAAGTCACTTCACCTCTGTTTGCCTCAACTTTCTTCAACAGAGATAATAATAACTACTTCCCAGGATGGTTGTGAGATGTAAAAGAGATAATATTTGCCAAGTGCTTGGCACAGTTCCTGGCACACAACAGGTGCCATACCCTTGCATACTCCTTTCCTTCCCTCTAGAGGCCACATTCTACCACTATACCCATGCTGCCCCAGTGTTATAAAACCTATGTATGTGTAAGTACACAGAAAAACAGAAACTCCCAGTCCCTTATCCATGAATTAGAAGGTCAGATTTGCCACCATTGCTGTTTCAATTAGCAGTATATGCATCTCCACCAGAATTTGGAGAAATGTGACCTGCGAGATAATGAAGAATTCGAAGTGCTTTTCGTAATCACTTGTATGGAACAAAAATTCGACACGTGCAGAGTCATGCTGGTTTCTTACTGAAGGGATGTCTTTGTTTGGCTAGTAGGGTGAAGCTATAGAAAGAAGTCGTGTAGAGCACAGACATCAGACACATGGCCCTCCGTGCTCCCGAGTATGGCCAGAGCCAGATGAAAATGTTGTTGGGACTACTGTGCCAAATAAATAAAAACAAAATAAAACATTGATAAAATTACATTTTTAAAACGACATCACTAGGCAGCCAAACAGGATCCTTATGGATGGTTTCGAGGTGCCCATTTCTACTTGAGTTTGATACCCACTGTTGGGAGGGTATGTAAATCTGGGGGCCCTGAGGTATGGTGGAAGGAGCACAGGCCTTAACCACAAGCACTAGAGTCCGGGAAACCTTAAATACTATTGCCAACTCAGCTCCCTGTTTTCCTAAGGAGGAAACTGATCTAGAGAGGTTAAGTGGCTATGCAGTAGCAGAGCTGGGATTTGAATCCAGGCTCCCTGATTCTCTATCCAGTTGTCATCTCACTATACCATGCTTCCTCTGGAACCAAGACACTTGGCTTGGAATTTAACTGTGCCATTCATTGACTGGGTGACCTTGGAGAGAGAGACAGAGACAGAGACAGAGACAGACAGACATAGAGAGACAGAGACTGAGAGAGACACAGAAAGAGAAACAGAGACAGAGAGACAGAGACAGAGGCAGAGATATACAGAGTCAGAGAGACAGAGAGAGAGAAACAGAGAGACAGACAGAAAAACAGAGACAGAGACAGAGAGAAACAGAGAGAGAGAAAGAGAGAGAGAGAGAGAGAGAGAGAGAGAGAGAGAGAGAGAGAGAGAGAGAGAGAGAGAGAGAGAGAGAGAACTTCCCCTCTGAGGTCTTCAGCATCTTCTACTGTGAAATGAATGCATTGGACCAGATGGCACTTTCAATTCCAAATTCTATTACAGAAAAAATGTATAAAAGTATTATGTGATTTAAATTTATTAAATATTAAAATAAAATGGATCACACAATTGTGTTATTTTATAGCTTGAGATTTTATATTGCTTATATGGAAATAAAAGGATCAGATTTAAAATAAGAAATTCATGGATCTATAATAATCTTCAACTGTACTTATGGTAGGGATGAAGAATTTGAAAATGACAAAAGTATTTCTATTTTAATAGGTGGCATTCTGAAGGTGACTTATTTGTCCCATTTTCTTTCCAACAAAATCACCATGTAAATGATTAATTGCATTTGAAGGTCTATTTTAAATATTTGCCTGTAATACTCTAGTTAATTGAACTGGATATTCATTTGAGTGTCTTAGATATTACATTACAGAATCAAAGAATCTCACAACTTGAAGAGCCCTAAAAACCCTTCACATCCTACCCCTACTAGAATAAGAAGACCAACTACATTGCAACTGACCAGGGCTCTTCTAGCCTTTGCTTGCAGATCTCTACTAAGGCAGGATCACTCTAGAGGAGCCTTTCGACTTAGGGATGGTGCTAATGTTGGGGAAGTTCTTCCTTATATCAAGCTAAAATTTATCTCTTTGCAGCTCCAACCTAGGGAAACTAATTCCTCCCTCTGGGGCCAAGTAGAAAAAGTCTAATCCCCCATTTCACATGGAGCATGAATCAGTGATTTGTAATAAAGCTGATTATTGTATTAGACTGATCCCAAAAGAAGCAGTTAATATGCACTAAATTAGACCAGTTTTTCTTGAAATCTATGTATATATGTAGAGATATACTTTAAAGTTGATGTACTGATTGATCATTTTCTTTCTTCATTTCAAACATAATTCTGATGGCTTTATTTTTATAGTCTTTATGTTTTCCTTTTATTACTTCTCCCCCTTCCCACCTAGCCAACTTCTATAACAAATAATCTTTTTTAAAGAAAAGAAAAAGGTGAGAAGATGGCAGAGAAGGGCATGAGACTGCCTCACTCTCCAAATTCCCTCATAAACAATCAGAAATAACTCCACAGAATCAATGCTAAAAGCAACAAAAATGGAAAAGGCAGGAAGGAAACAGAGCAGCCAGAGACAACTTGGGTGAGGGGTCTCAGACCTCCCTGGCCTCAGTATTACCTGGTAGTTCTAGGACTCAGGAGCAAACACTGAAGAATCAACTAGCCACCAGCCGGGGGGGAGTGTTGGGGGGGCTGGACAGGCTCCCTTGCCTGCTTAGCCTGGGAGTCTAAAACCCAGTGGAAATGCTGGTAGAGTCAGGAGGCAGCAAGCCCTGGGAGAATCTGTGTGGGCTACAGCCTCAGCTCCAGAGATCCCCATTCTCTCACAGCTGGGGGTTGACTAAAGAGTAGGGAGGGATTTCAGAGGCCCAGGAGAGCTGACCAGCTCCTGGCTCTGTCCCAGGGTGAGACTTCAGGAGAGAAGGAGCATAGAGAGGGCACACATCAGTGAGCACCCACAGGAGAGTGGAGACCCTGGCTGCCATCCTAAGAGGGAGTTGAGCAGTCTGCTTGCAGCAGAACTACCAAGGTAAGGGTAGGATATTGTTGGAGCACTGATGGTCAAGTACAGACCTGGGTTTGAGCTGGGAGAAGCAGGAACAATAAATACATGGCCCTGGATTATAGCAACTGGAAGAACTAAGGGCCCAGGAAATAACAAACACAGAAAAGTTCTGAAACCTGAGGTGTCACCCCCTACACCCTGGGAACAGAGCCTAATTCAAGAATAAAATGAACAATTATGCCCAGCAGTTTGACTACTAAATTTGAAGGGGAAAATGAGTAGCCAAAGAGAAGGTATCCAAGTATAGATAGCTGCTACAGGAACAGAGAAGACTTGGGTTCAAATTCAGATGACAGCAAAGTTAAAATATCTACTTTTAAAACAGCCAACAAAAACACCAAATGGTCATAAGCCCAAAAAAGAGTTTTTGGAAGAGATCAAAAAAGATGCAAAAAGGCAAATGAGATAGGTTGGAGTAAAACTGGGGCCAAGGGAGAGGGAGGTAAGGGGGGAAGAGCAGTGCAAGAAAATCAAGAAAATTACAAAAGAAAAATCACCCAATTGGAAAAAGAAGTCCCCAAACTCACATTTTAAGAAAATAATTAATTAAAAGTTAGGAAGGAAGGAAGGAAGGAAGAAAGAAAAAGAAAGAATCAAAGAGGAGGGCAAGGTGAGGAGAACAGGGATATTCTTTCAGGACAAGATAAAAGAGGGATTTTAGATGGGGATTCATATCAAGAAATAAAAAAGCAGGGTATAAGGTAAGGGAGGAATTTTAAGAAGGGGGAAAGAATAAGAACTAGGTGGTAAGGAGAAAGGGACAAAGGAGGCACCCTTAGAAGGATGGGATGATTTAGATCTAGGAGTGCAAGGGGAGAGGATAAGGAAAGGATTCTTAAAAGGAGTGAGAATTGGAAAGGTAGAAGAAAGAAGACATTGTATGTTAGAGGAGGGATACAGCAAAAGGACAAACAATGAGGAAAAGTAGAATGTAGGGAAATACACGACTAATAATCATAATTTTGGTTGTGAAAGGGATGAATTCACCCATAAAACAGAAACTGCAGAATCGATCAGAGATCAAAACCCAACAATATGCTTCTTACAAGAAACATTTAAAAATGAGAGATACACTTTGAATGAAAATAAAGGGCTAGAGCAGAATATACTGCTCCTCAGATGATACAAAAAAACAAGGGTAGCAATCATGATCTCTGACAAAGTTAAAGCTAAAATAGATGAACAGAAAAGCTATATCATATTTAAAAGTACCAAAGATAATGAAGTATTTTCAATATTAAGCCTATATGGACCAAATGTTATAGCATCCACATTTTTAAAGAAAAAGCTACATGAATCACAGATGGATATAGATAATAAACTAATAATAGTGGGGTACTTCAATTTTCCCTTCTCAGAACTAGAAAACTCTAACCAAAAAATAAATATGAAACAGGTCAAGGAGATGAATTGAATTTTAGATAAGTTAAATATGATATATGTGGAGAGAACTGAATGGGAATGGAAAGGAGTATACTCTTCTCAGCAGTACATGGAACTTTTACAAAAATCAACCATATATTAAGGCACAAAACATTATAGTTAAATATAGAAAAGCAAAGATAGTAAAAGCCTCCTTTTCAGACTCTAATGCAATAAAAAATTGCATCTAATAAGGAACCATAGAAACACAAAGTAAGAATTAATTGGAGAGTAGACAACTTAATCTTAAAGAATGAGTAGGTTAAAAAACAAGTCATAGAATCAATAAATAATTTCATTAAAAAGAATAATGAGAGAACACACCAATACCTGTGAGATTCATCAAAAGCAGTAATTAGAAGAATACTTATCTCTAAATGCTTATTTTAATAGAGGAAGAACAGATCAATGAACTAGGGAATGCAATTAAAAAAACAGAAAAAGAACAAATTTAAAATCTCCAACTGAACACTAAAATATAAATCCTAAAACTTAAAAGTAATATCAATAATGTAGAATAAAAGAAAAACATTGAACTGATAAATAAATCTAGGAGTTGACTTTATGAAAAAATTAACAAAAGAGATAAGCCATTGGTTAATATAATTTTTAAAAAGAGAGAAGAAAACCAAGAGGAAAAATTGCTAGCATTAAAGATGAAAAGGGTAACTATACTACCAATGAAGATGAAATTAAAGCAAATACTAAGTGTTATTTTGCTCAACTATATGTCAACAAATTTAGCAGTATAAGTGAAATGTAAAAATACTTAAAAAATATAAACTGCCTAGATTATCTGAGGAGGAAAAAGAATATCTAAATAAGTCCATTTTATAAAAAATAAATTGAACAGGCCATAAATGAACTTCGTAAAAAAAAGTTTTAGGGCAAGATGGAGTCACAAGTAAATTCTAGCAAACATTAAAAGATCAGCTAATTCCAATATTAAATAATTTGAAATAATAGGTAAAGAGTTTTCCATACTCTGCTTATAAAACAAATATGATGCTGATACATAAATCAGGAAGAGGAAAAACAGAGAAAGGAAATTATAGACTCGTTTCATTAATGAATATGGATGCAAAAATCCTAAATAAAATACTAGCTAGGAGACTACAACAATACATCACAAAGATGATATATTGTGACCAAATAGGATTTATACCAAGAATTCAGGGATGGTTTGATATAAGGAAACCTATCAACATAATTGATTATATTAATAACAAAAGTAAAACAAATCATATGATTATCTCAATAGATGCAGAAAAAGCTTTTGCTAAAATACAACACTCATTCCTTTGAAAATACTGTAATGCATAGGTATAAATGGGTTTTTTCTTAAAATGATATGAAGCATCTACCTAAAATCATCAGCAAGTGTTATCTGTAATGAGGAGAAGCTAGAATCCTCCCCAAAAGACCACGAGTGCAATTGCAATAAGAGAAGAAAAAGAAATTGAAAGTATCAGAATGGGCAAAGAGGTAATAAAACTATTTTTGCAGATTATATGACGGCATGTATGGAAAATCCTAGAGATTAAAATGAAAAGTTACCTGAAATTATATAAGAAGAGATAGAGATACTTTATTTGAAATAACCACAGATAGAATAAAATAACTAGCTCTATACCTACAAAAACTAACCCATGAATTACACAGAAATAATTCCAAAACACTTTTTATATAAAGTCAGATCTAAATAACTGGAGAAATATTGTTTATGGATGGGCAGAGCTAATATAATTAAAATGACGATCCTACCTAATCTACCTATTTAATGCCATCCCAATTAAATTATCAAAAAATTATCTCAATGAACTAGAGAAAAAGAACAACAAAATTCATTTGGAAGAACAAAATATCAAGAATATCAAAAGAATTAATGAAAACATGTCAAGGAAGGAGGTCTACAAGAACCAGATGTTAAATTGTCTTATAAAGCAATAATTATTAAAAACTATCTCTTATTGGCTAAATGGAAGAGAACAGACAGAAGCGAGTAGAGCCAACAGAACATTACATATAGCTACAGATTCAACATTTGAAGAATAACTTATGAATGTTTGCCTCTAGAGAATAAAACTGAAAAATGGAAAAAAATGAAAGCCATAATCTATATATACATATCTGTTTGCTGGATGATGCCTTCTATGGTGTGGAGAGTGATGAGAGAGGCTTTGATATCTGGAAATATATTCTATTAATTTAAAAAGAAAAGAAAAAAGACAAAGTGGGAGGAGAGAAAATCAGCAAAACTGATCAATTTGTTGAAAAAAATCTGAAACTATATGCATTGTCAACATCGTATCTAGGAATCCCAAACTTGTGGCCTAGTGGGATCTGGTGAATCCCAGGTTTCAAGATTAACTTATAGGTTTGAGAGCCCAAAGTTTATACAAGTACTTGTTTGGGATTCCTAGATTCCATGTTGACAGTATCATTTCACATTCATATATCTCTTACTTCTGCAATGTGGGTGTGGAAATTATTTATGATTTTTTTAAACAAAAAATTCAATCTTTGAAGTTGCTTATAAGAATAAGCATGTATACATTTATGGGGGGGGGGAATAACTGATTTTAGGCCTCTAAAATTCAATTAAAAGTGAAAAAATATTAGTAGACTAGGCCATAGTCCTTTTAGGATTCCAAATTCAACCAATACACAACTTTGAAGAAAATTAAAAGACCATTCCAATGATTCCAATGGATATATAAATATACATAAATAATGTATATATATATATATAAAACATATATAAAACATAGTTCTTAGAAATGACAAAGCAACATAGTCTAGAGGAAAGAGCACTGCATTTAAGGACAGAAGAGCTGAATTTGAATCCTAGTTTTGCTACTAAATATACTTGGTCTTGTGGCCTCATTTCCTTTTTAAGGAATTTTTTAGGAATGACACTTTCTTTAGCTATTCCTTTTACTAGCTACATTTGCCTATGATTATAAAGCTGTGTGCATCCCTCCTTTCACTGCATAATTTTTCCCCCACTACCCTATACAGTAAGGGAGGCAGCAGGATTCACTAGTAAGACTACCCCGGAATTATAGCAAGGAGACCTGGGTTTGGGTCCCAGTTCTTCTGCTAGCTATCTGTGTGAACTGACACAAGTCATTGTATCCCACTGAGCCTCAGTGTTCTCCTTTCTATTAGGAAGGGTGTGTACTAAATGCAGTTGATCTTACCATCTAACTCTTAGCAACCTGTGACTTTGAGCATATGTGTTTATTCTCTCAAAGTACCTTGTCATCAATCCAGCTAGTAGTTTAAACTGATTCATACAAATTACTCTGAATCATCCATTTTTAGATTAAACTGTCCTCATATTATCTTGTCAAGTCATGCCTGGAATGCTCTCCCTCCTCACCTACATTTTCAGAATCTCTTGATTTTTTTCAAGGCTCATCACTTCCTTCATGAGGTCTGCTTTAATGCTCCCAACTGCTAAGGCCATCATCACCTTCTATCTAATATTTATATGCCTGGCATATAATAGGCACTTAAATGTATTTTAACTGAATAATTGCTTTACCAGTAGAATTTCTATGATTTGAAGGAAATTGAGACCTTTTAAATTTCTGTCAATATGCATTTATTTTTCAGGCACTATGCTAAGTCCTGGGGATACAAAAAGAGGCAAAAGACAGTCCTCGCCCTTAAGTAACTCACAAAGAGAGCCAATAAGCAAACAAAGTACAATCTATATACAGGATGAAGAGGAAAGGAAGTTGAAGGTGGGGGAAGAGGAGGGGGAGAGAAACAGAGAGGGACAGACAGAGAAAGAAAGGGGGAGAGAGAAAGAAAGAGGGCGGGAGAGAGACAGAGATAGGCAGAGAGAGAGAGAGACTGAAAAGTGTATGAGGTAATAAGGTGACACAGTGGATAGAGTGTCAGGAAGACCTGGGTTCAAATCTAATCTCAGATACTTCCCAGCTAGGTGACTCTCAGTAAGTCACTTTTTAACCCCAATTGCCTAGCCCTTGCCCTTCTGTCTTAGAGCTAGAATAAGGTGAGGAAGACTAGAAAGATAAGGGTGGGATGGGTAAGTTATAAATGGCTTTCAACACCTGAGTATTTTGGTATAGATCCTAGAGGTGCTAGGCAGCTACTGGAGTTTACTGAGTTGGGAGGTGACATGGTAGACCGGGGCTTAAGGAAAAAAAGCTTTTATAAAATGGGACATATGGAGAAATGGAGTCTCACCATATCATTTCATTATACAAATGTCTTCCATTAAGTAGACCAGGTCATTTAACTACACTATTTCTAACTGACCTGGATCCACGTGGATAAAGCATCTCCTCCACTTCAAGACCTCCTCTTGTATGGTCATGACATGGAGGTGACCCTGCATTCTCAAAGGCTATGCCAGCCAAATTCAAGCTCAGCCAGGGTTTAGGCAAGGAAAGGCCCAGTGGTCAGCCAAGGACCAGACTTTGCCAAATTTGCCACAAGTGATGCATGTTAGAGCCATATAACCCTTGAAGACTTCTGGAGTAGTTCTGATCAGTGTGATGTAATGAATGCAACAGAGGGCGGGCTTTGGGATCAGAAAGGCACTGAAACATTAGCCCTGTGGCTAGATTGCCTGCTAATCTGTATCAGTGGAGAGAGTTTCTTTACCAATGTTTATTTACATTAATAATATCATTAGTCCAGTCCAAAAAAGATCTCCACTGTGTAAGGAGGGCTCACAATGAGTAAACCAAGGGTTCTGAAAATACCACAGTGTTGACAAAGCAACAGTACCACACCCTCTCCTTCTTCAACAAATACCCAAGCTTTTGGCTTAGTCCAGGATGCTAATTTTCCAGCATCATAAATGCTGTTTACATTGCCCTACTCTTACATGATTTTTAACAGTTTAAAAATGAAAAGTGGAATAGTTTGTGGAGCAATCTTTTTTACTGTACAGATTATTATACTCTTGTTGGGCAGTAAGGAGCTATTCCCTGCTCAACTTTATTGTCTCAGAGCATATGAAATCAGTTGGTTGTCCATTGAATAGCCAGGCAAATCCACAAGAGATGTGAAGAGTGGGTCGATAGTGATCTTCATTCATATTTTGTAGCTAGGGACAAATTTCTTCAGGGAGTTTAAGTAAAAAGGCTCTTATCACCATAGCCTCTGATTTGCTCTGGTGCATAGTCCACTGTCTGGAATGGAAGAAAACTCATTCAATACAACAACTGATAAAGTGCCTACTACGCACATTAGCAGCAATATCATATAGCAAAAAGAGTACTGGACACTCCACATTCTCCAGAGCCTATGCTTAATAACTGTGTGACCCTGGGGCACAGTCTTGGGGTTATACCTGCCATGGGGTGACTGGGGTTTTTTTCTAGCCCCTGACCTCTCTCCCACTAGCTTATACTAAGATGTGACATGACTGCCCACCCCAGTGATCCATTGCCTTGGCACCTCCCTCTAGATACCCTTCTTTCCCTCAATCTGTGCAGGAGACCAGGCTGGATGCAGAAGGACAGCGCGCCCCCTCTCCTGACACATGACTGGATCTGCAGTTGGACTATTTTCTACACCAGTATAATCCTCTCCCCCATCATCATCAACCCTGCCAGTTATAGGACTTGCTAGGGACAGCTCCACTGGAGTTCCCTCATCTACATAATGGGCATAAATAACAATATTAGCACTACCTGTGTCACAGGATTGGCATGAGGAGCAAAGGGAGTAATGTAAAGGCACTCTAACCTCACACACCATTATTCCTAAAGTGCTCGAAACCTGGCCAGACTAATGTATATAATACTCCTAACACTATAATCTAGATGAAAGCTAAAAAGCCCCAGTCCAAATCCAGATGTTTGGCCAAGTAGCATCAAGCATCTGGATGTTTAGAAACATCAGATTTCTCCTTGATTTTTTTGTTCCCCAGAATTGGTCCCAACATGTGGTGCTATGCAGACACACAGCCATACTTGCTTATGAATAGAGAAAATAAAATTGTCTATTTGGGGGAAATCTTTGTATAAACAATTTGAGGGCACTCAGTCCTATAGGAAAAAAGTAGCCTTGTTGAAGTCCACATATTAAAGGCACCTCTGACAGTGCTCCAGGGTCTAATCAGTCTCAAAATGGACAATCTTACAGCATTAAATCAGCCATGCATTTAGCCAGAGCACCAACAGCCTGCAAAATTACACAGCAAAAGCAACTCCATGTCACGTACAGCCTGACTCGGACTGGACTTGCCTGCCGGGCTAAAAGCTATCTGTTTGCAGAGGTCTCAGCAGTGAGAGCCTCTTTATTTGAAGCTCCTGTTTTGAAATCACCAATTACAAACATATACTGGGATGGTACGAATGTTATTTTTAAAAAGAGCTTCCTGTTCAAGCAATTTCATAAGCAGCATCACATGTTCATTCAAAAAACTGGAAGCAACCCAAATGGCCAATAACGGGGGAATAGTTCAATCAAGTCTGCTACATTCATGTAAATGAATACTGTACTGTCATGAAGAATGACAAGTATGAGGAATACAAAGAAATTTGCAAAGACCTTCCTTAAATAATGCAAGGGGGGGAAAGCAGAAAGGAGGAGGCAATAATTACGAGCAGAGAAAAAAGAAGAGAACGTCAGAATGAAAGGGCAAATAAAAAATCCTGATGGGGGCTTAAGGAAAGTACATGGAAAGTTCTGGAGATAATTCCTGAATTTATACAACTGTAAATAGTTATTAGGGAAGTTTAGTCAGCCATATCGATGGTCATTGTTCAACTTTTAATAAAACAGTTAATTTTTTAAAACTCCTAATACATGCCAGGAGAGTGTGTGTGGTTGGTACAAATTGAGAGCATTTTCCAGTAGTGCCTACAAAAGTAAGAGACTGAAGAACTGAGCTTTTGAAGATAGCACCAAACTGGTTTAGATAATGGAGGTTCAGAAGAGCTATTATGGAATTTCATGTTTCAGAATCTTGTGGTTTGGCCTTTCGATGCCACAAATGTTGAGCTTATTACACAGAGAAAATACCTCTAAGGATAGAATTTTAGGCATCATAAACTATCTGCAGTCCAAAGAAATGGTAAGTTCAAATAACTAGAATGTTTTCTTTCCTGTACTCTGCATTTATTAAAAAGAAACAAAGGACAAGCCAACACTCAACAATCAAATAATAATAATAGTTATTATTATTATTATTTTAAACAAAACAAAGGACAAGCCAACAATCAATAATCAGAAAATAATAATAATAATTGTTATTATTATTAAAACAAAACAAAGGACAAGCCAACAATCAATAATCAGAAAATAATAACAATAATTGTTATTATTATTAAAACAAAACAAAGGACAAGTCAACAATCAGATAATAATAATAATAATTATTATTTTTAAAACCATTACCTTCTGTCTTAGAATCAATACTGTGTATTGGTTCTAAAGCAGAAGAGTGGTAAAGGCTAGGCAGTGGGGGTTAAGTGACTTGCCCAGGGTCACACCGCTGAGAAGTGTCTGATGCTAGATTGGAACCCAGGACTTCCCATCTCTAGGCCTGGCTCTCAATCCACTGAGCCACCCAGCTGCCCGCCCACCCCCCCAGATAATTATTTTTAAAATTCACTTCCAGGTTATGTCACAAAGTGAATTCAGCTTCAGCTAGTCTCCCTGGTGTATAGGAGACAA
Source organism: Monodelphis domestica (assembly GCF_027887165.1). Lineage (NCBI taxonomy): Eukaryota > Metazoa > Chordata > Mammalia > Didelphimorphia > Didelphidae > Monodelphis > Monodelphis domestica. Next base: position 28,059,525 of record NC_077235.1, read on the forward strand.
TACTGGGCTTGGAGTCTAAAGAAATAGATTCTAGTTGAGACTCTGCTACTAATGAGTCATGTGACCTTGGGCAGGGCCCTTAATGTCCCTGACTCACAGTTTACACATGTGGAAAATGAAGGATGAGACTAAGTGATTTCCAAAGTTCTTCAGTTCTCACATTACATGATAGCAACTGTGATTCATCCGATTTCCTGAGATCTGAATTATCAAAGAAGACTGAGTTATTGAAGGTCAGTTTTTGTATCAAATGTAGTATTCAGTGGATCAGTCTACTGTCAGAGGAACCTAGGCTGATTGCAGAGACTCATTACCAAGTTGGCCATAAGGTAATGAACTTTTTAATCATGCTAAGTCTTGAAGACCCTCTCCTGAGATACAGAGGCGGTGTGATAAGCCTTGATGGAGGGACTCATACCAAACAAAATGAAAGATTCTTTAAGTATATCCGTGTTTTCTATCCACAAGCAGAGGACAAACGGTGGGAGTAAAAACACTGAGGAAAAGCAACTGCCCGACTACATGGGTTGAGGGGACATGACTGAGAAGAGACTCTAAACAAACACTCTAATGCAAATACGAACAACATGGAAATGGGTTCGAGTCAAGAACACATGTGATACCCAGTGGAATCGTGCATCAGCTATGGGGGGTGGGGGGGAGGAAAAGAAAATGATCTTTGTCTTTAATGAATAATGCTTGGAAATGATCAAATAAAATATTATTTTTTTAAAAAGTATATCCGTGTTTTCATGTTTCCTGATTCCTTGAACTTGGTTAATATACTTCAGTCATATTTTGATGGGTCCCATCAAATTGGAAAATTCCTCAAATGTTGGGGCTTCAGCCCCAATGACACATTCTTATCCTTTGCTACTCTTTTCCACGTCCTATAACACCTCTTCCATAGGGGGATTGTCTAACATGCTGAGGACCTTTCCAGGTCTCCTGACACTATGTGGTGATCATTGGAGCCCATGGGTGAGAGATAGCTCATTGGATCTCCTTTATTCTTTTTTTTGAAGATTTTATTTCATTAGATGATTTCGAATATTTTCCCATGGTTATAAGACTCATTTTCTTTCCCTTCCCCCCCAGCCTCTTCCTGTATCTGATGCACAATTCCACTGGGTTTAACATGTGTCATTGATCAAGACCCATTTCCATATTATTGATGTTTGCACCAGGGGATTTCCCTTATTCTTAATAAAATTGGGGGACTGGCCTGCCTTCCATGCAGGCTTCATTGATAACATATTGTAGTCTACCTACATTCAAATATACTGTCTAGAATCAAAGAAAAGAATTGAGAGATCGTCTAATGCTTTTCATTTAATAGATATGAAAAGGAACAGTGTCCCTCAGCTAACTAAAATGCTAATTTAATCTTAATACCCTCTAAGTCAACCAGTCTTACTGCAGCAAAGGATTTAGAGCTGGAAAGAACCTGAGAGGACATAAGGAGGCAATACCTCCTCTGTACTATGCCTCAGTTGGGCCACATCTGGAATATTGTAGTTAGTTCTAAGTATCACAATTTAAGAAGTAAAGTGGGTGAAGTTCCAGAGGAGGGTAACCAGGATGGTGGAGGGCCTTGATTCCATATCATTAGGACTGCTTAAAAGAACTAGACTTGTTTTGCATAGGGAAGAAAATACTTAGGCGAGAAACATAAAAGATGCATAAAAAAGTAGTTGAAGGGCTATTATGTGGAAGAGACATTAGACTTATTCTGTTTGAACCCTAGAAGGTAGAACCAGAAGCAATAGGTGAAGTTAGAAAGAAGTACGTTTAAGCTTGTTATCAGGAAAAAACTTTGGAAGAATTAGCACCCTCCAAAAGTGGAATGGGTAGCCTTGGGAAATTGTGGGTTTCCCCTCACTAGAGGTATTGGAGTTGAAGCTAGATTTCCACTTGGCTGGGAGAGTACAGTGAAGATTCTGTTCAGCTACAGGTTGGATTAGATGCTGTTGGAGTCCCTTCTGATTTCATATTCTCTGATTCTATAACCTATTCTAATCTGTTCATTTTACAAGTGAACAGGCCCAGAGAGAGGAGGTGATTTGCCCAAGAACGTGCCAATAGTAAGTAGCAGAGGCTGTATTTGAACCCAAGGATTCTTACTCCCAAACTAGCACTCTTTCCACCACACATCAGAAATTAATATGCTAGAGACAGTTAGGCAGAACCATGGATAGAGCACCAGACCTGAAGTTGGAAGGATCTGGATTCAAATCTGGCCTCAGATACTTCCTCACTATGTGACCCTGGGCAAATCAGTTAACCCTGATTGCCTAGCCTTTTCCACTTTTCTGTCTTAGAAATGATACTAAGACAGAAGGTAAGGATTTAAAAACCAAAAGAAATTAATGTGCTATATGAAAAATTCATTGACTAATTTGCACATTTCTTTTAGAATAATAATATAATAGTTACTAAAAGAAATGATATACAAAGTGTTTAGTGTTGTACTTATGCCAATTTTATTTCCTTTTTTTAAAAGTCCTCACTAGATTGGGTCTACATTATTATAAGCACAATGTTCTTTTAAAATTATTTTAAGTTCTAGGATTACAGTATTGTGTTCTAATATAGTCATGTCTCAGAAAGTCTATGTATAGCCCCCCTGTTCATTGATAATCATCTTCTTTCTTTCTAGTGTTTTTATAATTCATTTAATGAGGAGGAAAGCTTCATATCGTAGAGGTGAAAGGTGGAACACGAGCAGTGAAGGGAAAGCATATATTATCTTTCTTCCCACAGAACACTCAGATTCATGAATAATGCTAACAGGCATAGGAAAAGCAAAGCTGCCTAGCCTCTTGAAGGGATGGGGCCCAAGATGTAGCTGGTGTGTGTGTAGTGGGAAGCAGATCTGGGCAAAAAGGGCCGTGATCAGAGCTGCCCCTCTTGGTTCTGGGAGAACCAAGTAGAAACTTTAGGACTTGCTTCTGAATATGTGTGACCCACCTCTACAAAGACACTGTTTGGGTATGATGGTGGCAGGCTCTAAAGTAGTGTCTTGGTCCTTCTTCCACGCCGTAAGAATGGGAATGGGTGCAATATCAAAATGAAAAAAGAGACAACTTCTAGCTCATCCTCTTTGCCTTTATCTCTCTGAGTATCATCATGTAGCTTTAGAAATTCCGAAAAGGGGCAGGAAAGTACTGACCTTTCTCTAACACAATGACATGAGGATGGTATCCATGTGGCAGCCAGCACAAAAGAACTCAATAAAACAAGCTTGAGCCAGGCCCCCAAATACTTTTTCCCCTTTTTGTGCATTCTTCCCTCACTGGGTGACCGAATAGCAACCTGGAAATGGCTATAGCCAGATTTGGAGGAGACCTTATAAAATCAAGAAGTCTAGAAGTCTGCGAGTTTGACCTCGGTAACATCCACCAAAAAATCAGTAGCTGTGTCCACCTGAGCAGTGATGGCTGATGGATGGGGAAGATGCTGCAACAGAAAGCAACAGAAAACATACTGACAGAACTGTTCCAAGCCTGGCCACTTTACCAATAGACATGTGATGGGAAATTGTTTGGACAGTGCAAAGCCAAGGTGAAATGTAAAATGCTTAATGAGCAATATTTCGAACTGCTTTATATTCTGATGAAGATTAAGTAACCGCCTTCCAACAGACTCTATCAGTAATTATAAGTTTAGCTCCTGGATCCTCTTGCATCCATGGGTACTTGTTAGTCTTTTATGTTTAGCATATCTTCACTGTGTAGAAACAAATTACATGTACCATATCTAATTTACATTGTATGCTGAGTACTTTTTTAGAGGAGGTCCTAGATGTCAGTAAGTAATATCACTCCAAGTGACCAGAGAAGGGGACTTCATGAGCTAATGGATGAGAGAAAAGGGAAGTTAACTTTCCTCCTTAGAGACAGTCTCTCCTAAGCTTTTACTCCCTCCAACAACACACCTGACTAGAGGACAGAAAGGGTCCTGTCTAATACCCCCAGCCCTATGGATCCAGCTGAGCAGTCTCCCAAGGTCAGCTGTGCCTTGGTAATCTTTTTTTATCCCTTACCCTCCATCTTAGAATTGATACTGTACATTGGTTCCAAGGCAGAAGAATGGTAAAGGCTAGGCTATGGGGGTTAAGTGACTTGCCCAGGGTCACACAGCTGGGAAGTGTCTGAGACCACATTTGAACACAGATCTCCCAATTCTAGGCCTGGCTCTCTATCCACTGTGCTGCCTGGCTGCCCCTGTAGTCTCTTGATTATGTTGCCATCACCCAATGGAAAATAAAGCTTTCTGTAGCATGCATCTCTCTCTCTCTCTCTCTCTCTCTCTCTCTCTCTCTCTCTGTCCCAATCTCTGTCTCTCTCTCTCTGTCTCTGTCTCTGTCTCTCTCTGTCCCAATCTCTGTCTCTCTCTCTCTCTCTAAGTTGCCAGCTCTAGCAAATCAAGCATAAACCTGGTTTGAATGTGGGATTTAAAAAAATAACACACCATCCCCCCATAGTGGCCATAACTTGAGATGTCAAAAAGATGCAACTGGATTTTTTTTTTGGAATGGAAATTCCCTAAAAAATAAATGGTCAAAGGAAAAGAAGAAACATTTTTCAAAAGAAGACTTAAAAAGAATCTGAAAGAATGTTCTAAATCACTAACTAATAAGAGACATGAAAATCAAATCATACTTGAAGTTTCAACTTATACCTAGCAAATTGGCCAAGATAGCAGGGTTGTGGAAAGAAGGGAACATGAATTCATTATTGATCGAGCTATGAATTGGTATAACCATTCTAGAAAACAATCTGGAATTATGCAAAGAATGTGACTAAAATGTCCATTTTTGACTTAGAGATTCTACAGCTAGGCATATACCCCAAGGGGGTCCATGACAACAAAGAAAAGCCCAATATCCACCGAAATATTCATAGCAACACTTTTTTGCAGTAGCAACAACCTAGAAACTAGATAGATGCCCATCAAATGGGGAATGATTGAACAAATTGTGATATCTGAATATAATGGATTATTACTGTGCTGTAAGAAATGATGAATATGATGAATGCAGAGCAGCACAGAAATGCTCATCATAAGATTATAGATTTAAAGCTGAAAGGGAACTTAGGGTTCATTAAATCCCAGCCCCTCATTTTATACATGAGGAAACTGAGGTTTTTGAGAGGCCCAGTAACAGGCCAATGGCCACACAGGTAATAGATATCAAGCAAGACTGGAATTCAAATCTTTTTGACTCCCAAGTCCCAAACGATGCCTAAATTGACGAATAGCAAAGTAAATAAAGCCAGGAAAACAACACGCATAAATAATATAATATAAAATTACAACAATATAAATAGAAAATAACAACAAGGACAAAACAATCAGAACTGAGTACTGTCAAATTACAAACATGACCCTGAAGAAAAGATAAGATTCCCTCCTCCAAGCTTTTGTGGAAGTGAGAGATGGTGGGCATGGACACTATGTATGATATCTGATGTTTTTGATGATGATGTTGTTTCATTTTACAAAATTGTTTTCTTCCATTTTACATACTTTATTACAAGAGATGGTTCTAGGAAGAGGAGGAAAAGGGACACTTTGTAGATGATATTAAAGTGAAACATATTAATAAAAATTTGTTTTAATCAAAGAAACTAATTTCTGTGATAAAACAGAGGCCAAAGCAGAAGAATATCAAGAAGGGGATTATATGTGAAATCTTGAACTTTTGCTATGTAGTTTGGCACAGCGGATAACAAATAGGAAAACCTGGGTTTCGGTGCAATTTTGACACATACAGGCTGGGTGACCCTGGACATAATTTTACAGCACTTCAGGGAACTCTCAAGACTGCAAATTTTCAGAAAAGGTGATGAAGGGCTTTGGGAGAGGGAGTTCCTCCCCAGGAGCTCTTCTACCTCTCAAATCACAGATTAGGCCCTCCCCCAATTTTTAAAGGGGGTAAATAATAATAGCCCCATTTGTACGGGGCTTTAAGTTGTGTGCAGATCTGTACACAGCATCTCATTTCATCCTCAATCTAGTACCATCCGTCCATCTCTCCTTTCTGTTAGTAATCCATGTTTTCCTGGGGAATGTACTTTGTCAAAGAGCCTGTTTGGGAATCAGTTGGAAATTGTATATTGTGTCAAAACAAAATACACCAATACATTAAAAAAACCAAACTGAGGAGAAAATTATTCACACTCTATTTTGTTAGCACTGTAATTAGAGAGCACCACAGAAAGGGGAGGACTAGATAAAATCCATTGTGAACAGAGGTGACTAGGCTCAGGGCATAGAAGGAGTAAGAAGCTGCAATTACTATTTCCTGGTGGATAATTAGCCTGGCCCTAGCCTTGGTGTATTGGGGCAGACTTGATTGTTTACTAGCTGAGAGTTAGACTCAAGGAAGCATCCGAGGCTCTAGGAGGTCCTCTGAATGGGGTACTGTTTCTGGAGAAGTTACAGTGATACATATATACCCCCCCATCTGTATCACATAGAGAGAGGTAATGGGGAGTAGTGTGATATGTCTGCATTTTCCCTCTCCAGGCACCTTCTACATTATGGTGGTTCTTGGTCCAGTCCATAGTGTTTGGAGGGGAAAAAGGGGGGGGGGTCAATTTTTCAGTACAAGGCACTAAGTCAGAGACAGCCCCAGCTGCATTTCCGATAGAATGATTGTTCTGAGACTCTGCCGCATTCCCCCTAAGGCACCAGACATAACAGATTTGAGCTAAAATTATTTTCTCTAACCTCCTGAGAATTTAGCATCTATTTCCATTCCCCTACCAGAATAAGTGACATCACAATTACCATAAGCACCCCTTTGTTTACAGTTTTCCGATGTCACTCAATTGGAAAGGGGCAATCAAAATTTTTTAGCCTGTAAAATTGGGAACTGATCCTATACAATCTCTCTTTTCAACCATGTACAAGTCTTCGAAGAAATGTTTTTCCTCCCACAGCTTCACGTCTCTTCCTGCTTCAAAAAAATAAAATGTGAAACTCACCTGTTTCTTTCACAGAAGCCCATTAAATTATTTTTCAATTTCAACTCATGTTGAAAAGAAAACAAGGACTATATTCCCAATATGAGAAAGATCTAAACATTGCTGCACGTGTGAAGCTGTTAAGATGGCAGCAAATACAAGATCTTATCAGATGAGCTAGCTAGCTAAGCCACTTCAGTAATACAGAATTCAGAGACTCATGAAACATTCCATCTTCCAGATTTGCACCCAACATGCTAAAGTGCAATTGGCCTGGGTAGCCTTCTCTGTGAATTATTAAAAAGAGTGGGGGAAGGGAAGTGACAGGGGGAGGAAGTAGTGGTTAAGTAGCCATGCTAACCAAGTGGAGACTGTAAGAACATTCAAGAAGGAGAGCCAATTCAAAATTGATAGAAGAAAAAAATAAAGCCATCATTTAGGACCCATTTTTTTAATCTCCCCCCTAAAAAATCCTAACTTTGATCAGCGACTTTGGTATGCATTGGGGGTTTGGTGCCATAAAGAAACAAGTAAAACCATTTTTCCTTTAAAAAATTCATATTAAATATGAAATTCACAAAATGGGCACAAGAGATCGTGTCTATGTGACCAATGTAGAAAAAATCATCCTTGTACAAATGACGTACATACCGTCTAGCAGATCAACAGGATACTGAACAGCTAACACCAGTGAATGGCTGGCTGCCATAACACAGATATGAGAAATATGGATCGGTCCACAGTATAACAGATGGTATTATTCCATGCAGATGGTGCTTTGTGTTATAGCAAGTTGATTTGTAAAACTTAGAAATCGTGTACTTATATTTTATACTACTAGTGTCCTATAAATTGTGTGGTATAGATATAAATAGATTACAAAATTTGTAGACAAAGAAGAGGGTCTTCTTGAAATTATTTCTCAATAGCGTCCAGACTTAGGAAATGATGCTTAGTTCGGAGCACCACCTAGAGGAAATATGTGGATAGAAACGTGAAACAGGAATCCAATGAAATCACTTTGTTTACAAAACACACACAGATGTACACACATCAAACCCACAAGATTAAAAAGGCACTTTTGAATTTTTCAGACCATCGAGGAATAGTAGGAGTAGGAGTAGCAGTCGTACTAATATGTGATCACATTCATAGAATAAATCTTGACAATATTGTGTGTGCCTATTTCTGTGCATGTATGTGCATGGGATGGGGCAGGGAGACTGTGTGTCAGGACTTGTGATTTCATCACTGTAAGGAACTCTTGCTGTGTAAATTCCTTCCCGATGCAAAAGGCGACTCATAACGTTTCCTTTTTATCACCATTTATAGATTGAGATTTTTTGTTTTCCGTTACAAACTTGACAATCATAAAAAGATACAAACATTTCCGTTATACAAAGAAGGGCCGAAAGATGATTGTACATGAAACTGTGATCTTCTGCTATGAAGAGTTTGTATTTCAAAGCATTTATTACAGCTAGGTCCCGATTAGTGCAATTAAGGAATCTCCTTGAAGTGGCCGCATTATTCAAATTTCCATTGCATATTTCCAATGGGCTAGAACCAATTACCATATTTTACATATAATTATACTCTAAAATAGTGTGAATTCCAATAATGAGGCGACCACTTCACAAAACTCATTATTCATTTATTCATACCAATCAGGACAGAGCTGTAAATGTACAAGGTAGTTACAGACCTGCTCCATTTGCTACTTACATTTACTTCTGAATGAACAAAGTGAGAAATCATCTGAAACTAAATACTACAGGCGTTTTTAGACAGTATTATGTTAAAATTGACTTGTATCATATTTGACTAGAACAGTATTGCCAAGAAACCAGCCAGATTACTGAGCCATGGGAACAGACTATAAAATTCTAGTGGGATTTTATCATGTGACCATCGTATCATAGATTTGGAGCTAGGAAAGAACGTACAAACCACCTGGTCCAATCCCTTCATTTTACACGTGAAGAAACTGAGGCCCAGAGTGGGGGGTAGGGTTAGTCGAAGATGAGGGTTCCACTGTCTATTATGCCTCTTCCAGTTGCGAATGGAGACAAGTCATGTAACATCTCAGGGCCTAATTTTCTTCCCTAAAATGGGAACATACTTATATTACCTACTTCACAGGGCTATGATGAGGGAAATGTTTCATAAAATCTAGAGTCTACGACACAGTAAGAACTTGCTCCCTGAATTGTAGGAGTCCGCCCACAGCCTTACAACAAGGTGTGAAGAAAGAGTATAAAGGAGATGTTAGGGAGTTTTCCATAGCTTCTCTACAAAGTCCAAATACCTCTCCAATAGAGTCAAAATGGAACAACTTGATTGGCTGTGCCAAGTAGCCCTGACCTAGCTAAGGCTTGAGATGAGTCAAGGCCTATGCTTGGAGCAATTAGGGAATGAGGGAGGGGGTGGGAGAAGGAAGAGATTTCTCTTCCCCCAGGTCCCATCAGCCAGCAGCAGATGTACTGATCCATCCAGCATGCAGAGAGTCAGTTTTAGAGAGTTCAAGGTTCAGTTGAGGGAACAGAGAAACACACTTCAGACAGATATGGATAATGAATGACCCAAGAGAGGAAACAGCTTTAAGGAGCATGACCCCTTGCATCAGAGAAGAGAGATGACCATGGACTCACAAGAGAGCTTTCTCTGGCAATCGTGAAAGCTGAGATGCAGAGAAGACTGTACACAAAGAGAAAGGCCTCCCAGGCCCTGCAGCAATAGAGTAGCCTGTACCCTGGGAAGGTGGGGGCCACATGTGTCCCTTATATGGGTGCCTTACTACCATTGTACCATTGTCTTCCAATTCTTTGCACCATGCTTGGTCTATCTGGGTTGTGGCATGGTCTAGGTTTTCAGAGGAATGATATCTGGCTATTGTTCTTACTTTGACTTCTTCAGAAATGATTTTGCTAAGAGTCACTTGTGTCTCCTCTCTGGTTGTTAATAGGAAGCACACAAGTGGGAAGCTCACAAGCAGAGGGGCCCCATAAGGTATGCCTTTGAACCCCAAGGTAGCAACTGCCTTCTAGAAAGTAACGTGAAGGGGGGTTTCGCAAAATAAATGAATGAATAACAGAAAGATGAGCTATTACTTTGCATTATTATCTTTATTGATTATCACAGACTAATTTGAACATAAGGTGGAATTAGTTTGCTCTCTTTCTCAAGGAACAGACAGAGGAAGTAACCTCTATCTCTTGATATATTTGACATAGTGAACAAGTAGTAAATGATGTATAGGTGACTTGCTAATTAGTTATAGAATTAGATAATATAAATATGTAAGGGGTAAGCCAGGGAGTAGAGAAAGAAGCACTGTTTTCTCAAAATAGAAATGGAAACGTTTTATTTGAGAGTTCCATGTTTGTGATAAATCATCTATGTCAAACGATTTGCATTATACCATTACAAACTCCCTGAATAGTGAGAAAAGATGGTTTAATAGGGAGGGTAGATGTGGGTTATAGAAAGCCTTGAATGTTAAACTTAAAGTTTGGATTTTATATTATAAACAATGGAGAAACAAAACTGTATCTATCCCCTGAAGGAAGAGGAAGAGAAAAGTCAATGGGGAGTAAGACTTCCTTTTCCTGCTACCTTGTCCCCCTAACCAATAATCTCCAGCCTTCTAATGGAAAAGAAATGGTACCTTCCACTCAGTGATGAGCATTCTCACACCTAGTTATACCCTACACATCTCCGTGATTCTGAACCCCTGTGTTCATTACCAAACTTCATTCCCTGTCTCCCATCATCTGATTCCTTATTTCCATTCCCCTCAGCCTTCCCATCCCAAAGACTTAACCAAGCACCAATCACTCCTTCAATTGTGCCCTCTGGAATGCCTGTTTCAACAAATTTTCCTTCATCTTGAATCTTTTCCTCTCCCAATCCTTCCATCTTCTAGGAATCACTAACTCTGGATCCCCCCCTAATGAAACAGCCTCCTTGGCTACTCTTCCAAAACTGGCTACACCTTTACTCATTTTCCTGGCTGCCATCTTGACTTCACCTCTAGGTTTCTGTTTTTTTTTTTCAGAAGACCCTGCTCTCTAAGGGGGAGGGGTCATGGCTTGCCTGGGCTCTGAGGGCTCCTGATGGGATTAGGTTCACCTGGTTTGGGCCGAATGAGCCCTGAAGCAAAAAACCTCCTCCTCCACAATCTGTGTTGAATGCCTGGAGACTGGCCCAGGTTGTTTTCAAGGTAAAATCTTAAATAGGATACTAGCAAAAAGACTCCAGCAAGTGATCAGAAGGGTCATCCACCATGATCAAGTAGGATTTATACCAGGGATGCAGGGCTGGTTCAATATTAGGAAAACCATCCACATAACTGATCACATTAACAAGCAAACCAACAAGAACCACATGATTATCTCAATAGATGCAGAAAAAGCCTTTGATAAAATACAACACCCATTCCTATTAAAAACACTAGAAAGCATAGGAATAGAAGGGTCGTTCCTAAAAATAATAAACAGTATATATCTAAAACCATCAGCTAATATCATCTGCAATGGGGATAAACTAGATGCATTCCCAATAAGATCAGGAGTGAAACAAGGATGCCCATTATCACCTCTACTATTTGGCATTGTACTAGAAACACTAGCAGTAGCAATTAGAGAAGAAAAAGAAATTGAAAGCATCAAAATAGGCAAGGAGGAGATAAAAACCTCTGACAAAGGTTTAATTACTCAAATTTATAAAGAGCTAAATCAATTGTACAAAAAATCAAGCCATTCTCCAATGATAAATGGGCAAGGGACATGGATAGGCAGTTTTCAGATAAAGAAATCAAAACTATTAATAAGCACATGAAGAAGTGTTCTAAATCTCTTATAATCAGAGAGATGCAAATAAAAACAACTCTGAGGTATCACCTCACACCTAGCAGATTGGCTAACATAACAGCAGAGGAAAGTAATGAATGCTGGAGGGGATGTGGCAAAGTAGGGACATTAATTCATTGCTGGTGGAGCTGTGAACTGATCCAACCATTCTGGAGGGCAATTTGGAACTATGCCCAAAGGGCGACAAAAGAATATCTACCCTTTGACCCAGCCATAGCACTGCTGGGTCTGTACCCCAAAGAGATAATGGAGAAAAAGACTTGTACAAGAATATTCATAGCTACACTCTTTGTGGTGGCCAAAAACTGGAAAATGAGGGGAAGCCCATCAATTGGGGAATGGCTCAACAAATTGTGGTATCTGTTGGTGATGGAATACTATTGTGCTGTAAGGAATAATAAAGTGGTGGAATTCCATGGAGACTGGAAGGACCTCCAGGAAGTGATGCAGAGCGAGAGGAGCAGAACCAGGAGAACATTGTACACAGAGACTAATACACTGTGGTATAATCGAACGTAATGGACTTCTCCGTTAGTGGCAGTGTAATGTCCCTGAACAATCTGCAGGGATCTAAGAGAAAAAACACTATTCATAAGGAGAGGACAAACTGTAGGAGTAGAAACACCGAGGAAAAGCAACTGCCTGAATACAGCGGTTGAGGGGACATGACAGAGGAGAGACTCTAAATGAATACTCTAATGCAAATATTAACAACATGGCAATGGGTTCGAATCAAGAACACATGTGATACCCAGTGGAATCACGCGTTGGCTACGGGGGGTGGGGGGGAGGAAAAGAAAATGATCTTTGTCTTTAATGAATAATGCATGGAAATGATCAAATAAAATATTATAAAATTAAAAAAAAAAAAAGAAAATGAAAAATATGCTTCAACCCTTCATCAGTTCTCACTCTGGAGGTGGATAGTAGCTTTCAGTATGAGTCCTTTGGGATTGTTTTGGGTCACTATATTGATTGGAGTAGCTAAATCTTTTACAGTTGATTACCTTTACAACATTCCTAGTACTGTATACAATACTTTTGTGGTTCTGCTCACTTCACTTTATATCAGTTCATATAAGACTCCTGGGTTCTTCTAAAACCATCCCTTTTGCTACTGCTTACAGGACAATTCCGTTACAATCATATACCATGATTTGTTCAGCCATCCCCAACTGATGGGCATTTCTGCAGTTCCCAATGCTTTACCATCACAAAAAGAGCTGTGACATATTTTTGTACATGTGAGTCATTTTCCTTTTTCTTTTTCCTCTTTGGGGTACAATCAAAATAATAGTATCACTGGACCAAAGGGTAAGTACAGTTTTATAGCCCTTTGTGCATAATTAATTGTTCTTTAGAATGGTTGTATTATTTTAATATGGTTATGGTTGGTTTTGATTCTAAAAACTTGTTCTATATCCCTCTTGCCCATTGTGGCTAACCTCCTTGAAAAGACCATCTATAATAAATGCCCCCACTTTCCTCTCCTCTCCGTTTCTTGAAAGGAAATTTTTATTCCCATTGTCTAGTTTAAGTTAATCAATCAAGAACTTAAAGTATCCCTACTTAACACTTAGTAAGTCACTAACAAAGAAAATTCACACCCTAAAAGGCCACAAGCAGGGCCCAGCCTCCCCCCAGTGCTAGGCAAATTGAAAGGCTATGATTGATTCCTGAGATATGAAGAGGAGAGCTGATGGGTGGAGAAAACTGTATATAAGTGGGAGCCCCAGAGGGGTTCTCTCTATTCATTGCTTGGCAGATTTCTTGGCTCTTCATGTTTGGCTCTTCATTCTTGGTGGCCTTTAGCCTAGGGAGTGTGAGCTCTGGTGGGATTCTTGGCTGTCTTGGTGATTTTTCAGCATCTTTGGGTCTTCAGATTTCGGCTTCCTGATCCAAACTTTGGATTCTGGTGAGGTTTGCATTCAGATTTGCATTTGAGTTCTGAAGGCTCTAGGATTAGGACTTAGGGTATTTTTGGCTAGGTGATATTTTTCTACCTCCTTCCTACATTTTCCACTTTAATATCTCTACCTTGCTGTAAATAAAGCTACTAACAGTCTATTGACTCATAGTTTAACTTTAACTTTTATAAACAGTGATCACAACAATTCTTTATTATTTTTGTCAAACCAAAATTTTAACTATTACACAATCTAGCTTCCAAACACATAATTTTACCAAAACTGTTCCTCCCAAGTTATTAACAATCTCTTAATTGCCAAAGCCAATGCCCCTTTCTCAATCCTATTTCTTCTTGACCTCTCTGAACTCTTTGACATTGTTGATCACTCTCTTCTCACTGATACTCTCTTCTCTTTAGGTTTTTGCAGCACCATTCTCACCTGGTTATCCTCCTATCTATCTACACTCCTTTTTAGTATATGATGCTAAGTCCTCATCCAGGTTGTACCCTCTAACCAGAAGTGTTCACAGACTTCTTTTCTCCCTCTATATTATTCCCCCTGGTGATCTCATCAGCTCCCATCAAATTTAATTACTATATCTATGCTGCTGACTCTCAAATCTCTCTATTCAGCCCCAATCTCTCTGCTGATCTCTAATTGCACATTTCCAACTGTCTTTCATACACCTCAAACTGGTTAACCAGTAGACATCTTAAATTTATCATGTCCAAAACTGAACTCAATATCTTTGCCCCCAAATCCTCCCTTCTTCCTGACTTTCCTATTGTCATTCATCCTTCTTTTTCAAAGAGGATCGATGACATCACAAGATCACCAGGACAACTGGTGATGGCTTAGGATGCAGTGGATGACCATGGCATCTTCAGTGTTTGGCCAAGCTCTAGGTGCTCCACAGCTCCTGTTTTAACTTCCTTCATGGTTACTGGAAAAACTTCACTCAACCACCATTCTTCCTGGGCAAATCTTCACATGCTTGGAGTAAACAACCCCCTAATTCACTGATGGGTTTGAGGCCTATCAGTTATTGTTAACCTGCTTTAGTCCCTGTCAAGATGGTCTTACTAGATAGAGTGTGGCTGCTGCCAATGGTACAGCTTCTTGGAGTCATAGTTGAGAGTGAGGTAAAAGGAGGACACCAAGGTGGATGAGCAGCCCTGAAAAGGGCTCAACCCGTGTATATATTTCAGCACAGGTACTGTCCCCAGGTCTTCCATTTCTTAATTCCTTTATTATTGTTGAGGGCAACACTATCTTCTGAGTCCATCAGGATCATAACCTAGGTAGCATCCTCAAATAATCATCTTCAACTCTTTATTATCTCTTACTGCCCCCCACATCAAATCCATTGCTAATCATTTTTGTGACACTTTTGTGACCCTTCTCTCCTCTGATGCTGCCACCACCATCATGCAGGGCTGACAGCATTGCTTCATACTTAGACTTAGGCAATAATTTCCTAATGGATCTGCCTGCCTCAAGTCTTTGGGGCTGAGCCAAGATGCTGGCTTTGTAGCAGTGAAAGCTTGAAACTGCTCTGAATCCCTCCAAACTGATCTTTAAACGTGCCTCAAAAGGATAGGAGTCAAAGTAGGATGAGTGAGGGGGCTCTTTTACTGAACACAATGTGAATGGTAGACAGAGAGAGTGGATTTCCACAATATATGGAGGTACAGGAAGCTAAACTGCAAACAGAAAAGGGCAGACTGACCATCCCCCCCAACCTACCACACCAGATTCAGAACCACAACTTGAGGATCCTGGGTCTTGGGCTACAGCAACAAAAGAACACCTCAGACCCACTCCTCCAAGCCCTGGTAGTGAGGTCCTGAGAGCCATAGCGCTGGGTGCTCTCAAGCCTCCTCAGCAGCCTTGCAGAGAGCCCCAGGGCAAAACCCTGTGAACCAGAAGCTAAGGCAGAAATGGACAACATACAACCAACATACAGATTTCCCAGTCCGGTGGCAGTAAAATGAGCAAACAACAGCAAAAAAAAAAAAAACCCTTGACCCTCAAAACTTTCTACAAGGAAAAAGAGCAAAGAACAGAAGCAACAGGAGATGGTTAGATACAAGCAAACACATGCAAAATCTTCAAGTCTCTCTCTAGTCCAAACCATCCTCCATTCAACTACCAAAGGGATTTTCCTAAATTCAGGTCCAAGTATATGACTACTCAAAAAAATCTAGGGATCTATCATTTCTAGGATCAACTCAAATGCTTTGCTTGACATCTAAAGCCCTTCATAATCTAGCTGCCCCTTCTCTTCTAGTCTCCTTACATCTCATTCCCCAACAAATATTCTTCATTCCAATAACACTGGCTTACTTGCTGTTCTTCAAACAAAAAATTTCATTTCTCAGCTCTACCCATTTTCTCTGGCTGCCCCCTATGCCTGAAATGTTCTCCTTCATTATCTATGTCAGTAATACTGCCTTCCATTAAGATCCAGCTGAAATGTAATCTTCTACAAGAAGTCTTTCCCAACCCTTCTTAATCTAGAGCTTTCATTCTATTTATTATAGCCTATTTATCCTGTATATAGCATATTTGTACATATATGTTTGTTTATTGTCTCCCTCATTAGATTGTGAGCTTCTTGGGGACAGAGAATGTCTTTTGCCTTTTTTTTTGTATCCCCAGCACTTAGCACAGTTCCTGGCACAAAGTACATACTCTTAATAAATGTTTACTGACTGACTAACAGTAAAATCCCATACTTGGGTTAAGAAAATCAACTTCATGCCCAAAGGGCGCTAAAAGACTGTCTGCCCTTTGACCCAGCCATACCACTGCTGGGTTTGTACCCCAAAGAGATAATAAGGAAAAAGACATGTACAAGAATATTCATAGCTGCGCTCTTTGTGGTGGCCAAAAATTGGAAAATATGGGGATGCCCTTCAATTGGGGAATGGCTGAACAAATTGTGGTATATGTTGGTGATAGAATACTATTGTGCTAAAAGGAATAATAAAGTGGAGGAATTCCATGGGGACTAGAACAACCTCCTTGATGCAGAGTAAGAGGAGCAAAACCAAGAGAACATTGTACACAGAGACTGACACACTGTGGTACAATCGAATGCAATAGACTTCTCCATTATTGGCAATGCAGTGATCCTGAACAATTTGGAGGGATCTACGAGAAAGAACATTATCCACATTCAGAGGAAAAACTGTGGGAGTGAAAACACCAAACAAAAAACAACTGCTTGATCACATGGGTCGATGGGGATATGGTTGGGAATGTAGACTCTGGGTGAACATACTAGTGCAAACATCAACAGCATGAAAATAGGTTTTGACCAAGGACACATGTAAAACCCAGTGGAATTGCACTTCCATTACGGGAAGGGGTGGAGGAGGGGAGGGAAAGAATATGATTCTTGTAACTAAGGGAAAATGTTCCAAATTGACTAATTAAATAAAATTTTCCAAAAAGAAAAAAGAAAACCAACTTCACATGTACAAGACAGGAGAGGTAAGTCTTAAACAGCAGTCTTATTTCCATGGATTGTAAGCTCAATATGAATAAATAATACTTTTGATATGGCAGCCAAAAAAGCTAATAGAATCATAAGCTGAATTAAGGGTGAAAGACAATATCTAGTATACTGTGTTTAGATGTAAGTACCACATGTTAGGAAAGATATCAATAAGCTGAAGGGAGGGAACCCAAGATAATAAAGAATTTTAAGATTATTCCACGAAATGATTACTTGAAGAAATTTGGGATGTTTACCAGGAGAAAAGATCATTTAGAAGGAGTATGAGAATTATCTTCAAGTTTCTGAAGGATAACACATGGAATTGGGAATAACCTTGTTCTACTTGGCCCCACAAGGCAGAAACAAGAAGGAGTAGAAGATGCAAAGAGGCAAACTTGGGCTTGAAATAATGGAAAATTTCCTAATAGACTTGTCCAAAAATGCTCTGGTTTAGAGGCAGTAGATTTCTCAACACTGGATGTCTTCAAGCAAAAGATGGGTGACTGATGATTTGTCATGAGGTATATTAAAAAGGGTATTTTTGAACAGGCATAGGTTGCAAATAAATGGAAAGATACCTCAAAAGAGCACCTCTGAGAGGAAAAGAAAGAGCTTAGGGTATAGGGGGGTTAATTACATGTCCAGGGACAACAAAAACATATTTCATAAAACATTTAATCATTGCAGATTGTACTAATAAGTATTTGCAAAAAGGCCACCATGAAAATTATTATAGCTTATGCACCAACATTAATTATTGAAGATGAAGTAGCAGAGAAATCTTATAGAGAACTTTGTAATGTCATCCAAATTTAATCAATATACTCTCTGATATTTGGTGACTTCATTGCAAAGATGGGAAATGTGAGCACAGAAAAAAAAAATATTGGGAGAACATGGTTCAGGCAGGAGGAAGGAGAGAGGCCAAAGATTTGTGGATTACACAGAAGCTTTTTGCTTCTATAGCAGGAACACTTATGTTTTTTTTAAAGGTAGACTTTGGATGTAGCAAGTTCCAAATAATGCCATAAAGAATGAAATAGATTTTACTTAATAGACAGAAAATGACTGGTTATTTGTGGTAGTTATCCCTGAGTTAGATTCCATTAGGCTGCTGACTTGGACTTGTAGAAAAAGAAGAAGAAAAGTATTGAGTGTATAACTGAAATGATTTTAACCCTTAATTGAACAAGTAATTGGATAAAATAGGAAATAGATAACAGAAATGATATTGACATTACTTATAATTCTTCAAGTAATTTAACCAGTGTTATCTGCTGTAATAATGAAATTCAAAGAGCCCAGAAAGTTCCTTAGTTAGCAAATATCTAGTCGACCCAGTTGCCAACTGAAGAGACATGGATGCCAAAAGAAAAACCCTGGGTTAGAATATAAATTCATCTATAAAAACTGAAAAAGAAGGGTACTGAACACGATGAGCAGTATTTTCTCATAAACCAGAGAGAAGCAGTGGAGGGTAAAACTAGATGAAAGAAATCATGGCAAGATAGACAACCAAGCAAAGTCAGCCCAAAGGCACTCCAGGTTGAAAATGAAAGGTGGGACACAGACAGAATTAAAACTAAAAAGATTTGCAAAAATTATTTTATTTACTTTTTCTTTAAACACTTTTAATCTGTGAATTTATCAAGAAACAAACTTTTTAATACACAAAGCACAGGAAGATTGTATAAGAAACTGTGATATTTTGTTGCACTGGAGTTTTTTTTAAGATATTCATTTTCAGAAAGTAGTAACAAAATTATTCTTTTCCCTTCCGTACTTTGGTTTTTCTTCCGGGGATTTTAGAAAATGTTTCATTGATGAAGTTTTTCTGAAGTCCTATCACTACATTTGTACAACCTAGTGGAATTGCTTGTCAGCTCTGGGAGGGGGGAGGGAAGAGGGGAGAGAAAGAAAATGAATCAAGGAAACATGGAAAAATATTTAAAAATTAAAAAAAAAGTCCATCACTACCCATACTTCTCCTTCCCCATCTCTAAGTGGAAGCCTTTGTTGTTGTTCAGTCGTTCAGTTGTGCCTGACTCTTCTTGACCCCATGGCCCTTATATCCTTTACTGTTTCTCAAAGCCTGTCCAAGCTCATGTTCATTGCTTCCATGATACTATCTGTCCATCTCAGTGTCTGTCCTTCCCTTCTCCTTTTGCCTTCAATCTTTTCCTACACCAGGGTCTCTCCCAGGGAGCCCTGTCTTCTCATTATGTGACCACAATATTAAAGCTTCAGCTTCAGTATTTGACTATCCAGTGAAGAGTCTGAATGAATATCTTTAAGTATTGACTGATTTGATCTCCTCGCTATCCAGGGGACTCTCAAAAGTCTTCTCCAGCACCAAAATTTGAAAGGGTCGATTCTGAGGCACTCAGCTTTCCTTATAGTTCAACTCTCAGAGCCATACATGATTACTACTAGGAAAACTTGAGCTTTGACTATATGAACCTTTGTGAGCAAGGTGATGTCTCTGCTTTTTAGTATACTATCCAGATTGGCCATAGCTTTCCTTCCAGCACATCTTTTAATTTCGTGACTATAGTCACTATCTTCAGTGATCTATGAGCCTAAGAATAGAGAATCTGACACTGCTTCCATTTTCTCTCTCTCTATTTGCCAGGAAATGATGGGATCAGTTGCCACGATCTACGTTTATTTAATGTTAAGCTTCAAGCCAGCTTTTACACTCCCCTCTTTCATCTTCATTAGGAGGCTTCTTAATTCTTCTTCACTTTCTGCCATCACAGTGATATTGTGTGCATAACTGAGACTGTTGATATTTCTCCCTACAACCTTAATTCTGATTCGTCTAGCCTGGCATTTCACATGATGTATTCTGCGTAAAAGGTGACAAGATTGTCATACTCCTTTCCCAGTCTTAAACTAATCAGTTGGTCCATGTTCAGTTCTAATTGTTGCTTCTTGACCCACACACAGGTTCCTCAGGAGACAAGTAAGATGGTTGAGGATCTCCCACAGTTGTTGTAATCCACACAGTCAAAGACTTTAGTTTAGAGTCAGTGAAGCTGAAGTAGATGTCCTGTGAGATGAGAAAGTCCTGTGCTTTCTCCAGAATGCAGGGAATGTTGGGAAAATGAAGCAAGGCAGAGACTAAAGGAGTTTTGTCAAGATAACTTGCTGATAATCACAAACATTCTTTTTCAGCAACCCAAAAAGCAACTCTACACATGGACATCACCAGATGGTTAATATCAAAATCAGATTCATTATATACTTTGCAGCCAGAAGTGGAGAAGTTCTATACAGTCAGTTAAAACAAAACTTTGAAAAAATAAAAACAAAAAAACCAAGACTTTGAACTGATTGTGGTTCAGCTCATGAGCTTTTTACAGCAAAATTTAGACTTACATTGAAGAAAAGTAGGGAAAATCATCAGACCACACAGGTATGACCTAAACAATATCCCTTCTGAATAGGAAATGGAAGTAATGAATAGAATTAAGGGATTACACCTGGTATATTTAGTGCTCAAAAAACTGACAGAGGTTCACAATGTCCAGAAGGCAACAAGAAAAAATCCCCCCAAAAAAGAAGAGCAAGAAAGCAAATTGGAGGGCCACTAGGCAGCTCAATGGATTGAAAGCCAAGCCCAGAGATGGGAGGTCCTAGGTTCAAATTTGGCCTTAGATTCTTCCCAGCTGTGAGTCCTTGGGCAAGTCACTTAATTCCCATTGCCTAGTCCTTAGAGCTTTTCTGCCTTGGAGCCAATGCAAGAAGGTAAGCAGGGTGATTTCAGGAAAGGCCAGCAAAGTCGATGTGAACTGACCAAGGAAATAAATAGAACGGGGAGAATATTGTATAGAGTAACAGCAATATGATACAAAGATCAACTGTGAAAACTTGGCTGTTCTCAGCAATGCAATGATCTGGGACAGTTCTGAAGGATGAAGCACCTCCAAAGAACTGTTGGAGTCAGATGAAGCATACTATCTTCAGCATCAATGTATTTACTGTTTTATTGGGGGGTTTTGGCTTTGTATGAGTGTGCTCTTATAGCAATGACCAATATAGAAGTGTGTTTTGCATGATAATAAAAAGACAGAAGATAAGGGCTTGATTAAGAGGTGAGGAAAGAAGGAAAGCAAAAGGGAAAGGAAGAAAAGCAAAGCATACCCAATTGAATGTAGAATTCCAGAGAATAATAAGGAGAGAAGAGAAGGCTTTCTTAAATGAGCAATGCAAAGAAATAGAAGAAAACAATGGAATGGGAAAGACAAAATATCCCTTCAGGAAATTTAGAGATATCAAGGGAATGTTTCCTGCCAAAATGGGAATGATAAATGGTAGAGACTTAACTGCAATAGTAGAGAATAAGAAGAGGCGGCAAGATTATATAGAAGAACTATACAAGAAAGATTTCACATCACTGATAACTACGGACCTGGCGTTTACTCATCGAAAGCCATACATCCTGGAGAATGAAGTCAAATGGGCCTTGGGAAGCATTGCTAAAGCAATAAGGCTAGTGGAAATGACAGAATTCCAGCTGAGCTATTTAAAATCCTAAAAGATGATATTGTTCAGTGCGGTACTCGATATGCGAGCAAACTTAGAAAACTCAACAGTGGCCACAGGGTTGGAAAAGACCAGTTTTCATCCCAATCCTAAAGTGGAAGCCTTACCTTATAGCAAATATGTATAATCAAGGGAAGCAAATCACATGGTCTACATGTGAATGTATGCTTCATGCTGTACCTCTACTCCCCCATTATTATTGTGGTCATCATGCAAGTGTCTTCATGATTCTGTTTCTTTCACTCTATATCAGTTAATACAATCTTTCCATAGAAAATATGTCCTTTTGTTTTAATGTAATTTTTTTAAATTAACAAACCTCTATTTTCTCTACCTCCTGCCTCTCCCCTAGGGAGAAAATAAAGCTGCATAGTCAAACAAAACAAATTCCCACATTGGCCATGTGCAAATAGTATATGTCTCACTCTGCGTCCTGAGTCTATTACCTCTCAGTCAGGAGGTAGGTGGCATGCTTCGTCAATGGTACTCTGAAACAAAACCATTTTGCTAAGCTGTTTTCTCCACCAAGGACAGTCCCCATTTGGTCTCTAACAGATGTACTTATAAAGGAGGTAGAAGCGGCAACACCACAGCTCTGGTTTTGCCCACAATACTCTCCAATGCTGCTGGAACCAGATTAAAATGTCACTAGGAAATACCAAACAAAAGAAATAAAAATACACTAAAACATTGAGAAGATTACATTTTTAAACTAAGTCAATGTGTGGCCCACAGAGATTTTTATGTATGGATTAGTGGACTCCATTTCTATTTGAGTTTGATGCTATTGCTTGCTCTCAGTGATATGATTTGTGAGGGCGTTATAAGGTATCTGAAGGATGACAAGATACCATAGCCGTGGGGGGTGGGAATCTCAAAAAGAAGACCTAGGGAACATCAATAATCACCAACATATCCTGCTCTACTATTTATATAAAATTATTTTTTAAGCACTTACCTTCCACATTAGAATCAATACTGTGTATTAGTTCCAAGACAGAAGGGTGGTAAGGGTTAGGCAATGGGGGTGAAGTGACTTGGCCAAGGTCACACAGCTGGGAAGCATCTGAGGCCAGATTTGAACCCAGGACCTCCTGTCTCTAGGCCTGGCTCTCAATCCACTGAGTTACCCAGCTGCCCCCTACATAAAATTCTTGTGAGATTCATCTATGTGTGAATCAAGAACATCCTTGATAAAGGCTTTAGTAGAGAATGAACTTTCTTCACAAGCAATATTCAAAATGGACTCTATCTTTACTATGTTACAATTAATGGAAAGAGGAAGAGAATATGAGATCCTACTGTATTTACTCTTTCTGGATTATTAAAAAGCATCTGATTTCCAGTATGACAGAACATTGGCCTTACAGCGATGTATTGCCCATCAAGATCATTCAGAATTCCTTGGGAAATCTAACAACAGAAATAGACCCATTCAGTGATTCTCAAAACAAAATGTTCAATCTCCAAAGGTCTTCATCACTGTGAAGCACTGTGCAGCCCAGGTCAAGGAAAGATTCCCTTTGGACAGTGAAGACCTACAGAAAACCTACAATGTTTATAGATAACAGTGTTCATTCCATCAAGGTTTAGGACACTGTACAGCCTGCTGGGGAAACAAAATCTATAATGACACAAAGGAACTGAATCAGTCCACTCCCACAGTAAAGTCCAAGTGGACAAAGACTGTCTATTGCTCAGATTTTGGCATGCTTTTGAATAGACATGGCTTGTCCAAAAGCATGCACATCTGGGACAGATAGGACTTAGGGGCAAAAAGCTCACTCCAGGACTGGAGAAAAACAAGCTGTATTGCCTTTGGGAAACTGAAATTCGACTCCAAGCTTTCAAGAAAGCAAAAGCCCAGGAAGACAGTATGGGAGAGATTAGGTTTGGATCAACATCTCACACCCTACACCAAGATAAACTCAGAATGGGTGAATGATTTGAATACAAAGAAGGAAACTATAAGTAAATTAGGTGAACACAGAATAGTACACATGTCAGATCCTTGGGAAAGGAAAGATTTTAAGACCAAACAAGAGTTAGAAAAAAATCACAAAATATAAAATAAATAATTTTGATTATATCAAATCAAAAAGCTTTTGTACAAACAAAACGAATGCAACCAAAATTAGAAGGGAAGTAACAAACTGGGAAACAATCTTCATAACAACAACCTCTGACAAAGGTCTAATAACTCAAATTTACAAAGAGTTAAATCAATTGTACAAAAAAATCAAGCCGTTCTCCAATTGATAAATGGGCAAGGGACATGAATAGGCAATTTTCAGTTAAAGAAATCAAAATCATTAATAAGCACATGAAAAAGTGTTCTAAATCTCTTATAATCAGAGAGATGCAAATTAAAACAACTCTGAGGTATCACCTCACACCTAGCAGATTGGCTAACATGACAGCAAAGGAAAGTAATGGATGCTGGAGGGGATGTAGCAAAGTTGGGACATTAATTCATTGCTGGTGGAGTTGTAAATTGATCCAACCATTCTGGAGGGCAATTTGGAACTATGCCCAAAGGGCGCTAAAAGACTGTCTGCCCTTTGATCCAGCCATAGCACTGCTGGGTTTATACCCCAAAGAGATAACAAGGAAAAAGACATGCACAAGAATATTCATAGCTGTGCTCTTTGTGGTACCAAAAAATTGGAAAATGAGGGGATGCCCTTCAATTGGGGAATGGCTGAACAAATTGTAGTATATGTTGGTAATGGAATACTATTGCGATCAAAGGAATAATAAACTGGAGGAATTCCATGGAGACTGGAACAACCTCCAGGAAGTGATGCAGAGCGAGAGGAGCAGAACCAGGAGAACTGATATACTGTGGTACAATCGAATGTAATGGACTTCTCTACTAGAGCAGCAATACAACAATACAGGACAACTCTGAAGGTCTTATGAGAAAGAATGATATCTACATCCAGAGGAAGAACTGTGGGAGTAGAAACACAGAAGTAAAACAACTGCTTTATTACATGGGTCTAGGGGAATATGATTGGTGATGTAGACTCTAAATGAACATCCTAGTACAAACACCAACAATATGGAAACAGGTTCTGATCAAGGACACATGTAATACCCAGTGGAATTGCTCATCGGCTACAGGAAGGGGTGGGGGAAGGGGAGGGAAGGATAGATTATGATTTTTGTAACCAAGGAATAATGTTCTAAATTGACTAAATAAAATTAAAATAATAAAAAAGTAAAATAAAATTTAAAAAAAGGAAGCATAATCCAATCTCTTCAAAACAGATATTTTACTGGTATTGAGATATGGCAGCAAGATATAGAACACCACTGCCCTGAAGAACTAAAGATGAGCATTGCACAAATAGCAAAACAAAAGCAAATGGTTAGTATTAGCAAGCTATAACATAAGCAAGGGGAAACTCCAAAGAATAGGAATAAATAAAAAATTTTTAAATCATCAAAAAATCATGTGGTAGGAAAAGAAGATGAGTTGTCATGTGACCAAAGCAAAGGATGATAAGTGAAAAGCCAGAGTTCTCTCTGGGTATCCTCATGATGTCAGGAGAGTATGAGGAAGTCTCTAGCACTTATCTTGAAGCCTTTATGGTAAGCTTCTGAGAGAACATGGACAAAAGTAACACAGGGTAAGCTGGGATCCACATCACTGGAAAAAAATTCCTAGATCAGTGAGCACATGTGTATAATGTTGTTTCCCCAGATCAAATGTAAGTTCCTTTAGGACAGGGACTATTACATTTTGTTCTTTGTCATTCCACTACAGTACCTAACACAGTGCTTGGCATACAAGGTGCTCAATAAATATTTGTTGAAGGGCAGTGGATTGAGATCCAGGCCTAGAGATGGGAGGTCCCGGGTTCAAATTTGACCTTAGCCACTTCCCAACTGTGTGACCGTGGGCAAGTCACTTAATCCCAATTATCTAGCCCTTACCACTCTTCTGCCCAATACACAGTATTGATTCCAAGATGGAAGATAAGGGTTTAAATATTTTTTTAATGATGGTATATGTGTATGTACACATACATGTATAAAAATGCACATACAGCAAACAGTTGTTTGGAAACACAGGTACTTGTGTTGGACCAGATATCTGCCACAAATTAATTCAGAGGAGGGCAGACTGGTATTTATGGTTTGAGTAGGAAAACTGCTACGGCCACAGTTATGCTGGTTGCATTAAAGGAATAAACAAGAGCTCCTAGAATCAGAACTTGAAGGGGTCTCAAGCCATCTATTCCAACCTGAACATGAAGCTCCAACTACAATAGTCCCAAATAGTCATCCAGGTGTTCCTCAAAGACTTCAAACTGTGGAGAAACCTCTGTGTCCAAATGCAGCCCACTCCACCTTTGAAAAGTCTAATTATTAAGATTCCTTTTTCATTAAACCTAAACCTGCCTCTCTTTAACTTTCACTTATTGCAGTGAATTCTGCCTTTTAGGGCCAAGAAGAATATGTCCAGTATCTCTTCAACATAGCAGCCCTTCAAGTACTTGAAGGCAGCTACCATTTCCTGTAGCATCCCAAGCATATTCACATCTATGAAATATAAATGACTGTATGGCGACTGTGTCTCCAAGCTAAGGTTATACCAATGAGGTTTGTGAATGTAACCTTGAACTGGCCATGCGGCCCTTGGCTAAGACAAACTCATTAACATGCTCGGACTCAATTCCCCGGGAAAGCAAGGTTTCCCATCTACACGCCCAAAGGTGTTCCCTCTACCTTGCCACCCAATCTTAATTGTCTATACTTTGTGATGTGGTTACTACGTGCTTGGGAGTACCGCCCAAGCAGGACAGGAATAAATTCAGAGGCAAACCCATGCATGAACTTCCTCTTGGCTCTTGGCCTTTCTCCCCTTCCATGGAACTCCACTGGGCTCCTCAATGACTATGTCTCTCTCTCTCCTCTTGACCTTGTCCTTCCCCGAGGCTGTAACCATCTCGGCCTGCATTTCCTATCTTAATCTCCTCCTCCACCTCGTGTTCCTTTGTACCCATACTCTCCTATCAAAGGGAGTATCATAGGGATTGCCTGCCCTATCCAACCACTGACTTGTCCCTGTCTTTCATTTCCACCCTGGTTCTCGGTTCCTACCTCTCCTCGGGTCCCATCACAAAGGTGAGCCCCTTCCCTTGTGGGACCCTGCTAGTCAGGAAGTCCATTAAGGAAAACCCCACATTTCCTTCTCTAAAACATCACTTCTCCAGGCTAATCATCCCCAATTCCTTCAACTGCTCTTCACAAAGCAACATGGTATTATAGTAATAGTCATGGACATGGAGCCTGGAGAGACCGAGTTTAAATTCTGCGACTGATTTTTCCTAGCTTCCTCAGCCTTCTCCTTCAGTCTAAGTATCCTCATTTGTAAAATGGGGATAATGTTTTTTTTTAGACCCTCACCTTCCATCTTGGAATCAGTACTGTGTATTGGTTCTAAGGCAGACGAGTGGTAAGGGCTAGGCAATGGGGGTTAAGTGACTTGCCCAGGGTCACAGAGTTGGGTAGTGTCTGAGGGCAGATTTGAACCTAGGGCCTCTTGTCTCTAGGCCTGGCTTTCAATCCACTGAGGCACCCAGTGCCCCCTCATCCTTCATTTTTGAAAAGGACCAATGACATTATGTCTTGACTTGTGCAGAAATTGGATTGAAATGAAGTTGCGCAAAGTTGTCAGCCTCACTCTTATCTTCCAGAGTCATGGAAGTCCAAGGGCAAGACAAAAGTCAGGATGACCAGTGATGGCCTACATTACAGTGTATGAATTTGTCATCTTTGACATCTGGCCACACTCTAAGAATTCCACAGATCCTGCTTCAGTCGCCTTCATGGCCTTTGTAACAATCTATTTTCATCTGCTCCTTCAACCAGGAGAAATCTTCACATGTTTGGGGAAGACATCCCCCTAACTCACCAGTGGGGTTGAGGTCTGTCAGTTCCCCCCCTGGTTTAGCCAGTGTGCCAAGAGGGTTTTACTGAGGTGTGGTTGCTGCCCATGCTACAGCTTCTTGGAGCCACAGGTAAGAGCTGGGTGAAAAGTAAATACAGAAGGTGGAAGAGCAGCCCTGAAAAGGTTGTTTGTAATAAGATATAATAATTTGGAATAACTATAAAATCTAATATTGGGGTTCATCATTTCAACCTCATATGTACAAGATGAGAAAATTTGGGTTAGAAAGCAATTTATTTGTAAAATATCTCATATTTTAGCAAGCTATAAAGTTAGTTTGAGTCAGTAGTCTAATATGGCATCCAACTTTTCTTCATCTTGTATATGAGAAGTTGAAATGCAGTTATTCCAACTAAATTACATTTTAATAGATACAACCCTATATTCTAGCACCGTGTTATCAAACTCAAATAGAAAAAGATCACTAAAGGCTACATATTGACTTAGAAAACCACAAATGAGCTACAAATTTTATACCTCTGTTCTAGCCTAGAAAGACATTTTTGGATCTTGACTTTGTCATCCAGCATGCTATTTACCTCTTCCAGTTTTGTGTTATCATCAAAAATGCTCAGTGAACCATCTAAGCGTTCAACCAATTCACTGATGAAATTAATAGACAGATAAATAAATAAACAAATAAATAAATGAATGAACAAATAAATAAATAAATAGAAAATAAATAAATAAATGAATGAATGCGTGAATGAATAAATAAATAAATTAGTTATATAGATTCAAGGACAGACTCCTGGTATATTCTACTAAGGACCCCCTCCAAGTTGGCACCCATTATGACTTGGTTTTTGGGTCTAGACATTCAATCAATTCTGAATCTACCTACTCACACTTTATCATACCCACATCTATTCATCTTGTCCATATGGTTTGCATGAGAGACTTTATAGCATAAGCTTGGCTGAAATATAGGTATATGTAGGTACTTAATGCATTCCTATGATCTTCCAGTCTAGACACCCTGTCAAAAAAGGAAATAAAGTTAATCTGCCATGACTTGATGAAGCTGTGTTGGGTCTTTGTGGTAAACACTTTGATACTTTAATAATATATTCTGAAATTGGGCCAGAATGGATGATGTACCAAGGATTTGGGAATTGGTAGCATTGCCCAGATAAAACTGAACAGAGATTCCACAATCTACATCTTTTTTAGCTACTGAAAACTCTTCTAAAATTGAAGTCATCTAAGATAATGTGAAAGGAAAGGAAAGGAAAGGAACAACAAAAGAAACCAGATACTGTTTAATTAGAAAGACCTAGATGCTTAGACCTGGAAAAAAGCTGATAAATAAAGTGTACCACCTCTTCTTTGCCCAGAGTGGGGGAACTACAGACATGGGATTTTGTTTATCCTAACATACTTAAACAAACAGCTCTTATTTAGGGCTAAGGCAATATAATGGTCTCTAAGGTCTACATAGTGCCTTCCTCTTGGCTTTGGGGAATTTATTTTAGTGGAAAATGTGTAAATTTAATCACAGTCTTTTTATGCCCTGCCACACTTTGCCCAACCTCTTAGCTTTAGACCCTTAGCATCTACTCAGTTCTGAGGTAGCCTTTCCTTTTAGACAAATTCCTTCTCTGTGACTTAGTCTCTCACACATTGCTTTGATTGATTCAAGGAGGTGTACAGGCCCTGTTCATATTCAGTTATGATTGATAGACAGAAGGGTTCTTACCTAAGAAAAGTAATCTAATGTCTTTAAATGGGTGGAGGGATCAGTGGAGCCACTTTTGGTTTTTTATAAGAAATGCCTTGATAGGTAGGGGAGGAGGAAGAAATATATTCAAAACTTAAATCCATCAGTTAAAACAAAAGGTATCAATAAAATTAAAAACAAAAGCAGAAATAAAATGAATTACATTTAGGCCCTGATTAGGGCAAATAATGAATCCCCCTAAGTGGTCCCATTATTCAAATTTGCACTGCATTATTTCCATTGGACTGGAACCAATTACCATATTTTACATAATTATAATTTCAGTGCTAATTCAAATACATGCAGGCACTTGAGGGGATTCATTATTCACACTAATCTAGACCTGGCTGTAGTCTTGCTTTAGTGGATCAGAGTTATATTCGTGGTCTGTGAATCAGTTTGAAAGACTCAAATTCTATACCAGCCCTATTGCCTTTTTATTTGAGTTACAGTATGTTCATTTCTGGGTTTTGCTTTTCTGTTTATTTCTGTTTCACAAGAACTTGCTTCTCTTATCTCTTGGCTTTTCCACCCAGGACAAGGATAGCTTTCCCTCCACCTCCTTCTTCCCCCCTTTTACAGATTCCCTGTGGAAAGCTGAGCTAAGGAGGATTTTCTCTTGAAATAGTGATAAGGCCCCCAGAGCTGAGGGTCACAGGCCCAGCTTGTATTCTTCTACCCAGTGGGAACTATAGCCTCATTAAAAAACCCAGCTGTGTCAGTACTTTTCACCTAGCCCCTGAGTGATATAAAAGCTTCTCCCTGGAGGAGAGACCCTAGAATCACTGAGGCTTGGGATAGTGGTCAAGGCTGCTGCTTTGCATTCTTGATTGTACACTAACTAACAGGGCCCACTTTGTTCCCAGAAATTATGAATCTGGGGTCTAGGATGAGCTGTTCCAGCTGCTGGCTCAGGCCTGCTGAACTATTCTCATAGCCGAAGAGACTGCTGGTTGACACCTGTTCTTGTGTATCCCTGCAATTAAGCATGGTAAATCTGCCTCGTCGTCCAGTTCCAGACCCTCATAATTCTGTGTTGAGCACTGATCTGTTTAACCATCAGGCTAACACACCTGCCTAACTAAATATAGCATGCCGAATACAATCAAATCTTTGTTGATTAAAAAATTTTCAGAGCCTCATTCTGAACATAAGTTGTCACTTCTTTTTGCTATTCAGATGTCTTTCTCTGGCCAATCTCTGCTCCTCCCCCTTCCAACTTGCCTTTTCTAATCTGCTATTTGTTAAGAAATCAAGTAATTAAAGCAGATGGAATTTTGTCTAAAGTAATACTAAACAGGCTTTTGGCTGGGGGCCTGAGGGGTTCCTGTGAGCCAAGAGAATGAGTTTCAATGTAGTGACTTTGTGACATTTCTTTTGCTGCCCAGAGGCGTCTTTTCTTTCTTTCCTTTTCTTTCCTCTCTTCCTCTCTCTGTCCCTCTCTGTCTCTCTGTCTGTTCTTTCTTTCCTTTCTTTCCTCTCTCTGTCTCTGTCTCTCTCTCTGTCTTTCCTTTTCTTTCCTCTCTTCCTCTCTCTGTCTCTTCTCTGTCCCTCTCTGTTTCTGTCTTTTCTTTCTTTGATCTCTTCCTCTCTGTGTCTCTCTGCCTTTTCTTTTCTCTCTTCCTCTCTCTGTCTCTTCTTTCTTTCCCTTTCTTTCCTCTTCCTCTCTCTGTCCCTCTCTGTCTCTGACTCTGTCTTTTTTCTTTCCTTTTCTCTCCTCTCTTCCTCTGTCTGTTCTTTCTTTCCTCTCTCTGTCTCTCTCTGTCTTTCCTTTTCTTTCCTCTCTTCCTCTCTCTGTCTCTTCTCTGTCCCTCTCTGTTTCTGTCTTTTCTTTCTTTCATCTCTTCCTCTCTCTGTCTCTCTGCCTTTTCTTTCCTCTCTTCCTCTCTGTCTCTTCTTTCTTTCCCTTTCTTTCCTCTCTTCCTCTCTCTGTCTTTTCTTTCTTTCCTCTCTCTGTCTCTCTGTCCCTCTCTGTCTGTCTCTCTCTCTGTCTTTTCTTTCCTCTCTTCCTCTCTCTCTCTCTGTCCCTCTGTCTCTGTATTTTCTTTCTTTTCTTTTCTTTCCTCTCTCTGTCCCTCTGTCTCTGTCTTTTCCTTCTTTCCTCTCTGTGTCCCTCTCTGTCTCTGTCTCTCTTTCTGGGATCCTTAGCTATATTTTAAATAAAGAATGTGGAATAAATGAGGTGTCTCTTTTGCCAAGGATAGACAGCTGGATAGATACAAATGACAAAAACAAGATAAGCATGCACACCTAACTTTACAAGGAGTAAGACAAGTCTGTACTTGGTAACTTCTCAATCTAAATTCAAGAGTCAAGGCACAAACTCAGAAAAAGAAAGAGAATTTGCCTTAGGGGAAGATGAGTAATAGCACTAGTCATGGGATCTCTTGCATTTTAATTTAATTGTAGAGCTAGAAGGGATCTCAGGAGGTCATTTAGTCTAACTCTGTACTCTGGAAAGATTGTATCTCACCCATTTCAGAAAGATCGGCATATGTTTTATTCTTATGGATCACTTGGGAAGGATATTCCACACCCTCCTTGGGGAACTCATTCTAAGGTAGAAAAGTGGTCAACATTTGAACAGTTTTCTAAAATAGCTAATGAGGCTACCTTTGAAAGCCTGAATGAGAGCCTCAGAAGAGGTGTGAACAATGGAAAACTCATTTATTCATTCCAGAAGGTGTGTTTTTTTTCCCCACTGAAGGGTTTGGTTTTTGTTTTGTTTCTGTTGCTAGCTAGAATCCCCAAAGACCAAAGTAGACTAAGATCCAGGATTTGGTTGGGATTTTTAAAGACTAAAAAGAAATTAATGCTGATTTTAAATGTAACCTTCAGGCAGGTTAAAATGTTAATTACTAAAACAGTTGCCAACTGAGTACATATATATATTTATACACACACACACACACACACATATATATATATATGTATATATATATATTTACCCAAACAACTGCAATCTCCTTCAAGCCTTCTGGTTGAAAGACAAGATAATGGAAGTTTGCCCTTCTCAAGTCTTTCAAAGAAACCAGCCCCTGGAGTCAGTCACTTCTAATCACTTTAGGAGCAAAGATAAGGTGTTGCCAGGGCTTTTGAATGTTAAAGGTACTTTCTCACCTAGAGGGCAAATAGGAACAATATATATCTAATATGGAAGGAAAAGCTCTCATTTGGCCCTCACTAAGTCACACTGCTAAGCTCCAGGAATACATACAGGGAAGGGTTGTAGTTTGGGAAGTCCTGGGAATGTGAACAATTACTTGTCAGTAAGAATGAAAGGGCTCATTTGATTATAGTTCCCAGATCAAGGGGGAATGAATGGCTTGAAGATGGACCAGGCACCAGCTGTGTGGTGATGGAAACATTGAGATTTCCATTGGGAAATAAATCTTAAAAAAAAAAAAGACTAACATGAAAAGTTGGAAACGTAAGCAGTAATGCTTGTGTTATGAATTGGTGATAAATCATGGCGGGTTAACAAGGTGGAAGGTACCTTCGATTCATTCAGCTAACACTCACTCTACTTCAGAATTGAACTTCTTTTTTCCCCTGAACCCTTCCCTGTTGCTGCAAAGAGTACCACCCTCTTCTCTGCTGCTCAGGCAGGAAATCTAGGTGTCATCTTGGGCTCCTCCCGCTCTCTCTCGTCCCCCTATTCAATTCCCAGCCGATTTTATCTTCACGTGTCTTGCATGCACATCCTTCATTCGCCTGACCATGCCACCTTCATCACCTCTTGCCTAGACTATTGGAATAGCATTCAGGATCATCTGGCTGTGTCTCTCCCCACTCCAATCCATGCTCCACTCAGCTGCCAACGTGATCTTCCTAAAGTGCACGGCTGACCCCCTCTACTCATCCCCAACAGCTCCAGGATCAAACAGAAGATTCTTTTTGGCACCCTAACCAACCTTCTCCACACACACACACACACACACACACACACACACACACACACACACACACACACCTTCCCAGTATTCCCACTTACAGCTGTCCCTCCACCCCCCGTGACACAGGCCTCCTTGCTGTTCCTCACATTCCATCTCCAACTTTAGGCATTTGTACTGGCTCCTGGAATGCTCTCCCTCCTCATATCCCTCTCTGGCTCTCCTTGGGTTCCTCCAAAGACCAGCTAAAATCCCACCTTCTACAGGAAGCCTCTCCCACAATCCCTTGATTTTAGAGCTTTCCTCTGCCAGAAATTGGATACTTTATTTCCAATTATCTTGTATGTAGTCTGTTTCTATGGAATTATTTGCATGTCATCTTCCCTATTTGATTGTAAGTTCCTCAACAGCAGGTATTATCAATCACCTTCATTTGTAGGGCCAGTGCTTGTCTGGCATAGTGCCTGGCACCTATTAGGTGCTTAATAAACTATTCATTGACTGACTGCCTCCTCTATTGGCCCCTTCTCCCATGGAAGAGTTCTTCCTTAAACCTTCATTTTGAGGAAAGGCCCAGGCCAGCCACCAGAATAGAAGCTCTCCCCTTCTCCCGCCACCTTCCTTCTCTGCCTCCCTTTATCAGCTGTCTACCTCCAATGGAATGAAAACTCCTTGAGGGCAGGGGCTATCTTTGTTATGGCATTTTTATCTCCAGTGCTCAGCCCAGTGTAAGACTCCATAAAGGACAACTTCAGCCCCTCCCCTGGGTACAGGATGCAATCAATCAATCAGTCAACTAGTGTCTATTAAGGACTAAAGTAGAAAGACTGAATGTCTCTGCTCCCAGAGAGCTTGCATTCTAGTTGGAGATGCAAGAAAAACATAAGTAGATCATTGTTTAGTCTTTCAGTCTTGATCAACTCTTTGGGATCCCATTTGGGATTTTCTTGGCAAAGGCAAAGATACTGGAGTGGTTTACCATTTCCTTCTCCAGCTCAGTTTGTAGATGAGAAAACAGGCAAACAAGATTAAATGACTTGCCTAGGGTCACACAGCCAGGAAGTGTCTGATTTGAGCTCTGGGAAATGAATCTTCCTCATTCCAGGCTTGGAATTCAGTCTACTTGTACCATCTAGCTGCTCCAGAAAAGTACATACAGCTTACACACACTACATATGTATGTTTACCCGTAAATTTTTATATAGCACATATACACATGTACAGGTATATATAGCATACAGATACATGTACAGTGAATACACATGTACACATATGTGGGTATATATAAACATAGACACACGTGTATATATAGGAGTTAAATAAAAGGTAATTTGGGAGGGAGGGAGCTCATTAACATTAGGAGGATCAGAACAAGCTTCAAGAAGCAGATAGTGTTTGTATTGTATCTTAAAGGAAGGCAGAGAGCTTAGAAAGAAGCCTTGGCTTAGGGGAGAGCCATGAAAAGGCCCAGAGAAAGGAGGTGGAGGGAAGTGTTTGAGGAACAAAAAGAAAGAAGTCCCGTTCAGGAGGATGACATAGTAAGAACCACTGAGGCCGGAAAGACAGGACAGCTTGAGTTAGGGAAGGCCTTTAACAGCTTTAAACAGAGGAGTTCATATTTTATCCTAGAGGCAATGAGGAGGAGAGCCACGTGGTCAGCTCTGAGCTCAGGGAAAATGATTTTGGCAGCAAAGACCAAAATGAACAGTTTCTCCCCTTAAGGAGCTTATATTCCTTTGAGAGGAAGGAGAATCAAAATATATGCAGATAAGCGAATACAATAAACATTGATTAATCTTCTATATGCAGGGCTCTGTGCTAGGCCTGCAGGAGATATTTTGCATTTATTCAATTAATAATTTAAAAAGCAAATACCCAACCCATCACCATATTACAATAATTCCAATCAAGAAATTCCTCCTGAATAAATAAATAATAATGATATACACAAAATAGCATAAATCTAGAGTCTATATACACTTATAAAGTCAATATCGGTTTATCACGTAAAAATAAGAACAATATTTACTGTATCCCCATAAAAAGAAAACAGTTGATTCTCAGTGAAAAGAGGACATTGAAATAATTACAACCTGCTAAAATTAGTAAAAACTAAATTCATTATTCTTCACTGATATTCATTTTGTATACTGTCTCATTCCTGTAATATTTCAATGTATAGATCGCTTCTCCTGTAACCTGATTTGGTACCTTCTGCTTCCCTGGAGTCCAAAATCTAATAGGTTAATAAGATGACACACAAATCATGAGAGTCTTTAGTTCAAACGCTATCTAAGCATGATCGAATTCTATCTAGGCCTTTTTTATTTTAAACCCTTACCTTTTCTACAGTTTCTGATTTTCTTTTTTTTAAACCCTTTCTTTCCGCCTTAGAATCAATACTATGTATTGCTTCCAAGGCATAAGAGTGCTAAGGGCTAGGCAATGGGAGTTAAGTGACTTGCTCAGAGTAACTAGCCATACAGCTAGGAAGTATCTGGTACTAGATTTGAACCCAGGACCTTCCATCTCTGGTTGGGCTTGGCTATCAATCCACTGAGCCACCTAGCTGTGCCACTTAGCTGCCTTCCCTCTCTTTCTTTTGATGTTGTGAGAACACATGCAGTATTCATCAGTTCTCCCTTACTCTTACTATGTGACCAGACCAATTTCTTTTTTCTTTTTCCTTTTAAAAACCCTTTCCTTCTATCTTAGAATCAATATTAAGTATCATTTCCAAGGCAGAAGAACCATAAGGGTGGGTCAATTGGGGTTAAGTGACTTGCCCAGGATCATACAGCTAGGAAATCTCTGAAGCCAGATTTGAAACCAGGACTCCCATCTCCGGGTCTGGCTCTCAGAGCCACTTAGCTGCCCTAATCCAAGTGGTCTTCTTAGTTTGTCCAATTCTTTTCTATCCTTTTCTTTTCAGAAATCCTCCACACAATTCTTCAACTTGCTGGAGGATTATCTCCATGGTTCAGTTTCTCTACTAGTTTCTTCTGACTGAACCACTAGGTTGTTAAGACAAAGATCACACACTGAATGTGATGTGCTCTTTATAATTAATTTAACCAATGATGAATGTTAGCAGAACTATGATTCTTAGCACTGGCTTCCCTCTTTCCCAACAGTCCTATCATCATTGTCATTTTGAAAGCCTTTTAAATTGTTTTCGGTTTCAGAGATCTCTAAGGCTAAAAATCCACACCACCCCTCAATCCAGCAGCTAATCTATTTGGGGGCAACTAGATGGCAGGGTTAGGCTTGGAGCCGGAAAGACCTGAGTTCAAATGTGACCTCGGACACTTAATATCTGTGTGACCCTGGGCAAGTCACTTCACCCTCTTTGCCCCAGTTTCCTCAACTGTAAAATGAGGTGGAGAAGGAATTGGCAAACCACTCCAGTATCTTTGCCAAGAAAACTTCAAATGACGTCATGAGGAATTGGACACTCCTGAAAAATGACTGAACAACAAGAAAAAACAGCTAATTTACTGCCTAATGCTTCACCTAACACTGTTGGATCTGCCTGTATTGAAAACATTACTGGCATAGTCTTTGAAAAGCTATGAGGAAATAGCCTACAAACCTCTCTTATCATAATAATAAAAAACAGTTGACAATTGTACATTTACTTTTTAAAAATTTTATCAGCATACTTGATTTAATTTTTATTGATGTCTTGTTTTTATATCGCCTTCGTTCCCAAATGTTTCTCCTCCCCTCCCCTCTCCAGAGAACCATACACCTTGGAACAAAGAATAAAGGAGAGGTGGAAAAGAGACAGTTCAGCAAAAACAATCTGCCTATCAACTGAGTGTGACAGCACACAGCAATGGTGTCAAACTCCACTAGAAATAGGGCCGGCCACTCAGCTATACATAAAGTTCTCTGTGGGTCACATAGTTACTTGGAAAACCAAATATTAACATTACCTAGGTTTTCTTGTATTTTTACTTATTGTGTTAAATATTTCTCAATTACATTTTGATCTGGTTTGGCTAAAAATTAAGGAATGTTGCTGCTGGCAGTGTTTGAAAGTCATGGCAGACACCATGCTCGACATCCATAGTCTCCCACCTCTTCCAGAAAATCAAGGAAGGACCTTTTCTCCATTCTTCTCCAAGGCGATGCTTGGTCATTAGAGTCACACAGAGCTCAGTTTCTTTTTGTTGTTGTTGTTGTTCTTCATTTATATGGTTATAGTCATTGCAGAACTCTTTTCCCAGTTCTGCATCAGTTCATATATCTTCTTATGCTTTTCTGAATTCTTCATATTCATTGTTTCATGAGAAATATTGCATTATACTCACACACCAAAAATCTTGGGCTGTCTATTCATTCCCAAGTCTCTGTACGACAAAAAGACTAGTTGACCTTTATATACCTATTTGTCACCTTATATCCATTGCCATTGGATCTTAGCAACAATTCTGGGAGGAGGGTGCTACTGATATTATCATTCCCAGTTTACTCATGAGATAAATGAAAAAAAAATGAAATCAATTAATTTGAAATTAGGTGCTATCGAATATCCTAAGCAGAAATCCAAACCCAGGTTTCTTCTGGTTCTAATCTTAGAGCTATTTCTACATAATCAGCTGCCTCATATCACTGAATCTGACACCCTTTGGCAATCTTCTAGGCTCTAGGGGGATTATAAACATAATTTACAAAGCTTGTCTTGGTCTTCACAACTTGGTTCTTATTTCAAGTTAATAGAAGCCAGTTGAAAAAGACAGCCACATATTTCCATTGTCATGAAAATTGTTATGAGCTTAAAAAAAACCAGTTCTTACCCAGAAACAATAATATCACTTCTATGATGTGCAAGTAGCTATGGAGAAACACTACATCTCATATTAATAAAATTAAATGTGACCAAAACAAATCCCAATTAAAGTCAACTCTTTTTTTTTTTTTTAATTTAAATTCTTACCTTCTGTCTTGGAGTCAATAATTGGCTCCAAGGCAGAAGAGCAGTAAGGGCTAGGCAATGGGTTTTAAGTGACTTGCCCAGGGTCACACAGCTGGGAAGTGTCTGAAACCAGATTTGAACCTAGAACCTCCCATCTCTAGACCTGGTTCTCAATCCACTGAGCCACCCAGCTTCCCCCTAAAGTCAGTTCTTGATGATCTGTAATTATCTTGATTATCTCATGCCTTGTGGGATAGTCACTGCCCCTTTCTCACTTGGCTTCTGCTAGGTCCCAGGATGCACAGGAGGAGAGTGTGAGATCTGGACAGTATGTGGAAGCCTTTGAATCACAAAATCGACTACTATTTACAAAGTTTCACCGTTTTGAATGATTTGTGTCTTGATGTTTTTTAACTGTTTCCAAGTTGACTATGAAGAAATGTTTTTCTAATAGAACACCAGAGGGCAATGTTAGCAGTTAGAAGGAGTCAATGAGCCTAAACCTGTACTAGACTAGGGCAATTAGCTGCTAAATTGGGGCCCTTCCCGGTAGACCCAATCCCACATTGTTCACACTTAATTTACTAGTCCTCCCCTAGACTTACCTGGGATTTTCAGGATGGCTCCTTCTTGGGCCTGGAATCATTAAGAAATTGCCATTTAACTGGATGTTTCCGCCACAATACAAATTTAATGTGATAGGTATTATCTCTCTGTGCCAACTCCGGCTGAATACTCCGAAGGGCTATCTCTAGTTCATTTACCTTCTAGGTTTGGGGACAAGAGGCTAGTAGAATGGACATTTTCAAAGGAATAACTAACAAGAGCAAGCAGTTCCTGTTCACTTAGTTTACAAAGCACTTTGCAGGCATTTATCAAGGTGTTGTGCTGGAAACTGTGCCAAGCCCAGAGATGGAAGGAAGACAAAAAGGAAGCAGTCCTTACCCACAGGGAGCTTGTATCAGAGTAGGGGTGACTATATGTGTGTGTTATTTACAGAGACACTATTGTATATGCTCTAAAGTCCAGACTAAATGAGGTGGTTGGGGGAGGCCACTATCAGCTGGGGAGAATCAAGAACGGCTTCAGGTAGAAGGTGGAGCCTGAAATGTCTTGAAATCAGCCAGAAGAGAAGAGGGAGTGCATTCCAGACGTGATGGACGAGTCTAGAGATGGAGGTAGGTTTTGAAAGTATTATCCCCATTTTACAGATGAAGAAACTGAGGTTCAGAAAGGCCAAGTGACAAGAAACTGAGTTTCAGAGAGGTTAAGTGATATAAACACAGTCACTCAGCTAGGAAGTAGATACATCATGAGATTCAAACTCAGGTCTTTCCTGATTCCAAATCCAGTAGTCATTCTACTCCACCACATTGTTTCCAAATGTTTTGAATGATTGTACTTATTCAGTGAGCAGGTCAAAGCTCCCTGCTTCCCCTCACCCTTACACACAAACTAGATTGGTTAGAACGAACTCATTATAATTATGGAAAGTTATATCAAAACACACAGCCTAATTTATACCAGCTCTCTATCCCACACATACAGAAAAATCAAACCGTGGGCTTAAACAAAGGGAGAAAGCTTTTTCACTGAGGAAACCACAAGGGCAGGGACTATTCACTTTTTGTCTTTGTATTCATTCCCACTTCCGAGCATCATTCATGCCTCATACATAGCAAGTGATCCATAAATGTCTATTGAACTGAATTATTGACAGAAATCTAAAGAAGAAAGTAAGGAAATGGAGGCTTAGGCTTGTTCAGATACTCACTGGGGTCAGATGTTGAACTGGAAAGGCATGTGTAGAGAATCCAGCAAATTGCCAAGCGTCCATCTGAAAAAAGCAATTTGCTCCAATTAATTTGGGTAGCAAGAAGAGACAGGAAAAGAGAAGACTAACTAGCACTTATGGCAAAGGGATCTGAAGATTAAACTACAAAATGTAGGAATTGTTTGGGAAGAAGGTCTGTCTCCTGATGCTGCTGTAATTATGAAGTGTGAACACCTGGTACCTAGTCTCCCTCTCAAATCCGTGCACAAGCCCATCTTCCCGGGCTTCAATATTCACATTCCTCACCCTTCTGAGCCCCTGACCCCACAGGGCCTCAGCCCTCCTGACATTCATCTCCCACTCATCCCAGAAAGCACTGGCCCTGGAGCTGGAATTCCTGGCTTCTAGCTCTGTGATTTTAGACACGTCCACAATCTCCAGGGTTTCTCTCCCTCTAAAATAGAGGTGCCTGTCCCATGTACCCCACAGGGCTGCCGTCAGGATCCAGTGAGGCCAAGTCTGCAAGCTGCTCCCGGAGCTCTGGAAACGGCAGAGATTTCTATGAACTTCAACTCTCTGTTCCCAGTTCCCTACTCACAGCAAATGGGTC
Source organism: Monodelphis domestica (assembly GCF_027887165.1). Taxonomy (NCBI): domain Eukaryota; kingdom Metazoa; phylum Chordata; class Mammalia; order Didelphimorphia; family Didelphidae; genus Monodelphis; species Monodelphis domestica. The sequence goes on from NC_077235.1 coordinate 28,100,213, forward strand.
CTTTGCACTCACCCTTCTCTGGTCCCTCAACTCATCCTAATTTGCTCCTGGAATATTTGGGCGTTTCAAAGCAATTAGCTGCAGCTAATATGAAATCTTTTACTGGATTTTTTTAAAAAACCTCACCTTCCATCTATTGGTTCTAAAGCAGAAGAGTGGTAAGGGCTAAGCAATGGGAGTCAAGTGACTTGCCCAAGGTCACACAGCTGGGAAGCATCTGAGGTCACATTTGAACCCAGGATCCCTGTCTCTAGACCTGGCTCTCATTCCACTGAGCCACCTAGCTTCTCCTTTACTGGATTTTCAAAAAGGGTTGTCTTGTAGAACTCTACAGTGACAAAGAGGAGAGGGAGGAGGAATCTCCTAAGCCACCTGCCCCTTCACCCCCCCAAAAAAAAATCCCGAGTCACATATACACTCTGTGACTATGCTTCGGCAAAATACACATTGGAATGCAACCAGTAAAATGAACATACAGCTACTATGTTCATAAATGTGTGAAATAAGTTCAAGTTGTAACTGCAGAATAGGGAGTCCTTTCATCTTTATGTTCTGTTTGGTGGTTTACATATTACCGAAGATCAATAAAGGTGCTTCCCTGGCAACCAGACAAATAAACTAAGCAGTAGTACATATTGGGGGAACTTTAGTCTGTTTACTGAGTCAGGCAGTCACTTTAGAAATACACTAGACCTCCTTATTTCTATGGTTGCCTTCTCCCTCTAGACCCATTACATTTTTTTCCCCTGTCGTTAACATACTGGGCTCCTGTAATTTGTACAGCATCCCCCTCCCCACCCAAATTTGCCCAACTTTCCCCCAGCAACACTTGGTAAATATCCTCATTGTTGATTGAGAACCTCGAATGGACAGGCACACAGAGGTTTCTATGAGGAGATCTTGGCACCTTCCAGATCTGCTGCTACAAACCCCCACCTCCTACAGCAATCCCAGACAGGGGGCTCAATAAAAGGTGTTAATAAGTGTTTCACACCTTAGAGAAGCCTCGGAGTTGACACCCAAGCTAAGGCAGAGGAAGAGAGAAGAACTAATGCAGCCCCTGAAAAAGCTGTTCCATGGGGGCTGGGGGCGGGGCGGAGGAGGAGGGAGGGGGCCCATTGAGGAAGCAGTAATGTGCTTTTACTACGTTTCAAGGCTGACATCAAAATAAAGCACGCCGAGTCTTCCTGATTTATCACCCCCAGACTCCTCTCTGCAAAGCTGGGACAGAGAGTGACCGAGATAGAGGGCATCCTTTGGGCTGGGTACTGTCCCAGGTGCTGGGGAGTTCGGAAGAGGGCGGAAGCCACTAGGCTGGCCACAAAAGGCCACCAGACCCAGTTGCCCTCGCTAAATGGATAGGATTTAAACAATGAGCTCCACTGGAAAGGTTCAAATAGCAAGAGAGCAGAGTTCGCCGAGAAAAGGCCGGCTCTCCATGCGGGGCAGCCAGTCCTGGGCCTTTGCTTTCAGACTTTCCCCCATTCAGGCCCGCCTGCTTCTCTGGGCTCCTTACCAAGGTGGAGGTGCTGGGCTTTGTGTGCTTCTTACTCCCGCTGGGAAGCTCCACTCTAGTCCACTAAAGCTTCCGCCCCACCAACAGGTAATTAGCATGTGTTTCCAGCTGCACGTTGGCTGTCCAATTAAGACAAGTGACCACGAGGTGCCCGGAGAACTCCGATGGGGGGCGGGGAATAATGCTGGACACTTGGAAACAGACGGAACGTGATTCTGATCAAATCAAGGCAGACATGTTATGTTAGAACAATTTTTCCAGAAGTCTGGCTAACTGCGTTCTCCCTTGATGTGGCAGTGGGAAGCTGACGGGAGAATGGGGAATGGGGCAAAGGAACATTCCCTACCTACTTTACGGCGCTGCTGGCCGGGGGGTGTAACATGCTACTATGACGCTTGGATTTTCCCCTGGAAGCCAGTTTTCAGACGCTGCTGCTGCTGCGTCTCTGGAGTAGCCATCCGACCTTGGCTATTGACTGTGCCAGTGAATGAAGCAGCGGGGAGTCCCCCCCCCCCCCTGCCCCAAGCCTGGGAGGGACAGGAAAGAGAAACAGAGAAATGGGGCAAAAGTCATAAAGGGAGAACTGAATTTGAGTGAAATGAGAAAAAGTCCATTCCTCCTGGGGATGGGCTTGAAGAGGCTGGCCAGCTTTGACAGGGGCCACAGATGGGGAAGGGAAGCAGTGCGGATTGCCTTCCCCCATTCAAGCCTGCCCCCAAGATGAGACATTTGGATTGAACCTTGTCCCATTCATTTGATTCCTATACGCAGTAGGCACTGGAGGGAATAAAATGATGAAGAGAGGATGAATCCTCTGCCCTGGGGAAGTTTCATAGTTTGGAATGCCAAGAAGGGAGGGGGAAGGACTCCAAGTCTGGGAGCTGGCCAAGGTGAATCCCCTAAATCCCTCAAAGTGACTGGAACCAAAGCTCCCCAAGGTGCCCAAAGGGTAGGCTCAGGGCTTCAGGATTCTCAGAAGGGATCAGCCCCCCCCCCCCCCCCCCCCCGCAGGACTCTATTACAAATGTCACCTCTGAACTGGTACTGCATATGCTTTAGTTAGAAAACAAACCAAACACCATGGGAACAACCTGCTTCCTAAGCTGTGCATCTGGTTTGCCTGGGATGGTGAGTACCTACTGCAGCTGGTCAGGAAGACTATTTTAAGGTGCTTTCTCTTTGTCGAGTGGAACTTTAGGGTGTGTGAGTAGAAGGCACAGGAGGAGGGAGAAGGAAGAGGCGTCTACTAGGACTGGGGGGATGTAGATAGCAGTAAAAACAGTCCTTCAAAAAAACACTCCAATCTGACACAGCATCACCTTGTAACAGTTAGAGAAATAAAAAATCAAAGTCTTTATTAGCCCAGTTCATTCCCCAAGTTCTTACATAGAAAACTTTTCAGCCTAAGGATTTTTTTTGGCTAATCTTTTCATTACAGGGTTAAGATTTTTGATCTGGTTAAAAACTGGCAGATCATCATCATCATCATCATCATCATCATCATCATCATCATATGTAACAACTCATTTATCCAGCCAAGCACCTCAAACCTCACAAGCACTTTTTGTAAGTTAAGCGCAAAGGATTTGATTCTCCCTATTTAACAGATGAGAAGACTGAGGTTTGGAGAGGTTCTATAACTTGACCATGGTCGCACAGTTAGTAATAGAGGCAATCATTTGACCCGAGGTCTTCCTGAGTCCTAATTCTGCATAGCTCTGCCATCCTAGATTTCAAAAACACCTATAGAATATAAGGAATAAGTGGAAGCTAAAGCCATAGCCTTTCCATATTTCTCCCCAAACACTACTCTACTGAAGAGAGAATCCATTGGTTTCTTGAGTTAGCCATTATGGTTCAGTCATTCATTCTCCTTGTTGACTGGATATGATGACAGCACAAATCCCAGGATCCCTTGCCCCTAGTTTCCATTTCTCTCTGAGGAAAGCCATTTGTTAATCTAGTAACCCCATTCTTTCCGCCTTCAAAGGCTTCCCTATTCCCAGCCCCTCTATAAGGTCTCTAAGCCAATATATCATATAAAGCAAGAAAAATGAACATGCTGTAAATATTTGGTTACTGTCTGCTTGGGCACCGTGAATATTTAACGGCAGTACCTTTTCATTTTTATGTTTGCATCAATGTCATCTGCATTTCAGCTTTTGGAGAATAATAATAATAGCTTACATTTGAATAGCTTTCACATACATTATTTATGTGCCTTGCACACAATAGGCACTTAATATGTTTGTTGAACTGAACTGACTTCCAACACTGGAGCCTCACTGCAATCCTGAGGCAGAGGCCCAGGTAGTTATTCTTAAGGCCAAGTCTGCTGCCTCAGAGGCCACTGGGATTGCCACTCTTCCAGCCTCCCTCTAGAAAACCTCTATTTGCTTCACTTTTAGTACAGCTCCAACCTCAAAAAGACCCTATTATTTGAGGCTAGACAAGATAAAGTATTGAGCTGCACTGGGCTAGGTAGTGTCTAAAGAGACCTCAGGAAACTTTGGTGGTTTCTTTTGTACACAAGGGAGTGGGGAAAATTTGATTGAGTCCTGCTCCTGTTCAGTAGTAGGCTCTGTCTCTGCCAGGTGCTGTTACTGCTAGGGCAGGAGTCAAGCAAATTAGTTTTATTCACGCTAACGTTTGAATAAATAAGGGCTGAAGGTTGAGTTTGAGAGATAGGCAAAGGCTTCCATAAATAATTTATTTTGGAAAAGCAGATCAATCATTCATTTGTAAAAGCTCTTGTAGGTTTTTTCCCCCATAGGATTTCCTGAGCTTTTCCCTTCCCCTCTCTCTAGATATCTGGGAAAGGGGGCTATCTTTTTGCCCTTGATTTTTCTTTTAAAAGTCATACTTAATCATCTAATATAAAATGAATCATGCCAAAATAAAAAAAAAGATAAATATCATAGAAAAGTCTATTACCTTTTAATTTCAAGAGCTGAGGGAAGGGGTACCACCACCTCACATTGCAATTAAGTACTTTGAATAATAAATATTAAACAATTAAAAGACAAAGTAGGAAGGCTATATTCAAGAATTCTGAAGTAATAAGAGTCCTACCAGGAACTAGTAACTTAGCCTTGGGGATTCCTGCTGGGGTTGGCTTCACTGACAGGTGGCAGTGCCCTTTTGCAGTTATTGTCCTGTGATGTGAGAAAAATATTTTTGATATGGAATTATTTTTAATTAGTTAATTAATCAATTAAGAATGTTTTTTCATAGTTACGTGATTCATGTTCTTTCCCTCCCCTCCTCCCTCTTCCCTCCCACAGCCAACAAGCAATTTATGAGATTGTTTTTAAAGAAAAAAAAATTAATTTATACATATTTTTTTTTAAGCCCTTACTTTTCTGTCTCAGTAACAACTCTAAGACAGAAGAGCAGAGTGGAAGTGCTAGGCAAATGGATTTATCTGACTTGCCCAGGGTCATACAGGTAGGAAATGAATGAGGCCAATTTGAATCCAGGACCTCCCAACTCCAGGCCTGGCTCTCTATCCACTGAGAAATCTATCTGTCCTATACCTATTATACTGTGAATTTTAAATTTCCTCCATCTTGCTTGGTCTAGCACCCAAGAATGTGCACACCCACACTACATGGGCATGTGCTAATTAATGACAAATCAGAAATAACTAACAGCCCCCTGGGCTGTCCTAAGCCAAGCTTGAGCCACTATTGGCACTTGTGAGGCACAGGAAGTGAGGTAGAGAACAGCCTTTGGAGTTCGCGGACTTCCTGTGGTTAGGGGCTAGAGGCGGTTGGTTCCTGGAGCTGGAGCTGGGAGGAGGCCTGCAGGCAGCTTTCCTTTAGATCTGTGAGTGAGAGGACTGATTCCCTTCCCTGCCTTGGCCCTCCAAGGCCTAAAACTCCCTCTGGCTCTGCCATAAGGTTGAGTTAACCTCTTTCCTTCTCCCCTTCTTTCCTTCCCTCCCTCTACTTCTTTCTTACTCCCATTATAATTAAATTACCATAAAACTCCATTGTAACTTGAGTGTTTCATTTAGGATTTTCATAAGTAAAATCCTTGGCGACCTTTTATTAATATATTCAGTCATAAATCATCAATCTAATTTTACAATATATCACTCACATTTCCCAATATATGCCCCTCCCTTCCTAGAAAGATATCCCTTATGGCAAAGAATAAAAGAGGGGGAAAAAGGCTGAGCAAAACTAACCAATACATCATAAAAGTCTTGCCATATTCAGGTTCTGACACCTAGAGTCCCACACCTTTACAAAGAAAAGGGGTTATACCCACTTACAGCTCTCCTTTGGGCCCAAGATTGGTCATAATTTCATAGCATTCAGTTGAGATAGTTTTGTAGTTGTCATTTCCATCTCTTAAACTCTGATCCATAAAGTTATTTTTTTAATTTTGAAAACTATATTTCAATATACTTTGTTTCCTTTGTAACCCTGTGCCTTTCAAAAAGTAATTCTGAGACAGGGTCCAGAGGCTTTATCAGACTGCCACCAGAGTACATTTAGTCATTGTATATATTGTTTTTCTGCTTGCGATTACTTCTCTTTGCATGAGTGTTATATGAGTCCTCCTGTGCTTCTATGTATTCATCATATTCATTGTTTCTTATAGGACAGTAATATCTCACTACTTTTATACCACAAATTGGTTGCCTATGGGTAAAAATCCAGGTCAACAAGTCTGTGTATTTTGGTTTCCTTTCCTATGGAATTATAAGATATAACATCAAAGATTCAATTCCCCAAAAGGTATACAGGCTAGATTATTCTCAAAGTCCACTTTTCCCTTTAGTTTATGAAATTTGCTTCTTAAAAGTTTAGTCATAACAAGATAAAAGATTCAGAACAGTAATAAAACTCATTCTTCCCACATAACCAACCTGAACTTTAGATTAAACCTAAACAAGAACAAAACTTTTATGTGAACATTTATCTCCCACTAAAAGCAGCAGGGAAGCCAACAGAGATAACCCCTAAACTTTATATAATCTAAAATTCAAAGATGAAACTAATAATGGCTTGATTACAATCTTTGGGGCTTAAGAAACGAACAGTCCTTTCTAAACTGTGCCCACATAAAGATTGTTCTTTGATTTGTGGTCACTGCTACTATTTACAGACTGTGCTTCGAGTGATTCACTTTTAAACTGCTTGGGACTCTAGGAACCCCACTTACTCCATGCCAGACTGTAGTGTTTGCTCTGATTGCTTCCCAGAAGCCTATAGCCCTGCCACAATTTTGAATGTGGCAATATATCCTTAAAACGCATCTTCTGCCCTCCTTCCTTGTGGTTACCCTACTTTACCTCAACAGCTTACCACACAAAAGCTGTTTGGGTTTCCTTTTGTCATCTATTCAACTGCACAGGTCCATTCCATTGAAGTGTCTAAGAGACAAGCATTGCTTCAATATTAGAAGATTGGAAACACCATGTCACATTTGTGGTGGGAACAGCCCAACTCTCCGAGCTCAGCTCTCAATTTGGAGAACTTCAGTTTGGCCTATAAAGTGATGCTATTTGATGCCAGATTCCTAAAGGACATAATTTTTCGTTTTAAGGAAATGTCAATTTGCAGGGCTGAAGAACACAGAAAGCCCTAGGAGGGATCCCTTAGTGTTAGTGTTAGGAATGTGCAAAAAACATATTTTGTTGTATTTGTTCAGGAACTGAAAGTTAACTTCTCTCTCTTTAATGGAATCATTTAATTGAAATCATGTCATGTCTAAGTACAGGGTGCACTTTCCCCTCAAATCTGACTCATAGAAAATCTAAGTAGCAAATAATCTGTGTGAATTGTTGACATTTATGTATAGATATATAGAGAGAGACTTATATACATATACATGTCTATGTATATTTACATTTTTATTTTTTAATGAACAAAAATCTATTTTCTCTCCTTTCCACCCCTTTCCCATTGGAAAAAAGAAAACCAAAACCCCTAACAAATTTTCATAGGCCAGCAAAACTAATTCCCTGAAATTAGCCATGTCCAAAAAAAGTAGGTCTCAATCCTGAGTCATCACATTTCTATCAGGAGTATGGGTAGCATATTTCATTATAAGTCCTGTGGAATCATATCTCTTCAGAGTTTTTTAAGTCTTATAAGATTGTTGGTCTTTTTAATGTTGCTCCTGTGTAAAAACTGTTGTACTTGTTCTATTTACTTTACTTTGCATCAGTAGGATCCTTTCCTCTTTCTTTGTTCTCTCTGAGATATATAGGTCTAGTAGCAGTAATGATGGGTCAAAGGATATATACAGTTTAGTAACTTTTTGGGCATAGTACCAAATTGCTTTCCAAAATGGCTGGGCCTGGTCAAAAGCATATTCAAGTGCCCATTTTCCTCATATATTTTAGACGCCAAATTTTCATCCTTCCTAGTTTCCATAAATGGTTTCCCCAATCTGTAATTTTCCCTTTGACTTTTTAATAGAGTGAAACACTTCTAGCCTTTTCCTAATAATTATTTTTATTTGTGGAATAAAAAATGTAATCTCTTGAAATAAAAACAAATTTGTATGTCCTTCCGCCTTACAGTTCACTTTTTACGTTTAAATCTATTTTTGAATGGGAATTTTCTGCAACCTAGGGTATAAGGTGTGACCCTCAAATTTCTTTCCTTCCAAACTGCCAACCGGTTTTCCCAAGTACATTTGCTAAATAATGAATCCTTTCCACAGTTTTCATTTTCTATAGTATGTTTTGATTTAATAGTTATGAATTCCCTTATGGTTCACCAGCTACTTTAAACTGAAACCAAACCAGATTAAGTCAGAGAAATAGAATCACCTTTTCGTTCTCAAATAGACTGTAATTTTAGGTAGCTATTTACAATCCATTTGCACACATATATTCTAACACAGACTTTTCCCTAGGGGAGCCACACCCTGAAGGGGAAAAGCAAATTTCTCCCTCTCAAAAAACAACAAACAAAAACCTCAGATAAGTTGCACAGCCCATTACAAGGAATTCCAATTTTTCTAGTGATCTGGAATTTTGCTTTATTGAATATTACTTGGAATAATTAGGGTGGTTTCCTACATGGAAGTCAAACGTGGAGAATTGGTATTTTTTGTCATATGATAATTGTTATCAAATACATTCAAATAATTAAGCAAGTCTATTCCTGTTCCTCACTTCCCACCCCCAGCCAAAATAAAGTTACCAATTAAATATTTGACTGTTGTTATTGAAAAATGTTTTGGTGTTAATGACCCCAAAGAGAGCACATATATGTTCACGTTGTCAGTGGCAGAGCTTAGGAACCCAAATTGCTGAAGATAGGACCTCAGTCTTAGAAGCTTTGCCAGTACAACGAACCATTTAAATCTAAATAATAAGTTATTTTAAAACAACAACAACACTGGTAATCATGAGTCTATTGTTAATGACATAAGACACGAATATCGGGAGAGGGGGGAAGGGAAAAGAAAAGGGGTCACCTGTAAAAATGATTTTAAACACCATCTGAGGAACCACATTTTCTAAGTTACTCAGTGATGTCCAGCATCTTACTAAGAACACGTGGTAAATATTAACAGGCATAGTCCTAGCCTGCTTAGGCTAAAAAAGAAAAGAAAAAAAGAGAAAGAAATGTAACCCCCCCCCCATTGTGTTCTGTCCGAATATCAAAAGAAATCTATAACTGCATTAAGGTCAAAAGCAGGTCAAGGCGAAGTGTGGTGGCAGGAGGGTCTACTGAAAATATTGACAATCGGTTTCGGGGACAGGATGGCAATGATCAGGGCATAGAAATTCTAGCTAAGCCAAAGGATACGTGGCTGACAGGCTTGTGAAGGAGAACCGGGAGGCAATTTCTGACTAGCCAGCCAAAGGAAATTTCCCACACATTTTGGGGCTGAAGGGACGGGGGCGGGGGGAAACGAGTTGAGAATCTAAGATCTGAATGCTTAATGTGTTTGGGGGAACTTTGGAAAAGAACAAAAGTAGCGGAGGGTCAGTAGAAAGACACGAAAGGGTCAAGTTCAGACACTCAGACCCGTAGCGGCTGGCCTACTTTCCCCCAGGGCAGGAATAGCCCAGGGTAGAGGCTCCCCCGCTGGGGGCGAAAAAGCCAAAGCCGGCCTGTGACACCCTCCCCCTTCCCTTCATCCCCACCCCCCATCGAGCTAGCGCGAGGGAATTGCCCATAACCGGAAAGGACTTAGCAACGCCGCGGCGAAGGTAACTAAGCCGGAAAACAGAAGGCGGAATGACGCCATAGAGTTCTGAAGGCCGTTGCCAGAGCGTCGTACACCATAGAGACGGCATCAACATTGTTTATTCGCCGGCCTTCTCAGAGGGTGGCGGAGGCACTTCGTCCGGCGGAAAGAGGCGGCTCGTAGCTGGGCTCGGACGCCCCCTGTAGTCGACTTCTGGAGTTGCGGCGGCGCCCTTCCCACCGCCGCAGCTATCCCCCTCCCTTCCTGCTCCTCCCTCCCACTCCCCGCCCGACCGCCCGCCAGCCTGGTAGCCTGCCGGCCGGCCTCCCTCCCTCTCACTCAGTCTCTCTGCCTCCCTCTCTTGCCTCCTTCTCTCTCTCTCCTCTCTCTCTCTCTCGCTCTCTCTCTCTCTCTCTCTACCCTCTCTCTCTCTCCCCCCCACCTCTTTCCCCACTCTCTCTCCCTCCCTCTCCTCTCCTCCCCCGCCCTCTTCACACCGCTCCGCTCCTCCCTCTTCGGCTCTCTCCTTCCTTCTCCGCCTCCTCAGCGCTCGGGCTAGAATATCTATGGGGCGAAACGTGATGCGATGAATCTGAGAGAGACCGAAACTGGGACGCGGAACGCGGCGGAAGCGGCGAGACGCCGGGGCCGGGTCATGGGGGCTTCACCACAATAGAGGCGCCCCCTCCCCCCTCAGAGCGAAGTCCCCCAAATTTTCTGGTCACAGGATGGCGGCGGAGGCAGCGGCCCCGTCTCAGATCGAAGCCGGTAGGTAGCCTGGCCATGCCAGGCAAGGGGGCTCTGGGGCCGGGGGGCGGCGGCGAGGGCTAGGGGTGTCTGCGGCTCTCAACTCGCTTCTCTCTTCTTCTCGCCTCCTCCTTTCCCCCTGCACCCCTGGACAGAACTGTATTACCTGATCGCCAGGTTCCTGCAGTCCGGACCTTGCAATAAATCTGCTCAGGTGAGAAGTCGCCGATCGGTTGACTGAGTACGGGTTGTCGAGGATCGACGCGGGGTGTTGGGGGGCGCGGGCTGCCGGGGCAGCAGGGCGACAGTTGAAAGGTCGGTCGGCCTGGACCCCCAGGAGACGTTACGGTCGGCTCCGCCGCCCACGTTCGAAGGGTCTGGCCAGGCTGGGGGATCTGATCGGAGCGCTTGGCTCGGGATCTAGTTGGTGCCGGGCATAAGGTGCGGGGTGGTGCGGTATCTGCACCGATGTCGCCGCTCTTCGCTCCCTCACGCACAGCATTTCTCTGTTTTTCTCCTCAGGTGCTAGTGGAGGAGCTGGAGGAGCACCAGGTACAGCATGGAGCAGGGCACCCCTGGGTGCGGGGAGCTGGGGGAGTGGAGGCTGGTGCGGGGAGCCGGGGGAGGAGAAGGCAGGAGTGGGTTGGGCCAGATCGGCTGTGCTGGGTGGGGTGGCCCGGGTGGGGCCCGGACCGGACTGGACCTGAGAGGGGGAGGCCGGACTCGCCCCCCCCCCCCCCTTCCGCTGGCTTCCTTGTCACCAAAGTGAAGCCCGTGCAACTCCAGACCCGGCCCGGGCTGAGGACAAAACTGCCTGAGTGGTGATCCGGCAGGTCTCTGAATGAAGGGTGGGAGGTAACAGGGACAGGGACGGACACGGGATCGAAGCTGCAGGCTCCCCCTGAGCATCTGTCCCGTCCGATCCTGTCTCACCACCCCACCCCCCCTTTCTCTCCCTCCCTCCCCGTAGCTGATCCCGAGGCGCCTGGATTGGGAGGGGAAAGAGCATCAAAGAAGCTTTGAAGATCTGGTAAGTAAAGTTTGCTCTTCTAACTTGCCCCAACTCTCGGCTTGCCCTCCTGGGCGCCCCCCTGGGTCCCTTGCAGCTGCCCCAGGGGTGGCACTGCACTGATCGGCACGCTCCAGCCCCTGACTGACCTCAGCTCTACCCTGAGCTAAGGGCTGCCCCTTCCCCCCTTGCCCAGTCCCCTTCCCACCCCCAACCCCCGACCTCCCCGGAGGTTGAGAGAGGGAGCCGGCCTATGGGGCCCCCCTCCTGTCCCCCACCCCCCTGCCAAGAGCTTATGGTGCCCCCCCCCCCCCCAATGCTTTGTGTGAGAGCTTGGCTGGTTGTAGGGGACTCCAGCTAGGGTGTAGTGAGTATGCTACCAATATTGGGGAAGGCCCTTTGTGGGGGGGGGGTTAAGGGGGGGAGAAACCAGAGGGTTATCTCAGGGCACGTACCAAGGACTGACGCTGGCCAATGGCAGCGCTGCTAACATGCTGTAGTTTCGGATCAGTGGAAGAAAACTGTTTCCTGGTTGGCCCTGGCTTGAAATACGGGAACTGAGGCCAGCCTTTAGTCCCTTTGGACGAAGGAGGGGGGGCGGTTGAGGCGAGTAAGGGGGGACAGTGAGGAGGGGGGTGGGACGACAACGACACAATTAAAAATACTAGGACAGAGGAGCAGTTCCCACCGAAATAATGCTTTTGAGGGGACTGACCAGTCTACGGTTTTCTATGTGTTAAATCTGTTAGAAAAAGGAACTACTCAGATCATCTATAAATAATGCTTGCGTGACTATATTTCTCATCAAAATGGTAATGTGTATGTTAGCTTTTTTGTGACTTGTCAAAACATGAATTTAGATTCCTAAGGAGATGGTATATGGTAAATATAATTTAGATTTTGACAAAGGTCCAAATATATTAGACTCTCCGTGTTCTTTCTCGCAATCTGTTTTCCGCTGTACATGTACCTTTTTTTTTTCTTCTTCTGTTCCCAGTGGACCAGAAGAAGAGAATTCAATTTCCTTCTCTTGGTTTAAGTATTGTTGTAGTATGTGGGAAGGTCAAGTGAGATTGTGGTGTGTACTGAGGTTTCAGAAATCAAAATAATCTTCAAATAAGATATGAATTAGAAGAGAAAAAGATGGGCATAAACAAAACTCCAGAGAGGCTTAGGTGAGTCTTAAGAAGAAAAAGATAAGTTTGCCAAAATTAATTGTCCTTAGCTAAAAAATTGATAGTGAGCATATTCTCTATCAAGTTACATATAATGATGAAGCTGTAGCAAGCCTTTCCAAATATTTTGGCAGGCAAATATTTTTTTTCTTGTTAACTCTGAAGGTAAAAGAGAGCAGTATTCCTTTTGATCTGCAAGTTCTACTTTTGAAGTCATATTAAAATACAAAATTTGAAACTCTGAAGTGAAAATTATTCAAATGGAGTCATTAGAAACAATTAGTACATTGGTAGCTCAAAGTTACTAAAATTTTGGTCTGACCTTTCATTGTACTGAAGTTTTCTGCCAGAAGTTAATAAAGAAAAATTGCCAGGAAGTAATTTAATTTTTAAAAATTTACATTTACACTTTCCTGCTTTACTTTTAGATTATTTAGACTAGTTGTAGGAGTTGTTTGAGTTTTCATGCCAAGATGTATCGAAGACATTTTTTGTTTAAAGTTTTTCTGATTGTCCTCAATAGTTCATTTTGAATTAGTAGCTTAGGACACTTTTTGCTAACCATGACCTTTTTTTGAAGCTTGTGTCTTCAAAGAGGAATAAGGTAGGGCAGGGCTGGGACAGAATTTAAACAGGAGTAAACTTCCCTGACCCAGAAGTCCCTGCAGTGTTAGTCAATTAGATTGTTGACTAATACTTCATATTTGAGCAATGATTTGAGTGACATAGTATCAGGACACATTAGATAATAGAATACTTTTATTTCACCTGGAGTATTTAACTCGCATTCATTTTTCAAACAGATTTATTGGGGGGAGCAAAAACAAAGTAATAAAATACAAATGTGTAATGAAGAGATCAAGGAATTTGAACCACAAATTCTTTAGTCACAGTCATGACCCACTTTATTTGAAACAAAGCCTATTTCAGACCCTGTACTTTCATTGTTCCTAGTTGAACTGTTCACTGTTGATTTGCTACTAAAAGAAACATAATAGGACCACAGATTGATTGGAAAAGAAACTCTTAAGAGGTTACCAACCTTCTCATTTTGAGAGCTAAAGTCCAGAGAACTTTTAACACTTACCCTGGGATTCATAGAACTCATAACTCAGCTTAGTAACCTCAAATTGACCTGGAATATATAGCCTTCTTTCCATTGTGCAAGACTGCTAAAAACAAACTTAGATATCTCAACTTCTTGCTAGTTTTCCTTGCTCCATCTATACTGGCTTTCTAGGTTTTTTTTTTTTTTGTGGATCTGTGCTAGGCGGCCAATGTAGCGTTTTGCAATCCAAGGTAACATGGTTTTTGTTAAGGCCAAGATCATGTGAGAATAGACATATCTGGCTCTGAAGCATCTATTAAAAATGATGTCTATGTCATGAGATATCGGGGCTCAGACAAGTAATGAGATTTTTGAATGTGACTTTCAAAAGAAGTGTACTTCATGTTCAGAATCAGAGGTATTGAGGAGGGCTGTTCTCCCCATTTGACAATTTTCTTTGAAAGAGGTTGATAATATTATTTTGCAAATCTGATGCGGGCATTTTTATTGCCAGACTTTACTGTTGTTGACAACATAAATGGAAATAAATGGTTTTTGATGGTGATTATTTTCAGGTAGATAATTTCAAATAGTTACAGGCAAAAAGCCGTAGATTTTCTTTGGGAAAGCTGAAAACAAAGATGATTGTGTACTAATGATAAACATAAAAATACTTTTAAAAAAGTAAAATTGGAGAATACACTGTTTAAAAATAGTTTTTAAAAATCTTAGAGATTTAAAATTGTAAATCAGTTTCAAGGGAACAACATAAAGAGTGGTTTGGGGGTAAATAGTAGATGTATTGTGTATGTTCTCATATTTGCATTTATTCAGGTCCAATTTATTTTCATTATTTGGATGGGGGTAAATATATGGTTCCAATTTTATATCAGTTAGGAACTATTGTGGGGTTACAGAGGTTTATTCCTCCGTGCCCTGAGGCTGTTTGTTCTTGTAGTCTTAGAATAAACTTGCTAAGACTACCATGTAGTTACTAACACATCTGAATTCTAGCCTGTGTGCTTGTAAACGTGTTTTTTTTTTTTACTCAAACAAGCTTCAATTATTACCTTTGGCTTACATTGTTTGGTAGAACACGAGAGTGGTATAGTCAAGAGTAGGGCAGTTTATCTGTAAATGTAGAAACTCTTTAAGCTGTGTGTTTTCTTAACTACCATGTGTCCACACAGCTGTAGTGAGAGGGAACTGTGTCTTTTCTGGGGACTGCACTACGCTAGAACAAAAAAGACCTGCATGAGCTGTCAGTTTGGCCATGAGTGGCATAGAACAATAACCCTTGGGTGGAGTGGTAGGGCCCGGGCTGAGGCCTGTAAGCATTGTGACATGCGGTGCTGTGCAGTGCTGGACGGCTCATATTGCTTCTTACTGACTTGCTGCATTCACATGTAGGCACATGCTTTCTATAGTGCTTTAGTTGTTAGGTTTGTTCTTGTATGTATAATTTCTCTGGCCAATGACTAACATGTTTTTGAAGGCTTATAGAATCATCAATCATAGGGTTGTAGGGTTACAGCAGGAAGCAGGAGAATCTGAGGTCATCTCGTCCAACTTCATCATTGGACAGATAATTATTGAGGCCTCGAAAAGATGACACTCCCAAGGTCACACAGATAATAAATATCAGGGTACTTGGGTTTGAATCTTGGATTAAGCTGGACTCTGAGATTCAGTGCCATTATTACAGTGGCTCTCCTAAGAGCTATTATGAGACTTTTTAAAAAGTTCATCTCTTAGGCCTCCTTTTCTTGATGGACCTTCTGTCTTTTTGGTCTTAGGTCTAGGAAGTAGAATTAAGTTTTTATGCATACTGATCTTTCCCGAGAGGCCGAGCCTCTTTACTAACCACTCATTTCTCACTTTCTAATATTTCTGGTCTCCTTCACAAATTGTACTCCTCCCCAAATGTTCTACTCTGTCTTGTGGTGGTGCAGAATAGCATTGTGAAAAGAGTCCTGTGTGTTTTGGGGGGACACAAAGTGTGGCTTTGAATCCTTTTCAAGGTAACCTGGTTGACCCTGAGTAAGTCCTTTGCCCTTTCCGAGTCTCTAAAGCAGTGGTTCTCAACCTTTCTAATGCTGTGACCCCGCAATACAGTTCCTCATGTTGCGGTGACCCCAAACTAAAAACTTATTTTGGTGGCTACTTCAAAACTGTAATTTTGCTACAGTTATGATTCGGAATGTAAATACCTGATATGCATTTTGTATTCTCATTGCTACAAATTGAGAGGTTGAGAACCGCTGATCGAGATGGTCTCAGAAAAGGAACAAGGTTTAATACTGGGCTATTTGGCAGATGCAGGGACTAAGGAATAAATGTGTCTGCATTTGTAAAGTCCTTCAGATTGGGGCTCAAGTTTCTGGATCTCTTTCAGTGATTGTTTCTATTAGAAACAGTTGAAAAGCTATGAAGATGATTTTTAGCATTTCAGAGGTCAGCAATAATTATTTCTCCAAGTAGTAACAGGAGTAGTGGCCACCACTTCTGAACTGATTTTTCCCTCTTTCCTGGGCATTTCTCTGGGTCTACCTTTGCTTTAGCTTGTGTTTTCCTCATCCCTTCTTCATGTAAATTAACTAAAAACTTTGCTTTTTGTTTCTTCAGTAGAATAATTGCTCAAGTTTTGTCTTAAATCATTGTGAGAAATTAAAATTAGTTTGGTCTAACCTTTTATGTGTTCTGCCCTGTCCCTAAACTGGAGCTTGGCTGTTTGTGTTATTGTTGTTAGATAGATTTTTCTGTTTTCTTTGAAGGAACTTCTGCCTAGGGCTCTTTTTTATGGGGTATATTCAGGGGTTTCACTCATTAATGATCCTGAAGGCTCTTGAGGACCGTCTTATACTGTTTTGTGAAATCCTTCATTTCATATTGTTAATTTCAGCCTGGTGGCCAGGGTATAAATGAGTCTTGAGTGGCCACGCTCCCAATTGACTGACAATTCTAAATGAAGCACTACTCCAGGGAACACCTAAATAAATACTTTTCGTGCTGAGTGCTCTGCTCACTTCCCCTGGCTGGTTGCCTTCCAGTGTGCCTTCATAATTCTGATAGTTTATGTATCTAGGAAGTCCATTTATTGCTTTTGTTCTCTGGGGTAGCCAACAATTTTCAAGGAACCTAACAAATCTAGATTGACTTTGAGATGACTGATTATCTTAAAGATTCACTCTATTGGAAAGCTGAAAGGATATAAAGACTAGTTTAATTGTTGGAAAGGCAGCAATATTTCTTGGAAAGAGCAATGGATATGAAGAGAAAAGATCTAGGTTCAAATCCCTGCCTCGAAACTCAAGATTGGGGAGTGACTTGGAGGAAGACATTTAACCTCCTAGTTTTTCTGTTCATTGTTAAGAGTAGATTAGTTCCATTCCAGCATTAAATCCAGTGGCTAGATGGGAGCCCTTAGAACTGCAAATCTTGTCTCTGTCACTTATTAACTCTGACAAATCACTTCTCAGAATTTCTGTTTCTTTCCCAAATGGGGATAATTTGTGAAGTTATGAGCCTCAAATGAGATAGTAACCCTTATCTATCTCTTGATGGAGCCTCTGCTTTAGTTATACCTCTAAAATTCCCAAGTCAGCTGTTCTATATAGGTATACTATGGAACACAAATGAAACTTCATTAAGTAGGCATAGTATATAGTACTCTAGTTTTACAGGCAGTTTTTCCTTTGCAGATCTCAAAGCACTTAAATATCTGTAAAGTATAGTTTTCCAATGGGAAACGAGCGGGACTAGATGCTTGATCCTTTCAAATGTAGTCAATAACTTTAGCTGGTATTAGATAGGTTTTCTTTTTGTCCCAACCCCTATTGTGATTTGGATTCATTAGGGAAACCAGATGTCAGTTTAAAGCAGGATAAAGCTCAGAGGGACTTGGGATTTTATAGCTGGAGGGAACCTTACTTAAATATTACTCGGTCTAACCCCTTCTTTTTATAGATGAGGAAAGGGAGGCCCAGTGAGGTAAAAGGGATCATATTGTCACTAGCCATACTTTACCTAGCTGCCCTGCCCTGGGCAGAGGAATTGTGGGGTTCATAGCCCTCACAATTTTGAATCAAGCTCCTAGAGAGGAGAATGCTTTTCCCACTAAACAGAAGTCCATCCCCATACTATTTGGTGTTACTCGGATTTCTTGTTCCAGTCAAAATCAACAATTGTTAAGTACTTAGGACTGACTGAACACTGCCATGCTTTGGGGTTACAAAGATTTTCTTGGGTAGAGATGTACCGATATACCTGAATAAAATGAACAGTTGGGTATATGATTTAAAAGACATTTAAAAGTAAATTGAATCTGTGTTGATATCTAAATACATTCATTGTATTTCTTCCTAAATTTTTAGCTTCTGTCCAATTTTTTCATTTTATTATTCATCTTCTGTAAATTCCTTAAAGTTATTTTCCTCTAAATACAAGAATGTTGTCAAGTTTTTGCTAACTACAAACACTTGTATATTTTATCTTTGCTCTTTTAGGTATCAGCCAATGCACACATTCCTCCAGACTACCTCCTTAAAATTTGTCAGCGGATTGGTCCACTTTTGGACAGAGAGATACCTCAGAGTGTTCCTGGGGTACAGACTTTACTAGGTGTTGGCCGGCAGTCTTTACTGAGGGCAGCGAAAGGTAAGGCTTTCTTAGCCAAGGGGAATGATGGGCAATTGTAAGAGGGGGAAAATGTGAAAAGTAATTAAGAACTGGGAGATTGTTTATATTCTTGTATATCTGGATAATGGAGACAGATGCTTTGGTTAGTGTGGTGTAAGTTCCCACAACCATCTACTATGGGAAAGAAAGGGACATGGAATCTTTGTAGACAAACAGCAAATTTTTCATGATTAATACTAGGGCTCTCTCTGCCTCTACTATTCCCAGGATGGACTAATACCAATTTGATAAGGTTAGCAGTTTCCTTAAGATAAACAAATATACTTAGAATGTTAGATTTTGGTCAGTAAACATTTAGGAAGCGCCAGTCACTAGGCTAAATACTGGTGGTACAAAAAGAGACAAAATGCTGGTTTCATTTTAAAGTGCTCAAAGTTTTCACTATCACAGTCTTAGTGTTTTTTTTTTTTTTAGTCAAAATATAGATGATAAACCTGTAGACTAAATATCGGTCTTTCTATATAGACTGTAGGAGTGCACTATGGAATGGCTCAGCTTTTGCAGCTCTCCACCGAGGCCGACCTCCAGAGCTACCTGCAGACTACTTGAGAGCACCGAATGTTGGTAAGTGGTAGATCCCAGGGTGATTTCCTGTCTTCATTGTAAATCTCAAGGCTTTTACTGTTGAGGTTCAGTCCTTTTTTTTTTTTAACCCATACCTTCCATCTTGGAGTCAATACTGTGTATTGGCTCCAAGGCAGAAGAGTGGTCAGGGCTAGGCAATTGGGGGGGGGGGGAGTGACTTGCCCAGGGTCACACAGCTGGGAAGTGTCTGAGGGCAGATTTGAACCCAGGACCTCCCGTCTGTAGGCCTGACTCTCAATCCACTGAGCTACCCAGCTGCCCCCCCCCCCCCTTCTAATGTATAAAGCATCCTGTATGGCTCTGGGGCTACAAACAGTGAAACTCCCTTACCCTCAGAGCTCACGTTCTACTGGGAGAGTTGAGTCATTCTCAGTTGAAGCACTTTCTTTTTCAAATAGATATATGTGAAACACGGATGTTGGTTTTACTCTTTAGGCATAGAAATTACAAATGACCTTACTGTCATTTAAATAATGAAAATGAAAGTATATTTGCTTCTTCTCCCTCTTTACCAAATGCATTTTTTTAAGGTTCAAATACTCCTTTGTTGAATGGTTAATGAGATGTTTATAAATAAGGCTCATTCAATAATAAATGTTGGTTTAATTTTGAACATGGTATAAACATTTGATTTATAGGTAAACAGATGTGTGCACATATATATATATATATATATTATATATATATGGCACCCAACTTCATCCTCTCATTGATCTAGGATTTTTATTTCATTGCTATCACTTGAGGGTGAAAAAAATTTACCTAATTGGCTCTTGATCTTTTTTCCCTCAGTTTTCTCTGCTGGTACCTGTCCATTTTATTTTATTATTATATTTTTAAACTTTTACTTTTTATCTTAGTAATAACTTTTTTTAACCCCTCACCTTCCATCTTGGAATCAATACTGTGTATTGGCTCCAAGGCAGAAGAGTGGTAATGGCTAGGCAATGGGGGGTCAAGTGACTTGCCCAGGATCACACAGCTGAGAAGTGTCTGAGGCCAGATTTGAACCCAGGAGCTCCCATCTCTGGGCCTGGCTCTCAATCCACTGAGCTACCTAGCTGCCCGTTTTAGTAATAACTCTTTAAGACAGAAGGGCATGGGGCTAGGCAATTGGAGTTAAGTGACTTGCCCAGGGTCACCCAGCTAGGAAGTGTCTGAGGTCATATTTGAACCCATGTCCTCCTGACTCTAGGCCTGGTGCTCTATCCACTATGCTCACTGTGCTACCTAACCATCCTTCCAACTATCCATTTTAGAATTTCATAATCACATCTAATTCAGTTGTACAACTAACTTTTCTGCGTGATGAGACTTGGACATAAAAGCTGTATTTAATTGAAGTATATCACAAATACGGTTAACTGTAGTCAACTTGAAGGAGTTTGGAGTGCTAATCAGTTAGAGTAGTAACAGGTGTTTCCTGTTCTCAGCAGGCTGCACTCCTCCCTACTCCACCCTCCCCAGACTTTTGGATAACCAGATCTAGTGATACCTTCCCAGGCTGGTGTCAGTCTGATTTCTTTATCTTTTCTCTCTGACCTGTGACATTGACCCTAATCCTGACAGTTAATTAACTTCTTTAAATCTGTCATAATTGATTTTCCTATCTCCTATTTTCTTTTCTAGCAGGCTTTGACACCCCCCCCACACACACACACACATTCGCTCCCCCCCCCCCCCCCCCCCATTTTTCAAGTATTTGTTTTTTATACTCTCCATAATCTGGGTGACGAGAAGAAAGGTTTGACACCCCCACCCACACTGTCTCTCTCTCTCTCTCCACAAGTATACGTTATCCTCCCAGTGGTTTTGATATAGTCCATCTACTGAACCACAATTTCCAAAAGGGCTGAACCCTACCTTGCTCTGGTCACCAAAAGATCCCTTTATTTTTTATTTCATAAAAGGGTTCCCCTACCCAAAATTTTGTGTCCTTTGGGACACAAATTTCATCTCATGACTCTGGCTAGTATGTTTGTTTTTGAGGGGGAAAGGAATATTTCCTGAATATGTTTTGTAATACCCTTTGCTCCTTTAACTTTCCTGGTAATATTGACAGGGAAGGTCTTGTTTAGAATCAAAAGTTCAAAAGGATATTGGAGACTATGTAGCTTCTATTTTACAGGAAATTTCAGTTTGAAAAAGTGTGGCAGCAACACTGATGACCCTCATTCTGATTCGGAACCCATCTTGGGGTTCTCCCTACCAGTTTTCTAGTTTTCTGGGCATCTACATTTCCCATTGAGAGAACCACCCACTGGGAATTAAAGCAGCTTTAGCATAGTATGAATTTCAGGGGGACCTAGCCCCACTGTCTTTTCAGGCATCTCTAGTTTTCAATAGTCGGATGCATTTGCAGATCCTGGGTGTACTCAGACTTTCCCTTTAAATGTGACCTATAATAAGTTGATTGAACTTGCTACTTAAGAGATAGCATCGGCTGAAAATATAGAACAATCTCTAAAATGGTAAAATTTATCAGGAAAATGGGTTGATTGAACTAAGCTCTATTCACATCTTTGCATAATGGGCTCCTTGGTGCCACCAACTGAGAAAGAATATCTAGTTGGACAAGGGATGAAAATTATTCACGCAAAGTAGCCAGTCTGACTCTGGAAATTCCAGAGTATCACTGAAAAGATTGGGGGGGGGGATCACCAATTTTAATAAGTAATTAATAAGTGAACAGAGCTAACAAATGCATTCTTCATCCATTTATCACTGACATTACTCTATTGCTTCAAGAGTTAACTTTTTATACACTCAGTTGATTTTCACAATGACCCTTTAATACAGACTTTTAGGTAGTATTGCCATTTTACAGATGAAGAAATTGAGGCTTAGAAATAATAGTGAGTTGCCCATGGTTCCAAAGTTAATAAATGAATGGCAAGGCCAGAATTCGAACTCAAGAGTTTTTCATGTGAAGTATATTCATACACCTTGCTGATAATTTGTCAATTTGCATAGCAATAGAACGTGTAATGTTTTCTTTATTTCTTCAATATTCTTCTCCTTTTCCTCTTCATCCTCTGTCTCTATTTTCTTAATCAAACATTTGTATTTTTCTCTCAAGTCTTCCTGGTTTTACACAGGAACCTTAAGTTCCTGCCTGAATTCTCAGAATTTGGTTGGATGTCTCATGGAAGTCTTTCTGACATGGTGCTGTTCCTTGGCACTGATTAGTCTTCTGATTGTTTTAGGAACCTGCCCTATTGGTTGCAGAGGGGTGGGGCTGTTAGCTGTGTGATTTAGTCAAGCATGATGTGATTTCTTCTGGTTCATCTGTAATCTGAATAGCTCATAAATGTAATCCATAATTTAGTCACTTAACTTAAGGTTAACTTTCTTTATAATTTTGTACCAGATAAAACCTCAAATAGGATTTACCTAAAAAAGTAAGCAAAACCAACAGGAAACTCCCTTTTAAATGTGTAATTCTGGGCAGGTTTCCCGCTGGTGCCCACAGCTCATCGAAGCTACCATAAAAGAACACAGTAAAAGTGGCTAATTTTAACACTAGTGTGAGCAGAATATAATTCTTAGGAAGGTAAATCTGCTTTGAAAAGCCCCGTAATGCATTTCCAAGCTAAAAAGAAGCAGCTTCTTTAGGTTATCCATGTGGATGGTGATTCACCTCCCAAACATATCCCCTGCCATGTTCCAAGGCAAGCGCTACTGGACTCCCCTAACCTGATAAAATGGTATTTGGTGAAACCCTTTTCCATTGTCTTTTATTCTGCTGTACTTATTCAGAGCCATTTCGATACATTTTCTGGAATAATAAATGTAGGCTATTTACTTTAGCACAATCCTCCAAAAGGTAAGTTGCGAACTAAGTACATTCTAAATTGTCAGACTGATCGATTGTTACGATTACTGCTTTGCTTTTTAGGAAACTAATTTTTGAAATGTTATCTTTTTTTTTTTCAACCCTTACCTTCCATCTTGGAGTCAATACTGTGTATTGGCTCCAAGGCAGAAGAGTGGTAAGGGCTAGGCAATGGGGGTCAAGTGACTTGCCCAGGGTCACACAGCTGGGAAGTGTCTGAGGCCAGATTTGAACCCAGGACCTCCCATCTCTAGGCCTGGCTCTCAATGCACTGAGCCACTCAGCTGCCCCCTGAAATGTTATCTTTTAAAGAGAACATTCTCATGTGTTTTTCCAAGGATCACATTGTACTCATTCTTTAATAAAGCTTGTAACAATTGTTTTAACTGGGGATCTTCTGTGTGTTTTACTGTGATAGTTTGGTTCCCCAGTTGAGATTCTGAAGAATATTACCCACTTGCTAAATAGGGGAGTAATCCCTGATGTCTGGCTCTGGTTTCTAGGTTTTGTTAATGCTGATACTAGAGCTTCTCTTTTCTGAATCTTATTAGTGTAGAATTTCCATACTTGAAGGGCAATTTCATATATCGGTATGTATCACGGCCCCTCCCAAACCCAAGTGGAGACCGTTATTGGAATTGCTGTGACCTTCCAAATTTCTTTAGTTTTTTGACCAGCCTTTTGGTCAATTTTAAGCACTCTAGTCTTCTGGCATGGGCATTCACTGATTGCTGACCCATGTTCAGAGCCTGGCCAGCTGTTATATGTCCTGCCAAAGCTCCTATTTGGAGGCTTAGTCTTCGAGAAACCATATTTATGTCTCTATGGTGTGATTAGGGAAGTTGGGAATGTACAGAAAGATGCATTTTAAAGGTATCCAGTCTAACCTCGAGAGCATATTTTTATCATTTTAAAATGCTTCTGAGGGGCAACTGGGTAGCTCAGAGTATTGAGAGCCAGGCCTAGAGATGGGAGGTCCTGGGTTCAGATTTGGCCTCAGCCACTTCCTAGGTCTGTGACCCTGGGCAAGTCACCTGACCCCCATTGCCTAGCCCTTACCACTCTTCTGCCTTGGAGCCAATACACAGTATTGATTCCAAGATGGAAGGTGAGGGTTTAAAAAATAAATAAAATGGTTCTAGGGCTAAGCTCTTGAATGCCATTCCCTTAGTTCCTTTAGTCAGCTCGGGGTTGTACTCTTGACTGGTCACATTGTCTTTGGCATTGTGGCAAAACCATAACAAAGCAAGCAAATTGAACTAAATTTACAAGTTTAAAAATCCATCCTACTCAGGTTCTGGACATGTGTAATTCGTATTTGTAATATGCAATGCAATCTTAAGAGTACAATTGCCAAGGTTTGTTCTTTGTGTTGAAAATGGTACTTTCTAGAATTGAAATGATTATTTTAGTTAGGAATTACCTCATCATGCTGGCTTTTGGGGCCAGGTGATCAGTTCAGAAGTCATCAAAGTGAAAACAAATTTGAGTCCTTCTTTTGGATGATTTATGCAGATCAGCCAGCGCAATAGTTAACATAGACAATGAGAAGTTTTACGGAAACATTTATTCTATGGACAGAAGTCGTGTTTCACTAGCTGCGGTCTCTGAACAAGCCAGCTGCATTAGCCTGTCCCTTCTGCTTTGGGGCCAGCTTGAATGACACCCAGGCAAGCAGATGGACTTGGTTGTTCTTCTGAACTCAATCATGGGCATAATGCAGAAGTCATTTTATTTTAAGCCCACTTTCTTTTATCTGCACACCACTGACACAGTGAAGTCTTCTCATTTGCATAGTCCTGTAATACAGTACGCCACTCCAGCATTAATCCAGAAAGCAAATTCATATTTACATCTAGCCAGAAACTTCCCGTGAGCAGTGTTTGGCTATTTATTAGTATGGCAAACTTAGGCCAGAGCTTGCTTCTAAGGTAGACTGTCTCTTGTGGAGAGGTAAAGCTAAATGAAAAAAGGGGGCATCTAATTTCATACCTTCTCGTCTAGGAAAGTGGAATTTAAACTTTAAGCCTTGGCCTGTTTAAAGTTTTGGTGCGGCTCAGCTGTCTTTCCCACAAGTCCGTCTTCTGCAAAAGATTTTTCTTGGTAGCTAATACCTGCCTGCCTGTATTTTTGTCCTCACATCATAGTGTATGAAACAAGTTGCTTTTTGAGTCATTACCTTCATGCTTGTTGTTTAAGGAGTGCCTGTCCTACCACACCTGCAAGTAATTAGAACATAAATTCAGAGGAGCTTTTCTTTATGACTGTAAATATTAAATGAATGGGGGTGTTTTAATTGCTCCCACATGGAAGCCCAAGCCATCCTTTTAAAAAGATAACTATAAGGGTTAAACCGACTCCCTTCTACGAGCCTACCCTGTAGTCTATTTCTGAAATGATTGTGTACCTGAGGCAAAACTGAAATACCACATTAGTCTTAATATAGGCTGCACTCTTAAACCACGAGTTTTGGATAGGAAAAATATGGGTATAAACTGCTGAAAGCTTGCTAATTATGCTTAATGTTTATATGAGACAGGTTTTTTTGGGGGGGGATTAAAGCTTCTATTTATATCAATATATTAATTGTAATATTTTGAACAAAAATAAATTAGTGATTTAAAAAAGTGAATCCTCTTTCACCACTGGAAAAATTCTTTAGAATTTTTTGTAGTATTCTGAACTGAACAGATATCAAATAAAACGAGCATTTCCATGTACAAAGCAGAACAGAAAAAGAAGAGATTGCACTTGTAGCCACGAGTATCTTATTCAGATGCCTTGCTTCTCTCTTCAGGCGTAGAACAAATTCAACTTATTATTTTCTATTTCTGCATTTATGTAAATAAGCACAACTGATCACCTGGCCCCAAAAGCCAGCATGATGTAATGCCTAACAAAAAAAACAATCATTTCAATTCTAGAAAGTATTACCATATGTAAAAGAAAGGGGATCTTATTTGTGCTTTGAGCCCTATTATAATTTTTCTTGCATACTTTGTCTCTTCATTGTTAAACTTTGGGGGCTTGTGGGCATGTGCACTAAAAATGGAGATTTAATTGACAGTTTCATTAGCCCCCAACTTCTCTGGATTATATTTGTTTCAAAATGAAAGCTCTACCTCTTCCTTATGACTTGCCTATAGTTTTGTTTCTTTTTTTCCCTTGTCTCTGATCAGTAGTATTATATATCGATTGCTTTGTTTAGATATTGTTAAGTGCTATTCAACTGGTGTTACTTGGAGTACAGGGAGAGGGCTGGAGCACAGTGGTGGCCAATTGAAATAGACCCCTGCAGCCCAAATGTCTTAGAAAACCACAAATTGACATTTTATCGTATTGTTTTTGTATTTATTTTATTAAACATTTCCCTTACATTTTAGTCCCGTTTGGGCCCACTTGGGACTTGTGCTCTAAATGATTTGGGTAAAGCAAACACTGAAGTTTTTTTTTTTAACCCCTTACCTTCCGTCTTGGAGTCAATACTGTGTATTGGCTCCAAGGCAGAAGAGTGGTAATGGCTAGGCAATGGGGGTCAAGTGACTTGCCCAGGGTCACACAGCTGGGACTGGTCTGAGGCCAGATTGGAACCCAGGATTTCCTGTCTCTAGGCCTGGCTCTCCATCCACTGAGCCACCCAGCTGCCCCCGCAAACACTGAAGTATTAAGGCTATGTTTAAAAAAATATTTTAGGAATACGTTTTATTAGTGATTTTGTCAAAATGTCCCAGTTGTTGGGGATGGGGATAGAAGGGCACTTTTCCTCCCATTGACATTGAGATTGAATTTGACTTTGTGACAAAGAAATACAGCATAACTGTCTGATATATAGATCATATATTGAGTGTATCGTACACAACGTTTGAAAAAATGCCCGTCCATATGTTGTATATAATATTTCCCTCTTAGTAGTCCCCAGCCTCTCTGAGGAAGGAGGAGAGGTATGTTTTCATTATCTCCAGGCCCTTCCCTGTTTGTCCAGTTACTCATGACCTACCTTCTTGTTAGTCATCTTTTAAGTTCATTCGTTTTGTTCTTTTGGTTCTGCTTATTTTGTATTGGCTCATGTACATCTTCTCCTTTCTCTGAATTCCTCGTATTTACCACCTTTAGTGCATTATAATATTCTATTGCCTTTCTAGCCTAAGATTTTTTTAGGCCTTTCCTCAATCTGTGGGCACCTACATTGAGTCTATCCCTTGGCCACCACACTTTTATTCTCATTATTGGACCTTTATTTCTGTCTTTGACTTCCTTAGGATCTATGCTCAGTAGTTGCATCCAAGATTCAAAGTGTATGGGCAGTCTAGGCACTATTTTATCATTCAAAATTGAATTGCAGAATCCTTGAGTTTGCAGGTGGTCATTGTTCCTCTTGTTATAGTCCCCCCTCCCCCACCAATTTAACTTCCTGCTTTATTCTTCTTTGCTTTGGTTAATACTGGTAAAGTAAACCCTATCAGTTTCTTTTGCATTCTCTTACTATGGTGATTTGGAGTTCATTGTTATATCTTTTCTTTTCAACCCTTGTCTTCTGTTTTATTATCAATACTAAAACAGAAGAACCACAAAGGCTAGGCCTTCAGGTTAAGTGATTTGCCTGGGCTCACATACCTAGGAAGTACCTGAGGCAAAATTTGAATCCAAGTCTTCCTGACTCCAGGCCTCCAGGCAGTCTATCCACCATGCCACCTAGCTGCTCCCTCCTGATTATGGCTTGAACTTTATTTCTTCACATAGTGAAAAAGATTTCTTTGTGCCACCCTTTGCTTTTTTGTCCCACAGAGTGGTGGTAACTTATATTCACATAATACGTGTTGGGTTTTATAGGCCAGAAACCGATGCCAAAGTGACTTCTCCACCCTCGCAGGCCCATATCTCATATCTGGTAGGATGGATGTAAAGCCAGGCTTTTGACCAAGGCCATTATTCTTTCCAGCACACTGCTTGCTTTGAACCAGAGTATCTTCAAGAGATGAGGTGTCCTAGTTGCTGTTGACACAGAAATGGCCTTTGCATGGGATCATGAGATTTTTTTCACATAAGTTTTTATTGCTATCTTTGGTATTTATGTCACCCACATGCTTTAGTGTGTCCCCTTCCATTTCCTCTCAGAAGGCCATTCTGTTGCAAAGAAGAAGAAAAAAATGTCAACCCAACTAAGTCCAATATTTTCTCAGTGTACCTTATCTAGTGACTCTTGCTTACACAGAGGAGGTGGGGAAAACAGTGTTTTTACATCTCTTGATCAATTCTTTGGAACCAGACCTGTCGTTATTCCCTTGCAACATTCCGTTTCTGTTGGTTTGTTGACCTTTTCATTTGGGTTCTTGTCTGTCATCACTGTGTCTTCTTATTGTACCGCATTTCACTTTGTCTCAGTTCCTGGAGGCCTTCAGACCCTTCTGTTTTTATGGTGTTTATCTCTTACAGCACAGCAAATATTCCATAGATTCATTTACAGCAATTTGTTTAGCTAGAAGACAGCTTTAGAGATTGGCTGGCCCTTCTTGTTCATTTTATTTTATCTTTTGAAACCCTCACTTTCTGTCTTAGTAACAACTTCAAGACAGAAGGGCAAAGGCTAGGCAAATGGAGTTAAGTGACTTGCCCAAGATCACACAGCTAGCCAGTGTCTGAATCCAGATTTGAACTCAGACCTGGTGCTCTATCCACTGGGCTACTGAGCCCATCCTTATTTTACAGATGAGGAACTGGGCTTATAGAGAAGGAAAATGTTCTTCCCAGGGTGAGCCACGTTATATACCCAAGCTCCTCTTCTGCCAGATGTAGCCTTCATCACACTTGACTTCTGGAGACCCCACTTGAAGTGGATTTTTTTTTTACCTTAGGGTCCATTATTCAGTCTGAAACTGGTAGCCCAAGATTCCCAGGAACAAGGAACAAGTACAAGCTTTGGGGTCTATAATTTACAAGCTAGTCCTAAAACTTGGGGTTCATCAGAGCTTACTGGGCTACAAGTTTGGGGTTTCTAGAATCCAGGTTGACACACTCTACCTTGGTGTTCAGTCTGAGGAAGGGGCTATTTGGGAAAATAAACAGAAAGAAGGAAAGAAAGAAAAGAAAAAGTTGGGTGTCTTTGCCACCAGAAATGTCAGGCTGCCTTTACAGGCAGCTTTCATACAGGTCACCAAATTTTCCCTTTTCCTGTCTGCTCTTTTCTGTATCGTAGAAATGATAAATCTTATGGCAGCCAATATAAATAGCCTGAGGGGGACAGTACTAGTGCTGGAAGTTATACCATGCACAAAATGCAGCTGAGTGATGGAGCTGACATAAGCCTTACACACTTTGCCGTCACAGGCTTTTTACTACATGCATGTTTCATAGATGCTTGACATCTAATAGATTACAAATTCATTCATCTCTAGGCCCGGTGATAGATACCAGGCTACTGTATTTATAAGTTGTACAGTTCTTATTATGGGATGTCCTGGTTTCTTTAAAGCCCAGAGGCTGCTAATTTACTTGTTTGTTCCTCATCTGTAGGCTTTTCAGATTCACTTCATCAAGCTCAATACAGAAAGCCCTACTAAGTGTTAGCATTGTCATTTTGATACAACATTAAATTTCAGAACATCCCCAGTTCAGTACAGTTCACTTCAGATACTTTGCATGGGCAGCTAGGTGGTCCAACCTGGAGTTGTGAGAGTTGGGTTCAAATGTGGCCTTGGACACCTCCTCCTGACTGTGACCCTGGACAAGTCACTCAATCCCACTTACCTAGCCTTTGCCTTTATCTGTATTAGATTTGTCTTTAAGATACAAAGTAAAGTTTTAAAAAAAAACAAAACATTCATTTGGGTGGAAAAAGCTGGGGAGGGGGGCAGATAGAAGATCTAGGCTTATCTCACACTTTATAATCAGTTATGACTGCAATTTAATTACTGACATCATAGGTGATTCTTTTTGACTTTTTAAGAATTATTTTATGATAAAATGAGATTGGTGGTACAGTAAGCTTTCGAATCAGATGTTTTTTTGTTTGGCACAGACCTGTGATTTTGAGTGTCAGCTCCAAGGCTGAAGAGTGGTAAGGGCTAGGCAATTGGGGTTAAATGACTTGTCCAGGGTCACCCAACTAGGAAGTGTCTGAGACCAGATTGGAACCCAAGACCTCCTGTTTCTAGTCCTGGTTCCCTATCTACCTAGCTGTCTCTACTTTTTTTCTAGACCTATGCTTTTGCTAGTGTAAAAAACTTTCAGAGTATAGAAACTTCTTTCACTTGTCTTCAGCAGGGTGCCCGTCATTTAGTCTTAATCTCTCCATACTATGAGTATTTTGTGTAACTCAGTCACTTGTAAAGAGCAAGATTTGCACCCAGATACTTCTGATTCCAAGTTTGATCCTCTATCCATTCTACCAGAATGGCTCTTAAGTTAGATGATCTTGGTTCAGATTCTGGTTCTTTTATAACGTGTGTGACCTTTGACAAGCTGTTTAATTAGTCATCTGTAAAAAGGGGTTGCACTAAATGATTTCCAAGACCCTTTATAGCACTAAGTCCTATAAGCCTAAGAACTATATTTTGAAAATGTGGTTTGTGGATCAATTTTCTGAAGAAAATGAGTTTCTCATCTGCTGTAATAGGTTCATTTCATACACTCGTAGGACTGAAAGCTGGAGGAGACCTTTAGGACCTGAACAGGGGGCAGAATATCTCTTTGAAAGCTACGTTATTAGGTGGTAGGCCACACGAGATGACCGAAGGTCCCTTTTAGCTCTCAAAATTACTTTTTGACTCATGTATGGGCAGCTTTCTTGGGGAAAAAAAAATCTATAGTTATGAGCATACTTACAGAAATGGGTAAAAAGCAGAGAAAAATTCACCTGTGACCAACAGTCTCTTTTCTTCATGTCCTCCATAATCTGCCTGCTGTTCTGTGGTCCACTGCAATGATTTGGTCACAGTTTCTGAGAGTCCTAAGCTTTTCTTTCTTTCTTTTTTTTTTAAACCCTTACCTTCCGTCTCTGTATTGGTTCCAAGGCAGAAGAGTGCTAAGGGCTAGGCAGTGGAGGTTAAGGGACTTTACCAGGGTCACACAGCTGAGAAGTGGCTGAGGCCAGATTTGAACCTAGGACCTCCTATCTCTAGGCTTGGCGTGCAATCCACCGAGCTACCCAGCTGCCCACCCCCTGAGCTTTTCTTTATTTGAATCTTCTATTCCAGTTTAAAAAAATTTTTTTTAGCTTGCCAGGCAAAGCCATTAGAATAGGTTTTAAAAGAATATAGTCCACAAAACAGTGATACACTGATGTTTTTCTCCCTCATTCCTAATGCTATTTTAGTTCTATTGTGCTTTTTCATTTTATCGCAATTAAAGAATTCTTTTTTAAAAATTAAATTAAATTTATTTTTAATATTTGTATATCTATATAATATATCAGTATAACTTATAAACTTATTTAATTTTATTTAATTTTAATTTATTTCATTGATTATACATGAGAAACCATGTAAAACATTTGCATATCAGCCATGTTGCAAAGAAATCAGCGAATAAATAAAAACCAAGAAGCATAAAGTGAAAACGTATGCTTCAGTCTATACTCAGGAGTTCAGGAGTTCTCCCTCTGGAGGCCAATGGTGGTTTTCATTCTGAGTCCTTTAGATCTGTCTGAGATCCTTGTCTTAATCAGGGCAGCTAAGTCTTGCTTCAGTACTGCCCTTTCTTAGTACAATGCCCTGGTTCCAATCTCTTCACTTTTCCTCAGTTGCTAAAAGGCTTACCAGTTTTGTTCCGCTTTTTTCTACATTTCTTATAGTCTAGTAGTATTCCACCGGTCAACTTATTTAGCCTTTTCCCAATTGATGGACATGCCCTCAGTTTCTAATGCTTGGCCAGATGGTGCTTTGTACATTGTGTAAAGTTGTACCACTATGCTGATAATACTTAGTGTGTTTCTTGTGTCCATCCACCCCGTTTGTTGCCATTCTACTTGGTTTTAGCATGGAATCTGTTCCTTTCCCCCTAAAACATTCATCCAGGTTAACAGATCATGAGTCTGCATTGTGCAGAGAAATAAAACAAGTATACTTTTGTCCTCCAAAGTTTCCCCTCAAACCACAAGGAATACTTTTCCTAAAAACTCACCTCAGTTTAAAACCGAATAGTAAAAAAAAATATACAACTAAAACTATTAGTTTGATATGCTATTTTGTTACTTTGAAATTTAATTTGAGTTTAAAATATTTTATATATTTGTTACATTATACATTATAGATTATTTTTTTATCAAATAAATGCCATTTTAGGGTGGGAATACCAAATATAAATCTTGCTTCACAAAAAGCAAGTGACGAATATTACTGCTAACAGCATTAGTCAGGAGGCCATCATGGTGAATGTTAAAATAAAGAAAATATTTTTGAAAAGCCGTGAACATGACAGTAATCAGTGAACATTAATATTTCCATATATACAAAGGACTGGAAAAAGATTGCCTCTGAAACTATCTAACATAACTTGCTTTTTAAAGTGTATTTGAAACTTATCATAATAGTACTAATATCGTCCTTGTCCGTGTCCCTCTGGACATCATTGCTTTCTCTTCTGTGTATTTTTCAGTGATGTATTAGTGATCTTTGACACTCTTCCCCTTTTCTCCCCCTGTCCTTAGTGTTAGCCTGGCCTTGTAACAAGTGACCACAGTTTCTTTGTTTCTTATGATTTATCTCAGGCATGTCTTTCCAGACACAGTGACTGTGAGTGTGACTACAAGATGCCCCTTATATCTTAGTAGGAAGAGAAGGGGTAGAACTAGTTGAGACTCGCTTGAGCATGATATGGGAGAAATCATCAGTCTAAGAGGAGCCAGAAAGGCCTAAAGTCAAATCTTTGCTCTAACCTCACTTTCTGAATTTGTAAAATGGTAGTGATACTGACGTGTCTACCGTACCAGGTTGTGAGGATCAAATGAGATGACCTATAGAAAATCCTTTGCCTTAAAGCCTCCATATATACCAACCATTAGAATTATTATGAACATGAAAGAAAGCAGCCTGCTATAGTCTGTAGCAGACCAGCCTCAGTCAGAAGACCTGACTTCAAATGTTACTGTGGTCATAAACTAGCAATACGGGCTAGTTCATGATTATTCCCCATTTTAAGAGATAAAGAAACTGAGGCACACAAATGAAGTGACTTGTCGACAGTCTTGCAGCTGAGAAGTGTCTGAGGTTGATCTCAAATTCAGCTTTTCCTGATTCCAGGCCCAACACTTTTCACTGTGCCCCTTCATCTCTTCTTTACCTGTGGAGAATGTTTTCAAACCCCTGCAATCATAGGTCCATAGTCAGTCAGTAAACCTTTACAAAGTGCCTACTCTGTGCCAGGAACTGTGCTGAAAGCTCAGAAGTTTTATAAATAATGAGAAGAAAGAGCACTTGCCTTAATTGAGCTTATTATTTAATGGGGAAGACTGCACCCAGAAGGAAGTGGAGGGGGTGTGGGTCAAAGATAAAGACATGACCTGGGTGATCCGTCTTCAGTGGGGCTCTTGTCCTCCAATCAGAGAGGCAGAAGACAAAACATAAAGGAAATGTGTGTTATAAAAAACTCAAAACAGAAATCCCTATGAAACTTGGCATCATAAGAAAAGCACCCTTGGATATAGAGACCCACAACATATATTCAGATTCTGAAGATTCCACTTCTAGGCTCAGTCATATGTGAGCATCTGCTTCCTCAATACAAAAAGAGATGATTGGACCAGGTAGGTTCTAAACTTCTACCTTTAAATCTATGATCTGGGGGCAGCTGGGTGTCTCAGTGCATTAAGAACCAGGCCCAGAGATGGGAGGTCCCAGGTTAAAATCTGGCCTCAGACACTTCCCAGCTGTGTGACCCTGGGCAAGTCACTTGATTCCCACTGCCTAGCTCTTACCACTCTTCTGCCTTGGAACCAATACACAGCATTGATTCTAAGACAGACGGTAAGGGTTTAAAAAAAATAAATCTATGACCCTCTTACCTTTTCTAGCCCATTAATAAAAAGCTTACTTTCCTTTTGGAAATTCATTTCTATCATTGAATCATAGATAGAGAACTGTAAGGAGCCTTCAAGATCATGAAGTCTAACCCCCTTCTTTAGTAATGATGAAGTTCATAGCTAGATGGATAGTCAGGACTTGATATAGTGTAACATAGACATTACATGCTCCCCTTAATATTTTAACCCAGACTTTCCCCAATCTCAAATTGCTACTTTGTTATTATGTTCTAATACCTATTTCTTCAAAGATTAAGGCAATTTGTTGTTGTTTTAAACATCCTTTCTATCTTAGTAACAACTCTTAAGACAGAAGGGCAAAGACTAGGTAAATGGGGTTAAGTGACTTACCCAAGGCCCCACAACTAGGCAGTGTCTGAGGTCAAATTTGAACCCAGGTCCTCCCAACTCTGGGCCTTGCCCTTTATTCATTGTGCCACCTAGCTACCCCTAAGGTAATAATTAACATTTATGCAACATGTTTGCAGAGTGTTTTCACACATTATCATTTAATTGTCATAATAATTCTGTGTGGCAAGGGCTATTGTTATCCATCCCCAGATTACAGATAGGGAAACTAAGTGACTAGTCTAGGGTCACATTTTCCAAGGGGTATCGATCCCAAATCCAGCCTGTCCACTGAGCCACTGTGGTTTCAGGTAGGTTGATGAGAAATCAGATCCAAATATTTCTTTTTGCTTACATACTTAAAAACAAAAAAACCTTGCCGTCAGTATCAATTCTAAAAGAGAAGAATGGCAAGGGCTAGGTTATTGAGGTTAAGTGCCTTGCCCAGGTTTACACAGCTAGGAAGTGTACTCGGCCAGATTTGAACCCAGGTCTTCCCAATACCATACCTGGCGCTCTCTTCACTGTTCTGCCTTAGCTGATCCATTGCCTCCATACTTAGACTAAAGAGCATTTGATCTTATACCGGCTTTATTTATGAAGTAGCATCATTTTTTGTACCAAGCCTGCCTCTGGCATCTCAAGACCAGTCTCATCTGTATATTTCCTCTTCCTTCTTAATGTTAACCAGATAATGTGGGGACAGAGGAAGCTAGGAAAAGGCCTGGCAACACTTTGAAAACCTGTGCCCAAGATCCCTACTATATAACTCTTGATAGAATTCCCAAAGAAAAGAAGCTTGTGTTCACTTAAGAATTAGAACCAAATGTTCAAGTTTGTCCCTTTAGGTACATGGATATCTTCAGTGTGTATCTTGCATACATACTCATCCATTGACAGTTGCTCAAGATGCCGTCAGCTCCTGATTGGTTTTTAGTATCAGATACCTTTTTCTATTTGGGGTATGTTTGTGGTCTTGGAAATAAAACTGGAGAGTTCCAATGGGAAAAATATCTATGTATGTATTTTGTTTAGTACGCGAAAGAAAATTGTTCTCAACCTCAGGATAGTTACCTTCCACATTCTACCTAGATTAGACACTAAGAAAGGAAACTTTTTTGGTAGTATAGGTGTTAAGGTTACACGCTCTACAGGACTTTTACAGAAAGTTTGTTGCTTTTTTTTTGTACCAGAGTAATTTCACTAGAAATCTCGCTATCCCTCCAACCCTTCTTTAAAGCCAAGGAAAACACTTAAGCAAAGCCACCTGGTACAGGAGGATCTGAGACAGTCTATAGCATTCCTTATCCCAAGTCTCACCCCTGCATTTCCTTAGCATCTCCAGGACTAAGCATAATCATTCTGATTCAAGTTCAGTTACTTTCTTTTGTCAGTATTCTTTTTTGACACGTTTACTGGCAAACTTGCTTATACATGGTTTAGATGATTGCAGTTTTGTTGGCAGCCTCCAGTGGGGCATAGTCTCATGCATGCCAAGGTGTAGTTGGTCCAGTAGCCTCCATCAGACTGGCTCAGGGGTGTTGCA
The DNA here is from genome assembly GCF_027887165.1 of Monodelphis domestica. Classification (NCBI taxonomy): domain Eukaryota; kingdom Metazoa; phylum Chordata; class Mammalia; order Didelphimorphia; family Didelphidae; genus Monodelphis; species Monodelphis domestica. The sequence continues at coordinate 28,135,900 of NC_077235.1, forward strand.
GTTGACTACCTCAATGTCGTATCACACAGCTTCCTGACAGCCTGTTTCATCTGTTGTCAGTCAGCCCTAGCCTTGACTTTGAGGATGGACACTAGTGTTCTCTCAGTCTTCTTTATATTTGACTCAATGGTCAAGAGAAATGATGCCGCTGTCGATGATATTTTTAATTATAGTCATGACTGCTAACATTTATATAGCACTTAGGGGTGTGCAAAGTGTTTCATAAGTATTTGTCATTTTATTGTCATAACAACTCTTGGAGGTAAATCCTTATCTTCGTTTTTACAGATGAAGAAACTGAGGTAATGGCCAGCGTCACACAGTTAAGAGAGATTTTAATTCAATTCTTACAGGACACTGTTCAAAGCATCATCCAGCATTGTTATCAAGCTTTTACAAAACTCCTAGGGCTATTTTTCGGAGAGTCTATATGGGAAGGGAAGAGAGAGACAGTTTTTTTCAAAGTTGAAGAGTCTTTGTCTCAGAAAATATTTGAACTTTCTTTTTGTTGGCTATTTACCTCCTTTAACATTGCCTTTTTGACCCTTTAAGCCCTTTGACTTAGTTTCTCTCTTGTGTTGGAAACAGTAGCTTCTTTACTTTTCGTGCCAGCTTGGCAAAAAGGATCCAACATTCTTTTTTTTTAATTATTTTTCATTAAATTTTAAGTTTCCAAGCTGTCACTTTTCCCTCCCCACCTGCACTAGAGAAAACCACCACTTGACAAAGATTCATATAAATATTTTATGTAAAACCATGCATTACATACAGTATTTTTATCTGAGGGAAGCCAGAGTTGTGATTTCTTTCTGTTTAATGTTCCTTCTCTTAGTCAAATGATTTTTTAGCCAGTTAGGAGGCTTCATGGTTCACTACCTGGAAACCAGGAGGGCCTGTGTTCAATTCCTGCCTTTTGACTCATAGTAATGTGGGAGATGCTTTAACTATTTGTTTTAAATGTATCTTTTACACGTCATCTTTCACCTTTTTAGGTAAGGATTGTGTCCATCTCAGGGTTAACCTCATAAATTCTCATAGATTTGTTGCTTTGATTTGGAGAAGTAATGTAGTGATTGAAAAAGAAAACTGGATTATAGCAATCTGGACATATTGTGTGCTGAGGCTGCTATGCAGTCTCCTTTTGACTGGCTGTGTCATGCAATCTCAGGATCAGTTTCCTCCTCTGTAGAATAAGAGTTGGGCTAGATCATCTGGAAAATCACATCCACTTCAAATCGGCTGATTTTCTTAGGCCCCCAAATGCTTTTCTTTGCTTGTTGGTGGGGAAAGGGGAGCTAAAACCAATGCTATAAAAAGGCAAATGCAAACTGAAATTATTTCGAGTATAGCAATATTACAACTCACCATCGGGTTTTAGGTCCATGACATCATTTCCTACATTCATGCTCCCTTTTTGCCATCATCTGAGAGCATCAGAATTACAAATGGAACAGTTTTCATTGATTTGTTAGCTGCTTGTAGCTCCATTGAAAAGAACTCTTGCAGGAATACCTGCTCCTTGTGCGTCGGCTGGGTAGCTGGAGGACCTCATGGGACCACACCATCACTACCATCACCACCATTGCTGCTACTGCTGCCCAACCTGCCATCTGCCCAGCTGCTAAGAACTGCAGCCTTCTGCACTTTTGTTTCTCCATTTTAGCTAGCTCTCGAGGGTTGTATTTTGACCAACCTGGATTACTTTACTCTAGGTTAGCTTCTGCTGTTTTTCTTATGTGCCAGCATGGTGGCATCTGCTTCATTCAATATTGAAAGCAGTTACCTGGATGGCTACAAGTGCCTGAAACTAGCCGCAATGGGATCAAAACCATTTTCTTGATATTTTATTCATGCTTAAAAATATCCCAGTCATTTTAGCAACTCCTTTCCTCCTTCCTCCCTTTCCACCCTAGAGCCCTCCTAATTGCCAGGCAAAAGAAGGCAACCCGCAGGCTTTGTCTACAGAGAGATGCATTGCTCATTCTGCAGCTGTTCCACCACCTCTCTGCCTAACAGGTGCTTGCTTTCCTTTCCTTCCTTCTCTCTCTGCTCTTCCCATCCTCCCCTCCTTCCCTCACTCCCTTTCAGGCTTGCTCTAGTCACTTGCCACCCTGCTCTTGCTAACCCCCACCATGAATAGGAAGTGGCATTCTCGTTGCCCTGTCATCATCTTTAAACTGCTTAACATATTTTGTTATCCTGAGCTCTTCTAGAAACCCTTGGAATGTGGAACTCTGGCCCAGGCTACTTTCATTGGGCTCACTGGTCAACACAGCAGATTACTAATACTGTCAAAATGCTTGGTAATGAATGGATCAGTGGAATTGATGATCAGACTCCCTATCATACCGTTTGCCATCTTGCCCCATCCTTAACCATGTTCTTACTGAATTCTAATGGTTCTCACTTTAGCTTTGAACCCTATGGAGGAGGGAAGAAAGCTGATTAACGGCAACCTTCTAATTGGACTAGTAACTTTGCTTTTAACTACACACAAATGTTCCCATCTGAGCCTTTTAGAAAGATTTTAGGGAGATTTAAATGCCACTGGCTTCCAATAAAGAAATCTGTGCTGCTGAAAGGGACTCTTTTCAGTTCTCCCTGTGCTCTTATTGATTTTGCTCTCTCAAAGACTTTCTTGAGCTGGAGATAAAGTCGAAAGTCCCTAAATCAAGCTTCCAAGCACATTCCAATCAAATGTTAAAAGCATTGTAAATGGATTTTGAATAGCCACAAATAGTTATTTGAAGGTGAAAATTGTGAAGACGCCTCCTTTACCTCTCCTCTGAAGACATGTTTTTTTTGGATTTCTTGACTTAGGTAATTTGTACTTTGTTGGGTGCTGGGGGAGATAAAGATTTTAGAGAAAACTCCCCAGGTTAGGATGCAGGGGCTGAATCACAGAGAGACATATCCATGATACAGTTTTTTTCTGATTGCATGAGGGTAGCTGTAGAATGGCTGAAGTTGAGTGGAAAGGGTACTGGATTAGTTCTAGGTCGAAGATCTTATTCCTTCACTCTTAATTAACTTCAGCATAAGTAAGGACTGGGAACATTCTTTCATAGCCAGAGCCTTCTCTCGAAATACAGCTGTGGAGGAGTGAAGATGCTGAGGGTTTTAAGTTTCCTTTTACCTTCTCTTAAACTAGTCTCACTTTGCATGAGCTTATTCTCTGTAAAATCAGGATCCTATTACTCTAACTGCCTCTACAGACTTCACAGGCATGTTCTCACAATAAGTGAGATAATGTGAATTGTGCTTTGAAAGAAAGTTGCTCTATAAATAAAAGGCATTAACTTGATATAGGATCTGTGCTAATGACTTGATGGTTTAAAAAAGTCTTCTTTGCTCAGTTTTCTTTTTAAGAATTATTGCTGTTCTTTCACTACCTAATAATATTAGTAGTCTTAATGCTTCTCAAAGTACTTTCCCTTTTCCTCATTCATACGTGTATTAAACATTTATATTCAGGGTTCTATATTAGCACATCCTATGGAAATCAACATAAATAAAACATGGAGGGCAGCTAAATGGCTCAGTGGATTGAGAACCAGGCCTGGAGATGGGAGGTCCTAGGTTCATATCCAGCCTCAGACACTTCCTAGCTGTGTGACTCTGGTCAAATCACTTAACCACAATTGCCTAGCCCTTATTGTTCTTTCTGCCTGTCTTGAAACCAATACAAAGTATTGATTTTAAGACAGAAGGTAAGGGTGTGTGTGTCAGTCACACATGTGTGTAAATACACACACACATGTGTGCAGCATGGTTCAGAGAACTCATTTCAGGGGGAGGAGGGAACTTTTAAGTCCCAAGGAGAGTTCCATTTCGGGGGTCAGGCAGGTTAAACAAGGTATAGGAGTGTCTCCCATTAATGTAGGAATCCAGAATAATCAGGGATTGCCTCAAAGAGGAAGCATATCTGAGCTTGGTCCTGAAGGTCAATGATAGTTGAGCCAGTACAGATGCTAGAGAAAGCGTCCCTGGTATAAAGTTGAGGAAAGGCACAGGAGATGAGGAAGCATAAATGGGACATATTCAGTGAGTTATATGTAGTTTAGGTGGGAGAGTGGAGAATGATTGGTAAACCAAGTCAAGGAGGTTAACTTCATTGGTAGACTATTGGAAGCGAGCCCTATCACAGTATTCAGGAAGTTAAGATATCTGTGGCGGAGAGTTTAGCAAGTGTTCTTGAGTTCTCTGAGAGAAATTTGCTCAGATGGATGCAAATCAGAATTGCTGGTAGACATGATGATCAATTTATTATTTTCCTTTCTTTTTTTTTATCAATTACATGTAATAACAAATTTCCAGATAAATTTTCCAAAGTCATATGATCCAAATTGTCTCCCTTGCTCTTGTCCCTCCCCCCTTCTCCCTCCCTGAGCTGGCAAACAATTTGATCTGGGTTATACATACATGTGTTATCACACAAAACATTTCCATACTATTCATTTTTTGTAAGTGAATAGCCATATAAAACCAAGACCCCAAAATGAAAATCCAAATAAACAAGTGAAAAATCATATGCTTTCATCTGCATTCCAACCCCGACAGTTCTTTTTCTGGAGGTGGATAGCATTCTTTGCCATAAATCCCTCAGAATTGTCCTGGACATGATCACTTCTTTAGAAGCACAAATTTGGATGTATGGTCTGACAAAGGATCTTTTGCAAAGCCTGATGAAAAGTAAACTTTGTTTTCCTGAAACCAAGACTCTTGGAAAATCTGGGATGGATGGATGGATGGTCTCAACACTTCCTAGATTACTTTTAAGTACTTTTTAAAAAAATTTAAGTACTTCTAAACTACTTTTATTATTTTTAAGCCAAGCTGTTTTCGAGGTCCTTGGGCCCACAGAAATGTGGCTTGTCTCCCTTAAATTGTCATTACTTTTGACCATGTCCATGTCAGCCATCTGTTGCTCTTCTAATTTCTAAGTAAAACAAGATGGCCTTAATTGCAAAAGATCATATATAGATACGTGCCAAGGAAGGAATTGGGCTTCCACTACTTGCAGAGCAATCTTGCTCTGGAGAAAATCCAGTAGATGACCATCATCTGTCCATCTGAGGCTCAGTACTCAAATATTCAAATGACCTGATAGAAACAATGTGTGTGAAAAACTATTTTCATCAGTTGTTTTACTCAAAGGCTATTTAAAATACAAAACCCTCAATGGAATGTATGAATATGTTGTTGTTGTTGTCCCTGTTTTTTTAATCCTTACCTTCTATCCTGGAATCAATACTGTATAATGGTTAGAAGGCAGAAGCAGTAAGAGCTAGACAGTTGAGTTAAGTGACTTGCCCAGAGTGTCTGGGTTCATATTTGAACCCAAGACCTCTTATCTTTGGGCCTGGCTCTCAATCCTGCTGTGCTGCCTAGCTGCTCCCTCAAATGGAGTGTAAAGTGGTGGACAAAGTGGTTATTTGTTAGCTTAGTATTTTCACCGTTTCCATATTTTGAATGCTTCCTGACCACCTCAATAATCAGTTATTCTTCGTTTTCCCTCTTTTAGAAGATCCTAGCATAGATTTTTCTATTGCAAGGTATAAGAAGGTCGTGGATGTTGAGCTGGAGTGAGAAGGACCTGAGAGTTCATCTATACCCTTTGTTGAACAGTAAGAAAACTGTTGGAGACTTTCTAATAGTTGAAAATCCATTTGGAAACACATGAGTTCAATAGATTCCTGGCAATGGAGCAGGCCGGCATTGCCAAAACTTTTTTAAAGTTTATTTTTTGTGATTCTTTAATGTAGAATTACTCGGTCAAGTTGAGGGGAGAGGAAGTAAAGTAAGAAAAGACTGAAAATGTGGTCATTGTTCTGTCCATTCAGTCGCATCCGACTCTTTGTGACTCCTTTTGGGGTTTTCTCCACAGAGGTACTGGAGTGGCTTGCCATTTCCTCCTCCAGTCCATTTGACAAATGAGGAAACTGAGGCCAACAGAGTTAAGCAGCATGCTCAGGATCACATAGCTAGTAAGTGTCTGAGGTGAGATTTGAACTCAGGAAGATGAGTCTTCCAGCCTGATACTGTATCCATTGTACTTCCTAGCTGCCTTAAGTTTGAAAATAGGAAGGGGCTAAATAAGAGAGAGCTATGATTGAAGAACTTGGATTTAGTCTGGCTTGGGCTTTATTCCTTTGAACTGAGGTTCTGTGTTGGCAAATCTAGGGGTTATGTTATAAATTATGATTATAGAATAGATTAGAACTTTGAAATTATGAGATTATTATGCTTTTAAAGTATATAGTGTATTAGACTGTTGTTCAATTGGAAAATATCATATTTCTCTGAGTGGCTTCTTTCAGAGACATATTGAGAATTCTCTAAAGTTAATTTAATAGAATAATTTAATAGAATTTTAAAGCTCCAAGAGAAAAAAAATAGCTTTTTCAATAAAAATGTCCCAGCTTTGACTAATTCCATAGTTTTGAGATGTCATTTCCTTTGAAAAAATGTTGTTCATACTGTCATTAGATTATCGATAACCTTTACACTTCGTTTTCTTTTTGCCCATTTTATTTTTCATTATCACCTACTACTAAAGGCGGGAAGTAAAATTCAAGTTGGTTAATTTTGCTGTTTCTTACAAGCCTAAATAAAAGCTCTTTGGGGAAGAAGATTGAAGTGAATATTTAAAATGAGGCTTGAGGCTTGCAATTATCCTCACATTGTGACTCCTCATTGCTATGACATCATCACTCTGGAAAATAACCTTCTGGTTCATGGTTCCAGTTTTCAAGTAAAAATAGGTGGAATTGGTCTGAACCAGGTCATAGAACAAATTCTCCACACAAACACTGGAACAAATGGACTGTGGTCAGATAAAGATAGTTTTTGTGCTCAGTTAAGAAATCCTCCATAAACATAGACAAATGTTTGATAGATGCTCAATTCTCCATGGTAAGACTTAAATTGCTTATCTAGCCTCCAGTGGCTTCTAATTTAAGACACAGATGGAAATTCCAAGAATTATAGGCAATGTAATAAAAACATTGATCCATTGCATGAATGGATTTTAAGCACTGAAGCTAGATAGAACCTGAGAGATTTAACTCTGTCACTTGATTTCATTTTATTTTACTTTGGATATTTCTTCACCTCAGCTAGAAAAGTGCAGTAGCCCTTCTAGGCCCAATTCTACTACCAAGTGGCCCCAGGGGCCTTAACCTCACTTTCCAACTTAGGCTGGTTAAAGCATAGTCAAGACTGGTGGCTCTCTCTTCACTCATGAGAGGGTCCACCATTTTGTTACCAGATTTAGTAAGAACACCCCATCCATTTAAAAAGCTCACTGTGACTCAAAATGAGAGCCCAAATGACCTACCAATCGCTGTCTCTCCTTGTAGCAGGGATCACAACTTTAGGCCCCCATGCCGGGCTTGTCTTGTCCTTTTAAAGGCAAGCCAACAGACCCAGAAGTTAATTAACTGACCCCCAAACTTTAGTGATTTCTGGGAATTGAACCTGAATTTCATGATTCAGTCCAGTAAATGTTCTACTGTATTATACAGTCTTTCATTACATTTCATATACAAGTTAGCAGTACATATTTTTAGAGGGGTAGAATTACATATATTAGTGCTCAGATGTGGGAAGAAGGTAAGTAGAAGATTAGAAGTTTCAGATCCACACATGGGAGTCCATCCACTAGAGGTAATTTGGATACTACTGTTCTAAAAAATATTTTACTGATATCTTATTTTTAGCTTGCCTGAATTTCCCCTCATCTTCTTCCCCGGGTCCTCAGCCTTCCTTTATAATAACTTTTAAAAGAAAAAAAGAAGCAGATTTTTTAAATCACCAAAATGAATCAGTATATTGAAAAGTAGGAAAAATTGTGGCTGATGAATCTGTTTTGCATCATTTAGGCCCCTTCCGTTCCATACTGTACAATTCCTTACTAGACCATGATGAGCAGAATAAAGCTGTTTGTCCCCCGTGGTACCTTTGTAATAGCTATATCGGGTAGCCATCTGCAAATATAACGTTCTTGGACCTTTCATTTTACTATGAAGAATTGCTCCTGGCACGAGTTAGGAAATATTTTAAAAGATTGAACACTATGAATACAGTCACGACATTATAGACCACAGGTTTATGAATTTTTTTTCTCATTTATTGTATAGCCTTCATCTTTATAGTTATTATTTGGGAATGTTCCATTCTGCTGTATGACAGTGGAAGTTAAATAGCTCATTTGCAAACCATTCTTAAGATTTATATGAAAGTAAGCAGAAACAATTTAAAAAATGTTTCAGCTTAGTGATTTCTTCCCCCGACTCACTCTTTCTGCTTAATTAACATTTTGAAGGAAAAAGACTGGTATTTAGCAGTTAAAGAAAAATTATTGGAATTCCACACCAGAAGAACAAGTACCATTTCTTTCTACTGCAAGGTCACGTATAGTCAGGAGTTGATCACAAAGTAAAACTCTGAGTTTTTATCTTTTTAGTTAGTTATCAGCCTTAGCAGCTGGGGACAAAGTTCCTGCTAATGGAACTCTGCTCCAGCAGCAAACAGCAGCCTTCTAGAAGAGGTGAGGTGCACGCCCAGTGGAAACTCCATCGAAAGCAAAGTGTGGACAGGATGTCTTATTGCCGAGAGCCAACCTACTGTTGATATTACCAAAGAACTGAAGAAAACTTATAGAGGTTATATTCATAGCTTCTGTTGAGGCCTCTTTGGCAATACAGCCCTTCCCATTTCAATGGGTGTCATAGTTAGCACACCTTCTGCTGGTCTTCTCCAGAATGGCTAGCAAGAAAGATTAGCGAAAACTAAACTATTTTATGATCAAACTAGGCTCCATATTTTATGATTATTTTCTCCTTGGCATATCTTTAGGCAGAGGACAAAGGATATATTAAAGATACTTATTCTAAAACTGTTGTTTAACGATACTTGATATTTGTTCCAGATCTTACTGATTTGCCCATTTAGGTAATGCCACCTTTTAAGTACTGTTCAGTTCAGAACATTTTCTTTTGCTTATTTGCTTTTTTAAAGGCCTTTAACTATAGTAATTGACTTCCTTTCAGGCACTGTTTGGGCTGTGAAAAATCAATGCTCCCCTGCCCCTAAAGGACAAAACCTTTCCAAAGGTTTAAAAAGAAACCAATCCCACTTGGTCCCAAATGTCCTTCTGTAAATATAGCTCCACTGGGGGGCTAGAGCTAAGAGCTGGCTCACAGGAACTAATTTCAAGGTAGGAACTTAACATCAAAGAAGGTTTGTCTATCTGTAGGAAAATACTTAACCCTCAAGGGTTGAGAGAGTATTTTCTCTACTTTATTCACTGGTGTGGATTATAAGGGTGGTAGGATGAGGAACAGCTACTAAGAGAAGGCTATTCACATGTTTTGTTTTTTTTTGGAGGTGGAGTAAAGTCCTCAAATATATATGGGGATAAGGGGAAATGTTAATAAGTATACTCTACTGTTACTCATTTCTTTTTTTCCCTATTATTGATGGCTGTCACTAAAGTCCTTCTATAATGCCTAATTTGGTGGTGGATATGATCCTAGATTCTTTTTTTTAAACTCTTACTTTCCATCTTAGAATTGATATAAAGTTTTGGTTCCAAGGCTAAAGTAAGGGCTAGGCAATTGGAGTTAAATGATTTATCTAAGGTCACACAACTAGGAAGTGTCTCCAGGCCTGATTCTCTATCCACTGAGATATCCTAGTTGCTCCTGTGGTCATGGATTCTTATAGGCTATTCTAGCAGGACCTACGAATCTAACAGAGCAGCTGGAATGGACTTGGCTATCTAGGAACTAGCCTAGCTAAATGTGAAGGGACTCATCACCAAAGCAGGTTACTCCGAGTCGGAGAAGGGAATACCAATAAAGGGGGAAAAATGTATATTTAGGAATTTCAGGCTTATCTGAATTCTTAGCTTTTATATTACTATTTGCCCTCACAGATTTGACAACTTTCTATTCTTTTTTTTTAAGTCTTCCCCCTCATTTTTGGCCTGTGGCTCTTACTTTTTGCTTGAAAGCTAGACTATGGGATTGAGAATTAGAGCATTTCCTAGGCTATTCCAGTTGATTGTGATTGTTGTTCAGCCATGTCTGACTCTTTTGGAGTTTTCTTTACAAAGATACTGGAATGGTTTGTCATTTCCTTCTCTTGTTCATTTTACAGTTGAGAAAACTGAGGCCAAAAGAGTTGTGTTAACTTAATTTAAGAGTTAAGATTAAATTTGGACTTTGATTTTTCTGATTCGGGGCCCAGTAATCCCCTCTGCCACCCAGCTGGAGGCCTACCTAGTCCAGTGGAGAGTTGAATCACCTCTACAATATATCTAGCGATTCTTCCAGACACTGTTTGCAGCTATCTGCTCAGGCAGCCCCATTCTACTTTGGTATATTTCTGTTTTTCCTTACCTCTTTCATCCCTTTGAGGATTCTATCCATTGTTCCTATTTATGCCGTCTAAGGCCAAGCAAAACAAGGTTTCCACATTAACAGTTCCCCCATCTGCCTTCTCTAGATCAGCTCCAATTCCCACAGCCAGTCCCCATATGCCATGATGTCCAGGCCATTTCCCAACTTTTTTTATGGACACAAATGTATTTTTAAAAATATGGCACCTAGACCTGAATAGATGAGGTCTGATAAGGGAAGGAACAGTTCAGTGGAATAATTCCTTTGGATACTAGTCCTGCTAGTTATAGAATCGAATCGACAAGATTTGGTAATTAGGTCCTAGGAGATGAGTATGTGGAGTCAAGGATGTCCCTGAGGTTGAAGCTGGGTGGTTAGAAGAATAGATATTTTTTTTGAAGGGGAGCCAAGTTTAGTTGGGGGAAGGGACCTGGAGATAAGGAATTGTGTTATCATAGTAATAATGACCAGTCCAATCCATCCATTTCTGAAGGGACTATGGCCCACTTCTCTCTAGGCTATTCCAAAGACTTTGTCAAAGGATTTTGATACAATAACTAGATAACAGGGATAACTAGACCTACCATTCTAGTAGCATTGGCATAGTTTTTTGATCTCCTCAATGTGAATATTCCCTGAAGTGAGGGTAAATTGCTGTCCTTTCATGTCTACTAGTAAAATACACCATAGGAGCGCTGTCCAATGTCCTAAGGGGCCTCCTTCATTTAGATTTTTTTGCCACTGTTGATATTGGTTAAATACATATACTCTCCACTTTCCCTTGCTTTCTATCATGCAATTGTCTCCACTTCCTTTTCTGGTTAGACATCTACCTGATAAGAGTCTTTGTTCTATTGAATGGAATGCTTCCTGCTAGTCATTAACAATAAAAACAGTGAGATCTTTTATTCTTTATATCTTTTAGTCTATTGTGACTGTAAAGATGTTGTCTCTAGGATACTCTTAGCATAAACCTATCAGTTCCTTTGTCATACCTAGTCAAAGTTGATCCAGATGAGTATGTGTATTGTTCTCCTGAAAATGAGTAGATATGGGAAAGTAGACCTGTGGGTTGGTAAACACTATCTCTTTAACCTTTTTTTTTTTTTGATAAAAATAAGGTCTGAGATTTCCCCCCCCATGCCTCCCTTCTAATTCCTTTTTACAAACCTGATTAATCTTACAATCCTGTTAGTAACTTTGGTGTCCTTTACATTATTTTAAGTGCATTTTTTACTTCCACATGTAGTTTGGGGGACTTTAATGTTGGGGTGCAATTGTGGTGATTCCATCCTCATTGTTAGAGGAAAGACATTATAAATAACATTTAGAGATTGTTTCCCCTTTTTATTTGTGATACCTCTTATTTCATTCTAAAACACACTTAGGATAATTTTGCTAGATGGATTTCTTGCCTAGCTGGTTTGAACCCAGATTGCTTCTTCCTATTTTATGAGATAATACTGTTCATAACCCTTTACCATCTCCTGCAAGATTGTGTAAATGAGTTTGGCTACTTCTCTTTCCACTAGGCAAGGCGATCAGGTATTTGCTGGCCTTATGCTTTCTGGATTCCCGGTTATAAATGGTTGGTGTATACAGTCCAATATCCTTAGGAAGTGCCTATAATCTGGGTCTATGTCACTTTTGTCCATTTCCTAGTTTTATACATCAACAGTGTTAAAAAACCAACCAGTTTGGAGTAACATTGATTGCAAGCCATTATTTTCTCCTTTTGACTCTCATACTTTGGTGTCAATGTTGATCTTTTCTCAGACACTTTTGTCCGAAGTGACCCTACTGAGACAGCTGCTTTGGAATCCACTCCTAATATTGTAACCAGTTGCTTCCTGACAAAATATAATTCATTGTTGGTTATTTTGGTGATGTTTGATACTTGTCATGAACTCATGGCTCTCCTTTAAATAGTATTGTTTCTTTTTTAATCTCAGTTATTCCCAGTTATTCTCCTACTCTATCCCTCACCACTCCGCCACCCCAAAACAAAACTGAGCAAAACTTGTTTGAAGAGAAACAATTAAGCAAGGCCATTTCTTTTCTGGGTTAAGAAGCCATTATATTTCACAGCTTTTCACTTTATTTTGATTTTCCTTTTGTTTATAATACTGTTGTGACTTTTAAAAATCCTTTTAAAGCCCAATTGACAATACAGTATATTAATTCCAAGTCAGAAAAGTGGTAAGGGCTGGGGAGGAGGGCGGGTATTGGGTTGTATGACTTGCCCAGGGTCACACAGCTAGGAAGTGTCTGGGTCAAATTTGAACCCAGGACCACCTGTTTCTAGGCCTTGTTTTTCTACCTACTGAGCCACTTGGTTGCCCCAATACTGCTGTGATTTTCCTTGGAAAAATATATTACCCATGTTCTGTAGGTGGTGTAGGGCTTCTATACACCCAATAAACTTTGGTCCTCTCTCCTTTTCCTCCCCATACACTTACTCTCCAACATATTTTTCACTGATCTCCCTTTTGTTTCCACCTTTACCGGAAGTCACTAGGTATTAAAGTATTTGTTGATTTGCTTCAGTGAAGGGCCTTCCCAAATTCTTAGAGAATTAGAGAATTTCCCTTCCTAATATACAGCTTGACACCTGTTGGTATATGATCTGCAATGCTCTTCTAGTAAATGCTATAGGAAATGCCTTTTGTTGTCAATGGATACATCATAAAGCCAACTCCTTTCTTTTCCTCTCGAAAGAGATGTTATGAAGAACCTTTCCATTTTGCCGTAGCTTCCTTTTAGTTTTGGATTTCATTGAGAGTAGGATGTCAGAGTTGGTAGGATTTATTTGCTTCCGCATTCTGTCCAATCTGTCTTGGGACAAGGATAGCCTAGTTAGAGTAGCCAGTAGCCAGTCTAAAACTGGCATTCTTGGCACACTTTGGCCCCCTTTTGGCACTCTGCCACTTGTAGTGAAGAAGTGGCAAACTAGACAGGACTGAGGGTCTTTTTATATTTATCTATCTTTGGTGGGTTTTTCTGGCCAAATTTATCGCACGTGGCCAGACTACTGGTGATGAGCCTCAGAAAGCAGAGCCTTCTGTGGGGACTGTATTAGGGGCCTCCACAGAGCCTGGGCTTAGTTCTAGAAACCTCCTTGCCAAGCTAAGGCATCAGGATCATAATACTAGTGACAGCTGACATAGAGAATTGTCAAAGCATTTTACATATTAATTCATTTGATCCTCACAACATTCTTGTGAGTTAAGTGCAATTATTATCCTTATTTTTAGAGCAAAGGAGATTTAGGCCCAGGCCAGTCCAGTGACTCCCAGAGTCCCACAACTTAATTGTGTGTGAGGCTTTGAACCCATCTCTTCCAGGCCCTGTGGCCAGTGCAGTAGCCCCTTGGCCAGAAAGGTTCTCAGCCTCAGAATTGTTAAAAGAGTAAATGATGTTAGTCTGGTAATGGAAGCCATCTTTGCATTCCTTCTTTCCTTTCTATTTAGCTGTTTAATAACCATGCTTTAGTGCTACAGTGTAATAGTAATAATCAGTGTGCAAATTAGGCTCCCTAGCCTATACCTTTTTTCCCCCCTTATATCCTTACATGGAGCTGGAGTCAGAAAAACAAGGGTTCAAATTCAGCCCCAGACACTTACTAACTGTGTGAGCCTGGGCAAGTCACTCAAACCCTGGTTTGCTTCAGTTTCCTCTTCTGTAAAATGGTGATAATAATAGCACCTACCTCCCAGGGATATTGTGAGGATCAAATGAGAATAATTGTGAAGTCCTCTCTTCTGTACATTGTAAATACTATATAAATATTAGTTGTGATAATTATTTATACTTTATTTTTTCACACTGTGGCAGTGTATTTTCAACTTGAGATGATTGTGAATTGGGGGAATTTAGTTTGAAATGTAAAGATAGGATATTAATCATTTTATTTTATTTATTATTTTTGAAACCCTGACCTTCCATCTTAGAATCAATACTATATATTGTTTCTAAGGCAGAAGAGTGGTATGGGCTAAGCACTAGGGGTACAAGTGACTTGCCCAGGGTCACATGGCTAGGAAGTGTCTGAGGCCAGATTTGAACCTAGGACTTCCCATCTCTGGGCCTGGCTCTCAGTCCACTGAACCACCCAGCTGCCCCCTCTTCATTATTTAAAATGCTATAAGGGAAGACTAGGGGAATTTCCCTGTGCCAGGGAGTACTTGTTTTTAATTTGTGATCATTTATGTACTCCAGAGTTAGGAACATGGTTATGTGGAACTACAACCTGCATGTAGGAGACCACAGTGTCAGTTCTGATCAGTCAATGAGTAAACACTTTATTAGGCACATACTATGTACCAGGCACCATGCTAAGTGCTTATAGATACAAAAAGAGGCAAAAGACCGTCCCTTTCCAAAGCCCAGTTTGTCAGTCTGAGGCTGGTGAATACTGAGTTATAGAGAGCCAGGAGATGATTATTTTAAAAATGATGAAAGGCAAACCAGAAACAGTACAAATAAGAGCTAGATAATTCAGGAAATTTTGTTTTAAAATAGAATCACTATCTGTCATAGGATTTAGGAGTTCTAAGGGAATTTAGAGATCATTTAATCCAACATGAATCTGTATCGATTTCTCTCTATGATCTCCATTCAAAGCCAGCTCAGTCTATTCCAATTTTGAATCACTCTTTGTTAGGAAAAGTTTTTTCTTGCTCCCTAAATCTGCCTCATTGATATTTCTTCTAATGCTATTATTTCTGACCTCAGAGGCTAAATAGAACAAGTCTAATCCCTCTTCCAGATGATTACCCTCTGAAAATTGAAGATAGGAATTAGGTTTGCTGTAAAGTCTTCCTCTCTTCCTGCAGCTCTTGCTCCTAGGGTATCATATCCTAGTCTCTTCACTGGATGTTGTCCTCTGGGTCACCAGTGACCGTCCTAAAATGTGTCATGTAGAACTGAACACCATGCTTCTGTATGGTCTGATCAGGGCCGAGCGTGGGCACAGTGCTCACCTCTTTCTTCCTGTGCTTTGGCTACTTACTGTCCTTTTCTTGATGCAGTCATAGAAGATCACATATGAAAGCCTGGGAAATAGGGATAGAGAATAAAAAAGGAGTCACAGGCCAGAGCCAGAAAGGAATCTGTCCAGTCACTGAACTGTGTGACTGCATGGCCAGCCAGGCATTTGGTGAGAAGCCCCAAGGGTGCCAGAATAGGAAGGATCCGTCGCGCTCTAGGGGCCAACCCACAAGTGTGGAAGTGGAGCTTTAGAAGGGGCCTTGTATGTCATATAGGCCAATGTCTTCATTTGTAATCAATTCTCTATTCACAAAAGTAACCAGTCACATAGGCAGTCAAGAAGTTCTATATGGCACTACTTATACTTTGCTTAAAATAAAAAATTAGCAATTTTGCTTTAACAAGATAGTAACAGTTATTTGCATCTCCTTTTGAACTCTTTCCAAGTTTTTCTGTAGCTGCCACTATTGTGTTTTTGTATGCTGTCTATACATTAGGATTTGATGATAATTTTTTTACCTACTCTGCAATGTTTCCTCTTTATTTATACTTAACTTTTTATCACTTCTTCTGGCTTAATATTTTACTGTTGTTGTATACTGCAGTTTGCCCAATTAGGAAAATGCACCGTCTCATTTTTATAAATGGAGAGTCAAACCCAGACAAGGGAAAGATTTTGCCAGTGTCACTAAAGATGATAATAGACAGACTCACTCTTGTCAAAGTAAGAGGACACTAACCGATGGATGATTAAGGACCCATATCAATGAATAGTGACTACAGGACGGCATAGAAGAGACTATTTCCTAACTCAAGTCTGCGCCAACATAGCTGAATAGCATGAAACTACTATTTTATAAGTTCCACATATTGGGTACTTGTACACTTGACCTGACCGTATGCTGAACTGCATAGGAGAAAACCCAAGAAGAAAACAATCGTGGAGACGTAAGAATTTGATATTTGAGTGGGAACAAAAACTTGACTTTTGAAAAGCACTTTGGACCTACCAGTGGATGAAATAGGGTGTCAGGCACCTCATAGAGCATCATAGAAACTTTGTTTTTCATAATTTAAGTCATGGGATAGATTTTAAATCAATTTCCTATTTTTTTTTCCAGTAATGATCACTTCTGCCAGACAGTTAACTGGATGTGGTCGCTTCAGCCATATATTCCCTTCATCTTCTTATCAACAAATGAAGATGCACAAGAGAATTCTGGGTCACTTATCATCTGTCTACTGTGTAGCATTTGATCGAAGTGGGAGAAGAATTTTCACAGTGAGTTTAAAGTTTATGATAACGTACTATTCACAATTTATCATGAAGGTAGATTTCATGCCAGTGGATTTTCATAAGTATCATTCCTTCAGTAAGTAAAGATTAATAGAAACTCATTTTGATTTTCCCCTCATTCTTCATATCAGTTAGGCTATATTCTCAATCAGGATTTTCTTCCTTTGTATAAATTGGTTGTATTTTTGTGTTTTTTTTTTCACATGACATGCTGATTATTAGTTTTTCTTAACCAATCCACAGCTCTATTCCAGCTTGAAGTTAGTAATAAAGAACATAGCTCTGGAGGGCTTTCAGGTGATCTTAAGTTAGTAGAGAGAATTTGCAAGGGACCTAATAGCTTTCTCTTAAAGGTTTTGAAAAACTGCCACAGGGAAGAACGGATTAGAACTGCTTCTTTGATCCTTAGAGAGCCATGGTTCACAATCCGAGAGAGGTTAGTTTAGGCCAAGCAGAATGAAATGTTGGCTTTTTGATCTGTTCCAACAGAGAATAGGCTGTCTCAGGTGACGAGGTATCCTTCTTGGAGTCTTGACACAAAAGGGTTTTTGTGTGTGTGTGTGTGTGTGTGTGTGTGTGTGTGTGTGTGTGTTTTAAACCCTTTCTGTTTTAGTAACACCTCTTAAGACAGAAGGGCAGGGGCTAGGCAAAACGGGGTTAAGTGACTTGCCAAGAGTCACACAGCGAGGAAGTAACTGAGACCAGGTCCTCCCAACTCCAGGCCTGGCGCACTATCCGCAGTGGCACTAAGCTGCCCTGAGAAACAAAATAAACAAAAAGACAGTAAAACATAGGAGCTAGTGTTTAATTTGTGATTTTCTGAGTCTGCATGTAGCCCTAATTTTGACATACTACTGTTGTACACCAAACCCAGGCATCTTTCCATTCTGAGTCTGCTCCCTTCACTAGCCATCATTTGTTAAACTTTTCCCAGCTTTCTTTGCTTTCACTACTTCTTATATCACAGTAATATTCTGTTATATTCATATGCTTCCATAATTGATTTGACTACTCCCCAGTGGATGGGAGCCCACTTGGTTTCCAGTTCTTGGCTACCCTCCTCCTTCCCCAACAATAGAATACTACCATAAATATTTTAGGGGAGAAATAGTTGAGGATTCCAACAGAGTACAGTAACTAGAGCACCGGCCTTGGAATTGGCAGTCTCAAGCTGTTTTAGCATCCCCCTTGCAAGGATTTTTACTAGCTGTGTAGATGATAGGCATGCTGACTCTCACTTTCTTCTTCTTTAAAATGAGAATAATCCTATAGTACTTAACTCATGAAAGGATCAAATGAGAAACACTACTACTACTACTCATTCTCTTCTACCACAACTACTACTACTGCTACTACTGCTACTGCTACTGCTACTACTACTACTACTACTACTACTACTACTACTACTACTACTACTACTACTACTACCACTACTACTACTACCACTACCACTACCACTACCACCATCACCACCACTACCATTGTTTTTTTGTATATTAACTATTTCTTTGTACCTATACTACATTACTTTTATGTCTTTGTCATTACAGGGCTCAGATGATTGTTTGGTAAAAATCTGGGCTACTGATGATGGGCGCCTCCTTTCTACACTACGAGGACATTCTGCCGAAATTTCTGACATGGCTGTGAACTATGAAAACACACTTCTTGCTGCTGGCAGCTGTGATAAAGTTGTCAGAGTTTGGTGTCTCCGTACCTGTGCACCAGTTGCTGTCCTTCAGGGGCATTCAGCTTCTATTACTTCTATACAGGTGAGAGAAAAAGCAGAAATATCCATCTCCACTCTTGCTTGTGGGGGCGGGGGGGGGGGGAGGAAGATGTTAGATGGTCAACCACACGAGGACAGTGCTGCCCAGCTACTGCTTGTTTAAGAGAAGAAAAGTTAAATGAAGAAAAAAATGCTATGTTAGTACTTTGAAAAGGCTCACCTAGATCTGTTTTCTGTGTGTTAATCACCCATTAGGGAGGGCCAGAGGACTTAGAGCCTTAGGGGGTCGTGAAAAACTCTTTAGGGAGAGAAACAGGTTTTTGATTTGTTTATTTGTGTAGTATGTGTTCATATTTGGTGAGTGAGATTTGTCACTTGCATGACGTACATATTTGACCATTAATTTGTCCTTTTACACCAGCTTGTTGGATTTTAATTTTTTAGATCCTAATAGAAGTTCATCTCTCTCCAGGATAGTGTGCTTCTTCCAGGTGACTCCCAAATCAGCTTTTTGGCCAAACCACTGATTCAAGTCGTACTTTTTTATTTTTATTCCCTTTGTGCTGTGAGCAGAACAGCAGCCTTCCAAAATGATCCCTTATGCTGAGCTTTGGAGGACGACTATGTACATCTTTTCATTCTTCCTTTGCTGTTAATTTGAGCTCAACTAGTTATTTGTGGGACATCCCACCCATTCATGAGGAATTGGGCACATACTGGGTTTTATTGGCTTCTTGGGAGTTGAAAGGTTTTTGTACTGAAATAAAAAGAATGTGCATTTTTAATTTGGAAGATGAATAGTTGCTTTCCTTTTCATTTCCCAGTTGATGGGCACCTTCTTTTCTTTTCTCTTTCCCTTTTAATCCCCTCTTTCAGGATCAAGAAAGTTGTTTTACATGTGCTATTCATTCTTTAGTATTAAACTCCCTCTTAACCTCCCCACTCTATCCCTGCTTATTTCACTGTTGAGTCTGATTTATTTCTACATCAAACTCTGTGAGTGTGTGCGGTTGGGGAGTAGGGAGGGTATATGTATATTTAATCCTCCTTTATCTCTTTCACATAAATAAGAGTCAGGTTTATCTTACGTCCATTTCTCCCCCCTCCCCTCCATCTTAATATATTCTTCTCACACTCCCCAATTAGGAGAATTAGTAAGGTCTAGTCTCTTCTCCCTCCTTTCTACACCAATATTCCTGGCAAATTCCTTTTTCTTTTCTCCCCTAAAACTGTAAGAACAGAACAGAATCCTTCTCCCTCTGTTTCTCCTAACTTTTTCAGTACTCTTTGAAATCATTAAGGTTCTGAAGGGACACATGTTTCTTCTATTTCCATTAGCCGTCTAAAGCTCCTTCCAGTTACTGAAATGAATTTTCTTTTGACTTATGTTTGAATTTCAAAATTCCTACTCATTTTTGGTCTTCTCATGATAAATTATAGAGTCATTCCACCCCCTTGCCTCCACCTCAGTAGGACTATGTAGGACAGGGTACCTTATTCTTGGTTGTAAGTTTATATATTTTGTCCTTTGATTTATTGTAGTCTGGAAAAGTATAAGTATCTCTGCTCCTATCAAGTGGTTATATGGATTTGTTTGTACTGGTACCAACTTTTCTGGTAATACCCTCTTTTCTGCTAGCTCATGGACTTCTGACTGACTTTTCCTACAATTATAGGGTCACCTAAGTCAGTTATAATTTGTCATTGGATTTCTTGATCATTATTAAATTAGTTACAATTTGGGGGCAGCTGGGTGGCTCAGTGGATTGAGAGTCAGGCCTAGAGACGGGAGGTCCTAGGTTCAAATCTGGCCTCAGCCACTTCCCAGCTGTGTGACCCTGGGCAAGTCACTTAACCCCCATTGCCTGGCCCTTACCACTCTTCTGCATTGGAGCCAATACATAGTATTGACTCCAAGATGGAAGGTAAGGGTTTTTTAAAAAAAAAATTAGTTACAATTTTGTGGGTTTTTTTTTCTGAACTAGGTATGTTGAACATGGATGAAAGTCTACTGAATTTTAAAATTTTTAGATTTTACGTGGGGTTTTATCTATATAATTTAATACAATGATGCTGAATTCTTTTTGATTTATTTTGTTGTAAATACAAAAATAGGTAATTTAAATCAAGGCATGCTATGATCCTCTAAAGAAAGGGCCAATATCTTATTCATTTTACGGATGAGTAAATTGATGCTTAGATAATAAAATGATAGAATGGTCTTCAAATCTTTTGTGGAACAAAATATTTTGTTTAAAATATACCTTCTTGTTAAATTTCTTAGCAATTTTTTATAAAACAAGCTACTTATTGTTCAGTGGATGAAAGCTCAGATTAGTAGATTAGGTAAGCTTTTAAAGTATATTTATTGAAATGATTTGTTATTTAAAAGTTTGAAATAATGTAGGCTTGAGAATAATTATTCTTCTTGGCTTTTCTCCCTAGTTTTGCCCAGCAAGGAAAGGAACAACTCGTTACCTCACTTCAACTGGTGCTGATGGAACGATTTGCTTCTGGCAGTGGCATGTGAACACACTGAAATTCAAGTAAGTGAGGGTGGGAGCAAGCAAATCCTAGGCCTCTAGGCCAAGAAATTCTTCATTTGTTGCCATATGGGGGAAATTCATTCAGTAGATTCGGGGGAAGTTTTAGAATAAGAGTCCTTGTCCCAGTAAATGCTAGGGGAGACTATTTGTTAAAATTTCCTGTATTGCACAGAATTTGCCTCTTTAGAGTTATAGTCTCACTATAATCATTATTAAGTAACATGGTCAATTGAATGTAATTTAGTTAGATGGCACAGTGGATAGTGCACTGGACCCGAGTTTTCATCCATCCTCAGATACTCAATAGCTTTGTGGCCCTGGGCAAGTCACTTGATCTCTTGTCTGCTTCATTTTCCTGACTTTTTTTTTTTTAATACCCTTACCTTCCATCTTAGAATCAATACTGTGTATTGGTTCCAAGGCAGAAGAGTGGTCAGGGCTAGGTAATGGGGGTTAAGTGACTTGCCCAGGGTCACACAGCTGGGAAGTGTCTAAGGTCAAATGTGAACCCAGGACCTCCCATCTCCAGGCCTGGCTCTCAATCCACTGAGCCTCCCAGCTTCCCCCTGTTTTCTTGATTTCTAAGATGGGGATAATAATAGCACTTACCTTACAAGGTTTTGTTGAGAATTAAATGAGATAAATATAAATCCAAGGTATTTGTATTATGATTATTAAAGTTATAGGTAATCATGATAGATTATAATAAGCCTTGGCAAGCATATTTCTGAGTTTTAGGGGGAATCCCAGCTGCCATTTCACTGATGTATTATCTAGTATCAGTTCCCATTTAACTTAGGCATCCCCATCTGGTGATTAGGGTTAAAATTTGTTAAGGATAATGACAAAAATATACTTGTGTTTTTAGGGATCGCCCACTGAAATTTACTGAGAGATCTAGACCTGGAGTTCAGATTTCTTGCTCATCTTTTAGTTCTGGTATGTATATTAAAAAATATTTGACCTTATTTCACCAGACAGTTAAAATATTATGGAAATTCTTGCAGATATAAATTTTATTTTTCCCTTTCATGATGTGATTGCAAAATCCTGTTTTGATGCCTTTTGAGGATGAATGAATGGATGTCTTACCTAAAGTAGGGTGTGACAGACCTTTTGGAACTCTTTTAAGTAAAATGTAATCCAGAGTAGTTTTTTTAAGGCTTACGCACACTTGCTATGGAATCAGGGAAAAGGATACGAAGAAGTAACCTAAAGATAATCCCCAAGCTCAATTTCTTATGACTTTCAGTCCCATTGTTTCTTACCAAACTTTATCAGCCAAGAAACAGTAAATGTAAGTGTAATTTCATTTCTGTTTGACCTCTTCTTCTGGCACTCCCTCCCCACCCTGCCCTAATTTCCAGTGGAGATGCTGTTAAATATAGATTGGTGAATATAGCATTTGGTCTACCCTTGTCTGATACATTTACTGGGTTCTATTTATCCCCTTATTAGACTGTAAGCCCCACAAGGGCAGGGAGCTGGTCTTAGCTGACCAACTGAAGCATTCCCTCTCCTAGCTGTGCTTTCCCATATATCCCCCACCCCCCCACCCCCCTACCCCCACCCCCCGGGTCCTTTATCAGATGCCACCTTTGGTGAGGAATTGTTCTCACCCCTTCCCAAGTCTCCTCACATACCTATTAGAAGGTAAATTCCTAGAAGGCAGCACAAGTTCTTATGTCTTTGTTATCACATTCTCTGTACATAGTAGGCATAGGTATTTAATGTTTAATTTGATTCAATTCTTGGATGAGTGAGAAGTTACCAACCCTCTTTGTAATCTACTGATTTGGATAATGATCATCTGATACTGAGAGCTGACTGACAATGATGGGAAAATGGCCCTTGGTCTGCTGGTACATCGTGATGTTGGAGGCAGTGCTGCTCTAAGTGGCGTCAAGAAGGCCTGAGTTCCAATTCCTCCTCAGACATTAGATTGATGGATTTATTAATATGGGCATGTCACTTAACCCTTTTCAGTCTTAGTTTCCTTATCCGTAAGTTGAAGATAAAAATAACACCTGTCTCATAGGATTGTGAAGGTCCAGTGAGATAATTTATTTTGAGGATTTTCCAAACCTTTAAGGGCTATTTAAAGTTAATCCTTGTTGCTGTTCACATTTTTTATTATCTTCCCCCCCCACCCCTGGCCAGTACCCCCAGCTATGAGGTTCTTCACACACATACTTTAATTCCCAGTACATTTGACTCAAGACCCCCTGATTGTTGCAATGAAAGGTACCAGGCTTTTCTAAACCTTCACATCCTTGGTTATTTCCATTCGATAGTTATTCCATTGACGTGCTGAGCTAGATGAAAAGATATGTAGCCCCTGTCCTCAAGGAGTTTTCAGTGCAGTCTCATAAGTGGGCCATGTCCTGGACACATAAAAGTCTGATGTCATCAGAGTCATTTGTCAAAGTGCTCAGAGTCTGCCCTTTCTTTCCAGCTGTACTTGTGGAGGACAAGCTCCCCTGTTGAGATGTAGGTGGACGTTAGATAGGATGTATAGCAGCACAAAGATACCACTTCAACTGATTCCATTTATTTTTTGGCTACAAAGTAGCTGCTAAGCAGTTCTTGATATTTTTTAATGATATTTTTATACATACAAAACTTGTGTATAAGCTATTTTGTTTTTTTTTTTTTGTTTTTTCCTTTTAAAATTATCCTCTCGGGTATGTTTCTTTTGGGAATCGTGAATGTCTACATGTATAAGTTATTCTTCTAGTCCTGATTTTTTTCTGCATATTATAATTTTGAATGGCATGTGGTTTATTTGGAAGAAGAAGAGCGAAGCATTTAAATTGGCCATAAGCCCCAAGAGAGCTGGGGACAATCTACATCAATGGCTTTCTGCACAACATGCAGCCTAGTGCCCCATGAGAACCAGAACTGTGCTGCTAAATGATAATGATGACATTATGGAGACATTACAATCCAAGCCGAATTTAATCTCAGGGAAATTTGTTTACTTGGGTGGTGGGCCTTATTCACTTATGATTTTAAATATTGCATGGCTTTTCAGTAAGCTTTAAAGTAATGTTAGTCTTATAAGCCTAATACCATTTTGGAGTTTTCCATGCACTGGAAAGTTATACAGTAGATTTCATATGTTGCTTTTACATAAATTCTAAAGAAATGACTTTCTTTTGGTTGTGGCTGCTTTTTAAAGTTCCTGTCTGTTTTCACTGTGCTTTTTGTGTATTTTGTTGAATGATCTATTTAGCTTTTTATACTGCTCTTGGGTTTTTAGTATTGTTTGGGGTTTTTATTTTGTTTGGTTTTATTTCATTAAAAGATATAATTTTTCATTGGTGGTAAGGGGAGAATCTTAATATACCTTGCTAGCATTTTACTCAAATTAGTATATAGCATACTATCCTGAAAGTTAATCTCAAAGATTTAAGTTCTTTTGGTCACCTTTCATTTTTCCCCCCCTCTAGGTGGCATGTTCATTGTTACAGGTAGCACTGACCATGTGATTAGAATATATTACTTGGGATCAGAGTCCCCTGAAAAAATTGCTGAGTTAGAGTCACATACGGTAAGAGTGAAATGAGAAATTTCAGTTTTCCTCCATGCAGTTAGTTTCATTTCTTTTTATGCCTGTATCCTGTTTAATATATGTCTGTGTTCTATAACTTACAGAGATTTTGTACCTTCACAACAAGGTGTCTGTAGTAATGAAGATAGATCAGTATAACATTTAGGTTTTAGTATGTCTGCAAATGTTAAGGAGAAGTTCTCCTTCAAGCTACATTGGAAGAAATGAAAACATACGTGGCTTTTTCTTTGAAAAACCACATTGAAAGTTTTTGAAAATCCTCTTAAAGAAAAAGAATTTTTTAGATTGCTATGCTTCATTAGTTATGCTTACTAGTTGCTCTAAAAATCTATATGCTAATAGAAGACATACTAATATTAAGTATGTCTTAGAAAAGTTTCTTTGATGGAACTGAGTTGTTGATCTTAGTCTGATTGTTTTCAGAAGTTCATCAAAGATTTATGGAAAGTAATCGCACTTAGTTATCAATAACAGCCTTTCATATAGGGAACAGCTGCTTGCTTGGAGTGAAAGCCACTAGTGACTGGCACCTTTCTCTCTCTGGCTATCTTCACTCCCCTGTGGCTTTTTCAGGAAATGTGGAGCCATGATAGCACAGTTCTACCCCTGTTCACTTTCCACACATCCCCTTCCCACAGTCTAGATGCTTACTGGCTCTGGAACCTGGTGGGAGGGAATGCTGCTGATTAAGAAGCCCTCTGTAACTGTACGCCTAGCAAGCTCTCTTGCCAAAATCGTAAAGGCCGAAATTGAAAGTACTCAGCTTTATATTTCTGTATGTTTTCATTTCCAATCGGTAATTGGTAAATTGAAATTTAAAATTTAAAAATTTTTAAAAATTCGGTAAAAAATGCCTTTAAAAAGATATACATTCAGGCACAGAACGATTCATGTTTCAGAAATTAGCTGTAATATCGACATCTATAACCTCAGCCCTATGCCTTTGGGAATATTTACACTTGCTGCTTTTCTTAGCTTAAGAACCTATATTTAGACTTCTCCTCATGCGATGGTTCTTTCTGAACCACAATTGTGCCTTCTACTTTCTATTAACTATTCATTGATAACCTAATCATAGACTAGCCACTAACTGTAGCAGCAAAAACTTGGCATCTGGGTTGTGTGTCTGTTGAGCAGATGCTTCTACTAAGCTGAATGGGGAGGGCTTAGTTACTCATATTTGTGCTGGACAAAGCAAAAGATCCATTTTTAAACTACTACCCATGCTGGGATTGTGTACAATTTCACCAAGGGTTGAAACTGAAAGAATGAAGGTGAGTGATATGGAAAAAGACTTGGGACAAAAAAGATGGATGCTGGGAAGGATCTAGAAGGCCAGTATAGATGAGTATATTTTTATCTGTGGAGAAACATGAAATAATGAAGGGAAGGCAGAAAAAAACAAACATCCTCTGTCCCTGATAAAATCAGGGGCTGTTGTTAGACCTTGAAAAGATGGCTTGCCTTCAGAACATCTGAAACCAATCAATGAATTTGGCAGTAGAAGGCCAAATCCTCTGCTAAAACATACCGCAAGGAAATATGGAGCAGGATGAGTCAGGGATGTTTCTGAACATCACACAAGTTGTGTTAACCTTTTTTTTTTTTAAGCTGGGGAAAAAAAGAATTTAATAGTGGAACATTTTTATTAAAAGTTAAACATAATCACAGCTGGGAAAATTTACTAGTTGTGAAAAGACTCATAGTTTTGAAGGTGCCTTTTAGTTCAATTTTTTATGAGTGACTGGAGTAAACAGGAAAAAAGTAAATTTTTTATTTATACCTCAGTTTAATTCTGAACACATATCTTCAAAAATATTCTGGTTAATCATTTTAAAAAATTATTATTGTTGTTATTTTTTTAAACCCTCGCCTTCTGTCTTAAAATCAATACTGTGTATTGGTTCCAAGGCAGAAGAGTGGCAAGGACTAGGAAATGGGAGTTAAGTGACTTGCCCAGGGTCACACAGCTAGGAAGTGTCTCAGGCCATATTTGAACCCAGGACCTCCCGTCTCTAGGTCTGGATCTCAATCCACTGAACCACCCAGCTGCCCCTACATTTTAAAAAAATTTTTTTATTGCTGTCCTTTGTTTTTACATGACCTCCATTTTCTTCCTACTTCCCAGAGAGCAATCCCTTATGACAAAGAAAAACAAGGGGAAATTTTGCTTTATTAATTTTTGATTATTTTTTTCAAGGACATTCAAATAGCATCTGAACTGTAATGCACACTAAATGTCAAACAATTCTGTTGCAGTATAATGAAGCAAACTGGAGGGTGTGACTCATTTGCCTACTAAAATAGAACAAAAATTTATAGACTTTCATTCAGTTACATTTAAGAATACAGTTATTTTGTGGTGGCATCTGAGCTTAGAATTCTGTAAGAAGAAAGGTGATGTGTATTAAGCTGTCACCCTGAACTGCCCAGTTTGCCTGGATTCTAGTTACTGCTAAACAGAAAAAAAAAATATCTTATTTTATTTGAGCTGTCTTAGGTTGATGCCGATAATCACTTATTTCAATTATTTAGTTGCTGATTTAAGGAAATGAAATATTCCACTTTTAATTTTAGGAACCCAGAATGATTGAAGATTCCATTTATCAAAATTTCCTTCTCCGTTTTCCTTATGACTATGAAAGGAGAAAGACCACACCTTGTATTTATTGCCTGAAAATTCAGTTCTTTCTAATCAAAAATATTTTGTTTCATATCTTAGGACAAAGTTGTCGCAGTTCAGTTTTGTAACAATGGAGACAGGTAAGATTTGGGTGTAATTTTGTGGATGTTGGGCATCTATCATATATCTTTTTAGTGCAGAGAAGTCTTTTCTATTATTTTAAAATCTCTTCCTGCCTTGCCTTTTTCTCCAAAATACAAACAAACCAAATACCCATCCAGCTCCTTGCCAGACTTTATTTGTATAGCTACCACTCCATTCTTTCAAGCTCTGAGGGTTGAAATCTGGAAAGCATTTCTCACTCCTCTGTCGGTCCTTACATAGTGTTGCTTAATCTGTTGTCGCTGCACTCTCTCATTGGGTGAAGCTGGCCTCCTTATTCTTTTTCAGAAGGCCATCTACTTTGTAGAGCCTTCCTGACTTTTGTTCTTTGTCTTCCTTTACATTTTTCCCAACTGTTCTTCCACATAGAAACTTAGAAAACCACAAATTATCTTATGTTCGTATTCATTTGAATCTAGTTCCAGCCCAACCTATAAGTTTTGCTGGCCTCCCTGGGCAGGGAGTTTGACACCTGTCTGTTGCCCCTATTGTCTTTTCTACCCATTTGACGTTTCTACCATTTGATCCCTCCTTGTGTTCTTGTTTAACTCTTTCAATGTCTCCATCTTATCAACTCAATGAAGATACTGATTGGGGCATGTGTCTCTTTGGTGTCCTCACTAGAGTATGGTATGATGGATTCAGTGCATCCTTGCACATATATCCCTTGTCCTAGGCAAAAT
This sequence comes from Monodelphis domestica, assembly GCF_027887165.1. NCBI lineage: Eukaryota > Metazoa > Chordata > Mammalia > Didelphimorphia > Didelphidae > Monodelphis > Monodelphis domestica. The sequence goes on from NC_077235.1 coordinate 28,163,909, forward strand.
TTTGAGACTGTTAGCTGGTTAAGGAAAAAAAATTCTTTTGCTGACTTTGATGTGATTCTTTGGGTCCTTTGTTGTGGACATGCATTCCTCATATTATTCGATAATGTCTTATGTTCAAAAGGGGATATTGCAACGACTCATTTGTTTATCTCCTGTAATATTGAGTAAGGCTGGCTTCACAGTAAATATTCTTTGTTCTAATCTTGCCAAAACCCAAAACTAATACTCGGGGCTGATTGGGTCTTACTGAGCCAAGCCATTTGAATCTGTATGCCGGACATCCCTTCCTTCTTGGAAAAACATTTTTCTCCCATTCATATCTTCCTAATAATAAAAAAATAAAAATAAGGAAGAAGAAAAATGTAGCAAAACTACCCAACATATTGAACAAGTTTGACATATTGTGCAACGTTCTACACTCATACGCTCCCATCTTTGTTGAGGAATGGACGAAGCTCATTTTGGGGACCCTGCCTGGCCATTATAATTTCTAACCTTTAGCCCTGGCTTCTTTCTTAAAGGAAAGGATGACAACACTGCATTCTCATTGTTTGATAACTACATTTTGATCATTTATTTTAATACTATGAAAAATAGTATACATATATAAATCACTTTGTTAATTAATGAATTTAGTTACATCAGAAGTCAATTCATACTCTTTGACATACAGTAAAATGTATCTTGATGAGGGATGAGACCTGTACTCTTAAAGTTAGTATTTTTAAGGCCTGTATAGTATTTTATACTCGTTTACATTTTCAAGAACAAAAAGACCCGGACATTTATATTCCAAAGCAGCACTGTGAGTCTCTGAAAATGTTGCTTTGCCTTCAGGTAGAACAACATCTTGTACTATGTTTATTTGATGCTGGTATGTTCAAGAGAGAAATCCAGTTTAAAAAAAAAAAACATGTCATGTGAAGTTACCAAATCACTGTCACACTCAGTCAGTTTTAAAACATTTGCTGTTTCAGTGGGCTCTAGCATGTGTATTTCATTCCCTGAGTGGTTTTCTAAGGCTAGAAACACTACATTTTCCTGGCACATTTTACCCCACTGATGGCTTTTCTTTCAAGTTTGGGTTCTCCATAAAGTACTCATGTAATCTGTTGTACTTTATGCCTAAAATTGACAAGGCTTTGTGAAGATGAAGTACTTACTTTTATAGCACTTTATTCTCTTCCAATTACTAAAAAAATTCACATGTTCTCCTTATATGATAATGAGGATATGTGTTATCCCCATTTTGTAAAGACACTGAAACTGTGAGGAAGACTCCCTGAGGTTTGAAGGGCATTGATTCCACTCGAAATTGAGCCAAGACTCACTTTTGGACTTCATGACCATACAAAACCTTATTAGGAAGCTGAGAGGCATTTGGAAAAGTCTTTCAAGTCTAGACAGAGCATGCAACTGCAAAGCACGATGATACTTTGAGAATAACAAGAGATGTTTATTTTTAATCTTGTTCAAAGCTTGAGATTTGTCAGTGGAAGTCGAGATGGAACTGCAAAAATTTGGCAGTATCAGCAACAAGAATGGAAGAATATAGTGCTTGACATGACCACAAAAGCAACAGGGTAAGAGCGTATTTTGGTTTTACTGATATGGTAGACTGTCATGGGAGTGATTAGGAAAAGGACTTCGAGAATAAGTATTATCAAGACATACTTTGCCCTATTTTCACTTTTGTTCAAATTAAGTTGGAATGAGGTTGGAAATCGTTTAAATTTATTGCAGGTGGTACAACCTTTTTTGGTTGAGTCATCATTCAATATCATCAAGTAATTCCTGTTTTGTTCTTGTCCATCAGACATACTCAAACAATGGACCATAGCTATTTACATTCAAGTTGTTTTCCATTATGACCCCATGAACTACTTTCTTCTGAAGAATTTTCCTTGCTTTACTGGGTCCTATTTTCCACCTTGTTTCTGTGACTTATTTTTGGTTTCTAGATACCTTGTAGTTGTCACTATTGGCTGTCACTGTACATTTAACATTGGAGAGGTTATTATTCATCTATTTCAGCTTGTCAGTAAACTCCCTTGACTTACCATCTTGTCATTTAATAAGTATGCTCTCTATTTAATCACCTGAGTCACTGGTAGTAATATTTAATAATTACCTCTTTGGGACTATAATTCCGCCTTGATTGGCATTTTGGATGTAACCCCAAAGCCAATTCTATACCCATTAATCAAATTGTGCTCAAATCACAACACTGTTATGTATTTGATAAAGTCAGAAACCTTACTGAATTTGAAATATACTGTTCCAGTTGCTCCCTCCCCCCCTCTAATTTGAATGTCTCACGTTTTTTGGAAGTGAAATGGGATGAGACAAATTTTCTTATTAATTTTTGCTATTAGCCGGTAAAACTTTGTTCTGTGCTTTTGGAGGCTTTTGATAAAGAAAATAACTATGGTCATTAGATTATAGCTTTTTAAGTAAGGACATATATTTTCTCACTCTTTGTATTGAGGCAATCTCTAACTAATCATGGGTTTTCAAAAATAAAAGCTTCCTAAATTTTGTCATGATTTTGTGATTTTAGATTTTCTTTTTTAAGTTTGCAGGGTGATGAATATTTTATTATTTTGCTTTCAGATTTCTTGATAATATTAGATTTTGACTTAACCAGACATTTCCCAAGAAAGACATACAATACCCTTCACCACACACATCCATACACACACACACACACACACAAAATATATTCCTCTAAAAGTTAAGCTTAACTGAGTTTTCTTTAACTTTGATAGTATAGTATTAACATTGACCTTTGTATGAGATTAGTGTTTTGTTTATTCTTAGAGCTGACTTTATTTACATTGTTGTCTTAATTGTGTATAGTGTCCTTTTTATATTGTTTTTTTTTTCACTCTAATCATCCTGTCTTATTCTGAATTCTTTATATTTGTTATTCCTAATAATTTGGCCTGCCACTTATTCATTCTTATGTACATAGTTTTATCACAGATGTTCCTGCTGTGAACTTTTTTTATAGTTCTTGTTATCGAATTTGTTATCTTGTTACCGAATTTGAAAAGGATATTAAGTTATATAATTCCAAATGGTTTTCTAAAACAGCCAAACAAATTCGTAACTCCTCTAGCAAGAGCTTATTGTGCATATCTTCCCCATAACTCTTCTATCATGGGGATTCTCATTTTTTCCCATCTTTGCTGACTTTCTGATAATTTTGTTCAGGCACAACTTAACAGGTGAAGACAAAGTAATGAAACTGAAGGTAACCATGGTGGCTTGGGACCGTTATGATACCACCGTTATTACGGCAGTGAACAATTTCCTTTTGAAAGTCTGGAATTCCAGCACAGGGCAGCTTCTTCATAATCTAACTGTGAGTATTTTACTTTTGGAGTAGTTCATTATTCACAAGATTCCATTATTTTTGCATGTATTGGAAGAGCATTGTCATGAGTGGGAACAAAATAGGGCTTTTCAAATGGCCTTATGTTCTTTCTGAGTCTCAAAACTATTTTTATTGATAGTTTTCAATGGCTTAAGCAAATTGCTTTGCCTCTCTGATCCATCCACAGGGAGATAATGCCTACAAATTGAATGTGGGCCCTATAGTCTCTCTGGTTTCCTTCTCTTTTCTTTGAAAGAGCCCCATAAAGGATATAAGATTTTTGTGTGTATCACATTTTGGCTATGGTACCCTACATTCACCTGTTTTCTGCCTTCAGTAAGTAATGCTTGCATGTAATGCTTTGGTATCTAGAATTAAGGGAGCTCTTTTCTTCTTTTGTTCTAATTTAAGACATAAATTAGTCCCTGGTTTGGTATGTGGACTGGGATATTGTTATTAATGCTATATCAGAATCTTTAAAATGCTTTAAACTACCCAAGATATTCCACATCATTGAGAATAGGGTCCACAGCAGAACTGTTGGACAGATTTGGTGACCATCAAATTTGGGTGAGATTGCTGCACATTATATGCTCTAGAGTGAGTGGTGAGATTTTGAGCTTTGCTTCTTAACTGCTTATTTCCAATAATTTCCAGTCCGAATCAAAGAGCTTTCAAGTGTCTTTGAGATATCTCATCTCAACTCTCCCTTTACAGACTGGGCAACTAAGGTTCGGAGAGCTAAAGCCTAGTCTGTGGCCAAGTCCAGAATAGAACCTGAGCCTCCAGGCTCCTGCTCAAGTCTTCCCTCATTTGGTTCCTGCATTAAGTGACCATAGCTTTTTGGGGGTGTTCTCAAACTTAAACTGTAACAATAAGTTTTCATTCATTTACAATTTGATATTGTAACTTATACTATTTTGAAGTCCCTTTTTCATCAAACCCCAGGCTTCTGCCTACTATAAAAAGATTGCTCTTTCCAATTTTTTACCTTCAAAGAAAAAGTTTCTTTTTTTCCTCAATGTGCTACATTTTATTTATTCTTTACACATATATTATCTGTCCCTTCTGCTTCCTCTTCCTTATTTGAATAATTTAAAAAAATCCCTCCCAACATATGCATGGATCTGCAAAACAATTTCCTAAAACTGAATGTCTCATTCTACATTTTAAGTTCATCACCTTTCTGGGAGATGGTGTGTGGTATACTTAAGTTCTTTGGGTTTTAGTCCTCTGGCCCCATTGTTTTTGACTATTCGTCAGAGTTCTTAAATCTTTAAAAGTAGTATTTTACAATTGTACTAGTTTTGCTCACTTTGTTCGATGTCATTTTATAAAGATCTTCCCAGTTTCCTCTGAAACTGTCAGTTTCATAATTTCTTTTCTTTTTTTAAACTCTTACCTTTCATCTTAGAATCAATTCTATATATTTGTTCTAAGGCAGAAGAGTGGTAAGGGCCAGGCAATGGGGGTTAAGTGACTTGCCTCAGGGTCACACAGCTAGGAATTGTCTGAGGCCAGATTTGAACCTAAGACCTCCTGTCTCTAGGTCTGGCTCTTGATCCACTGAGCCACCTAGCTGCCCCCCAGTTTCATGATTTCTTAAAGTTTATATTTTTATGGACTCTATTTAGCCATCCCCAATAGTTGGGAACACCTAAGTTTTCAGCTTTTGATGGTTAACAAAAGAGGGCCTTTGTACTCTTTGTGGTGGCAAAAAAAATTGGAAAATGAGGAGGTGTCCCTCAATTAAGGAATGACCAAACAAATTGTGGTAAATGATGGTCATGGAATACTATTGTGCTGTAAAGAATGATGAACAGGATGATTCCTATATGAACTGGAAAGACCTCCATGAACTGATATGTAGTGAAATGAGCAGAAGCAGAAGATTATACACAGAAACCAAAATATTGTGGGATGATCAAATGTAGTCAACTTTGCTACTAAAAGCAATGCAGTGATCCAGGATAGTTCTGAGGGACTTATGGGAAAGAATGCTATCCACATCCAGAGAAAGAACCATGGGAGTAGAAACACAGAAGAAAAACATAACATATTGCTTATTTATATGGGTATATGATTTGGGGTTTTGGTTTTTAAAAGATTATTCTTATTACAAAAATGAATGATATGGAAATAGGTAACAAGTGATAATACTTGTTTATAACCCAGTGTAATTGCTTGTCAGCTCCAGAAGCAGGGAGAGATGAGGAGAGGGAAAGAAAATAAATCATGTAAACATTGGAAAATATTTTTAAAATAGAGATAAAAATTTTATTTTAATTTTTTAAAAAAGAGCATAATTTTGAAGGCATTCCAAATTCCAAATTGCTTTCCATAGTGGCTGGACTATTGTAGTTCTTCCAATGGTGCATTGGTGTGCCTGTTTGCACACAGCTCCTCCGGCATTTGCCATTTTCCTCTTGTCATCTTTGCCAGTCTATGATGAGCGTCAGGTAGAACCAAAGAGTTGCTTTTAGATGCATTTTTTTCCTAGCTATTCTCTTGCATTTTTAAAAACCCTTCCCTTCCATCTAAGAATCGATATTGTGTATTGTTCTAGATCAGAAGAGTGGTAAGGGCTAGGCAATGGAGGTTAAGTGATTTGCCCAGAATTATATAACTAGGAAGTATCTGTGGCCAAATTTGAACCTAGGACCTCCCTTCTCTCAATCCACTCAGCTAGCTACCTGCCTTCATCCTTTTTTTCATTTGGTTGTTAATAGCTTTGATTTCTTCCCTTGAAAACTGCCTGTTCGTGTCTTTTGACTACTTCAGATTGATACCTATTTTTATAGGTGTTTACACTATCTACAGTGTGTAATGACAGGCAGAATTATACCAAAAATATACTCAATGACACATCCATTGTTTGTTATGTTGTTACAGTGATGCATTTCTAGTAATTGCTTATTTGAATAACTCGATATGATAAAGCCAGGAAACATTTTTTTGTATCAGCTTAAGCCAAAGAGGATGAGATGGCAAGGGTACATGTCTACCTATTCCCATGTCCTTCCATCTGTTTAGTATATGAGTTGTAAAGGTGGTTTTGAAACTTCAGGAAGGTTTCTGACTTAGATTTGGAGGAACTGTTTGAAGCAGGTAGAGGTGAAAGGTAAATGCATTTATGGGAGAACAAAATCGACTCTCTCCCCTCCCCCCCCCCCCCCCCCCCATTCTCTTCCAATTGGATAGGATATGTGTGAAGCAGCATATTGTCACATGCAGGTAATTGCCCTGATTTGATCAAATTCTAGAAAAGCCAATTGTTCTGTTATTTCTCATTGTTGAAACAGCCTTTGTTTTAACTAAAACAACAAAGAATTTTTTACTAAGTGACACCTGTGGGGACTGAAGCACAGTATTTTTATTTGGAATCCATTGTTGTGATGCTCATTAAAAGAGATTTTTACTGCCATGTTTACATTCAGAATTTCCAGACCTGTCCACACAGCTTTCTTAGATAATGGACTATTCTTTCAGTAGTGACAGCAATCCTGGTATTCAGTCATTAATAGGGTTTAGTGGAAGGACTTTGTACTTCGCATCAGAGACCTAAGTGAATCGCTTCTCTTTCAGAGAAAGAGTGCCTGTGATCCAGGCACCAGCTCTCTCCATGTACACTTGAGTTACCCTTTTTTGTAAAATAGGACTGACATGCTACACATACACAGAATAACTGCACCCCCGAGTTATCGTTAGGAAATACTATGTAAAGTTGAAAGTAGTCTGTAAAAGTGCTCCATTACTATTCTTGAAGTACCTATTTAGTTAAAAGAGAGTTTTGTGCTGCTTCAGATCCACCAGCTCATGGTTATAGTGAAAACTTATGTAACCCTCTTCCCTAAAGAGGGCACTGTGGCCCTTGGGGCATTCTGGCCTTTTCCTTTGTGGCTGCCACTGACACAGTGTTCTTTTGGGTCAGAAAGTGATATGAATAATATTTTCTAATGGATCCGGTTTTTTGACTTAGAGGAGAAAATAGGCAGCTGCTTTATGAAAATGAGGTTTTGACTTTGTGTCCACGGTCACTAAAAGACCTTTGTTGTCTAGTCCTGTAACTAGCAAGCCTCGAAAATATCAGCTCCACTGTTCAAGAGCTAAATTGTCTGATTTCTAGACTTCCATTTGACATTCTTGGTTCTGTAAGGACTCCTCAGAAATTGCTGGCATGTAAAAGGGCCCCCTGTGTCTTTTGTGCGTGTATAAATTTAAAATGAGTTTGTGTGCATTGCTCACTTGTGATTGCCAAAAGTTTCACTGTGCATAATATACATGAAGCACTTCTTGGGCCTTTTTTGGAGGACAAAAGGCAGATGGTAATGTTACTCCTTAAACTCTGTTTGTACCCTAGGGACATGATGATGAAGTGTTCGTTTTGGAAGCACATCCATTTGACCAAAGGATCATGCTTTCTGCAGGACATGATGGGAACATTTTTATTTGGGACCTTGAACGAGGAACCAAAATTCGAAATTACTTTAACATGGTGAGAGAAACCGGGGTTGCTTAAAATCTGGGTTTTAAATAACTTACTTACTGATTTCTATTACAACGTCTATAATAAAAGGGTTAGAGAAGAGGCCTTGGTACTACTTAAGGTGTACTCATTTCCAGATGAACTATAGGCATTTTCCAAGTAAGTTAAAAAAATATAAAAGCATTAGTTGCTTTTTTATATGATCATGAAGATAGAACATTTTTATACTACCTCTAGGTAAATAAGCATTTTATTCATTGTGCACATGTGTAACTATCTTTCTTAGATATAGTCATCTTAGAATCATTCAATTTCTACTGCAAAAAAAATTTTTTAAGTACCAAATCAAATAGTGTGTTTTACTAAAAATGTATGAATGTTTGACCAGAAAAAAAATGGGGAAATGATGAAAGTAATAGCCATCTGAGAGCCCATATATCATTTGGGATCTAAGCACCTTTGTGAGAAGAAGAGGAAACATTCCTATGTTCCTGTGGTGAATTTATAAGAGGCTGTGAATAAGAATTGCATTGGAAGGGATCACTAAGGGATGGGTTTTGATCTTTGTACTTGGAGGGACTTTTCAATTGAGATTCATTGGTTTTATAAATAAAATATATGACAGTCAATAATGAATAAATGTTGATTGAGAGACTTGGTTTGGTATTTTGTGATTTACTTAAAAAACCTTTTCCCTCAAGTTAAGTCAAGATGTTATTAGCAAACATTGTAATACATGTAATACATCTCCAAGGGAGACTTGGACCAAATCTGAGCGGAAATTAAGAATGATTATTTTCTCTTTGTGCTGTTCAGTCACAGGTGGAAAAAACTTTGGACATCACTCTGTAAACCAGTTTCAAAGCAATCATAAGATCATTCCTTGTTCAGTTGTCATGTCTGTGAGCTAAATGACATCAGTAGAATTTTTGGAGCTTCTCTTATTAGTAACCAATTCATTTGTGTCTAAAGTGGATCTTAGAGATCCCAAATGGAATTCCTCTTCTGACACGAGCCAAGCTTGCTTGTGAATAAATAGCAGTGGTCTATTGATAATAACCAATTCACATGACATGGATTTTATTTTGAATAAAATGTGGAAAACTTTTAAACATTTCTATTTATTAAAATACTTGATGACTTGAAATATTGTCAGCTGGATCTGGAGTCAAGAATCCTGGGTTTGAAGTCTAGCTCTTGACACTTGCTAACTTTGTGTGACCACAGGCAAGTAACAACCCTGAGTCTCAGGGATTTTATAGAGAAAGGCACTAAATTTGGAATTAGAAATCACCTGGCTTTACATCTGGGCTCTCATTTATTACCTATCTCAATTCTGGGCCAGATGAGTTACCTTTCCTCAACTTCAGCCTCCTCATCATTAAAATGAAGTTGTTCTACTTAATAATGTGCAAGGTTCTTTCCAACTCTAAAATTGCACGGGTCTCTGATTTGCTGCTTACTTGATCTAGAATTATACCCAGATTGATAGCCATAGACCATATTGGATTGGTGCTGAATTAAAAACCATATTAACAAAAACCTCCTCACAGCGTACTGCATAGAGTTTTGGGCCTGAGGTCTAATACAGGTAGCTACTAGCTTTGTGACCCTTTGTAAGTGACTTCATCTCTGTTTGCCTCATTTTCTTCATCTGTAAGTTGTAATACAGTTAGCACAACTACCTGGCACATAGTAAGTGCCATATAAATGTTAGCTGTTGTCATTATTGTAGTTAGCATTTTAAAATTCCTTTTTGATTGCTTTTTTGTGTTTCAGATTGAGGGCCAAGGCCATGGTGCTGTGTTTGATTGCAAGTTCTCACCAGATGGGCAACATTTTGCCTGTACAGATTCTCATGGACATTTGCTACTGTTTGGTTTTGGATGCAATAAAGACTATGAGAAGGTTTGAGTTTTTTTCTTCCTATTTTTGTCTTGGAAATATTTTTTTTTTTAAATTTTATAGTATTTTATTTGATCATTCTCTTGGAAATATTTTTGAGGGTTTTTTTCTAGGTGAACCTTTTTGAATTCTATATGAAGATTGTGAGTTGCTTTTAATATATAGAATAAAGAAATTGCACCATGAAAATTAATATTAAACTGTAATTCGTAATAATAGGATGTATAAGAATTCTCTTGTATAAGAACAAGAATCTGCCCCCTCTCCTTAGCACACAAAAAAGTGCTCTTTAGATTGAATTTTCTCTTTGGAGAAAATCACCTGATGATTTTGGGATCTTCATTATTATTTCCTTTGCCTGTTAGTGAACCCGAATTTGAATTTTACCCTATGACTTCAGCAAGCACTTAAACTCTTGAGTGACCCAATTTCCCCATCTATAAGATGTGATAGTTGGGTTAGAACAGTGATAGCAAACCTTTTAGAGACTGAGTGCCCAAACTGCAACCCTCATGCTCCATGTGAGGCACCCTCCCCCTCCCCCTGCTTTACCCCAGACAGAGGAGCGAGGAAGAGCTCCCATAGGACTGCTGCTGGGTAGAGGGGAGGGTCATGTGAAAAATGTCCTCAGGTGTGTGTGGAGAAGGGGAGGGGAGCAGCCCCCTCTGGCATATAGGTCCCCGCAACACCGGGTTAGAGAGTCTCTGAGATTCTTTCCAGTGTGATAGCTGTGATCCTGCTGACCTTTGAAAGTAATTCTTTTGACTTAATTCTTTATAATCTGTGTATTTCACTTATAGCAGGAAACTTCCGAAGTTATATAGTTTTGCCCCCTACCCTATGCTTTGTGTAGGAGTGTCAGGGGATTTGAACTGTAAGTTGAACTGGTGATTCTAATGTGGGGAAGGGAGGAGAGAGACATTTTAGACTTGTGCATGTGCAAAAAGGTGGAAGGTAGTCAGTGGAAGGTTGGGTACATGAAATTGGCCTAGAAATAAAAGATTGGGGGGGCATGCTTTTGAAATGCTTTAAATGACAAGGGAGTTAGTTTATATCTTACTCCTCTGGTGCTAGGGAGCCACTGAAGCTTAAGCAGGAAAGTGACTTGATCAAGCCTGTGCAAGAGATTGTGTCAAGATTTGACAACTCTTTGGATATGAAGAGTGTGACGAAGGGCAGAGCTGACATAATTCTGAGATGATTAGATAATAGCAAGGAATTAGAAACATAGTGATACCCTTGGTAGAAAGAGAATTATGATTTATCGTAAATAATAGTGTGAAATATCTGTGGGATTTGGAGGTGGTCATCTGCAATGAGATGATAATTTAACCTGTGGGAACTGATTAATTGACCCAAAGAAAGGAGGAAAGGAGGAGGCTGGGGCAGTATCCAGGGGTTAGGACACAAATGATAATCCAGAAAGAAGGCCTAGAAGGAGACAAGGCAAATAAAAGAATCAGGAAGGAGGAGAGAATATGTGATGGATGATAGTTTCAGATTTTGTTAAAAGGTTAACAAGAGGTCAGAGGAAAAGCCATGAATTTAGGGATTAAGAAATTGTTGGACACAGGGGTCTCACTTATAGATCTGAACCAAGATTGCACAGCATTAAAGGGATGAGATGACCACATTTAAGAGAAATTTGCCTGTGGTCTTTTGAGGAAGGCAGGTCACAACCTCATCTCCCTTTCTTCATCTATAATATTACAAGGTTGTACTTGATAATTTTGACAATCCCTTCCAGCTCTAGATCTTGGGATCTTGGAGTGCAGAACCATTATTTCCCTGGATGTTATAATCCTACTGTTTTAGCATCTCCCCCCAGCCTTGGCTCTTTTCTTCTTTTGCTAAGTATTTCTACTACCTCCTGCACTTCTTGACTTATAAAAAGTCATTGTCTTATGGCTTGCTTTGTGATTTGTGTCCCCCTTTTTAAAGAATGGCTCCAGAAATTGGATATTGTACTACAAATGTCACCTAATGAATGAGTTTATTCTATGTGCTTCTTTGTAACATGTAAAGAGTTTTAGATAAAGCTATGCCCTAGGTTTTTGGAAAAGAAATGCTTGGAGACAGTTTCACACCAAACCAGAGAAGTATGCTGAGAGATGAAATGTTTTATTTTTAAATGTTAATATTAATTGGAGCAGCTAGGTTGCTCAGTAGTTTGAGAGCCAGACCTGGAGATGAAAGATCCTGCGTTTAAATCTGGCCTTAGAATCTTCTTAGCTGGGTGACCCTGTCAAGTCACTTAACCCCAATTGCCTAGCCCATAGTGCTTTTCTGCTTTGGAAAGAATAAACAATATTGGTTCTAAGAAGGTATGCATTTTAAAAAATGAATGTTAATGTAATTATTTTAATGAGACCAGTTTAGAATAGAATCATTGATGGAGTTTATTTACTCTTATTCAGTATTTTAATATAGAAAAAAGGCAAAACTGGAAAATCATTAAATAATTTATTACTTAATATAGTTTTATTTTATCACTCATAAGGATTTGGGAAACAGGTGATGGAAGTAGGGTCTTAGGCATGATCCCAAAGTCTATGGGAAATATTCAAATATGATGGCCTTTTTTTTTTTTTAATCTCATCCTCATTCCATCAGTGGTACTGCCTAGCCTTTCTATTAACTCAGTTGCCCAATATTGTTGTTACCTTTGATTCCTCTCTCTCCCTTGTCCTGCATAATCAGCACTTAACAAATCTTTTCATTTCTCCCTTCTCGATATTTCTCATCGCTATACAAGCCCTTACATCAACTTGCATAGCTACCACCTTAGTTCAGGTGATCATCTTGCCTATCATTATAACAACCTTCTCATTGGTTTCCTGGCCTCATATATTTCACTCCAATCCATCTTCTTCCATACATGTGTTGAAGTTATTTTCCTAAAATGCTTCTTCTAGAATCAAATATGAGCTTCTTTGTTTTCCTTAAAACTCTTCACCATGGTCTCAACAAACTCCCTTTCTAACCATATTGTATACATTGCTCTCTTTCCTGTACTTTCCAGGGTAGCCAAAATGGCCTTGCACTTGATACCTTATAGGCCTCTGTCTCTTAAAATCTTAGTTTCCTTGAAAACCCTGTTTATGTGGCATATTTCCCATGAAGTCTCTCCTAATACTTGCTCCCCTCTCCTCCTTCCCCATTTCCTTTGTTTGTTTGCCTCCTGCCTCATCCTTGAAAGAAAGGATTGTTATATTTTGGCCTTTGTGTCCTTGGTGCTTAGGACAGCCCCTTATTATGTATGTTAGACACTTAAGAAATACTTGATTGATTGGCCTGGGGTTTTCAGGGGCTGAAAATGGAAAATAGTTTGGAGTGAACTAAAATGCTTCTTTATAATATAGTTCTATGTTAATTGTTTTGTTATCTCTTATCAAGATTCCAGATCAGATGTTTTTCCATACTGATTATCGACCCCTTATTCGGGATGCTAACAACTATGTACTAGATGAACAGACTCAACAAGCCCCTCATTTGATGCCTCCCCCATTCTTGGTGGATGTGGATGGCAATCCTCATCCTACACACTTCCAAAGGCTGGTACCAGGACGGGAACATTGTAAGGATCAGCAACTCATACCACAACTGGGATATGTTGCGAACGGTATGGTAACACCAAAATTTGTATTAGAAATTATTATCTTTATAACCTGTTCAAAACTCATGATTCCCTGCCAGTGATCATTTGTTACTGATCTTCCTGTGCTACATTAGTGCTGTGCTTTACCTTGGCAGTGGAACCTGGGGCATGGGAGTGGAAGCAACAACACAAACATCCTTTCCCAAAAGTATAGCAAATATAATGACTTTCTTATCTAAGAACATTGACCATAGACTAGGGCTGTTCTCTGCAGCATTCACTTCCAAATGTTCAAAATACCGTCTCTAGCAAAGCTCTTGTAGTATTTTGTGGTTTTTAAACTTTCCTTTAACCAAACTCTTATTACCAATATGAAAAAGGTAGCATTCACATAGCACTCTAAAGTTTGCAAGAAGTGTTTTACAGATACTATCTCATTTGATCCTCACAACAACTCTGGGAGGTAGGTGCCATTATCTCCATATTCCAGGTGCGGCAACCAAGATAGACAGGGCTTTAATAACTTTCCCAGAGTCAGACCACTAGTGAGCTTCTGAGGCCCCACTTGAACCTAAGACATCTTGGTTCCGCACTCTATCCTGTCTACCACCTGATTGGAAATTGGTCTGTAAGTTTTAAGTGGAGAAAAGGAATTCCTAGTCCTCAGTCCAGAAATGGCTATTTGTCTGTCCTTTGAAGCTTGAAACTGAGACTGGTGTTGAAGGATTTTTCTAGTTTTTTAAGGTGAGAGACAGCCATGTAATTTGGGAGAGAAAAGAAGTCCACACCGTTTACTATCCCCATATCCTTGTCTCTGTTCATTCCTAAAAACAGAATTTCTTTCTGCTGGTTGTTATAGACTACTGTATGAAAAGGAAATATTCAAATGAACTTAATCATGTCTTTCAAAGACAGTCATAAACTAAGGTACAAAATAATCTAAATTTCAAATGATCAGAGTTTCTTTAAGAAGAGGCTTCATTTTCCCTTTATTTACTCTGTCATTTGCTCAGAGGCAATTTTGAAAATATGTTCCTCACTACTCAATCAGTGGAATATTCTATAGGATAAGAGAATGAAGATAATATATCACATTTGCTTATTTGAGATCTTTTCTAATCGGTTGCATCTTTTCAACTGTATTTTTTAAAATTTCGCAAATATGGGTTTGATTTATTACATTTTGGGTAAACTATTTATTGAGTTCTTGCTAAGTACTTCATGGTTTTTGATAAGTCACCCAAACAGGAATTCACATATGGCATCTTGAACTAATCTGGGTTTTTAAAGTGTTTTATTTTATTTACGATAATGGCTAGAATGTAGCTTCTTGGGTATAGAAACTGTTTCCCTTTTTTTGGTATTTGTGTCTTTAACACATAACATATTGCCTACATCTTTTTAGTGGCTTAATAAATGATTTCGTTGAATGCTTATTTTGATGGTGTTTTGTGGGGGTTTTTGGGGGGGGGTCTAATTAAGGTGATGGTGAAGTGATAGAACAAGTGATTGGTCAACAAACCATAGATCAAGATGGACATGTTCTTGATGGAATGATCAGGGAACTGCAGAGAGAGCAGGACTTAAGACTGTTTAATGAAGAAGGAAATTCATTTATTCATAGACCATATTCTCTTAATGGAGGTATGTATTTATAGTTTTAATGTTGAATTTTTATACTTTTAGCCATTTAATTTGCATGGGACCAATTGTGATGGAGGACATTTGTAAATTCTAAATATTTCTAAATTCTTACTACTTTTGTAATGTATATAGTATGTTGTATGTATTGGTTTTATAATGTATGTAGTAGCACAGTAGTTTGACCTTTTTTAACATGCACAAGAAAACTTAAATTTCTTATTAGATTGTAAACTCCTTGAGCATTTGTATCTTATTTGTATCCCCAGCACTTAGACTGCTTGCCACATTTAATAAATGTTTACTAACTAAAAGGGGGGCATAAAATATTTAAAGTGGCTTCAGAAGAATTTTTTTACAGCATTTATTTTCTAAAATACTTTCTAGCTTGTTAACAATTTTTAAGACAGAAGGATAAGGGCTAGGCAAACAGTGTTAAGTGACTTTCCCCAGGGTCACACAGCTAGTAAGTGTCTGAGGAATATTTGAACCCAGGTTCTTCTGACTCCAGGCCTTGCTCTCTTATCTACTGAACCACCCAGATGCCCCTCAACCTTAATTTCCAGGGCTTTAAAAATTTCCATTCCGTGTTTGTCTCACGTCAACAGATTACACTGTAGTGGATTCTTCATTCTCTTTCCCGTGTTTTAAGGTACATTTTTTTTTCAACTTTTGTATTTCGAGCCACATTTACAAAAGTCGAATATTAAAGAACATATAACATGCTTTTGGCGAAATGTACAGTCCACTGCTCAGTTGACTGTAAGGGTCTAAAAAAAAAACAAAAAAAAAACGGGGGCAGCTGGGTAGTTCAGTGGATTGAGAGCCAGGCCTAGAGATGGGAGGTCCTGGGTTCAAATGTGGCCTCAGACACTTCCCAGCTGTGTGACCCTGGGCAAGTCACTTGACCCCCATTGCCTAGCCCTTACTTCTCTTCTGTCTTTGGACCAAATTCACTCCTTTGAATGAAAATTCACTCCTTTATAATGGTTGAAAGTAGCATAATAGCTCTTCTGTAGATGTTATGTGTTATGTCTTTTCCCTAAAATATGTGACATGAATTTAAGGTATGAGTATTATATTCATATTAGTACTTCCATATATCTGATGTGTGAAATAAGTAGCAAAAAAATCTGTTTTTTGAAGTTGTACTTCTTGTCTGGCAATTTTTGAAGGGTTAATTTTTTGCTGTGCTGACTTAATGAGGATGCATCTTTTAGGTAATCTGGTCTCTTGTGGCCAGAAAACAAATGAATATAATTTAGATTGAAGCAAGTCATATTGTATTAGGCCCATGTCTTGATTTGAATTAAGTGTACATGCATCTCTTACAAATGACATAGAAATGAGTCATTATTTTAGATCATTTGGAGCCATATAAACCCAGGTATATTTCCTAAATCTAGATCAAGATTAGTAATGTGTGATTCTTTTTATAAAATTTCAATCAGACCCTTGATTTAGTACCCCATTAATATTCTAGTTCTTACCTTTGAAACATGTTCTTGATTATATTGTTAAATGGTAGTAGAAGATCTCAAAGGGCCATCATCTTTGTCCACAGTTAGTTCTTCTTTCTTATTTTCTAACTAGACGCCATGGAGGAATGCCTGATGACTCTCTGAAACTTAGAATCATAGATTTAGAGAGGTGTTAAAAACCTTTAAAGTCATTTAGTCTGATCCCCCCATTTTACAGGGAAAGAAACTGAAACCTACAGTGGGGATCACTAACAAATGTTTTGCCTGAAGTCACATAGTAGTAAGTGGCAGAGCTGGCATTTGCATCTAGCTCCTTTGATTCAAAATCCAACTTACTATGCCTCCCTTTTATTGGTTAGAGTTTCAGAGAGTTATTTATCTAATGAAAAAATTCACTGCTGAAAAAAGTCACTGAAGAGTGACAAGGATCATTGCTCTAAATAATATCTAATTTCAATCAATCATAATTTATATGGAGTAGAGATTTTCACTTGGCTAGTACGGCTGTATACCTATTCAATTTTAAAACATGGAGAAAATTGAATTCCTCTTCATTACTTTGTTATTCATCTTTATGCTACTGGTTATGCATTGCCCTTTCCCCCCATATTCTTAGATATCGCATTATAGATAGATATCAGTGTCATCATCAAAACCATTTTAGGACTCTGCATTTCATTTTCAGTTCTCTTTGAAAATGTGTTGGGAACTTTTTAGGGAAAATGTTATATTTGCTTGTTTTCCAGTTCTGCGAAGTCCAAATATGGATCTGGCTCCTTCAGCTAGTGGATTCCGACCCAGTAGCCAGGCTCATAGTTCCTCTCGAAGTCAAATGGCCATCCAGAGAGATTTCATGTGGAGCCGAAGAGTGGTGGTCAATGAACTAAATCCCGGTATTAGTCGGTAAGTTAGCAGTTGGGATCATCTCATACTTTGCTCTGAGTTCACTTTTTTTAGTTAGCTATCAATCCCAAATTACACTGTCACATGAAGAATCTATTAACATTTCATTAATCATAAGTCTTTATATATACCATTCCACTTAATTATTCTTTGATCGAATACTTTGCTAGAAAGTGAAGCCTAGGTATATGACAAGTCTAGCCCAAGAAACAGTATACAGATAATCCCCAAATGCCATTATGACCAATTATTTACCACGCCTCTTAATATTTCTTTCATAGAGGTATTAATTGCAAGTAAATTGGACACAAGCAATAGTATATGTATATGTGGAACTGGTAAAATGGAGAGATGAGGACTTGGGGAATGAGTGATTAATCATTTGAATCTTTGACCATGTGAATAGAGCACTGATTTCACCTTTATCTTATTCCCTTTCTCAGTCCCTTAGTCCTTCCTGTGGATCAGGCTTATATACCACAACCACGTCCTGATATGATTTCCTAAAGCCATATGTAACATTCTGCATTCATAACTCAATTCTTCTCTACTAAGATGAGAGAGAATGCGTTTCATCATCTCTCCTCTATCCTCTTCTATCCACCGATCCACTTAGCTGCCTCCTAGGCATATAGAGGTTAAGTGACTTGTCCAAGCTTATACAGCGAGGAAGTGTCTGAGGCTGGTTGTGAACTCACCCTTCTTGACTCCAGGTCCATTGTTCTAATCACTAAGCAACAGCTGCCTTTGGTTACAGCTATGCTTACCACTTAATAGTGTGTCTCTTCCCAGAGCCATTCAATGATTGCTTCTATCTTTTAACCCTTCTGCCTTATGAACATGCATTTTTGTGAGTTCATTTTGACTTTTGCCTTGTTTTCATTAGGGTACAAGAAGAGTTGCGGACTGCAAAAGGTGACATAGAAATTAATCTTTATAGTTTTGAGAAGAAAAGGAAGCCATCTCATGCCATCCAAAGGGTAAGTATTTGTGGGATAATGGTTGTAGTATTAATTTTATTTGCAAATAATCATTGCTTGAGACAAGCTATTTGTACATTGGGCTTTTGGAGGTGCAAACGCCTAAGAGATGTGAGGCATAGGGTTATTTGTACCATAATAGTTCTCTTCTAGTTAGAAGACAGTGTTCACAATTCTTTTTACTTGGCCCCGGTTATCCAGTTTCAGTGTATAGTCATGCTCTCATTTTTTGATCATATTCCTCAAATTATTCATTCCTACCAGTTTGCCATATCTTACCAGCATCAAGCCCAGTGATCTTGTTTACATTTTTTTAATCCTTACCTTCCATCTTAGAATCATTGGTTCCAAGGCAGAAGAGTGGTAAAGGCTATTTTATTCAAAGGTGAGTGTAGGAGAAGATAAGTAGCATAGTAGAAAGAGGACCAGGCTTGGAATCAGGAGGACCTCGGTTCAAATTTGACCTCAGACACTAGCTATATGAACCCAGGCAAGTCACTTAACCTTCTTTGACTAGCTCTTGCCCTTCTGTCTTAGACTTGATACTAAGAAAGAAGGTAAGGTTTTGTTTTTTTTTAAGCAGTGATTGTTGTAGTCATTGGTAATCCTTAAATTGTGAGTCCTTCCTCAGTACATACAAGCCCTTTTGTAGTATTATTGGGAACTAATAAGCTGTACTTGTATGAATGGGCAGCTGACAAAGAGCCAGAAGCTTTTGAAAGTTGGCTAGCCTGAAGGAAGACCTTAGAATAACTAGAGTGGAAAAAGAAGTAGACATATTGAGTCCATAATGGACTTATAATTGCTAGGAGGTCTTTTGGCGAATCAATTAAAACCATTTTAGGTAACTTTCCAAAAAAATCATTCTACTCCCACATATCCCTAGATCATTTTAATGCTTGAATATTCATTATTTTTGTTTGTTTAGGTTATTATTTTAAAGCCTTCATTTGGTACTGAATTTTTATTGAGATAGAATTATGTGTTGTTGAATTATTTTATGGCAAATTTATGTGCTGCTCTCAGTTCATCTCTTTTGCTTATCTAATCCAGATTGTTAAAGGAAAGAATGACCTAAAAAAGAGAGATACATTCTAGAAATATTTTTTTTGGTTCACTTTGGAAATGGGAAATTATTTTTGAATATAGGAATAATGTCAACTATTTCCTTAACAACAAATGCACTTCAAATTTTCCCTTGTTACCAATTTACAAGTCTTTTAAACTTATTTTTGAAAAATGGTCATTTAGAGTTGAAAGTAGCATAAATTTTCATAGTACTTCCATGACTGAGTATTAAAAAGTATTGTCTTTGGATTAAAAAGATCCCAGTTTTATATTCAATCACTATTCAACAGTGGACATGTTGCCTAAATGTCCCCGGGACCCCAGCTTTGTCCAGTGTAAAATGAATATTTTGGACTGAGATGGCTTATTGATGGCTTTTGAGATCTCTTTTAGCCCTGGATTTTTGATATATGATCCTATAAATGTATATATGTTCAACCTTTCATTCTTTATTCTTGATCACCCATAGATATGTGTCTCTTGCATACTTCCTTTGGGAATAGAATGGTCAGTATTAGTCCAACCTTGTTGGTGTTCAGCAATGGACCCCCAGTAAATTGGCATCTTAATGTATAGCTTAGGCCACAACCCAAAGCTGAATGATGACGAATGGTTTCTGATTGTCCATAATTTCAAACCATCTTCCCTCCATTTGCATATGTAATTTAGAATTAACTGTAATGTAGTCTTTATTATTCCTTTGTTGATTATGAAAATTACAGAATGGTATTTTACATGAAAGATCATTTTAGGTTTATTTGGTGCGCATATATATATATATCTACTGCTTTTTAATTGGAACCACTGAAATTTTTTGGATAACTAAAAACGCCTGCTTTCCTTTAAAAGTTACTTTTCTTTGAAAATGTTGAAGTCTCCAGTCTTGGTTTAGTCATTTCTCATGCTTAGTCAGCAAAATAAATGCTTATAATCATATCTTCTGGTCTCCCTTTAATTTGATCATGAGACTCTACACAGAAGAAAGCTTCTAGATTAAAATTACCAATTATGCTCCAGCTTCCTAAATTCATCTAAAGCATTCTCCTTTGTTTTGTATGTTCATATAGAATTTGTTTTCATTCTCTAGTTGTTTGGGTTTGTGGATATACCCTTGAAATAACTGATGAAATGTACATCTTCTCATCCTCTCTCTACTTTAATCTAAAGAGTGATTTTCAACCTGGTAGTGGACGTTCTTTACGAAGAACACAGAGGAAGCGCCAACATGCTTACCAAACTCGCTCCACAATAGAGCATAATCCACAAGTACCAACTCATAATGCAGTTGCCCAGGAAGAATCTGAAAGCTCCTCAGAGGTTAGACATCCACGGTTCTTATTCTAATTGATATGTTTATTAAATTTACATGTTTTCAAACTGTTTACATCTTGAGAGCCATTTATTTCCTATTTCTTTGTCATTTTCTGCCTCACCCCCCCCACCCAAAGCAATTTTTTCTACACTGTGACATTTGATAGGTTACAGCTTTGGCTGAGACCTTGGTGTATTGTTAACCTAATCGTTCTCCCTGATTCATGTCTCTCCCCTTCTCCACACCATTCTCTACACAATTGCTGAAATGATCAAGTTTGATCATGTCATTTACTTACTCAGGAAATTCCAGAGGATCCAAAAATAAATTCCTTTGTTTGGTATTCAAAGTCCACCCTAGGCTGACCTCAACCTCCCTTTCTGGCCTTATTTTTATATTACTCTCCCTTTTGCGTTCTTTGCAGTCTTCCCATGCTGGCCGCCTGACTGCAAATCCATGCATGCGCCATCTCATGCCTCCTTACAATTGTGCTAATTATCCCCATTCCCAGAATGTACTTCCTTCTTGCCTCTGCTGCTTGGGATCCATGATTTCCTTCAGAACTCCGCTCAGATGCTATGCTACCTGTTACCTGACCTGATTGGTCCACCACTTCCTACCCTCCCAATCTTGCTATCACCTTCACTCCCAAATTCCCTTTTATTGTATTTCTTTGAGGACTGGCACTATTTCTTTTTTTGTCTTTATGTCCCCAGGGAGGGTCTAAAACAACGGCCAACACATTAGAAGTTTAATAAATATTTCTCGATTGTTTGAAATAAAAAGAGAAAGCAGTCATACCACCACAGGGGTGAGGGTGCGGGAAGGGAGGGAGAATGGGAGAGAGAGAGAGAGAGAGAGAGAGAGAGAGAAAGAGAGAGAGAGAGAGAGACTGAGAGAGAGAGAGAGATTGAGAGAGAGAGAGAGATTGAGAGAGAGAGAGAGAAAGATTTTGAGGCCTGGGTTCTTGTTTCACCTCCATCTAAGAACTTTTTGGCCTTAGGCCAAATCACTTCATATGAGGTATTCGATCAAATGATTCTCAAAGTCTAGAATGGAGAAAACAGAACCAAAATGATTAATAGGGAGTTGAAACCAAAGATTATATAAGAAAATGACAGAAGTACCTGATGAGTTCAGTTGGACTATGACTAAGCCACCAGACACCGTACAAAGTACCTCCCAACATACTGAAAGAACTGGGGGATACCATTACTGAGCAGCACAGCTATGATCATGGAGAAGTTGAGAGGTATCGAAGGGCTGATTTTCCAAACAGGTAAGATTGTAAAGTTTTCAAATTATAGAACTAATAGATTGACTTTTAGTTACTGGTAAGATCCTAGACTCTACTATTAGTAAGATGTTAAGTGTTACCTTTGTGATTCTGGGCAAGAGTGATTTCTCTGTCCTCAATAACACTACTAATTTAAGTGAATTCCCTGTATTAATGGAATTACTGGTCATTTCTTAACAACTCCCATAAGGGAAAAGGATGGTCAATAGCCACTTAGAAAAGAAAGCTCTGATAATAAAGCTCCAGAGTAAGGATCTTGAAAAGCTTTTATTATTGCTGTAAGGAAACAAGAGGTTGTAGGGCCTGGTAGTAGAACCATGGTTAGGTAGAACTAGAGAATCCCTAAATAATGAACTTGGATTTTTCTTTTTTGGTTCTTCAAGTTTGATGGGATTCAAGTTCTGGCCTGGCTTACAGCTAAACACAAGAGAGTATTGATGAAGCACATACCTTGAAACAATCGAGGAAGTGTGACATCTGGGGGACATGAAGTATTCTTAAAAGTGACCCCTGTTCTCTAACCACGATAAGTCCAAGTGGAGAGGAGAGGGTCCCTTTGTGGGGACAAGGCAAAGGTGATAAAAGAGGCATTGCCTTTCCTGGGTTTTATGCCTCCTTATTCCGGTGACTTTTCCTCCCTCCTTTGTTGCCCCACTCCAGCTTCTCTAAATTTTTCTGTGACTTAGAGCCCAGGGTGATTGGCAGAAGGACAAGATTGAAAATGGGAAAATTTAAGTGGGGAATGGAATCTCTTTAGTCAGAGAAAGGATATTCACCTGAAGATAACTACTCTGTAAATGCAGATGGGACAAAAGGCTCTTAAGCACACAGTATATGACTGCTACTTGTGAAAGAAGTTGGACTTCAATGAGATAGCAGTATAAAAACCATTGAATCCAATAATTTTGGTTCTGCTGCCTACTAAGTCTTAGTGGATAAGTGGATAAGCCACTTTGCTTTTGAGGGCCTGTCAGATAAAGGTCACCCCAGAAGCCTCTTCTTACCTCTGGCTGTTAGTGTGGTTTGTGATACCTCAAGTCTAAGAATTCTTGGTTACAGCTTTGGTAAGAAGGACCTTAAGATAGAGATCATTAAAAGGAGGGCTGCTACCTAGATGATGAGAAACCATGAATAGGAGGACACGCTGAGGAAACTGGAGATGGTTAACCTGGGAAGAGAATTTGGATGATAGAATATTCTAATAGACATAGTTAAATATTTGAGGAGATTAAAAGAGGGCTTAAACTGATTCAACTTGATCATTGAAGAGCAGTGGGTAGGAGGCAGATTGGAGCTCAATGTAAGGGAGAACTGCCTGATAATTAGAACTATATGTATACCAAAGTAAAACCCACCTTTTGGCTGTGGTACAAATATTTTTTGGACATTGTGGCCTTTTGGGGGTTCTTTCCATGACTGATTCTATGATGTTGTGCCTTTTAAGTTTCTGGAGAGGCCGAGTTATAGAATAGAGCTTTCACGTTAATGCTATTCCATCACATTGTTTTATTATCAGACTGTTATGTAGTTGATTATTTATTTGTGTCATTTATGACGATATTCTTATTTGATTAGAGGAAGGAACTGAAATGCATATGGTGTTAATAATTTATGACATGTAAAATCTATACAGTATGCATGTTTTCTCTTCTTTGCATTTTTGTTTGTCTGGTAGATCCTTAACTACCCAAACAGTTTTTTGTAATAGGACCAGAGCCTTATCATAAGCATGTTAGAGGAGGAGCGAAGGCGATACCTTAACAACTATGGATAGAAGAAGAGTTCCTGACCAGGCAAAGGATAGTGAGGTTCACAAAAGAGGAAATGTACAGTTTGTTTCATAAAATGCTAAAGTTTTTTACATATAGCATTCATGCAATTAGAAGGGTTACGGGGAGCTGGGAAATATAATCTTTGCAGAAAATGTTTCCAATGAAGGTCTGATACCCAGGATGCTTAGGTACAAATATGGTAGTAGAAGATCCTGAACAGTCAAAGGATGTGAATGGCTAGTTCTTTCAAAAAGCAAGTTATCAACACCATTGGAAAATATATGGGAATAGCAAAACACCTTGACAGTTTTCTTCTCTTCCTCCTTTGCCTGATTTTTCCCATTTCTTTTCTCCTATGCTTTAACTTTGGGGTTTTTTTTAATCACAGTGATACTTAATTCTTTTTTAATGTTTTGTTGATGCTTTTTCTCTTTTCATGGTCACTTCCCCAAGCCTCACTTCCTCTCTCTTCCCCAGACATTACTTCGTAACAAAAGACAACCTTGCAAAGTCAACCATAATGCCAGCCATGTCTGACAGCATTTCATGCTACACCTATAGTCTACCTACCATTCCACTATAAGATTTCTCAGGCTTCTGAAGTTCTAATAGAGTTCACCTTATTTTGAATTGCTGTTTTAAAATGCTATATTCTCTACTTTATATTCTGTGATTCCCTCAGTTTACAAGATTTTCCTCCCCTGGCTTGGGAAGTCTTGACATTTAACGTGTTTCATTTAGTATGATCGACACAAATATTGTGAAAATAATGAAGTTTGAATTTAGGAAGTGGTATATGTGGGCTTGGGCTTGAGTTATACTTGGGGTTGAAAATGGCATCATTTGCCTATTGGTTTTGAAATTATAACTTGTGCTTAATTGTAGGCATATACTAAATCCAGTCACAAAGATGCATAGAAGAAATCCTACAAGTATTTCATTAGAATGTCATGTGATTTTCCTTGAACACAATTTGTTTAGTGTTGTGTTGTACCAGTCATTTCTGCTGTCACCCAATGTGTGTTCACCTAAATTACCAAGCTATGCAAAATTAAGAAATAAAAAACAGGGAAATAGGGGGTGGAGGAACAACACTCAGAAATTTGGTCAGTAGCATTAAAAAAGGATAGAAATCTAATAAAAATAGTTAAGAAATACTCAGCCTGCCCTCTATGATTCCCACAGAGCCCTAGCTGGCAAAATCTACAGCTTCTGGGGGTTTCAGGAGGCCTTGACTGACGGGGGAGGAGTGTGAACCAACCTTCCATTCCGCTGTTTCATTCTCCCAAGCTGCACTCCAGACTTTCCTACCATGACCAGATTGCCCTTATTGCAAATGCGAAAGTGACCAACTTGGGAATGCCAGATTTAAAATCTTTAGAGAAATATCAAATAGACAGAGCTTCCTGTGATCATGATTATCTCCAAATCTTGGTCATTTGTCTCCCTCTAAAAAGATATTAAGATGATGTCCTGAGACCACATTCTGTAATCACCTCCAAATATTATCTAAATAATACAGAGACGACTTCCTATCCCATTAGACTTTTCAGTGGAAGTACGAACAAAGAGTTTAAAGATAACATTGCACTATAAGAATTGATCAAGTAACTATTCCAATACTATAAGAACAACCTAATTAATGGGACACTTAATCAATTTTTTCCAGACTTTGAGGTGAACTAAGCAGTATTCCACCCTGGTAGAAATGACTTTTCAGTTCTAATGTGAGAAGTTATAAGAGCATATCTCAGCATATGCAAACTTGACTTTTGAAAAACTGCTCTAAGAATGTGTTCTCAGAGTCCAACAAAGCCTAGTAATTTATTAAAATATTATATAAAATATTAGACACCAGTTGAAGAATCTCCAATCATTGGATCAATCAAGTAACCCAGTAAATGTGGTACTTAACATTGAAAAAGACACTTAACTTATGACTGGGCATCTTTAGGGTTGCAGCTTGGGAATGATTGTGAAGTGGTGAAGTTTTCTATGTTCTCAGTGTTTCTCATGAACAAAATCCCACATAAGCAAATGAAACTGCATTACACTCCAAATGTTCCCTAATATATCAGTCACATTGGAACAAATTGGAGTTTTCAAAACACGGATTACAGCAGAACTGACCATGCTACCCTTGGAGAGACACTGAAGGCTTGATTTCTTTTTGGTTGCAGGAGGAGGAAACTGGAGGCACTAGTGAAGCATCTGGAGATGATGTTGTAGCTGAGTGGCAAATGGAAAGCTCTTCCAGGTACTATGTTTATCCAAATTCTTATTAAATTTTGTTGCGGATAAAGTCCTGAAAGTTTCATGAATCTGCTAAAATACAAATTAAAATAGCCTGTGGCTCACCATTGCACAGAATTACATGAATTAATTCAGTCTCAACAGACACCTTGGTAATAATAAGAATCTATTTATTTAGAAAGTCTGATCTGAATTGATTTCAGCGACTGATCACACTGCTATGTGGATCCTCTTAGTTGTCATCTTTTCTTTTTAATCAGAAAAGCATCTCACCTTAAATTCAGTAATTCAATAATAATTTTTCTCTTTATGCTGACACAAATGCCTATTGTGTAGACATTTTTTAAATGAACATATCACATTTAAATGTGAAGCAGACAGTTGCTTTTCATTACTAAAATTTTTGTATGTTTGCTTTATTTAGTGATTCATCCAGTGATTATTCCGATTGGACAGCAGATGCCGGAATTAATCTACAGCCTCCAAAAAGACAAACCAGACAGACAACACGGAAAATATGTATCAGCTCTGAGGAAGAGAATTTGAAGGATACTAAATCACTGGAAGAAAAGAAAAATAAACCAAAACAGACAAGAAAAAAGGTCTGTAATTTGAGGACTGAATTTGTTTTGGACTTTCATATTTTTTTAGCTTTAAAATTTTTTTTTTATTTAATTGATTAATTTAAGAGTATTTTTCCAGGATTACAAAAATCATGTTCTTTTCCTCCCCTCCTCCCAACCCTCTCCCATAGCCAAAGTGCAGTTCCACTGGGTTTTACATGTGTCATTGGTCAAAACCTATTTCCATATTATTGATATTTGCACTAGGGTGATCAATTAGGGTTTATAACCCCAATCATATCCCCATTGACCAATGTGATCAAACAATTGTTTTTCTTTTGTGTTTCTACTCCCACAGATCTTCCTCTGAATGTGAATAGCATCTTTCTCATAAATCCTTAAGAACTGTCCTGTATCATTGCATTGCTACTCGTAGAGAAGTCCATTATGTTCGATTATACCACAGTGTATCAGTCTCTGTGTATAATGTTCTCCTGGTTCTGCTCCTCTCACTCTGCATCCATTCCTGGAGCTCATTATATATCAAATGGAGTCCCTCCAGTTCATTATTCCTTTGAGCACAATAGTATTCCATCACCAACATATACCACAATTTGTTTAGCCGGTCCCCAATTGAAGGGCATCCCCTCATTTTCCAATTTTTGGCCACCACAAAGAGAGCAGCTATGAATATTCTTGTACAAGTCTTTTTCCTTATTATCTTTATTGGATAGAAACCCAGCAGTGCTATTGCTGGGTCAAAGGGCAGATAGTCTTTTAGCACCCTTTGGGTATAGTTCCAAATTGCCCTCTAGAATGGCTGGATAAATTCACAAGTCCACCAGCCATGCGTTAATGTCCTAATTTTGCCACATCGCCTCCAACATATTTTGTAATTTTTTCTAACTCTTGCTCCATCTTAAAATTTTTCCTTTCCCAAATATCTGACAAGTATACTATTCTGTGTTCACCTAATTTACTTATAGTTTCCTTTTTTATATTCAAGTCATTCACCCATTCTGAGTTGATCTTGGTGTAGGATGTGAGGTATTGATCCAAGCCTGATCTCTCCCACGCTGTCTTCCAATTTTCCCAGCAAATTTTGTCAAATAGTGGATTTTTGTCCCAAAAGCTGGGGTCTTTGGGTTTATTGTAGACTGGTCTTGCTGAGGTCATTTACCCCAAGGCTATTCCACTGATCCTCCTTTCTGTCTCTTAGCCAGTACCATATTGTTTTGATGACCACTGCTTTATAGTATAGTTTAAGATCTAGTTCTGCAAGGCCACTTCCTTCACATTTTTTTTCAGTATTTCCCTTGATATTCTTGATTTTTTATTCTTCCAAATGAACTTTCTTATAGTTTTTTCTAATTCAGTAAAAACAATTTTCTTGGTAGTTTAATGGGTATGGCACTAAATAAGTAAATTAGTTTGGGTAGGATAATCATTTTTATTATGTTAGCTCATCCTACCCAGGAGCAATCAATGTTTTTCCAATTGTTCAAGTTTAGTTTTAGTTGTGTGGAGAGTGTTTTGTAGTTGTGTTCAAATAGTTCCTGTGTTTGTCTCAGCAGAGAGATTCCTAAGTATTTGGTCTTTCATATGTTTTTCATACTGAAAGACTAAATATTTAAAATTCAATTTGTGATAACATCACTAGTTTTAGACAGTGTTTTCTTCCTATCTCAAAATGCAGTTATTATTCTTAGTGTTGTCTTCAATTGTCATGAAGAATTATAAAATATTTAGTAGACCAAATCCTTTTTCTAGTACTCTTGAGAGAGAGAGTTTTATCCTCTATGTGGAAAGGTAGGAAAAAGTAAATGGTATGTTTGGTACATGATTCTTTTCCTTTTAATGTTTAGATTTCTTAATGATTTTTGTATTCTTCAGTGACAATTTTACTTATTTTTAGTTCTCCCTGGTGAGAAGGTGTGATCTCTCTATTTCTTTGAATCTAAAAGACTGTAGTTAAGTATTTTATTGCCTAGTAGATAGATTGAGATCTAACATGATCTAAAATATTGTGGATTGACTTTGATTTCATGCATTGTTATAGAACAGTGATATTTATATTAAAGATACAGCATATATTTTAAAATAATTAATACTTCTTGATTCATTTTGAGTAGCACCTGAAAGCTTAGTATTGTCAGCAAAGCTTTAATTTAAAGTTCCAGAAGGAAAATATTAAAAAGTAGAATAAATGTGTTGGGCTTCATTGTAGACCTGATAATGTTTAACATTCAATATCCATTATTGTCTTTGTATTTATGACCATAGATGTCTCAATTTTATATTTAAGAAACCTAGTGCACTGCCTGCCGTAACAGGTGAACCCAGTGAAGAGTGGCTTGCACCCCAATGGATTTTAGACACCATCCCGCGCCGTTCCCCATTAGTTCCACAAATGGGAGATGAGGTAAGTCATGATTTGCTTGCATGGTCATGAAAACTAGTCATTATTTTCTCTAGCTACTTAACTTCCAATGGTTGAATTAAGAAAGTATTTGTAAGAACACACAAGAGAACAATGGAAGAGGCAGAAAGACTTATAGAAGAAATCTTTGGAAGTTACATGGTGAATTTCTAGAGAAAAACAAGATATGACAGATTTGTGTACAGTCCTTTTTTCTTTGTCTGAAAATTCCCATTTGGTATTAGTTTAAAATAGTTTTTAATTATAAAAAGAAGCTATTGCAATCTGACCTGAATATAGGTCTTAAGTCTATAAGACTAGAATTTTATAAAACATCATCAACTTAATTAGAAAAGTACTTAAAAACTAAAAACAAAAATCCCTCCTTCCTGTTGGGAATTTTATTTAATAACTTAATGAAGAAAATTAACCATATTCATAATTGACTAGGACAGAATTTAATGAAATCTCTCTAAATAAGAAATCATAACTCTTAAGTTCTTTATGAAAATTGTCATGTTAGTACTCAAGCACCAGAAGGCTTTGCTAAGAAGTTTCTCCATCATGTTAGCAAAACTTCTTCATGTAGTGGTCTGAAAGCCTTTCCACCCAGTGAACCTTGGGAGAGCTTGTATTTTGTTGCCTTGGAAAATTTGGGGTTATTAGCACAATGTTAGAAGTCACCCAAGGACAACTTTTGTTGAGCAAAGACATGTGGAAAGTATTGGTACTTTTGCAATGTTAGCTGTTTGCAAGATTGCCTTAAGAAAATCTCGGGCATCAAAGTACCTAAACAAGTATTACATCTTTCCTAAACATTAATTTGTTCTGTGCAAAGAGTCCTATATGCTTTTTTGGTCATTTTACAAGTACTAACATGATTATTGGTTGTCTTTCTTTTTTTAAACCCTTATCTTTCATTTTAGAATTAAAACTGTATTGGTTCCACTGTAGAAGAGTGATAAGGGCTAGGCAATGGGACTTAAGTGACTTGCCCAGGGTCACACAGGTAGGAAGTGTCTGAGACCTCCTGTCTCTAGGCCTCACTCTTAACCCATTGAGCCACACCATGCTGCCTCTATGAATATTTTTTTGTTTTTGGGATCACTATCTCAATTCTCCTCTTGTGTAATTAGAATTTGCTCCCCAGGACTCTATTTCCCAGCATCCCATTTATATATCTACGTTACGTACTAACATAGGAAAGATAGAAGTTTTGTGTAGCTCCTCCGTCTTTCTTTTCCCAGGATCGTGATTGGTGTAGGTTGGAGGAAAGCCAGGCAGGAGAATTTTACTCACATGGTTTTACTTAAGTTTTGTACTTTGTTCTTTCATTTCTTCTACTTCAAGTGATTATTAATAAATCTTATAAAATATAATACTTGGAGTTATACTGGGTATTAATTTAAATTTAACACTCTCTACTCCCATCCTCATCTCCAAATGAGTAGTCAAACAAATTCAGACACTGACTCTGTCCTCCCAACCAATTCCACACGGTTTGCTGTTTGGTTACATCAAGAAAAAGGTTGACAATAGGGACTATGGTGAAAGCCACACTGAAATATGTGGTTTGGTAATAAATAATGTAGAGGGTAAGTGATTAAAGGTTATTCAGCATTCTCATCTTCTTTAGGAAGATTGTCCAAAGCCCTGGGTGTAGTCAAGTTCAAGTAACTTAAAAAAAAAAAGAAATCAACTCTTAACTTAGGTCAGACGAATAATTGACTACTGATGTGCTTGTTATTTCTGGATTCATTTCATTATGTGGTTAGATCAACTGATCAGTGCAAAGGTCAAATTCAAAACCAAATTGAATGAAAGACTAAAGATTAAAAAAAGCACTGCTCACCATTTCATTTGAACAAGCTGCTTTATCAATGCTATACCTATTATCTTCTAAGTGTTTAATTATTATTGAATGATTCTGAAAAATGAGAGATAACGATCAAGACTAGCTTCATCACCATTTCTTTGACAAATTTCACTGATTAATATTCCCAAAGAAACCAAAAGAAACCTGAGAAACCACTTTAACCAGAAAACATGGTTCCCTGAAAATAAGAATGGCAGCTAAAGATATATCAGTTGCAGGTACAAACTCAACAATTGGGCAAAGAAGCTTTAATGTTAACCTCAGCTAAGCCATTGTACCCTAAGAGCAATTATAAGGGAACAACAAATGGATGTCCCAAACATATCTAGAGGAGTTGGTCACATCACCAATAGAAATTTTGGGCCTATGCCATTTTGCTAGATTCGAGTGGAAATCACATTCAAGAAAGTCAGCTTTGGAAAAGAAGCTGGACCTGACCCAAAATGCACAGAATATATCCCACCTAGAGAGAACATCTTTTCCAGTCTCTTAGGGATTGATTTTAAAGATATTTCAAAGGGGAGTAAATTCCATAAGAACTTGTATGATCATGGTAGTAATACCCTCAAAATTGGGTAACTGCTGACCCATACGCCTACTTCCTTTAAATTCCGTTCTTCTAGTTTATTTTTAATTTTGACCGTAATGTAGTTCCAAACTGTATTGGTCCTCACATTCAAAAATAAAAGCAACACCTAAATTGTCCTTAAAAATCCATATTCTCTACACAACTCTTGTAGTTCTATAGTATACTGATTTTCCATACTGGGCAATTGATATCCTTCACTGAACTCTCTCTAGTTGTCCTATATGTGAGTAAAAACTCATTACCTTTTTTATTAGGAATGTAGTAAATATTCATCGTTTTTTGCTGATTGTGTGTTTGGAGCAAAGCTTATATTACCCATTGCAGATCGTGTTGCAGAGAGTTGTATGGGAAGATCTCTTTTAATGAAAATTCAATTCTAAAAGGGTTGTGAAAGCATTGGCCTGTCACTATGTGGTCTCTCTCTTTATGTGTATGAATGATTGCTATTACATAGGCATTAAACCCTTGAAGTCATTCGCTTTCATTTTCCTCCCATGGATCAGTGCTGATGCATTTTTTTTTTGTCGGAGACAAAAACAGGATGATATTTGTAAGGGGGTTTGGGTATATAGAGTTTCAACGTGACATTTAATTTAATTACCTCTCTTTTCTCCCTTAGCTTATATATTTTAGGCAAGGCCATGAAGCTTATGTACGGGCTGTAAGAAAAGCAAAAATATACAGTATTAATTTACAGAAACAACCATGGAACAAAATGGACCTCAGGGTAAGCTTGCCAAGTTCATGAACCTCCAACTTCAAAGTACCCTTGCAAATGAATTAAACAATTTATTGCCTTGAAAGGCAGTTTGGTGGGGCTGGTTTTTGTTGTTCTTAACCCGTACTTGGAATGTTGCAATGGTCTCCCTATTTCAAACTTGTCTCACCCAGCAAGCTTAAGTATAATTACAAAACACAGGACTCATTCTACGACTTGTGCTCAGGAATCCGAACCCTTTAGCAATTAGACTCTACCCTACTTTTGGCTGCTGAAGTCTGTATTCCTCGAGTTCATGTACTCAGTATTTCCAGGAAGCTGGTAAACTATTTGGTCATAACATTCTATCTCCTTCCATACATTTGGACCATCCCTAAAATACTTTTCCTATGCACTTCCACCCCTAGGAAGTCCTAGTATAGTTCAGGTTCAAAACATAGTGGATAGAGTGGAGTCAGGAAGGCCTGAGATTAAATCCTGTCTCTGACCCTAAGCAAGCCACTCTTTCTCATCCTCAATTTCCTCCGCTATAAAATGGAGAAAAATAATGGCACCTTTCTCACAAGGTTGTTACAATCATATTAATTAACACTATGTAAATGGCTAGAGTGCCAGGCGTTTCCTCACTCTGTGTACATGTTCTAGCCCCTCCAAAGATTAGAAGCTCTCTAGTGGTACTTAATCAATAGTCATTGAATTTCCTGACTAGTGCTCACATTTATAGAGCTTATTTTGCTATGTGTCAGGCTACATATGTAAAGCAGGCAAGAATAATTCCTGTCTTCAAAGATCTGGGACAGCTGAGTCCTGCCAGCCTTATTAGAACCAAGGGAATGGGTTCAAAGTCCATGATAATGGTAGAGAGGAGGTGGAGGAATGGTCTGATAGTAGAGTCAGTATGACTCGTGCCTCTTAGTTGGGTAAACCAGGCCAAGTCACAACCCCAATTGCCTCGCCTTTACTGCTTTTTTACTTTGGAACCCATACTTTATATTGATTTTAAGGCAGAAGGTAAAGGCTTAAAAAATACAAACATGCTGTGGAGTGGTCTGGAGAGTGACATATGGCACTTAGAGCTTAATTGCAAGTAGTGTATCATATTTCCATTTTTTAATTTAGTTTTTCCCTTTTTTTCCTGTCTTTTTTTTCTTTTATCATAATTGAGGAGCAGCTGCCTGGCTTAGTGGTGGCCTCAATTCTAAAAAGGAAGTTCAAAAGTGAGAAGATAGTTTTAGGGAAAGATGACAATGGTGGTGGTGTTGATGATGATGGAAACTCGCCTTTATAGAGCATGAAGGTTTACCTTGTGCTTTTCCAAAATGAGCTCTTTTGATGCTCACCACAGCTCTGACGTTGGTAGTATTATTATTATTGTCTTACAGTTGAGGAAAATAGACTGAGAGAAGTTTGAGCTCATATCACTTGAAGAAACCTTGTGGTCCTTTACAGTAACAATCCATGATGTTTGTGTGGTATTGTGTATTTTCCCAAGCATTCACAGTATCTGAAGTATTTGACAGATTAGATGTGGAAAGTGAGAGCCAATGAGGAGTCAAGGCCAACACCTAAGTTGGGAGCCAGGGCTGGGTTCAGAAGATGTGCCCTCTGCAGTAATAGGGAAGTAAGGAAGGGGTGGGAAGGGTTTGGGGGGAAATAATGAATCCAGTTTTCAATGTGATGAGTTGAAGGTGGTGTATATGGGACATGATATCCAATTGCAGCTGCTGATAGGTAGTGGGGAGACGTGAGGCTGCAGGTCCGGAGTGGTAAATAGATTTGAGAATCTTCTATGTAGAGACGGTCATTGAGTCCATGACGCCATTAAGTAAGATAGCATGAAGGGAGAAGAAAGTCTGGAGAGACACTCATGATTAGCAGGTATGATATAAAAGATCCAGCAAGAGAGACTGAGAAGGCGTTTTGTTTATCACTGATATATTAGTAATGAAGGGCAAATTGAAATTAACTAACTTTTCGCATGAAAACTAGATAAAAGAAAATGTATTTCATTTTAGTAGTAGGAATTTGGAAGGTGAGTTAAAGTTAAAGGACACATGGGGTAGTATAGTAGGCTGCGGATTTGATCTTTCTTCTGCAAATTTCCAAATAGGACAAAAACTATGTTGAGTCCTTTGGAAAAGTCACATGGATGTGACACTCCCTCAAGTTTCCTTCTAGCCCTATAATGCTAGAAAATGGACAATTTACAGGCTCTCTTTTAAGATATATCTGTTAAACAATTATGTCAAAAATAATGTTCTTTGATATCTTCTGAATAGGAACAAGAATTTGTGAAGACTGTGGGAATCAAGTATGAAATTGGACCACCTACGCTTTGCTGCTTGAAGCTCGCATTTCTGGATCCCATATCAGGCAAAATGACTGGAGAGTCTTTTTCCATTAAGTAAGTAGCACCTTCTGGTCACCGAATCTTCTTTTAATTCACCAACATGTTTTTATTAATTATTTTCTATTGTACAGCATATAGTGGTTCCTATCCTCAATCATGATGTGAATATTAGTGGCTTTTATTTTGATGGCCATATTTAAGTTTTTGGCAGATTAATTAGAACCTTAAATTATGTTTTTTTCTTTTGCTAAACTTTTATCTGGCACCATGAATTTAGTTTTAGAGGCAATCTTGTCAAGCACACTGACAGAAAGTTTTTTAACTTTTGCATAAGTTTAATGGGTTAGGCATAATTTCCATTAAACAGCCCTTTCTGTACTTGGAGTGCAAAGTGAAATCATTTCAGGGGTTCCTGCGATAAATGATTTTGCATATATGTACTGGGTGATACGTCATGACTTCACTCACAAGAAAAAAAATTTATTTTCTGCTTTTATATCTTTGTTTCTTTTTTTTTTAAACCCTTATCTTCCATCTTGGAGTCAATACCGTGTATTGGTTCCAAGGTAGAAGAGTGGTAAGGGCTAGGCAATGGGGGTGAAGTGACTTGCCCAAGGTCACACAGCTGGAGACCAGATTTGAACCTAGGACCTCCCATCTCTAAGCCTGGCTCTTTATCCACTGAACTACCCAGCTGCCCCCTATCTTTGTTTCTTTCTTTCTTTTTTTTTTTTAATTAAAAACCCTCACCTTCTGTCTTGGAGTCAATACTGTGTATTGGCTCCAAGGCAGAAGAGTGGTAAGGGTTAGGCAATGGGGGTCAAGTGACTTGCCCAGGGTCACACAGCTGGAAAGTGTCTGAGGTCAGATTTGAACCTAGGACCTCCCTTCTGTAGGCCTGGCTCTCAATGCAATTAGCTACCCAGCTGCCCCCTTTGTTTCTTAATACTAATAACCTTATGTAGAAACCTTGAATGAGTGGGAGCATATTAGTTATGGCAGAAGAACGCTGGCCTTGGAGGCAAAATACCTTTGCTTGCATCTCTGCCTGGGAGCAGCCACATGGTTCATCTTCCCTGGCCTCTCTGCCCTTTTTTTGCACTGTGGGGAGATGTAATTCTGCCACTGCCTACTTTGTAAGATTGTCAGGGAAAGATTTCTTTGAAGCTTTTAAGGCACTAGAAAAATTGTAGTTTGTTAGTATTACATATGCATTTTATAGGGATTGAAGTTGTCATAGTGAATCCTTTGCCATCTCTCTGCAGTAGAGTTGCCAGAGGTAGTGGAGCCAGCATGTATGTATTTTGGAAATATATCATTTTTTCCCCTCACAAAGGTACCATGATATGCCAGATGTCATTGACTTCCTTGTTCTCCATCAGTTTTATAATGAAGCCAAAGAAAGGAACTGGCAGACTGGTAAGTAGATTTTTGTCACCTTTTAGGGGTAGAAAACTTTAGGTATGGGATGATTTGGGGGGTTATGGTCATTGATTAACAAATCATCGAAATACATTTGTATTGTAGGGAAAAGGTGTGGTATGATGCTGAGATCAAAAAGCTAATTAACTAAAAAATTGCAGCAGCTTATCTCCATTGCTTTTTAAGTTTGTTAATGAGTAGTTCAATAAAATTACTAGTACACGTGAAGATGGAAGAATTGACGTGAGATTCGTCCAACACAGTATTTTCATTCTGACAGTTGCAACAAAGGAATGTTGAATGAATTCATAGGTTTTCCTCTGACATAATTTCAAAAACTTAAGGATGGTTCCCCTATTTTCCATGGATCTGAATTCCTGAATTTCTATAAATCTTTTTTAGATCTCTTCATCTTTATCCTCTGCAACTTATTAACAAGAACCCCTAGGTATGCCACCTATTGTATAAAGGATGACTTTTTTTGGTCCTGGGGGTTTTTTCACATCTGAAAATATTGCCCTTCATCTGGGAATTAAATGGTATACATTCTCTGTATTTTAATCATCTTGAATTTGATGTATCCCAATATTTTCTGGATGAATAATCTTAAAATTTAGTGATTTATAAAACCTAAATAACAGGTTCCTAATTCATCTAATTCAAAGATTCCCTTAACTTTTTTTTTGTATCATGGACCCCTTTTGGCAAGCCTTATGAAGCCTATTGATTCCTTCTAAGGTTGAAGGAAATCCTGAATTTCAGTTAGGTATTAGTGAAAATAAGAAGATTTAATAATTTTCCCATCCAAGTTTATAGCCCCTTGGAAAAATGTTTAATGGAACACGGCCCATTGATGCCAGCTTAAGAACTCCTGATCTTACCCAACCCCTTCTTTTGTCAAAAGGGTGCATCAATTTAGACTATACAATGGTTCTACTGTCCTTGAGATCATCTTATTAACTAATCACTCAACAAACATTTATTAAGCACCTGCTATGTGCCAGGCACTGTCACATTTCTCTGGCTCTTTTCTAGTTCTCTTGTACCTTTTTCGATTTGGTTTAACCAAAGTTGCTCTGTTTATTCCAGGTATAGATGCACCTTTGTCTTTGTATAATCAGAGTTGATCAATCATATTTATGTCTTTAAATCCATTCTTGCCATGCCTGGCATTTTGTCGGTCATAGAAGAATTTTGAACTTTTGTTTTCTAACTGTTCTATCTGCTTACTGCAAAATTTTTGGCTTGGGTCAAATCAGAGCCAATGATGCAAAACCAGATGCACTTTACCACAGTGATGGATACTTCCCCACACAACTTCATGCTCTTTTCTTGTAGTTTCTC
Organism: Monodelphis domestica; assembly: GCF_027887165.1. Lineage (NCBI taxonomy): Eukaryota > Metazoa > Chordata > Mammalia > Didelphimorphia > Didelphidae > Monodelphis > Monodelphis domestica. The sequence goes on from NC_077235.1 coordinate 28,201,265, forward strand.
TTTTTTTTTACTTGAAATTCCACTCTCTGGGAGATAAATATACTCAGTATATTTCCCTTTTTTGTCCTACATGATCATTTATACAATTCTTAAATCAGGCTCTCCCTATCTAGGGCTCTTATTCTTTACAGAAAGGGCCACCTACTTACTGTGAATACGTTTCCATTCAGAGAGCTATCCTATTCATCATTCTGACTCATGAACCACTTTCCTTTCCATGAACAATTGGCATAAAACCAAATCAGAGGTTTTTAAAAAATCTTATCTAATTTATGCTCACTTGATGCCCCTGAGCTCAAACATTTTGTGTTTTTTCTTAAAATAATTCTTTTTAATGGATATCTATCCATTCATATATATAAAAATACACATGAATCCTGGTTTATATATAATGACCAACAGACTATTGTTAACAAATATCATACAAGCATGTGTTAATTCCATGTGTTAATGTCCATTTCAATGACAAATATTTTATACCTGAAGCTGTCAGTGATTTCTTAATACGTGCCAATTCCATTCAGCTGGAAAGCTTTACAATAATATTCTACAGAATGACTGATAGATAATTTTCACCAAGTATGTGATAATTTGTGTATAATCAGTCACATGGCAATTTTTACCTATGCCACTCTTAGTGATTGAACAAGACTAGATGTGTTTCATGGACATATTTTCCCCCATCTTTTGAAAGATGCCTTTTTTCTAGTAAAGTAAAATCAAGTGGAAACAACCAAGAAAGAAACCATATCTTGACAACATGAGGAGCATTCCATACTTATCCCGTCCTGCCCCAACATAGAAGGAATGTATTTTTTCTGCTTTTTCCCCAAGCCCAAGATTGTTCATTGCAATTAATTTAAATTCCCAAACTACTTTTAACCTTAAGGGTTAAGTGAGTTATGTATGCCACCAAAGAATCACCTTGGTCTTAGATTAACTGAGTCCTTTAGTTTAATGGAAACCAAAGAAAACTATTCTCCTGTGGATGGAGAGTCAGTCACAGAATCAGTACAACTTGGATTTGGGTCTTCTTCCATTTAATGTACTAGCTGTATGACCATGTCAAACCAATTAATCCTTCAGTCATTTACCTAGTCAACTCTTCTAATCCTATAAAAGTTGTAAATTGGTTGTGGTCTGCAGTTGGTAGAAGGAATTTCTTTACTGTTAGCTTTTTATACTGATGACCGTACAAATCCAGACCCCTTTCTCTCAAACCCACCCACCACTCCCCCGTCCTCCAGCAGAAATAAAAAGCAGTTTTGATATTAGGGAGGTATCTGTAGTATACTTTCAAGAGCACTAATTTTGAATTTAGAGTTGAGTTCATATTCTAGCTCCACTACTAACTTACTTTGTAACCTTACATAAGTCACTTGACTTATCTAGGTTTCAGTTGCTTCACGTTTTCAATGAGAGTGTTCAATCAGTTCAACTTCTAAGGTTCCATCCAAATTCTAGGATTGTGTGATCCTATATAGCATGGAGAAGATTGTATGTATGGGTTCAACCCTTCTGGAATGCAGTTTCATTCTTTTTGCATAAAGCTCTCCAATAATCTTTGAGCTTTGATCCTACGATTCCAGGACTAGGTCCACTTCCCTAATTTAAGCCAGGGGGAAAAGACCAGTAAGTAAAAAGCATTTATTGCAGTTCCTTTTGTGGTGATAAAGAATTGGTATCTGGCGGGGGGTACCCATCAATTTCGGAGAAGAGCTGAATAAGTTATGGCATAGGAATGTAATGGATTCACTTTTGCTCCTGTAAGAAAAGATGATGGGGTTGGTTTCAGAGAAATCTGAATACTTGTATCATAAACTTAGGAACTTGTATTAACATAGTGATCAACTATAATTCCAGAGGACTTGTGATAAAATTTGTTACCCACCTCCAGAGAAAGAGACTCAGATTGAGTCATTTTTTCTTTTGGTACATGACCAGTGGGAGATTTTGTTTTGCTTGACTGTACATGCTAGTTTTGTGATAGGTTTGGGGTTTTTCCTCATTGGGGATGCAGGACAGAGAGAATGCAAACCTGAAACTAGATAACAATGATTTTTTTAAGAGGGGAGGGAAGATTTTATCTCTGTCGTGTGGGAAGGTACTACATTGGGAGATGTAAGATTTTTGAAGATTTTTGGTCTTCTCAATTTGAAGTTTGAATAACATAATAAGCAAAGAACTTTATTCTCCAATAAAGTAACAGAAAGTAACTATTTTAGCTTGCACAAGAGCTTTTGGAAAACAAGTAAAATGGGAAAAGTAAGTTTTACTTTTCTTAGGTATATTAAGTGATTATACTTGAATACTTTGAGTCCTTGATCTGATCCATATGGGCATTTATTTCCTCGGGTGGTGCACATTCCACCTTATCCTACCAGTGAGATTCTTATACATAGCCTCTTGTAAATTCTTCTGGAATGCCATCCATCCTAATAACAGTCATATTCAAGTTCTTGTTTGGATTTCTTCAAAGAAGCAAGTTTTAGAAGTGAGCCCTCAACTTCTAAAACTTGCTTCCTTGAAGAAACTGCTACCTGTATAGAAACCATGCTCTCCTAATCAGCTTACCTAAAGTGTCATTAATTTTTATCTAACTTATAATTCTTAATTCAGCTTAGTTTCTTGAATTTCTGACCCATAACACATTAAAAGTAGAAAACTAGAATAATGGTGGTGTTCAATTTGTTAGATGTTGGCACAATGAAAACAGAAGTGACATTGGACAGTGTGAGAATGAAATTGTAGTATATGTTTGTGATGGAATACTATTGTGCATTAAGAAATGACGAGCAGGAAATGTTGGAAAAACCTGGAAAGAGTTATGTGAATTCTTGGAAAGGGGAGAGTAGAACCAGGCCAACAGTCTACATAGTAATAGCAATATTACAAATGATTAGCTGCTCTCGGCAGTACAATGATAATAAGACAATTCCAAAGAAGTTATGCTGAAAAATGCTATCAGCCTCCAGAGAGAAAATTGATGGAATCTGAATGCAAATCAAAGCATACTTTTTTTAACGGTATTTTTCTTGTTTTTTTTATCTGTGTTTTCTTTTAGAACATGACCAATATGGAAATATGTTTTTCATGATAGCTCATGTATAACCTATATCAAACTGCTTGCTTTCCCAGTCCTAGCAAAGGGGGGAGGGAAGGCAGGGAAGGAGAGAATTTGGAACTCAAATTTTTTTTAAATGAATGTTAAAAAATTTTAGAATTGGGAAAAATACTTTCATAAAAAGAAATTACAAGTAGCTATTTTTATGTTATAGTATTGGAAGGGGTATCATCCAGTCACCTCAAAAATGTCTTTGACCAGAATCCTTATAGTTCTACATAAATCGATTTTAGTTGTTTCAACAAGAAGTAATATTAGTAATATGTTTTGAGTGCCTTTTAAAGATTCTCTTTAACAAAAATTTTAGGTGACAGATTTCGCAGTATAATAGATGATGCCTGGTGGTTCGGAACTGTGGAGAGTCAACAACCTTTCCAGCCAGAGTATCCTGATAGTTCTTTCCAGTGTTATAGTGTTCAGTAAGTATAGTGATTACACTGGTAATTTATCCAAATTTAATGCCACAATACTACATGAGCTTTATAAACCTCTTTGAACATGTTTTTAATCGGAGACTCTTAAATTATTACTTATCCATCTATCAGTTGAGATGTAGAAAACTATCTTTTCACTATTGGTCCATTGAGAGAAGCAAGGGAATATTAATTGGACTCCATTTGTTTTATTTTTCTTTAACTTTTTTTTATCTGTATTAAATAAGGCTTCTTTCTTTCTTTCCTTCCTTCCTCCCTCCCTCTCCCTCTCCCCTTCTCTCCTTTTCTTGCACCCTCCCTCTGTGTCTCTAGGAATATTATAGCTAACATTTTATTTGAGGAGTTCTGATGAATACACTATACTTGTTCCAGTCTTAGTTTTTCTAATAGTTTTCTTTTTAGGAGATCCTACAAAGTTTGTTTTGGGAGTTCACACTTATAGATTGGAAAAGAAGATATTCCTAACTTTGGGGTTCATACTAAAGATAGTAGGGTAATTGTTAATTCATCGAATGAAAAGCATTTTAAATAGATAAATTTAATAAATTTAAATAGGATAAAAACATATTTCCCAAAGTGGTCATTTCTTCCAGTTCTTGACTCAGAATTAGATATAAATTGGGGAGTGAAAGAACCAAAGCTATAAGTTCAATAGACTGAACTTCATAGTTGAAAGTCATTGTTAGTAGCCCACATTTCTTTCTTAAGGATTTACTTTTATCTAGTTAAAAATGATCTCTTAGAAAATATTAAATTTTCAGATAATATAAATATTTGTATCTTGTGTCTCTAAAAATATTTGAATCTGATTTCTGTCTCATTACTTTTTAATAGTTGGGACAATAACGAGAGAGAAAAGATGAGCCCTTGGGACATGGAACCAATTCCAGAAGGAAGTAAATATCCTTTCGAAAATTCATTCTTTTCCAGAAAGTAACATGACAGTCCTCAGGGATTAAAAATCAATTGTTTCTGATTTATTCTTCTTTCTACTAGCTGCCTTGCCAGATGAAGTTGGTGCTGGTGTCCCTGTATCTCAGGAAGAACTGACTTCTCTGCTCTACAGGCCCCAAGAAGGAGAATGGGGGGCTCATTCTAGGGATGAGGAGTGTGAAAGGATTATTCAAGGCATCGATCATCTTCTTACCCTGGGTATGATGAACATAAAAATGTGGGATGTGGGAACTTATTTCTACCCTCTAGAACAGAATCTAATTTCATAGTGTGCCATAGTCAGTTATATAATTCTCTTAATAAGGGAAGAAACTGATTTTTGTTTTCATAGTAGTGCTTTTAAATGGCTGGCCAAAGTAAAAAGTACTGTGCTTTCTCTGATGTTCTTTGGGAACCAATGGTAAAGGTAGACCTAAAAGTACATGGGTATCTTTGTCCTCCCCACGTCATTGTGGCTGGCAGTAAAGAGATAACCCTCTCCAGATCTCTGCCCCCTGACACTTTACATCTGATTCAGGTGGGTTCTTTGGGAGAGACTTTAGGTAAGTCATTTCTTTATTTGCGTGCTTTGCTAAACGTCACAACGTATATGATTAATGAAACATGGAGTTTGCCCACCAAACATCTACTAGGTTATTTGAAATATGACTTTGAAACCAAATGTTATAGTTTCTTTTTAGATCTTTTTTTATTCAAAATGTGTCGCTTCACCAAGTTGTATTCAAATTTACATCAGTGGAGCCAGGATATCAGGATGGGTAGATTGTGCTTCTTCTTCTAAGTGTAAACTCTTAAAAATTGAAAACAATATCAACTAATTCTCTGATATAGTCACCATCATTTTGAGCCATGTATTACAAGTATTCATGAGGAATGGATCTCATTTGTTAATAAGAAATGTTCTTTTGTTTTTTATATTATCTTGTTTGATCTTGTCCTTTGCAGATTTCGCTAGCCCTTTTGCAGTTCCAGTGGACCTTAGTGCCTACCCCTTGTATTGCACTGTAGTTGCTTATCCAACTGACCTCAACACAATTAGACGGAGACTTGAAAACCGGTTTTATAGGTCAGTTGAGTCCTTATAATTTTTGTAGAAAATACAAAACGTTGGTCATTTTTTTCTTTTGAGCTAGTTTGATATAGCATTGTTTGTGTTGTAGTACAAAATAAGAAATCATTTAAAATGACCCATCACAATTGTATCCAATTAATGTGGACCCAATTTGCATAATTTTTTAAAATGGTATGTTATTCTACATGGATAAATGTTTTCAAAATAACCAGTAGAACTGTTGCTTCTAAAATCATGTTTCTTGGCATTCTTTTCTTCCCTTCTTTCCCTACTCCTCAATCTTCTTCCCTTTCCCTCCCCACTCTCTCTCTCTCTCTGTGTCTCTCTCCTTCCCTCTCTCCCTCCATTCCGCCCTACCTCCAAATCACTTCTTACCCTGAACATACTGTGTTCATTCTTATTTGGCATTTAGTCTAAGATTCTGGTACCATAGCCACATACCTTGGGTTACATGGTCACACAAATTTCTTTTGTTTGAATATGTCATGTACATTAATTTGATCACTTGGTATATTATACAGAGTGTTGTTTCACATGGTTTTTATCTCTAAAATACTGGCATAAGCCTACTTACTATTGGCAACTAACAGGTCATTTTCCCTTTTATCAGGAGAATATCAGCATTGATGTGGGAGGTACGATATATTGAGCACAATGCTAGAACTTTCAATGAGCCCAACAGCCCTATAGTTAAAGCAGCCAAAGTTGTAACTGATGTTTTGCTTCGCTTTATCGGGTAAGAGAATAATTGGATTTCTCATAAGGACAGCTTTTTTTGATTTTAAATTGTCATGAAACACATTTTGGTTTGCCCTTTTGTTTTGCAGTGATCAGAGCTGTACCGATATTCTGTCTACATATAATAAAGTTAAGGCAGAAGATTTGATAAGTACTGAGGAAGATGGGGACCAGGATGTTAGCAATGAGGTAAGAATGTCAGAAAAAGTGAATAATCTGGAATGTTGCTTGAAACAAAAAAAGATGAAACATATGTTTAGTTGGCTATTATCAACTTTTCTGATCAACATCTGAATCTTTTTAACATTCAAACTCCCACCCATATTTTGAAGGAACATTTCAAAGTTGCTAGTGTTCAGAGACAGGTGAGCTATTAACGTGTTATGACTTAAAAGCTTGTAGTGAATCAAGTTTCAGTTTTTACAGTTTTGAAATGAATGCATTTAACATTCTTAGTGTTTATTTGGTAGGTCATGGACTAACTTCGAATTTGTATGAATTTTCTTATTTGTTGGATAGTATGTGTAAGCTTAACATATATTAACCTTAGTTTTCAGACTTTTGATTGGCCTCATAAGATGTCTTCATTTGCCCAAATGTATACAGCTTACACTATTCTTAGAAAATAGATGAAGCTGATAAATGTAATTATGTATTACTTGAGTGATTTAGATACTGTTGTTCATAAAATTAGGAAATCATAGGAAATCCCATTTGATTTTTTTTTTATTACCACAAAGCACAAATAATTATCCTACATAATTTTGTGTTTTATTTTTCACCTAGCACATGGCTTCAGGTTAGGCTATCACAATAAGTTTTCTTCCAGCAAAATGGCACAGAATTTAACTGCCAAATTAATGAGGATAAATGCTATTCATTGGCCCCATCTTATAATAAGGGATTTATTCTGGTTTCAGTTCATTTATGGCTTGGTTTTGAGAGGCTTTTTTATTTATCCCTCCTGGGGCACGTGGCCTATATTTTTAGAAGCTGCCCAAATGTATACATATGGCTCTAATAAGTTCGGCCTCTTTCTTGTTAAAATAGCCGTTTCCTGTAGTATAACCTCAAATCGTAGCCCACACTTCTACACATTCACATTTTAGAATTGGGTTTCTTTTTTTCTTCTTAAGTAAAATTGACTTCTTAAAGCACTGAGATCAACCAGTCACTAATTATGTGTATGTATTTCTGCATGCACATAGGCAGAATAATGTGAATATTTAGCTTTCTTTCTCTTTTTAACCAACTATCAAGAGATTGGTGCTAATGATTTTTCTTGTTTCCACTCATATTGGAGGAGGAGGAGGAGGAGGAGGAGGAGGAGGAGGAGGAGGAGGAGGAGGAGGAGGAGGAGGAGGAAAAAGAGGGAGGTTGGGAAGAGGAAGAAAGGCATTTTTTTCAAACTATCCCCCTGCAGCCTTTTTTTGTTTTGTTTTCTTACTGTCACCAAGAAAGGAAACTCTGAGTACTGTTTTGGCTACTTTAGATTATTAATTATTCAGGTAGTTTAGAAAACTTTCATTATAATTTTCTTTTCTTAATTTCTAGGTGGTAGAAACACCAGATTTAGATTCTGATGGGCCTGGAACATCCTCTGGAATAACAGTAAGTAAAGGAGCTAACTGCTGAGAAGGAAGTACTTTATTCAAAATTTTCCACACTAATAAACATATAACTTTCTTTAAGTTGCATTTTTCCTTGTAAAGCTAAGGGACTTCATGAAAAGGATATTTATTATAAAGTGAAATTCATATGTACCTACAATGGGTTGATTCAGTAAAAAGAGTAAATGTTGTTTTAAGTGTTAGAATGGAAAACTTGAGTTGCTGGGATTTATGTGGGGCTTGCAAGTGTGCTTCTTTACCTTTTGGAGATTCCATGAAGTATACTCTTAAAACAGTAAACCCACTTATTTTTTTCTCCATTTTAAGAGGAGAACATTTTATTATCCTGGGTATTTAGGTGGCACAGTGGATAGAGTGCTGCATCTGGAGGCAGGAAGACTCAGCTTTGCAAGTTCATATCTAGTCTTAGATACTTCCTAGCTCTGTGATCCTGAGCAAACATAGTCTAGATACTTCCTAGCTGTGTGATCCTGAGCAAACCACATAACCTTGCTTGCCTCAGTTTCCTCAACTGTAAAATGAGTTGGAGAAGGAAATGGTAAACTACTCTAGTACCTTTGCCACAAAAACCCCAATGAAGAGTTGGACACGACTGAAAAGGTGTCAAAAAATGATGTAACAACAAATTGCATTATGTTTCCTTAATTACTTGCTCTTATTTTGATTGTTAATTAAGAAACTAGGAAAATAATTTTTTAATGAAGGTCATTTCACTAAAAGTTTTTGAGTATCTAGTACAGTGATGGTGGCAAACCTTTTAGAGACTGAGTGCCCAAACAACAACCCTCAAGCCACATGTGAGCCCCCTGCCTTACCACCAACAAGGGAGGGATGAAGGGCTCCCATTGGGCTGCTGGGCAGAGGGGCGGGTCATTTGTTGTGAGAAATGTCTTCAGGCATGCATGGAGAGGGGGAGGAAAGCAGCCCCCTCTGGCACGCATGTCATAGGTTCGCCAACACAGACCTAATATGTACAAATCCCTGTTATACACTATAATCTTAGCTTTTAAATGTAGTTTCCCATAAAACTTCTAGGTAAGATGCCCATCCAAAACTTCCATCCAAGCAACTCCTGTTGAATGGGTAAAACAGTGTAAAGAACTTTTGAGCCTCATTTATGAACGTGAAGACTCTGAGCCCTTTCGACAACCAGTTGATCATTTGTCTTATCCGGTAAGTGTGTCCTTCCTTCAGTGAGAACCAGCGCTGTCTCACTCTATATACAGGAACTTTCCATATGTAATTCCTAATGTCACTGACTTGTGGAATTCCTGTGTATGCCTAGTCTGAAAATCACACTCTGTACCCTGAGACTCTTTCTATACTTCAGTACAGTAGATTTTATCACATTATAGACAGTGAGTGAATAAATGACAAACTATTCCAGTTCTGCTTAGTCTTAATGGATCTTTTTTACCTAGTACAATCCCAAACACATTTTCAATACAATAATGACCACGTTTCATTTTAGCCGAGAGAAGCAAATTGGAAAAAGGTCACCTTAGAAATTATTTCTGATGTTATTTATATTGGGTTTTTTAAAAAGCAGTCTGGTGTGAAGTCTGTGGACTTCCTCTCTCAGAATAATGTTTCTAAATGCATAAAATTATATGTAAAATAGCAAAGGAAACCAATTATTTTCAAATCTTTATTAAAATATTTTAAAAGAGTAAATTCATGGACCTCTTGGTTGAGAAGGTCTTCATTACACCCTCTCCCCCCAACTCATCACTCCTAAGATATCTTCATCTATCCACAAGTTCTTTCTTAGAAATGTCATTTTAGCTCAGGGAAGGCGTTTTCAAAACAAAAATTGTTAAATCTTCCAAATCTTTGACCTTTTTTTTTTTTTGGATGGACAGATCCATTTTATCTTCTGGGATAATATCATAATAACTAGGAAAGAAAGGTTCAAGATCATTTGTAGCTACTGTATAGCATTCTTATTTGGGAACTGTTGCATTGTCAACATTAATATTTTCTTAATGGCAATCTGAATACATAGTATGTGCTCTCTGTTCTGCTTGGGTAAGCAGCAGCAAGGAAAAGGATTGCCACAACCCATTATTCTTAGCATTTGCATCAAAAAGCCTCTTGGAAAACAAACTTTTTTAAAAACTGATTTTTCCTTATTAAAATGAACCTTTTCATAATTTTTTCAAAACTCTCCCCACTTTTCTGATTTTTTTCTCTTTGCTTCTTAAAAAAAACAAAACAAAAACAAAAACAACATAACCCTGAAAAAGGTTACAATCTACTGTTTATTGGAATTCTACTTGAAGATTTCTCTTGGCCATTTCCCGAGAAGCATAAGTTTATTTAGAAGAGCTAAGGTTGTACTGATAACAGCATTTGCCTCCCTATGAATTCCTAGATAAGCCCTGGATTGTGATTTTCAATCATCAGGTTTTGACAATTATAAAATTCTTTTTCTCTATGGTTTTTAGATTCTGAATTGATTGCCTAAAAGCCATTTTGAATAGAAATTAACTTTTTTTTTTTAACAACAAAAAGATTCATCTGGAGCCCTTTGAGTCCCTCGCTTAAAGGTAAGAAGGGCCAAGTTGAGGAACTTTTTTTTAAAGAGGATTTTTTTTTCTTACTGCTTTCTGATTTCTTCTTTGCAGAGAATGTAATGTTTTTATTGTTTCAAAATTCTAGATAGACTGGGAGAAATTAATTTTGAGCCTTTTATGCTAAAGATTTTGATTCCCCCCTCCCCTACCTGAAACAGTAAGGGAATGTTTTCTTGAAAACATTCAAGTTGAAGTCTTGAACCTACTCAGTAAGTCTTTGTAGTAGTGAGTTGAATCCTGAAAATGTTTATTTCTATTGTCCCATGCCATAGAGCAAGCCTTTTAGAAGCAGGGAGGGCAGTGGATTGGTTGGCAATATATGATTATTAGAAAACTTTACTATCTTTTTACACATTGGAAACTCTACAGAGATGGAGTCAAGGAATCCAACCTCCTTAATGATTGGTATTCTCTATTTTATCCTTGCACGGCCATTTTCATCTTCAGACAATGGGAGTAGGAGCTAAGGGCCTTCCTGGTCTTGTACTTCTAGGAAGAGCTCCAGAGATCTCTAAATCTGATAGTTGTTTTGGTTTGGAAACACTGGGATGTTTAGGGTGGTTTGGGTGGTACTGTTTAAAACAAAATGGAAGTCATAAAGTATATGGTTATGCTAAGCAAACCTCTCTCTTCATGTGTATTATTGAACACTGTTGCCAAGATTTAGATATGATAACATACATTAATACTTTTAGGATTATCAAGATATTATAGACACTCCTATGGACTTCAGCACTGTGAAAGAAACTTTGGAAGCAGGAAACTATGCCAGTCCTTTGGAATTTTATAAGGATGTTCGCCTAATATTCACCAACTCAAAAGCTTATACTCCTAATAAAAAGTCAAGGGTATGAGTATTCTTCATGGAATAATTATTTTAACCATTTTGTAAAAAACAAAAACACCTCCCCCCCCCCCAAATTCCTTGAACCTCATCTAGGCAACTTGTCACTTTTTAAACAGTTAAGTAAGGTGCTGTATGAAGATAATAACTTAGTCACTTGAAATATCTTTGCTAAAACATGAATTATTGAGCATGCATGTTGCATATTAAGGTATTTTTGCATATCAGTGATATTAAATTAACTTGTATTCCTTTCACTTGCCTTCTATTCATGTTTGTACATTGTACTTCAGTCTGTCAGAGAAAGATCAAGACAATAAATAGTAAGTAGTAAGAGGAAAATTAGGCAAGTGTTAACGTTTTGGTTTAAAAAAATCATTTGGGAGAAAAGTGGTTGGTATTGTGATGTAGCAAAAATGAAGTACTGGAACAATCTGTAGGCTTCTTTTTGTTACCCTCATTTCCATAGTTGGGTATGATCACTCTTCTAAGCCTTTAGCACTTTAACTTCATTAAATATTTCCCCAATACCCTCTTTATGTCTATACATATAATATAAATTATATATTAGAGGGAGCAAAACAGGCAGTTTTTAATATATTCTCCACTGGTATCATATTTACCTGGAGTCAATTTTCAATGATGCTTTTTCTCACCAAATAGTCCTATGTAAATAGGTTCGATTGTAGTTCATTTATCATTTTGGTGAGTGAAATTTCATGTGTTGAATATCAGTTTTGTCTGAAATGATGATGCTGACTCATAGTCTTTGTTTTAATAGAACTAAGTTCTGTTTCCTGGTTTCAGATCTACAGCATGACTCTTCGCTTATCTGCCTTATTTGAAAATCATATTAAAAATATAATCTCTGATTATAAATCTACCATCCAGTGTCAGAAGAGGAAACAGCCCCCATACAGAAAACGCCTCCAGAGCAGCAGTAGTTCACCAACTAGTAGCAGAGCATCAAGGTAATTGTACACCATTGTTTTCCGTATTATAAATGAACCATGTTATAATTTGACCAAACTCTCCAATAATTTTGCTGTCCTTTTCCTTTTGCTGTTTTTTTTCATTTTCTTCCCTCAAGTGCTTACTATGTATATAATAGGTAATCATTTTACTACTCATTCATCATCATCATTGTTTAGGACATGTCTAATGTGGAATAGTTTATTTAAGAGCTAAAAGGAGTATTGTGGTTTTTTTTCTTTTTTTAATTTAATTTTATTGATTAAGACAATTTTTCCATGGTTACATGAATCATGTTCTTTCCCTCTCCCCCCACCCCCCTCCCACAGCCAATGTGCAATTGCATGTGCCATTAATCAAGACCTATTTCCATATTATTGATATTTGCACTGGGGTAATGGTTTAGTCTACATCCCCTTCGAACCATGTGATCAAGCAGTTGTTTTTCTTCTCTGTTTCTACTACCACACTTCTTTATCTGGATGTGGATAGTGTTCTTTCTCATAAGTCCCTCAAATGTCTTGGATCATTGTATTGCTACTAGTAGGGAAGTCCATTACATTCAATTGTGCCACAGTATATCCGTCTCTGTGTACAATGTTCTCCTGGTTCTGTTCATTTCACTCTACATCAGTTCACTGAAGTCTTTCCAGTCTCCATGGAATTCCTCCAGTTTATTATTCCTTTGAGCACAATAGTATTCCATCACCAACAGATACCACAATTTGTTCATCCATTTCCCAATTGAAGGGCATCCCCTCATTTTCTAATTTTTTTTGCCACCACAAAGAGCGCAGCTATGAATATTCTTGTATAGGTCTTTTTCCTTATGATCTCTTTGGGATATAAACTCAGCAGTGGTATGGCTGGATCAAAGGGCAAGCAATCTTAGAGCATAGTTCCAAATTGCCTTCCAGAGTGATTGGATCAATTCACAACTCCACCAACAATGCATTAATGTCCCAATTTTGCCACAGCCCCTCTAGCATTCATTATTTTCCTTTGCTGTCATGTTAGCCAATCTGCTAGGTGTGAGGTGGTACCTCAGAGTTGTTTTGATTTGCATCTCTCTTATTATAAAAAGATTTAGAACACTTTTTCATGTGCTTATTGATAGTTTTGATTTCTTTATCTTAAAATTGCCTATTCATGCCCCAAAAGGAACATTGTTAATGATTCTGGGGTTCCTTTTTTGTGACCCTTACTTCTTTCACTAGTGCTTTCTTCCTGTGGTGTTCAATTGGTAGACCACTGACCTGGGAATTAGGAGACCTGGAGTCTTGATAGTCTTACCAGTGTGTGACCAATGAGCAAAGAAATTGCCATGCATTTCCCATTCTATCTCTGATAGTTATTGTGATAATGAAAGAGAGAGGCTATGAAAGACTGAGTTTAAAGGAGAAAATAAGCCCAAAATATTATCATACTTTGCATAATAGGTGTCATTATACATTATAAATAGATTATAAAATACTACAAGTATTACCCATTATAAATACTTACACTACTGTACAGATGTGGGCTGGGCTGTATTTGTTTGGACTATAACATTCAGTAACAACTTAACCTGAAATGGTAATTACTCCTTTGATCATTGGTCATGTGTAAGGAAAACTTGATGAAAAAGATCCAACTTAAAGAAAAGAATCACAAGAGCTTCAGCTCCTAACTATCTTTGAAGCTAAGAATTCATTTTGGCCCCGTTCTGGCAGTGGGACGTGTCTTAGCAAGAGGTGTTAAAGCATAATTGAGAAATGTTTGACAAAATTAGAATAATACTACATAAATAATGCTGATTTGTCGTTTTCAAAATTTCAATATGCAACTGTAGGAATCTTTTTTTATTTGCATTTGACACCAGCACTCTAAACAACTTTCTAAGACTAATTCCAGAGAAGGTGCCTACCTGAATTGATAGGGGGAATTTCCTTACCTGGCTGTTCTTTAAACCATTTAAATCACACGTCTGGTTCCTTTCCCTATCCCCAACTTTCATAGCAAGTGTAAAGAGTTACTCATCTGAAAATAAGCAATCAATTAATTAAGAAGCTTTACTCAATCATTTAATGCTACAAATTGGTTTGCATTTGTGATATAATCATGTCTTTTTAAGTAGGTAGGTTGTTTCATTTTATTCTTGAGAAGTATTACTTAGGAGCCATGCCATTTTCCCATCCTATAAAAATACATGTTGTGCCTTTGTCATGGGACAGGGTTTGGGGCTGAAGATGACATGCTTTGTAATTTATTATTTTTAGTGGAAAAAAATCTACTTCACCCTGAAACCCAGTTTTGTAATCAAAATTGTCCTTTTATCCTTTGTAATCCTCTCTCCTTTTGTTTGGTCAGGAACACTTTGCTGTATCCATAGATCTGAAGAGTTGCTTCTTTCTTGAACCCCCTTTTCTCATGTCACCCTGTTTATGTCTTAGTCATGTAGATATTGGGATATTCTTATTTTCTGCCCGAACGTTTTCTAGTTTCATCATTTGGTGAGTTCTTACCCCAATATCTGGATTTATAAGTTTATCAACCACTGGACTTCTTCTCTCCTTCTTTCTTATCCACTACTTTGTATCCACTACTTTACTACTTTGTAGTATGATTTGAGATCTGGTTCTGGAAGATAGACCACCTTTGCTGTTTTTTATTCTTCATTATGTCCATTCTAGAATTTTTATTCTTCCAAATGTATTTCCTTGGGTTTTTTTTCCTAGCTCTCAGTGACCCTTTTGTGTGATTAGTGTGGTCCTGAATAAATAAAATAGTTTATGCTATCTAGGCATTATATTGACTTGGTCTTTCCCTGAGCAATTAAGGTCTCCAATTATTTAGGTCTCTCTTCCAATCTGTTACAAATTTTATCCTTTCAACAGCCTTAGGAGGTTGGTACAATTATTGTCTTCATCTTACATATCAGGAAACTGAAGCAGACAGGTTAAGCCTAACCCTAACCCAAGGTTACACAGCTTGGAAGTCTCTTTTTAGGGCAGATCTGAATTCCGGTCTTCCTGAACCCAGGTCCAGTTCTCTAGCCACAGTGCCACCTTGTTGCTTCTATTACATTCATGTAGTTTTTATGTATGCCTTTGTAAATAGAGTCCCAAATGTTTTATGCATTCTATAGTTATTTTAAATGGAATTTTTCTTTTGCTTCTTCCTATAATTTTTTGGTAATATGTAGAAATGCTAATGATATAGATTTATTTTGCATCCTGCAAATAAGATAAAGTTATTGTTTCATTTAATTGTTAGTTAGCAATGTCATTTTATGTCCCATTTGCCTAGGTTTATTTCTCTCTCAAAGCCATAGCATTTCAAGCCTTGTATTAAATATCGATGGTGGTAAAGCCATGAACTTTATTCCCATGATACATAATTCCGACTTTTTATTTTAAAACAGATAATACATAGATTAAGGAATGATCCATTTGTCACAAGGCCATCTATTATTTTTCCCAGGAATATGTATTGTCGTCTGTTAAAAGCTTTCTTTTTTTTTTCTATATTAATAATAGGATTTTTGTTCTTGTTAGTAATCTGATTTATTGTGTTCAGAGCCTTCACAGTACCCTGCACATAGTAAACATTTAGTAAATGCTTGTTTCCTTTACTTAATTCCATTTTTTCCTTTTCTCAATATTAGACCAACACTGCATTCTTGGTATAAATTCAATCTGGTCATTATGGATAGCTTGCAATGTGTTGCTATGGCAACCTCCATGCTATCTTATTTAGAATTTTTGCATCAATATTCATTATGGATATTTGTATAGAGTTCCCCACTGTGACTCCCCACCCCACCCCTGTTTGTCTCTCCTTGGTTTAGAAACCAAATCCCCTTCAAAAAACACGTTTTAAATCTTTTTAAAATTTGTGTTTATCTTTTTTTTTTCACCAGAACACCAGCTCTTATTTTCATTCATTAATCAATTATGTTTTGCGAATCTCTTCTTTGATTTTGAAGATCACTGTTTTGCTACTTAATTAGTTTTTGTCATTTGTTGCTTTTTGAGGGTTTCATTTTTGGGTGGGGTTTTTTTTTTTGTAGTTGCCTGACCATTTTGTTGCTCTGTTCTTTCTCTTTTCTACTGATAACATTTTTGCATTAAAGATTAAAATGTCCCTTAAGGACCATTTTGACTGCATCTCAACAATTTTGTTATCATGTCATTATCTTTAACATTTCTACTTTTATGCTTTTGTGAGGTTATCATGCCCTAACACACGATCACTTTTTATAAAGGTGTCGTGCATAGCCAAGATCACGTGTACTTTTTATTTTGTGCATAGCCAAGATCACGTGTACTTTTTATTCTAAGGTAATAATGACCGTAGCACTTTCTCCTCTAATTTGTATAAATTTGTATAACACTTTGGGAGGGAGAGGAGTAGCAAATTTGTCTAAATTTGAAAAGCATACATTAAAGTCTGTTTTCGCTATTGCCTTGTCAGAGAGCATGATTGTACCTTTGCCTTTTTAAAAATGTTAGCTGAAACATAAGAGAATTTTTCCCCAGCCTCTTATTTTAACTCTTTGTGCATGTTTGTTTCAAATTGTTTCCTATAAAGAACATATTGTTGGATTCTGCTTTCTGAAGAATGAGATCATTAGGATTATGAAGTATATTCTTTTTATCTTTTTTCTACTTTGTTTTGTATCACCTCTTTATAAAGAAGTAACTTTTCTTTAGCCTGCTTCTGTTCTCCTTCCCCGCCCCTTTTCACTTTACTTCATCATGAGCCTACTTACATGTTCTTATTTTTAATTTCCTTTTAAATCCACTATGTGATCCATATTTCATAGTTTCTTTTGCTTAGAACTAACTCAGTTTTCTTACTTCTTCCAGTTCCTCCTCTTTCCTGTTGAATTAATTGAATTTCTGCATCCATGTATCATGTAGTGTCAGCTTATTCCCTTATCCCTTATGGATTGTACTCTTACACTTGCATATTCTTCATATTTGAGATAATTTGCCCATTCTTGTTTTTCCTTCTCCCATGTATTTTTTTCTCCTCCTTTTCCTTCCTTTTAAGATTATCAAAACATAAAAAAGTAGTCTCTGCATCTTATTAGACTTCCCTCTATGACCCTTGATGGGGTTCTGAGTGATCACGTGTATAATCGCCCCATATTAGAATATCACTCATTAATCATTGCTTAGACTCTTATAATTGTTTGTTCATATTTCAGAGTTCCTATTCAGCTCAAGTTGTTGTTGTTGTTTAACCAGCAATGTTTAGAAAGCCCTCTATTTTATTAAAGATTCGTTTTTCCCCCATGGTTTAGATTTATGCTTTCCAGGTAAGTAATTCTTAAGTAAGTCACACATTGCTATCCTTTGCCAAGCTTTCTTCTCTTTTATAAAGGTTGTTACTAAATCATGTGATCCTGACCATGGTTCATTGATACTTGCATTGTTCTGGATGCTTACAATAATTTTTTCTTGTCCTGGAATCTCTGAGTTTTTATTGTGATTTTCCTAGAAATACTCATTTTAAGGTTTGTTTTAGGATGAATTTATTGATGAATTCTTTCAGTTTCCACTTTGCCTTCTGGTTCAAAGAAATCTGGGCAACTTTCTTTTTTTGTCTGTCTGTCTGTCTGTCTGTCATTTGTTTGTTTTGTTTGTTTATTTTTATATAAGTTACTTCTTGCATACATTGATTTCTTCCTGAGTAGGCAGTGGAATACAAACATAAATAGAGGATCATGTGGCCTAATAGATACACTTGGACTTCAGTTCAAATTTTGCATTAGCTGTGTGACATTGAATAAGTTATTTAAATTCTCTAAGCCTCAATTTTCCCATTTATAATATTAGGATAAATATAGATCATTGTAAAGATAGAATGAGATGTGTAAAGTCCATTGCAAACCTTAAAGTGTTATAAATACAAAAATAGGAACTGTTCTGTCATTTAAATTTCATATTATTAGATTTGACACAAAGTTTCAGTCCATAATCACCTCTTTGAATATTGATCAAAAAATCTAAAATAATTAATTATCCCCATGATAATACTATATTTTTCATCACAGATATTGATAAAATTTATTCAGCAAAATAGTCCTACCAATTGAGACCTATGGTGCCTTATTATAGGCATTTCTCCTAGTTGAAAGCAATGAAAGCAAAAAAATCCTTATTTATTGGATCTAGTCTAGCTCCAAATTCACCTCAGTACACAATATCAAAATTTATCTCACCATTATTTACATATGGTATCATAAAAAAGCTTTTAGATGGGCAATTTTCTTTTAAAATTTTTTTTTGGATTTTATTTTCAAGGAGCAAATATCTTCCTTCCCTCCCTCTCCCTCCTCTAGTTGAGAACAAAAGAAAAATGAAATCTTAAAAACACGTTAAGAAAAAAAGAAATTCTACATTGGCCACGTCCTATATATCTATATCTATATCTATTTCATTCTCCTTTCTGAGTACTTCATCTTTCTGTCAGAAGGGTAGAGAGCATGTCTGATCATTAGCCCTGTGGAATCATGGTTGTTCAGAGTTGCCAAGTCTTTCCAAGTTCTTCATCTTTACCTTATTGTTGACTTTGTATAAATTGTTCCTGTCACTCAATATCAGTTCATAAAACTCTTCCCAGGTCTTTCTGAAGCCATCTCCTCATGATTTCTTAGAGCTCAATAACATTACATTACATTTATATACCATAGCTTGCTCAACTCTTCCCCAATTTGTGCATAGCTCCTCAAATTCTTCCTTCTTTGGCTTTTCAACAAGAGCTTGAAATATTTTTGTGCCTTCTTTAGATTTTGTCTTGTCTAGTACTAATCCTTATCCTCCTTTCCCCATTTCCCCTTTCTGTCTGTGTGTCTGTCTATCTTTCTTTCTATGCCTTTGTGTATACATATGTATTTTACTGTCCTTTGGCTAGTTCAAAGTCGGTAGAGCATGAGACTCTTAATCTCAGGGTCGTGGGTGAAGTCTCCAGGTGTAACGACTTTTCGTGCCACTGGACCCAGGCTTCCAACGCCGAGAGAGTGGGACTGTCTCTGTGCATCGACTTTTCCACTTAAATCTTCATGCACAAGTGTCTTTGTGCACAAAAACACACAAAGACAATCGTCATCCTCGGTTCGAGAGACAACCAACAGGCTAGTTCAAATGAGTGATGTTGAAGATATCAGCATGTGGGTTTTTAAATTAATATACAATAATTATTGCATTTTAAAAGTTAATAATAACTTGAAATAAAAAGCTAGAGTAAAACCTGCCTAACTCGACAGTGTGGAAGAGGAAGAAGAGAGAGAGGGAGGAGTCCTAGCAAATTTAAATATGATCGGGTAATACAGAAAGGAATTGTAGGTAATGTAGTTTTTAGGGGTTCATGCATTTCCAACTATACAAGCAGTTCCCCCCACCTCCTCTTTATCCTTATAGATACTTACACATTTTGCTTATGAGTTCATTTTCGTGAAACCCCTCCTCATACTCCCCAAGCATATTCCTCTTTCTCTTTATTTCCAGTCTTCTCTGGAAGACTGTCTCTTCAAGACAACAGAGCCGCTTGTCTAATTAAACTCTCTCTGTGACTACTGATAATGGTAGGGTTTAGAGGGGACACATGTATCATCTCCTCATATTTGAATGCAGATAGTTTATTCTTGTTTAGTCCCTTATGATTCTTCATTCATATTTACCTTTTTTTCTCTACTCCTGAACTTGATCCTCACAATTTCTACACTGTTTTGGTCTTTTCATCAAGAATGCTTGGAAGTTTTCTGTTTCATTAAAAGTCTGTTTTTTCCCCATATAATTTTGCTATTTTGTTAGGTAAATTATTCTTGACTACAGCCCTCTATCTTTTACCTCTAGAATATTTGTATTCCAAATTCTCCCCTACTTCACAGTGGTGGCTGTTCAATGATGTGTGGTCCTCTCTGTGGCTCTTCAGTACTTGAATGATCTTTCTGTCTGCTTGCAGTATCGTTTCTCTGATCTCAAAGCTCTGGATTTGAGCTCTAATGGTTCCTTGGAAATGTTCTTGGGAGTTTTCATTTTAGAGTTTCTCACAGTAGATAACAGATGCATCCTTTTTTTCATTTGCTCTCTGGTTCTGTGAGCTCTGGACAGTTCTATGATTTCTTTGAAATACAATGTCTAAGCTCTTTTTGATCGTGGCTTCCAGGTATACGGTGATTCTTATATTTTTTCTCCTTGGTGTTTTCCAGGCCAGTTGTCTTTACCGAGAGATATCTTATGTTGTCATCTATTTTTCAGACTTTGTTTTGATATTTCTTATCTCATGTAAATCATTGGCTTCTTTTGGTCTCTTCTAGTTCCTTTTTCAATGCTTTCGTCTATAGATTTCCCTACTTTTTCCTCTTAATAGTCTTATTTCATTTGCATTTAACTGTTACTATTTAATTGTTTTTAAACAAATGTAAGCTCTTTTTAAATGATTTCTTTGGGCTGCTAGATGGTGTGGTATAGAGAGTACTAAGCCTGGGATCAGGAAGATTTCAGTTCATATTTGGCCTGTGACCCTGGACAAGCCACTCTTTGCCTCTGTTTACTTACATGGTGAATAGTAATAGCACCTACTTCTTAGGTTTATTGTGAAGACCAAATAAGATAATAATTGTAGAGCACTTAGCATAGTACCTGGTATATAGGTGCTATGTAAGTACTGCTATTATTATTATTATTATTATTATTATTATTATTATTATTATTATTATTATTAGTCAACTCTTGCTTCATGTCTTCCAACAATTCTGATGTGTCCAGGGTCTGTTTTCTTCTAGGTTTTGTTTGTAGTTATTTTGAAGCCATTCTCTTCTGAGTTTATGTCTTGAGCATCCCTCTCACCATAATACATTTTTATAGTGACATTCTTTTTTTGTTTGCTTATTCTTCCTGCCTACTTCCTGACTTTCTGTTTTATGTTAGGGCTGGTCTCTGAGCACTTCTGAAGGGCAAGGCTGGTCTAACTTTGATGCTGCTTTCTTTTCCTTCTTTTTTTAAAACCCTTACCTTCCATCTTGGAATCAATACTGTGGATTGGTTCCAAGGCAGAAGAGTAGTAAGGGTTAGCTAATGGGGGTTCAGTGACTTGCCCAGGATCGCACAGCTAGGAAGTGTCTGAGGTCAGATTTGAACCTAGGACTTCCTGTGTTCTCCCTCCTGGCTCTCCATCCCGAGCCACCCAGCTGTCCCCTGATGCTGCCCAAGTGATATAATATAGGCGAAATCCTGAATGTTGTCTTCCTGTTCTAATTTCTATAACTTGCCAACCTAAAAGTTTTGATCTCAGCAATATAACTATGAGCTTGCTCCTGGTTTAAAGCAGCTAGGTAAGCTTGGATAGATAGACTGTTTCAGGATTCAGCCATCATCAGCCAACTAGATGGTCCTGCAGGTTCAGAGTGACAGAACTATGGACTCTTTTTTTGTTCTGGTCTCCCTGCTCTGGTCATTTCACCATAGACTTCAGAATGTACTGACTGCCAGTGTTCAAGATTCAGACTCAGCAATGTCATTGCTTCCCTCCCTGGACTACCACCTCTAGGTGCAGTTCCTCTTCTCATACGGAACTAGATCTTTAGGGTTTGAGTGACAGAGTTACCAGATAGTATCGGATCTTATTACCCACACAAAGACTGTCTCATCTATGCAGGATCTGCGACCTCTTTTCTTCCTAATACACAACTGTAAACCCTTGTTCATGTCCCATACTGGAAGGTCCCACTGAATACTCCTGGCTAAAGCCTGTGCATGGACCTCTCTGTATTCCTCTGCCAATCTAAGCTGGGAAAAGGATTTACTTGGAGATTTTTTTCTTTGAATTTCCTAGTCAGGACTCCTTCCGTGTGGTACATTTTCTAGATCTTTGTAGAAGAGTTGTGAGAGATTTGGGCAAAATTGCTTCCTCCTACTCTGCCTTCTTGGCCAGTTCATCCTTCCTTATGCTTTATACTTTTAAAAAGTACTCCCCTATAGATTTTTATTCCAATTCATGACGATATTGACAGATTGTCAGATTTTTGTAATTCTTTGTGCCCAAGTAAAGGATAGACTAGAGTTCTCAGGCATGGGTCCCTTTATACTTCTAGACCCCAAATGGGGTGATTGAAAATGAATCAATCCACTGATAATTCCGCGAGGTGACACAATAGGTATCTTTGCATTTAAGAGTCAAGATGATCAAAACTCAAATCCTGCCTTAGGCACTTAATGTGTGCCTCTAGACAAGTCACTCACTTAAGCTCTCAGCCTCAGTTTCCTCATCTGTCAAAATAGTTAATAAAATGAACCCTACCTCGCAGGATTATTGTGATAATTGTGTGTGTGTGTGTGTGTGTGTGTGTGTGTGTGTGTGTGTGTGTGTGTGCAAGTACTCGATACATTTTAAAGTGCCATATAAATGCTAGTTATTATTATTTCATTTATTACTAGAATCTGTCAAATTTAATACTATTTGGAAATATATCATTTAACTTTACCAAAATAGGTATTTGGGGGGCATTTCCTAAATGTTCTCATGCTAAAAATATTTTTGTTGTACATTTCAAACCCAGAGCATCTACTTATGATTGAATATTCTTGGTTTTAGTCCAAAAGGAAAACGGAAACAACTGAAGACCAATTCTCCAACTGACCAAAATACCTCACTGCCTTTGACCTGGACTAGCTCTTCTGTCTCATCTCATGGTAAAAATGCTCATTTGTTTTCCAATTCCATCAAGTACTGGCTTGAAAAAGTATGACCTAAGAGGTTCTAGCCCTGACTACAGTGTGCTCCTATCCTTTGAAGAGCTGCCTATTACTTACCATCTGACTAGGTGAATTAGCTTCCTCTGCTGTAAAATGAGGTTGGCCTCTGCAGCCCCAAACACCTTAAATCTTGTGCTTCTGTTAGCTAGGTATTTAACTGCTCAGTCCCATTTACCTCGAGAAATGAAGAGTTTTGACTAGATCCGATCGCCATCTGAGAAGCTTACAGACTTAATTATTTAGACTCTCCCACTAGATAATTTGTTAGTGTTATCACATAGAGTTTGGACTAATTTTGAAACAGGAGAAATTAGGGGTTTATTGTGGGGGAATGAGTGCAATTTATTTGCATAAACACCGTTGACCAAGAGCTTTCTGAGTACTTTGATGTTGAATAGAATTGTAATCAAATTTGGAACTGCCATTTTAAATACAAAACTAGCAGGACCCACTGAGTCATCTTTTTTTTTAAACCCTTACTTTCCATCTTAGGATCAATCCTGTGTTCCAAGGCAGAAAGAGCTGTATGGGCTAGGCAGGAGAGGTTAAGTGACTTGTCCAGGGTCACACAGCTAGAAAGTGTCAAAGGCTAGATGTGAGTCATTTGTTCAGGTCCTAAATAGTTGTAGAGATCTGATAATTTATTGCTGCTCTCTCCTTAACAGTGCATTCTCTTGAAATTGAAGTTTCAGAACCTGGTGACGATCCTGTTAAATATACAGTTAATGAAGCCATTGAAGGACAAAGTTCATCTGCGAGTTCAAACATCCAAAACCAAAATGGAAATAGTAGTGATTCAAGGAGAAGTACATCGTCCCGGGGTAAAGTTATATCAGCTCAAAAAGGTAGGATATAAATAATCACAGCATTTCTTCTTTAAATTGGCGTCTTTCAGAGCAGCTAAGGATAGTGCACCAGTCCCAGAGTCAGGAAGTCCTGGGTTCAAAACTGGCCTCAGACACTGCCTAGCTGTGTGACCCTGTGCCAATCACTTGGCCCCCATTGCCTTACTGCTCTTCTGTCTTGGAACTAGTATTTGGTATCGATTCTAAGACAAACTAAGGGTTATAAAAAATAAAACAAAACAAATTAATGAGTAAATTGGTGCCTTTCAGTAGCTTTTGAAGGTCAGGGACTATTTTTTGACAGTTCCTGGTACATAATAGTAGTTGCTTAGTCAATACTTGTTGATTGTTTAATTTGGATTAATTTAATGCAATATTTCTGTTTCAATGACATTTCATTTAAAAATTAATGTATTTAAAGTATAAAAACAAGATTTCCTCTAATATGTAATAGAGAACCTAAATTTATAGTGTTCCCTATAATTGCTAGCCTAAATAATTTAATAGTACCTAATTTGGCTAAAGTATATAGTTTTATCTTTTCCATCTCTAGATATCGACAAGAATTTGCTTTTGTACTAGCATCTAAATTTAAAATATCAAACAAAACCATCTCCCATATCTATATCCTTAGGGATTTCTTTGGCTATTCCTCCATCATTCATATCCATATATTTGTTTGGTTTGGGCGGGGGGGGGTGTTTGTTTTTGTTTTTAATAAATTTTTACTGATAACTTTTATTTTTCCGTTGCCTAAATCTCCCCTAGTATTTCTCTTCCCTATCCCAGATAGCCATGCTATGTAACAATGAATTGTTTTTAAAGGAAATTAAGAAAACAAGGAAGTGGGGGGAGATCAAAACCACTCATTACGCTCTTCTTTACAACTGTAATAGCCTTCTAATAGGAGTTCTTTATCTTTGCTTCCTTTCTTCTTTTCTTCCTATGGATGACACAATAATCTTTCTTAGATAAAACTGATTATATTGTTCTGCTAAAAAACCTCATGTGGCTCCCTATTGCCTACTGAGTATAAAAATCAATGCCTTTCCTTAGCATTTAAAGCCCCAGTGTCATTCATTTTCAAGGCTTACATGATTAGGTTTTTCTTTCGTATGTATTCTAGCCACACCAGAGTTCTCTTCACCCTCTATACATACACTGTATCATCTCCCTTCCATCCTTTGCTCACACTCATCTTCCTCTTTTAAAATTCTTATACATTCTTCAAAAGCCAACTGAAACACTATATTTTACCCAAGGGCTTCACCGACCTTCAGTAACTAATACCTGTCTTCACTAGACTGCTCATCAGAATTCATTTGGTTTTATATACTATGGTTGTCATTATCTGTGTTTCATCCCCCTACTAAAGTCTAAGATCCAAGAGGGCAAAGACTGTGTTTCACCTAAACTTCCCAGCACCTTGCATGGTGTTCTCCATACAGCAAGTGCTTTATAAATTTTGTTTGAGTGACTTGACTGGGAGCAAATGGCCAGGGATTGTTTTCTAACAAATTATGATTTGAAAGGAGAACTTAAGAGGAATTAATTATTCCAGATAAGTAAAAAAAATTATCAAATGAGGAGGTCCATCACTGAGACCTATAAGATTAGAATTGTTGGGAAATAATATTGTAAAGATTAAAATTAATATACAATAACTAAATATTATATTTTATAAAGTTTTAGTAATAATAACTACAGCAAAAGAACTGCCTGAATTCTGCCCGGTCGCATGTCAAAAAGAGAACAAGAGAACTTAAATACCAATAATGTGATCTCACCAATGTGGAGACACAGGAGAGATTACAGGGAATTTTGGGAAATACTAAGGACTTCTGGGGAATGAAGTCAAAGGTTCAAAATCTCCATTTATTCAATATGTCAAGAAACTTCATGGAGGAAAAAATTATTGTGATGTTTAAATGAATAAATTTTACATAAATTAAATGGTCTAAGGTTAAAAGAGGGGAGATTCACAGATTTTCAATTTAGAACCTATTACCACTACTACTTTTCTTTTTATTTGAAGTCATTGAATATGGCTTGTATTCCCACCCCTAAGTTAATTCCCTGAAAGTCTCTTTCTGTTGATATGCTAGTGATTAGAGATGGAAAATATCATAAAACTGCTGAATGGGTCCACTGCAAGTTTAGGTTGCCTAATGAATCTTGGCTGAGTCCTCACTGCAGCAAGGCAATCCTTTTTAAATCTCTCTTACTGACTCACTATCCTACTCACACTGCAACTTCTCCAAAAATCTTTACCCCTTCTGTAGCCATTCATGATATTCATTCTCATGAGAACCTAGTCTCATACTTTTCTGGGGGAAAAAAGAGGCCATTTACCAGTTCTTTGCCCCATCTCTTTTATCTCAGCTCCCTCAGATGTCTCTCTCCACTCTCTTCCTTCACCCCATCTCATATGAAGAGGTGGCCTTTCCCTTTGCAAAGGCAAAGTCCTCCAAAGGCACCCTCAATCCCATTTCACCTAGTCTTCTTCAAACATGTTGCACCCTCTTGTTACCACTCTCTCATAAGTTGTTAATCTCTGGATACTGGCTGCTTCACTGCTGCCTACAAACATGCTCATGTCTCCCTCATCCTTAAATATCCTCACTTCATCTCTTTCTCCAACCTTCTCTCCCCCCCCCCCCTAGCTTTCATCCTATTTTCTCCTCCCATTCATAGCTAAACTTAGTAAAAAGCCATCTAAAATTGGTGCCTTCACTTTCTCTCCTCTCACTCTCTTCTGAACTCTCCGGTCTGGCTTCCAACTTCATCATTCATCCATAGTTATGCTGAGGATCTCTATAATGGCCTTTTCTCCATCCTCATCTGTCTTGATCTCTCTGTAGCCTTTGAAACTGTTGGTCATTCCCTTCTCCTATATAGTCTTTCCAGTATGTTTTCATGATGTTGAGTTAGTCTATGCTGGTTCTTCTACCTCTCTGACAGCTCCTTCTCAGTCTCCATTGCTTGATTCTCATCCATGTCATATCTGTTGTCCCTGAATGTCCCCTATCCTGGGCTTTTTTCTCTTCCTCCTCTTTCTCACTTGGTGATCTCTTCAGTTCTCATGATTTCTTTGCTGATGGTTCTCCAGTCTACATCTCCAGCTTATTATATCTCTCCTTATTTACAGTCTACCATTTCCAGTTGTCTTTTGGATGTCTCTGACTGAATATCCCATTGGCATCCTTAACTCAGCATGTACAAAATTGAACTAACTTTCTTCATCTCCAAACAATGCTGTTATCTTCAAGAACACACCACCATTCTCCTAGTCACCCAAACTCTCAACCTCACTTTTTCCTGACTTACATTCACCTCACATATTCACATCCCAATGTATTCATATTTTCCTATCACCTCATGCCTGGGCTATTATAGTTGCCTACTTGTGGAGCAGCCTGCTACAAGTCTCTCTCCACTCCAGTCTATCCTTTGCTCAGATGCCCAAATGTTCTTCCTGAAGTACAAATCTGACCACCTCAGCTCCTGTATTCGGTAAACTCCTGTGGCTCCCCATTACCTCTAGGATCAGATTTAAAATTTTGTTTGTCTATTAAAGACCCTCACCAGCTACCTCCTTCCTACTTTTCTAGTTTTGCTATATGTACTCTTTGATTTCGTAGGACTGATCTTTTTGTTCCCACATAATACCGGCTCTCCTTTGTTTTTGTTTTTAAATTTTATACCCTTACCTTTTGTCTTAGATTTGCTACTAATAATTGGTTCCATGAAAGGAAGAGCAGTAATGGTGAAGCAGCTGGGGTTAAGTGACTTACCCAGGGTGACACAACTAGAAATTGTCTGGGGCCCGATTTAAACTCAGGACCTCTTCTCTCTAGGCCTGGCTCTCTATCCACTGGGCCACCTAGCTGCCCCTAATACTCCATATCTTGATTCTGCACCATTTCAATGACTGTCCTGTAAACTTCTTTTTTACCTTTGTTTCCAAGTTTCAGTGACTATTTTTATGACTCTACTCAAATCCTCCCTTCTTCAAGAGGCCTTTTCCCATTCTCTCCAATTTACCTTCTCTGTATCTTGTATGTACTTAGTTTTTTCCATATTTATTTCCAATTAAAATGCAAGTCCCTGGAGGCCAGTGACTTTGCTTTCCTCCTCATTTGTAGCCCCAGAATTTGGCACAGTATCTATCACATAGTGTAAGCACTCGATAAGTGCTTATTGATAGACTGATTTATGATATAGTCTTTGATTTTGCCTCTTTCATTCAGACTTCCTTCATTCAATAGAAAGCAGTCTGGTACATTCTACAGGGAGATAATTAGTATGGTGTCCCTAGCTTGGTGTAGTTTAGAGTTGATTAGTAGAAAGAGAAGCGTGATGTTAGGATGCTACCTTGTGGGACTGGTAAAAAGCAAGATTTCTGGCTGGGATCAGAAATACTGTGGCATGAGTCCTGAGCAAGAATATCACAGAAAACCTCTTACAAAGTGCACCCACAAGCTCACGCGCACTCAGATCACCTTGCACAACCCAAAGGTCAGTAGAACCTTCCCTCCCTTTTGGTGTTAGCAAAGACTTTGGTGGTATGCATTTGTATATTAACCTTTCAGGAAAGAGTAGTTTTGTTTCTTGCACAGACTTTAAATTAAGAGATGAGATAGTCTTTAGAGAACTTTTGTAAAAGAACTGTTCAAAGACCATATATTTTCTCTTGGTTATAAAAATAAGACATGAATCAAATAGACCTAATCACTTTAAGATATATGAATGAGCTTCTTTGTATATGCCATCTCTGTTTAGGTCAGTTTTAAACCTTAATTAATTTTAGTCTTAACAAATTCAGTCTTAACTTTTAAAAGTCATCCTTTTTATTTTAGATCAGTTCCTCAATGAGCCTCTTACAAATGGGAATGGAAACGGAAAAGAGCACCGGAAAGGAGTGAAGAGAAAATTACTTACTATATCAGATGATGAAAGCTTGGATGAAGGAGAGAGAGAGAGAAAAGGTACAAAAGAAAAAACCTGTTTGTCGTCATCAGAGAGTGGGGAGTCTAGTTCAAGTTCCGAAAGTTCATGTTGCTCTGATTCAGACTCTGATTCAAGTTCCAGAACAGACCGGGATTATGTAGAGGGAGACCATGACTACAGCAAAGTCATTCACACTAGACCTAAAAGGAAGATCAGGAAGGACCTTGCTGGTGGAAAAAGACCTTGGAAGACCAGAGGAGCTGGCGGAAGAGGCAGATGGGGCAGATGGGGCAGATGGAGCCGAGGAGGAAGAGGGAGAGGAAGCAGAGGTCGTGGGAGTAGGGGAAGAGGAAATGGAACGAGAGGAAGAGGGAGAGGGAGAGGAGGACGAGGAACATCTAGAGGAAGCTCTCGAGCCAAACGTGCCCGCCTTGCAGATGAAGAATTTGACAACATGTTTGCAGGTCGCTTCAGTAGACTGCCCCGAATTAAGACAAGAAACCAAGGCAGGAGAACAGTTTTGTATAATGATGATTCTGACAATGACAGCTTTGTTCCCACTGAAGATCCATTGAATCTTGGTACATCCAGATCAGGCAGAGTACGTAAGATGACCGAGAAGGCCCGGGTTAGTCATCTCATGGGATGGAATTATTAACGCCTGGACATTTTAAAAAGAATTTTTAAAAATCAGATCCCAATGGCCTTCTATTACAGGGAACTTACCAGGCAAACTACCGAGCAAATTGTGTGGGGACTTTCTGCTTCTTTCCAGTGGTGCTTTTTCATTATGCCAGTATATGTTTGTTTCGAGACTCGAGCTCTCCACACTTCAATTTTCCCTGCAAGCCTTACTCATTAGGCCTTAAATTAAATAAATTCTGCTCCCCCCACACACTACATATTTACTATGTTAAAGGAGCTTCCAGCTTCTTGACAGTAGCATGACATTTTTATCACAAAAAGGAAATCGCCCTTTTTTTGGTTTTGTATTATAGAAATTACAGCACCTTCTTACAGAGTTTTTATATAGTTTTTTTTGCCATTTTGATTCCTATACACAGTAATAATGATAACTTTTGCACAATACACCAATCCTAAAGGCAGCTATAAAATGTTTACAGTTTCTATATTGTAAGAAGGATCTGGATTATTTTAATCATCCCAGGCCAAACTTTCACAAATTGTACTGAGCTGAAGTATATTTATACAACAGGTTTTTGGGGGGTGGGGGGAGGGGACCTGAGCAAGAAAGTGGGGAGCTGGGGGGGTCTCTTGATATGCTTTTCATTGGTTCTTCATGTTAAAAGGTGAGAAAAGGGTTGGTGCCTTGTAAATATGTAGCAAACCTTTGCTGTGGTGTGTCCTGATGTGTGCATTAACTTTATTAAAAAAAAAAACAATACTTGAGAAGAATCAAAATCTAGACAAAAGGTGCCAAATGCAAAAGTTACTTGCATCTATTTTCTTTTTCTTATATTTTACTGCATTATTAGACATTGCGCAGCTAAAGGTTAATGTCTGAAAAATTCCTCATCCGCACAGAGTGAGTTCTCTGAATACAGTAGCTCAGCTACCTCTCACAATCTACAACTACTGGAAACCTAAAGGAAATAGATGCAATTCTGCATTACTAAGAAGAATAGAATTAGCTAATCATTAGAAACGCTTCGCTCACAAATGAGAAGCCAAATGGTTGTTTATAATCTTATTGGCTCTGATTTTAATAGCAGTAATTGTCAAAGTTCCGCAAGCCTTGTGTACGCTACCTTAGCTTGTATTAGAACATGTTTGTGTAAGTAGTATATTGGGCTGTTGTTTCTATGTCTCTGCTACTACTTACTTTTTAACAGATGTGGGTTGTTTGGTTTTTATTTGAATCTTGAAACTTAACATCTAGTTTGCGCTGTGATGTCCTAGCTGGCTAATATTTGCGGTCAACTTTTGTAGGTTCTGTTCATACTATTAAAAAAGGGCTCTTCTGTTACAGTCTTTTGGAAAAGAACCTTGTTGCACTGTATGCTGATGTTTTGGATGATGACTTTCTGGGACCAGGGGAAAGACTCTCATGATTACAGCAGTAGAATATATATGGTGCCATAAGAAAGTTTGGGTTAGAAGACTTTGTTTTATTTCTTGAATTTGAGACATTACATATTCATTGAATAGCAGGTGTTTAGCTCTTGTGATGGAGTGAAGAAGATCATTTCTCACTCAACAGTCCCATATTTGTTGGACCTTTCCACTAATTATAGGATCAGCCTTGGAAGAGCTGATTCCTAATTCACACTCAACCATCCTAAATTACTGCTTAAGCTAAATACAACTCCATGCTTTCGGATGATATATTTTTTGGTAATTCCATCAAGAGCAAAGGAAGGATTTTACTTACACACACACACACACACACACACACACACACACACACACACACACACACACTTGAGGCAAATGATGTGGAGGAGGGTATCTTGGACTGACATCATTGAGCCATTTTCATTTCATTATACAAATGATGGATGGGCTTAACAAAAGTGTTATTGTGAGATGTTAATGGCACTGACTTAGCTTCTTGGTACAGTAAATATCACTGATAACTTTTTGTTGTAGTCTTTTTCCTCACTAAACCCAAACTCCATTCTAGGTACAATTTCACTGCCACATTTTAATCATGGTATAAATTCAAGCATCAGTTTGCTCTGTTGAGTCTCCACGTTGATTTTTGCCTATGTGCATCATTTCATTCACTCCTCTTTTGTGTACTTAGAAGTGCTTCTGTTTGTATTTTCTTGGACCCTACACTGAGCAGTGCAACATGGATACTTCAGTTAGCATGCACACTCCAATATGTACCATCATAGATACTTAGCATAAATTCCTTTTTGACATTCCTCTATTAAAATAATAGTAAAAGAACTGCCATTTATGTAATCTTAACTAGCTTAAGCATTATTTATTTATATGAAAAAGAGAAATCACATTTATTCCCCAAGTCATTCTTCTAGGTGTAAGATCATTTGAGTAAGGTTAACTGTGTATTTCTTTGAAGAGTTTATTTTATGTCTCTTGAAATACTGTGAAGCTAATAGTGAAGCAGCATTTGGCTCTAGTGTGAGTCTTAATCTTCTGGGTTAGCATTTTAAGAACATGACCACAGGTTGTACTGGAGCAGTGCAGTCCTCATTGATTGCAAAACATCCATTTGCATGCAGATTTTTTATATGCATGAAAATAGCCTAAGTTTGTATGAGTCTTTTTATTTTTTTTTGCCATCTGAACTGTCACTTTCCATTTTAGGCATCGTGTTTTTGAAAGCCTCTTCCTTTTGATGCCATGTAGATTTAAAAACTTTCATTAGATATTTTCTTGTTCCCATTTCCTCAGAGGTCATTTGTTTAAGCAAGACCTTGGCTGAGGCCTAGGAAAAGTAGAGCAGGAGGTTAATTGGGAGAGCCTGGTGAGGGAAGAACATCATATTTTTCATTGCTAGGAAAGACCACTGATTTTTAGGTCTATAAAAGTATTTCTGTACACATATCATGAACTTGGACATCATATGATAGGCTGATTTTTAATGCTTAGTGAAGCTGTTAGCAAGCCTACCGTGTTTCATCATATTAATGCTTTAAGAGCCTGGCAATGGGTATACTGTGTATATTTATAACAAATTGGTTTGCCTCTTTGGGACTGTGATGTGTGTTGGGGGGTTTAACTTTTTCAGCAATAAGAACTTCCCCCCAAACCCCACTAGCCTGCCTGGTGGTTAGCTTCCCCATTTTTGTGCATATTTGCACTTTGCCCGCATCTTCACAACTTATTTTAGATTGAAAAAATTTTTTCTTTATTCCCCAATTATCCAATTCTTGCTTCTATAATGCTCCTGATTGACCCCCAGTCAGTCCAGTTTACATATGTATCCATCTGCCTCTCTGGAGTCTTAATTTACTGCCTTTTTTATTTCCCTCTTTCTTTCTCCTCCTTTTTTCCTTCTCTGAAGATCATTCAGTTTTATGTCACTGCTCCTGACCCTTCCAGAATTCTAGGCTAACTGAATATGATTCATGCACAACTGTGAGGTCTCAAGCAAAGTATTCAAAAATCCAAACTTGCTTTTCCAATTACTGGATGTGGTTGTTTTTCTTAAACCTTATCCTGCTTCTTCCTTTGTCCTTATTCTTTTTAAAACATTTTCTCTCTAGGGCTCATTTACCATTTAGGCATCTTTGGTAACTGTATTGAAAATAGATAATGTGACTATTCCTGACATCTTAAATTCAAGCACTTAGAAGTGCATTATTATGGCTTAAATGATAAACAGACTGTACCCAGTTGCTAGTTTTGTATATCCTCCCTGAGCATGATTTAATGCAATTATATCAACAGGTGCTTATTTCAGACTTTTTGCACAATTTGTAAAACATCTCAAATGAAATAGAATTACATCGGTCCTTTGTATTGGGATATTAAGTGGTCACTACCTTATAGTTTTCTGATGCATACTCTAATTTTAGAAAAGGTTACATTTTTTATATTTAACATCACTTTTTGAATGTTAATCCAATGATGTTCTTTGATACTCAGCACACTGTTAAAACTGTATGGGAAATAGAATCTTGCAACATCTCTTCAAAGAGGGATTTGTGTATCATGAAGAGATTTCATCCCTATTTTTGCTTTGAAAATAATCTTGGAGGTTTTCCACGGCCTTTCACTTTTTATTTGACATGAAAGTGATTTTATTTGACGCCAAGAAAACATTTTTCCAGGTGCTACGTTTATGCCATGCAAGTGGCACTCAGATCTCGGTGATATTTCTACTTTTAATTAGTCATGTTTTTTAATCAATCTTTTTTTTTTAATTATCTTGGAACTCTCCTGCCCAGTTTCATATTTATTTCCCTTTCTATGCTATAAAACTGCTACCTACATTAGCACAAGTCAGCGGGACTGGCAATTGTGTAAATAGAAATGCTCTACAGCTTAAGAGTTAAATAAAGTGTGTTTGTTTGCCTAACTATATACTCACTTGTTATTTTAACACTTATCTTAAACCTACGAAAGGAGACCTTTATTGATTAAGAAGAGGATGATTCGTACTTTCTAGAAAGCAAAATTGGTTGCTACCAGAATCTTTAGAAAATCTAGATTGGGAAATATTTTTACAATTGTCTATAAACAGACATTAGGCATAAAGAGGTACTAAAAATTCTAATTCTTAACCAATAGTGTGTGGTGATGGCAATCAGCAAATGACTTTTATCCTATATTTTGTCATTCTATTCCTTTTTAAGCCCCTACATAGTGTTAACAGCAGTGATCTTCTTCTTTAGGCTCCATGTTTTGAGAAGGGAAATGATTAACCTGAAGTAATTGATCATGATATTGTTTGTCGATAAGGGTCTAGAAAACTCAAAACTCAGTCAAGAAGGCCAAGCTAACAGGACTTCTCTTTAAAAAACAATGGGTAAAGGAACACTTGGGAAAGTATAGAGTCGCCACCAGTGATCTTCTTGGAGGGGGAAAATACTGGACTAGTTTCACTGCCAAAGTGCACTCTTGCTACTTTATGCCTTAACTCACGGTTATGAGGAGAGTGGGTAGCAAAGCATGAGAAGATGGCAGGTAACATTGGCAATTTTTTTGTGTAGGTCCACATCAGATAGAGTAGAAAAATGTAATTTCTTGGAGTTTACATTTTTTAAATTCTTTTCTCTGCCACGGAATGTTTTTAAAATGTTGTTTACCTGAGAGACTTAAGAAGCCTCCTGCTATCTAAGAGAATTCTGGGTTTTCTTCATCTGGGAAACAGTTAACTGCTCATGTGCATTGGGTCACTTTTAGTGGTGGGAAATCTGATGTTTACACTTGAAATCTGGGCGGCTCAGTGTGTTAAATGTCAGCCTGCAAAACTTTGGTCTTAAAAACTTTCTAAGTGTTTTAGACCTCAGAAACTGAGATGTGTCTGAGACCCTCCTGTGGCTCACAACAAGATTTTATAGCTGAGCCACAAAGCCCTGAAATTTTTGATTTATGGCAGAATTGCCTGCAGTCTCAAACTGTAACATTTTAAGTGGTGCTTTACTAAAATGTGTGGGGAGGGCAAAGGGTGGGAAGTTTGTGATGTTGGGCGGGATTGGGAGGGATAGAGGGGGGGTGGGGGTGACCATGAGCCAGAAGCTGAAGGAGCTAACACTCTGTCAGCTAATAGGGACTTTTCAGGCTAGTTCCTTCCTTACCTTCTGTGTTTTAGCCATGTCCTTCCCTCCCAGTGCTCAGAACGTCACTGGCTTCAAGATTATTTGGCAGGCCAAGGATTGGACTGCATGTTTATGCATTTTGCTATCTGTTGTACAAAATTCAAGAAATAAATTCTTTAAGAAATGTTGGCATCACCCATCTCTTTCTGGCACCCCCAGTGGCCGTGACAATGATCTTTGGCTGATACGATCGGGAGGGTGGAAAAAAAAAGTTTGCTTTTGTTAGGTTGAAAAATTCCCTCTGAAACATTAAAGAAGCATTTTTCAAACTTCTTCCCTAAGTCTTAAACATTTTCATGTATTAAGTATTGTTTTCATTAGAAAAAGTAATATATTCTTTGCAGCAGTATTGATTGGAGAAGATCAGTTTGGGGTTGTTTGTTTGTTTTTGTTTTTGTTGTTTTGTTTTTCCAGTTGAGCTCAGAACAAAGTTAAGTGCTGTCTAACCTCTTACAATTTTATGTGTTTCTGACAGTTTAAAAGCAGGCCACCAAAAATGCACAAAAACAGATTGAACTAAGACATTTAGTTTGGGTGTTGATTTTCAAGGGATTTTTATGCCCATATATTTACAGCCTCAATCTCAGGTCCCTTTAAATAAATATACTTCAGGGATTTTTAATGCCACCCAATGATGGCAGACCAAATGTAATATTTATATGCAATGAGCTGTTAGTGTTTGTATTATAAACATGTAAATCTGTAAATTTGCTGGGGGGGAGTTCACTTATGTAATTTGAGATGTTATCGTTTTCCAGCTGTGTCTTAATAAAAAAAGATAAACTCTTGCATTGGATTCAATTTTTGTATTGTCTCTTAAATGGGAAAGATAAACATCCAAAATGATCAAGTGAAATCTTTGAACGGTAGTTCCCCATTTAATTGAATGCTAAGTTGAATTTACTTCCAGAAATTTCTGAATCTTTTGTCTTCTCATTTTCAGGATATATACTGAATTCTAAATGCTGTGTTGTCAACTTATCATCTTCAAGGTCTTCAAGTTTTTAGAAAGCTGTTCTAGCCTGTGAAATTATGGCATTTGTGCTCAGTAAATGGCACTCTTACACTCATAGGTAAAGTTAATTTTTAAAAAAGTTTGGCGCTGAAGTTTAAAGTGAAAAAAAGGGGACTGAGCTGGGAATAATGGGTAGAAGTCAGAAAAGGCAGACTGAGGTTTGACAGATAGAAGGAAAAACTTGGTAAAAGAGCTGTCTGCAAAAAAGGGGGGGGTGGCAAAAGAACGAAAAATCGGTCCAGTTGAGGAGGCAACAAGAGCCTCCCTTCCTGGAGATCTTGAGAAAGAAAGCTGGATTCAATGGTCATTCGTTTGCTGTGTAGTAGAGGGGATTCTTGATTAGTTATGGCTTGGACTAGACCCTCGATGTTGTGTTTCTGGGCTATTTCCTGGCTTTATGCCAACTACTGCATCATTATTTTCATGATTTGTCCTGGGAAGTGAAAACAAAACTGGGTATTACTGCTTAGTCATATATCAGTCTATCCACTTCCGCTCATTCACTTCAATTATGGCAACCAACAAAATGACTTAATCAGCAATACGAAAGTGATCAGCGATCAAAGCGGGAAGAAAGGGCCCTTTTTCTCCCATCTTTGTGGGGCAAATGTGTTCAGGAACTAGGGTGTTAATAAGTTAGAATACTTCATTTGGAGGAGATAGAAGTAACTTTTGAGTGCTGT
The DNA here is from genome assembly GCF_027887165.1 of Monodelphis domestica. Lineage (NCBI taxonomy): Eukaryota > Metazoa > Chordata > Mammalia > Didelphimorphia > Didelphidae > Monodelphis > Monodelphis domestica. Next base: position 28,238,105 of record NC_077235.1, read on the forward strand.
GCCAGTGATGTACCAGCTCTGACAGGTCCTTCCCCACGTGGAAAAACTGTTTCTTATAATAAGCCTGGTGCCAGGTTGTGTCTTCTGAACACCGTTATACCTGCTTGGAGAGGCTCATCAGTAGAAGGGCTTGAACCCCAGACACTCAGGAAAATCATCCAATAGGTTGCAGAGGAATTATGGTCCACATTATTGGGTTGGTACATGGGCAGATAACCAGTAAATTCCCTGCCATCTGGAAAATACAGTGATTTTGCATGCCTGTGTTGACTGACAGCTGAAGCTCCCCAGAAGGCAGGGTTCACCAATGGTCTCCTTCCTAGAAGGTTACTGGCATGTGTGTTAGCACAGGTTGGGACAAGACTGCTCAGAAGGCTACACTAGGGCACCTGAGTTAGATCAGATTTTCCCAAGTAAAGGCAGAGGAGGACCAAATGCTTTATGACAAAAATGGGCTGAATCAAGATTTAAGACATGGGCCCTACTCCCGTGAAGCTCCAGGTTTGATAGTCTGGGTGGAAATATACACAATACGAGTATGATCAATATGGAAGAAGTTCAAGATACAGTATTATGGCCAAAGAAAGTGATAGGTGTGAAGTCTTTGTGGAATACGTTATGTTTCTGTTAAGTCAAATGGGTTGAATTCTGATAGAAAGAAGAGGATGCTGGGAAGGAAATAGGCATTTATATGGCACCCATGATGAGTCAGACAGCATACTAAGTGGTGCTTTTTTGCAAATAGCTCATTTAATCCTTCCCCCAAAAAAATCCTTCCAAAAAGAGTAGTGATTATGGATGCCCATTTTACAGTTGAGGAAATTGAGGTAATCAGTAGCAAGGAATTGTATTCCCTTCAAAGATCATACTGTAAGATAACTCTTCTTTCTCAGAGGCCAGACATGATATAACTTCCCTGCTTCTATAAAGAAATATCTTCTATCTTCACGTGAGCTTGAACTACAGCTGAAAATAGTTATGATTCTCTGGATTTCATGTTGAGTTATCCAAGATATTCATTAATAGTAAGTAATTTAATAAAATCCACTGGATATTCAGCCTGTTTTCTTGTAAAGGAATTATTTTAATCAACATATTGCTAAAATTCATTTTTATTTAGCTGTTAAAGCACTTTAAGTAGCACTTCATCCTCTTATTTGGGAAACACCATTGTGATCAAATCAATGCTGGTGTTTATGCTGGATTCTGTCAAATCTATTTCCCTTGTATCTGGTAACTCTGGACCAGAGAACCTCCTTATTTGCACTTTGGAGTGCTTTGAACTTAAAAAATGCTGTACATACACAATATTGATTAATTATATCCTTGCTTCAACCGTGTAAGGTTGATGCCACATGAAGCCAAGAATTGTGACTTGCCCAGAGTCATACAGCCAGTTAGTGTCTGAAGTAAAATTCAAGTTTGAGTCTTCCTGACTCCCAAGCCCAGCTATTACCTATTGTAGCATCTGACTGTTGTATTTCTTCTATGTGCTAAGCACTGGAGATACAAAACGTTGCCCTCAAATTATTTGCATTCAGTTTGGATGTGAGTTGGACCTTGCAAGGTTAAACTTCCTTCCCTATGGGGATTATTATAGTCCAAGAGGAGACACCAAAAAGATCCCATGTCCCTTTGGATGGCCACAGATGTGGGCAAAAGGGTCCCCAACTCCTGAACAAACACCATGTAATAAACCATCAGACCTTACAAATCAATTCAGAAAATACTTTGAGGGTCTTGAACTCTGGCTGGATCTCCTTTCCCACAGAATCCTCCATGGTAGCCCTCCATTCTTTGCCTCCAGGCTTATGGTGCCATCTTGTGGTTTGTGTTGGAGCTACTAGGCAGGACCTGTAAATATCAGAGGACAAAGCCTAGGTCCATGGTGATGAACCTATGGCATGCATGCCAAAAATGGCACGTAGAGACCTCTCTGGGAACCCCTCCCCCTGCAGAATAGCTCCCTTCCCCCTCTCCATGCTTCTCCATCGCTCTGTGCTTACTCCTTCCCCTGAGCAGAGTGCTCAGACCAAACCCCTCCCTTTCTCCCATCCCTGTCTAGGACTAGGAGTTGCAGGGAGAAGGGGGAAATCTCTTTTCCCAACACTGGGGCTGGCTCTACCTCCCTAAGAAATAAAGTCAGTGCTCTCAGAGGGTGCAGAAACATCAGGGGTTCATTTAGCCCAATGCCTCCCTGGCAGTTGCAAGTCTAGGGAGTGACCCCACCTCAAAAAGACTAATTGCATTCCCTCTGCCTCCTCCTCCCAACCCAGTGTGGATCACAGCCCAATAGGCAGGTGGGGCTGGATGCAGGGGCAGGTTCTGTGGCTGCAGGAGACTGCTTCCCCTAGTTCTAGCTGACTGGGAGCTTGTCCTGCCCCCAAATGCAGAGTGGGGGGCTCTGAGTCTGAGCTGCACACCTTCTAGCCTTGCCCCACTTTCTTGGCCATGGAAGCCTATAACAGCCCCTTCACTTGGTCAGCCCCTGGGACTGCTGGGTGCAGAGGTGATTCCCCATGACTACAGGAGGTAGCTTCTCCAGTCTCAAGCAGGCTGGGAGCCTGGCCCCACCCCCTCCAACACAGTGGGGCAGAGCAGGGCACAGCAGGGGGTCTTTAAAAAGTTTGCCATCACTGGTCTAGGTGCTTTACTCCTCCATTTTGAGGCTTTAGTCCTCTGCATTTCAATCAATCAAACATTTATTGAGCAATTACCATGTGTCTGGCACTGTGCCAATTGCCAGGGATACAAAGAGGCAAAAATCAATCCTTGAACTCAAGGAGGTTACACTGTAATGGGAAAGACAACTGACAAATAAATACAAAGCAAACTATATGTAGGACATACAAGAAATAATTACAGGAGAGAGGACACTACTTGGGATTTGAAGGAAGCTAAGAGGTGGAGATGAGGGAGAACATTCTAGGCATGTGAGAGCCAGAGCTGAAAGATGCTTGTTCATGAAATAACTTTGAGGCCAGTGTCACTGGATCAGAGTACACGGGGGAAGTAAGATGTAGGAAGACTTAAGACTTGAAAGCTAGAAGGGAACTAGGTTAGGAAGGATTTTGAGTGCCAAACAGAATTTTGTATTTAATCTTGGAGATGATAGGAAGCCACTGGTGTTTAATGAGTAGAGAAGTACCGGGGTGACATGGTCAAGAAATTACTTTGGTGGATGGAATGGAGTAGGGAGAGGCAAGTAGACCCACCAGCAAGCTACTACAGTAGTCCAGGCCTGAGGTGATGAGGGCCTGTGCCCAAGAGAAAGGGACATATTCCAGAGATGTGACAAAATTGAAAATAGGCAGCCCTTAGCAACAGGTTGGATATGGAAGTTGGCAGAGAGGGGAGAGGAGTGGCCAAGAGATAGTGAGGAATCCAAGATGACACCGAGGTTGTGAACTTGAGGGACTGGAAGAATGATGTTGCTCTTTATAGTAACAGGAAATATGGAGCACTCAGGCAGGGGCATGATTTGGGGGGGGGGGATGAATTCTGTTTTGGACATTAAGTTCAAGGTGTCTGAAAGGCAGCTGGAGACGCAAGGTTGGAAGTCATTAAAGAGGTTAGGGCAGGAAAAGGGAGACTTGAGAATCAGTTTTTTTTCCATGTCCCTGAATTTGGATGGGTGGTAAAGAGAGTTGGTAGAGGCCTAGGAATCAGTCACTTGAGAGTTTCAGTTTATTCCTCCTAAAGGAAGGAATCTGACAAAATGATCATGAGTCTTTCCTAGTTCTATATCACGTGATCCTTCTAGCTCTAGCTTTAAAAATAAATACTTTGACTAGGTTTTTCTTTTCTTTTTTTAAACCCTCACCTTCCATCTTAGGATTGACACCAGGTATTGCGTCCAAGGCAGAAGAGTGGTAAGGGGTAGGCCATGGGGGTGAAGTGACTTGCCCAGGGCCACGCAGCTAGGAAGTGTCTTGAGTTCAGATTTGAACCCAAGACCTTCCATCTCCAGACCTGGCTCTCTATCCACTGAGCCACCTAGGTGACCCCAATATCGACCCTCTAAGGAGTACTGAGTTTGGAGTTGGAATACCTCAATTCTAATCCTGTTCTGAATCTGAAGCCCAGCAAATAATTTCCCCTCTTTGGGCCTCAGTTGCCTCATCTGTAAAATTAGAGCTCTATACTAAATGATGTCTTTTCCAGCTCAAAATCTGTGATCTTCTGATCCTTTAGTGATAGGCTCTGCAATGTGGATTTTATTGAAAATTCAGATGGATTCAATGTACTGTAGGTTAAACACTAGATGGCAGCAACAGAAACAAATTTCAAACAAGCAGTAAGCTTTTGATTCAAAGGTAAACAAGCTGTGGATGATAAATCCCATTTCTAGGGTGCTTACATGTTCTCAGAGACTTTCCACAACCTTGCGAGCTCAGTGGTGCAACTATCGCCATTTTGGCAACAAGGAAACAGTCTCAGAGAGCCCCAGTGGCTTGTGCCCTTAAGTCATCCAGCTAGCAAATAAACTGGCAAAGATTTTGGATTTCACGTAGTCTAAGCTCTCTTTACAAAAAGGCATATTGAGGCACAGGGAAATGACTTGCTGATGGTGATAGAGCTGCTTTGGGGCAGAGCAAGAACTGAGAGGCCTGGTCTTGGCTCCCAGTCCCAGTCACCATGTTGCTTCTTGGCTCCTAAAGATGCGCCATTAGTTAAAATATCCGAAATGTGCCCCTTGGTTCATATACCATTTACAGCCTTTCGGTGTTTTTAGTATTGCTAATGCTTGTGAGTCTGGCCAGCCACTTGCCCTAAATCTTGTTGGTTTTGCAGACACTGTGGTTCCCCTCCTTGCCCTGGGTGCCATCTCTTGCTCCAAAATGTACTCGGACCCTTCAGAATTTACAAATTTGCCCTCCACCAGGCAGCTGACTTGCAGGGGGATTTATCAACAATCGTGCCAGGCCAGCCAGGCTTGAGATGGAGGGAGTGGCCACAGCCAAGGCCTGGGAGCTAGAAAGAAGCAAGAAGAAAACTCTAGGTAAACAGAGAGGCTAAAGAGCTTTTTTAGCAGAAATCCTCCAGGTATTTTGCCCCTTGAGGCAGCCGGGATCGTTGGGCACTGATTTGGATTTGAGATGCAGGAGATATTTCTTATGCCAAGGAGGCTGAACAACTCATTTGAATTTACCTTTTATCCCCCCTTAAAAGAGGCGACTCCTATTCATCTCGGCAGGCGTTGGGCTAAATGAACCCCTGATGTTTCTGCACCCTCTGAGAGCACTGAGTTTATTTCTTCTAGAACTGCAGCAAAAGTCAGGCAACGCTTCAAGCTAGATTTGTAGATTATTGAATTTGAAGGTTCATTGCAGATCATCTCGTCCAGGGATTCGTAATCGTTTTGATGTCATGGAGCCCTTGGACAGCCTGGTGGCAGTGTGACCCTCTTAGAATCGGGTTGGAAAGGCAGAAAAGAGAACACGTAGCTTTACAAAGAAATCTGATTCTATTAAAATACAGTTTGGGAAATATTTTTTCAAACAAACCATAGACCCCAGAGGAGGAACCCCTGATCTAGTCCAAAGCTCTCATTTGACAGGAGAAATTGGAATCTCACAAAGGAGAAGTTATTTGCCCAGGACAACCAGTTAGTGGCTAAACTGGAATTAAACCCAGGTTTAAATAGAGATAAATAGATCCATAGTCATAGACCTTTGCCACGGATACCTTGATTGGCAGAAGGATTAGTCTGAGCCAGAAGTGAGGTGTGTGAGCAGCGAGTAGCAAAGGAGCTGGTGGAGAATGGAATTAGATCAAAATATTCATCAGATAAGAAATAAAACTCATCAGTCAGTCAATAAATATGTATTAAGCACCTATGTATGCTCTGGAGATACATAGGAAGGCGAAACAGTTCAATCCCAAAGAGCCACATTCTTAAGAGATGGTAGTTTTGTCAAAGAGCACTTGGATGAGTGGATGGATGGATGGATGGATGAATGGAAAAGACGAGGACTGTTAAATCCTACTTTTGCTGTAACGCTTTGAGGAATACACAGCTTAATGCCCCTGTAGCAGATGTGTGGTGATAGGAAAGGACTTCAGAAACTTCAGAGAAAGCTGCATCTTCTGCAAAAGGAGTCAAGAAGGCCTCTCCTCGGATTCTGTGAGTCTTCAGCATATGCATGAAGGAGAAGGCTGAGGTTGCCTGCGTGGCAGTCATGACAAAGGTGAGCTCAAACCAGGGGAACATGTGTGCCTGAGCCTGTTTGTTTTTTCCAAACCACAAACTGACCCTCTGAGGAGGGAAGAGGGAAACAGATCCCTCAAAACTGGGCTCCAGCGTGAGCCCCTTTGCTGTTCTCCAAATGCTACAAATCTATGTTCAAATGGGGGATATGGTTAGAAACTCCAAGGAAAGCTGAAATGGCTATTTACTCATCTGGTAGAGTAAGAAGACTTGTTAGATCCAGTAGTCTTCCAATCTGAGGCTGCCCTCTCCCCCAAGTATATAGAGTCCAAGGAAAGGGGGTTCAAGTTTAGGGAGCACGTTTGGCAAAGGTGTAACTCACATCTTCTGGTTCAGTGGAAGTCCTTTTCTCCCTTTGTGCAGCCCTCAGGAAGGTCCCCTTTGATATACAGCTCTTTGCTGAGCTCTGAGCGTTGGGGCCCTTTTCAATTTCTGAGGCTGCCTTTCTTTACTTCAGAGAAGTCAGGCTCCCCAAAGATGTTTTCCTTCAGCATGTCTAGCTAACTTAACATCTCGGCTCTTGTTCCTGGCTCGCTGTCTCAAATTACATGGTAAGTAGAGTAGGAGGACATGAGCTACTTCCTCAATCTCACTCCTCCTGCTTCACCTTGCTTCCCTCTGGTACAGGCACAGAAATCTGCCTTCCCAAGGACTCCAAGTACTCCTAACGCTTGATTCCCAAAGCAATTGCTGCAATATACATACATACATACATACATGCTGTGATAGACATAGACCCATAGGTATGTCTCATTCTTTCAATCAAACGCAATAAATTTCATCATCTGATCTCTAGAAGTACTTCACTCCTCACCCCTGTCTTATACAGGCATGACTGAGTAGAGATGTTTAGGACTTAATCAAGTTATACAATTGATAATTCAATCAAAAAATCTTTCCTGTTTATAAAGGTATCAGAGCTTAGGCTATCCTTTTTTATTTTAATTAATTAAATGTTCATTAATTTGTTAGGGGAGGGTATGAATCATCATTTGGTGAATAGGATCATAGGGGACACATCCTGTCCAGGAACAATGCCACAGTTGATTTCAGTGTGACTGGTGGTTCCAGAACTAAAAAGGGTAGGTTGGTGAGGAAAGAGTACTGTCACCTTGACAAAGCAGTTGGGTGAGGCTTGGAAGAGATAGCTGCAGAAGAGAAGTTAAATGAAACCTGACTGGTGCTTTCCTGAGTAATGGTCTAAGAAAATTCAACAAGCAGGATAGCCCGTTTCTGTAAAAATTAATTTTGGTCTCTAGTAATAAAAGTATTATATTTCATGAGATTTATTACAATTATTAGAAATCAAGGATACAAAATAATAAGCCACGTACCTAGGGCACAATTAGCCCATTCACAGCCTACTTATAACATGTTGCAATCTCTGAGTAGAGGAAGAGAGCTCTTGAGAGGCAGAGAACCCTTTAAATAATAAATTGTGATCTCGTCCAGGTGGAGACTCAGGTGAGATTATAGGGAATTCTGGGAAATATTGAAGACTTCTGGGGATTGAAGTCTGGGGTTCAAATCTCCATTTTTACATTTCAAAGGTGAAAGAGCAAAGTCTCTGCTGTGGGTGGCAGTGTGTTTGGCAAAGCCAGGGAGACAATGACCAGAGAATAGGGAGTAAAAAGTGAGGCAGTTGTACAGGAGAGACAGCAAACAGGTAAACAAAAGCCTTCATCTCAATTCATCTGAGTTCAGCTGCTTATTGTGTGGGTGTTTTCCTTGTATAGATTGTTCCCCTGGTTCTGCGTTCTTCACTCTGCATCAATTTATATGAATCTTTCCATCCTTCTCTGGATTCTTCCTTTCTGTCTTTGTTAGGGTGTAAAAGTATACTATTACATTTAATATAGCAATTTGTTTAGACCTTTTCCAGCTTACGGGCACCCCTTTAGTGTCTAGATTTTGGCCACTGCAAAGGTTTTTTATACCTCTTGGGTCTTTGCTTTTTTGCCTTTGCTTCCTGAGGGCATATCATGTAGTGAAATCATACCTACCCTAGTTGCTACCTTTTATCCCAGGCTCCATATTTGAGTCACAAGCTACATGCAGCCCCCTTGGCATCATACATCAGTTCATTGTTCTTTAAAGCATCTGTTATTTTGATTCCTTCAGTGACTTGACATATCATAGAATACATCTCCCTGAATTGTAAAAAGGTACATTTTTGTCACAAAAATTTGTGCAGTTCATGTGGTCATATTAAAAAGTGCCACTCCACCTATGTGTGCATGCGTGTGGGCTCTCTCTCTCTCTCTCTCTCTCTCTCTCTCTCTCTCTCTCTCTCTCTCTCTCTCTCTCTCTCTCTCTCTCCCTCCCCCCCCACCCTTTCCCCTCTCCAGGCAACCTGTGGTTTTTGGCCCTCTCACACACTGTCCAGGGTCATTAAGTATTATTTTGAGGATGTAGGCATTTAATAATAATAAAAAAAACTGTCACTGCCTCAGTCTACTCCTTTGTAAAAAGGATTGGACTAAGATTTCTAAAATATCTTCCATATCTCTGACTGGTACTTCCCTCTATCTTCCCACTTTCAATCAGCAAATGGTTAATAAGCTTGAGGCAGGCACTACTCTAAAAGCTGAGAATTCAAAGAAAAGCAAAACCAAAGCAAACAATACCCCCCCTCCCAGTCCCAAAACACCAGCAGAACCTTCCTTCTCTCAAGGATCTGAAATCGTAATTGGAGAGACTACACGTAAATGATTAGATATATCCCAGATATCGAGTCACCTCCTAGATGAAAAGTAATTCAAGAAGGGAAGTAGGAAAGAAGGACTGGAGCTGAATCTCCAGGAAAGCCCAAAAGCCTGGGAAGGAGAGCTTTCTGACATAGAGGACAATTAGTACTAAGAGATTGGGAAGGGGACTTGGAGCAGCTTATTCAGGGAACTTCAAGGAGGCAGGCTCGTGAAGGAGGATCACAGAGTGTTTGGAGGAGAGTCAGGGGAAAGAAGAATGAAGGTTTTGAAGGGCTTTAAAAGCCAAACAGGATTTTCTTTTTGCTCGTGGAGGTCAGAAAGAGCCACTGGAGTTTATTGAAAAGGGGATAAAATGGTCAGACCTGAGTCTTAGAAGAATCACTATGGCAGCTGAATGGAGGATGGATAGGAGTGGGAGGGGTTTGGGACAGAGAGACCACTTAAGAGGCTTTTGTAATAGTCCAGGCAAGAGATGATAAGGGTCTGAACTGGGGTGGCAGCTGTGTGAGTGAAGAGAAGGGGACCTAGACAAAGGATGGTGGAAAGGTATAAGGCACAAGACTGGAAAATGTAGGCAGGGTAATCGGGAAGTGTCAAGGATGACACCAAGGTTGGGAGCCTGAGTGACTGGGAAGTGACCTTGGCAGCATTAGGGAGGTTTGGAGTGGGATGGAAGGTTTTAGGGAAAAGAGAATGGCCATGACGAATTTGAGAATCCAATAGGACATCTAGTGTGAGATAACGAAGAGGTAATTAGTGCTACAGGACTAGAACTCAGGAGAGAGATTAGGCCTGGGTATGTAGATTTGGGAATCATCCTTAAAGAGAGGAAAATTGAACCCTTGGGAGCTGGTGAGATCATCAAGAGAAAAGCTAGGGACTGCTAGCAATTGCCTGGCAGCCAGGGGTTGCCAGGTAACCATCTGTACTGATTTCTCACAGCATTTTCAACATCTGCCAAACTGATTATCATGGGAGTTTCAGCCCACATGATGGCCACAGGGCTGACAGGTAAAAAATCATGTTCTTAAATGCATAAAATAAAACATATAGGATTATAAAGAAACCAGTTAAATTAAAAGACAGTTATCAAAATATTAAAAAACAAATTCACAGACCCCAGGTTAAGAATCCCCTGGCAGACAGTTTTCTAAAATCCCTTTTGCCTCCAAATCCTAGTGCTTATTAGTTTTTTGTGTTCTCTATACCAGATTGAAAAGGGGCCCCAAAGCCATATACAGGGATCCTTGTGGGCCACATAACCACTTAATTTTCAAGCATGAGGTTATCTGTATTTTACTGCATTTTTGTTTATTTTGGTAAATATTCCCCAATTAGATTTTTATCCAATTCAAGCTATGCTAGGCACTAGGTCATTCTGCCCGTTGCTGTTTGACATTTCTGTTCTGTGTCACCATTCTCCTCTGTTAATGTATCTTGCCCAGAAAATAATTGTCCATTTCACGAGCCTTTCTTATATACATTAACAAAGCGCGCCGTGTTTTTAGGTGCTCATTATTTGGAGCAGGTTGTTTCCATTACTGGCAGGGGAGTGACCTTAACCCCAGGAAAGCTGTGGTAGGTAGCTCATGCTAATTACGCAGCCTTTGACTACAAGCCCGGAGCTGTACCATGTGTCCACATGTCCTAGTGGGGTAGGGTGAGAGGCCCATGCGCCAAAAGCAGGTGATGAATTTGAGGGACAGCTTAGACTTCTAAAGGAACTGTGATCTGGCTTGATGTCCCCATACAAGCTTGAGACACAATCATCTAGAAGTATAAACTTCAAAGAATGGGTTTTCATCCCAATTTCTTGCCAAGGCCTGTGTCCTCTCCTTATCTCCTTGGCTTAGCTGATTCAGGCTCCCATGAGCCTCTGAGACTGAAGATGGACATCTCCTGCGTCATTGCCCCCACTGTTCCCAGATCCTCCAAAACCCACAACAGTTAGGAGAAGAGTTTCATTTCATCTTCATCCTCTGCAAATTGTTTCTCATAAAGTGGAAAAGACGGGATCTAACCCAAATAATGAGATCTTGGAAGAAAGCTTGACGACCTCCCCCCTGCCCTTGACGGGACGCTTCTCCAAGGATCCCAAACTGAATGGGACCTTGATGATCTAGTCCAACCTTCTCATTTCACACATGAGGAAACTGAGACCCAAAGAAAAGCAGCGACTTTCATACACTTACCACAAGCTTTAGAGCTGGAAGGGATCTTCACCCTCTAGTCCAAAAGCCCTGATTTTACAGAAAAAGGCACTAAAACCTACAAGAGTACAATGACTTGCCCAAGGGCACTGAATTAGTAAAGGAGCAGAACCAGGATTCGAATTCAAGTTGTGTCTCCAAGCTTAATATTTTTTCCACTGCTGGGGTGGGGGGGGGGGGGGGAGGAGGGTGTAGAGCAGTGAGATGGCATGATGGAGATTGCCAAACCTAGAGTGAAGAGGACTCATCTTTCTAAGTCCAAATGTGGCCTCAGACACTAGCTCTGTGATCCTGAGCAAATTTCTTAACCTTTGCTTGCCTTAGTTTCCTTCTTCTAGAAAATGGGAACAATAATAACAATAATAATAATAATAGCATCTGCTTCCCAGGATCGTTGTAAGGATCAAAACAACGAAAAGAGATAGTAATTGTAAGATACTTAGCACAGTGCCTGGCACAAAGTGCCATATTTGTTGCTATTCAGTAGTTCAGCCATGTCTGACTCTTTGTCACCCCATTTGGAGTTTCCTTGGCAAAGATACTGGAGTAGTTTGCCATTTATTACTCCAACTCATTTTATAGATGAGGAAACTGAGGCAAACAGAGTTCAGCAATTTGGCCAGGTGTCTGAGGGCAGATTTGAACTCAAGTCTTCCTGCATTCTGGCCTGGTGCTCTATCTACTGCACCACTTTGCTGCCCAAGTGCTACATAAATGTTAGCTGTTACTGATATTGAGGGAAAGGAAATAAGAAATCGAGTAGTTCCAACAACAGCTAACTCATTTCAACATTGACCTTGCCCACTGCTATTGGACTCATATTTGGGGGTCATGTGTATTATAGGGATACTTATTCATTCCATAAGCTTTTACTAAATGTCTACTTTGTGGTGGTTTCTATGCTGGAAATGGGGTAGAAGGACGAAATAAAACACTTCCCCCTAGAATTGTCAGTAAGCATTTATTATGTACTTACTGTGTACTAGACACAGTGCTAAGGCTGGATATACCAAGAGAGGCAAAAATAGTCCCTGTCCTCAAGTAGCTTACATTCTAATGAAGGAGAACATGTGCCAAAAGCATACAAATAAGATCTATACTTGAAGGATAAAGCCTGGATCCAAATAAGTACAAAATTCTGGATGCAAATTAATCCCAAAGTTTTTAGAGGTAAAGAGGATTCCGTAAAAGGTTAAGAAAGGTCTTGAGTAGGAGGTGACCCTTGAGCCTTGAAGGGAGCTAGGAGAGCAAAAGACACATAATGAATGTTGTGTTGGCTGGAATAGTGCTTGAAAGTATTGATATGAAATCATTCTGGCTAGATTTTAAATGACTTTTAATGCCCTAGGGGCACTAGGGCCACAGAATCTTCCTCAGTAGGGATGTGACATGGTCAACAGAGGTTTTATGCTGGTCTATGAACTTGATTTTTAAAAAAATCAAATTGGTTTCCTTTCCAATGTTGTGCATTTTATTATATGCTGCTGTTAAAAGCATTGTTGTGAGAGAAGGGGTCCATAATCTTCACCAGACTTCCACGAGGGTCCATGATGCACAAAAGTGATTAGGCCCTCTGGTTTGGAAAGATCACTTTGGCCACCAGGTAGAGGATGAATAGAAGTGGGGAGAGACCAGCTAGAAAGAAGGTCATTGCAGTACTTCAAGTGAGAAGTGATGGGAGGCCAGCACTAAGGTGACACACCACTGTGGGAGTGGAGAGATGATCTTTTAATCTCGTCTGACTCTAGGCCTTTACTAATAAAAAGCAATGCTGGTGATGATTCACCTTTAAACATTTACTTCATTAGAGGCTCATTTTGGAAAAACACCAGACCCAGAGTGGAAAGACCTGCCCTGCTCTGCCCCTAACTTGTCATGTGATGCTGGGTAGGCCATCTGCCCTCTCTGGGCCTCAGTTTCTTCCTTTGTAAAAAGAAGAGATTTGGATTCATTAAACATCCAAGTGCCTTGTAGCTCTGACCTTCAGTAATTCTGCTAAACAGTGAACAAAGTTTCCAAGTAAGCACCTTCCCATAATTAAAATGAATTTATCAGCGTTAGCAGCACACATTGGTACGGTAAATATCAGACTTTGAATTAGACAAAGTCGGAACAGGATGGAAAAAACCGAGATGTGTTTTGTGTCGAAGCTGCATGTCTCCTGATGGCTTCAGTGATGGCAGTAATGGTCCAGGGTCATCTTTCTTATCATCCCTTAATCTCACTGTGATATCGATTATTTTGCATGGTTTGCCTGAGACCAAACTCAATGATTCATGAAGCTCTAGCTTTCACACTCATCTCCTTGATTCTTTTTCTAATTATATTTTACCTTGTTTCCATGGTTTATTTTCCCTTGAATTGAAATAAAGGGGATTTGCAAACTGCAGCCAGCTTTGAATTTATCCATGGCCATAGGGAAAAGAGAGTCCAAATAGCTTAAATCACAGACAATCCAACCCCCTCATTTTGATCTAGTCTATTCAGTTCAGCAGCTTGGCATTGAAAGTCCTCCACGATCTAGCCCCGTCTGTCTTTCCTCAGTGATTTCATAGTCCTTGCCCTCTTCCACTGTTCCTGATCTCCTTGCTCTTCCCTGTCTGTGACATCCCTCTCCTATGTGCCTTTGCATGGGCCAAGTCTTCTACCCCAAGTATGCTCTCTCCTCATCTCTGCCCCTTGGAATATCCAGGTCAGCTAAACAAGGCTCCCCTCAAGTGCTGTTTCTTTTAAGATGCTTTTCCTGAACCCCCAATCCCCCCTTTTTGTTTACTGTTTTCCTTGTGCCCTGAAATTACTTTGGACAAACTTATTTTTTTACCTTTCCTATTTTCCCAGTAGAAAGTAAGCTCCTTGAAGGCAGGGATTGTTTCATTTGTGCAACCCTAGTGGCTGGCACACAGTAGGTGCTTAATAAATGTTTATGAGATTGAATTGAACAGACACTGACCTCCTTCCATGTGTCAACCTCTGTGCTAGGAAGAGAGACACCAAAAACAAAATGAAACTGTCCCTGCCTTCTGTGAGCTTCCATTCTCCTGGGTAGATGAAGGAAACACAAGCACTGACCTAATCCACTAATCAAGCCATCCCAATCAAATGACCACAAAAATTATCTCATTGAGCTAGAAATAATAATAACAAAATTCACTGGGAAGAACAAAAATCAAGACTATCAAGAGAATTAATGAAAAAAATGCAAGGAGGTCTAGCAGTACCTGATCTTAAACTGTATTATTATAAAGCAGTAATGATCAAAACTGTCTAAGAAATAGGAAGGTAGACCAATGGAGCCGAACAAACATACGACCAAGAGCAGTAAAAGATTATAGTATCCTTGTATTTGACGAATGTTTAGATTTGGGCTTTGGGGAATAAGAAATCACTATTTGGTAAACATTGCTGGGACAACTGCAAAGTAGTTTGGCAAAAACTAGATATAAACCAATATCTTTCTCCATTCATTAAAAGAAAATCCAAATGGATACAGGATCTAGACAAAAAAGGGAATATAAGTGAATTAGAAGAACAAGGAGCATCCTATCTATCATATTTATGGATAGGAGAGGAATTTATGAGTAAATAAGAGATGGAGAGCATTGTCAGGTGGAAAATGGATAATTTTGAGTACATTAAATTGAATAGGTTTTGTACAAATAAAACAAATGTTGCCAAGATTAGAAGGAAATCGGAAAATTGGGGGGAAATTTTCATATATTCTCTCAGATAGAGAACTTTGTCAGATTTATGGGAATAAGAGCCATCCCCCAATTGACAAATGGGCAAAAGATGTGAACAGTTTTTGGATGGAGAAATCAGAGTCATATATAGGTATATGAAAAAATGAATCCTCACCGATTGGGGAATTGCAAAACAAAACAATTCTGAAGTATCACCTTACAGCCAGAAGATTGGCTAAAACAATAAAAGCGTGACATGGCAAATGTTGGAGGGGATGTGAAAAAGTGGAGACACTAATACATTGTTGGTGGAACTATGAACTAATCCAACCACTTTGGAGAGCAAATTGGAATTATGGCCAGATAGTTATAAAACTGTGTATACTCTTAGACCCAGCTGCTGACTCTATTTCCCAAGGAGACCAGAGAAAAAGGACAAGAACCTATGAGTCCTAAAATATTTTTAGCAGCTCTCTTTTTGGTGGCAAAGAACTGGAAATTGAGGGGATGCTGCTCATCAGCTAGGGAATGGCTAAATAAATTGTGGTATACAATTGTGATGGAATGCTACTGTACTGTAAGAAAGAATGAACAGATTAATTTTTTAAAACTTGGACAGAAGTACATGAGATAATGAAGGGCAAAACCAATATTTGAACCTTCACCTCCAGAGAATGAACTGAGAAGTGGAAACATGAAAGACAATAGCTACATATACAAAGCTGTTTGCCAGATGATGTCTTCCATGATATGAGGATGGGAGGGAGGGGCTGAAAAAATAAATGCTAATTAACTTTAAAAAAAAGACTGGCAATAAATGTCTGGCACTTTGATATGTTAAGCTCTCCTCTCCTCCTATGGAGAGTAGAGTAGTTTGCTATTTCCTTCAGTGGTAAGGGGTAGGCAATTGGGGTTAAATGCCTTGGCCAGGGTCACACAGATGGGATGTGTTTGAGGACAAATTTGTACCCAGGACCGCCCATCTCCAGGCCTGGCACTCTATCCACTGAACCACCCAGCTGCCTCTGAGCTCAATTGTTTCTACAGTGCAGAAGCGCTTGTCCATGCCCTTCATATTTTACTTGCCTTGGGTCAAATTCATGATGATGCCCAACCTAGTTATAATGAGGAAAAGCACATCTACATTATTAAGTATTGGGTTCCTTGGGATAATTCTCTAAACCTCTCTTTCCCTACTTATTCAGTTCCATTCAATGAATCATTATTGAGCACCTGCTGTGTACAAAGCTCTCCCAGTGTACAAGCCTCAACTTTATTGAACTGTCAGTAGTAATAAGATAGTTTAAGGAGAGGATGTTTTATAAAAAGACACAGAACAAAGTACTGAGTTATTGGGACTTAAATGTCAGAGAGATTTTGAGTGACTCATAGCACAATTTACAGAGATATTCACAGCTTTCTAGCTGTTTGCTCAAAGCTCTTCTGACGTGGGTTGCTGAAATCATTGGACAGCTCACTACTCTTCCGCTACTTTCCCCTTCCTCCACCCCCAGCTGAGAGCAGAAGGGTCTCTTCTTCACGTGAACACCCAGGACACCCAACGTGTGTATTTGGTTTTGTGTGATGTATTCTGCCTCTGCAATAGATAGATAGCAAGATCCTTATAGGAAGGGACCCCATTTCCTTAAACTTCTCCCTGGGGGCCCCAGACACAACAGGTTTCAGTAAATGTTTCTTGAATTCATTTTGAATTAACTGATCTCTCTCCCTCCCCTGCTATGTCACATCCTCCCCAAATCCTCTGCTTACCATATTAATTTTAATTTGTATCTAATTCATTAGTGGTCCCTAGCTTCTCTTCTCTATTAGTCAGTAAACTCCCCAAGGACAGGAATGGCGCCTGATTTATCTTCTTATTCATCCATTTTCATTTGTAACAGGTATTTGGGAAATGTTTACTGAAAGAATTTGGGTGAGCTATGACCTGACACCCACAAGGATTCTTCCCTAGAAGCTTTCTTTTGCTTTTCTTTTTGTCATTTGCCATTTCTGAATATATACCATCTCCACTTCCTAGCTGTGTGACTCTGGGAAAGTCACTTAACCCTGTTAGTCTAGCCCTTGAGAGTTATTACTAAGGCAGAAAGTAGGGGTTTTAAAAAATCAAAACCACCACAAATCCCTGCTCCCCCCCAAGCCAGTGAACAAAGAAAAATGATGAAGCAAAATACACACTATATCAGTGGCAATGTATGCAGTGCTCTGCTAGAGTAGCCCCCTCCTCCCAGGAGCAGGAAGTAAATGAATGACATTATTTGTCTTGGGGGTCCCTCTCATTATTTTAAGTTTCTCACTTCCTCTTCCTCTTTCTTCCTTTCTTCCTTTTTTCTTTTTTCTTTCTTTCTCCTCCCTTCCTCCCTCCCTTCCTTCCTCCCCCTCTCTCTTTCTTTTTCTTTCTTTCTTTTCTTTTCTTCTTTCTTTCTTTCTCTTTTCTTTTCTTCCTTCCTTCCTTCCTTCCTTCCTTCCTTCCTTCCTTCCTTCCTTCCTTCCTTCCTTCCTTCCTTCCTTCCTTCCTTCCTTCCTTCCTTCCTTCCTTCCTTCCTTCCTTCCTTCCTTCCTTCCTTCCTTCCTTCCTTCCTTCCTTTCTAGCATTCTTTGCATTTGCACTACTGTAATAATCTCTGGCTATATTATTCAATCAGCTCATACAAATATTGCCCCACTTCTCTGAATTCCTCTTTTTCACTGTTTCTTACTGTTTGATGCAGCTGTTTCTTGACTCCTCATCAAGTTACAGAGCAGAGGTCTCCATCCCAGTGGGACCTCACCACATGGGTTGGACTTTAAGACTAGGTTCTGGGCTCTATCCAGCTTCCAGGGCTCCGCAGACATGAGTTACCTCAGGAATGTGACCCTATTCACCATCCATCAGCTACACCATGGGAAATGAAGATTGGACCAGTGAGCTTTCCTATTAATCTGGGTAGGGTTGGCTGTGCCACTAACCAGAATAACGGCAACAACAGGTGACATTCATAGCACAATGACATATGATATCAATTATTTCAAATAATTATAAGCTCTCTAAAATCCCTGCCAGCTTCTATGGACTGAAGTCAGACTGTGTAGACTTGGTTTTCCTCATTTTACAGATGAGGAAACCGAGGCACAGAAAAGTCACGTGATTTCCCCCCAGTCAAATCCCTAGTAAGGGATGAGTGAGGATTTCTCCCAAGGCCTTTTGATGATCTGTCTATGTGTTGCCCTCTTAAGAGTGTTAGGAAAACATCCCTGCCTCCAAATCCGGGTTCCAGATACTAGGATCCACCATGAGCAGATGGGTTAAAGCACAGCCAGGTAGATAGGTATTCTCTCTTCAAATTCAAATACCCTTGAGCAGGGGTAAAAAGAAACTCGGGATCAACCTCAGCATGATAAGTGAATTATGGCATTATTAGAATTGACATCTAATGGGGTCAGCAGGTGAAATTAGGACAATTTTCGAGATGGAATGGGGAGTGGGGAGCAAAGGACCAGAGAAGGGCTGGATGATGGGCCATTGTCCAGAGACAATAAACTGGGCGAGGGCAATGGCTGGAGTGGTCTTAGGTAGCTGCGGGGAGCCAGATTCACCAGCATTAGGACAATGACTGAGGCTGAATGGGAACCCTCTGCCTTCTCCAGCTGCAGCCACTACCATTGAGCATCCCTGTATCTTGATGAAGTCCTTATTATTAGGGGTCCTTATGAAGTGGTCCTAGAGTGCAGCCTAGGGGCACTCACTCTCCGGTGTGCACATATTCATGAGTGGGTGTAAAATTGGGTTAAAAACTGGCCCTGGAACCTTTACAAAGAAGCTTCAATTGTCTAGTTCTCCATTCAACAGATCACTGGCCACTTATTCCCCCAGGCAATGAAAGACTAATGGCTTAGCGTGGGTGAAATGAGAGCAATAGGTCTATTGGGCGGCTAAGGCTAGGGCTGGCAATTTATTTTACTTTTAATTTTATCTTAGTTTATACATTGGGGATGAGGGTTATAGTTTCTGCTTTAGAGGATTTTGTTCCATCCATTGTCATCCCCGGGCTAGTGGTATGAGAAAAATGGAGGAGGAAGAAGGAGAAGGAAGAGAGAACACCACTGGCACTGTGGAGAATAGACAGAGGGAATGCACCACTGGGAATGGTGACAAGAGGGGGGGGAGAAAGAGAAAAGAACATTGGGAATGTGGGGGGAGAGGGAGACGCAGGGAGTAAAACACTGGGAAATGAGGGGAGAGACAAAGGAAAAGGATCGCTCCAAATCTGAGGTAGGGTAGGAAGAGGCAGAGAGCGGAGGGAATGAACCATAAGGGATGAGGTGAGACAAGAAGAAAGGAAAATTCCAAATTGGAGGGGGAGAGAAGAGGAGGGAAGAAAACACTGGAGATGGGAAAGATGAGATAGAGACAAGCAGAAAAGAATACTCTGGATGCTGGGGGAGATAGAGAGATAAGATGACTGGAAATGAGGAAGATAGAGACAGGAAAGGCACCCTGGAAATGGGCAAGTGAGTGGGAGATATTTGCAATTGTGAAGGAGAAATGAGCTATTAGAGATGGGGAGGGGGGATGAAGGCTAAGAACTGCTCCAGCTGGGGGAGGGGTGGGAAGAGAGGCATAGGGAAGGTATTTGGGAGTGATGGGGAGAGAGTAAGGTTGGTGATGGGGTGACAGAGGAGGACCATGAAGGAGGACCATGGGGAATATGGAAGACAAAAACAGAGAAGGAATGAACTCTTGTGGATGGAAAATAACCATTGTCTGGGGAAAATAAGAGAAAGGATCATTCCTGATATTGGGAGAGGGGATGGGGTGGAAATGGGAAAAGCACTACTGGTCATAGGGAGGGGGAAGAGAGAGGAAAAGAAACATGGGGTGGGGGTGAACCCTTGGAGATGGGAGTACAAACAAAAGGAACACTCCTTTTAAAAGAAAAAGAGGAAGAAACTGCTGTTGATGGGGGGGGGGAGATTACGGGGATAAACCATAGAGAATATGGGGGGAAAGAGACACATAATGGAGGAAATGAACCATTATAGATGGGGTTGAGACAAAAGGAAAGGACCATTCTACACGGGTAAAGGGAAGAGGAAAAGGGAAGGAACCATTGTGGATAGAGGAGGGAAAGGGAAGACATCATTGGTTAAGGGGGAGAATAGAGGGAAAGGACTATTGGGAATATAAGGGGAAAGCCACACACATAAAGGTAATGTACCATTGGGGATGATGATGGGAGACAAAGACAAAGGACTACTCTATGTTGGAGGTGGGAAGAAACAGAAAGGACTACTCCAAATGGGGTGGGGAGAGTCAAAGGGAGGGAACAACTGGGAACAGGGAGGGGAGAGAGAAGGAAGACATAACTGATTATGGGGGGAGGTCACTGAGGGAAAAGACCACTTAGGATGGGGTGGGGAAGAGTGAAAGGGAAAAGACCACTGGGAATGTTGGGAGAGGAAGAGGAGAGGGGGAAGACAACATTGGTTATGGTGGTGATGGTGAGACTGAGGTAGCTTGGGGGTGGAGGGGAGACAGAGGGGAAGTACCATTGGAAAATTGGGGAAGAGAGAGGGAAGAAATCACTGGTTGTGTGGGGCAGGGAGACTGAGGGAAAAGACCTTTGGGAGGGGAAAGAGAGTGGGGGAATGAACCCTTGGGGGAGAGAGAGAGAGAGAGAGAGAGAGAGAGAGAGAGAGAGAGAGAGAGAGAGAGAGAGAGAGAGAGAGAGAGAGAGAGAGAGAGAGTTCAGAGAAAGGACCACTCCAGACTGTGGTGGAAGTGGAGAGAGACAAAGGGAAAGGACAGTTAGGAAAGTTGGAAGAGTAAAAGAGAAAGGGAAATGAACCATTGGAGAATCAAAGGGGAAAACACTTTGGCTGGAGTTAAGGGGAAGAAAGACTGAAGGAAGAAACTCTTGGGAATGGAGAAGGGACAGAGAAGGAAGACATCAGTGGTAATGGAGGGGAGGAAAGACAAAGGGAAATATATGGGGAATGTAGACACACACAAAATGAACAGTTGGGAACAGGGAGGAAGAGACAGGGAAAGAGAACAAACCATTGGGGAGTGACGGGAGACAAAGGGAAAGGATTGCTCTGTAGTGTTTGTAGGGGGCATTTAGAGGGGAGAGAAAGAGGGAAGGAATCACTGGCATAGGTAGGGGGAAATATCATTGGGAATGTGGAGGGAGAGAGAAGAAAAGACCATTGGGGTTGGGGGGGTGACAGAGGAAGGGACAATTGATGGAGGATGGAAAGGGAGAAGGAATCACAGGAGATGAGAGGGAGGGGAGAGAAATAGACATGGGAGGAGGGACTACTGGAGAGGACCCCCCCCCCCAGGGAGGCTGGGATATTTTCTGACTTCAGGACTCTTTCCAGTGTACCGCACTGCCTTTCCCCTTTTTAAGAATAGTTGAAGTGGGAAGGTTTGGGTCAAACAGACTTGCCAGCCAACATTTGGGGGAAATTTTTACAGCATAAATGTCTGGGACTTTTTGGTGGCTGAGGTATCTCAACAGAAAGTGTTTTTGTTTGTTTATTTGGTGCAGGGCCTGTGAACACAAATTAGTCACAGCCTGAACAACATCTGTGCTTGTGATGGCAAAAGAATATTAAAAAAAGGAAATTGCCAAAATAGTTTGCGGTATGGGGGTGGTGCAAATTGTATTCGAGTAAAAGAAGGCGAGAAGCACAGGAATACATGGAAAAAGAAGAGAGAAAGATGAGCTGAGGAATTAAAAATGAATGAACTCGAGAGGCAAATGGTGGAACCTGGCCATCTGAGGACCTGCTTTGGTGTTCCAGCTCTGACTTTCTGGGATTTCAGGAGCCAGTGAGCCCCTGTCCATGTCTGGCTGTATGCTTAGGCCACATTCTAGCCTACTATGGGAGTTACCTTTGGTACTTCCTTCTGCTGCTCTGTCTGCGTGTCACTAAAATGTTGGGACACCGTATTCCTCAATGAATTTCGTAGGCAGAAGTTACATTTGGATTCAGTGCATATAAATACATTGTGAATTGGAGAAAATCAATTTGGCAGCGGATTCAGATGGGACCAGAAACATCTGCAGGGCTCTGAAAATATGGCAGGAAAATCATGAGCTCCCAGATCTCCCAAGCTCTGGTGTAAGGGTTGGAGCAACCGAAAGCACTGACTGAAGGGTAATGGTGACATCTTCACGGTCTATGGAAATGGTCAATTTGTAAAGTTTAATAATAACTTGAGTTTCTGAAGGAACGATCATTTAACCTAGATTCTCCACCTCTGACTAGCTCATGGGGATCCCCACACAGACTCAGCTTCTCAGTTATCCTCTCAGCAAGAGTCCTGATTTATTTAGTCTTGTTTATTTTATTTTCAGAGATAACAGGAAATTGGCCTTAGTTTTTCTTTTCTAAAAAAAAGAAATCATTATTTATTTTAGCATTCTTTTCTTTTACTGTTTTGAGTTCCCAATTCTCTCCCTCCCTCTCATCTCTCTCCCACTCAATGAGAAGACAAACAAAATGCTTTCAATTGTCCATGTAAAAGCATGCAAAGCATTTCCATAATAGCCATATCACAAAAAGCAATAAAAAACAATTTCAGAAAGTTATATTTGAATTTTGACTCGAGTTCAGTTCTGGAGGTGGATGGCAGTTTTTCATCATAGGTCCTTTTGTCTTGGATCATTGTATTGACCAGAGTGGCTAAGTCTTTCCCAGTTGATCATATTCCAACATGGCTGTTACTATACACAATGATCTCTGGGTTCTTCTCACTTTGCTTTGCATCCGTTCATATAGGCCTTGTCATATGTTTCTGAAACCACTCCACCTCGTCACAGCTAATACCACTGTAACACTCCAGCGCAGTCACATTTCACAACTTATTTAGACATGCCCCAATGGATTATCATCCCCTCAATTTCCAATTCTTTACCACCACAAAAAGAGCTGCTAGAAACATTTTTATACATATAGGTCCTTTACTTTAAAAAAAAATCTCTGGGATTCAGACCTAGTAGAGATAACGCTGGGTCAAACAAAGGGAACACAGTTTTATAGTTCTTTGGTCATAGCTTCAAATTGGTCTCCAGAATGATTGAACTAGTGCATCACTCCACCAACAGTTTATTAGTACCTGTATTTTCTCTTAACCCCTCTAGCATTTGTCGTTTCTGATAGAAGAGAGGTGGTATCTAAGAACTGTTTTAATTTGCATTTCCCTAATTCAATAGGGATTTAGAGCATTTTTCCTATTACTATAAACAGCTTTGATTTCTTCTTCTGAAAGAAAGCTGTCTGTTCATATCCTTTGGCCATTTTTTCAAGTGGGGAATGGCTCTTATTTTATAAATTGGACTCAGTTCCCTATATAGTTGAGAAATAAGGCCTTTATTAGAGAGATGGGCTGTAAAGATTTTTGATATTACTTCATTGTCTATGGTACCTGCCTTTTGGTGAAATGTAGTTTCCCTGATTATCCCTTTTAATTAGATCTCTTTTTGCTTTAGCTTTTCTGAGATCACGCATGATCACTACCTGCTGCTTTTTTTTTTACTTCAACTGAAATATAAAAGATTCTGCGTCAGTCCTTTATTTGAAGTCTGTGTACATCTTTCGGTTTTAAGTGTATCTCTTGTAAACGACATATTGTTGGATTCTGGTTTCTAATCCATTCTGCTCTCTGCTTCTGGTTTTGGGTGAGCTCATCCCATTCACATTCATGATCATGATTACTAAGTGTGTATCTTCTCTATACTATTTTCTCTTTCACTTTTTATTGTCTCTCCTCAATAGTCTGTTTTGCTCTTGAGCATCACTTCCCTTAATCTTCCCTCGCTTACATGATTGCCCCATATCTCTTATCCCCTTCCCCTCCTATTTTCCTATTTAGTCAGATTTCTATATCCAATTGATTGCATTTTTTTCACTCCATGAACCGATTCCAATATGAGGGTCAAGCACTATCTACACTGCACCCCTCATTTTCCCCTCCCCTGGCAAAGCCTCTTTTAGAGGAGAAATATTTCTCCATTCTTCCTCTCTCTTCCCCCTTCTCCCAGTGCATCCTTCTTTCTCATCCTTTGGGATTTTTTTCCCCAGAGATCATCCCAACATGATTAACTTACACTCATGTCCTGTCTATATAGATTCCCGACTAATGGCCAAGTTCTTAGGAATTACGAGTATTGTCTTCCTATACAGAAATGTAAACAGTTTAAATATCATATGACGTCCCTTACGATTTCTCTTTCATGTTAACTTTTTTATGCTTCTCTCGAGTTTTATATTTGCAAGTTATATTTTCTATTCAGCTCGTGTCTTTTCATCAGAAATGCTTAAAAGTCTTCAATTTCATTAAATATCCATTTTCCCTTGAAGGATGATAGTCATTTTTGCCAGACAGGCTATTCTTATAGTGGATGCACAAAGCAACTAGGTGGCTCAGAGCCTGGTGTGCTCAGCCCTGAGTTAGGTAGACCTGAGTTCAAATGTGGCTTCAGATAGTTAGTAGTCCTGTGAGCTTGGGAAAGTGACTTACTCTGTTTGCCTCAGTTTCTTTAACTGTAAAATGAGGATAATAGCAGCACCTACCTCACAGGATTGTTGTGAATATCAAATGAGATCATGTTTGGAATGATTATTAACTACTCTTCTTGCTATGCTATTTGGGTAAATGCCTTTTCTGAGAGGTAATTGAGTATGACCAATGTGGGAATTTGTTTTGCCAGTCAAGCAATACATGTTTGTAACGGGGTTTGTTTTTCTTGCTTTCTTGTGGAGTAGGGAGAAGAGCTGGAAGGAAGAGAATAGGGATCTGAAAGGAAAGTAAAACTGAATTTAGAAGAAGAGGTCTTCAAGTCAACTAATAGGGGCTTGTGAGTTAGATATTAGGCATAAAAACTCGCAGGGATGTATGTCCCTCATACCTAAGGTAGCACTCGCCTTTCCGGTGACCCCAAAGAAGGCACTTCATGTAAAATGAAGGGGTTAGCACACATGACTCCTAAGGTCCCATCCAGCCATCAATATATAATCGCAGGACCCTATAATTTTTCATTTTGCAGTCGAGAAAACAGACATCCAGAGAGAAAATGACTTGCCTCTAATTACACAGAGAGGATATTTTTGATTTGAGCCTGAGATGCTCTGCCTTCAGGTTTATTAAACGCATATGCCTTTGCAGTTAATTATATATAATTTCCTTTCACTTATTAATTACTTTCGATGCCTACTTCTGAACTTTCCAACTGGACTTTAAGTTTCCGGGGCAGAGGGACCATGTTTTAGCTGCCATTGTATTCCAGGCAGCACTTAGTTTCAGAAGATGGCACTTGGATGTAGACCTATAACATACTAATTGCTTAATATAGTGTGGTAGGGAACACTGACGCTACATATGGCGTGTGGGCTTGGGTAGAAGTCCTGGCTCTGCCACTCATTTGTGTGACCTCGTGCCAAGTCGTGTCTCTTTTCTAAGCCTCAGTTTTCTCTTTTATAAAATGAGGATGTCTCCATCGATGACCTCTGAATAGCTGTTAAAAAAAAAAGCAATTCAGTCACGACTTGTGCAGTTGACACTCTCTGGGTCTTGGGTACCAGATTGTCCTCTTTTATGGGACAGAGGTGTTAATTAATTCCCAAAGGAAGCACCAAGTAGGGAGAGCTCTTGAACTTTTGACCATCTGTCTTCCCTTTCACTGCGTGTTCCTTATGACTGAATTTAGAGTCAGAGGACTTGATTTTAAATCCCCAAATGGGGCAAATAGAGGTTAAGTGACTGACCTCCAAAATTACCCAGCTAGGAAGTGTCTGGAACTAACCTGGAACTTGGCTCTCCGTGACTACAGGCCCGGTCCTCTATTCTCTTTACCATTCATCGGCCTAGCGGGAGAGGTCTGTTACTCAGAGTCGCAGCTGCATGGGGCATTGATTGAGAGGTGCCAAGATGGGGATCATGTTACATCCTGGGATGTTCCAATTGGGATCATGCTCATTATACGTGATGGGCTTTAATAGCAGTGAGGCTTTCCAAGTATTTGGGTTATGTGGGGAAGAGGGTCAGATGATGGGACTGTTGGGCCACTCTCAATTGCCAGGGACTCCACCTATTGTTATCCCATCTCTTCTGCTGGTCATCCTGACAGCCCGACTTCAGCATTTTTTGCTTCTACTAATTGATGCACCATGGAATTGTGTGTGTGTATGTTTGCTGCTTTTTTATTTCAATTTTCTTTTTTATTATAATCCTAAGTCACCTGTAAACATGAACATATCAGCACGCCAAGAACTCAGAAGGCAGAAGGTATTCTAACCTGTAAGCTCCATACAGTTTGCCTTGTTGTTTTTTTTAATGGCACTTATTGAATTTAGCAAGAGTAGTAGTATGATTGTCATTTGTATCCTCCTTTTTTATTTTTAAATATAAATATAGATATAGATATATATAAATCCATACCTTTGATCTTAGAGTCTATACCGTGTATTTGGTTCCAAGACAGAAGAGAGCTAGGCAACAGGACTTAAGTGACTCGGATCGAATTCATGATGACCCCACCCATATTATGGTGAGGAAAAGTGAATCCTTGGGATTATCAAATACTGGGCAATTTAGACTATTTCTCTGACCCTTTCTTTTCCTCCATTGCCCCGCTCACTCAGTTCCATTTGACAAATCATTATTGAGCACCTGCTGTGTATAAAACCCATTGTATGAGCCTCAACTTTATTGAACTGTCAGCAGTGATAAGATGGTTTAAGGAGAGGATGTTTTATAAAAAGACACAGAACAAAGTACCATTATTGGGATTTAAATGTCAGAGAGATTTTGAATGACTCATAGCACAATTTACAGAGATATTCACAGTTTTGTCGCTGTTTGCTCAATGCTCGCCGGATGTGGGTTGCTGGAAATCATTAGACACTTCAATACTCTTCCCCTATCTTCCCTTTCCCATTCCCCCACCCCTAGCAGAGAATAGTCAATCAGTTAACAAACCATTTCTTAAGTGCCCACTCTATGCCAGGCACTGCACTAAATAATGGGGATGAAAAGGAAGGCAAAAGTGCCTGTTCTCAAAGAGCTCATAGTCTAATGGGGAGGGCAGGGAAATCAACATTTAGACAACCAACCATGCACGGACAAGCTCTAGTCAGGTCAAATTGGAAATAATCAATAGAGGGAAGGCCCTAGAATTAAGAGGCTTCCTGTAGAAGGTGAGACTTCAGTTGGGACTTGAAGGAAACCAAAGAAGCCAAGAGTTTTTTCCATTAGTGATACCTTATGACTTAATCTACTTTTCTGACCCATTGCCCTCTGAGTGATCATCATTTTCCTTTCAGCAGAGAGCATGCAAGGTAAAGACAGGAGGTAAATCAAAGAAGGCTTTCTGGAAGAGGTAACTTTTGAGGAGAGTTTTTTTAAAATCCTGAACTTAAAAAGTATCAAAGAAAATGAACATTTCCAAATGCCAAGTAGAAGAAATAGAAAAAGGATATATGAATATCCTTATTATATATCCTTATATGAATATATGAAGCTGTGAATTTCTATTATGTATTTTTTGCTCACCCTTTAAAGTATATAATCAGTTTAGCATCTAACCTTCAAAGATATCCTGTTTGTTTTTTCTTCTGACTTTTTTCTGTTTTCTTCTATTTTTAAAAAAGTGTTTCAATGACCCTCTTTTTCTTTCTCCAAATCAGAAAAAAGAAAAGAAAAAGAAATCTTGCAACAAGTAAATGTGGGAAAGTAAAACAAATTCTCTTATTGGTCATGTCCCAAAATGTATATTTTATTCAGCCCCTGTCAGGAAGTTGGTGACATGCCATTGGTCCTCTCAAATTGTGGTCCATCACTGCACTGATCAGACATTTCAGGTATTTACAAATTGTTTTTATTTATAGAGCCATTATTGCATAGACTAATCCCCTGGTTCTGCTCATATAAGTCTTCTGAGGATTCTCTGGAACAATCCCCTTTATCATTTATCATTTTCTATAGCACAATCATATACCACAATTCATTCAGTTATTCCCCAATTGAGAGACTTCCCCATTAACTTCCAGTTCTTTGCCACCAGAAAAAGTGCTGCTATAAATACTTTTGTAACAATCCTGAGGGGTTGGTGCTATCATCACCCCCATATTATAGATGATGACATAGAGATCAAGTGACACGCCCAGGGTGCCAGAAGCCAGATTTGGACTCAGGTCTTCTCGAGCAGAGGCCAACTGCTCTATCTACTGTATTAGTTAGCAAGCATTTATTCAACCCTTATTGTATGGGAATGATTAGTTCAAAGTTACTCATCTTGCTAATAGCAGAGAAGGGCTTCAAACTAGGTGCTCTGGCTTCAAATTTGGCACCTTCATCCCTGCTTCATAATCAGAGGCTTTGGAGCTTCCCATTCGACTTATGAGTACTTGGAAGTTTCTTAAGTGACCGTCTGGATTTTGTATTATTTCAAATTTCTTTAAAAAATTTTAAACCCTTTTACCTTCCACCTTGGGGTCAATACTATGTATTGGTTCCAAGGCAGAAGAGCAGTAAGGGCTAGGCAATGGGGGTGAAGTGACTTGCCCAGGGTCACACAGCTGGGGAGTGTCTGAGGCCACATTTGAACCCAGGACCTCCCATCTCTAGGCCTGGCTCTCAATCCACTGAGCCACCCAGCTGCCCCCTATTATTCCCAATTTCACCCCAAATCTTACATCTTTTTGCCTTGGGATGGATGTGCCACTTGCTCTACTTATATGCTTAGTATCCCTGACTATGGTTATTTCAGGCTCTTCTATACTATCTGCCTATCTCTCTGTCTCATTTGCCTAGTAGAACTCAAACTCTCTCAGGGCAAAGAACTCTATACAGCTTAACCTTTGCTTCCTAGTATCTTAATATTCGATTGTAAGCTTCTTGAGGGCAGGGATTACCTTTTGTCTCCTTTAGTATCCCAGAGCTTAGCACAGTGCCTGGTACATCATGAATACTTAATAAGTATTTATTAGACTGATTGATAGGTAGTACCTTCCCCTCTACCAAATACAGGGCTCTACTTGTTAAGAAATTAAGAATAATAATTATTAACAAGAGGAGAAATGATGAGATATTTGTCAGATAATAACTTTTATCCCTCTTTGAACCCCATTGAAAAATGAGAACGAAATGATAATATTGACAATAATTGTACCCAGGATGCTCTCAATGAATCTCCCAGGGATAATTCTAATCCTATTATTCAGCTACAAATAGCAGTTATTTTATCCGCCTATTCAGTTGTTCATCATACATGACATAAAGAAGGATCATAGCAAGAGAGAACCTTGTCTAGGACTGTTTGTATTTGAACACTAGCCAAAAAGATGAGGAAAATGAGCTAAAGAGCTCCTTTTTGTAGTGATGGCAAACTTAAATTATCTTTAATATTTTACGTATAGCAGTTCTCTCCATACCCAAAGCTGGCAGCTAATCATTTTTAGACTTGGCTTAATGATAATTTCATCCTTCAAAAGAATGAACCAATGGAGGAGACTTCTTTTCTGCATCTGATTCTCACCAATAAGGCTGGGATTATAAAATAATCATCCTATATAAATATTATAATATAATGATAATTATATAATATTTAAGTCTAAAATAATAATTCACATGTATATAGTCCTTTAAAGTTTGAAAAATATTCTCTCTACATTGGCTCATTTGATTCTTATCATAACTTTGGAGGAAAGGTTCTATGATGATTCTCAAGTTATAGTTGAGGCAAAGAATAGTTAAGTGATTTGTCCAAGGTTACACATCTAGGAAGTGTTTCAAATGGGAATTTCCTGATTTGAGGCCCTCTGCTCTATCCACTGTGCCTTCTAGCTATCTCAGCAATCCTCTGAAGTTTGCTATTCATATTTTATAAATGAGAAAATTGAGGCCCGGAATGTTTTAGTGACCTATACATGTACACACACACACACACACACACATATTTGTATTTATGTATATCTATCTACTTAAACTTCTTTTTGCCTCAGTTCCCTCAACTGTGAAATGAGGATATAATAGCTCCTAAGTCCCAGGGTTGTTATAATGCAAACGAGATGATTTTCATAAAGCATATGTCATGGTTCCTGGTACGTAGTAGTTAATAAATCCTTCCTCCTTCCTTCCTTCCTTCCTTCCTTCCTTCCTTCCTTCCTTCCTTCCTTCCTTCCTTCCTTCCTTCCTTCCTTCCTTCCTTGCTTGTTTCCTTCCTTCCTTCCTTCCTTCCTTCCTTCCTTCCTTCCTTCCTTCCTTCCTTCCTTCCTTCCTTCCTTCCTTCCTTGTTTCCTTCCTTCCTTCCTTCCTTCCTTCCTTCCTTCCTTCCTTCCTTCCTTCCTTCCTTCCTTCCTTCCTTCCTTCCTTCCTTCCTTCCTTCCTTCCTTCCTTCCTTCCTTCCTTCCTTCCTTCCTCTTTTCACTGTAGTCTGGAATAGTAGTCTATAGTCTGCAATAATATTCTGTATCCAAATACCAGTTATAAGCTTGGGTTTGCCAACATGAGGAAAACTGACCTTACTTTTAGGAAGTACCAAAATTCAACCCCATTTTGATTTTCAGAGACTCTCAGTTGGGAGCTCTAGCCACTGGAAGGACTAAATATTGAGAAATCCCAAGCCTGAACCAGGATTGTGTCTACTCCGAGCTCTGGTGTGGAATGGTGGTTTCCATGTGAGGCCCTTTCTGAGTGAGGTGACATCATGCATTTCCGAAGACAGTGCTAAATTCCAGAGAAAAAATCTTCTGCTCTTGAAGGCAACTTTTGTTGCAAAATAATGTAGATATTTACTAAATATATCTAAGAAATGTCTGCAAATTGTGGCAAAGAAAGGACACCCAGTTCTTTGACATCTGAGAAAATGAATGGGGCCCGTGGAAGGAATTGTGGAAAAAATTAAACTCCTTTAACATCAATAAGATTTTTTTACTACATCTCGAAAACATTCTACCCACCTCTATTTTATGGTGAAAAGCCAGGCAATGGAAATAAATATGCACGAAGCCCAAGAATGTATTTACAGACGTTTCTGAACACCTGGTACTTTCAGCAGATGGAAGGGGCTAGCCCAGTTGTAGCCCTTTCTCTACATTCACCTGCTAAAGTCATTTCAATAGATGTATGAGATGCATCCTTGTCACATCTTAGAGAACCAGATGAAAATAAAGCAGGAGGAGGAAGAAGGCTTTTCGCTTTTAGGTTACTTCTAGGTTAATAGGAAAAAAATTTGAAGGAAAACAGTAATTGGCTCTGCTAATGCACCTCAATGCGTGGTCTTTCCAGGGACATATCACCATGGTTACAGGTTTGAAGAGGGAGAAGAGTGGGGTGGGAGGCTGATGTCCAATTTCCTGTGGAACAACAATTCAGCAACCAAATCTATGAGGCCTGCGTCAGCCCAAAAGGAAAAAAAGCCATTTACTTACCTTTCATTTGGAACTATTTTCCTAGTATCTCTCAAGGATGCTTTGATTTTAAGAACAAACCCAAAACATAATAATATCTTCTCTCCTTCTCTCTCAGGGTTGTTGTGAAGAAAGCACTTTGTAAACCTTAAAGTTCCCCATGAATACAAGACTTGCCAAGGGAGGCATTCATTCTAAGTGACCATGAATTTCTTCTCTTTGTTCCTCTTTGGGGCCCAACTTGTCCCTTATGAACATATCCGTGCAATGAGTACATCCCCATTGAGCTGTGGGCAGTGGATGAACCTGGAACTAACCCAGGTCCCCTTTCTTGGACCCATTCTCCATCCCACCATTGAGGCAGGGAGCAACTAGTATAGATTAGAGTGTTATCGTCAAGCACACTTTCTTATCCTGCGCCAGTTCTCTCATCCATGTCTGTCAGGCCTTTGTAGAGAATCTGCCCACCACCCTGGAGGCCTTTCTCTGGTGCCTTGAATACCAGCAGTCCAACATGCTGGCTGACCACCCATCAGCCCTTCCTCTCACTAAATTACCTATCTCCTTCCTTTGATGGGGTCCAGATATCCCAACTTTATGTGTAAGTCCTCATTGGCTCCATGCGGCGACATGCTTCTGTGGCCATGGTGCATTTTTCCATGACCAAACTGACCACTTGAGGATCAAAGTCTTTTCTGCTATGTAGGCATGCACCATTGCAGGAGAGTACTGGTGTTTAAAAGATTGATGAAATGGGGATAGATCTGTTTGTACAAGAATATTCACAGCTGCGCTCTTTGGGGTGGCAAAAAATTGGAAAATGAGGGGATGCCCTTCCATTGGGGAATGGCTGAACACATTGTGGTATATGTTGGTGATGGAATACTATTGTGCTAAAAGGAATAATAAAGTGGAGGAGTTCCATGGAGACTGGAACACCCTCCAGGAAGTGATGCAGAGTGAGAGGAGCAGAACCAGGAGAACATTGTGTACAGAGACTGAAATGTTGTTGGATGATCAATTTAATTGACCTTGCTACTAAAAGCAATGCAACAATCCAGGACAGTTCCAAGGGACTAATGAGAAAGAATGCTATTCACATCTAAAGAAAGAGCGTGGGAGTAGAAACACGTAAGAAAAACATGTGATTTATTACTTGTTTATATGGATATAGGATGTGGGGTTTTGGTTTTAAAAGATTTCTCTATTACAAAAATGAATAATATGGAAATAGATAATGAGTGATAATGAGTGTATAACCCAGTGGAATTGCTTGTCAGTTCCTGGAGGGGGGACAGAAAAAGGGAGGAAGAGAACAAGAATGATGTAACTATGGAAAAATATTTTTAAAAATAAAATAAAAAACTATATTAAGAAAAAAGATTGATGGCAACAAGTAGGAGATGGCTGAAGAAGTTAGAATCAGTCCCTCTTCTGATAGAGAAGCGCTGGGCTCATGATACAGGATGAGACACATAGAAGAGGATAGTGGGAAGATGGCAAGATAGAGCAAAAGATTACCTGGTTCTCCAAATCCCCCCCCCAAAAAAAAATTTAAAATAATGTCTCAGAGTGAATTCTGAAGTAGCAAAAAATAGTTTAGTCTAAGTGAAATAGTCATCCTGCCTAGGCTAACTCGGGGGATTGGGAAGGCTGTAAGGCCCCAGGAAGTGATGGTCTGATTAAAGTACTCATCCCCGAATCAACCAACAACAAGCTCTGGGGGCAGTGGTGTAGGGGCATCCTCAATTTAGAGAGCTTTCAACTCACCCATTGACACAGGGGCAGATGTGCTGAGCAGACCAGACAACCAGAGGACATCCGTGACTATGGCTGTGGCCCAGAGGTGTGAGCACACCCAGGTGAAGTGGGTGAAGTGGGTTGAGGGCCCTGCTGCCTGGCCACTCCCAGGAGGGCCACTGCCCTGGTTTTGGTTCCAAGGCAGAGGGATGAGCTGATACTTATAGCTGCCTGAGGGATTCAGGAAGTGGGAGGGTTTGAGGTGGCTACAGGACTGAGGACCCTGGTCAAGGCTCAGGGACAGAAAGGAGCCCCTGAGGGGCACTCACCGACCAAGGTATGAGGGAGAGAAGCAGAGACAACACTCTGGTCTTGGATCATAGTATGCTGGAAGAACCAAAAAGGCAAAGACCCCTAAATAGAGCTCAAAGAACAATAACAGAAAAAGCATGAGACATTATTCTCCAGACCCAGGAGCAGAGCCCAACCCTGACATAAAGTTAGTAGTTAAGAAATAGGCCATTAAAAAAGAGTAAGCAAAAGCTACAGATAGCTACTATGGGGACAGCAAAGATCAGGGTTCAAACTCGTAAGAGAGTGCAATTAAAACACACACTACTAGAACGTCAAAGAAAAATATACAATGGTCACAAGCCCCAAAAGATTTCTTGGAAGTGCTTAAAAAGGTCTTAAAAATTCAAATCAGAGAGGTTGAAGAAAAATTAGGAAAAAATAAGTAAAGCAGAAAGCATACACTATCAAATGTGGTCAATGTGGAAATTTGTTTTTTTCTTAAACATGTATATTTGGTACAAGGGTTTGGAGTTACCGCCCCCCCCCCCCATAGTGGGGAGGTTCATGGGATGGAGATAGGGGCTATATTGGACAACCAAAAAAAGATAAAAAAGAAACAGTCATTGAAACATTTCTACAAAATACACACAGAAAAGTATAGAAGAGCTGAAGCCACAAGCATGACAACTTTGAAAGTTACATGTTAAATGTATTATATATTCTAAAAGAAAATTGAACTACATCTAAGAGAGATCTATAGTTGGATGGAAAATTGTTTTTCTTTTCTGGTGTCTCTCTCCATATATATACATATATATGTATATATATATGTATGTATGTATGTATGTATGGAAATGTGTATTTTCTTTGATGTTTAAGTTCAAAATAAAGGAAATGAATTTAAAATAAATAAATTACCACTGTGACCGTGATGTCATATTACTGTGCAAGTGCCTGGCAAGTGGGGATTATTTTATTCTTTGTCATTGTATCCAGGCTGGGATATAAAATGACTGGCACACAGTTGGTGCTTAATAAATGCTCTTTGATTGATTCAAGGATAATATACATATGACTTTGCAAAGTCGGTAAGGAGAGGGAACACCACTCTGGGAAGGGACAAAGGTGTCAAATTCTCCAAGCTGAAAAACACATCTCTCCTTTCTGGTAATAATCAGAAAAGAACTTTTCTAGGTGAGGTACTTAGTAGGAGCTGCTTTATGTGGGTGTTCTTTGGGAAAGGTCTGCTGTCATAAGAAAATATATATCAATAAAACTTTTAAAAAAAGGAAATGCAGAAAAAGGGGGAGGAAGAATGAAGAGCAAGGAGTAGTTTCAGGTCACTGAAAGAAAGGGCTGCACATTTCCCAAATGCCAGCCAATCTACTCTTCTCCCATTCAATTCTGGGTTCAGCTCATTATCCAGCCACAACGTCTGTCTAAGGTCTGAGTGCCAAGAAGCTGAGTCCCGAGGTTACCCTGGTAATAGGACCAATATTAAAGAACAGATACTCCCACTCCAGACTCAAGGCTCCTTCCCTAAGCCTTGCATTGCCTGCAGCAATGTTAACGATAATAATAATAACTAACATTTTTAGAGTGCCTACTATATGCCAGGCAGTGTGCTAAGTTCTTTACAAATCTTATTTCATTTTGTCTTCACAACAGCCCTGGGGAATAGGTGCTATTGTTATCTTAATTTTAAAGATGAGGAAACTGAGTCAAAAAGCAGTCAAGTCAAGACAAATAGCATAAGATAAAACCCATGGTAAACCAGGAAGAACTTTGGATTTGGGCTCAGGGAATGTAGGTGTGAACTACTGTTCTACCATTTTTTCTCATTTACAAAAGAAGAGGGTTTAATTAGATGGCCTTGAAGGTCCCTTGCAGCTCTAAGAATATAATCCAACCCAAACTGAACTCTTCTCTGTATATTAGGATACATAGTATATATCTGTGCAGCTATATAGATATAGATATAAACTGAGGTAAAGAGCAATTAAGCAATTTGCCTAAGGTCACACAAGCAGCATAAAAGAACCCATGACACACCAGGAAGAACCTTGGATTTGGAGTGGTGGTGGGAGTGGACAGGACTTGGTCTGGGGGAGGTGGGGGCATGGCACATGGTATCTAAAAGGTTCACCTTCACTGCTCTCAAGCAAGTTCTACCTTCTTTTTTCCCTCCTTTTTGCATTAATACAACCTATTACTGTCATTTCTTTCCCCTTTTTTGTATAAGAAAGATTATGTACAAAACCATAAACTTCAGTTTACAATTTGTTTAAAGATATGTAACTTATATCTCCATGCTGATATAAACATGCCCTGCTTTTGAGTTCCCTTTGAATTTGTTTTTTACTTGAATACTTTTTTCTCTTGATTTTGTGGCTTTAAAAAATATAATCCTTTTTTACTTATAATCTTATTTTCTTTTCCTCTCTTTTTCTCTTTTTCCTCTTAAAACCTTTGGAACAGAACTAATTTACACTCAAATCCTTTGTTTCCTCATTTAACTCCCTTATTTATAATGGTTAATATTTATATAGCATTTTCTATGTGCCAGGCACTGTGCAAAGAACTTGACAGTTATTATCTTATGTGGTTCTTACAACAGCCTTAGGAGGTAGATGCTATTGTGGTCTCCATATTACAAATAGGGAAACACAGGTTAAGTGGCACACTCCTGGTCATATAGCTGATAAGTGTCTGTGGCCCTATATGAACTCAGATCTTCTTGACTCAAAACATGGCACTCTCCATTGTACCATCTAGCTGCTTCATAATAAATAGCCTTTCTGTTTTGAAGACATTAAGATTCTGAAGAGACATTTGTTTCTTCTCCTCCTATTAGAATGTTAGCACTACACCTATGTACTAGCTTCTGATTGCTCCAAAAAGTTGACCTTTTTTAGGTTTCTTAAGTTTGTATTTCAAAGTTTCTACTTGTCTCTGGTCCCTTTTTGTATGAAAGTATTCTATTCTATTAAAGATTTGCTTTTTTTACACTTCACTTTGCAGGTATTCTTTTTTTTTTTTAAACCCTTACCTTCCGTCTTGCAGTCAATACTGACTATTGGCTCCAAGGCAGAAGAGTGGTAAGGTCTAGGCAATGGGGATCAAGTGACTTGCCCAGGGTCACACAGCTGGGAAGTGTCTGAGGCCAGATTTGAACCTAGGACCTCCCATCTCTAGGCCTGGCTCTCAATCCACTGAACCACCCAGCTGCCCCCTGCAGGCTATTATTCTTGATCGATTATTCTAGGAACATCTTGGTGGCACTGCAGTAGATAGAGTTCTGGGCCTGGAGTCAGGAAGACTCATCTTCCTCAGTTCAAATTTGACCTCTGATTTGAAATCTGGTCCTAGCTATGGGACCCTGGGTGAGTCACTTAACCCTGTTTGCCTCACTTTCCTCATCTGCAAAATGAGCTGGAGAAGGAAATGGCAAATTACTCTAGTATCTTTGCCAAGAAACCCCCAAAAGGGATCAGGAAGAGTCAGACAACTGAAAAAAACTGAATGACAACCCGTTCTTGATTGTAAGCCCATATCTTTTGCTTTTTGGAATATTATGTTCCAAGATCTCTAGTTTTTAGTAGAAGTCACCAGGCTTTGTGTGGTACTGACTGGCTCCTTCCTTAGTACTTGAACTTCTTTCTCTTCTTGCAGTATCTTTGCTTTGAGCTGGGGTGGTTGGCCATACTTGGTCTCCCCTGGGTCTTGAGTTCCTACATTTACCTCTACCTCCTGGCATTATTAACTCTTTCTCCCATCTTTGAAATTCAGAGCAATAGATCTTCAAGACCTTCTCTGCATGTCAGAACAGAGTGCTGGGGATGTCCGAGACTAGCAATCACAGCACCTTCAGGCGCTAGAACTTCCTCTGTGTGTGTGGGGACACTTTATACTGTATAGTCCATGACCTTGTTTTGCATTGTTTGAATATTTTGATGACTATATTTTGATACAATTGGTTTTCTTTGTATTTTATTTTAGGTATTTAAAAACATTGCTCTGAGCAGGGGTTCATAGATTTCACCAGAAGACTGCCAAAGGGGTCTGTGATACAAAAAAGGTGGAAACCCCTTGTTCTAGACTTTATTGGAGTTTTGAGTCAGGGCGAACTAAGACCGAACTGCTCCAGATGCAGGGTGGGCATTTGCCTTGGGATGGAAATCTCTTGATTATTGGTTTGGCAGAGCAGCTGAGATACTAGCCCCTTCTCATTTTATTTCAGCCTGGAACAAGATCCCATGCTTAAATGCTGACTGGAAGCTTTGCCTTGCTTGCAGGAGAGAGAGGAGAGCTAGAAATAAGCCTGATATTCTGAGAGAGAGGGAGGGGGCTGGGCCAAGATGGCATTAGTTATTTTTTAAGCCTGCAAGATTGTATCTTGGTTCATGGCAGAAAAGGGCTCTGGCTCCAGGCAGTGGGTTACATATTTACGGTTCAGATAAATGCTTAACCCATTTAGAAAGGCCTCCTGTGCTGAGAGGCCCAAGCTAACCAGGATTAATGATCTGTCGGGAAGAAGGCTGTGGCTGTGTTGATGGTCTGGGATTAGAGAGTCCCTAATGCCATTCCTCAGTGAGGGCAGCAGCTTTTCCTGTTAGTGTCTTTTAGGTACAATCAGCAAATGACTTCATTTTAACAGTAGCTGACATTTACATAGTGCTTCACAGGTCATTGGAGCCTCATAACAAGCCCCAGGAGGGAGGTACCCTAGGTGAGTCTGTCTCCCATTTTACAGATGAGGAAACTAAGTCAGAGAGGTTAAATGAGCTACCCTTGGTCATACAGTTACTCAGCATTTGGGGATCAGACTCACATCTTACCTGCTCTTTCTAGCACACACACACACACACACACACACACACACACACACACACACACGGAGCCTCTCACTTATGAAAGAAGATTCTTCAGTTTGCAATGTCTTCCCCCAACCCCATCCACACCCAATTCCCACCCACCCCCATGCCGGCCTCTAAAGCATAAATAAGATGCTTGACTGTATTATGGTGTTTGCACCCACCTGCCATATGAGAACCAGGCTGTTCTGGCACACAGAGGTTGTTACTGAGTAGCAAATGAAATCATTTGGCAAAAACGTTCAGGATTTGCCTCTGGGCAGAGAGAATCGATGATTCCATATGTGAAGAATAAAAACCCAAAGACCCAGCCGCCTAGAGAAGTGGGCTTTCTAAGTGGGCCATTTCCCCAATCACTGGTGTAATGACTTTGAGGGAGAGAGGGAGGGGGGAAGGCTAGGCAGCCATTTGGGGGCCAACCACTTAGGGCTTGGTAGCACTTATCATCCCCTGCCTGCGTTTTCTGCCAGCCTGACACTACCCAGCTGTGAGGGCCCAAGTGGCAGATACAAGTATTTTCAAGGCCAGAGATAACCCCACTCCTCCATAGAGGGAGAGATGAGTTTTCTCTGATGATTTATTTGGGGGAAGCTAACTCCTGTGCTTCCTGTTCACCTAACAGTCCAGAAGACACACACACACACACACACACACACACACATCTCCCTATCCCTGCCCTCACACCCCATTTCATTCCCCTGGTTTCTCTGATAGAACACCTTTATTGAGCAATGTTCCTGCTGTCTTTACATGGAACCACAGAAAAATGTGGAGGTAGGCTCCATCTCCTGCACACAAATGGCTACTGAAGGAGAAGGAGCTCCGCATTTAGCTTGAAAAAGTAGATAAGGAGAAAAAGGGAGTGGGAGAAGCCGTGAAATGAAACAAAGCATGGATATGATTAGTGAAGCCCTCTTCAGTTGGGGGAAAAGAGATTGAGAAATTTGTGGGAGAGGACAGGAAAGAGTCAAATCACTATACTTTCAGCAAGTTGCTAAAAAGCAAGTCTGTCCTGATGCATAGACTAGATGCTAACATTTCCCACCACCTTCAGAGTCAGTTTGCTTTTGTATCTAAGCTGCATTGATTTTGTTTGTGTAAAAACTTTTAAAAGTTTATGTTGTAGAAATTATTCTTTTGGTTCTTTTACCCAAATCTTTTCTCTTGCTTATTTGGTCAAGAGTTCTTTCCCTAACCTTCATTGTAAAATATTTCTTCTGGAGCATTTTAACAAGCAAAGACTGCTTATAATGTACCAAGTACTTAAGGACTTATTTCACAACAGTCAACTTTTCAATCCCCTGGACAAATGTATTTTCTCCCCTTAAATTTTGACCAATAGACTCGGCTTTAACTTTCTAGCTAGATAATGTTGAGCATTTTTGTTAGTGATGTGGACATTTTATGGATAGATAGTTGAGCCTGGAGAACACTTAGCTGGTAATAAGCAATGACAGTTTGTGTTTTTTTTTCCTTAGAAGAGCATTTGTAATTTTCTATCCAGACCCCATTAAAATTTCTAATCACCAATGATTCGTAAACTCATAAAATAAAAAATATTAGGGACTTCAGAACCCAGAATATTAAAGCCAAAGAAACCTTACAAGACAAGGTCATTAGAGTTGAAAGGGACCTTAAAGGTCATCTAATCCATCCCTCTCTTTTAGGGTTGCTAGGGAAGGAATTTCCCAATGTAACCCAACAGGAAATAAGTGGCAGAGGCAACATGTAAACCCTAACCCTCTGATTCCCAATTTAGTGCTCTTTCCATGAGTCCCTGATACCTCCTAGTCAGGGCTATGTTTTTAGGGTAGATAGGGAACTCCACCAGAGCCAGGACAGGTGTGACCTCTAGGTCCTCCCAGTCAGCTTTTACTGGAAGGACTGGACATGTTCCTGGAATCTTGGCCTGGAGCTGTGAGAAGGGAAGTCTGTCTGGGACAGAAATCTCTCTTTCTCTCCTGTCCTTCTCTCTCTCTCTCTCTCTCTCTCTCTCTCTCTCTCTCTCTCTCTCTCTCTCTCTCTCTCTCTCTCTCTCTCCTTTTCTTCTCTCTCTCTCTCCTTCTCTTCTCTTTCCTCTCTCTCTCTCATGTCTCTCCTCTCATGTCTCTCTCTCTCCTATCTCTCTTTCCTCTCTCTCCTCTCTCTCCTATCTCTCTCTTATCTCTCTCTCCTATCTCTCTCTCCTCTCTTCTGTCTCTCTCCTAACTCTCTCCTTTATCTTTCTCTTATCTCTCTCTCCTTTTTCTCCTCTCTCTCTCTCTCTCTCTCTCTCTCTCTCTCTCTCTCTCTCTCTCTCTCTCATGTCTCTCCTCTCCTGTCTCTCTCCTATCTCTCTTTCCTCTCTCTCCTCTCTCTCTCCTATCTCTTCCTCTCTCCTATCTCTCTCTTATCTCTCTCTCCTATCTCTCTCCTCTCTTCTGTCTCTCTCCTAACTCTCTCTCCTTTATTTTTCTCTTATCTCTCTCTCCTTTTTCTCCTCTCTCTCTCTCTCTCTCTCTCTGAGCCAAATATGTTTTTCCTGATCCATATTTTCATTATCAAACACATACTAAAGTGTGGCATTCTCCAGCCCACATTTTTATCCCAATCCCGCTTCATTTATTTTCACATAACATGATGCGAGTCAAGAATTTCAGTTAACCTTTACCTGGGATCTAGTGTTGTGTTTGTCAAGCAGGAAAAAAACCCATTAAAATGTCTTTCAAACTCCTAAGAAGTTTGCCCTTTTGTATCACCAGTGCCATTCCCAAGACTGACAGCACTCTTTTCCACCCATTATCTCATTAGATCCTCTCAGCACAGGACAGGTGATTAGTGCCCCCATTTTACATGTGAGGAAGCTGAGGTTTCTTTTTATATTCCATCTCTGAGCCTTTGCATAAGCTGTCCCCCATGCCTGCCTAAGTTATGGGGAGGGTGGCTTTTGATTCATTGCCTTTGCTGTTGCAATCTCCCAAGGGCTTGAATGATTGAGGGAGGAACATTGGGAGGTTGATTCTAGAGTATTTCTATCATAAATGATTGCCCTGTGCGCATGCACGTGTGTGTGTGTGTGTGTGTGTGTGTGTGTGTGTGTGTGTGTGTGTGTGTGTGGTCACTGGGAAGAGGGGCAACATGCTTGGCTTCATCTCAGCTGAGGAAAATATAAATGGAGGTTGGATGTCTTTTATGGCCTTTGGGCAAAGTGAACACCTAGTCAGCATGGCAGGAGGAGGCTCCAATGGGCCTGGCAGTACTACATAGGTCCAAGCTTTGATGCAAAGTGGCCCCAATCAGCTGATGCCCAGAGCTTACTGGAAACTGAAAACAATTACAATGAATCTTGGCTTAGCCATTGAACTGGTTGAGCCACAGTGGTTTTGCTTCTCCATCTTAGTCGACAAAACGCTATCCAAATCTAACTTCCTTCCCCACCCCACTCACCCCCATACTCCACCAGTCATGGGTGTTTGTAGGAATTCCCCAGCCCAAAAATTGAACAGAAGAATTCTTTCAGTGGGAAGGGGCTGACAACTGAAAATAACCAAAGCAACGATCATCTCTAATATGAATTTCATAGTCATTTTTTATAGGCAGCATGACACAGTTGCAGGAGCCTGGGTTTTGGTATTAGATCTGTATTCAAATCCTTGCTATGATACTTAGTACCTTTGTGAACTTGGTTAAGTCACTTAAGCTCTTTGGTCCTCAGTTTCCTCAAGTGTAAAACAAGAGGATTACCTCTGCGATCAAGAGAGGTACCATTTTAGTCCCAGAGGTAATAGGGACTTGTGCATGGGGTCTATCAACTTGAAGAAATACAGGGTGATGTTTAGGATTTTGGAGGGTATAGACTTGTCCATTGGCAGCTTCTTTGGTGGGCTTTTCCCTTCAGGGCCTTTCTCCCTACCTCTTAACATTGCATTTTTCTTATCTCTCTGAATATTGTATCTGTAGGTAGATTGGAAGCTCCTTAGGTTTTTTACCTCCTTAAAGCTTCTAGCATGTGACCTTGTACACAGTAGGCACTTAATATGTGTTTATTGTATTGAATCGAATAACACCAAATGGTGTTGCTAGAGTCGAGGCTAGAGAAGACTGTATGCACTTTCTAACAGAGACCCCCATGGGCCTCCAGTGGTAGAAGATGCTTTCCAATCTCATCTCCCATCAATAGGTGCCCACTTTTGCTCCTTTTGGGTATGCTTTCACCCAGCCAATCTCACAGTGGTGGGTCTCAACCCGGAAGCTCCAAGGAAAGAAAAGGAACCAAAGCCTCTCGCCTTAGTCCACTCCAATGGGGCCATTAAACTTTCCTCATCCGCATTGTGATATAATGTTGAAGGCAGGGCCTGGAAGTCAGAAAGTCTGCTTTTAGCTTGAACTCAACTTGCTCACTAGCTTGCTGTCTCTCTGAACTTCAGTGTCCTTAACTGTAAAATGATGATCTCTAAGGTTTTACCCATGCTTGGCTTTCGGTGATGCCGTGCCATCAAGTATTGGCTTTCTTGATGCCGAGCAGAGAAAATGCCAGCGCTGAGATGGTTAAGTGCACTTCGTTCATAAGTGTCATTGTCAGAGGGGGCCAATAAGCTCCAGGGAAGATACAATTGGATGGGCTAGAGTGGGGAATAGAGGGGAGTTGAGTCACAGGAGATGATGATTGGGGAGGCCAGGAAGCTAACAAAGATTCATTATTTCTAGTTCTATGCACTTATAATGCTTTTTAAAAAAAAAATCCAATCAATCAGTTGCATGAATTTTTATTCCTTAGGTCTTGGCTCTACCCTTCTAACCAAGGACTCATTCTCTCCTATTGCCTTGGACATGGCACCTGAATTGCCCATACTTCTCATAAGTCTTCTGAGTCATCATTGTGTCTTTAGTAGACCCCTGATTTAAAAAGGCAAATGTGTTTACTTCCTTTCTCTTGTCCTCAGTTTCTTCATCTGTAAATGAAAAGTTTGGGTTCCTAGGCCTCTTCTATTGTTAACGATCTATGCCCTTTGGTTCAGAGGAATATCTCATCCCATGAACAAATGATCTGTTTGGACTGGTTTCTGTGGCTTGTTAGAAAGCCCAGAGCTAACAGAGTAACAGTAGCTGGCATTTCTAGAGGGTTTTAAGATTTGCAAAGAGTCCCTA
Source organism: Monodelphis domestica (assembly GCF_027887165.1). Taxonomy (NCBI): domain Eukaryota; kingdom Metazoa; phylum Chordata; class Mammalia; order Didelphimorphia; family Didelphidae; genus Monodelphis; species Monodelphis domestica. The sequence continues at coordinate 28,281,365 of NC_077235.1, forward strand.
TTGCATTGGCCTCTCCCAGGAACCCCGTAAAGTAGCTCCTCCTTCAGGCATTATAAGTTATCCTTGCTTTATAGATGTATAGATGGAGGCCCAGGCATGTATAGATCAGTACATAGATCTGCCTATGTTGGCCTTGCTGGGCTCTGCGATGTTGGGAAAGAACATTCCTTTTGAACAGTGTTTTGGACTGACACCCCATGCTGGCCAAACCACAGGACTCCCTTGATTCCTGGAGCTGAGGCAGTGACAAAGAGACCATGGGAAAGCTCATTTCCCATGCCCCAGCTCTCAAAGCTGTGGTCTTTCCTCCATTGCCTGCACATTGGTTCCCCTTGAATCTTGGGCAGGATGCTATGGGAAAGAAGGTGGTTCTGAGGAGGACCCCAAACCCTATGCTTTATCCCCTCTCTCTCTTGCATTCTAGAGCCTGTGTGGATGTCCTAACTGTCCTTGACAAGCCGGGCCTGTGTGCCTGTTTCTGATAGACAATCTGGCCCAGCCTGTCTTTCTTAGCCACATGACCCTAAATCAACATTGTGGGGCCTGTTGGCTTTGTCAATATTTGCCTGCCCAGGGAGGAAAGACTTTTTAATAGCTTCCCCTGACGCACAACTCCTTGCTGTCCCTGCCTCCCCACCACACTGCTGAACAAAGCTGATGTGTGTCTCTTGTTGCCTGCTGCCCCAGATGTGGCCAGCAGCTGGAGGCCAAGATGAAGGACAGACTGGAGGAGCTACAGAGCCAAGTTAGCCAAGGAGGGGACCCCTCTGAGCTGGATGATACTCAGATCTTTGACAACCCTGCTTTCAAGGATCATGAGGCCAATCCCATGGAGAAGTTTTTCCAGGAAGTGGCCAGGCTTTCCTTGGCACTGAATGAACTAGAAGGACTGGCGGAGTTGATAGACAGGAAGCAGCAGGGTGTCCTGTGCTGTACAACAGAGGAGAGCATGTTGGGGGCCAAACATGAGCTAGGCGTGCTGAAGGACTCCTTTGCCAGTTTGGCCTGGTGGGGCCAGCCCCAGCTTACCACAATCCATTGAGAACTGGCCTCTGAGCATGAGGACTGGAGGGTAGAGTGCTGCATCCGTCAGAGCCAGCTTGCCATGCTTGTTGGCCAGTACCAAGGCACCATTGGCCGTCACTATGCCAAGGAGACTCAGTATGTCAGGATGCTGAAGGAGAAGATGCGGAGACAGACTGAGCTGGTGGGCTTGGAGGCTGTGTGAGGAAGACATTGAGCAGCTGATGACTAGATGATCATTACCCTGGATCGTGGGCTGGGACTTGGATATGGCCATGGCCCACGTGTGCCACCAACAGCCATTGGACCTAGAGGGCCAACTGGGGGAGCTGCACGCCCTTTTCCTCCAGCTGGAGATATTCACCTCTGAGCAGCAGGAGCTGCTGGACAGCATAGAGTACAACATCTTACGTACCCAGGACTCTATGGCCCAATCCGATAATATCATTAAGAGGGCTGTCAAGTACAAGTGCCAGTCGAGGTTATCAGCCACGCTATCTGCTGTGGTGGGCCTCTGCACTTGCTGTACATGCTGGGCTTGTGTGACCCAAGGGTGGTGCTGAATAGGGAAGGGGCCCAGGGTCCAAGCAGGAGAGCCTTCTGGGCTGGCCTGCCTGCGCAGCCATGGGACCCTTAGGTGGACCTGTCAGCCGGCTGTAGGCTAGTGAGCCCAGGCCCTCAAGAACTTCCCTGGCAGTAACAGCTTTCTTTCTTTCCTGGTCTGTTACATGCTGTTGCTGACGGTTGCCAAGAGGCTATTTGTAAGGCATTAGGAAGCTGCTGAGAAGCTCTTGGGTACTGGGAAAGAGACCAAGAATAAGGATAGTGAGAGATTCGAGAGACAAGAATAAATGGGTTCTGTGGCTTCTTTCTATAGGTATGAGAGGCTTGTGTCCAATCCCACTTTACTGCCCAAGTGACTTCAGGCAAGTCACTGAACTTCCCAGAGCCTCAGTTGGACTAAATGGACTGAAAGGTCCTTTCTACCTGTAACTGTGGGATTTTGCATGTGACCTTGGATAAATCACACCAGCTCCCTAGGCCTCAGTTTCCTTATCTGTAAAATGAGGGAGTTGGGCTAAGTGGCTTGGAAGACCCTTTGAATTCTAGCTCTAGCCTTCTCTGAGTCTCTTTATCAATCAGTGGACAGTGTATGCTGTTTCCTTTTTCCTGTTTCCCTCCTGAAGGAAGCAGCCACTGACAAACAGTGGGATGGTGAGGGGGCTTGTCATGCTGAGACTTGGCTGGTGTGTGTGTGTGTGTGTACAGAGATAATGGGGGCTGCCAGGTACCACATTAGGAAGTCCCAAGGTCAAGTCTAAGAAGATCAGTTAAGCCCCGTAATAGGAACACAGACTATTGGGAGGATGCCGAAAAAAGCCTGGGCTAATCAGGAGTCACACAGCTAGCGCTCAGGTTTGAAGCGATAGATATGAAATATGAACAGGAGAGAGGGAGACTCAAGGACAATCTGAAGTGAGTTGGCCCGGGAGGACTGTGGAAGGATAAAGTATAGAGTGGGACTGGAGTCAGGATGAGTGTATGAGTTCAAATCCCACCTGCGTGAATGAGGGCAAGTCATTTCATGCTTTTGGGCCGCAGTTTCTCCTCTAGGAAATGCATGTTGGACTAGATGCCATTTAAGGGGCTTATTGGAGGTTTGCAGCAATGCTGGGGTGGAGTGGGGTGGATAGGCCCCCAATTCCTTTCCCATCTCACTTAGATGGAGCAGGGCTTCTTTGGCTTGGACCCATGCTCTTTCCCTTGGTCAAGGCAGGATTTTTGCAGCTATTTGTGCACCAGTTTTTTTGTCTGGGGTTTGGGTCTATCTTTTTAAAAAAGCACCACTCTAAGTTCTGCTTGCTCTTTTTGGTGCCTCAATGGCAGCTGCTTTTTATAGGACCAAGTAAGATTTTCATTTTGGTTCAAGTACGGGATTTCATCAATTTCAGGAACTCCCAGGACTGGGAACTCCCTTCACTGATACAGATCAGTGACTCCCCTGTAGCTTGTGGTCTCCGAGGGGTACCTCTGGTCTTGAGAGTTGAAGTGATTAGCTCAGGGTCACATGGCTAGCTTGGGTCAGAGGTCACCATGCCTCTGAAGCATCCCCCTACATCATCTCCCCCAAACTGTCTCTTAAGAATTTTTTAAAATTACTATCAGAACATTGTTAGTCTGGGTTCCTGCGACTGGCTGCCCTCAAGGAATCTGACCCCAAAGGTTTCTCATGAAAGTGGACTATTTTGAGATTCATTACTTAATTCCCCTCTTGCTCAAACGCTGCAGGAATGGACTGCTTGTGCACTGTCACTTTAAAGAGCATAGAAATACAATCTGAAAGGTATGCAAGCCCACACGCCAGCTCTGACACCACAGTACCCTGCCTCATTAGTGCTTCTCTCTCAGTCTGGCTTACAAGGAGCATTAGGCTCTTTTTGCAGCGTGTCATCACTGATTTAAGGTTCCTTGAAACCAAGCAGAACTGGACAGAGGTGGATGTTTACATCTATTTAAAATAAGATGGGTAAATAGAATGTGTACATGGACCCGGACACCTAGTCTGGTCATTATAGATGGGTCCTTTGCTCTTGGATGCTGTAGTTGTGCCCTGGACCACAACCCAGAATTAAAACCATTGGTGTTATCTCTGGAGTTTTCATTCTTTTCCCCTCAGTGTGGCAGTTTTCATATTTCTCAAAGCTGGTTCAATCCAGATGCACTTGCCCAGGGATGGAGCCCTGTGCACTGTGGTGGGGCAATGCTGCCAGGCAATCTGATTGGGAGAAATACTAGCGGCCTAGGGAAGAGAATTCTCTTGGTCGCCTCATAAGTTGATGGGGTGGGTGCTAGGACCCATCCCAGCCACAAGGGGAACAGTTGTCAACTTGGGACAAAGAAGGTTGGTTTGGTTAGGGCTGATTTCTGGTGTTTTGAGTGGTAAAATGCCATCCTATGGACCGGTTGGGGATGGTGGGAGGAAGGAAATGGCCAGAGGAGACAATGACATGCATATAGTTATTCTGTCTTAGAATCAATACTGTATATTGAAGGCAGAAGAGTGGTAAGGTCTTGGCAATGGGGGTGAAGTGACTTGCCCAGAGTCACCCAGCTAGGAAGTGTCTGAGGCCACATTTAAACCCAGGACTTCCTGTCTCTAGGCCTGACTCTCAATCCACTGAGCCACCTTGCTACTCTGCATATAGATTTCAAAACTGGTGAGCCAACATATTTATGTATCTGGAAGAAACAAGAGTTCTTTCATGGAGGACATCTGAGATGAAAAATGTCTTTCCTAGAGGGCCCAGATATAATTGTGTGTGGAGGGAAGAGTGGAATCTGGGGGAGCAGTGTGGTACAGTTGAAAGAATTGGTTTTGGAGGCAGATGACCTGGATTCAAATCCTACTTTTGCTACTTGCTCCCTGGGTGATCTTGAGAAAATCATTTTTCCACTTAAGAGCTCAATTTCACATCAGTAAAATGAGAGGGCTGGACTGGCCCTCTGTGCTCTTTTCCAGTCTGAAATCTATGAATGAGATCAGGTGAGGTGGCCTCTGATGTCTCTCACAATTCCGGATCTCACCTCTTCATAGGATGACTTTAAGTTTGGGGAGAAATGTTGAAGTTTGGCAGTTTGCTCATAATTGTACTTGCGTTCATTCAGGAAAACTTGATTCTGTTTGCTTCTCAGGGTCATCTTGCCCAAGCGCTCTGCTTTCCAGATTTCGGAGTTCTCAAAGTCTTCAGCAGCTGCAATTATTTGAAGGCAATGCCTTGGCAGAGGGTAGTCGTACAGTTGGAAGAGCACTGAACCTGAATTCAAATCCTGACCTTAATGCTTTGCTAGCTGTGTGCCTCTGGCCAAGGCCCTTAATCTTTCTGAAACTCGGGATTCTTATCTGTAAAATGAGGGGATTGGACTAGTAGACCTTCGAGGCCCTTCCAGCCTTTGAGCTATGATCTCCCTGCGACAACTTTACCGTCAGGGGATGAAGAAACACTTCAGCATTCAGTTTTTACAGACATCTATCTGTTAGTTAATATAGCTAATGGAGGGACTGGAACCCTAGACTACAGTTAGCTGGGAATGCCTCTTTGGAATGAGAACAGGGTTCGCCTGGCAGGGGTTCCCAGCAGGGCTGGGTAGAAATATCTGCCTGTTCAGAGCTGGTGCCACCTCTCCTGCTGTCCATTTGATCTGGAGCTGGTTCTGTACAGGAAAAAGGATTGCAGGCTTCCTCAGGAGAATGCCATATGCTTCTCACTAGGGCCCAGGATGAGGCCCAATCACCTGCTCCTGGGCTGATCCATGTGCTCCATATGAAAGGCGAGTTGCAGAACTGGAGGGGGGGACCAAGCTCCAGCAGGGGTTGGCAAGGCGCCAAGGCATACCCAGGCAGAAGAAGGCTTTGTCAGCAGATGCCTCAGGGGTTGTGCCTGGCCAAAAGCCAAGTGAGTGCTTGCTCAGTCTTGGCCCTGCACACAGATATGTGGGACAGAAGGAATAGTTTGAGACTGCTGAGCTGGGCTGTCACTGCTCCAGCACCTGGCTGGGCTTCACTGGGGCAAAGCCAGGCAACAAGTAGGCAGCCTTCATCCCACCGGTCATCCTTGCCTCCTCGTAGCTCTACTCATCTCTGGGAGTCCAGCTTAATCTCAGGAGATGGTGGTTTCTTGACCAGGACATCCCTCCTTATCCTGAGGGACTGTTTGGCTGTTTAGGGTCACTTTTACAATGGAGCAAAGACTTAAGAGAATGAGGCAGGGTGGCCTAGAGTGGAAAAATACACTGCCTGGCTTGGGAATCCCAAAAGCCTCTCACATTTGCTAGTTATGTGCCCCATGGGCAAGACTTTGTTCAGCCCTGGTTTCCTCATCTGTAAGACGGGGCAAATTATCCCTGCACTATCTATGGCAGAGGACTGCTGTGAAGCTTTAAAGAAAAGAGATGTGTACAGCACCATAGGAATGTCAGCTGCTACTATCATAGCAGTCATATCAGTCTGGAAGGCACCTCAGAGGTGATCTAGTCCAACCTACTTATGTTCCAGGGCAGGAAACTAAGGCAGGAAATGATGTACCCCAGGTCATACAGGTAGGAAATGTCAGAGGTTGGATTTGAACCTAAATTCCTCTGACTCCAAGTGTAGGGCTCTTTTCACTGTGAAGTATCATTTCTGAGGGCCTTGACAGAAGCCTTGAAACCAATTGGGTGATGCTGAGACTGCAGTATACCCCCAACTATTTTCTTATTTTAGAACAATACTAAAGAGATAGCCTGAGATAGTGGGCAGGGCTGGGGGGGTAGTTAATCAAGAGAGCCCCAAGTTCAAACCTCACTTCTGATTTACTAGTTATGTACTCCTAGGCATCAGGCAGCTTCTAAACTATAGGCAGTTTTATCTTCAGGAAGATTTCCCTTTTGCTATCAAGACGGACCTGGTTGTAACAGTGTCCTCCCTACCCACGCCCACGCCCCTCACATACATACCAGAGGAACAGGTTGTTGTTCTTCAGTAGCTTTTCCATTGTGTCTGACTCTTTGCACCCCATTTGGAGTTTCCATGGCAAAGATAATAGAGTGGACTAGATCTGTATCCCAAAGAGACAAAAAAAATGGGAAAGGATATGCTTGTACAAAAATGTTTATAGCTGCTCTTTCTGTGGTAGCAAAGAATTGGAAATTAAAGGGATGCCCACCAATTGGGGACTGACTGAACAAACTGTGGCGTGGTGATGGAATACTATAAGGAATGATGAACAGGAGGATTTCAGGAAGAGCTGGAGAGACCTCCATGAAGGGATGCAGAATGAAATAAGCAGAACCAGGAGACCATTATACACAGTAACTGCAATATTGTGGAATGATCAACTGTGATAGACTTTGCTATTATCAGTAACACAATGATCCAGGACAATTCTGCGGGACTTAAGACAAAGAATGCTGTCCACCTTCAGAGAACTGTTGGATTGGATGCAGATGATTTTTCTCTTGTTTATTTGGGTTTATGTTTTGGGGTTTGGTTTTGTAAGATTACTTGCCTGCAAAAATGAACAATATGGAAATTAAAAAAAGATATTGGAGTGGTTTGCCATTTCTTTCTTCAGCTCATTTCACCACAGATAAAGAAAGGTGAGGCAAACAGGGTTAAGTGACAGAGCTAGTAAATGTCTGAGGCTAAATTTGAACTCAGGGCTTCCTGACTCCAGGCTCAGCGTTCTGTCCACTGTATCACCTAGCTGTCACTAAGGACCAGATAGGACTTACTAAAGCCCTACATGTACTCTGGCCCTTGCCTGGAAGCAATATCTGTTTGAGACAGTTTGGCCTCATCCTAGTTTGGAAGTTTCCTTGCCCATTGCTGCCCCTTCCACACTGCTCTGACTCCAGCCACCCAGGCTGCTCAGTTTGTCACTCAGGGCACTGCCTGACTCTCTCCACTGACAATCTCCCTTTGCCTGGATTGAGACTCAGAGAACCCCTCTCTGCCTGATTTCTCCTCCACCCCTCAACTGCTAACAGCTACTGTTCTTCCTCCCTGACCCCTTTGTATTTCTTTTCTTATGTTGATTCTGTATATATTTAGATAAACAATGTCTCCTTTTCTCTGTTAGGAAGCAGGCTTTCCCAGTGGACGTTTCATTGTTACTATTGGTATCCCCAGCCCTTAGCACAAGACAGGGCACCTGAGAGGGACTAAGAGCTCACAGGGGGTTGGTGAATCCTTCTCGGATCCTTTGTTTGTCTAACAAACACCCTAAAGTTCCATCTTCTCCCCTGAGCCTTCTTTTTCAAAAAAATTAATTAATTAATTAAATTAATTTAGACTATTTTCCCAAAGTTACACGATTCATAGTCTTCCTGAGCCCTCTAACATGCTCTGTGGCCGCACTGCTCATAGCCACGTTTGACAGAGGAACCAGGTTCCAAGAGAGCAAGGGGGTGACTTGAGCAGGTCCACACAGCTAAGAACCGCTGGGGCTCTCCTTTACCCACAGCCCAACAGGTGCAAACACTCCCCACGAGCCAAGGGCGAACAGTGACTTGGCCGTGTGGGATCAGCCAATAAGAAGACAGCAAACGGAGTAGTGTTCTCCCCAGCTCCCCTCTCCTTCCCCTCCCCCACGGCACTCCCACCCTCCGCCCCCTCCTCCTGTGGTCTCTCGCGCCCGACCCTCCCCTGCACGTGGGGCTTTTGTGGAAGCCTCCTTTTCTGCCCTCTCCCTACCAAGTTGGTGAGTAAAATAGTCCTTCTGGCCACCTCACTCCCTTTTATTGAATCCCTGAGAAAGCCTGAGCAGATCCAGATTAGCAGGCGGGGTGAGGGTGGGGGTCTCATTATCTCCCTCCTCCCCCACCCTTTGTCTCCATCCCTGAGATGGTCTAGGTCCTCCCCTATCCACCCAGCCCCCATTGCCGGCCTGGACCCCTTCCTCCCCTCCTTCCTCCTCTCTCCCTCTCCCCAGCCCCCATTTCCAAGCTGTTGCTAAGGCCTGCTGCTTTAACCTTAGTAACGGCTCTCTTCGAGACCCCCTTCTCGCAGATATTGCCAGGACTCTGGGCCAGGCCTCCATCACCACACTGCAGGCCATAATTGCCTGCCCGAAGCCTCCCCACTCTGAGCCATCAAGCACTCAGCGCCAGTCATCTTCGGCAAACTCACTTCTGACCTGTCACCCCAATACTCAATAAGCTCCAGCGGCTCGCTCTCCGCTTTATCCCACCCCTTTCCAGGGCCCCCAGAACTAGAGAGACCCTTGAAATCCACTTGTTTCCAGTGTTGAAAGCCTAGAGCCGGGCTTCCGGGTTTGGAATCCGTTCCATCGCGAACTTGGACGGGGAAACAATTACATTTCTGCTTGCGCTCACCCTACGTGAAGTTTAGCAATTTCCCTCAATTATTCAGATAGGGTCCCCAGACCTTTTTATTAGATGGTCGCAGGTGTGCGGGACACAAAAAGGGTAAAGAACCCTCCGCGGAAGGCAATTAGTGCCTTGAGAATGCTAGTGATGTCCGTCCCGCAGTGGGGGTGGGGGTTATGCCCTTAGCGTGAGTCATCACTGAGTAACCAACCTACTGGAGCCTAATAATAAACTCGACTGTTTCCGGCCACTTCATCCTTTTTTTCTTTTTTAATGGCCACAGAAATAGATGAGTCCCACTATCTCGAGGCCAAATGGATGGTGATGGCAGACACTAATGAAAGCCCCTGTTACTGTGGTGAGGGGTCACATTGGTCAGCTCTGTCCTCAGGTAGCAGACCTAGGAAGCTTCCAGGACTGTACTGGAAGCCTATCCAACCCAGCAGGACTGATATCTTGGCAGTTCAGCACCCAAGAATCCAGAATCTCCTCCCTGAAGTGTCAGACGAGGAAGCAGTGATAATTTGGGGGAAATAGGGTGGATTCTGGAATCAAAAGACCTGAATTCAAGTCCTGATAGTGACACTGGATGTTTAGGACAAGTCACCTAACCTGACTGGGAGTCATTTTCCTCATTTGTAAAATCAACAGGATTTGTTGAACTTATATTCATTTTTCCCACTTGGTGGCCTATTAATTTGCATATTTTATATTTCTGTAGATAATATATTTCTTTTGAATTCTGAGTCTTGGCCGATAATTTGAATTAGATCAGCTCTTCTTTTAATTTATATTTAGTGTGTTTTATAACATATATACCCATGTGTATAATGGCATATACATAACTCATACATTTATGAAGAAGTAAATATAGAAGTACATCGTCAACATTTATTTTACTGACAGGGTGCAGGATCAAGCGTGTTTGGAGACCATTGCTTTAGACCATTGTTAAATTTGGCTTCCAGGAAAGCTCTCTCCAAACTTTAAAGTGCCATATTGTTAGCTATCATAATCACCACCATTTTCATCATTTGTTGTAGTAGTAGTAGTCAGGCCTTAACAAATCCTTGTTGAATGAATGAATTTAGAGTCAGAGAACCTGGGTTAAATTTCTTGCTCTGTTTCTGGCACTTACTGTGACACTGGGCAAGTCACTTGATTTTTTTCCTGGGCCTTGGTTTCCTAATTGGCAGAGTAAAGGGGGTGGGACTAGGTGAATTCTGAGATACTCTCCAGTGGTAAAATTACAAGGCAGAGGCAGAGGACAGTGAAGAGGGAACATGGTACCAGGGAGAAAGCCCTGAAACTCTGCATCTGTAGATAGGCTTGAAGGTGAGGGCCTTTACAGACAAGTGAGTGACCATCAGAGGATCCTGCTGCTTCTTTAAAAGAGTTCTCTCCAGTAGTTCAATCAGGCGTTAAGCATTTATTAAATACCAACTGTATTTGAATCCCCTAAATGCTGGGGATCTAAAAAGAAGCCAAAGAGTTCTTGCCCAAATGGAGCTCACAGTCTAATGGGAGAGATAACAAGGAAAAATATGTAGACACATTTTATACAGGATAAATTGGAAATGATTAAGAGAGGAAAGGCCTTAGAATTAAGAAGAATTTAATTAAAACCTGAAAGAAGTTAGAGGAGCTAGGAGGCAGAGTACAGGAGGGAGAATATTGGGTGGGGAGGAGACAGAGAAAATGTAAGGAGCCAAGAGATTGGAGTGTCTTGCTTCTGGAACTGCAAGGAGGCCAGGGCAATGAAACAAAAACCTTGACAGACTGATACTGACTTGCTCTCACACCATCTTAGTCATTCTGGAGAATTCCTGAGGTCCTGGGATCCGTGGACCTCAAAGGGACCTATGGATACCTTTCTTAGGACCTGTGAACTTTGATAGGGGAAAAAATACATTTGCATTTTTTTATTTTCCCTAACCCTGAACTGAAATTTAGCATTTTCTTCCATTGCAGTTTCAAAATCTAATATTCTCATAAAGAGAAGGGAAGAAGCATTTCTAGAGCACTTGCTAGATGCTAGGCACTGTTAAGTGCTTTGCACATTTTATCTCACTTGATCCTCACAATGACTCTACAAGTTAGATGATGCTCTTAGCCTTATTTTACAGTTAAGGAAACTGAGGCAAAAGGTTAAATGACTGCCTTAAGTTCACACTGCTCATCTGAAAACAGATTTGAACTTAGTTTTTCCTGACTTTAGACCTCAAAGCACCCAGTTGTCTTGTCTGTCCAATATAGGACGTTTTATTTACCCCCAACAGAAAATGAAAAGGACTCATACCCAAGTCCAGAAATAATCAAGATAATTCTCCTCTTCATTCTAGAGGACTGCCACCTTTCCCAGGGATACATACATAGTCCTTCAAATTTATAATCCTAGCCTGCATAGGGCCACTCTGCAAGGAAAAAGAATTCAAGGTTGTTATGAGCCCAGCAACCCTTCCTTCTGGTAGGTCCTACCTTCCTTTGGGACCTTCACTGTCCACATGACTCAGCACCAGGAAAAGGGTTAGGGCCAGGTTGTTCCTCCACAGCATGACTCCTTGCCCTATCAGTCTTTCCTTCTCTTTACATCTCCCCATTATGATAATACTTTTTCCTCTTTCCACATCTCCAATTCCCTGCTGACCTGTTTTTCCATCTGGTTTCCTGCAGGGCTGAGTGGTTGCACAGGCCTTTTGCCAGGGAACCAAGCTTCAGTATAATTCTCTTCTCTTTGTCCTTTAAAGGCTGAGCCTAAGAACATAGCTTATGTATGAACCTTATCTGCAATATCGTGTCATTATTGCTGCTGAACCTCCTGAAATAGGGTACATGCATCAATGAAGGGACTTTCAGTTTGGTTTTCATATCTCTAGCCTAAATATAATTCCTGGCACATAGCAGACTCCTTATAAATGTCCATTGATTAATCCAACAAGGAGTCATAAGGTCTTCGGACAAAGGAAATAATGCCTATCTTGTCAAGGAGACAGAGAAGGAAATTCCATTTACCATTCTCTTCCTGAGGCATTTGGACTTGGTTACCTCACTATAGAAGATTGAAACCACTAATTGCTCTTTGCACCCTGTCCCCACTTCTCTGTAATTCTGCTTTGCTAATGTGAAATGGGGTAACTTTCTCTGCTCATTCAAAGCATCCAATACTGAACTTTTTTGCTGAATAATTCAAATAATGCTTTATTGAGAACCTAGCTATTCCCAGAATCCTCTTGAGTCAATGCCATATAAGAGTCAGGAGCCTGGCACCGCTTAGAGAAATATGCCTATAACAACAACAACAGTGAACAACTCACATGTTTATGGTGCTTTGAAATCTGTAGAACCATTTCCTCACAAAAGCCATTTTGCAGATGGGGCAGCTGAGACTTAGAAATGACTTGTCTAGGATCACATAGCTACTAAGTATCGGTATCAAGATTCAAATCGAAACCTTTCTGATGCTGGTGTTCAATGGTTTTCTCATTATTACATTAGTATTTCTTTGGACAGGGCAGACTAATATGTTATTATATGTGCTGAACACTGGGAAATAGAGACCCTCAGAGGCAGCCATCAGCAAAGGACCTTTTCTGTGTTTTCTGAATGTCATGAACAGTACTTGATAAATAATAATGGCCTCTTTCATGTGGGCCAGCTTATTTCCTACTATTTGCTTTGATATCTGTTGTGTCTTATTTTTCAGATGAAGTAAGCTCTTGACTAAGCATTCATGTTTTCATTTCTTGAAGATAAGTGAGTGTACCTGAGAGAAAACTGGGTTTGAGACTGATTGCATTCTGTGTCCCGGAGGGATGTGGACCCTTTTTCTTTTTCTTTATTTTCCCCAATGAATCTCTAGCTGAAGGTGGCTATTTGACTTCTTTCCCAGGCTGTGAAATCAGTTGATGGCTTCAAGTACGGACAAATATAATAAGTCAGATATTGGAAAGTTTCCTCAGCGCGTAGTACCAGAGGCTTTAATTAGTATTTGTTATCAACAGCCTCTTAGCCTTGGGATGATGGGGTTCATCTATTTCTTTGTCCACAAAAAAGGATGAAGCTATAGGATGTAGAACAGTTTGGATACCCTATACTAAAAACGTGCTAAATTTGAGGGTGCCTGGCCCTCCCAGAAGTCCCCTATCTTCTCATCTGAGTTACTTACCATGGTGGGAACCCCTAAGCTGCTGAGTTTTTTTATAATGCCTGTTGTTGCCCAGTGTTTCCGGCTAATCACATTGTTGCCTAGACCACGTCCTTATGTTGAAGTAACTGAAAGAAGGGAGAGGGCAGTGTTCTTCAGTTCCCCATAATTGACTGGCTGTTCATTGACACCAGACGAGCCAGGTACAATAAAATGACCAGTGCATATCATCATTCCCTAACCTGATATTGGTTGACCACCCAGGCAGCCAGGGATATTGGTGGAAAGAGGAAGAAGGGCATGGCCTCCTCTCTCTACATTTTTATATGACTCATAACTATTTTTGAGGCCTCCATTAGTCCACAATTCCTGTATGTAGCCTTGTATATGCTACAGGTCAAAACATGTCTGCTGAAGCATAGCAACAACATTGCCATATAAAACAGCTGTTAGTTTTCTTCTCTATTGTAAGGTTAGCTGTACACAAGCTGTGATCTGAAGAGTACTGATGGCCCCTGGCTCCCAAATCTCCCTTATTGGCTTGTTAAGGTGTCTGAAACTCCCATTATTAGAGCTACTCCTTTGGGTTAAAACACTGTATGTTCAGAAGATCTTTTGTTAAAATACAAGTACCATAGGGGACCTCAGGGTGGGGGGGGGAGACATATTGAGCAATTATCATTCTCTAATGCCTTAGCAAAAGTTAATTTATCTTATTGGCAAGGCCCACATAGAATGGGGCATAATTGCAAGAAGAGAGAAAGCCTGGATGAGCCACTAGGGAGCAATGATCATAGGACCACAGAGTGCCTGGCATGGGGGTGGGACCCAAGATGGGACTTTAAAGATCAGTTTTGTTCTTGGCCCTTGGTGGTAGGCCAGTCTGGCTGCAACAGTAGTATCCTACAGGTATATCTTTGTTTTTCTCTTGCTGTAAGAGAGAAGAAACTATTAACCAGAATCAACTAAATAACTAACCAGTAGTTAATCATACTACATTTATCTAATCTGGTTTTTTTTTAATGCCAAGATGGAATGGAATTAAGTTGTTGGCTGAGTCCATACCTGTGGCAGATCCAGAAACCCTAGATCAGCTGTTCCAATCAGGAACCATCTTAATGAACCAGAGGAGATCAGTGTCTCTGAGTCTTTTGCATATTTGCATATTGGAGCCTATGGTATGGGTTTAGAGCTGGAGTTCTTCAGCTTTTTTGTGTCATGGACTCCTTTTTGGAGTCTAGTGAAGTCTTTGGACCCATTTTTAGAATCTTGTTTTAATTTTTTTAACAAGTTTTAAAAATATTTTTAAATTTAGAATATTTTATTTTGTTTCTTCTTTTTAAAATTTAGAATATTTTTCCATGGTTACATGTTTCGTGATCTTCCCCCTTTCCCTCCCTCCTCCCAGAACTGACAAGTAGTTCTACTAGGTTATACATGTATCATTGTCCAAAACTTATTTCCATGGTATTCATATTTGTAGTAGAGTGATCTTTTAACACCCAAATCCCAACCATATCCCCATCAAACCACATGATTGATCATATGTTTTTCTTTTGCATTTCTGCTTCCACAATTCTTTCTCTGGATGTGAATAGCATTTTTTCCCAAGTCCCTCAGAATTGTCCTGAATAATTGCTTTGATGCTAGTATAAAAGTCCATTACATTCAATCGTGCCACAGTATATTAGTCTCTGTGTACAATGTTCTCTTGGTTCTGCTCCTTTCACTCTGCATCCATTCCTGGAAGTCATTCCAGTTCACATGGAATTCCTCCAGTTCATCATTCCTTTGTGCACAATAGTATTCCATCACCAACAGATACCACAATTTATGCAGCCATTCTCCAATCAATGGTCAGCTCCTCATTTTCCAGTTTTTTTGCTACCACAAAGAACGCAGCTATGAATATTTTTGTACAAGTCTTTTCCTTCTTATCTCTTTGGGGTACAAACCCAGCAGTAGTATGGCTGGATCAAAGGGCAGATATTCTTTTAAGATCCTTTGCACATAGTTCCAAATTGCCCTCCAGAATGGTTGGACCAATTCACAACTCCACCAGCAGTGTATTAGTGTCTCAATTTTGCCATATCCCCTCCAACATTTATCACTTTCCTTTGCTGCCATATTGCCTAGTCTTCTAGGTGTAAGGTGGTACCTCAGACTTTTTTTGATTTGCATTTCTCTAATCAGGATGGATTTAGAACAATTTTTCATGTGCTTATTGATAATTTTGATTTCATTATGTGAAAACTGCCTATTCATGTCCTTTGCCCATTTGTTGACTGGGGAATGGCTTGATTTTTTGTAAGTTTGACTTAGTTCCTTTTATATTTGGGAAATTAAATCTTTATCAGAGAGTTTTGTTATAAAAATATTCTCCCAGTTTGTTGCATTCCTTTAAATGTTGGTTGCATTGATTTTGTTTATACAAAGACTTTTCAATTTTATATAATCAAAGTCATTCGTTTTACATTTTGCAATGTTCTCTATCTCTTGCTTGGTCTTAAATTCTTTCCTTTCCCACAGATCTGACAGGTATACTATTCTATGTTAACCTCATTTATTTATGATTTCACTTTTTATATTTAAGTTATATACCCATTTTGACTTTGTTTTGGTATAGGATATAACATGTTGATCTAAGCCTAATCTCTCCCATACTGTTTTCCAATTTTCCCAGCAGTTTTTGTCAATTAGTAAGTTCTTGTCCCAAAAGCTAGGATCTTTGAGTTTATTGAATATTAGCTTTTTTTTTTACCCCAAGTCTCTTCCATTGATGCACCCTTCTGTCTCTTAGCCATTACCATATTGTTTTGATGACCATTGCTTTATAGTACTGTTTAAGATATGGTACTGCTAGGCCCCAATCCTTCATATTTTTTTCATTATTTACCTTGATATTCTTGATCTCTTGTTATTCCAGATGAACTGTTATAATTTTTTTTCTAATTCTATAAAAAAGTTTTTTGGTAGTTTGATAGGTATGGCACTGAATAAGTAAATGAATTTGAGTAAGATTGTCATTTTTTATTATGTTAGCTCATCCTATCCATGAGCAATTAATGTTTTTTCAATTATTTAGATCTAGTTTTAATTGTGTGGCAAGCGTTTCGTAGTTGTGTTCATATAATTCCTGTGTTTGTCTTTGCAAATAGATTCCTAAATATTCTATATTGTCTAGAGTGATTTGAAGTGGAGTTTGTCTTTCTAATTCCTGCTGCTGAATTTCATTGGAAATGTATAGAAATGCCGATTATTTACGTGGCTTTATCTAGAATTTTGTTTTTAAATAATTGAAGGAAACACTAAATTAGAGATTACTAAAATTAAGATGTAAATTTCTTCCTATCCAAATTCACAGTCCTGAAATATATCCACAAACTTTGACTTCAAGTTAGCCCCTGATATAAGATAGTAGCATTTTCAAAGGGAATCCAGCTTGTGGATCTAAGTATAGGCTGTTTTCTGGAGAAATTCGCCCCAGTGTAGGAAATTTGAAGGGCCTGCTGATAGTGCTTTTTTATTTTAATCTAGGAAAGAAGGTAGAAATAGAGCCCAAGGTTGGGACTTGGACAGAGCTATGACCAGGAGACAGAAATGACAAGATGACGAGAGTAAGGACAGGAGAAGACTCTCAGCTCCACTCTGGGGTTAACACCCCTGGGGCAATGGATAATGCTCCCATGGACCTAAATTGGAATAGTAATATGAGAAGATAGGATCACAGACTTCAGGATCACACCTCACCTCACCCCCCCCAAGTCAGAGCCTGGCATCTCTTCTTCCCTTACAGATAATTTTGTTTCTGTATTTAACTCCCTGCCCCATTTGAAGGGAACACAGTTTTCTTTGCCTCTTATCCCAGTTGCCAACTTTCTTGGTTGTGACTCTGTTGTGGAACACTAACTAAGTAGTAACAGAACTAAGAAGTCTCTGTTGTTTTTCTTATTTGTTTTCATACCCAGTCAGTCATATGCTGTAATTTAGTGTCCATACATTTCCAGATGCCCAGTGCCTAAAAGGAAGCAGGCAGGAGCTTGCAAAACAAATGCAATCTATTTGGTCTCCTCTGAAGAGAAACTTTCATTTCAAACTGTATGGACATCTGAGAAATTCATGTCAATTACAGTATTGTCACGAAATGAAAATCCTTTGGCAGAGACACCCACAGATCTGGTCCTTTGCAACTGGAAGCTTTTATGACATTTGAAGCAATTGAATAGAAGTGGAGTGTTGAGTGGACAATTTTTAAAAATAGTAACCCTACCACCTGATTGTTTATTGTATTGTAACATATTGTATTGTAACTGTTGTTTTGTATTGTATTGTATTGTTGTTGTATTGTAACTGTTGATTGTAACAGACTTTAATGTAGAACAGCTGCTTTTTCTTTGCCCTATTATTTCCCAGAAAATGAGGCCACAGATGGTTAAGTGACTTGCTCAAGATCACAAAGTGAGTTAGTGGAAGAACCTGGACTAGGACCTAGGACTCTCAATTTCTCAATCATTGCTCCTTCCACAGCATCATACTGAAGTTTAGATTTTTAAAATAGAAGTTTGTAACCACCTGTGGTTACACAATATTTTCATGGCTGGACACCTGAGAAGATTGGAAACTGAGGGAAAATGGATAAAGAAGAGAGAGAGAGAGAGAGAGAGAGAGAGAGAGAGAGAGAGAGAGAGAGAGAGAGAGAGAGAGAGAGAGAGAGAGAGAGAGAGAGAGAGAGAGAGAGAGAGAAGAATAAAGACTCAGTGACAAGGAGTTAAAAACCATGGGCTCCATCATGCGTGCTCCTCTGATGGTATTGAGAGAGAGAGAGAAAGAGAGGGAGATCTGTATGTGTCCCCAAACTTTTATTGGAGACTTGTGGGAGGTAGCTAATGAACATGTGAGATGGCATAGGATTTAACATTGGCTCAATTGACAATCATGTAATCCTAGAGGAGGAGGTTAATCAAACATGTGACTTGATAATGAGTGTGGTCTAACAAGGAGGTAGCTAGTACCCTGTGACAGCTAATGCCCTGCCCAGGAATTCTTTTGACCTTTGGATTGAAGATTTGGAAATACAATGACCATGTGTCTGGTATATGAGTATATGAGTACTTAGGTTACAATATCAATACATCAATAATACTTTCAACATGAAAATATACCTGGGATGCTCCAAGGTTCAGTTTTCAAATCCCAATAGTTTCCCTATATGCCTCCCCTCTTCCACAGTGAGTATTCTCTTGTAACAAAGAAAAACGGTTAAGCAAAACCACCTGACAGTGACTACATGTACCAGTGTATGCAGCAATCTGTACCTATAGTCCCTATGAGGAAAGGAGTCAGTTGCCTCTTCTACTTTCTATTCTTTGGCCAAGATTGGGCATCACAGAGAATTGCAGAGAATTAAGCTTAATTTTTGTGTTTTTTTCATTTCCATCATTGGAATCACTGTGTATATTGTTTTCCAGGTTCTGCTTACTTCACTTTGTGTCACTTCCTACAAGTCTTCTTATGTTTTTCCAAATTCATTTTATTTGCCATTTCTCCCAGCCCAATAATATTCCATTACATCCAGATACTGGGTTTCTTGGGGAAACTGAAGCCCTTCAGCATGATGCTTTTCCTGGTACTTCAGGATTATCCTTGCATTGGCTTTACAACCAAGGAATCCTGGGTTTGAATTCGGATGTTGTTACCTACCGCTTGGGTGACGTTGGGCTTCAGTTTCCTCGGATGCTTTAGCAGCTCAGTTATTAATCAACAGCATGAAATGACAGCCAACAAAGCTTCATTGAGGGGTCTGTTACCTAAGACTAAGGAGGTCAGTAGCCATACTGGCCTCTGTTCCTATGCAATCACACCTGGAGCTTTGTGTTCAGTTCAGACACCACTTTTAGGAAGGGCATTGCTAAGCTGGAAGGCAACCAGAGGGAGGCAGTCAGAAGGTGGAGGGCTTTGTAACACTTTGAGGGACTTCAAGGAGGAACATACAGTTATTTTCAAGTATCAAGTAAAAAAGGCTGTTATGGAATAGAAGGGTTAGACTTGTTCCATTTGGTTCCAGGGGGCAGAACTGGGAGCAATGGGTAGAAGTTGTAAAGATGGACATTTAAGCTTGATGTCAGGAAAAACTTAATAATGTTTTAAGTTGTCTAAGTTGGAGTGGGTTTCCTCATGAGGCAATGAATTCCTTCTCACTGTGAATCTGCAAGCAAAAGCTGCACGACAACTTGTCAGGTACGCTGTAGAGTGGATTCTTCCAGGAGAGCTTGTGCTTTCAACTTTCAGATTTAATGATGTGTAAATGTTGGGGATTGGACCGTATGATGCCTCGGGTTTCTTCCATGTCTGGATTCTATATTCTTTAAGGTCATGTCTGTACCTGTCCAATTAGATAGTATATTTCGAAGGCTCATGTCATTTTGGTTGGCTCTCTTTGGAGCAACTCTGTTTCCTTTTTGACCAGAACTGCATATACTCTGGCTTTAAATGTGACAAATTGACTTGGTGCTTCCGGTGCTGTCACTAGAAGTGACACATTTTACCATTTGGATCAGACCTTTTTTTTGGCTTTTCCATCACACGGGAGCAGCAGAACCTCTTACTAGTAGTGGTTTATTGCTGGGGAGTGATTTGTGCATAGTAAAGGGTTACTAAATATTTATTTAATGGAATCACAGACTCATTCTAATGTAAGCTCTGCAGGAAGAGACTGTTTTTGCCCTTTTTGTATACTTGATTACTTAGCACAGTGACTGGCATATGGGAAGGGCTTACTAAATGCTGGTTTACTCATGACTGACCTTGTCACTCCATCCTATCCTAGTGTTGGGCCATTTTTGAAAAGACACTCCTTGGACTGCGTAGTTGCCCCGAATATCTGGATGCTTCCCTTACATTCATATTTTCCTCCATGTTATTACTGCCAGCTACTTGTTAAAGTTAACAAGGGCAGAAAAAGTACTGAGTCTTCAAGTAGAGAAAATTGGAATTTGAGAACTTAGAGACCAAATGAGAAGTTAACAATGCTGGGCTGTTTGCAAAGCATATCCACTATTTGTGGTTTCTTTGATGAATGCTGCATAATCTCTTTTGCCACAGATGGATTCTGGAATACCATTATGTCAAGTACCAGCCTCTGTCTAGAGAGAGAAAAAAAGCGACACTGGGAAGTTTCCTTTTTAATTGCTTTCCTTTGTGTGGCAATTACATTCTGGACCATTTGGCTGGGGGCATTTGTTGTGGTTTTGTTTTCTTTAAAATTTATCAACTGAAACACTTTTCTAGTGTCAATGTTGTCTCTCTGTGTAGGCAGAGCAGGAGGTTGCCTTTATGGTGTCATTTTAGGGGCATCAGAAAAATTATTCCTACAAAAAAGTTACCCTCATTAGCCTGCCACAGGACCTGAGATAGCCTATTAGCTTATTTGTTGCATTGAGTTAAAGATTTCACTATTCCTGAAACCCTCTTTTAAAATGCAACCTCCCCCCAATTAACACATGACATGAATTTGCCTTCATTACTTGTTTTTCCTCTGGAAAATAAAGAACATGGATGAGAATTCTTGGTTCATGGGCCTAAACACATATTAAAAGAGGAAGGGTAGGGTGTAGTGGAGAGAACCCTGGTTTTTTTAGCTCTTACTTTTCAGTCTAACAATTAATACTGTGTATTGGTTCTAAGACAGAAGAGCAATAAGGGCTAGGCAATGGGGATTAAGTGACTTGCCCCTAAGAAGTGTCTGAGGCCGAATTTGAACCTAGGACCTCTTGACTCCAAGCCTGTTCCCATCCACTGTACCACCTAGCTTCCTTCCCCTTATTTTTCCCCCAAAAGCATTCTTAGGGAGATTGGGCAGGTATTACTAATGCTATCCTAAAAAATGAAGAGGCTGAGGCTCAGAGATGTTAAGTGATTCATCCAAGGTCACACATCAATTTACTGGAGGAACTAAGACTTGATCACAAGCAATAAATATTATGAAAATAGAAATATTTCCCATTTTTGTACTGGACGTAGATAAAATGCAGTAACATGTAAAATGCCTTCCAAATTTTTTTTGTTATTTTTTGCCAATTATGTGTGATAAATTTCCATATAAGTTTTCCTAAGTTATATGACTAAACTTATCTCCCTTCTTCCCTTCCTTTCTCCCCTCTTGGTGTTGGCAGTGATTCAATTTGGGTTATACATGTATTATCATGCAAAACATTTCCATATTGTTCATTTTTGTAAGTGAATAATCTTATAAAACCAAAACCCCCAAAGATAAACCCAAATAAATAAGTGAAAAATCATCTGCTTTCATCTGCATTCCAAATCTCAACAGTTCTTTCTTTGGAGGTGGACAGTATTCATTGTTATAAGTCCCTCTGAATTGTTTTGGATCATTGTATTGCTGATAGTAGCAAAGTCTATCACAGTTGATCATTCCACAATATTGCTGTTACTATGTACACTGTTTTCTTGGTTCTGCTTATTTCACTCTGCATCAGTTCATGGAGGTCTTTCCAGCTCTTTCTGAAATCATCCTGTTTATCATTCCTTACAGCACAATAGTATTCCATCACCAACATACACCACAATTTGTTCAGCCATTCTCCAAATGATAGACATCCCTTTAATTTCTAATTCTTTACCACCACCAAAAGAGAAACTATAAATGTTTTTGGTACAAGTAGGTCCTTTCCCATTTTTAAAAACCTCTTTGATATACAGACTAAGTAGTGGTATTACTGGGCCAAAGGGTATGTATTGTTTTATAACCCTTTGGGTATAATTCCAAATTGTCCTCCAGAATGGTTGGATCAGTTCACAACTTAACTAGCAATGCATTAGTGTCCTAATTTTTTGCAAACTTTAAAGAGCTACGTAAATGGTAGACATTATTATTGTTCATAAAAACAACAAAAATTTGTGGGTTGGCTTTGTACTTTTCATTTAAAACCTTTTGGAATTCTAAATGATGGTTATGCCTTGCTCATTAGAAATAAAATAGACTATCCCTGTGACTTCCCAGTTCAAACATCCCATATCTCCCCTTATTTCCACTCCCTTATATGTGTTCCTATCCCTTGTTAAAATGTAAACTCCTTGTGGGCAGGGATGATATTTCACTTTATATTTGTGTCCTCAGCAATTAGCATAGTGCTTGGTATATTGTAAATACTTTAATAAAATCTCATTCATTCATTCATTCAGATTGCTTTTCTTAGTTATCTCTCTCAATGAGCAGGTCGTGAAGAATGTTCCTATATTGGTATAGTGTGGATGTAAAATATATCTTAGAAACTGATTGTTAAGAACAGAATTCTGACTTTTTCCTCTACAGCAAGGAATGGGGCTCTAAAGCTACTGACTTGAAATATGTCTTGGTTAGTTGAAGAATCACTTGCTTTTCTTTTAGGGGGTTTACTTTTTAATTTTGTTCTAATTACATGTAGAAGCAATTTTTTTACTTCCCTTTCTACTCCCCTCCCTTCTTATCCCCCCCGTTATTTTCCCTGTAGTCTTTCTAAAATTAACCCCCCGCCCCTTCCCTCTCTTGTACTGCTTCCCTCCCCACCAGACCCTTTGTTACCCTTCTACTCCTCTATTGGGCACAAATCTATTCTCTGCCCCCAATGGATTGGATTGTTTTTCCCTCTTTGAGTCAATTTCAAAGCATGTAAAAGTTGAGTATTTCCTGTCTCCGACCTCTTTACCCTTCCAGTATATTGATGTTCTCCCCCCTCCCACCATGAGCTTCTTTATGTCGTATAAATTTACCCCCATTTGTTTCTTTTCCCATTTCTTTTAATATTAACCTTTTTTAAGCTCTAGTTATATATATATGCATACTCATGTGTATATATTTTTGCATGCATATATCTATATACCTATTTATGTTCCCTCTAAGTGTACTTCTTTTTGCTGCCCAGTTAATAACAACAGTTTTTAAGAGTTACCAATGACCTCTTTTCTTATAGGGATACATATCATTTTAACTTATTGAGTCTCTTAAAAATTTTTTTTGTTTTGTTTTTCTTTTTTCCCCTCTTTTTAATTACCTTTTGATGATTCTCTTGAGTTCTGTTCTTGTACATCAAATTTTCTGTTCAGGTCTGGTCTTTTCTTTACGAATTCTTGAAATTTTTCTATTTTGTTGAATGATCATATTTCCCCCTGTAAGAATATAGTCAGTTTTGCTGGGTAGTTGATTCTTCGTTGTAGACCTAGTTCCCTTGCTTTCCGGAATATCATATTCCATGCCTTTCTTTTTTTCACTCTGGGTGCAGCCAGATCCTGAGTTATTCTCACTGTGGTTCCTTGGTATCTGAATGACTTCTTCTTGGCAGCTTGTAATGTCTTTTCTTTGGTCTGATAGTTCTTGAATTTAGCTATAACATTCCTGCATGTTGTCTGTTGGGGATTAAGTACAGGAGGTGATCTGTGGATTCTTTCAATCTCCACTTTTCCCTCTTGTTCTAGAATATTGGGGCAGTTTTCTTGAATGATATCCTGTAGAATTGTGTCCAGGCTTTTTCTTTTGTCATGGTCTTCTGGTAGGCCAATGATTCTTAAATTGTCTCTCCTTGAATGATTTTCTAAGTCCTCTGTTTTGTGAATGAGATGCTTCATATTTTCTTCAATTTTTTCATTCTTTTGGTTTTGTTTTATAGTGCCCTGCTGCCTTGTGAGGTTACTCGATTCTAGTTGTTGTATTCTGGTTCTTAAAGACTGGATTTCATCCTTAATTTTTTGGTTGTCCTTTTCCTTTTGGTCTGATTTTCTTTGGAGGTCATCTTTCATCCTCTTTACCTAGTCTTTCATCTCCTTTTTCTCATCTTTCATCTTCTTCACCTCATCTTTCATCTCCTTTGCCTCATTTTCCAGCTGGTTGGTTTTGGCTTTCAAGACACCATTTTCTCGTTTTAGTTCAAGTGCCTCTGTTTCCAGATGACTTATCTTAGTTTTTAAGTTCTTTTCCCAATCGTCTTCAGCCTCTCTTAATTGTGTTTTGAATTGCATTTTGAGTTCTTCCAAAGCTTGTATCCAATTCACTTGGATTTCTGATTTTTCCTTTGCTGATCCCTCCCCCTCTGTTTCATTGGCTCTTTGCTGGTTACCTGTGCAAAAGCTGTCTATTGTAATTTCTTTCTTCTTTTTCTGTTGTTTGCTCGGGTTTACCCCTTTTTTGCTCCTCGTATTTGTCTGTGCTCTTGCTCCTCTCGTTTTTTTTTTTGTTTGGTTTTGGTTTTGGGGCTGTCAGTCTCCCCTCTTGGAGCTTTGTCAGATCTCTTGGTACAGTCTCTAGGGGAAGTTAGCTTCCCTGTCCCCTGAAGGCTTTTGATCGGATTAAGTTCAGCTGGGTTGGGCTGTATGTGCTCTGAGGCCGAATACTCCTGGAAGGCTGGGCTGCCCAGGCTCTCTCTAGTTCTCTCCAGCTGCTTCTCTGCTGTCTGCAAGGTTCCCCAGTGCCTTTGCCTGCCTCCCTGAGCTCTGAGGAGTCCTGATGGGGTGAGGTTCAACTGAATTGGTCTGGATGTGCCCCGAGGCAATGGTGAGACTGGAGCCTGATGGAGGGACCCAGCCATGGCCCCGGTCTCTCCCTGGCTTCCTCCCCGCTGTCCACGGTGGACGTTCGGTGCCAGTTGCCCCGCTGCTCACAAGGTAGACCCTCCAAACTATCACCTTTGCCCGCTCAGAGGTTCCCGCTGCTGCTGGGGGCTCAGCTCTCTGGGTTGGGGGGGAAGGGTCCTGGGATCTTCCCTCTGCCTTCCCCTTAGATCCAAGTATTCTCGGGTTCCAGCTTTTGGGGGTGTACCTTTTTATTTGAGTCCAGAAGGAGGGTTCCCCACCTCTGTCCTGTTGCTCAGCTTGAATTTCGGTGCCCTAGGAGCATTCAGTCTGTAATCGGTTAGGAAGGGTCTTCCAAGAGGTCTGAACTTTTGCAGCTTGGTAAGCAGCCATCTTGACTCTGCCTCCTGTAGAAGTAATTTTTAACAATTCTTTTTTGACATTCTATGATTCAAATTCTTTCCCTCCCTCTTCTCTACCTCCCCAAGGTGGTAAAGCCTCATATAGCTTACACCAATGTTTTCATGTAATCCATGTTTTCATATTGCTCATACTGTGGCATAAGACACACATTACACATATAATAAAAAACTCATGAAGGAAATAAATTGGAGTTTCCATGCTTTGATCTGCAATCAGACTCTATTAGTTCCTTCTTTGGTTGTGGATAGCATTTTTCATCATGAGTTTCTTGTGGATATCTTGGAAACTTGCTTTGCTGAGTAATAGTTTAGTCCTTCACAATTGATCATTGTTCGGTATTTCTGCTACCATGTACAGCGTTTTCTTGGTTCTGCTCATTTCACTTTGTATCTGTTCATATAAGTCTTTCTAGGTTTTTTTTAACTCATCCAGTTCATAGTTCCTTATGGTGCAATAGAGGTCTGTTACAACCATATACTACTTCCATTCCCCAAGTGTTGAACAACACTTCAGTTGCCAACTCTTTGTCACTACAAAAATAGCTGCTAATTTTTTTATTCTAGTAGGTTCTTTTTTTCTTATCTCTTACCTCTTTGAGATACAGACCCAGTAATTGTATTGCTGGGTCAAAGGGTATTCCTAGTTTTATGACCCTTGGGACGTGGTTCCATATTGCTTTCCAGAATGTAGTTCACAGTTCTACCAGCAGTGTATTAGTGTCCCAATTTCTCCACCCCCCCCCCCAACATTTATCATTTTCCTTTTTGGTCATATTAATCAGTCTGATAGGTGTACCTCAGAGTTCTTTTAATTTGCTTTTTTCTAGTCATTAGTGATTTGGACTATTTTTTTTTCATATTACTATACTTAGTTTTAATTTAATTTAATTTTCTTCCTCTGAGAACTGCCTGTTCTCATATCCTTCGACCATTTATCAATTAGGTAATGCTGAATATTTTTTATAAATTTGATTTCATTCTCTATATGTTTGAGAAATGGGGCCTTTGTCAGAGATACTTGCTAAAAAATTTCACCCACCCCCATTTGTTGCTTCCTTTCTAATCTTGGTTGCATTGGTTTTGTTTGCACAAACACTTTTGAATTTAATATATTCAAAGTCATCCATTACAGTTTTTGCAATATTATCTGTGCCTTGTTTGGGCATAAATTCTTCTCTTATTTATAAGTCTGACAGGTGAACTTTCCATGTTTCCCTAATTTGTTTATGGCGTTCCCCTCTTTTTTGAGGTCAAGTATCCATTTTGATTTTTTCTTGGTATATGGTGTGAGATGTTGGACTATGCCTAGTTTCTACCATACTGTCTCCCTGTTTCCCCAGCAGTTTTTGTCAAATTGTGAATTCTTCCCTCTGAAGCTTGGATCTTTGGGTTTATCAAACATTAGATTACTATGATCATCAACTGCTGTGTATTGATTACATAATCTATTCCATTGATTCACTACTCTATTTCTTAGCCAATAGCATATTGTTTTGATGATTATTATTTTATAGTATAGTTTGAGATCTGCTTTGACTGGGCCTCCTTCACTTTTCCCTATTAAATCCTTTTATATTCTTGACCTTTTGTTCTTTCAAGTGAATTTTATTCTTCTTCTTCTACCTCTATGAAATAATTTTTGGGTAGTTTTGATTGGAATGGTACTGAATAGGTAAATTAAGTAAGGTAGGATTGCCATTTTTATTATATTGGCTTAGCCTATCTATGAATAATTAATGTTTTCCAGTTGTTTAAGTCTGTTTTAATTTGTGTGAAGTGTTTTGTAATTATGTTCATATAGTTTCTGGGTTTATTTTTTGTAGGAATACCCCCAGGCATTTTATATTGACTACAGTTATTTTGAATGGAATTTCCTTTTCTGTCATTTGCTGTTGGACTTTGTTGGTGATATTATAAGAATGCTGATGATTTACATGGGTTTGTTTTTTATGCTGCAACTTTGCTAAAGTTGTAAATTGTTTTTATTAGTTTTTTGGTTGATGCTTTGGGGTTCTTTATGTATACCATCATATCATCTGCAAAGAGAGGTAACTTTGTTTCCTCATTGCCTATTCTAATTCCTTTAATTTCTTTTTCTGTTCTTATTGCTATAGCTAGCATTCTAAGTCAATATTAAATAGTAGTGATAATGGGCATCTTTGCTTTACCTCTGATCTTATTGGGAATGGTATTAGTTTATTCCCATCACAGATCATGCTTGCTGATGGTTTTAGATAGATGCCATTTATCACTTTAAGAAAAGTTCCATTTATTCCAGTGGTTTTTTAAATAAGGAATGAGTGTTAAGTTTTGTTCAAATCTGAATAGTTTATATTGTTGTAAATATACTTCTATTTCACTTATATTATCAGATTTACTGGCATATAACTGGACAAAATAACTTCTAGTAATCTCTTTAATTTCGTCGTCTTCTTTCTCTTTTTAACCCTATGAGATGTGTTCCTCCTATTTTCCTGCTTTGAGGTGATTTATTTTCTTTTTTGTGTGTATGTGGAAGGTTTAGGTAGTTGGAGTGTCCTTTACTCTACCATCTTAGCCCCTAGCATTCAGATCACTTGCTTTTCTAATCATTTCTTTAATGCTTATAATTTCATAAGCAATCTAATTCAAGTTCTATTTTTAAATTTTATTTTTTTAATTCTTACTTTCTGTCTTAGAATCAATTCTAAGATAGAAGACCAGCAAGGGCTAGGTAATTGGGGTTAAGTGACTTGCCCATTATCACACAGCTAAGAAATATCTGAGGCCAGATTTGAAACCAGGTGTCTTGACTCCAGTTCTGGAGCTCTATCCACTGTGTTATCTAGCTGCTCCAAGCTCCATTACTTTTAGCTTATAAACTCCTTTCTTTCCCGTTTTTGGAAACCCATGAGGTTTGTTCTTCTCCAATCCCATGTGACCTTTTCTGTTCTCCGTAGTAAGATCTGATTGTTCTTTCAGTTCATAAAATAATATTTCATCTGGGACTGGTAACTTGAATGAATCAATGATAAATATATACTCTCTTACTATCTATTTATTTGAAATATTAGGCCCCTATTAAACATTTTCATTTTCTCCTTTTAGGCCAAGGGTCATTCATCCTGCAGAGAATATAAAGAAAATTAAAATGGAGTAATTCTTCCTTTTCTATTGTCAGCTATCATTATTCCATCAGTCCAGAGCAATTTCTTTGATCCTTTTCTTTTCCGCAGTATAGCTTAAAACAAACCAACTTTTTTGTACATGGGCTGGGTAATAGAGGCCCAGTTGGTAGTACATTTCTCCTTCCTGGTGTGTCATACAGGGCATTAGCAGATACCTCCTAGCCTGGTTCAGTTCAATCATTTATGGAGTTTTGGTGAACCTGCTTCTGGATGTGAGTGACTAGGAGGCTGCTGTGTGGTCATGAGGGGTCTTCTAGTTAGCTGTAGAGCCAGAAAAGCTGATGACGTACAAGTTAACAGAAGAGTTTGACAGATCAGTGGTGGCTAACAAGAAGCACTTGCAGATGAAAATGGAAAAATCATCCTGACTATTCATGATAGAGTGAACTGTTGGTTTTGGAATATTAAAAAGTACTGATTCACTGAACCTAGCAGAAAATTACATCTAAGGAGAACTTATAGGGATAAAAAGACTTCTAGTACCAAATATACCAAGGTACCTCTTGACTACACATGTACCATATTCTAAATGGACATTAAGTTTGATTTCAATCTCCTCAGGGACCTTATGTGTGCAAGGAAGAGTGTGCTTCCAGTTTTGTGTATTACATTGGTTCATAATTTCTATTTTTGTTATAGTTTCTCATTAAGTGCCCTTTCGTGCCCCTTCATAAAAGCTAATAGAATTCTACTTGTTGACTGACCATACTGAAGGGGTTATTAGGAACCCAACCCCTTAGCATTATTCCTAGAAACCTGAGGAGAGCTCTAGTTATTACCTTTTAGGAAACTAACTTGAGCTTTTGCATTATTGACTGTAGGATTCCAGGAAGAATCTCTGGGCCTGAGTCACAAAAGGCTTAGCCTTGGACTGGTCTGACAGCATTCCAATGTATAATTTATGAGCAGGCCATGTGGTCTTTGTTCTGGGAGTTTGAAAAGAGTGGGTTGAACTTACCATGCCTCTAGCTTGTACGTCATGGATTTGTCAAGCCAATGTAAATCCACTATATGCATTACCTACCTCTGACATCATTACCTCAATAAAGAGTCAGGAAGGACACGACCCTCCCTCTCTTCCTCTCTTCCTCTTTCTGTCTCTCACTCCTATCTGCCTGCTGGCCACATGGATCTCTCCTGTGATGGAGAGCCAGTGTGCCTCTAAATATTTTCTCCTTTTATTGTCCTTCTTCCTTCTCAACTCACTCCTGATTCCTTATTCATGCATTCTGGTTAATTTCTATCTTCCTGCATTGTGTGCCCAGCAAAGGAAGATAGAAGGGAAGCCGCGTCCTTCCACAACAAGATATGATCTGGTGTCTATCTCTATTCATTAACCTCTCCCCTTAACTTCTCTCTCTCCTCAAAATCATAATCCTTTTATTTATTCCTTTTCATGCATCAGTTATAGGTAGACTGCTGTATTGACACTTTCTTTTTTTCATTCAATTAAAGTTTTTTCAATGAACAAAAATCAATTTTTCCCCTTCAGCCTTCCCCCTATTGAAAAAGAAAAAAAGAAAAACAAAACCCTTATAACAAATATGTATAGACAAGCAAAATAAATCCTGAATTTGCCATCCTATAATATATATACTATATTTATATATATATGTATATACTATGTATACTATAATACCCCCATACCACACTCTTGGATTCATCCTCTGTTGTTTGTCCTTGCTTCTATTTTTGGCATATATCTTTTAAATCTAAGATGACTGATGAGTTCTCTGTCTATATTCATTGATTTCTTCAGATTACTTCTATTTTTTGTTCTCATCAGAATGATTTCTCTTTGTGTTTTCAAGATTTCTCCTGGGCTGACTTTCTTGGTAGAATTTTAGTTCATGAGATTCTGCCTACCTTTCTTTTGAACTGTTCTTAAATCTTGCCTAAAATCTAGTATGCATGTCGAATTATGCCTAGTTTTCCTCTTCTCAATCAGAAATTTTAGGATGGAGTATTTTCCTAGGTTTTCTAACATTTCTACCCCAGTGATCAGTTCCTTCCTCATAGTGAGAATTAGATTCAGAATAGAATTTCCCCTTGTTCATTCCAGTACCTTTTAAAGGATGATATTATCATTAAGGCAACTGTTCTACTTTTTACATAGAGAGAATTCCAGGAAATGTCTAGAAATTTAGAATTTCTCATAATTAATAAAGCATGCTTTTGGGGCAGCTAGGTGGCTCAGTGGATAGAGATCCAAGTCCAGAGATGAGAAGTCCTGGGTTCAAATCTGGCCTCAGATATATTCTAGCTGTGTGACCGTGGGCAGGTCACTTAACTCCATTTGCCTAACCCGTACCACTTTCTTACTTGGAACTGATATAGAAAGCAAGAGTTTAAAAAAAATAATACTTTTGTGCCAGGCTTGTGGTCTGTTTTTTAACTCCTTGTTTATTACTTCTTTCCATTTAGGGGTAGGTGGTCCTGTAGAATACTCTGATGAAAAAGTTGCTTATTTTTCTCCCTCTCTATCATATTTACTTTATTTGGTTCTTGAATTTCCTTATATGAGGAAATTATTTTAAAATACATAATATACTTCACCTCCCTTCTCATTTCATCTGTTTTATCTTGAATAAAGTCTACTAATTCAGAGCCATTTTCCACTGACAGGTCTCATCCCAAAAATCCTCAGTGATAACAATCAGGTCAAATTTTCCTTTGCATTAGTCTTCTACTTCAGAGGTATAAAACATGTGATCCATGGACTGCACGCAGCCTACACTACTCTGAGTGCAGCCTGAATCAGATTAAAATGTAATTGGGAAATAATTAACAAACTAAATAAAAATACAGAAATAATAAAACAGAAATAATAAAACTAAGTAAATATGTAGCTTGCAGGGATCCTTCTGTATAGTTAAGTGGCCTCTGTTTCTATTTGAGTTGCCTAAACTTTATGTATTTGTAGATAGACAGTTGAAGTCAGGGCAACTAGGTGACATAGTGGATAAAGTTCTGGGTTTGAAGTCAGGTAGATTTATTTTCCTGAATTCAAATCTGGCCTCAGACATTTACTAACTGTGTAAACTTGAACAAGTCACTTAACCCTATTTGCCTTATTTTTCCTCCTATAAAATGAGCTGGAGAAGGAAATGACATCTGACACCAAGTCCCCCTTTTTTGGAGAAAGCTAGGTGGCTCAGTGGATGGAGAGCCAAGGCCCCCGCCTTTTTATTACTGGCTCTTTTCTTGGATTTTATATCTTGCAAATTTTTGGTTATATTAATTGCATTTCTCCTTCCTAAATTGTAGCTTCTCTAAATGCATAAAGTTTAGGCAATAATGTTATGTTAAATATTTCCCAATTGACATTAATGCATTGCTGGTGGAGTTGTGAATTGATCCAACCATTCTAGAGGGCAATTTGGAACTATGCCCAAAGGGAGATAAAAGAATGTCTACCCTTTGATCCAGCCATAGCACTGCTGGGTTTGTACCCCAAAGAGATAATGGAGAAAAAGACTTGTACAAGAATATTCATAGCTGCGCTCTTTGTGGTGGCCAAAAACTGGAAAATGAGGGGATGCCCTTCAATTGGGGAATGGCTGAACAAATTGTGGTATATGTTGGTGATGGAATACTATTGTGCTCAAAGCAATAATAAACTGGAGGAATTCCATGGAGACTGGAACAACCTCCAGGAAGTGATGCAGAGCGAGAGAAGCAGAGCCAGGAGAACATTGTACACAGAGACTGATACACTGTGGTACAACTGAACGTAATGGACTTCTCCATTAGTGGCAATGCAGTGATCCTGAACAACTTGGAGGGATCTACGAGAAAGAACACTATCCACCTTCAGAGGAAACACTGTGGGAGTAGAAACACAGAAGAAAACAACTGCTTGATTACATGGGTCGAAGGGATATGGTTGGGGATGTAGACTCTAAATGAACATCCAAATGCAAACACAAACAACATGGAAATAGGTTCTGATCAAGGACACATGTACTACCCAGTAGAATTGAGCATGAGCTGTGGGAAGGGTGGGGTGAGGAGAGGGAAGGAAATAATATAATTCTTGTAACCAAGGAATAATGTTCTAAATTAACTAAATAAATTAACTTAAATTAAAAAAATCAAAAAGTAAAAAAAAATATTTCCCAATTACATTTTAATCTGGTAAAAATAAACAGGCAATTTTCCCTTTTCCATTCTTTTTTATTTTAAGGCTCTTTTGATTAGATTTTTAAGACACTAGCCACATGTATTGGGTTTACTCCATCCTTAGCTTTACTTCCCAAATCAGATTTTCTCTTCTCCATCCTTTGTATGCAGTGAGATTGCAAAGATTGCCAAGAAAATATTACTTATGCCCCTATAGTCTTCTGTTTTTGCTCCATATTTTCTAATCTTTAGTAGTGCTTTCTAGGTTTCTTCTTGCGAATTACTGGAAGTATGTAATCATCATATAGTTTCACAAGTCTTGTGAAATTTTCTGTTACATATTGGCTACATGCCTTGGGAAGACGATAGACCTTGCTATTATTGCTATTAGATAATAATGCCTCAGTTTTCCTGAGTGAGCAGTTACCAGCCACCACTTTTCTTTTCTTCCTCTGCCCCTTACTGAATGAGCCAGCCTTTGTTGGGACACTGCCACTCACAAGAAGTTTATTACTTTATGAGACAACCCTTGCCACTGTTGAACAAGTTTTTCCTTATACAAATCCATGGATTTGTGGTTTCATCAATATAGATACTTTGTTGATTCAGATTACAAGATATCCACACCTTCTTTTCCTTCTTAATTCTTTTTCCTGTCCTCTTCTTAATCCTCCCTATGTGGTTCACCCAGTGTTTTGGATTATTCCTTGCTTTAGTTGTATGAATAGCCCATCTCCTTTTTCAGTCAAATCTTTCTGACTTCTTTTACATTTCTTCACTTCCACAGTTCTTCAGTGGTGGCAGGTTGCTGCCCACTCACACCTATTTTACAGCTCTTTGGGTAATCTACAATTTGATTCTTTAGATAATGTGCTTTTTCATAAAGATGAGCCTTTAAGACAAAATTTAGAATTAATAGAAGCAGTTTCCTGCAATAATTCATCCTACTGCCCTCCTTTAAAATTTTGGATCAAGCTCATTGTTCTTCTAAAGTGTTATATATATATATATATATGTATATATATATACACATACATATATACATACACACACACACACACACACACACACACACACACACACACACACATATATATATATATATATATATATATATATATATATATACTGTTAGGCCAATTCTCTCAGTTGTTATTCCAGCTGCAAAGCATAGTCAGGGCAAAAGGCATTCTTCATCCACTTGATTTTCCTTTGTGGATAGTTCAGTTGACTCTTTTGTAAAATGCTTTATCTCATTTAGGATTCTCAGCACTGTTCCAAGGATTGATGCATTCACTACAATGTCATTAAGAAACGAGAGTGTCTAAAGGACATCAACATTGATAGTTCCTTTTTGACTTTGTATTGGACATCCTCCATGGCAGTGGTGAACTCCTCTGGTGAGCATATGTCCTCCCTGGCCTATGCCTTGCTAGATATTTATAATTAGGTAGTTGTCAAACAATGATATCTGAATTGTTATTTTTGATTGTAAAGCACAGTCTGTCTCCCTGTGATTTCCACATATTTGGCCCAAGCTTCTTTCTAGAACAATGTAAGCTTTATTAGTGGAGATCAAAAGTGAGTAGTGACATGTAAAATCATCTTAGAGAGTCAGGAAGGCAGGGAGGGAGGGTCAGAACAAGGGAGAGAATTTGGAACTCAAAACTTCAAAAGTGAATGTGAAAAAATTGTTTTCTCATGTAACGGGAAAATAAAATATTATTTTAAAATAAACGAGTAGAGGGCAGAGTACTAGGTAATGGACTAATAGCATGGGCTTCAGTTCCAGCTCTCCTTATTATCTATATGATTTAGGGTGAGTCAATGAACCTCAATGGAACTTTGTTTTCTCCTCTGTAAAATAGTAAGAGTAGCTCACATTTCCATAGACTTTTAGGGTTTGCAAACCTTTTCACACACATTATTATTATTATTATTATTATTACCTCATTTGAGAAAACTGGGACAGGGAATTTAAGTGACTTGCTCAGGTTGAATCTTGTTGGGAGAATCAAAACTGAATTTTAGTATTTTCTCATTTTCCTTTTCTGTAAAACAACTTTTAGGTAAAGTAATGGTGAGTCATCTGTGCAACATTTTTTCTGAGTTTACTTGGGTGTACTGTGGTATATTTGACAGAGTTTCATACTGGCAATCAGTTGGTCTGGGGTCCAACATCAGCTTGGCTACTTGTTGTTATGACTGTAGTCAAATCTTGTCTCTTTTATAAGCCTCATTTTATTCATTGGTGAAATGAGAGAGATATGAGTAGCTGCTGTTGAAGACTTCTGGCTCTGACATTCTATCCTTCTCACCATCTTTTTATCAGTGAAGGTCATTCATTGCCATTCTCTTTTATAACAGCAGTGTATGTACTGCTATAGCTTTAGCCAATTTGGCTATTCTCTTTTTTTGTCAGCGCAAATGCTGCTTTTCTTATAAACATTTAAGAAGTGACTTCCATGGTTTTCAAGTGCCATGGTTTAAAAAAAAAATAATTTGATAGTAGACATTTTTCTGGGGTGGATGTTTCATCTTCCAGGTTTCAGCTCAGGAAGGTTTTATATCTTCCTTCAAATAAAACAAATGTGACTGCATTTTTTTTTGCAGTACACGGCACTTGAACCAGTCATTGAAGCTGCACTTATATTTCAGGAGACTTCGCATGGGTCATCTATGCTATCTCCCAGCCGTGTATGTAAGGTTTAAATTATAGGAGAAAACCAATAAAATGGAAAGATTTCCTCCAGCAGCAATGGCCAGCCAAAAACTCTTTAAATATTGGGAGTGATTCAAAAATGATTGCTCCAGGAAGAAGAGCTTAGAAATTGCTACTGAAATATGAGCTGATATTGTAGACTCTAGAAGATGACAGGGCTTAGGGCCATTCTCTACCCACAGTGGATTGCTCTAAACTTGGCAGAATCAAACACCACTGAAAGAATTACTGTCTCTGACTTGGCAGAGTGAATCTGCAAGACTATTGGGCCTGGCTCTCTACAAGTTCAAAGTATCTTGGAACCATGAGATTTTGTGGTTGGGAAAACTGCTGCTGTTTTGAAGCCTACAACCAAAGACTAAGGATGATTTTTCTTTTACTTTGTATTAGGTTCTTCAAATGCCAATATATGTGTCAAATCTGTTCCCCACCATAGTTCATAACAAAGACTGAAAAAAACACAAGACAAAAAGTTCAATATATACTAAAATAATGCTAGCAACACTTTGGGGTAGCAAAACACTAGAGACAATGAGTACTCAGTGATTGTACTCGTCCTTTTAAACAGTTTTTCGATTCACCCAGATAAAGACATTGGCTATTGAATTTGTAGGGTACCCAAGTTAGTTGACAAAATCAGGAAACAAAATACATCTTAGATGTGAACATTAGGACAACTTTAGTAAGGGGAAATTTATTAGTGATAGTTCACTAATAGTTCACAGTTAGTGATAGTGATAGTTTACATGTGGTTTAACAAAATCAGCTTTATAAGTAGAGATGTAGAAGTCACATAGCAATTTCTTTGAAAAAGATCCAGGGGCTATAGTGAATTGAAAGCTCAATGAGAGTCAGTAGCCTGATGAGGCACCCCAAATCCCCTAATGCAGTCTTGGTCTACATTCAGAGAACTGGAATGGCAAGTCTCATGTATCCTGTCCTGGTTAGATTACATTTTGAGTATGGCATTCAGTCCCGAGTACTTCATTTTAGGAATGTTAGTAAGCTGGCAAGTGTGCAGAGGAGTGCAATCAAGATGGTCCAAGGCTTTAAGATCATGCCAGATGAGGATCAGTTATGGAAGTGGGGCCTGTTAGCCCAGAAAGGAGGCTTATAGAGGATAGGATAACTGTCACCAAGTAGAAGAGCGATTACAGAAGGTAGCACCAGGAGCAAGGATAGAAATTGCCAGAAGGGTAAGTTGGACTTGAGGAATGTGTAGCCCTGAGTTTTTGCAGAAGGATATCACCTTTTGTGCTTGGTATGGAATATTTGGAGGTAGATATGACACATGAGGGTTGAGAGAATATTGAGTGTGATGTTACTCTGTACCTATACAGGGACTTCAGTTCATTAAAGAGACTTCAGAGACACATGTAGAGAAGGAAACACCAAGGAAGTGGATAAGAGAAAAACTTTTGGTGGTGGCAGAGACACCTTGGACATATATGGTTTCAGATCCCATCATATTCTTTGATCTCCAGATCTTGAAATTCTAGAGATGAAGGAGAATGGACCTCTCTGCATTGTGGTTCTTTTTCTCTTCTGATTTTTGTTCTGATTTTATATTTTGGTTGAATAGCTCATTTACTCTTGTGTATTCTTTGGTAGTTTAACAGTCTAATCAATTGTACTTCTCAAATTTCTGTTTTCTATTTTTTTGGATAATGGGTTTAGTTATT
The DNA here is from genome assembly GCF_027887165.1 of Monodelphis domestica. Classification (NCBI taxonomy): domain Eukaryota; kingdom Metazoa; phylum Chordata; class Mammalia; order Didelphimorphia; family Didelphidae; genus Monodelphis; species Monodelphis domestica. Next base: position 28,318,072 of record NC_077235.1, read on the forward strand.
ATTTATTAAGGGCTTTTTATAATCAACTGATGTTTGATGAGAAGGGACTTTGGTAAGTGTAAGTTAAAGGGTTACCTTCCTCCTCTTAAGAATGAACAAGGAAGCAACTTTTATTATGAACTTTTTGTATACCTAGACTAGAGATATTTGAAAGGTGATAGAGGTAATTCTATCATGATATCGTTTTTGGAGATAGGAAAGATAGCCTACTCTCAGCTCTAGAACCTGCTTGCTCTTCCCCATAGCTAGCATGATGGTGGTTCTGGCATGATGGCCCTACTCTAGCTTTTTGCAAAAACTGGCTGGACTTCAGATTATATCTCTCCATGCTACCTGTGAGCCAGATTCCTATACATTTCTTACATGAGGAAAAACTTCCACTGATTGAAGCTATCTATAAATGGAAAGGCTGCCTTGGCATATAATGAGTTCCCATTCATTGTGGGTCTTCAAGCAAAGGCTTGATGAACATATGTTTGGTGTGTTGTAGAGGAGAGTCTTTTTCAGAACTGAAGTCCCATCTGACGCTAATGGTCTGTGATTTTACTCCAATTTCCTCATTGGACAAACGAGGAAAATAAAATCCAAAGAGTTGAAATGACTTTGCCCAGGTCCCACAGGTCCCAAGATGAAGATCCAGGACCACAGTTCAAATTCCCTGGTTCTTGGTCTTGTGCTTTTTTCCATTATACTAATTTTTCTCAATTGCTTTTTCTCTTTACTTCTAACACTCTAAAAATCCATTTCATTTGGGATTCATTCAACTTTTAAATTCCTCTTCCCACTTTTCAATTATTTTATATTTCCATCTTGTATCCCTAATGCTTTTTAGTGCCTTGGGCCAATGAACAGTTTACATGATTTTATTCATGGTACTTAGAGCTGTGCATGCTTATGAGGAAACTGAAGTGGGCAGGTGATTTGTGAGCATTCCAAAATTACAGTGTCCTATTGAGCAGATTCCCCTGCCCATCAATACACACTGAGCCCTGGCTTTCTCAAACTGGAAGTATGCTTTGCTTCTGCATATCTTTCCACTGGTCAGTTCCTCCCAGAACCTCCATTTTAGTGCTCAGTCCAGGCATGGCTTCATTTCTTTCTAGGCTTACTCTTGCCTCTATGCTTTTCCCCCTAGTCTCCACCATGGATACCTTCTCCTCTCTTCCTCCCTCTTTACAATTTCCTTTTATGTGTCATTCCTCTCATTAGAATGTAAGCTTCTTGAGGGTAAGGACTATCTTTTGACTTAGCACAGTGCCTGACACAAAGTAAGTACTTAAGAAATGCTTAGTGACTTCATGAAGAGCCAAGTAGGAAAGGACAAGCAAGCTCTATCAAGACCATCATTCTTCAACATTCCCCTGAGGTCACCAGCTATCTTCATCCAAATAGATTCCATTGTTTTACTCTCTCTAGGTATGACTCTTGTTTCTGGTTTGTTTCTGTTGTATCGTTCTTCATTACTTAGCTAGACTATAAATGCCTTAAAGACACAAATTTTGTCCGTCCTTCCTTCCTTCCTTCCTTCCTTCCTTCCTTCCTTCCTTCCTTCCTTCCTTCCTTCCTTCCTTCCTTCCTTCCTTCCTTCCTTCCTCTTATCTAGTCTCCACATTACCAACAGAGTACACAGTGATGATCTTTGTCTTGACTGAGTAAATGGTTTCTTAAACCATTGTCTTCTGTCTAAGCATTGGTTCCAAGGTAGAAGAATGGTAAGGCCTGGGAAACTGGGGTTAAGTGATTTATCCAGGCTCATGCAACTAGGAAATGTCTGAGGTCAGATTTGAACCTAGGAGCTCCTGTCTCTAGGTCTAGTTCTCAATTCACTGAGCTGCCTAGCTGCCCCTTTGGGTAAATATTTTAAAAACTACTTAAAACTATGTGTAGTAAAAGCCAAATTAATGTTTAGGTTTTCTTTTGCATGAAAATGGAAAAAAAAAGTGGTACAGTGGTTTAAGTCCCCAGTGAGCAGAGGAAGGAGTATGTCCTGAGGGAGATAGAATCCATTAAAACAGGGATTTTGTGTGTGTGTGTGTTCCAAAAGACTTCAGTCTTTCAACTGTGGTTCCTTTAGGCAAAGATGGCACAACTCCCTCTTCCCCTTGCTTTCACTGTCAGCTTTTGGACCAATTTCCTTATAAGACTCTCTGAGTTAAAAAATTTTTTTAAGTACTATAGAAATATCATCTATAATTATATTCTTGGTTAGATTTTGAACATGAAAAATGTCTAGTCCATGTTACTTTTCTCTTGGGTTAATTTTCGTCTCAGATTTTTTTATTTGAAAAGAGGAACCATTGAGTGGATTTTTTAGCGAAGCTAGAGGATTTCAGTTCTGTTTCATAGGGAAGAGAAAGAAGAGATCAGACTAGATCAGCCTTTTCCCTTGTTCCTCCCCTTGAAGAGGACCCCTACCACAAGATATAGAAACATCCATTAGAGAAGATCATAAGTTTCCAGAGCACTGCCAACCCGAGACCATAGTTAGGAGGAAAAGAATCTTAGAAATGTGTTAAATGGGGCAATAGGGCAGGTTGAGGGTGTTGGCTCACAGCATGTTTGCACAGGGTTCCCAGATCACATGTTCTTTGAGGCCAGTGAAAGATCAAACTTCCCACTGAGCTCTTAGGGTACAAGATAGGCACACTGATGGCAAGCTAGATGTTCCAAAGTCCTTGGAAAGCTTTGGAATTTATGAAGGAGATGAATCATTCTCTAGCTCAGCAGTTTACTTCAAAGGAAGCAGAGAAATGTAGAGATCTTCTATCTTCTTGAATTACCAAGGTCCAGTGCTTTGCATTTCCCCTTGGGGCAGCTTTGGACTAGGCACAAATCCACAGGGTCTCTGCTCTTCTCCTGCCCCCCTCATTCCTGTCTGTCTTTTCTCTCTCTCTCTGTTACCAGCCCAAGGCAGCCAGATGACAAAGTGGAGTCAGGAATACCTCAATTCCAGTCTGGCCTCAAGCACTTACTGGCTGTGTGACCCTGGACAAGTCATTTAACCTCTGTTTGCCTCCATTTTCACATCTACAAAATGGGAATAATAATACTGTCTATGTCCCAGGATTATTATGAGGATCAAATGAAATAATATTTATAAAATGCTTAGCATAGTGCCTGCAGTTATTTAATAAATCCATCCATCCATCCATCCAGCCAGCCATCTTTTCCTTCCTTCCTTCCTTCCTTCCTTCCTTCCTTCCTTCCTTCCTTCCTTCCTTCCTTCCTTCCTTCCTTCCTTCCTTCCTTCCTTCCTTCCTTCCTTCCTTCCTTCCTTCCTTCCTTCCTTCCTTCCTTCCTTCCTTCCTTCCTTCCTTCCTTCCTTCCTTCCTTCCTTCCTTCCTTCCTTCCTTCCTTCGTCTCAGGTACTAGACCAGGGCTTCTCCATGCAGTAGAGATGCTATGATTGGTAGGGTTAACCCTATGTACAGGAAGACTAACTGTATAGTCAGAATGAGAAGTACTAAAAAGACCATCTACTCTAAAATATTTATCTTCCCTGTATACTCTGATAGCCCAAATGGGCTCAGGCATGCACTTTTAAATAGGAAAATGAACATATTAACCTCTTAGGTTAACCATGTGCATTAGTTGCTTACTAACAGGAAGCAAGTCTTTGGGGAAATGGGGCAGGTAAAATTGGTGAAGCAGAGCAAATCCCCAATATGAGGTGTTACTTTGGGCCACAAGCCTGGGAGTGGTACAGTTGTGGGAAGTCCTAGGCATGTGGATGGGAAATTGAAAAGAGAGTGGTTGGCTTCAGTTTTGCTGTAGGTCAATGCAGATAGTCAGTACAGTCCCTTCTAGGGCTCATTGAGAACCCCTTCTGTGGGTCTCATGACACTAATAAATAACTCAGTAAGTATTCTCCATGGGAAGCTTTGAGAAAGGAAGAAAGAAGCCCTATTTTTCAGGCACAAGGAGATGAGTTTTTGGGGGGATATTAGGAAACTAGTCACTTCAGTCCTACAAAATAATTATTTTATTGTATTACATCTTGTATTCATTACCTCCCCTCCACTCCCATGGCAACCTCCCTAGCTCAAGCCCTTGTTATCTTTTTTCTGCATTATTCCAATCAGCCTTTAGTCTGCCCTTTATAAGGCACCTTGCCCATGCTGACTACTTTTGCTTCCTCAAACACCACCTTTGTCATATCATTTCCTTATTACAGAATTTACTGTGACTGGATCACCTTCTGGTTCAAGTCCAAGCTCACTCAGCAAGAGCTAGGACAGTAACTTCTATGGAATAGCTACTACTACTCAAGGCAAAGATATGTGTAGTAGTCTCAAATGAATTGATTCCCTTCATCTAATGACATATCCCTTAAAAATTCAAGGAAGAGTAGCAAGATTTCCTTTTATACTATAGTACTTCTATAACCTTGCAATCCTGCCCCTTTTTCTGTTTCTAAAATTGATATTGTTAATTGTAACCTCAATGATGAGACAAATTCAGATTTTTCAGTGTGGAGCATGGATCTGTCAAAACAAGAAATTATTCTCATGGAATTTCTGGCCTAGTGAAATCTCTTACAAATAGACAATTTAGCATAGCCCATTTGGAGAAAGAGGACGGTGTTTTACGCTCTGAAAAGGTGGAGGGAGGGGACAGATATTAGTGATTCTGGCTGTTACTGAAGGTGAAGGGCAAGGAGTGAAGATAGAAATTTCCTCCTGGGAAAAAAGGGTGTGGTTGAAATTGGGATCCAAGTGAGTATAAACCAAAGCCTAGGCTAGACCAGGAACCTAGTTTTCTCTGGGGAGTCAAAATCCAAGGGGACTAAGATGAATGGAAAGCCAGATTGTCAAGTGGGGTGGTAAAGTGGTCCAGGGTATATTGCCACTCTGATTGTCCAAATTTAAGCTTTTTGAGAGCAGGGAGTGTTTATTATGTTTTTATCTTCTTAAGATACACAGTATTGTCCACTTGCACATAGAAATCACTTCATAAATGTTTTTGGATTGAATTATCTGACTCAATCTATTCCCAAAGCTTTGAGCTTCTAAAGAGATTGCTTATATTTCTTGTTCCTGTCTTTTTCTGACATGCCAGATGGTCACAAGTCAGAAGGTAGTACCCCTTCTCACTGTGACATCAGACTAATTATGATGTTTTCTTCCATGTAAAGATTCCATGATTGTGTTCAGCAGCCTAGTAAAGGCTCCAATATGAAGGATACACAGGATTTGAAGGAAAAAACCTGAAGAATGTAAACCTAGTGAGTTGTTCCTCTCTTCTTCGCATATCATGAGCACTTGAATTTATGACTCGGTGGGAAACTTTCTGAAATATGATCATCTGGGATGTGAGTCCTACAGTACCTATGCACTTATCTCTTTCCTTAAAGGGTTGATGCCAAAAGCTTTCTTGTTTGTCAATGTTTCCATTTTACAAAACATCCACTCGGCATTTGCAAAAACAGTCTTTTGGCCAGGCCCCGTGTCATGTACAATGTTCATTCCTACTCACGTTTTCCAGATGATCAAGTACCTGCCACATCTCTCAGTCTCTTGGCTGCTTTACTTCAACTCATAGAGAGAGCCTTCAATCTGTTATTGTGATTCTTTTCAGGTCCAAGCAGTTCATTCAAGCCATACGTATGAAGCCCCATTGAAAAAAATCTCATTTCTGCATTCAAGATAAGAGTAAGTGCCAATGTCTTTGTTAAAGAATTGCTCCATAAATAAAATCAATATTAAATAAGGCAATATAACAATATCAATCTCTTAGCAAATGCATTATAGGAAAATCAAGATAAATGAAGCATAGCTATGATTTTGCTAGGCAGTTTTGTGTAGCAATATCTGAGCAATGACAATGGGATTGACTTAGTGGTAAAATATGAAGCCATCATGTCTCTTTAATACAGTCAATATTATCCTTATGAAAATTACCCAGGGAGCTTTTCAAAGCTAACATCTTGCTGAGGTTTTTTTCCCCTTCAATCAGCATCTAAGAGAGCCACAGGATACCAGCTCAGTAAGCTATTTCTTTCCAGAACTATTTCATGTTATTCTCTCAGCCTGGGTTGGCTGTCAGAGTAATAACAACAACAATAATACTAATGATGATAATGATATATTCCACTTGATCTGTGACTTTGATGATGTGACTATTTTTTCATTTGGAGTTTATTGCAACTTATACATGCCTTTTTATCCTGTGATACTAATCTGTGTTCCCTAATAGGACCCCCAATTTCAGCCCAATTTTGTGAATGGCTTTCTTTGGGTCTTTTTTATATTTTAGGGGTACTGGTGGATCTGATGAGTTGTCCATCTGATGATATTCCTTATATTACTTCTTTTTTTTTTTAAAACCCTCACCTTCTGTCTTACTGTGTATTGGATCCAAGGCAGAAGAGTGGTAAGGGCTAGGCAAAGGGAGTCAAGTGACTTGCCCAGGGTCACACAGCTAGGAAGTGGCTGAGGCTAGATTTGAACCTAGGACCTCCTGTCTCTAGGCTTCACTCTCAATCCACCGAGCCACCCAGCTGCCCCCCCTTATATTACTTCTTCCATGGAGATCATCATTAGAAACACTGTAGTGACCTATTTATACTCATTGTGCTCTTCATTGCTCCTTCAAGTCTTTGAACATTGTAGTGGTCCAAGATTTACAACTGTAGAGTATCACTGGGAGAATACTTATGTTAATAAGATAGGATTTTGGGCTAGGGAGCAATTTAGGATCTTAAGGAGTTTCTTAAGGCTATAACTAATAGATGAATTTTTATCTCTATCAATGGACATAGTTACCACATGGGAATTACTAGACTAATGAGATCATAGATGCTTGATGTAATATGACAACTTGGAAGGAAATATCCAGTAGAGTGTGGGGGGGGGGGGGGGCTTTGCTCCTTGAAGCTCACTATATTGTTTGGTCAGTCAATAGACTTTTTAACAATGCCTGCTTTGTGTCAGGCACCATGCTAAGGACTAGGGTTACAAATAAAAGCAAAAGAGTTACTGCCCTCAGGGAACTCAGTTTAATTGGGGAGGCAACATATATAAACAAGCTGAATAGAGGATAAATAGGAAAGAGTCAACAGGGAAAGCACTGACTTTAAGATATTAAGAAAGGCTTCCTCTAGAGCCCTGATGGCAAACCTTTTAGAGATGAGTGCTGAGTCCCACCTCTATCTCACCTCCATCAGGCTGAGTGCCATGCCAACCCCCCCAACTTCCCTGCCCCAAGACAGCATTCTGTGCCCCTCCCCGCCACATTCTGGTTATGCCCCATTCCTTACACAGGGGAGGGAGAAAGCACTCTCATTGGGCTGCTGGGTGGAGGTGTGAATGAAGTGAGGAATGTGTCAGGGAGTATAGAGAAAGGATGGGGAGTGGACCAAGCACTCTGTGTCCCTCCAGCTCTGCTGCCCATGAGCCGCCCACCTTACCCCATGTGCACTCCCATTGGGCTGCTGGGCAGTGGGGCAGGGATGTGAAAAAATATTCTCAGCCACAGTGGAGAGGGGGAGGGGAACAGCTCCACCTGAGTCTCTCTGTCTTCTAGTAACAAATTGGGTGGGGTGGCCATGTGCCCATAGAGAGCAATATATGTGCCATCTCTGGCACCTCTGCCATAGGTTCACCATCATTGTTTTAGAGCCATGTTGGTGAACCTATGGCATGCATGCTGGTTGGGGCTGCTCCCTCCCCCTCTCCACCACACCTGAGGTCATTATCTGTCACTCTGCCCAGCAGCCCAATGGAAATGCTTTCTCCTTCCCCTGTCTGGGGCAAGGGGGAGATGGTTCACATGCAGCATGAGGGTTACATTTTGGTCACCATCATGCTCTAGAAGATAGATTTTAGTTAGGCCTTAAAGGAAACCACAGAAGGCATTGCATACAGATAAGGAGAGATAGTGTTCCAGGCATGAGAGATGGAATGTCTTGTTCTGGGAACACTTAGGAGTTCACTGTCACTGGATCACATAGTATATGGTGTGTGTGGTGGGGAAGGGGGATGGAATACATTTTAAGAAGACTGGAAAGGGGGAATAGGTTATGAAGGATGTGATTATGAAGTTTATGAATACCAAACAGAGGATTTTATATTTATCCTTGGAGGCAATAGGGAGCCACTAGAGTTTATTGAGTGTGGGTGGGTAGGTGACATGGTCAGACTTGTACTTTAGGAAAATCACTTTGGTAGCTGAAAGGAGGATGGAATGGGGAAAGGCACATTGGTACAGGATATATTGTGGTAACCTCATTGACTTTAGTCCTATGCAGCTCAGAACTCCTAAGTTTAATCAATTCATCAGCCTTAAGCTCCCCTAGCATCAAGGACTATAGGTGTGTACCACTATACCCTGCTCAAAATAGTTTCATATACCTTAGGTCAAAAACACTAGGTATGAAAATAGGGAGCAAATATTGCACATCTGAGGTTGAAGGGGTTGGAGTCTTTTGTCCAATGTTACCTCAGCTGTGATGGGTTCATTAATGCTTGAGAATTGTTACCTCAGTGTATCTTATCCTCCCTCCCATTGGAATAGAAGGGCAGGAACTCTGCCCTTCTATTTTGTTGCCTCAGAACCTAGGATAGTATCAGGCACATAGCAGAGTATAAATAAATGCTAATTGAATCAAATCTTATCAATGAGTTCCTGGGAGCCACAGAAGTGTGGAAATCCCATTTGTGCTTCAGTAATTCTCTACCTCTTTCCCTCCTTCCCTATTCCACTGTGTACTTCTAAGTAAATCCCCTAGTCTATTCCATTGATCCTTCTATCTCTTAGCCAGTACCGTATTGTTTTGGTGATCATTGCATTGTAGTACAGTTTAAGATCTGGTACTGCTAGGCCCAGACCCTATTTTCTGGACTTAGAAGAAAAAAAATCCTGATATCATGCTGAGAAGTCACAGTTACCAGAACCAAAACCAGGTAGAGCCTTGGGATCCAAATGTACAATTCTTTCTCCTCTATTATTATGCATCCTATGTCCTTCAAGCCTCTGTTCAATCAATATGGGATAAAATGGGATTAAGGCTGTATTATACAGGTGTAGCTGAGCTTCTTGGATTTGCTGGGCAAAGTAAGGCAGTGTCACACTTTTTTTGAGTTCTCCCATCGTCAGTGTCAGAGTTAACCATTAAAGAGGGGGCCAGGTGTCTAGAGATTTAAGGCTTTTTGGTACAAGCAGACATCATTTGTATGAGCTTAGACTAGAGCTCTGAGGAAGGAAATAAATATATGGACAGACACTTTTCATTGGCATCAAAGCTCAGTGAATCCATAATGCTCTTCTTTTGATAACAACCTGTATCTAGAAAGGGGAGGAAAGGAGCTTATTAGCAATATTGGAAACATGAGTGGCCGTGCATCATTTGTGGCCGTGCATCATTTGTATAAGGTTTGAGTTACCCAGGTAAACAGATTCTCCTGAGTAATACTCTTCTGCTACAAAGAGACTTCATCTTTTGCTTTTCCTTTTTTTTTTTTGCTTTTAAATGTTGTCATCTTCTAGGCATGGTTCTTTTATTTCTTTTATTATTTTATTTTTGAAGCAATTTTATTTTCCAAATTACACGGAATAACTATTTCCAGCATATGTTTTTGGCAATTATAAGATCAAAATTATTCCCTCCTTACCTTCCCTCATTCTTCCTGAAATGGTAAGCAATTTAATCTGTGTTATACATGTATTATTATGCAAAACATACTTCCATATTGGTCATTGTTGTTAAGAGAATACTCATATAAAACCAAAACTCCAAAGTCTTTATCCACAGTCTTTCAGAATTGTCCTGGATCATTTTATTACTGAAAGTAGCTAAGTCTTTCGCTGTTGATCGTCTCACAATATTGCTGCTACTGTATGTGGTGTTCTCCTGGTCCTGCTTACTTCACTCTGTGTCACTGCATGTATGTAGGTCTTTTTAGTTTTTTTCTGAAATCATCCTGCCCATCATTTCTTATAGTACAATAGTAGTCTATCACCACCATAAATCACAATTTGTTTAGTCACTCCCCAATTGATGTAAGTCCCTTCAATTTCCAATTCTTTGCCACCACAAAAAGAGCTGCTGTAAATATTTTTGTATAGTCATATACTTTCTCGTTTTTATGATCTCTTTGGGATACAGACCTAGTAGTGGTATTACAGAACCAAGGATATGCACAGTTTTATTGCTGTTTGGTCATAGTTCCAAATTGCCTTCCAGAATGGTTATATTTGTTCACAACTCCACCAACAATGCATTAGTGTCCCAATTTTGCCACATCCCCTCCAGTCTTTACTACTTTCATTTACTGTCATATTGGCCAATCTGATAGGTGTGAGGTAGTACCTCAGAGTTTTTTTAATTTGTATTTCTCTTGTAAAGAGAGATTTATAACATTTTTTCATATGATTATTGATAGTTGTTTTCTTCATCTGAAAACTGTTTGTTCATATCATTTGACCATTAGTCAATTGGGGAATGACTTGTATTCATATAAATTTGACCTAGTTCCCTATCTAGTTGAGAAATTAGATCTTTATCAGAGAAATTTGCTATAAAAATATTTTCCCAGCTTGTTAACATTCTAATCTTGGTTACGTTGATTTTTTTTGTACAAAACCTTTTCAGTTTAATACAGTCAAAATTATTTATTTTATATCTTGTAATGTTTTCTATCCCTTCTTTGGTCATAAATTCTTCCTTTCTACATAGATCTGCCAGGTCATCTATTCTATGTTCCTCTAATTTACTTATGATATCACCATTTAGGTCTAAAACATATACACATTTTGACCTTGTCTTGATAATATTCATCTATAATTAATTTATGCCATATTGTTTTCAAGTTTTTCTAGAATTTTTTATCAAATAGTGAGTTTTTATCCCTAAAGCTGGGAACTTTGGGTTTTATCAAACACTAGATTGCTAAGGTTACTTAACCCTGTATATGATGTATCTAATGTATTCCATTGGTTCATCATTCTATTTCTTAGCCAGTATCAGACTCTTTTGATGATTACTGCCTCCTTCCTTCACATTTTCCCCATTAATTCTCTTAATATGTGACTTTTTGTTCTTCTAAATGAATTTTGTTAATATTTTTTCTATCTATAAAATATTTTTGGGTAGTTTGATTGGTGTGGTGTTGAATAGGCAAATTAATTTAGATAGAGTTGTCATTATATTAACTTAGTCTACCCATGAGCAATTAATATTTTTCTAATTGTTTAGATCTGACTGTGTGAAAAGTGTTTTGTAATAGTGTTCACAAATTCCTGTGTTTGTCTTAGCAAGTATATTCCCAGGTATTTAATATTTTCTAGAGTTATTTTAAACGGAATTTATCTTTCTATCTCTTGCTGCTGGATTTAGTTGGTAACATATAGAAATTCTGATGATGTATGTGGGTTTGTTTTGTATCTTGCAACTTTGCAAATCATTATTTCAATTAGATTTTTAGTTGATTCTCTAGTACACCATCATATCATCTGCAAAGAGTTTAGTTTCCTCCTCTTCTTTTAATTCTTTCAATTTCTTATTACTAAGGCTAACATTTCTAGTACAATATTAAATCATAGTGGTGACAATGGGCATGCTTGTTTCACTCCTGATATTGTTGGGAAGGCTTCTAACTTTTCTCCATTGCATGTGATACTTGCTGATGGTTTTAGAAAAATGCTATACATCATTTTAAAGAATGGCCCATTTATTTCTATGCATTCTAATGTTTTTAATAGGAACAGGTTTTATATTGTGTCAAAGGTTTTTTATGCACCTATTGATATAATTGTGTGATTTCTGTTAGTTTTGTTATTAATATGGTCAATTATATTGATAGTTTTCCTAATATTAAACCAACCCTACATTCCTCGTAAAAATCCCACCTGGTTATAGTTAACGATCCTTGTGATATATTGTTGTAGTTTCCTCACTAGTATTTTATTTAAAAATTTTGCATCTATATTTATTAATGAAATTGGTCTATATTTTCCTTCTCTGTGGTTAAAAATGCTCATCCTGGCATAGTTATCAGCAGCATATGTAGTTCATAAAAGGATTTGGTAGGACTCTTTTGCCTATTTCCCCAAATATTTTATAGAGTATTGGGATTAATTGTTTTTTTATATTTGAAATAATTAACTTGTGAATCCATCTGGCCCTGGGGATTTTTTTAGGGAGTTCATTAATGGGTTGCCCAATTGCTTTTTCTGATATGGAATTATTTAAATATTCTATTTCCTTTTTTTAATCTGAGCAATTTATATTTTTTTGAAAATATTCATCTGTTTCACCTGGATTGTCAGACTTTTTGTCGTATAATTCGGCAAAATAGGTCCTAATGATTGCTTTAATTTCCTCTTCATTGATAGTAAATTTACCCTTTTCAGTTTTGATACTGGGGATTTGATTTTCTTTTTTCCTTTTTAAAATAAAATTAACCAATGCTTTATCCTTTTTTATAGAACCAATTCCTAGTCTTATTTATTAGTCCAATGCTTCTCTTTTAATTTTATTATTTCTTCTTTGATCTTTAGGATTTCCAATTTAGGTTTTAATTGGGGATTTTAAATTTGTTCTTTTTCTAGTTTTGTTAGTTGTGTAGGATTTTAATAATAATCAAAAGAGAAGAAAAAGAAAATGGGTTCTTTCAGTAAAGTGAGCAGAGCAAAGAGACCCAGAGACTCACACCTGCAGCACTTTACCAAAAGCACAAGCTCCAAAAAATGTGCCCCTTCAGTGTAGGTCTCAGCCAAATTTATCTCCCAAGTATCCTTATGTAAAATGAGGACATAATGTAAAGGATGCTAGGAATATAGCTCAGGTGTGGCAAATTTCCCACCTGCACAGTTGCATGCCTAGTTCACAGATCAACTTTTTTCTCTATTTTATTGATATAAACTTTAAGAGATGTAATTTTCCTTCGAAGTACTTCTTTGACTGTATTTTACAAATTTTGATATATTGTCTCCTCAGTATCATTTTCTTTAATGAAATTATTGATTATTTTTATAATTTGTCCTTTGACCTACCTCTTTTTAAGAATTAGATTATTTAGTTTCCAATTAATTTTTGATTTGTCTTTCTACAGACCTTTATTGTTCATAATTTTTATTACATTGTGATCTGAAAAATGCATTTATTATTTCCATTTTTATACATTTGGTTGTGAAGTTTTTATGCTCTAATACATGGTCAGTTTTTGTGTGGATGATATGTACTGCTGAAAAGAAGGTATATTCCTTTCTATTCTGTTAAAATTAATTTGTGTTTGGACTCTGATAATATATCATTAATTATGTGGTCACCAGGGATTTGATTTCTAAATCCCAAAATGAATTAATAAAGTAAATGGAATTTATGGTAGTTTATTTACAATATTTACAATATAAGGAAGATATTAAGGAATGTGTGTGTGAGAGAGAGAGAGGGAAAGAGAAAACTGTAGCTTCTTCTGATACCAGTTAGAATTTCTAAGCCCCAGCCAGGGGAAGAGAGTCTCGAGAAGTTGGGCCTTTCCTGGAGGTTTCATGTCTCCAGAAAGATGGAGTCACTAAGTCAGCTTTTCACTCACCAACAGTGACAGTCTTTAAGAAGTCTGGGTGTCGGTCTTCTAGTCACTTCTCCAAGTCACTCCAAGCCCCAGTGACTGACTCTCTGAATGTCAGTCTTCCCTTCAGCTCCAAGTGACTGATCCTTCGCTCCAAGCCCGGGGTGACTGACTGTCTGAATCTGAATGAATGATTCTGCCTTTTGGTCCTCTTTTTAAAAATCTTTTTCTCTTGTGTCACCTCCCCTAAATTTTCACATCTACCAATCACAGCAGACACTTTTCTCCAGGACTTTCCATTCTTGAGATCTCACCTTCTTTGGTTAGATTTTCTCCATGACTGTCCATTCTTTAGTTCTCACCTTCTTTGGTTATATTTTATCTTTTGGGGTTACCTAATTCCTCATTTGCCAAGTTCACCTTTTGTAGTTACTTAACACCTTTTTGTTGTTGAAATCTAAAAATAGATTGTAGCTTACAATTCTAGCTTCACTATAAAGGAAGAGCTAAGTACCTTCATTGTTACAATCAGGAGATTACAATTTTATCTTCACAATAAAGAAAGAGCTAAGTATCTTCATTGTTATAATCAGGAGATAGCTAAATCCAATCTTCACAATTCCCATTCAGTTTTTTTCCAGAAATTTATTAGATCTAACTTTTCTGAAATTTCATTTACTTCCTTCACTTCTTTTTTATTCTTTTGTTTTGATTTGTCTAGATTTGAAAGAGGAAAGCTGAGGCCAACCACTAGTATAGTTTTAGTGTTTATTTCCTCCTGAATCTCATTTAATTTCTCCTTTAAAAATTTAGAAATTATACCATTTGCTGCAATAGTATTGATATTACTTCATTGTCTATGGTACTTCTTAGTACGATGTAATTTCCTTCCTTATCTCTTTTAATTAGATCTATTTTTGCTTTAGCTTTATCTGAGATTATGATTGATATCCCTGATTTTTTTGTTTTACTTCAGTTGAAGCATAATAAATTCTGCTCCAGTTCCTTATGTTTACTCTGTGAGTCTCTCTGCCTCAAATGCGTTTCTTATAAGCAACATATAGTAGGATTCTCCTTTTTTATTCCATGCTGCTATACATTTCCATTTTATAGGTGATTTTATCCCATTCACATTCACTTTTATGATTATTAACTGTATATTCCTCTTCACCTCATTTTCCCCTTTTGATCTTTTTCTCTCCTTTCACTCTGTCCTTTTTATAAGTATTTTGCTTTTTAATCACACCCCCCCCACCATGACCACCACTCCCTGCTTCTATTAACTCCCTTATCTCATTCTCCTCCTACTTCTCTATTGGGTAAGATAGGATTCTGTATGCAAATGAATGTGGTTATTATTACCTCTCTGAACCAATTCTGATGAGAGTAAGATTGAAGCCTTGCCCATCACCACCCTCATCCTCTCGTCCACTGTAATAGTTTATTCACGGCATTTTGGTCACATAATTTACCTTTCTACCTCTCCCTTCCCTTTCTTCTCACTTCAATCTTATTTTATTCCAATTTATTGCTTGCATATCTTATCATCCTAATCAAATTACTACCATACCCTCTATTTATGTATACTCCTCATACAAATTTTAAGATTTACAAATATCATCTTTCAATGGAGGAATATAAACAGTTTGACTTTATCGAATCCCTTAAATTTTCTCTTTCTTGTTTAACTTTTTATGCTTCTTTTGAGTCTTATATTTGAACATCACATTTTCAATTTAAGTCTGGTCTTTTCATCAGAAATGCTTGGAAATCTTCTATCTTATTAAATGACCATTTCACCCCCTGAAAGAATATTCTTGTTTGTGCTCAGTAAGTGATTCTGGGTTGTAAACTTAATTCATTTTCCTTCTGGAATTTTACATTCTGATTCTTCATTGTAGAAGCTGCCAGATCCTGTGTAATCCTGACTGTGGCTCCAGGACATTAGAATCATTTCTCTCTGGTTGTTTGCAGTATTTTCTCCTTGTCTGGGGAGCTTTGGAATTTGGCTATAATATTCCTTGGAGTTGTTATTTGGGGATTTATATCAGGAGATAATTGGTGGATTATTTCCATTTCTGTTTTACTCTCTTGTTCAAGAACATATGGGTAGTTTTCTTGGATAATTTCTTATCACATGATGTCTAGACTTTTTTTTATCATGAATTTCAGGTATTCTATTGATTCTGAAATTGTTTTTCCTGGATCTATTTTCCAGGTCATTTTAAAATGAGATAGTTCCAGTTTTCTTCTATTTTTTTTTCACTCGTTTGATTTTGTTTCATTGTTTCTTGATGTCTCATGAAGTCATTAGCTTTTACTTGCCCAATTCTAATTTTTAAGAAATTATTTCTTCTGTGAGCATTTAAACGTTTTCCATTTGGTTAATTCTATTTTTTTTAAAGAACTCTTCTCTTCATTGGATTTTTGTATCTCATTTTCCATTTGGCCAATTCTGATGTGCATTTCTTTCATTTCTCTTCCATATTTTCCTTCTGCTTCTCATTTGATTTTTGAAATCCTTTTTGAGCTCTTCCTGAGACCAATTTAGACTTTTCTTTGAAGTTTTGTGTGTACCTGCTTTGATATCACTATTCCCTTCTGAGTCTGTGCCTTGCTCTTCTTTGTTGCTTAATTATTTTCTATGGCTAGGTGTTTTTTAAAAACTATTTGCTTATTTTGCCTGCCTTTTTCTCATCTATTGTTTTTTATCTTAAAGGCAGACTATTCTCAGGATAGAGGGCGCACTCTTTTAAACTTCAATTTTTCCTTGCTATTACCCTCAGCCCTAATTCTGAGTTTCTTCAAGTTTCAGTTCTTCCAAGATGGTATGATGATCTGTGGGCTAGGAGCTCTGAAAGCTACCTCCCACTGCTGATTCAGTCTCCGCCAAGGACTGCCTATGGCTTGCAGGGCTCAGAACATTGTGAGCTACCTTGCTCTGAGGATTGGACTTCACTTTGTAGTTGGGCAGGGTCTTCAATCATCACTCTGGGCCTATACCAGCTAGGTGTACCACAGACTAACTTGTTTTAGAACTTGAGGCCTCACTGCAGGCTTGCTCTAAGTCTTGTAACTTCAAAGCTTGGACTTGGGAGTGCACTGCTATTGCATTAGGCAGGATCTCCAGGTCTTAAGGTTGGACTGGGTCCAGGTTCAGAACCTGGAGTAGTAAGTGTGGAATTGGGGTGGGGAGGGGGGTGGTGGAACTCTCTATTGGCTTGTACCAGTACTCTTTGGTGTGGCCTTACTACTGTCTGTGCTCCTTTCCCCAGTGAACCAGACCCTCTTTGCCTACCTTTCAAATTGTTTTCTGCTAGAAAATTGCTTCACTCTGTTTGTTGGTTTTGTCACTCCAGTATGTTTTGAAGTATTAATTAAAGGTTGGTTGGAGAGGATTCTCAGGGAGGTTAGAGTTTTCTGTTGCTTTGCTTCCCCCTCTTTACTATTTATTCTTAAAGCAGTCATCTCTGCTGTTTGAAAATCAGTTTAAAAACATTGGCTAAAAATATGGCAAACTTGGGAGAAGCATTACAGCCAAATTCTCTTTCATACCTACTTCAGTAGAGATGGAAAAGAGTATCATACCAAGTAGTGAATAGAAAATTGAAGAAGAAACCACAGCGAACCATTTTTCTTACCCAGATAAGCATAGGGAGATAGCCAGAAATTTGCAGTGAGAAGGTAGAGTCTAGCCAGGAAAGTCCATAATATTCCTTTGGCATGAGAACTGGGCTGGAACTTTTGGGCCTATGTACCAGGTCAAAGAAGAGAGGTGGGAATCCATTTCAAACAGGACCTGAGGCTGTCTAATATATAGGGAGCTAGGACAGTTGTCACCTAGCAACTGTGTTATTCTGACTCCTAAGCTGTGTCATTGATTCATCTCAAAAATGGGGCTGGATCCAATAGCTGAAAAACCAAGAAAAAAATCTCAGACCAAGGGTAAGCCTGCAGTTCTATTGCTCTGAACCTGCAGAGACTTCTAGTTAGTTAATGGGCGGGGACTAGTAGCATTCTGCTACAGATACAAACAGAGGCAAGCCTAGAGTTGTTTTGTCCAGACCCAAATCTAGATTGAGAGCTTATTAAATTTAGACAAGAAGGGAAGCAGTCAGACTTTGTTATAGATCAGACCACTTAGGGCTGTGTTGGTGAACCTATGGCATGTGTACTGGAGGGGGCTACTCCCTTCTCCCTTTCCATGTGTGCCTGAGGACATTTCTCACATGGCCCTTCCCTCTGCCCAGCAACCCAGTGGGAGTACTTCCTCCCTCCCCTGTCTGAGGTAAGGCAAGGGGCTCATATGTGGCATGAGGGTTGCAGTTTGGACACTTGGTCTCTAAAAGGTTCACCATCACTGACTTAGGGCATGCTAAAAGTTTACAAATCCATGGCCCAAGTTTATTTCTGATATCCTTGAAGAAAAGAGCATTCATTACTAGAGAAAGCAAAAATAAGATCCCAGAAAATATAGGTTCAGGATAAATAAGACCCTGATATACTCTCCAGAAGTATGCAGAGCCTCGCCTTAACATAAAATTCTAATTTAAGAAGTAATATTGGAAGAATTAGCATACAAAAAGGAACCCATGATAAAAAGCTGTTTTGGAACCAAGGATGCCCAGGACACAAACCTATAAGGAAATAATTATTCCACTTACTACTTGCTGGACAAGATCAGTGTGGGAATTTGTTTTGCTCAACTATACATATATATTATGTATTTTCTTATTCTTTCTTTTTTTTCAGTGGTAGAGGATAGGAGGTAGGAGAGAAAGAAAAGAAATGCCTGTTGTTTTTTTTTAATTAAAAGGTCAAGTCACTTAAAAAAAGACAGAATAGGAAAAAGTAGTTGAGTAGCTTTTAGCCTGGGGATAAAATTTCTCAGAGGCAGAAGCAAATGAAAATGGAAACAAAAATGAACTTGGTGTTGGGCCAATTAGGGTGACAAAACACCCCCTCCCATATTCACATGTTCTGATTTATTCCTGGCCTTTATATAAATTGAATAAAACCACAGGCCTCTTGGTTTATTTAAATGAATCAAAATAGTTATTGATTAAACTAAACCAATTGCCATGAAAGCTGTGTTATCTGGCACTTTACCAGTAGGAAACCCAGGAAAAGTAGCATTTCTGATAATCCCAAATAGGAACCTTTAATGGAATAACCATTTGAGACAACCTGATAAAAATGGCAATTTTAAGTTGTTTCTAATAGTACTCATTATGCAGAATAAACCCATCAGCAGAGATATGTTGGGGTACTTCCAAGCAGTTTGCTTGCCTAAATTCCTAGCATGGTTAGAAGGACAAGTACAGGGGTAGTCTTGACTCACCTACATATTTGGCATGCTGTTGCTTTTTCACAGCCTTTTTTCTTTCTCTCCATCAAACATTATCATGCATACTGTGAATGTATGACTCTTTACTACTGATCCCAGGTCAAGAATTATGAATTTCCAATCTTCCAATCTACTTTTTGACTTCAAACTTGATATTAGGGCTGGACTCTGCCCCAATTATGAAGAAAAATTCTGGGCTAGTTCTGTTACTGCTTTCTTAGAGTATTGAATAGTATATTATTCCAGGATATCAAGGACAGCTCAGCCTGAGAATTTGCAATATTTCAATGCCAGTAAAGTGGTCTGCTCAAGGTTAAAGTCTATTTTTGCCCCCCCCCCATATGAGTTTTATAAATTCCTGATCTGTGTTTGGGTCTGAAGAACAGTAGACTGCTGCTAGACTCGTTGGTTAGCTGGAGAGCTCCACTTGTTTGGAGTAGTAGAACTATAGGCTCTTCTTTGATTTGAAATTTCTGTCATGGTTATTCTTCTCTAGGCTAGAAGATGGAACTGAAACCCTGCTCAGCTCCACAAACCACACAGATACTGTTTCCTTCTAAATTTTCTCTTCTCTAAGAACACTGGACACAAGTTCCCTTCTTAGTCTATGTTGAATCTCTGACTTGGAACTGGGTAGTGGATGATAATAGTTACATGCAGAAATGGGCATGATAAAAGACAAAAATGGTAGGCACTTAAAAGAAGTAGAAGAGATTAAGAGAAGGTGACAATAATGCTCAGAAGAACTATACAATAGAGATCTTTTTACATCACCGATGATCATGATGGTGTGGCTACTGACCTAGTGCCAGGCATCCTGGAGAATGACATCAAATAGGCCTTAGGAAACATTGCTAACAGTAAGGCTAGTGGAGATGACAGAATTCCAGCTGAACTATTTAAAATTCTAAAAGATGATGCTTTTAAAGTATTTCACTCAATATGCCAGCAAACTTGGAAAACTCAACAGTGTGTCCACTAGATTGGGATAGGCCAGTTTAAATATTTAAAACAGCTCTTTTTGTGGGAGCAAAGAATTGGAAATGAGGTGGTACCCATCAGTTGGGGAATGGCTAAGTAAATTATAATATAGGATTATAAAAGAATGTTATTACACTGTAAGAAATGATGAGCAGGAAGAATTCAGAAAAACATGGAAAGACTTACATGAACTGAAGCAGAGAGAAGTAAGTAGAACCAGGAGAACACTGTATACAGTGACAGGAATACTGTACAATGAACAACTGTGAATAACTTAGCTATTCTCAGCAATACAATGATCTAAAACTATGCCAAAGGATTCATGATAAAAAAATTCCAGTTGCTTCTAGAGAAAAAGAATTGATAGAGTCTGAATCCAGATTAAAGCAGATGTTTTTTACTAACTTTCTTAATTTCTTTGTTCAAATTTCCTTCCACAAAAGGATTAATATGGAAAAATATCTTACATGTTTATACATGGAAAATCTATATGAGATTGCTTACCACCTCAAAGGGATTAGGGTTGGGAGGGTAGAGAATGAGAGAGAGGGTAAGAATTTGAGATTCAATATTCTTTGAAAAATGTTGGAAACCATTTTTACATGTAATTGGGGAAAAAGTTTAATTTAAAAAATAATTCTGGGAGCTCAGCTTCCTTTAGCAATATATGAGTGAACCAAGAATTTTCAGAAGTGTAGGCTGGTTTTCAGAGATTGACTATCTAGAGAACAAATTGCCAATATTCACTAAACTATGTAAAAATCAAGGGAGTTCCAGGAAAAAACCCATCTATTTCTGCTCCATTCACCACATTAAAGCCTTTGACTATGTGGAACACAACAAAATATGGCAAGTCCTCAAAGTGATGTAAGTACTAGGTCATCTTGCATGTCTCTTGAAGAACCTGTAGGTGTGTAAAGAAGCAATAGAACCAGATAAGGAACAACTTATTGGTTTGAGATTGGGAATTGGTTATGACAAGGATGTATATTGTCACTTTATTTACTTAACTTATATGCAGAGTACCGCATGCAAAATGCCAGTCTGGATGAAATAAAAGCCAGAATTAAAGTTGCTGGGAGAAATAGCAATGATCTCACATTTGCAGATTATACCACTCTGGTGTCAGAAAGTGAAGAAGAATAAGAAATCTCTTGATAAGAATGAAAGAGAAGAGTGTAGAAGTTGGTTTGAGGCATAACATTAAAAAGCTAAGATCATAGCAACTGATCCCATCACTTCCTGACAAATAGAGGGATATGAAATGGAAGCCATGCCAGATTTTATGCTATTGGACTTAAAGATCACTGCAGATGGTGACTGCAGCCATGAAATTAAAAAGATATTTGCTCTTTGGAAGGAAAGCCCATGGCAAATCCAGATGGCATACTAAAAATGATCACCTTGCCAACAAAGATCTATATAGTCAAGGTTATGGTTTTTCTAGTGGTAACTTATGGCTGTGAAAGTTGGAGTGTAAGGAAACTTGGACAACAAAAAGATTAAGTCAGTGAATACTTGAAGAAATTAACTCTGACTGTTCATTGGAAGAACAAATATTGAAACTGAAGCTTAAATACTTTGGCCACCTAATGAGAATACAGGACTCATTGGAAAAGACTCTGATGCTGGGAAAGATTGAAGGCAAAAGGAGGAGACAGTAGAGGATAAGATGGGTTAATAATGTCATGGAATCAATGAACATGAGCTTGAGCTGACTTTGGGAAATAGTGGAGGTCCATCAGGAATCTTTGCCTTAACTTTAAGCTATATTTACAATGTGTTTCTTCTGTTTTTTTCTGCTGGAGATAGCCTAGGTCCACAGCTTAAGAGTCCTGAGTATATCAGTTTTTCTAAACTACTATTCCTGTTTCCAGTCAGCCCCCCCCCCCACCAAATCTATCATCAAGAACAAACTCTGTACAGTATGGGCCTGTTATCTGTTATCACTAATACCAACTGCTGACCAACTGTTCCTGACAGAAAGGTAAAATGAATAGCCCTAAGAATAGACTCACCCCTACTTCTAGCCTGGGTCTTCACAACCATCATCCAAGGAATCAAACACTGTGAAAAAGGGCCTACCATTCCTGCCACCACCAACACCAACTGTCAGACAACTATCACCAATGGACAGATAATCCCAAGAGTCCTAGAAATAGCAGTGACTCCAAACTACCATCCTTCCTTCTCACTCAGTCCCAATTGCTATTCTTTAGGGAAACAATCCTTGTGAAGATGCCATTAACAATGTCCTCTAATAGTGCCATAGCCCCTGCTTTCCCAGTTGCCTCAGCTATTGAAGACCAGAAAAGGAAGGTTCTCACCATCAAAGTCCTGGGCACTGGTAAATGGTTCCACATCAGAAACAGAAACTTTCACCAATGGAAATGACATTAAAGAAGCTAAATGCCATCTACTCTTCTGCCTTCCTCTCTAGCTAGAAGCTCAGACCTTTCACATGATTGGTTCCTTCCTATTAGAATATGAACTCTGCAAGCAGGGATTGTATTTGCTTTTTAAAATTTGTATCTCCAGAATTTTGCATAGTGCTTTCTATATTACAAGTGCTTAATAAATGCCTTTTCATTCATCCATTCAGTAAGTAATGATTACATTCTTGTCATATATACGGGGAAATAGAAGGAAAAGGTCCAGAGCCTAAGTGATTATCCAACCTTAGTGGGCTGAATGGACTGTTAGGAGACAAGCATCAGAACACTGAATCTTTGTGGAGGATGGAGACACAAAGGGTGATGGAGGAGCACCAAGGATAAGCTTTGTCAACTTCTTGATTAATTTAAAAAAATTTTTATTTCATTTTAAAATAAAATAATTGATGTTTAACATTTATTTAAAAATTTTTTTTGAGTTCTGAATTCTCTCCCTTCCACCCTCCTTTTATGCATTGAGAAGGCAAGAATTGTGGTATCCGTTATGCATGTGAAATCATGAAAAACATATTTCCATATTCAATTTGAGACTTTTATATATGGTTCTTCTGACTGACCCTGAGTATTAAAGTAGTCTAGGTGGGAGGTGGGGAGGGTCTCCTTGAGGGTGGTATCAGTGGGAATACAAAGGATGGTGTGGGTGAAGGAGACATTGTGAAGGAGGAAATGCCTGGATTTGATGACTGATTGGAAATGGGCAAAAAAAGAGGGAAGAATAGCTTACCCCAAGGTCTTGAGTCTAAGAAAAAGTAATGTGGAAACTGGCAAAGGGACCTATATGTATTATAATACATATAGGACCTCTATATATGTATATATATATATATTATATATACTGTGTGATAACTCACAGGATCATAAATTTCAAACTGGAAGGAAATTTAGAGTCCAATAGAGTTCATAGAATTACAGTTTTTCAGAGTTGAAATCCAGCCCAAGGAGGACATGTGTTTCCTATCTCAGTGTCTTACTCTAGTGCCCAGAACACCAGCAAGACCAATTTGATGCTGCCCCTCATCATGCCTTCCCAGGGACAAATGGTTCATCAATGGTACCCATAATACTTTTGTCCTGGATAATATGACATCCATTCTAAGTAACTTGAGCCCCATTATGATCTTGCAGTTCACTCATACACATGTGCAGAGGAGTAGCTCCAGCTCTGATGGGGGACTCTTCCTCTCTCTGCCCTCTCACTCCCTCTGGCTTAATGAGGACAGTTCTTGGTAGAGCCCTTTATAGACTTTGTTAAGTTTTACCCTCTCTGGAATATGGACAATGGGGAGCAGGAGACCCTTCCATGATCTTAATGCTCCAAGGAGGGTGACCCCATGAAGAGAGGAGGATTCTAGAGGGAAAACTACTGGGCTCCTTCTGTCTGGACCCAATCCCCTGAGTCCATTGTCAGGCCTTCCCTTCTTCTGTCCCCAGGACTTGAGCCTTTTTCTTGTGAAGCTGTGAGGAAAATGCAGGGGCTAAAGAACTTTGCCCAAGGCCCATGGATGAGCTCTGCAGTGACTGCCTGTCACAGAAGACCTAAGTGGAGATTGTACATTGGGTGCTTGGTCTACCCATCCCAGAAGCCTAGCATTTCTGAGGATGGAGGGCTCTCTCTTTCCAAATAAATGTAATTTGTATCATAAATGACCCTTCACCAAAATAACCCCCAAATACCCAAGTGCATGTATCTGCCAGTGTTTTCTTGAGTACTCTCATGATATGTGTTCATCAACTGAACCACAGTCAAAAGTGGTAAATCCCTAAGAAATTTATAAGCACTTTAAGAATCAAACCCATAACTAAAATGAATTCCTTGCTACAGTATTATCAGATGATTACTTTCTCCAGGATCAGTCCATCCCACTTTGGCACAATTAATGGGTAAATTTTCCTTTATATGAAGCCATGAACTAATTCTATGGCTTCCACTTATTGGTCCTAGTTATATTCTGTGGGGTCAAGCAGGTCTAATTCCTCATCCACAGAATGGCCCTTGAAGACAGCTTTCATATCCTATCTGCATCTTCTCCAAACCCAATATCCCTCATTTTCTTTAGCTGATATGGCTTGGAGTCAAGATTCATGCCCATTCTGATAGCCTTTCACTGAATGTTTTCCAGCTAGATACCCTTACAGTACTTTCAAGACTAATCTAGAACTAAATAAAATATAGTCAATATGATCTGACCAGAGCAGAGGGCAGTGAACCTCCTTATTCCTGGAACCTTTGAATGCTGCCCAAGATTGCATTAGTGTTCTTGGCTGCCAGTATCATGCTGTTGCCTCATATTGAGCTTTCAGTTTGATAAAACTTCCATATCTTTTTTTAGATAAACTACTCTCTATGTTTTTCATGTCTTATACCTCTGAAGTCAGTTTTTTGAACCCAAGTGTAAGACTTTAAAATTTTTCCTTTATTAAATTTAGACTTGTTCAGTGTGGCATGATGTTCTAGCTATCTTTTTGAGTCTTAATTCTGTCATTTCCCTGCCTCCTAAGCCTTGTGTTATCTGCAAATTTGATGAGTATATCATCTATGTATTTATGTATGTGACTGATAATAATATTAAGTGGTGCAGGGCTAAGTACACAAATCTCAAGGGCACTCCATTGGAGACTTCTTCCAAGGGGATATCAAATCATTGAATGACTGCTCCCTAAGCCCAGTAATTCAACGAAATTGGAAGCCATTTAAATGTACATTATTTTATTTATCTTAGAAAATTGTATTTAATTAGCCAATTTAGGATATTTTTCCTTTCTTATAAGAGTCATGTTCTTTTGCTCATCTCCCTCCACCCCCTTCTATAGCCACCATGCAATTCCACTGGGTTTTACACGTGGCTTTGATCAAAAGCTATTTCCATATTGCTGATGTTTGCATTAGGGTGATCATTTAGAGTCTATAACCCCTGTCATATCCCCATCAACCCAAGTGATCAAGCAGTTGTTTTTCTTCTGTGTTTCTGCTCCCACAGTTATTCCTTTGGATGTATTGTGAAGATTCCCCCCCCCCTCCCAGTTTGTTGCTTCCTTTCCTATTTTGGTTGCATTGGTTTTGTTTGTACAAAATCTTTTTAATTTAATGTAATCAAAATTATTTATTTTACATTTTGTAATTTTTTCTAACTCTTGCTCCATCTTAAAATCTTTCCTTTCCCAAAGATCAGACAAGTATACTATTCTGTGTTCACCTAATTTCCTTCTTTATATTCAAATCATTCACCCATTCTGAATTTATCTTGGTGTAGGGTGTGAGGTGTTGATCCAAACTTAATCTCTCCTATATTGTCTTCTAATTTTCCCAGCAGTTTTTGTCAAATAGTGGATTTTTGTCTCAAAAGCTGGACTCTTTGGGTTTATCATAGACTGTCTTGCTGAGGTCACTTACCTCAAGCCTGTTCCACTGATTATCCCTTCTGTCTTTTATCCAGTACCATATTGTTTTGATGTCCACTGCTTTATAGGACAGTTTAAGATCTGGTACTGCTAGGCCACTTTCCTTCACATTTTTTCATTAGTTCCCTTGATATTATTGATCTTTTTTTCTTCCAGATGAATTTTGTTATTATTTTTTCTAGTTCTATAAATAAAATTTTTGGTAGTTTGATAGATATGGCACTGAATAAATATATTAAGTTAGGCAGAACTGTCATTTTATTGTATTAGCCTGTCCTTCTCATGAACAATTAATGTTTTTCCAATTGTTTAGATCTAGTTTTATTTGTGTGAAAAGTGTTTTGTAGTTGTGTTCATATAATTCCTGAGTTTTTCTTGGCAGATAGATTCTCAAATAATTGTTATTGTCTAGAGTGATTTTAAATGTAATTTCTCTTTCCATCTCTTGCTACTGAGATGCTTTGGAAATATATAGAAATGCTGATGACTAATATGGCTTTATTTTGTACCCTGTGACTTTGCTAGAGTTATTAATTATTTAGGGAGTCAAGATGGTGGCCTAGAAGGAGCAGAAGTTCAGACCTTTGAATACCCTTCCTTACTGATCAAAAACTGAATGCTCCTAAGGGACTTAAAATAAAAACTAATAACAACACAGAGCCAAGGAAACCTCCTTCTGGACTCAATTCAAAAGGTATTCCCCCAAAAGCCAGAATCCGAGAACAAGGTTTAAGGGGAAGGCAAAAGGAAGGCCCCAGGACTCCTCCCCCCACCTAGAGTGCTAAGCCCCCAGCAGCAGCAGGAACCTCGGGGTGGGCAAAGGTACTGCTCTGGAGGGTGTAATTTGCAGGCAGGGCTGTGCCAAGCTCAGAGTGTTGAACACAGAAGGCAGGGAAGGGACTGGAGAGGGAGCATAGAGCTGGCAGCCTCGTCAGAGCTGTCGACATCCTCCATATTGCTCCAAGCCTTCCAAGAGGTTTTGGACTCAGAGCACACTTAGCCCAACCCAGCTGAACTTAATCCCATCAAAAGTCTTCAGAACTCAGGTAAGCCCAGGATCTAACACTCCTCCCTCATTGACTGCTGGACTTTAATCCAATCAAAAGCCTCCAGAGGACAGGGAAACTCAAACTCCAAAAACATTCCCCCACAGACTGCACCGAGAGAGCCTCTGTCAAAGCTACAAGAGGGGAAACTGACAGAAGCCCCCCAAAACCAAAAAAATGAGAGGAGCAAGAGTACAGACAAATACGGGAAACAAGAAGGGGTAAATATGAGCAAACAACAGAAAAAGAAGGAAATTACAATAGACAGCTTCTATTCAGCAAACGGAAAAGAGGGGGAGAGATCCCCAAACGTTAAACTAGAAATCCCAGCGAATTGTATACAGGCTTTGGAAGAACTCAAAATGCAATTCAAAACACAATTAAAAGAGGCTGAAGACAACTGGGAAAAGAACTTAAAAGATAAGATAAGTCATCTGGAAACAGAGGCACTTCAACTAAAATGAGAAAATAGTGTCATAAAAGCCAAAATCAACCAGCTGGAAAATGAGGCAAAGGAGATGAAAGATGAGGCAAAGAAGATGAAAGATGAGGCAAAGGAGATGAAAGAGGAGGTAAAGAGGATGAAAGATGACCTCCAAATAAATCAGGCCAGAAGGAGAAGGATCACCAAAAAGCCAGGGATGAAATCCAGGCTTTTAGAACCAGAATACAACAACTAGAATCGAGTGACCTCACAAGGCAGCAGGACACTATGAAACAAAACCAAAAGAATGAAAAATTTGAGGAAAATATGAAGCATCTCATTCACAAAACAGAGGACTTAGAAAATCGTTCAAGGAGAGACAATTTAAGAATCATTGTTCTACCAGAAAGAAGACCATGACAAAAGAAAAAGCCTGGACACAATTCTACAGGATATCATTCAAGAAAACTGCCCCAATATTCTAGAACAAGAGGGAAAAGTGGAGATTGAAAGAATCCACAGATCACCTCCTGTACTTAATCCCCAACAGACAACATGCAGGAATGTTATAGCTAAATTCAAGAACTATCAGACCAAAGAAAAGACATTACAAGCTGCCAATAAGTCATTCAGATACCATGGAACCACAGTGAGGATAATGCAGGATCTGGCTGCATCCACACTGAAGGACCGAAAGGCATGGAATATGATATTCTGGAAAGCAAGGGAAGTAGGTCTACAACGAAGAATCAACTACCCAGCAAAACTGACTATATTCTTACAAGGGAAAGTATGGTCATTCAACAAAATAGAAGAATTCCAAGAATTTGTAAAGAAAAGACCAGATCTGAACAGAAAATTTGATGCCCAAGCACAGAACTCAAGAGAATCATTAAAAGGTAATTAAAAAAAGAAAAACAAAACAAAACAAACAAACCAAGAACCCCCCCCCCCACCTTTTTTAAGAGACTCAATAACTTAAAATGTTATGTATCCCTATAAGAAAAGAGGTGATTGGTAACTCTTAAAAACTGTTGTTACCACCTGGGCAGCTAGAAGAATTACACTTAGAAGGAGCAGTGACAAACTGTATAGGATGAAAGGACAAGACATAAATAGGTATATAGATATATGCATGCATAAATACATATACATGTATATATATATACAACTAGAGTTAAAAAAGAGGCTAATACTAAAAGAAATGGGAAAAGAAATAAATGGCAGTAAATTTATATGTCACAAAGGAGCTCATGGTGGGAGGGGGGAGAACATCAATACACTGGAAGGGTAAAGAGGTTGGAGATAGGAAATACTCAACTCTTATGTGCATTGAAATTGACCCAAAGAGGGAAGAACAATCCAATCCATTGGGGAAGATAATAGATTTGCGCCCTATAGGGGGTGTAGAAGGGTAACAAATGGACTGGTTGGGAGGGAAGCAGTACCAGGGAGGGAGAGGGTGGGGGTAGTTTTAGAAAGACTACAGGGAAAATAAGGGGGGAATTTAGAAGGGAGGGGAATAGAAAGGGAAGTAAAATAAGGGTGGGAAGTAGGGGAATTGACTAAAAACAAACATTGGTGTAGAAGGAAATAGTGAGAGAAGAAAAGGCAGGAACAGGAGTAGACATGTACAAGAATATTCATAGCTGCGCTCTTTGTGGTGGCAAAAAATTGGAAAATGAGGGAATGCCCTTCAATTGGGGAATGGCTGAATTAATTGTGGTATATGTTGGTGATGGAATACTATTGTGCTCAAAGGAATAATAAAGTGGAAGAATTCCATTGGGACTAAAAAGACCTCCAGGAATTGATGCAGAGTGAGAGGAACAGAACCAGGAAAACATTGTACACAGAGACTGATACACTGTGGTACAATTGAATGTAATGAACGTTTCCATTAGTGGCAATGCAATGATCCTGAACAACTTGGAGGAATCTATGAGAAAAACCACTGTCCACATGCAGAGGAAACACTGTGGGAGTATAAACACCGAAGAAAAACAACTGCTTGAATACGTGGATGGAAGGGACATGGTTGGGGATGTAGACTAAATGAACATCCTAGTGCAAACATCAACAACATGGAAATAGGTTCTGTTTAAGGACACTAGTGAAATTGCACGTTGGCTGTGGGAAGTGTGAGTGGTGGTGGTGGTGGGGAAATAATGGGATTATTGTAACCAAGGAATAATGTTCTAAATTGACTAAATAAACTAATACAAACGGGAAAAATAAAGTTATTAATTATTTTAACTCGTTTTTGAGCTGATTTTCTCAGATTCTCTAGGTATACAATCATGTCATCCCCAAAGAGTGATAGTTTAGTTTCCTCATTTTATACTTTAATCCCTTCAATTTCTTTTTCTTCTCTAATTACTTCTGCTATCTTTAGGATTTCCCATTTCCCATGGACTCTCCCCTAGTCTTGGAATGTGGAAGGTAACTGAGACCTTTTTTCATTATTCCCCTGGATATCCTTGATCTTTTGTTCTTCTAAATGAACTTTATGTTTTTTTCCCCTAATTTAGCAAAAATGTTTCTTGGTAGATCTATGGGTATGTCACTGAATAAGTAAATAAGTTCAGATAAGATTGTCATTTTTATGATGTTAGCATGTCCTACTCATACGCAATTAATGGTTTTCTAGTCATTTAGATCTAATTTTAATTGTGTGGAAAGTGTTTTGTAATTGTGTTCATATATTTCCTGTGTTTGTCTCAGAAGATAGATTCCTAAGTATTTTATATTGTCTAGGATGATTTTAAATGGAATTTCTCTTTCTCATTCTTGCTGCTGAGTGGTGTTGGAAATATATAGAAATGCTGATGTCTTCTGTGGGTTTATTTTGTATCCTGTAACTTTGCTAAAGTTGTTGATTATTTCCACTAGCTTTTTAGTTGATTCTCTAGGATTTTTTAAATATACCATTATATTATCCACAAAGAGTGATAGCTTGATCTCCTTATTGCCTATTTTAATACCTTCAATTTCTTTTATTTCTCTGATTGCTACTGCTAGTGTTTCTAGTACAGTGTTAAATAATAAAGGTGATAATGGGCATCCTTGTTTCACTCCTGATCTTATTGGGAATGCGTCTAGTTTATCCCCATTGCAGATTATATTAGCTGATGGTTTTAGATATATACTGTTTATTATTTTTAGGAACGACCCTTCTATTCCTATGCTTTCTAGTGTTTTTAATAAGAATGAGTGTTGTATTTTGTCAAAGGCTTTTTCTGCATCTATTGAGATAATCATGTGTGCTTATTTTAGACCGTATCTGGTAGGATTTTGGTTTCTAATCTGCTCTGTTATTTGTTTGTATTTTATGGGTGAGTTCATCCCATTCATGCTCAAAGTTACGATTATCACTTGTGTATTTCCCAAAATTTTGATATCCTCTCCTAGTTCTGCCCTTTCTTCTTTCACTATATCCTTTCAAACCAGGGGTTTGCTTTTAATCAGTCCCTCTAATCCCCATCCTTATTATGCTTCCCTTTCTGCTCCTCCCTTTTTGTTTCCTTCTTATTTTTTTCCCTCTCCCCTCTCTTTTCCTCCCTTTTTGTACTCCCTAACCCACTGCCCCTTTGGTTTTCCCTTCTCACTTTCCCTATAGGGTAAGATAGAATTTGATACCCCAGTGGATCTAGATGCTCTTCTGTCTGAGAACTGATTTCACCAAGATTAAGGTTTATGTATTACCTATTTGCCAATAGCTCTCTTCCTCTCCTCCTTATAATACTATTCTTCTCCACCTCATCCCATGTGCCTCTTTGTGTGATATAGATTATCTTATTCCTTCAAGTTTCTCTTGGTGCTATCTATTCCTCCCTCCATTTTTTTATATCATCTGATACCACTTATTGCCTCAATCTCTATCTGTGAATGATTCTTTTAATTATTATAATAGTGAATATAATTTTTGAGAGTTACAAATAATATTTTTCCATATATTAATATAAACAATTTGAACTTATTGAGGCCCTTAAAGAAGAAAATTTAAATAAAAACACTTTTCTCCTTTCCCCTCTCTTTCTTATTTACTTTTTCATGTTTCTCTTGATTTTTTGTGTTTAAATATCAAACTTTCCAATTAGTTCTCTTCTTTTTGGAAATTTTCTCTGGTGGTCTTACTCAGCTGCTAAGAACCAAGAGGTGGCCCTCGCGCTCACTCTAGAGTTTCCCCTCACTCACTCACTAATTCTATCTCACTGGCTCTGACTCTGGCTCCATAGTTGGGGTGGGGGAGGGTTGATTAACTAGGGTTTTGATGGAAGTTATTTCACCCCCTTATAGTGTGGAAATGCCAAAATCCTATGTATCTTCAATGCTGTGCCCTACTGTAGAGTTCCTTCGTTCATAGGAATTTGTTTTTTTGGCCTTTTGATGTAATCTATATCAGTAGTTGGTGGGGAGAGGAAGAGTCCTAGATCTACACTGTGTAAACTTTAAAATTTCTTAGACTTATGAATGTTGGAAATTTCCCCATTGGGAAATCTCATACTGGAAAAAATTTCCTACTGATAGTAAGAACTCTATTGGAATGTGAAACCCCTTGGCATGGGAGGATCCTTCTCCTCCCTACTTAAGACTACTTTAGGACAGAAACCTTTTGCTAAACAATGGAAAGGGCTTTGACCTATGCTTAAGCATAGAACAGGAAGTTCTTTGAGTCATGATTGATTTTAGAATTGATACAATAGAGATACTTGGAATGACAGAACCAGGTCTTGGAAAATACAATCTCCACCCTACTTAGAGTAACAGGATTTAGGAAGGGCTGCAGCATAGATCAAGATTTAATTATTTGAGAATATGACCTTCAACAGACATGTGCAAAGCCACAGAGCTCTGGGCGGTCCTAGGTTAAACTAGAGCCACCATTGGCACAGGGGAGACATCGACAGTGATTGGTAGATGTGAGAACTGAGGGGAGAGAACTTAGATGGTTTCCTTAAAGATAGCGGGGGTCTGAGGACAGGAGT
Source organism: Monodelphis domestica (assembly GCF_027887165.1). Lineage (NCBI taxonomy): Eukaryota > Metazoa > Chordata > Mammalia > Didelphimorphia > Didelphidae > Monodelphis > Monodelphis domestica. Next base: position 28,350,221 of record NC_077235.1, read on the forward strand.
AGGTTTTGCTCTGAGCGAGGTGGCTCTGAAGGAGGACTGAGGAGGTTGCTCTGTGGGAGGATGAGGAGAGAAGGCTGGCTCTGAAGGAGGAGAATTCTCTGGAAACATTTCTTGAAAGGAGGCTCTCTTGAAGGTGGAGCCTGAGGTTGGCATGAGAAGCCTTACCTAGAGAGATCTTGGGTGAGTGATAAAACCAACTGACTGATAAAACCAACTGACTGATTTGTTCATTCTTATTCCTTTCTTACTTTCTCTCTTTTTCTATTGATTAATCGGTGTATTATAAATTAAATTTCTCTATAAAACCCAGTTGGCTTGGACATATTCATAAATTGGGAATATATTCCCTGGCGACCATCTTATATTTATATAAACCCAAGACACAGTAGAAAACATATTTCAGCGGTCATAATTGTTATATATTTCCCTTGCTCCCAAAACATTTTAATTATAACAACTGCCACCATGTTTACCTTGAAGTCTAAAATGTACAGTTATTTAGCATACCTCTTTCCAGCTTTTCCACATAAATGTCATGATATACTTTGCCTTTCGTTAAAATCTGAGTCACTATATCTGCAGCATCTCTCTGTTAAACTTTAGCAATTCTATTTCAAAAGGAAGCCATACAAGCTCTTTGTGATCATTTCTTCCTCTTCCAGATGTTACCTGGCCATTTCTTTATCAATTTTAGTATGTTCTTAGGAATTGAAGTCAAAGTCTCTAGCCTATAATTCACAAATGCACTTTACTTTCTTTTTCTGAAATTGGGACATTTGCTTTTCTTCATCCTTGTCATGCCTCTCATTCTTTATAATCTTTCAGCTGAATCTTACAATGACTCAGAAGTTATACTTAACATTTCTTTTCAGTATCCTTGGCCTCCAAGTCTTCTGGGCTTGATGACTTGAATTTATTGAGGTCTAGTAAGTAGTCTCTCCTGCTATCCATATATTGTTCTTTCCTTTCTAGCCCAAGGGCATTCACCTACGCTGAGAAAACAGAAGCAAAGTGAGCATTGAATGTGTCTCCTTTTCTATATTACTTTTCTGTGCCCTAAGCACAGACTTTTCCCTTCTTTGATCTTCTTCTTTTCCCAATATTGGCTTAAAACCCCTCTTTTATGTGGTCCTTAACTTCCACCTCTGGTGTGAAATCTTATTGAGCCCTTTTCAGGGCTTCTCATCCACCTTTGGTATCTCTCTTTCCCCCAGCTCTCACCTATATCCCTAAGAAGCTGTCACATGTGCATTGACCACACTCTGCTAAAACCTCCTCTCTAGGCTAAACCAGGTTAAAGATAACCTGTTAGTGAGTTAGGGGGTGTCTACCTCAAGCATGCAAAGACTTTCCTGGTTATAACAGGCAGATGAGAACAATTTGTTCTATAGTCCATAAAGATAGCTAAATCAGGCACTGTGGAACACTTTGAGCTTGGTCATTCATCAAAGACACCAAGATCATCCACTGCATCCTGGGCAATTGGCAGTAGTCCTGACTTTTTTCGTACTATTGGACTTTGATGACTCTGGAAGAAAGAGTAAGTCTTTGTACAACTCTGCCTCCCTTAAATCCAACTCACACTCAAGTCAAGACATCACCCTGTGATGACTCTGGTCCTCTTAGAAAATGAAGGACTAATAGCCACAACAAATTCCCTTTGCCAACCCCAGTTTATCCCAACTGTTAGCATTCCTTACATTATTTTTTTCTGGACAACTAGTTGTTAAGCATTTGTCTGCACACCCTTGCACAATCTTCATTCTACTATATTTTCAAACCTATCTGTGTTTGTATACATATATATGCATATGTGCATTTTTTCTTTTAATTTTATTTTTCTCCAGTTGCAAGTAAAGTTTCCAACATTTAAAAAAGAATTTTAAGTCTCCAATTCTCTTCCTCCTTTCTTCCCCAGATGGTTTGCAGTCTCATATACAATATACATGTACAATCATGTATGAAGCACATTTTTCCGTAGTAATCCTTTTGTAAAAGGAAATTTGAATCTAAAAAAAATTTAAGAATGAAAGTGAAAAAAGTGTTCTTTGGTCTGAATTCAGACTTCATCAGTTCTTTCTCTCTGGAAGCAGATGGCATTTTTTTTTATCCTTTTAAACATTATTTTATTTGGTCATTTTCAAACATTATTCATTGGGAAAAAAGGTCATTTTCTTTTCCTCCCCCCCTCCCACCATCCCTTCCATAGCTGACGTGCAATTGCATTGGGTATCACATGTGTCCTTGATTTGAACCCATTTCAATGTTGTTGGTATTTGCATTAGGGTGTTCATTTAGAGTATCTCCTCAATCATATCCCCTCAACAGACGGCATTTTTTATCATGAATATTTTGGGATTGTTTTGGATCATTGTATTGCTAAGAATCGCTAAGTTATTCACAGTTGTTCATTGTACAGCATTCTTGTTACTATGTGCAATGTTCTACTGGTTTTGCTTTTTTCGCTCTGCTTCACTCTGTTCTTTTAAGTCTTTCCATATTTTTCTGAGCTTCTCTTGCTTTTTATTTCTTATAGCACAATAGCATTCTATTATAATTCTATACTATAACTTACTCAACCTTCTTCATTCCAATTCTTTTCTTCCACACAAAAAGCTGCTTTACATATTTTTGTACATATAAGTTCTTCCTCCTTTTTTATGTCTTTGGGATACAAATCTAGTAATATTATTGCTGAGTCAAAGGGTATTGTACTGTTTTATAGCCCTTTGGGTGTAGGTCCAAATTGCTCTCTGGAATGGCTGAATCAGTTCACAACTCTCTCAACAGTTCACTAACATCTCAGTTTTCCTACTTCCCCTCCAAGTTTTGCCATTTTCCTTTTCTGTCATGATTGCTAATGTGAAAGGTATGGGGTGGCACTTCAGTTGTTCTAATTTGCATTTATCTAAATAATAGTGATTCTGAGCATTTTTCTGCATGACTGTAGAGAGCTTTTAATTACTTTTTTCTAAGAAATGTCTTTTTATATCATTTGACCATTTATCAATTGGGGAAAGACTTGTATTATTATACACCCAACTCATTTATCTATGTATTTGAGAAATGAGGCCTTTACTAGAGAGCCTTGTAAAAATTTTTTGCACCATTATGATTACTGTGATTTACTCTCTATCCTATTTCCCTCTGTTTAGTTTCTGACCAACACATTGCCCACACATTCCTTTTTCTATTAGCCCCTCCCCCTTCTCTTATCTCCTTCACTTCCTACTTTCCTGTAGGGTAAGATAGATTTCTATATCCAATTGATTGTGTATGTTCTTCCCTCATTGAGCCAATTCCAATGAGAGTAAGGTTCATAAGCTTCCCTCCTTACCTCTCACCTCTTCCCATCAAAGCTCTTTCAAGTGCAATATTTACCCCATTCTATTTTCCCTTCCCCTTCTCCCAATGCATTCCTTAATTTATTATTTTTTAGATATCATCCCATCATATTCAACTCATACCCTTCCCCTATATCAAGGTATACTCTTTCTAACTGTCCTAATAATGATAAAGATCTTATCTTAGGAGTTAAAAGTAGATATGTATATAGTTTAACCTGATTGAATGTTTTCGATTTCTCTGCTATTTACTTTTTTATGCTTCTCCTGAGTCTTGCATCTGAGAATCACATTTTCCATTCAGCTCTGGTCTTTTCATTAGGAATGCTTGAAAGTCCTCTATTTCTTTTCTTTTTTTTTTTAATAAAAACCCTTACTGTGTGTTGGCTCCAAGGCAGAAGAGTGGTAAGGGCTAGGCAATGGGGGTCAAGTGACTTGCCCAGGGTTACATAGCTGGGATGTGTCTGAGGCCAGATTTGAACCTAGGACCTCCCGTCTCCAGGCTTGGATCTCAATCCACTGAGCTACCCAGCTGCCTCCATGAAAGTCCTCTATTTCACTGGACACACAATTTTTTTTTTGCCTTGAAGGATTATGCTGTTTTGCTTGGCAAAGTGATAATTGGTTGAAGTCCTAGCTCCTTTACTCACCCAACTATCCTATTCCAGGATCTCCAATTATAGAAGATATTAAATATTGTGTTACATTGACTATATCTCCATGATATTTGAATTGTTTCTTTTTGGAAGCTTGCAACATTTTTTCCTTGACCTGGAGCTCAGGAATTTGGCTATACCATTAGTCGAAGTTATCTTTTGTGAATCTCTTTCAGGAGGTAGAAAATTCTTTCCATTTCTTTACCCTTTGGTTCTAGACTTTTAGGGCAGTTTTCCTTGACAATTTCTTAAAAGATGAGACCTGGATCTGTATATGGGCAATGTCACAAGGATCTTGCACCCAGAGCCAGCAAAGGTACTCCTGTAATCTCCTTCTCATAAGTTTTCTACCCCCCCCCCCAATTCTCCTTCCCCACTTACCATCTGTGGCTGAGAGCTCTGAAAGCCTTTGCTACTGGTTTAGCCTCCCCCAAGGCAAAACCTCTGGGCTGAAAATTTATTTTATCCCATCTTTTTTGTGAATTATGCTGCTCTAGAATTCATTTTGAGGCATTATGTCATAGTTGTTTGGAGGGTAATTTGGTAGAGATTAGGTGGGTCTTTGTACCTTCTCCACTATTCGAATTCTTATAGGACTATGCCATGCCTTTGTATTAATTTTCTATTAGCTGCCCTTGCTCCTATATTTTGTATATATCTTTAAAAACATCTAAATTGATTTGTGCATTCTTTTTATATCCATATCTGTCTCTTCAGATAATTCCCGTTTTTCTTCATTATAATTATGTCTTCATAATTTCATTTTTGAGATTTTTGCCTTTCTTGAGCTGACATCTCTTATAGAATTTTTATTAATGCAATTCTACCTATCCTTCTTTGAACTTCTGAAATTGATCTCCCACTTAAGGGCAGTTAGTTGGTATGACACAGTGGATAGAGCTCTGGGCCTAGGGTCAGGAATATCTGAGTTCAAATCCAACCTCAGATCTACCTTTGTGGCCCTGGGCCTATCACTTAACTTTTGTCTGATTCAGTTTTTCTTACATATAAAATCGGGATAATAGCCGCATCTGTCTCCCAGGGTTTTTCTGAGGACCAAATAAGATCAAATTTATAAAGCATTTAACATTGTATCTGGTACATAGTATGTCCTTACTAAATTTTTATTCCCTTCCCCTCCCCTCCAAGTTGGGACCCATGTCCAACTAGACTTGTTTTTTTTCCTGCTCTATCACTAACTCTAGGAAAGAAAGGGCATATTCCCCCCCCCCCCATGTTCTTGTTCTTTCCACTCCAGGAACTAGCTTTCCCTACTAATGGGAACCAGATTTAGAAAATAATATCTCCTTGTTGGTCCTGACATCTTTTTGAAGTTTGAAGTGATCTTTAAGGAGAGGCTAAAAAATGGTCGCTTCTCTGCTTTTGGCAGACAACACTCTAGTAGAAGTCTGGCTAACTAGGGCCCCATTGCAAGGATATCCAGCCTGCCTCTGAGCCAGGTCCACTTGTCCTTTCATAGAGAGGAAAAGTGGATGATGTAAGGCCACACAGGGATGTGACAGAATCCACATTTTGAACTTGGGACTACTTATTCATAATCCAGAGCTTCTTGAGGATTTGGAGATTGTAAGGTTGCTAAAGGTCCTCTAAAATTTTCTTTTTGAGCAGAACATTTCATGGTCTTGAGCACAGGACCCCATAGTCAACTCAGGTCTTTTTCCAGTGCTAAGCTGAAGCACTTGGTGACAGTATGAGCTTTAAACTCTTTGGGGTTGTCTATATTTAAAATACACTTCTATTATACATTTATGTTTATATATAATATAGACTATTTATATAATATAATATATAACATATATAATAAAATATATATCAATCCTAAAAACAAATACTTCACCATACAATGAAGAGAGCTCTACTCTGCCAGGCTTACATATGAAGTTCCCTAACCTTCTGGGTGTGCTGGCATTAGGCTCAGGAGGAATTCTTGGCACTCTGCATTATCCTCTTTTAGGTAAATTATGTAGTTCCCTAGGGCTAATGAGAGGCTTTGAAAACATAGGGTAGACTATTTGGACAGGAAAAAAGGACTAGCTTAGATTGCTGCTTGGACTGGAATTGATGCTGAGAAATTGCCTGACACGGGTTGACAATTTGCCTCTAAACATGAGGGGTATGTTGCTAATTTGAAAAATGGTGATATTTGCTTTCTTTCTCATAGGGAAGAAAAAAAACACAGATTACAATGCCAAACAATTTGCTGTTTTTAGGGAGAATGGAAGAGGACAGGGGCGTAGGGGAATAAATAACACACACTTTGTTATTCATCTCTGAAGGGACCAGCAGTCATGCTAGAGTGACTAATCAATACTTCTCACGGTTGCTCATTGCTGAGGAAATGATTTGGTTTCAGATATTAACTTTTTATGAGATTTACCCAAATAGTATGAGTTTCATTTAGGGACACCTGTCCAAAAAAGAAGCCAAACCTCAAAGGAGGAGCAAACACCTGCTTTGATTGTCTGTCTCCATGATGAAGTGTTCTGATGTGATTTTGTAGCTGAAAAAGGATACTTCTCTCGCCCTCTCATTGGGGCTTCCCACAAAGAGACAGTTCTTTCTGAGCAATCTGACTCAAATGCCAAAGACCAAAACACCTATGACCTTCTAACTTTGGTTAGTTGGCCAGTGGTCATTGCAGGGGAGAACAACAAAAATTAGCATCTTTGGCTATATAATTATAAAAATGGGACTGAAAGAGGCCAGGATTGAGGACTTCATTGATACTGAGTTGAAAAGTTGATGCTTTTCAGTATCTAGATCCTCAGCATGGCTAGTAATCCAATGGGATTCTCTGGAAAGCCCAGTTTGACTTTAGCAGTGACCTGGTAATAGGTCATATCCTTCCTATCTTACAAAATCAGATTCTGATAAATCTTAAGAAAGTGCTGAACTTGGCTGCTGGTGGAGTTGTTAATTGATTCAACCATTTTGGAGGGCAATTTGGAATTATGCCCAAAGGTCTATAAAAGAAGGCACACCTTTTGATTCAGCAATACGATTATTAGGTCTATATCCCAAAGAGATTTAAAAAATGGGAAAGGATCTGTTTGTATAAAAATATTTATAGCTTGGCTTTTTGTGATGGCAAAGAATTGGAAACTAAAGGGCTGTCCCTCAACTAGGGAATGGCTGAACAAATTGTGGTATATAATGGTGATAGAATATTATTGTGCTATAAAGAACGATGAACCAGGATGATTTCAGAAAGAGTTGGAAAGACCTATGTGAACTGATGTGGAGTGAAATAAGCAGAACCAGAAAAACATTTTACACAGTAACTGAAATATTGTAGGATGATCAAATGTGATAGACTTTGCATTCTGAGAGACTTATGACAAAGAATGTTATCCACCTCTGGAGAAAGAACTTTTGGAATATAAATTCAGATGAAACATATGATTTTTCATTGTTTATTTGGATATATGCTTTGGAGTCTGGGTTTTATAAGATTATTCAGTTACAAAAATGAATAACATGGAAATATGTTTGGAGTGATAATACATGTGTAATCCAGATTGAATTGCTAGTCAACTTTGGGAGAGGAGAGGGAAAAAGAGGAGACAGCATGAATCATATAACTTTTGAAAATGTATAAATTTGTTATTAAAATAAAATAAAGATAAAGCAAGCAAACAAAAAAGTCCTGAACTTGGAATCAGAAAAAAATTTATATTTGAGTTTGGGCTCTGCCACTTTAGCTTTGTGACCATAGGGAAGTCACAGAAACTCTTTGAGCCTCAATGTCCTTACCTGTAAAATGGAAATAATAATAAATATACTACCTAACTTATAATGGTGTTATACAGCAAAGTGAAAATAATATTTTCTAACCTATGGCCCAGCACACCCACACATTGGGACCAGAACACATGGGACCATAGGTGCTTGGATGAATTTCAGTTTTAGGTACAGCATCCACTTCTAAAACTTATATCTCTTTTTGTCTGGCTTTGAAAGTTTACACTGAGAATTTTAGGAATATTACCTGTGTTTAGGCCTCCCTATATTTAGAGAAAAGTATGTCAAAAACTGTCATCATTCTTCCCCCACTTAAACTCCCCTTTCTTACTAATTTCCCTATTATTGTTAAGCATACCACCATCTTCCTAGTCATACAGTCTCACAAGCTAGATGTCATCTTTGATTTCTCATGTTCTCTCACTCCGTCATAGCCAATCTCTTGCCATGGCCTATGAATTTTACTGTTGTAACATCTCTTGTATAAAACCCCTTTTCTCTTTTGACACTGCTACCATCTTGATGCAGTCCCTTCTCATCTCATAACTAGACTACAGCAAAAAGCCTGCTAGTTGGTCTCCCTGCCAAAAGTCTAGTCCCAGTCCAGTTGTCACAGTGATCTTTCTATACTGGGAATATGATTATATTATTTTCCCTATTCAGTAGATACCAGTGTCTATCACCTCCAGGATCAAATATGAAATTCACTATTTCATATTCAAAGTCCTTCATGTCCTGGCTCCCTGCCTTTCTACTTTTTCATTCTTCTAAAAACCGCCCACCCCTCTATACTCTGTGATCCAATGACATTGGCCTTTTAGTGTTTTTTTTTTCCCACAAGAAATCCATCTCTCCACTCTTGACATTTTATCTGGTTGTCCCCCATGCCTCCAGTGCTCTCCTTCTCATCTTTTTCTCTCATCTTCTCTGGTTTCTTTTAAGTTCCAGCTAAAATACTGCCTTAAACAATAAGGCATTCCTGATTCCCCTTAATTCTAGTGCCTTTCCTCTGTTGATTATCTCCAATTTATCTTGTCTATAACTTGTTTGTACATGGTTGTTTGCATATTTCCTGCCTCATTAGACACTGGGTTCTCAAGAGCAGAGACTGACTGTCTTTTGACTTTCTTTATAGCTCTAGTGCTTAGTACAGTCTATGGCACATAGTAGGCATTTAAGAAATATTACCTGAAAGACATAGGAGTGTAAGGTAATAAATATATATTGGGTACAGGACAGCCTTTATCAGAATTTTTAAAAAGCACATTTAGGAAGGTATTGCAAAGATGGTAGAGTGATAGAAAGCAATGTAGTGAGCTCCTCTACACAGACTCCTAATAGATCTAGAAAATGCACTAGATTGAATCCTGATGAGGAAACCCCTCCAAAAAATCACTTGGAGTCCTTGTCTAACTCATGGAAGCACAGGCAGGCAGACAAGGGGTTCTGTGACCTGGGGATGGTGTCTGGTGAGTGCCCTCCTGCTCAAAGAACATTTCACCCAGAGAGAGGCTGGTTCTAGGGCTAGAGGAAATCTCAGACCTATATAAGGGAAACCCCAGAACTCCACCAGGACAATGAATTGGAGACAAGTGCCAACTGGCAACTTTGTTGCCCATTTCCACATCTTGGGTCATAGATCCAGAGGGGAGTGTTGTTCCCAGGTAGGAAAGTCCTGAATGGTGTATGGAGAAAAGAGGATGTTCAAAAGCCAGCCAGCAGTAGTGGTGTGGCTAAGATCTAAGGCACACAACAGGGTTTTGCTTACAGCATCCAGCCCAGCCTGCAAAGGAATAACCAGGGTGGGAATTCCAGACCAAAGAGGAGCCCACAATTCTACTTTGCTGAGCCAATAGAGCTTTCCAGTTGGCTTATAGAAGCAGAGTCCAGCAAAGTACTTCTACTGGTACAGATCACAATCCCTCTATAGCCAACTAGACAGTTTTTTAAAAATTACTGGAGCTTAAAGATCATCACCCTGTGACCATCCTCATGATGCACTTCTCTGAATTTAACTAAGCTGGTTCTTGTATACTAGGTATAGTATACTATGTATACTATGGTTGTATGGTATACAACCATAGGTATATTATGGTTGATCTTGGACTCTAAACCTTTCCATTTTAGTGGGATCTGATAGTGCCTTGAAGAAGCCAGGACTATGTCCATGCTCTAATGTGATATTGGAGAATTTGAATGGAGAACAATAATAATCACAGTAGCTGACTTTATATGATATTTCAAGATTTCCAAGATATGTTTCAAGATTTCCAAGATATGTTATAGACATAATTTCATATGACCATCACAATATAATGTCCTTATTATTTCTTTTCATTCAAAATACCTCTCATTACTTTTTCAAATACACACCAGTCCACAGGGAAATTGAGTATTTATTTGGGGGCTTTGATGGGTGCCCTTCTCGACCTAGAACTCCAAGTCCCTGCCAGGATGTTCTTTTCCTTCTTGGTTTTCCAGGAAGCAGCAGAGGATGATGCCTACAAAGGTTAATATAACATGTCAGGTACAGTATCCCACATAGAAATGAGTTCTTTTTGTTGATTCATCTGTTTTATTTGTTTGTTTGCCAGGTCTTAGATAAATTGGTCTCATGTTTAGAATTTACTACAATTCGTGAAATACATATATCTTTGGAAATTAGATGAAGCCAGAATAGGGCTGCATGTACACATGCATACACAGGTATTTGCATACCCACTCTGTTCTTCCCCTGATACAGTTCACAACTTGACATCCAATGTTATTTTCTTATTAGTTCTCAGCTTCTCAAGTCTGTGTTTCTGTCCTTCACTCTCTAGATTCTTCTCTGTCAACAGTTCTTGTATTTTCATGATTTTACTTCTTTCTTTTTTGGAGATGATTCCCAAATCTGGATCCTTAGTCCTGACCCTATATTCAAGGGATTCTTTGATTGAGAACTGGAAGGGACCTTAAAATTTTGGAGTAAACTTTTTTCTTTTTAGAAATAAGAGCTGAGACTCTGAGAGGCAAATGGGCTTGCCCAAGGTCTTATAAGTAGTCAGAAACAAAGCTGAGTCCAGATATAGTGTCATTTCTCTTAGTGCTAACAACTCCAGTTGTTTTCATGATATCTCTATTTGAGTGTCCTGTTTTACCTCAAATTCAATTTGTCAAAAAAATCCATTTATTTTCATATCCAAATATCCCATCCTAGTATCCCAATTAATTCCTCTTCCCAACTGGTCCATTTCTATTGATGATGGCACTACTCATTAAGTGTCTCTGGTAAGAATTACTTTGTATTAGCTTGGTCTCTTCCTCTTCCTACATTTTCTCTATTCCTGTGTCAGAAAGGTGTTGTAATATAGTAGCCATAGTGCTGGACTTGGAGCCAGAAAGATGTGGATTCAGTTCTTACCTTGACCACATGCTTTCTAGCTTTGGGACCCAGAGCAAGTCTCTTAAACCCCATTATGAGATTTAAATGAGATAAGCAATCAATCAACAAGTGTTTTTTAAGTGCTTTCTGTGTGTCAGGCGCTATGTTAAGTATGGCGAATACAGTGACAAAAGTGAAAATACCTGTTTGTTCAAAGTTGTTACGAAGTCTTTTTGATATCTCTTCCTCTGCATTTGCATTGCTACCAACTCAGGAAAGTCCCTTGTCACCTTATTCCTGAATCTTGATATCCATCACCATACTGACTTCCCTGCCTTTAGATCAGTAATGGTGAACCTATAGCATGGGTGCCAGAGATGGCATACAAGAGAGCTCTCTGTGGGCATGCAGTTTCCATCCCTACCCCACAGTTTGTTACTAGAAAGGCAGAGGGACTTGGGTGGAGCTGTTCCCTTCCTCCTTTCCACCCTACCTGACTCCATTTTTTCACACCATCCACTACTCTGCCCAGCAGCCCAATGGGAGTGCTTCCTCCTTCTCCTGTGTGGGGTAAGGGGAGGCATTAGCATGTGGTCTCTGGGGGATGTAGGCACAGCACTCAGTCCAGGGGTGGGGTACAGCACTCCATATCTAAAAGGTTTGCTGTCACTGCTCTAGGCTCTCCCATTCCCAATCTATCTTACATGCACTGCCAGAATAGAGGGGCATTGGGGAGATTTTTTCGGTATAAATGATACTACTGATGTTGATCTTTTTTTTTTAATATTGCAGTTTTCCAATTTATTTTTCCCCTTCTGCCCCCAACCACAGTAAAAAAAGAAAAACAGAAAGTTTGTAAAAAATGTACAGTAAGGCAAAATAAGTTCCCTCATTGACTATGTTTAAAAGTGCATCTCATTCTGCACTCTGAACCTATCATTTCTCTGTCAGAACATGCTTTATCATTGGGCTTCTAGAATTATGTGTGGTTATCATGCTGAACAGAATTCTTAAGTGATAATTATTTTAAACCAGTATTTTTATCATGTGTCTTCCCTATTCAGTAATGTACAATGGATGCCTATTGCCTATATTTTATTCCCTATTGAAACCAATATGATCTCTTCTGCCTATTTTTGAGGGACCTTCATAATCCGGCCCTACCCTTCCTAGACAATCTTTTCTCTTACTTCTCCCCATAATACACCCGTTGGTCCAGCTAGGCTGGTATTCTCACTGTTTCCTGTGGCCTAACATTATCATTCCATTTTCCATGCCTGGGTCGTGAAATAGCTACCTCCCTTCTGCCACCTGATCTCCTTTGTATTTATTAACCCTGCCCATTCCTCAAGACCAAATTCAAGTCCAAGTTTCTCCATGAAGCCTTCTCCAGTTGTTGTAGTGCAATGGGATTATTCCATTTTCTGAATACTTTGTGCAGATCTCATCATGTTGTGCAGATGAACATTTAATTGTACTTTTAGTGTTTCTTGATCATTCCTCTTCTCTCTATAGCTAGACTATAAGCTTCTTGAAGGTAGGGACTATTCCTAATTCATTTTTGAATACTTCAGAGAGCCTTCCTTCAGATGGCTGGGTACATAGTGACTCTAAATGTTTTTTGATTGAGTGGCTGTTCCATGTTACTTCATGTAAACTGAACAGGAAATGATGATTTTTCCTTCTTAGGAAAGAAATGATTTAGGTTGGCTGCAGGCTTGGCTGAATTTCCTAATGATATCTTCCATAAGGCTTATCATTCAAAGCCTTCTTTTCCCTTTTACACCTCTCCAGTCTTTTCTCTTATTAAGTTGTTTCAGGGGGTCCCATTCATCATTACTCCATTTGGGGTTTTCTTGGCAAAGATACTGGAGAGGTTTGCCATTTCCTTCTTTAGATCATTTTATAGATGAGGAAATCTAGGGAAAGATGGTTAAGTGACTCACCCTGAGTCACACAGCTAGTGAGTACCTTAGGCCAGATTTGAACTCGGACAGATGAGTCTTTCTCATTACAGGCCTAATGCTCTATCTCCTGTACCACATAGCTACTCTTTTTTGTACTTCTATTCTACATAATCCTTCTAACTTCTCCCATTCCTACCCCTTCCCCCACTACTAGCCCAATTGGTATGTTTCCTGAATGTACCAAAAGCCTAGCATAATGCTTGGAACTTAGCAGTCACTTAAAAATGCTTTTTGATTGATTGGTTATGTGGAAATTTAACATTAGCCTATACCCCCTTTTTCCACCCCAAGAAAACCTTTGGATTTTAAAGTGGAAGATGGATCTTCTAAACTTCTGAACCAGATCTTTTTGAGGTGATGAGTGGAGTCCTCTCTATCATGCTCGGAGGGACTGTACCAGTATTGTATGGCCAATCTAAGGATGATATGATGACTCCTGGCTTCCAAAAGACCTGCTTGTTATCTGGGTTAAGGTCAAAGTCTTCAAAAGCAGAGGGCTTTGAGAAAAGATGTCATGAGAAGCATAAATTGAAGTAGGGGAAAGAAGGAATTTTTTTTTGTCTCAGAATTGTGTTGAGAGGAAGTGGCTAAGAGAGGGAAGCTGTGCAGCTGGCTCAGGGGAGGCAGCTAGGAGAGTGCAAGCATGGGTGGTCTGGCTCAGGGTTGGCTAGGAGAGTGCCAGCATGCACACACAGTCAGACTTAGTGCTGATGTGCCCAGGATCTGGCTATGGAGCTAGCACTGCCAGATCCAGAAGTAGGCTGCTAAGGGAATGGCTGGTCACATGTAGCTTGTGCCTTTTCTTCCTCTGGCTCGCTTTTTATTATTTTCTAGATTATTTTAATTAAGATAATCTCCAGAGAATTTTACTCACAACGGTTGACTGATACTTTATGGAGACTTGCCCCAGGCCTTGCTCAACATTCTCCAAGCCTAGATTTCTTCTGCTGCATTTCTCTACTTAATTTAGGCTTACTCTTTACTGAAGGCTCAGCTGAAGTCTTATCTCATCCACAAAGCAGAGAAGCCAGTGCTAGGTAGGTTAGTTAGGAAGTTATTACACATTTTAGACCTAACATCAAAATGACCTTTTAAACAATTAGAGCTGTCCAGCAGTGGAATAAACTGCCTAATAAATTAGAGAGCTCCCTATAACTGGAAGTGTTCAAGCAAAAGGCTGGATGATTATCTGCCCATATACTAGAGGGCTGATTCTTGCATTGGGTGGCTTTATACAACATATTCTTTAAGATCTTCTCCAACCTTTAGAGTCTCTAAATCTATTCATTCAGGTACAGTGAAATAAAGGTAGAATCAACATGACATGATGAATGATTATCTATGGATGGAAAAGGAAGGGAAGTAAAAAAAAGTCCATTTCTTAGATCTGAAAATCCCAATGAACCTCATACGCCCCCAAGCCTAACTTAGCTGGGAGGATGTCACAGACAAATCTGTCCTTCATCAAGACAATACCTTACATTGTAGCAATGTTTGATAGGTTGTGGTATGATTGGAACTTTTCCAAGTTCTGATCCCACTTTACTTACTTTTTAAAGTTTTACTTATGTATTTCTTTAATACTACAGTGATTTGCTGATATGCTCCTCCTCCCTCTACCCTTACTCTCAGGGAGCCAGTATTTAGAATATCTCACATTCATGGTATCCTACTTATTTAATGAAAAAGAAGGGAGGTAAATTTCCTCATCTCTTGGAAAAAGACTGGTTATTATAATTGTATATCATTTGGCTTTGCTTTATTTTTTTCCATTCACTCTATTGTGGTCATTGTGGATGTTATTATGGTTCTGCTCTGAATGAATTTGTACAAGACTCTCCACATTTCTCTGATTTATCTATATTAATTGTTTCCTATAATGCAATCATATGACAGTATCTGGTTATATTTACATGCCACAATTTGTTCAGCCATTCCCCAAAGAGAGGACATTTACTTTTTTATTCTTTGCTACCACAAAGGCACTGTTGTAAATGTTTTGGTGCATATGGGACTTTCTTGTTGTCACTGACCTTGTAGGGGTAGATACCTAGCAATGGGATCTCTAGGTCAAAGGATATGGACATCTTAGTCATTTTTCTTGTATAATTACAAATTGTTTTCTAGAATACTTAGAATAATTTCCATTTTTTATTGTGTCTATTTTTCCCATAAGCCCTTCCAACATAACCCATCTAACTAACCATTCCCATCTTTGTTATGTTTGCTAACTTTCTGTATGTGAGGCAAAACTCAAGAGTTTTTTTTTTTAATTTCCATCTGGCCTTTTAATTCCATGTGGCTTGCTGGGTATCACTTTCAGGACAAATTTATAGAAACTGACTCAATCCTGCCACTAGGAGATGCTTCTGTGAAATGGAAGGTATAAAATTAAGGAGATGAGGTGGAAAGAAAAGACATCTTGTACAAGTCACCTTGTAGAAAAGTAGTAGGGAATATTACTGACTTTTGAATGATGATAGCATTCGGTTTATTAGGATCAATTTGATAAAATAAGATATTGCGTTTAACAGAAATATTCTCCACATTTTATCCTGGAGTAATATCTTTACACTAACTATACTTCCTTGCCCTTTTACCAAATATATATATATACAGAATATTCACCAGCCAGACTGAATTCAAATGTTGTCTGTGTTCTTGCTTTCATGATACCTAAAGTTGTAAAATGTTTTAACTCATTTTTTCATTTTGAGATAAAAACAGAAGTCTTATAGCTAGATGTTATGTTCTTAATGGCAATGCAAAATCCTAAATTGGTATTTAATGATATTAGTACATAGTTGGAAAGGATCTTAGAAATCATTTAGTTTCATCTGCCAATATGGATATCACGTTTCTTCTAAAATAGTTCTAATGAGAAAGAGCTGACATTCTACACAGTAATCCATTCTATTTTGGTACAGCCTTAATTGTGAGGAATTTTTCCTTTATATTTAACCCATATCTGTCTCCTTAAAATATCTACCCATTGGACCAGAGGATTATGGATCTAGAGCTGGAAGGGTTCTTAAAGATCCAACAATTTCATTTTAGAGGTAAAGTAATTTATACAAGATCAGGTGAATGGCCAAACTAGTATTTGAATCTAGAATTTCTGGGTTCAAAATCTAATGTTTTTCCATTGCTCTCATCCTCCCTTAACTTACATTTATGAAGACTGGATGCTTGTTGAATTGGTGAAGATCAAGTAGACAATTCAATTAAATTAACCTAATTTTATTATGCCTTTACTATATGCCAGACACCATCCCTGCCATTAAAGGAACTCATGGATAGCCTTATCTTTATTTTTTAAAGGCAAACAAATATCAGCCTAAATCCTCCATGACCTGAAATTCAGCCTTTTGTGACCTGACGAGCCCATCCCATTCCATAATTTTTTAATTTAATTAGTCAATTTAGAATATTTTTCCTTGGTTACAAGAGTCATGTTCTTTTCCCTCCTCTCCCTCCACCCCCTCCTGTAGCTGACTTGTAATTCTGGTTGTTTTTCTTCTGTGTTTCTACTCCCACAGTTTTTCCTCTAAATGTGAATAATGTTTTTTTCTTGTAGATTCCTTTGAGTTGTTCAGGATCACTGCATTGCCACTAATGGAGAAGTCAATTTTATTTGATTGTACCACAGTGTATCAGTCTCTGTATATAATGTTCTCCTGGTTCTGCTCCTCTCACTCTGCATCCATTCCTGGAGGTCATTTCAGCTTACATGGAATTCCTCCACTTTATTATTCCTTTGAGCACAATTGTATTCCATCACCAACATATACCACAATTTGTTCAGCCATTCCCCAATTGAAGGGCATCCCCTCATTTTCCATTTTTTTTGCCACCACAAAGAGCACAGCTATGAATATTCTTGTACAAGTCTTTTTCCTTATTATCTCTTTGGGGGTACAAACCCAGCAGTGCTATGGCTGGATCAAAGGGCAGAGAGTCTTTTATCGCCCTTTGGGCATAGTTCCAAATTGCCCTCCAGAATGGTTGGATCAATTCACAACTCCATTAAAGCAATGCTTTAATGTACCAACTTTGCCATATCTCCTCCAGCATTCATTACTTTCCTTTGCTGTCATGTTAGCCAATCTGATAGGTGCGAGGTGATACCTCAGAATTGTTTTGATTTGCATCTCTCTGATTATAAGAGATTTAGAACACCTTTTCATGTGCTTATTAATAGTTTTGATTTCTTTATCTGAAAATTGCCTATTCATGTCCCTTGTCCATTTATCAATTGGGGAATGGCTTGATTTTTTTTGTACATTTGATTTAGCTCTTTATAGATTTGAGTAATTAGGCCTTTGTCAAAGTTTTTGTTATGAAGATTTTTTCCCAATTTGTTGCTTCCTTTCTAATTTTGGTTTCATTGGTTTTGTTTGTATAAAACCTTTTTAATTTAATGCAATAAAAATTATTTATTTTGCATTTTGTAATTTTTTCTAACTCTTGCTCCATATTAAAATCTTTCCTTTTCCAAATATCTGACATGCATACTTTTTTTGTGTTCACCTAATTTCCTTATAGTTTCCTTCTTTATATTCAAATCATTCACCCATTCTGAGTTTATTTGGTGTAGGGTGTGAGATGTTGATCCAAACCCAATCTCTCCCATATTGTCTTCCAGTTTTCCAAGCTGTTTTTTTTTTAAATCAAATAGTGGATTTTTGTCCCCAAAACTGGGATCTTTGGTTTTTTCTAATTCAGTAAAAAAGTTTTTTGGTAGTTCAATGGGTATGGCACTAAATAAGTAAATTAGTTTGGGTAGGATTGTCATTTTTATTATATTAGCTTGTCCTACCCATGAGCAATTAATGCTTTTTTCAATTATATAGATCTAGTTTTAATTGTGTGTGGAGAATGTCTTGTAGTTGTGTTCATATAGTTTCTGTGTTTGTCTTGGCAGATAGATTCCTAAGTATTTTATATTGTCTAGGGTGATTTTAAATGTAAATTTTCTTTCTAATTCTTGCTGCTGAGATATATTGGAAATATATAGAAATGCTATTGACTTATGTGGGTTTATTTTGTGTCCTGCAACTTTGCTGAAGTTGTTAATTATTTCTACTAGCTTTTTAGTTGATTCTCTAGGATTCTTTAAGTAGACTGTCATATCATCTGCAAAGAGTAGTAGCTTGGTCTCCACTTTGCCTATTTTAATACCTTCAATTTATTTGTCTTCGCTAATTGCTACTGCTAGTGTTTCTAGTACAATGTTAAATAATAGAGATGATAATGGGCATCCTTGTTTCACTCCTGATCTTATTGGGAAGGCTTCTAGTTTATCCCCATTGCAGATGCTGTTTGCTGATGGTTTTAGATATATGCTGTTTACTATTTTTAGGAAAGGCCCTTCTATAACTATACTTTCTAGTGTTTTCAATAGGAATGAGTGTTGTATTTTATCAAAGGCTTTTTCTGCATCTATTGAGATAATCGTGTGATTTTTGTAGGTTTGCTTGTTGATATGGTCAACCATTCCATAATTTGACCATTCATTCACCTGCCTGTCCAAGGGAGTTTGAGTTGGAAACACAAGTATCTAGTGAGGCAATCATATAGGCTTCTTCTTTTACTCACTTTTAGAGGGATACTATCTCATCAGTGAAACTGATTTGCACATCCAAAAGCAGTGGCAACTGTGCCAAAAAATAATCTTTCTTTACTGCCTTTAAGACTGTGAGAAAGAGCTCATGGATGAGAATAAGGTTGTGTTTGAGCCAAAAGGTCATACTTTAGAAATGTCATCTAGTGAAATGGCATAGTACCTTATTATATTGGTGAACCTTCAGAGTGTATGATTAGTTTCAGGAGGAATTTGGGAAAAGAAAAGAAAAAACCTGTTGGATAGTAATGGCTAGCATTTACATAGCACTTTATGGTTTGCAAAGTCTTTCTGTGCATGATCTCATCTGATCAATATAAGAATCCTGAGGAGTGGGTGCTGGTATCCTTCCTGTTTTTCAGGTGGAAAAGACAGGCTGATAGGTGAAATGCCTTGCTTTGGGCCTCAGAGCCAGCAAGTGAAGGTCAGGGGCAAGGTGTGATGGCCAAGAACCCACCTTCTGTTTTGTCAAGCAACTTCTCTAAAGGCCCCTCTCTGGACTTATTTACTCTAACTACTCCAGTGAGGTAGAATTGAAATAAGTTCCCCCAGAATGGCGGCTAAAATTAATGCAAATGTTTCTTCTTCTTACTCATCTTGTTGTGTCATTTCAAAATTATACAGTGAATCTGATCTTATTTGAGTGACATTTTTGCATGTCTATAACCCTGCATAATCAGCATTGGGTTACTACAGTTCATATCAAGTTTGTAATTTATTTTTCTCTCAATTTTGAGTTTGGTCCCAGACTGCCTTGAAATTTCAGCAAGAGATAGAATTTCTCTCATTGAACTGTTTATTAAGGTGTTACTTTAGTTGCCACATCAGGGTACTCGGATATCCTGAGATTGACATTACAGGGATACTGAGACACAAACACACTCAGAGCCTGACAATAGAATTTGGGAAATTTTAGCACATTCCTGCAGGATTCAAGATCAGTACAGGAGCTTTCCTGGAGATAGCACTCCCTGCAAAGTTTTCATGAATACTAATAAGGCTGCTTCTTTGGAGTATGAAAGCAGTTTTCTATTGCAAAGGGAGGGAGCCTACAGCTTGTTAAAGTGATTTTTTCATTAGAATTTCTATTACCTCTTTTTATCGGTGATCATAAATGAATTCTGAATGTTATTACATTTCTTCTTTTTTTTTTTATTAAGTAAAGGTTTGTTCTACAGCCTTTCATATTTAAAAGAAAGGAATTGGTTGGGAGGAGTTAGGGGGGGCAAGAAGAATTGTTCTCTTCAGCTGTGTATTAGAGATATTAGTTGTGGGGAGAGTCATCATTTTGATGATAAAATTGGACAAACACTTTTGATGATGTTGTGAGTCACTGATACGGTTGTTAAGAAGCCTGGAATCACAGACTATCAGCGCTAAAAGGGGCTTTTGAGATCATCTTAATGTTCAATACTCTCATTTTGCAGAGGAGACTGAGGTCCAGAATAGGGCAGGGACTTGTTCAAGGTTACATAGCTAGTTCTTGTCAAAGACAATATTGCCTGATTCCTAGTTAGGGATCCTTTCATGACAATTAGATATGTTTCTTTTGACCAAAAAGTTCCTTTTTTGCTATATTCTACTTTAGAGTCCCTTTCCTCTAAGTCTTGAAGAAAGTCTTAGTGATAGTTATGAGGACATATTGGCTTTATTGTGTTAAAATGTCTACCTCACCTTGTTATTACTCATACTCTGTGTATAGATAGCTCAGACTATAAATCATCTCTATCCTCTTTCTACTTACTTTGCTCTGTGATTTACTGAGCATCTTTTTCTCTGTTATATTTTAATTCAGTGCAACAAAAATTTATCAAGTACCACTATGTGCTAATCAGGTAATATTTTGAAGTGCTTAGGCACAGTCTAGTACATAGCAGGGACTTAATTACCAGCTACAGGGCATTGTCCTAAGTGCTAATGATGAAATGGTCCCTTAAATTCTACTGAGGCGATGCAACATGTACATAAGTATGTAAATATAAACCAAGCATAAAAGAATTGAAAACAATTTCAAAAGACAGAGTGCTTAATAAGTGGAGATCAGGAAAGACCTCAAGTAGTAAGTGGCACTTGAACTGTTTTAAAGGAGATTTGGCTTCTTTAAGGCAGAGGGAAATAGGGAGTACTCTTTGGATCTGGGAAACTATTTGTGCAAAGGCCTGGGGAGCAGGAGATAGAATGTCATATGAAAGAAATAAGCATTCATTAAGCACTATAATAATAAGCACTTTGGAGATATCTGATTTTATCCTCACTATAACCTTCAGGAGGTAGGAACTCTTTTTGTCCTTATTTTTCAATGGAGGAAACTAAGGTAGACAAAATTTAAATGATTTGCCCACAGTCAAATGATTAGAAAGTGTGTGTCTGGACTTTTGGGGCTAAAGCACTGGGCATCTAACTGAGGGGAGAAGGATCCTATAATAACTTTGTCCATGTTAACCTTTTCACACTGTCTTGAATGACATCCTCATCAGCAAAGCTGCCAAGTTTTCTTTTGCTAAAGGAATATTGAGGGCAGTCAGTGGTTCTACCACTCCTGTTTGAATTGGTCATTCATTCTGCATGTTGAGGAGGGCTCCCTCATGGTGCTGAGTTGCATATTAAACGTATATGAGCCACGAAAGTAGTCCATTGGGAATCAGCAGAGGAAAACACTGGAGGAGTCTTGAGTAGGACATTTCACCTACTTGGGCTTTAGTTTTCTCATCAGTAAAATGAATGGTTTGCGCTCAAGTAATTTACCAACACTAAATCTGGTTCTTGGATCCTCTTTTGGGAGAATGGACTATTTGCTTATTAGGCAAATGCAATTTCTGGCATAGATAAATCCATATTGTTAAATGGAGAAAGGCACAAGCAATTAGCAGGTGTGAAGATTGGATTTAGCTATCTCCTGATTGTACAATGAAGGTACTTAGCTCTTACTTTATAGCGAAGCTAGGATTGTAAACTAAAATCTATTTTTAGATTTTTAACAACAAAAAGGTGTTAAGTAACTACAAAAGGTGAATTAATGACAAAAAAGTGTTAAGTAACTACAAAAGGTGAACTTAACAAAAGAGGTGTTAAGTAAGCCAAAAAGATAAAATCTAACCAAAGAATGTGAGAACTAAAGAATGGGCAGCCCTGGAGAAAAGCGTTTTCTGTGATTGGTAGACTTGAAAATTTTGAGGAGGTGACCCAAGAGAAAAAGATCTTTAAACAGAGGAAAAAAAGACCGAAGACAGGCAGTCACCTGGGCTTGGAGTGAAGGATCAGTCACTTGAAGCTGAAGGGAAGACTGACATTCGGCGATTCAGAGATTTGTTCGGACATTTGGGCACTGACTTGGAGAAGAGACTGGAGTACAGACACCCAGACTTCTTTTAGACTGTTACTGTTGGTGAGTGAAAAGCTGACTTAGTGACCCCACCCTTCTGGAGTCATGAAGCCTCTAGGAAAGGCCCAACTTCTTAAGACTCTCTTCCCCTGGCTGGGACTTAGAAATTCTAACTGGTATAAGAAGAAGCCAGAGTTTTTTCTCTCTCTCACTCCTTAATATCTTCCTTCTGTTGTAAATAATGTAAATAAACTACCATAAATTCCATTTACTTTAGTAATCCATTTTGGGATTTTAGAAATTAAATCCCTGGTGACCAGCTAATTAATAATATATTTTAGTCCAACTACAATTTAATTTTAACACAGGTTATTTAAAGTTTAGCCTTCCTGGCTGCATTTTGCCCTTCTCTTATTTGTTAAATCTCAGCTCCATGAAAGTTTCATATTGGAAATGGTACCATGGTAAGATGACTTGTAGCCTTGATAGTGCTGAATATAGTTGCCCATCTGTTGCATAAATTCCTAATGGACACTTTTTAGATTACATGACCTAAGATGGTGTCTTCAATTTCAATCTGTGTCTGCAGACATCACCAGTTAATAAAAGATCATAAATTTAGAATTGGAAGTGATCTCAGGAGTCATCTGGTCTAATCTCTTCATTTTATAGATGAGGAAACTGAGGCCCAAATAGATAGGTGATATGACTTGCCCAATGTCAGATACATTATAAACTAACGAGTTAGAGTGCAAAACAAAGTCATTGAACTCCAAATCTTCTTTCCATTACACTCCTCCCTAGTTTGGCTCTTTTTTTCCTATTGACTTTAGAGAGAACAACATTTTTCTCTGTTAATTTCAATCTGTCCAGAGTTTTTCTCTTGATGACTATTACTTTTTTTGGAGTAATTATGAACAGATTGCTCTAAGGGGTCAATCTGATAGTTAACTTCAGGATATCTCTCATCTTTTCCTCTGAGAGTCTATAGCTAGCTAATCAACACAGAGACCTTGAAGAAATCCCAATGAGCTCATTGCACTGAGACTTTGGATTCAGGTCAAGCAGAAAATTCTCAAGAAAGGAGCAGGTGATGGTTGGCCTGCCCCTTTCACCAGTGGCCCTGGAAAGGAAACATCTCTGCAAAATCTGTGATCCTGAGGAATGAAAGTGACTGAGCCATTTTTCTTTCTTCTATTCTAATGGTAGTATTCAGATAGTTTTTTGGGGTCCCAGTTCACTTAGGAAATCTTCATTTTCTCTACCATCACATCAGGTAATTTAAGTCCTCATAAACTTCATAAGGTTTCATTCTAGTTCTTCCATTAGCTTCAGGGTGAGGAGTAAACCTGGAACTTGTGGGAACTATCAGGACTTCTTAGTGTTGGAACAAACTTGATTTAGTTTAAATATTTACCCTGGTCTCATCAGGATCAGTCAGAAAGAACCTCATATTGGAAATGAAGAAACATAATTCTCCTAACCTGGCTGAATTATCAATTAATCAGAGCTCCATGGTCAAACAAGCATCCAGGCTCACTGAATAAATTCTCTGGGCCCTGGTCACTGTCTTTTGGTATAGGTAAATGTGCCTTGGAGAGCATTGTTTTAACATGGTAACATTGTTCTTTCATTCACTCATTAATTCAGCATTCATTAAACACTCAGTAAGCACCTCTTGTGTACAAAGTACTATGCTAAGTTTTGAAGAGAGCCCACCAAAGCCTGTTGAAACATTCTGTATAACTGAATCATTGTCAAGAGTCATTGTCATATAGAAGCTTCTAATCTAATAGGGGAAAGGAATAAAGCATTTACACAAATATTTCTGCTACAAAGAACAGTGGAATCTGAGGAAACCCAATAGGCGTGTGATCAGAGGGTGATCACTTCATTCTCTTAAGCCTCAGTTTCCTCATTCATAAAATGGGAAAGATAATATAGGTAGCACTTTCCTCCTGGGGTTGCTGCAAAGATCCAATGAAATAAGTAGATAAAGTACTTTGTAAACTTTAGGGCCATGTATAGGTGTTATTATCCACAGCAACTTATAAAGACCATTTATTAAAGCATAAAAAGGTTGTGATTTGCATCACAATGCTGCTTTATATTAACAAAATTACAAGTCCTTGAAAAACTGAAGTATTGTTATTATTATTCATTTCATTCTACTCATCTTTTTTTAGTGGAGTTCATATAGTCTTAGGACAAGTCATTGTCTTAGTGTTATTCTTTTATATTGACTATTCTGTGGGCTTTTGCATATCATAAAATAGTTGC
Source organism: Monodelphis domestica (assembly GCF_027887165.1). NCBI lineage: Eukaryota > Metazoa > Chordata > Mammalia > Didelphimorphia > Didelphidae > Monodelphis > Monodelphis domestica. Next base: position 28,374,539 of record NC_077235.1, read on the forward strand.
TTTTTAAAATTCAAATACTGGGATATAAACTCAGTTTTTGAAGGCTCACTGAAAGCATCTTTGGGAAAATTTTAGTAACAGACAGGATGGCAGAAATGATATTGTATCTCTTTTTGTCTCCACATAATTTTGATTTCTTCTGATTTTTTGAAAGTTTTATTATGTTCAACTTAGCTTGGAGAATATGAGTATTTTGTATAAGGTAAATTGCGAATATTCTTAAATTTTCTACATTCATCATTATTATTCAATTATATAATTAAAATTCTGTAAAGATAAAATGATATTATGGACTTATTATGTTCAAAGTTATTTATTTATCACCCTCTTCAAAACCTACTCTAGTGTCTTGTCATGGCTTGGAAGTGACCCTGGATTCTGTGGCATTGTCAAGTACTTAAGCATCAGAAATAGATGTGGTTTTATAAGTGGAAATAATGTTAAAGAAGCAGCATTGCCTTTTGCTTTTCCATTGCACCCCAAAGACTATGGGGTTTCTCCATCTGTTTTTTAGCTGAAACATCCTGTATATGTTTTCTTCTCCATTAGAGCTTCCACACAGGGAGTGATGTTAGCAAATTGGTGGGAAAAGGGGTCAAGGGTACTAGGAATTAAAAAGGTTTTAGAATTCTGTAAACATTTTTAGTTCTTAAAATGTGAGCTCCTTGGGAGTTGGAACTATCTTGTCTTTCTATTTTTATCCTGTCTAGGGATGGAAAGACTATCTATTATTGTGGAAAACAACAACATTCATTCATTCTTTGAAGGCTGTGCAGATTATAAGCTCTGTGTAGGTTTTCCCTCTGGAAAAGATTCAGATTTTGTTCCAGCAACATGATGATACTGCTTTCTAAGGCCCAGTTTACTCAATTCTGGAGCAGCTCATCAACAGGAGGCTAGCCAAACTTGGTCCTGCATCTTTGACCATGACAGCCTGTGAATCAAACAAATCTACATTTATGGCTCTTAGTTTAGAGTAGCCTCTTCTGATTGCTACAGAGAGCATTAGTCACCAGCAACTTGACCAGAGCCACCCACACAAATTCAGCCAGAGACCTCGCTTATGCTGCATCTGTTCCAACCAACATAGTACAATCTGTAAGGATGCCCTCAATATGTGCTGCCATTATGCCAAACATTCAGATTTTATCAAGCTGGACTCACTTCCCTATTTAGATGTCCCTTCTATAATTACTTTGACATCATTTTACTAGACTATTTGATCTAATCAGCTAAAGATCCTGTGGCATGCCTATGTTTTTTGTACATAAAAAATGAAATGGCTGGCATTAAAGTTTAACAACAAAATAAATGACTACATCTACAATGTTTTCAGCAGAATGGTGGAAGAGGAGGGACAGGGTGCTAGGGATTTTTGGAATTCTAGAAAAATTGTTAACTGTTGAGAACTTAAAAGAAAGATACTTGTTCTGTGACCAACAAGGAGGCATGTTAATAGATGAGAGAAAGCAGAAGATACTAGAACAAAATGGAAGGATGCTTCCTAGGTTCTTGAAGAGATAAGGACAATAAATACTTTGATACTTCATAACTTCAGTGAAATATGGAAATAGGTGAAGATTGATGATACATCAACAGAATGGACATCAACAGAATCTATAATAACTATATACAGAAGTTTAGCCCTTGTAAATAAACTAGCATAACAAGGAGACTTAAAGAGCCCCAAATTGTCTCATTCAGCAAACTTTTGAAAAATGTGAATCACTCAGAAAGCAATAGAGAATTATATGGTATATGATCCAGCAGCAGCATCTAAGATGAAGTGTTCATGTAGTGAGAATAAGAGATAAACTGGTGGACAGTCTGTTCCAGTGGCATTCTTGTGATATCAAGAAAAACAAAGAGGAAAAATTCCAACTTCTTAAGTGGAATCCTGGTACATGGTGTATTGTTAGAGGGAACATCCACATGTTCATCAATTATTGTTTATCATGTATGTGATTTATGAGACCACAGAACCATTAGAATACCTGAATATTACTGATATTAGACACAGTGGTATAAGTATCATATGCAATAAAAACAGAAAACCTAAGTATTGTAGGATTGCAGAGAAGGAGGAATAACTTTAGACTGGACAGGTCAGAGAAAGTGTTTTAAGGAAGATAATATTTGAGTTGTTCTGAAGGATGGATTGAGTTTTGTTAAGTTATAAGATCACAAGATCAACAAAGATGGGGGATATAAGAATATATAAAATAATATGTTTTGTAAATATTATATATATATAATGATATAAGCAAAAATTAAGAGACTTAGAATTGTGTATCATGTTGGTGAAGCAGTGGAGTCCAATTCAATCCAATAAACTTTTATTAAGTGCCTCCTGTGAGTCAGGTACTGTGCTAAGCACTGAGGATACAATTAATAAAAAGAAAGATGATCCATACCCTCAAGGAGCTTATAATCTAATGGAGAAAAACAATACACAAAAGAAGGTAGAAAATGGAAAAGGAAGGAGGCTAGGACAGGACACCAGGGGGTACTCTGTGTGGGGCTGGCATCTTGTTCCCTGGAATTGAAATCAGGTAGAACATCAGTTAAAGAGTAGAGTTAGTGAAAAAAAAGTCCATTTTCTGCCTTCCCTATAAAGAAAGGCATTGGGTAGAGGGAAAAGGAATTTGAGGAAGGTGGTATAAATCAAGGCTTGAGTTAGCAGCAGTGATAAGATTAGAGGTAATGAGTTTAACAGGGAAGGGACAACTTGACTAACAGGAGTATGGAATTCGTGTTGCAGATGATTTGGAAATAAAACTAAAATGGTAGATTGGGCCTAGACTGGAGGGACTTGAATGCCAGCCAGGAAGTTTGAATTTATCCTCCAGGCCAAGAGATCCACAGATTTTTTTCCAGATCTGGAATGGCATGATGAAAGCAATACAATTTGAGAAAAATCAAGTAGTGATGGGCAGGATGGATTGAAGAAGTGAGACTCCAGATTTTGGGAGACAGGTTGTCAGTTATGCAGAACCTGAAATAAGGTGGTGGTTTTAGGAGTGGAGAAGTAGGAACGGATATTAGAGACTGTGAAGGAAGAGTCAACAGGACTTGACAACTGAATGGATGTGAGTGGTAAGAGACAGGGAGGAGAATCAATGAGGCCTTCTCAAGGTTAAGGTTAAACCTGGGTGACTGGGAGAATTGTGGCACCATTAATAGAAACTGGGGAATTTGAAAGGAGGAATGGGTTGGGGAACAAACGATAATGAGTAATGGTCACGACATGCCACTCCCCTATACTTTTCCACAAAATTCAGGATGTTATCTACAAGTGTACCATCTGGATGTGAAACCCTGCATTCTGCAAATCAAGATGTTTAATGTACTGCTAGTGTGAGGAGTAATTTACTACTGATGTGAGGAGAAATGCCATTTGTTTCCCTCCTGAAAATGCAGTCCAGTTTGTTCTTGTACTTTTTCGGGTAGTGGGTGACATTAGTTCAAGTCCAATCAAATTCCCATTCACACAGGCTTTTCATTCTGTTCTGATCATTTCCAGGCTTCTTTCCAGTAATGACGCTTCTTATTCTTCTGCTCAAATTGTACTCTCTGTAGACCAGGGAATTTTATATAAAAGGCAGATGACTAAAAGAATGGAGGATTTCCCCCAATAATAATTATCTGACTATCTTTGTAGTACAGGCAAACAGAGAGGTAGGCAAGGACCTATTTATCTTTTGAAGCTTACAGCAATCTTGCCATTATTACATACTCAGCCTTATAATATATAGTCTGCAACAGTCTGACTTAAATAAGAAACCTTCTCTTTTACTCTTGTAATCTAAACTAGAAAGGGTCTCCTTCAACTATGGAGTTAATTAGCTTTCTAAAAATTACTTAGTGATCATTCAGATGTTGCTGGGTTAAACTTGACCTTTGCCATTCAGCAGAAATGAATAAGAAGTTGAGCAAGAGACTCATATTTTATTCTAGCTCCTCATCTTTCAGTTTCTTTCATAGAATCTGTTTAATTATTTTAAGAAGTTTTTATCCTTTGAGGAAACTGTGGATTAAAGGAACCTTTAGCACCTTTGGATGCTCAATGCTGTGAATAAACTGTGAATTGTGGACCGAAAGCTCCCCACATGAAAGGAGCCCAAACCTAGTGCATGCTAATTACAACCCGCTGCATCATGCTGACAAGAAGAAGATGGAAAGGAGGTGTTTTGCCAGGACCTAGGTAATTTAGTCTTTCAGGTTGTACATTTTCTTTGGACTTGTCAAGACCTCCTCAGGCTGGCATTTAAAGCCCATCACAATCTGCCTCCCAATGATGTTTCCTGCCTTATTTTACTTTATTCCCCTTCACACACAATAGATTGTAGTCAAATTGGCTTGCTAACAGTTCCCAATACATGACATTGTCTCCTGCCTCTGTTCCTCATATCTGGAAGGCATCCCTGCCTCACCTCTGCCTTGTAGAATCTCTGGTTTCCTTCAAAGCATAGCTTAGATACCACCTTCTTCAGCTTTCCTGATCCCCTCAGTTGTCAGTACTTTTTTCTTGAAATTACTTTATATCATTTTATAACTCCTCTTTATTTACTTGCTTGTGTAGAAGTTACATTTTATTCAGCAGAATATAAATTTATTGGCATCCTAATGCAAACACCAACAACATGGAAATGCATTCTGATCAAGGACACATGTAATACCCAGTGGAATTGCGTGTTGGCTATAGGAGGGAGGAATAGAATGTGATTTTTGTAACCAAGGAATAATGTTTGAAATTGACCAAATAAAATTTAAAAAAGAATGTAAGTTCATTGGATCATACTTAGAGATGTAGAGTTTGATGAGACCTTCGGGACCATCTAATCCAATGCATTTAGTTTACACATGAGGAAACTGAGGCCTAAGGAGGTGAAGTAACTTGTCTAAGGTCATAAAGGGAGTTAGAATCAAAAGAGGGATTTGAACTCTGAATCCAGAGCCACTGTTATGTCCCTATTTCCTGTATCCCTCAGTGTTTAGTACATAGTACACACTTAATAAATATTTGTTAAATGGAACAGAAAGACTAATGGAATTAGTTTTCAACTACTGATAAATAAATATATAAAAGTCAAAACTGATGTTCTGAGCCAGTGCCATTTATTGTAGGTCTTTGGGGTTCTTTCCAAGCAAGATCTCTTTAAGGAGTGGGGTTCCAACATATTAAGATAGTTCAGAGTTGAGAGATTTATCATTGGCTATCCTTGCATGTGAAAGGTAAAGGTGACCTACAAGGAAACAGTGTCAGAGGTGCCCCCACCTAGTTCTTTTTGTCTTTGTGTTTGTACTTGCCTATTTATATGCATTTGAAACACTGAAGATCTTGGAGGCCTGAGGGAAACTGCAGTTCCTTGGAATCACATAACCCACTTCAGTTTGTTGAAAGGCATTTCCCAAAATTATATAAATGTGAATGCAAGTTTGGAATCAGGAACCAATAAGGGCCAAATGGGACGTTCTAACTTTAAGTTAAATAAAAGGATTAGGACAGAAAAAGGATTAAGACTAGAAAAAGGAAGTATGTGTGTACACTATACAGCTGTAACCACAAGATCCTATTGATATTTTTTTATTAGTTAGTGTAAGATTTAAATTAATGTGCAATAATTAAAGTTTTATTATTTTAAAGTTTATTATCTGACAAAATAGAACCATGTGTTAAGTTTTTCTACATGCTCAAATATCCCCACTCCACCAAAGCCACAACAAGAAGGAAAGAGCACAAGAGGCAGAGCTATACCCAATTTATATCCTGCCTATGACAGCATGTAATGACAGGAAGTGAGTAAAGGTGCTAGGAATTATAATTTTGCTGGGGATTGTAGTTTTCCTGGGGATCGTAGTTTTTAGGGTAACAGATTCTAATTACACATCAGAGGGTGTAATTTGTTCAAAGACATTTAACAAAATGGCCTAATAATCAAAATGGCAATAGGACTATCCACCTAGCATAATAAAACTAGCATAATATTTTTGTCTGTCACAAGACAGACTACATGCCTATAGTTTGTAGTTAGCTGGCTGCCTGATTTATACTCTAAAAGAATCTAGCTCTAATAGCTAAGATTCTAGAAGATGACAGACTCTTCTTGTGGAAAGAATGTCTGAATGTTTTTCACTTCAAAAACTGAAATAGCATTTTAGTTAAAAACAAAGCAATGGGGAGCCAAGATGGTGGAGTAGAAGCAGAGAAACTCAAAACCACATGAGAATCCTCTCCAACCAATCTTAAATGACCCATTAAGGTCAAAATGTTTGTATTTCTACATGGGAAGAGGATATCTGTAATTCTTAAATATTATTCTTAGTAGTACATCTGATAGAGGGAATATACTTAGAAAGATGGGGAAGTAAGCTGATTATGATGATATGATATGTAAAAAAGTCAAGGGGTGAAAAAGTGGACTGCACTGAGAGAAAAGGGAAGGGAGAGATAGAATTGGGTAAATTTTATAACATAAAGAGGTGTTAAAAATTATTACGGGGATGGGAAGATGAGGGTAGTGACAGGCAATGCTTTAACTTTACTCTCATTGTAACTGGTTCAGAGAGGGAATAACAAATATACTCATTGGAGTATAGAAATCTATCTTACCCTACAGAGAAGTAGAAGGGGAAGAAGAGTTTGCGATGGGAGGGGGGGGTAACAAAAAGCAAAATACTGGTCAGGAGGAACAGAATGAAAGGGAATAGAGCAGGATCTAAAGGGGATAATATAATGGAGGGAAAAACACAGTAATCATAATGTTGAAAGTGAATGGGATGAACCCACCCATAAAACAGAAGTGGATGGCAAAGTGGATTAAAAACCAGAATCCTACTATATGTTGTTTACAAGAAATACATTTGAGTCAGGGTGACACACACAGATTAAAGGTAAAAGGCTAGAACAGAATTTATTATGAATCATCTAAAAAAAGCAAGAGTAGCAATAATGACATCAGACAAAGCTAAAAAAGGTACTATAAATAATGAAGTGATATAAATACTAAACATTTTTCACCAAATGGTATGGCATCCAGATTTTTAAAGGAGAAACTAAAGGAACTTAAGGAGGAAATAGATAGTTAAACAATACTAGTGAAGGATCTCAACCTTCCCCTATCAGGACTAGATAAATCAAACCAAAAAATAAATAAGAAAGCAGGGAAGTAAATAAAATGTTAGAAAAATTAGATTTAATAGACATCTGAAAAAACTGAATAGGGATAAAAAAGAAATATGCCTTCTTTTTAGTAGCACATGGTACATATACAAAGATAGACCATGTACTAGGGCATAAAAACATGGCAAACAAATGCAAAAAAGCAGAAATAATAATTGCAACCATTTCAGATCATAATGTGATATAAATAAGAATTAACAAGGGTTCATGGAAAGGCAAATTTAAAATTAATTGGAAACCAAATATTTTAATACTTCAGAACTGGTGGGTCAAAGGAAAACTTATAGAAACAATTAGTGATTTCATTAAAGCGAATGACAATGAGGAAAAAACATAAAAACTTATGGGATACAGCCAAAGCAGTACTCAGGGAATATTTATATTCCTAAGTGCCCATATCTGCAAAATAGAGAGGGAGACATCAGTGAACTGGGCTTTTCAGCTTTTAGAAAGCTAGAAAGGGAACAAATTGAAAATCCCCAGATAAAAACTAAACTGGAAAACATGAAAAGTAAAGGAGAAATTAATAAAATTGAAAGTAAAAGAACTATTGAACTCATAAATAAGACTAGGAACTGGTGCTTTAAAAAACAAATAAAATAGATAAAGTACTAGTTAATCTAATAAAAAAAGAAAGAAGAGAATCAAATTAAAAGTATTAAAAATGAAAAGGGCTATCTCACCTCTAATGAAAAGGAAATTAAGGATGTTATTAAGAGTTATTTTGCCCAATTTTATGTCACTAAATATGACACTCTAGGTGAAATGGGTGAGCATATACAAAAATATAAATTGCCTAGATTAGCAAAAGAGGAAATAGATTATATAAATAATCCCATCTCAGAAAAAGAAATTGAATAAACCACCAAGGAACTCCCTAAGAAAAAATCTCCAGGGCCAAATGGATTCACAAGTGAATTATATCAGACATTTAAAGAACAACTAATCCCAATATTATACAAACTATTTGACAAAATAAGCAAAGAAAGAATCTTTTCAAGTTCTTTTTATGTCACAAATATGGTACTGATTCCCAAGGCATGAAGAACAAAGTTAGAGAAAGAAAATTATAGACAAATCTCCTTTGTGAACGTAGGTGCAAAAATCTTTAAAACAAAGAGACTACAGTAAGTGATCACAAGGATTATTCACTCTGATCAGGTGAGATTTATACCAGGATTGCAAGGCCGGTTTAATTTTAGGAAAACCATCCACATAATTGACCATATTAACAAGCAAACTAACATAAATCACATAATTATCTCAATAGATGCAAAAAAAGCCTTTGACAAAATACAACACCCATTCCTATTGCAAACACTAGAAAGTACAGGAATAGAAGGGCCTTTCCTAAAAATAATAAACAGTATATATTTAAAATCACCAGAAACTATCATCTGCAATGGAAATAAGTTAGAAGCCTTCCCAATAAGATCAGGAGTTAAGAAAGGATGCCCTTTATCATCACTATCATTTAATATTGTATTAAGATGCTAGAGGTAGCAATTAGAGAAGAAAAAGAAATTGAAGGGATCAGAGTAGGCAATGAGGAATCTAAACTATCACTCATTGCAGATGATATGATGGTATACTTAGAAAATTCTAGAAAAGCAACTAAAAAGCTAGTGGAAATAATGAATAACATTAACAAAGTTGTAGGGTTCAAAATAAATCCACATAAATCATCAGCATTTATATATATATATATATATATATATATATATATATATATATATATATATTTCCAACACATCTCAGCAGCAAGATTTAGAAAGAGAAATTCCAATTAAAATCACTTTAGACAATATAAATATTTGGGAATTTATCTGCCAAGACAAAGTGAGGAATTATATGAACACAAACTACAAAGCACAAATAAAACTAGATCTAAACAATTAGAAAAACATTAATTGTTCATGGGTAGGACAAGTTAATATAATAAAAATGCCAATCCTACCTAATTTTCTTATTCAGTGCCATAACTATCAAACTACCAAAAAACTTTTTTATAGAATTAGAAAGAAATTATAGCAGAGTTCATCTGGAAGAACAAAAGATCAAGAATATCAAGGGAACTAATGAAAAAAATGTGAAAGATGGGAGCCAAGCAGTACCAAATCTTAAACTGTACTATAAAGCAGTACTATTTAATCAAAACAATATGGTACTGGCTAAGAGTCAGAAGGCAGGATCAGTGCAGTAGACTAGGGGTAAATGATCTCAGTAAGCTAGTGTTTGATAAACCCAAAGATCCCAGCCTTTGGGACAAAAAATCGCTATTTTATAAAAATTTCTGGGAAAATTGGAAATCAGTATGGGAGAGATTAGATTTAGATCAACATCTCACACCCTATAACAAATTCAAAAAGGGTAAATGACTTAAAAATAAAGAGCAAAATCATAAATAAATTAGGTTAAAATAGAATAGTATTCCTGTCAGATCTATGGGAGAGGAGGAATTTAAGACTAATCAACAGATAGAGAAGATATAAAATGAATCATTTTGATTATATTAAATTAAAAAGGGTTTGTACAAACAAAATGAAATGTACCCAGAATTAGAAGAGAAGACACAATGGGGGGAAATTTTTTATAGCAAAAATTTCTGAAAAAATTCGAATTACCAAAATATATAAGGTACTAAGTCAATTTGACAAGATATCAAGTTAATCCCCAGTTGACAAATGGACAAGGGACACGAATAGGCAGTTTTCAAATGAAGAAATCAAAACTATGAATAATGACATAAAAAGTTTTCTAAATCCCTTCAGATTAGAGAAATGTAAATCAAAACAATGCTAAGGTACCACCTCATACCTAATAGATTGACCAATATGACAGGAAAGGAAAATAATAAATGTTGGAGGGGATGAGGCAAAATTTGGACACTAATGCATTGCTGGTGGCGTTGTGAATTGATCCAAACATTTGGGAAGGCAATTTGGAATTATGTCCAAAGGGCTTTAAAAGATTGCATTCCCTTTGATCCAGCCATACCACTGCTGTGTTTGTACCCCAACAAGATAAAAAAAAGTTTGTACAAAAATATTTATAATTGTGCTTTTTGTGGTGGCAAAAAAATGGAAAATGAGGACTTGTCCATTGGTGAAATTAGAATCTGTTACCCTAAAAACTATGATTCCCAGCAAAAACTACAATTCCCAGAACCCCATTCATTTCCTGTCGTTACTTGCTGATATTGACAGAATATTAATTGGGTGGAGTTCTATGTTTAGATTTTTTTCCTTCCTTTTGGCACCTTTGGTGGAGTGGTCCCGTTTGAGTCGATAGATTGACTTAGTCACATGATTCTATTTTGTCAGATAATAAACTTTATAAAATATATACTTCAAATATTCAACATTAATTTTAATCTTACACAATGATTGGGGAATGCCTGAACAAATTATGACATATGATGGTGATGGAATAATATTGTGCTATATGGACTGATGAACTGCTTCATTTCTATATGAACTGGAAAGAATCCCATGAATTGACATGGAGTGAAATGAGCAGAACCAGGAGAACACTTGTATACAGTAACTGAAACATTGTGGTACAATCAAATGTAATAGACTGCTACTAAGCAATTCAGTGATCAAGAATAATGCTGTGGAACTTATAAGAAAGGATGCTATCTGCATCTAGAGAAAGAACTGTGGGAGTAGAAATGCAGAAGAAAAACACAGGATTTATCACTTTGTTATATGGCTATATGATTTGGGATTTTGGTTTTAAAAGATTATTATAAATATGAATAATGTGAAAATAGGTTTTGAGTAATAAGACATGTATTAACAAGTGAAATTGTTTTTTGTCAGCTCTGGGAGGGAGGAGGGAAGAGGGGAGGGAGAACACATGAATCATGGAATCATGGAAAGATATTAAAAATAAAAGAATGTGAAAAAATAAAAGGATTTAGGACAGGGCTGGCCAGTCATGGTGAACTCTGCACCATCTTGAAAGATTAATAATGGGCTAAGCAGCCATGCTGAACTAACTCAAAGTACAGTGGTCTTTGTAAGGGGGAAAAGGAGTTAATTTTTTAAAGGGTTGGACTTGATAATTTAAGAGTTTGGTCACCAGGAATTTAGTTAATTCCAAAGTGATTTTATTTACAATTTATTTACAAAATATAGAAAGAGTGAAGCAGGAAATCAGAGAGAGGATGAGGTAAGATATCTAGCCTGAGCACTAAGTAATTTATTCCTGGCCCCTCCAGGCAGGGAGAATTAGTTTCAGTCAACCTCGGCAAAGCTGAGGAACCTGGCAGTTCCTCAAGAGGATAGGTCTTTCCTGAGGCCAATCTCTTCAGAGAAAAGTCAGCAATCAAGAGTCAGCTTTTTCACTCACCATGTGTTAGTCCAGTCAGCAGATCCTTCTGCCCCTCTTCACCAGCCTCAACTCAAAAGGATGAAGAATTCCATCCACCAGACGTGGAAGTCCAAGTTGAACTCTGCTCCAAGAATCACAAACTCTGTGTACCACTCTCTATTTTAAAGGCATTTTCTTTTGTGTGACTTTCCCTAATTCCATATCTGCCAAAAGACCCCCCCCAAAAAAACCAAATTATTGAGAACGAAGGGACACTACAGTAGGACGCAGCATTGAAAGTACACGGGATTTGGGCATTTCCACACTATAAGGAGGTAAAAAAGCTCCCACCAAAACACAAGCAGATCTACCATCCCCCACCCCACCAATGGAGCCAGAATCAGAGCCAGCATGTGCCAGAATCAGCGAGTGAGTGAGAGGCACAGCTAGAGGGAGTAAGGGGCACCTCTAGGTTAATGGGAACTGACTAAGACCACCAAAGACCTACCCCTACAAGCAGCTGCACCTGAAGCCCCAGCAGGCTGAAGAGCTCAGACTGTGGGCACTCGTGGGAAGATAGCTCAGAGAAGGGCAGCAAACAGCAGAAGCTGCAGAGATTTGAGAGCTTGCCTCAGGCAAAATTCTTGCTCCTTAACTCCAAACACAGAGAGCCTTCCCATCTCATTCAGATTTCTGACTAAAAAGGGAAGGAAAAACCTCCATAGTGATGGCAAATTGTTCCCAGAAACAACAATATCCCTCCAAGAAAAAGAAAGCATTGACCTGTGATAATTTTTATGGAGGAAAAACCCAGACTACAGAGGAAATTCAAATAAATACAATTAAACCTTCCAAAAAATGGAAATTGTCCACAAGCTCTTGAAGAATTTAAATTGGAGCTTATCAAAAAGATGGAAGCCTTCTGGCCAGAAAAGTGGGAAATAGTTCAAAGAGAAAATAACAGTTTAAAGGATGAGAACTCCTAATTGGAGAAATAGCTGGAAGCCATGAAAAGCAGGATAGACCAAACTGAAAAGGAAAACCAGTTTTTAAAGACCAGAATTAGACAACTGGAAGCCAATGATCTTGCAAAACAACAAGTATTAATAAAGCAAAGTCAAAAGACTCAGAAAATAGAATAAAACATAAAATATCACACTGAGAATATGATAGACCAGGAAAACAGAGGAAGGAGAGACAATTTGAGAATCATTGGTCTACTTGAAAAGCCAGAAACAAACAGAAATCTTGACATCATACTACAATAAATCATCCAGGAAAACTGCCCTGATGTTCTTGAACAAGGGGGTAAAATAGACATTGAAAGAGTTTATAGAACACCCTCTACACTAAATCCTCAAAAGACAACTCCCAGGAATGTAATTGCCAAGTTCCAGAGCTTTCAAGCTAAGGAGAAAATTCTACAAGAAGTGAAAAAGAGTAAATTCAGATACCAAGGAGCACCAATCAGGATCACACAAGACCTGGCAGCTTCCACACTAAAGAACCACAAGGCCTGGAACATGATATTCAGAAAGGCAAGAGAATTGGGTCTTTAACCAAAGATCACCTATCCATGAAAACTAACTATTTGAGTACCAGAAGATGGCAGCCTAGAAGGAGCAGAAGTGCCGACCTCTGAATACCCTTCCTTATCATGCTTGTTTGTTGACTGTGTTTGTATTGTGATTGTTGTTTATTTGTTCAGTCAAGTCTGACCCTTTGTGACCCTGGGTATCACAAATCTGACCCTTTGTGACCCTGGGTGATCTGCATTTCTCTGATTATAAGAGATTTAGAACATCTTTTCATGTGTTTATTGATAGTTTTGATTTCTTTATGTGAAAATTGCCTATTCAGTTCCCTTACCCATTTATCAATTGGGGAATGGCTTGATTTTTTTGTACAATTGATTTAGCTCTTTATAAATTTGAGTAATCAGACCTGTGTCAGAGTTTTTTGTTATGAAGATTTTTTTCTCGATTTGTTGCTTCCCTTCTAATTTTACTTACTTTGGTTTTGTTTGTACAAACCCTTTTTAATTTAATGTTATCAAATTATTTATTTTACATTTTGTAATTTTTTCTAACCAAACCCAATATTTTAAAAAATGAATTCATGAGCTTTTCCCCTAAACCTACCCCTCTATGAAACTTCCTTTTTTATGTCAGAGGTACCACTATCCTTCCTGTCACCCAGGTTCATAATTTCAGAGTTATCCCTGACTCTTCATTCTCCTTTATCCTTTATATTTATATACATTTGTCAAGTCCTGTAGAGTCTACATCTGTAACAATTCTTGTCCTAGTTTCCTCTTCATTCATATTTTGACCAATCAGGATTAGGTTTTAATCCTCTGTCATCCTCAACATGAACTATTGCAGTAGCTTCATATTTGTTTTCTGCCTCCACTCTCTTCCTTTTTTCAGTCTATCTTCCACTGAATTACTAAAATAATCTTCTTGAGGAAAGAGGGATACTTTTTTGTTTTGTCTTTATATTTCGAGAACTTTTCTTAGTGCATTGAGTACAGTAGATATTTATTAGGTGCCTCAGATTCTAGCTATATGACCCTGGGCAAGTTATTTGGAGCCTCAGTTTCCTTAGCTATAAAATGAGGCTACTATTAATACCTACCCTATAGGGTTATTCTGAGTCTCAAATGAGATAATGTATATTAAAGTCCTCTATGTATTTTAAAGGCCAGTGATGATGATGATGATGATGATGATTATAACGATGATTGAAATGCTTGCTGAATTTAAACATTAGGTTTAGAGACTGATGAAACTGAATAGAGCAGAGGGTAAAACTAGAGGAGCAATGAGAAATAAGGTTGTTGAAAGAAACTGGGACCAGATTGGGAGTGGCCTTCCAGGCCTTGATAAGTACTTTGTAATTTAGGGTCATAGGACCCTAGGCTATAGCTTCTGTAATGTGACAATGCTGGACTTCAGAATTAGAAAGGAACAGAGAAATGCTGCTGGTAGTCTGCCATGTAGCCATTGGCTATTGTTACTATAAACAGACACTGGGAAGAGCTGCCGGCTAATAATCTTTATAAGTTGCCCTATATTAGTTGAATAGAACTTTTGGTTCCTGTCCCTCAAAAATAATAATGCTTTTAAAAGTCATTGTGAAGTGTCCTATGGTTAGATATGTTTCCCTTCTCTTATTTAGGATTGAACTTGAAAAATTAGGCATTTTCACTTGGGAAGAATTACCGTCAAACCTCTGATTGTAGAGAGATCAACTTAATCCTGCATTTATCCTGCTAACCTTCTTGGGTTTATATTTATATCCAAACAGAAATTGAATAATGAGTTGGTTTCTAAATTTGTCACTTTTAGCTGGATTTCTACCCTCGTCTTCTACACTGAATGTATAGATAATATTTTTGTACAAACACCAAACTCATTTTAGAAACTTAGACAATTCTTAGAATGACAACATTGCATTTATATTCACAGGACTCTTTCATAGATCTTTTGGAAATGATTAATAAGAAACTCCACTTTTATACTCTGTATACTCAGGACTGCCATTTGTGACCTGAGGGCCTAGGACAATGAATGAGAGGCAACTGTGTACTCATGTGGGAGAAGGTGAGGCAGGGCTAGTGTTATGCAAAATTGGAAAGTTGTTAAAGATTACCTCCAAACCCACCCCACCCCCTGCTCCCATTACTTTTTCCTACACTTTTCTAGACTTCTCCCCTAAATTCCAAGCCCCTAGGTCAATGAAAGTGAACCTATGAAATGGGTGCTAAAGATGGCATGCAGAGCTCTCTCTGTGGGCACACAGCCACACCCTGGAGTTCATTACTAGAAAGGCAGAGAGCCTTGAGTGGAGCTGCTCCCTTCCCCCTCTTCACTGTGCCTGATAACATTTTTTCACATCCCCCTCCCCTCTGCCCAGCAGCTCAATGGGAATGCACAGGGAATAGGATGGGTGGCTCACAGGTAGCAGAACTGAAGGGGAGCAGAGTGCTTGGGCCATTCCTCTCACTCTCTCTATACTCACTGAGGACATTCCTCACTTTACCCACCCCTCCACCCAGCAGTTCAATGTGAGTGCTTCTTCCCTCCCCTGTGTGGCATGATGGGGGGCTCACCCAACACTCAGTGCTGGGAGAAAGGAGTATAATAGTACATGGTCTCAGAGGGGCTGGCATGGCACTTGGTCTGGGGGGGGCAAGGGCCTGGCACTTTGTCTCTAAAAGGTTGGCCATAACTGCCCTAGGTACCTGATGACCTCATGCCTTACATCCTGGCATTCTCTAACTGCCCTAAGCTCTGAACAAGGGTTGATTACTATATATATATATATATATATATATATATATATATATATCCCTTGCCTATAATAGCTTCTGTTGATTAGGGAAGTTATTGGATAGTACAGGCTTTCCTTTCTACTTCAAAATCAGTTTTTGGCACTCGTATGACCATAAGCCTCTGTGACCTTCTACCCTGCCACCCCAGTTAGTGGTTGGTATATATCCAGCAGTCTCACCTCAATCATATTAGAAGGAAAGGACTCAGAACTCTGACTTAATACTTTGAAAGAGTTGTAAACTTTATCATAGACCTCCTGACCTATCATCTTTTTTAACCAAAATGTCCTGTTTCCTATTTTCACAAGGCCATGTATTCTAAAAAATAATAGATAATTGTATCAGATTAGCATTGCTTATTGAGAAATTGTACTAATACCATACTACCTGGGAACAGGGACTTCACTTAGTACTTGCAAAATTGAATATAATCAGTAGCTTCATCCTGAGTTCTCTATTTCATGATGCCTACTGGTCCACCTCAATCTTTCCTTCTCTGACATAATCCATACTTCTTTCAGTTTTTTCTGTCAGTTTTTGTCCCACATGCCAAACGTGCTCTCCATTTCCACTTATTAAGTTCAGAGTAGAGTTGGAGATACCAAATCTTGACTTCATCTTCTCATATTTCTTCTCTTACACTGTTTCCTTTTTCAAATTCCAGCATGTGACTTGAATCCACCTACTAGCTCAAATATTATAATCATCTAAATTGCCCTTGGCGCTGAGAGGAACTACAAATTTCAGAATGCCAGTTAGTTTGCAAACCTCTATTACATTCACATTGGTGATGGTAGTGGTAGTAGTCTCTCGGTAACCGAGGATGACGATTGTCTTTGTGTGTTTTTGTGCACAAAGACACTTGTGCATGAAGATTTAAGTGGAAAAGTCGATGCACAGAGACAGTCCCACTCCCTCGGCGTTGGAAGCCTGGGTCCAGTGGCACGAAAAGTCGTTACACCTGGAGACTTCCTCAGCTGCATTGGATGGCCATGTTGTCTTTTGTGCTCCAACACACCCTAAGCATTCCACAGTGCCTTGCTGCATCACCATCTTAGCCATTGAACCTTCTTGTTGGTTTCTTCCACCTGTTCAGCCGAAGCAGTCTTCACATGCTGGGTGAGCAAAGACCAGGGATCTATGATGACCCCATGGCTACCCTCACAAGGTTTAGCCGGCTTGTCGAAGCCGTTGCCCGGGGTGTGGCCACTGCCGCATGCTAGCAGCTACTAGGAGCCACAAGTGAGAGCTGGGTGTCAGGTGAGGTCAGAGGTTGGAGAGCTGCCCTAGGAGGGCACGACAAGCCCTCCATACCAAAGATATTACTCCTCCCTGAGCACCCCATACACCCCTCATTGGTGATAGAGAAGAAGAAAACTAGGTATAATCTCATATGTACTCTAGAGAATAAATCCCAAATATTTCAACAAGGAAAAACAGGTAGGATTCCATGGTTATTCTGTAAGAGAAGTTGATTTCAGAAAGATTAGAAGTTCTCAAGGATTAAGATAGAAGGAGAAATAATTTTGATGAAAAGAAAAAAGGAAAGAGACTATTGTGTATTCACACAAAACTCAATAAACAACTTAGATTTAACTTAAAAAAACTTTGAGATTCCATTTGTTTTACAATCATTTCCAAATATTTTGTAGTCACAATCATTTCCAAAATATCTTTCCCTTTTCCCTATCCTTTTACCCCAGTCTTCCTTGAAAAAAAGAGGGAAGCAAAGCTAATCATTGTCTATATTCATCACCATATTCAGCATTCTACATTCTTAGCCCTCTACTTTCTCTGTGAAAGGAGAGAGGTACATTTCCTTATCTCCTCTCCAAAGCCAAGATTGATCATTAGACTTACTTCAGTTTTGTTTTATTGTTCTTTTTATTTATGTTGTTATAGCCCAGTAATGTCGAACCTTTTAGAGATGGAGTGACTAAACTGCAACTCTTACACTGCATATGATCCCTTTGCCTTACCCCATAGGGGAGAGGGAGGAAGTGCTCCCATTGGGCTACGAAGCAGAAGGGCAGGTGATGTGAGAAATGTCACATGGAGGGAGGAGGGGAGCTTCCCCCTCCATTACACATGCCATAGGTTCGCCAACACAGTTATTGTCCTTGTGTTTATTGTTTTGGTGGCCCTGCCTTCTTCTGTATCAGTTTAATCAACTTTTTCCACACTTTTCTGAATTCTTAATGGCAAATAATATTACGACATGGACATATCACAATTTCTTTATTCCCTAACTGATGGTGTAAACCTTAAAATTTCTTAGACTTATGAATGTTGGAAATTTCACCATTGGGAAATTTCATACTTGGAAAAAATTTCCTACTGATAGTAAGAACTCTATTGGAATGTGAAACCCCTTGGCATGGGAGGATCCTTCTTCTCCCTACTTAAGACTACTTTAGGACAGAAACCTTTTGCTAAACGATGGAAAGGGTTTTGACCTATGCTTAAGCATAGAACAGGAAGTTCTTTGAGTCATGATTGATTTTAGAATTGATACAATAGAGATACTTGGAATGACAGAACCAGGTCTTGGAAAATACAATCTCCACTCTACTTAGAATAACAGGATTTAGGAAGGGCTGCAGCATAGATCAAGATTTAATTATTTGAGAATATGACCTACAACAGACATGTGCAAAGGAAACAGACCTCTGGGCGGTCCTGGGTTAAGCTAGAGCCACCATTGGCACAGGGGAGACATCGACAGTGATTGGTAGATGTGAGAACTGAGGGGAGAGAACTTAGATGGTTTCCTTAAAGATAGCGGGGTCTGAGCGAGGTGGCTCTGAAGGAGGACTGAGGAGGTTGCTCTGTGGGAGGACGAGGAGAGAAGGCTGGCTCTGAAGGAGGAGAATTCTCTGGAAACATTTCTTGAAAGGAGGCTCTCTTGAAGGTGGAGCCTGAGGTTGGCATGAGAAGCCTTACCTAGAGAGATCTTGGGTGAGTGATAAAACTAACTGACTGATTTATTCATTCTTATTCCTTTCTTACTTTCTCTCTTTTTCTATTGATTAATCAGTGTATTATAAATTAAATTTCTCTATAAAACCCAGTTGGTTTGGACATATTCATAAATTGGGAATATATTCCCTGGCGACCATCTTATATTTATATAAAACCAAGACACAGTAGAAAACATATTGTAGTGGTCATAACTGATATATATATTTCCCTTGCTCCCAAACATTTGAATTATCACAATTTATGGCTCCCACTCTCTTATCTACAACTGTTTAACACTCAAAACTATTTTAAATCTAACAATGGGCACTTACTTTGTTTATAGTTCCTTACTATCACCCTCAAAAAGTGTTACTATGAATATTCTGGCATATAGTAGACTCTTCTTTCTATTATTGACTACCTTGTAGTATATCACCAGCAATATGATCTTTAGAATAATAAATATGGACATTTTAGCCACATTCTTGGCATAATTATAAATTTCTTACCAGAATATTTGGACTACTTTATAATTCTACCAACAGTATAATAGTTTACATTTCTTTAGAAAGGCACCCTAATGCTGACTTTTTCCATATTTTGTCATCTTTGCCAATTTGCTGGATTTGGGGTGACACATCAGAGTTTTGGTTTTCATTTCTCTTATTAGTTATTTGGAGTAATCTTCTATATGGTTTTTAGTGATTCTTTTTTGAGAACTATTTGTTTGTATCTTTGACCATTTATCTTTTTCTGTGACTGGTTCTTAGTCTTATATTTTTATATTTGTTCCCTATATATCCTAGATAAAAAGATCCATCCATGCAGCATATTTCCATCATATTAACTGATCCAAAATAAATGAGTAGTTTTGGCCACTAACTTTTCCAGTTCCAATGGGTTATTATGAGCTGCATGAATTGTTTTAGCTAAGGGAATGATATCTTCAGCCATATTTTAATGTTTATTTGACTTTTTTAGTTAGTTTTTGGAGTATTGAATATCATTGTGGATTGTACACATTTCTAGATTTCCTATTACTGAGGAAGTGGCAAAAGCAATACCTTTGCTCATGCGGAGTGGTTTAAATATTTGAAAGAAGAACACATGAGCATCCCAGAATGCACTCTAACTCATTGCCTCATTGGGAATTATTATATTATAATGTTGAGGCTAAAAGATTGTATTAGAAAAAGCAAGGCAGAGAGAAAAGCTCAAGTATGTATTTTATTCAATGTTCCATTGCAAGTAAGGATGAATAATAACACCATGTACAAATTGTAAGGGCAGTTTATGAACGATGAATATAGGAGTATGACCCAGCTTGGTAAGAAGAGTGTCAGGAACATTAATGCCTTCAGGAGGCAAAGCTGGAAAGGAAAACTAAGGAGAACAGAAAGGAAAAAAGTTGTATCAAGGAAGGATCTGATAACACTCCTTTGCTTGGATAGGACTATTAGAATGTGAAACTGATAGGAGACAGTGTTCAACTCTTTCTTTGCCTCAGTCTTCATATCCAATACTTTAAACCCCATCTCCTATCTGTGGTTCTTTGCACTGGCTATCTCTCATGCTCCTTTCCCTAATTTCCATTTCTTAGTTCCTGTGGCTTCCTTCTAGACTGAACTCAAATCCCAACTTCAACAGTAGGTAAAGATCTTTCTTGTTCCTTCTTACTATGTCTTCCCTCTGAAATTA
Source organism: Monodelphis domestica (assembly GCF_027887165.1). NCBI lineage: Eukaryota > Metazoa > Chordata > Mammalia > Didelphimorphia > Didelphidae > Monodelphis > Monodelphis domestica. The sequence goes on from NC_077235.1 coordinate 28,395,034, forward strand.
CCTTGCTTTTACTATATATACAAACACACATATATACACACACATATATATGTATGTTTTGCATGTTTATCCTTGTTTGTGTGTTGTCTCTCTCCATTGGCTTGTCAGCTCCTTGAGCTCAGGGATCATGTTTTTGCCTACCTTTGTATCCCTAGCATTTAGCATGATGCCTGGCACAGATGCTTAATAAATACTTATTGATAATGATGGTGAACTTTTTACTGAAAAGAACAAAAAATGCCTCATGGGGAGTTGAAATCCTAGACTAATGAAATCCAGGGGTTTTCATCACATATCCCATCAGTAAAATAAATTTGACCTCCCACTGCCAATATCTGAATGTTTACTTAATTATAATCATATACATGTACTATTTATTTTACCAATACTTGAATATTTTGTAAAATTTAAAATAGAACTCTAAAAGGATGAAGTAAAGATGAAATAATATTTGATCTTGGAGATAATTAGGAAGCCATTGGCATTTGTAGAGTAAAGGATTGATGTGAACACCCTGTGCTAAGAAAACAACTATGGTAGCTGTATGGAAAATGGATCAAAGTGAGGAGATACTTGAGATCGAAAGACTAATTAGTCTATTAGAATAGTCCAGAAGAGAGGTGATGAGAGCCTGAATTAAGGTAGTGGATGTGTGAATGAAGAGAAGGGGACAGATGTGTGAGTTGTGAAAATAGAAGCAATATTTGGGAAGTGATTGGCTATGTTAAATGGTTGAGAGTGAGGAGTTGAGGAGGATTTCAAAGTGTGAACCTGGGTGATTGGAAGGGTGGTGGTGTCTTTCACAGTTATAGGAAAATTTAGAAGATAGGTGGTTTTGAGGGAGAAAGTTAATGCAATGAGATCTGTAATATAGATTGCACCCCCATCCATTCCCGTTAAATGTGTGTGACTCATTCTACCCCCATAGAAAATGCAAGAGGATGGGAGTCAGGGCTTTTACTCATCTGCTACTGATTCCTAGAGTATAGTCAGACAAGAATTGAGGATTAGGTTCATTGTAGACACAATAAAACCTGGAATGAAGTTTGCAGGTATGTTGAAAAGTTGTAACCACTCTGAGGGGTTCAAAGAAGGGGAGAGGCAAAAGGGAAGAAGTTAAAAACTTGCACAGCCAAAGGAGAGAATGAAAGTGTTGAGTGTCAGTGGGTAAAGTGGATAGTATGGTTCTGTTGGAAATGATTCCTGTGGTTGGCTAACATAAGGAAAGTGAGATGTAATCCACATTTCCACTTTCTAATTATTTGGTTTTGTTATGGCTTCTTCCAGTGTGGTGTTCCCACTTCCAAAGTTACTACCATAAGTTAAGAGATAATAAGAGAATATCTGGTTGCCATTGATGAATTTAAGTCACCAGACCCAGATAAACTACATTCCAGAGTAATAAGAATAAATGAATAAAAAGGCATTTCTTAAATAATGTGTGCCAGAATCTGTGCTAAGCCTTGGGAATCTAAAAACAAGCAAATTAGAGGGCTGCTGCTATAAAAAATGGAGACTTGAACCCAGGACTCCAGTCCCCAGAAGTCCTTGCTCACTTCCCAGAATGTTTTGTAATTGCACTGAATTCTCACCTGGGCGAGATCACAAATTATTATTTAAAGGAGTTCTCCGCCTACTGAGGCTCTTTCCTGTTTCTGCTTGCAAGCAGAGTGCTCTTTCAAGATGTAGGTGAGATTAAAATGGGCCTCTCGGCCCACCTAGCACATGCTTCTCTTACTTGTATATTCTCAAATTCTCAACCTTTAATAAAACTCTAAAAATACAATACTCCTTGCAGAGAGAAACTAATTTCTACCTGCCTCAGTTTCCCCTAAATTTTAATCATAACAGTTGAATTTTAACTGTTATACTGCCCTCAAGGAATGTATGTTCTAATGGGGAGGACAGCAAAAAAAGAGGAGCCATAAAGGAGGAGTGACTATAGTGCAATGATTTAGAAATGGCCGGAAGTGACATGGAGGACTATTTCTGGGTAATATAAAGTGAAAGCTCACCTAAGAAGGTCCCAGGAGGACAGTCCAAGATTCTGGGAATAAGTAGTTAAAGGGAATGAGGGTTATGAATAGAAAGTAGGCAACATGGTTTGGAAATGACTGAAACTGAATAATACCAACTCAAATTTATGTTATGCTTTGCAGTTTGCAAAGTGCTTTTTGTATGTTACTTTATTCAACAGATATGATCATTGAATCTCTGTCAAAGATCTGTGAAAGATACAAATGCTGGAGAATGGCATCCCTGTCCCATCTCCCACCTGCCAAAAAAAGAGGGAAGAGGATGGAGCCTATAGATGCGTGAATTTCTTTTGCATTATTTCCCACTTTTCCTCCCAGAAGGCTTCCATCTTTTGGGTCATTTCTGATTCAAATTCTTCATGGGTTTGTGGAGAGTTTCCATTTCCTTTGGAAGATTTTGGAGCATTTTCTTGTGTAAGGATTAAAATTTAGGGGAGAGGGGGAGACTGAGGCATCTGAGGCAGGTAGAAATTAGTTTCTCTCTGCAAGGAGTATTATATTTTTTTAGAGGTTTATTAAAGGTTAAAGATTAAAAATATACAAGTAAGAAACATGTGCCTAGGCCAGAGGCCTAGACAAAATAACCTCACATCATGGAAGAGACGCCTCTGCTCCAAACACGGAAGTCCAAAAAAGGGCCAAACCCTTCAAAAGCCTTTGCTTAAATATCTTCTCGATCTCGGCCCAGGTGAGATTACAAGGCATTCTGGGGAAGTGGAGCAAAGGCTCATGGGGATTGTAGTCCTGTATTCGAGTCTATTTTTTACATCCCCCCGTGTGATCATTTGTGGAAAAATTAATTTTTCCCCAAAAGGATCATAAAAACATAATAAACTTAAAAGATTACAATAGTGTGAGGATAAGAGAAAAAAGAATAAAACCAATAATTTCTGAACACATTGACAAAAAGCCGTTAGGGGGCAGTCCCCTTTGGCATAAAAGTATACATACAAATAAATGTTCAATCAACCACACCCAAAGTTCAATTTTGTGCAACTTGTGGTCTGGAGGCTTCTTCATGGTGGCTTCTCCAACAGTTCAGTTTCTGAATTCAGGGAAGTAGCATCTTCTTTACCTAAAATTCTTCTCAAAAAGAATTTAAACTTTGCAATTTGAATAATGATATTTTTTACATTCCCCCGTGTTGTGGGTGATTCAAAGATTCAGAATCAGTTAGGGATGCATGGCTGAGGTATATGAATCAATTTGCAAGAGATATTAAAAAGACATCAGAAAAATAAAAAGGGAAGAAAAATTTCTGGATGAAAATATAGACTATCAAAGTCTTATGTGTAAAAATTCCAAGTAGAAGAAAAATAAATCTATAACAGGTCCTTCAATCAGGGCCCAATCAAAATGATCTAAGCAATGATGCATTTACCCAGTCAGTAGCCAGGACTACAGAAAGTTACCACACTATGAGGCAGAAAAGAAAGGGACCAGAGTATATAAGCCAAGGTTCCGGGAGCCAAGTTTGAGGTACTTGGTAGAATGTGGAACAAGGAAGACCTGCTTTTAACACATGTTAAACAGCCGCAACCTCGAACCCCAAACACGTTCAAGTCCTCTTTGTCTAGGCTCAAAGTGACGTCAATTTCTCCAGGATTGGTTGGTCTCTTTGACCTTATGCTCTATTGGCACTATGCAGTGGCTCTTTTGTGTATATCTTGTCCTAGAATCAGACAGAATCATTAAGCAAAGTCCCATAATTTATTTAAATAATTAGTGGCATCATTTTTATAGTCACAAGCTTTTTAGGGCATGCATTAGAAAATGTATCTTAAACTTGTAGCACTGAAAATCAAAAGGTTTAAAGAAAATCTTAATACTGGTGACATGTGCTTCAAATATAAAAAGGAGAGAAAAAATAATAAAAAAAACTGAAAAAGTATATTGCACATGCAAGAAAAATATAACAATAAAAGAGCTTTAAAAATTCAAAAATATAGCTTATAACCATTGACACTCTGTGTCAGTTAAGAAAATATAAAATACAAGGCTTTCTCACCAAAAAATGAGATCCATTTCCTCTTTGTATCTGGCCATGATCACTGTGAGTAGAAGGCAAATGAATTGAACAAGGTTAACAATTTTTTCATCTTTAAAAATACAGTAGTACAAATATGTAGATATCAAAATCCCCCAAATTCTCAATAGCCCAATTAATTACAATAGCAAACAAACACACTTTCATATTTCACATAAGTTGCTGTATGACATTTTTAAAACCTATGAATTGATGGACATTTGTCACAATTTTTACAAACAGAGCAATCCTTCAACCTTGGTATTTAAACATATTTTAAAACAAAGTAAAACTCATCTTGGGTTTAGAACATAATCAAGAAATCTATATATCATCCTGGTAGAAGTAAAGTAGTGAGCTGAAGAGCATAAATAAAGGGGTGCTCCTTGTTCTTGGAGGCTTTTCCCAAGGGTACAAATGCCCTGAAATTAACTGCCCAACTTCCATTCACATGTGGGAAGGTTGGGGGTTATAAAATACATTTCACTTCAGCTACTAGAATGGGCCTTACCTCGTGGTAGGGGCAGGCAAAAATAACCAGACTGTTAAAAAAAATTCCAAAATCATATTTAAAAAACCCTTAAAATCAAATCATTTGAGGTATTTAGCACATTAAAATTCCAAAGGTTGTTAATACAATTATAACCAGTTCTGAAGTCCATCTATCCTCAGCAAAATAGAAAAAAGCTGTTTTTTCATATATGGGCTTATTCACAACAATATTTTTTCAACACAGTTATAGGGGAAAAACAACAGAATTTCAAAACTCAGTACATTCAAAATAAATTCAATCAACCTTCAGTTCACAGAATAATATTCAATCCAGTAATATATGAACTTAAAATCACAAAGTTAAACCTTAAACAAAACAATGCAATAGAATACAGAGATTTTTATAAACCATTGGAGTCTGAAATGCCTTAGAATGTAGCCTTTAGTCTCTTCAAAGTTCCTTGGGGTTTTTTTTGTTTGTTTGTTTTTATTTATCCATTTAAATGTCTATTGTCCGAAGGTAGAGTAGTAAAGGCTAGGCTACGGGGTTCAAGGGATCCGTCCAGGGCCCCATAGCTGGGAAGCATGGGAGGCCAGATTTTAGCTAGAGACCTCCAGTCCCTGGGCCTGGCTTCCAGTTCGCTGGGCCACCCATTTTCCTCCCCAAAGGTAAAGTTGAATCTTTGGGCTGAGTCTGCTCCCAGACAGGCAGGTAAAATCAATGAAACTGCCAGAAGAGTCAAAAATCCTTTTAAACAGCCCATTGCTTTTTAGGTTTCTGTTTGAAAAGTCTGTTTCTTCTCTCTAGTCTTTTCTCTCTTTCCCCTCTCTGATACCCCTGCAGCCAATACCCCCAGCCACGTGGAGGCTTAGCCTAAGGGAAAATCTCCTTTCCCTCTGGTCTCTCCCCTCCGCCCATGTGGCCAATACTGTTACCAGCTGGTCGCAATGAGTCCTGAGCGATCTGCTCCAAGGATCTGGGTGATGAGCCGGCTGGGTCGGGCTCCTGGGTCTGGGGCACAGAAATAGGCAGGCAGCGGCTGGTGAGAGGCCAGGAGCAGGAGCGGCTGCGGGGTGGGCAAGGCCGGGACCAGGTACCAGGTGAGGACGATCAGGGCTGCAGGCTGCAGGCAGGAAGCGGCGGGGCCGAGCCAGGTGGGGTGGGCAGCAGGTCCGGAGCCCGTAGCAGCTTTGTGAGGGAAGAAAACCTTGGCCAGAGAGTTATGGCTCAAAAAAATTTCTAGGTACTAGATATTAAAACTGAATTTAAGATCAGAAAAGAAATCAGAAGATTGAAAGTTCTTTTTTTCCCGTAGTGGCTCGCCAACTGTAACATTTAAAATTTAGGGGAGAGGGGGAGACTGAGGCATCTGAGGCAGGTAGAAATTAGTTTCTCTCTGCAAGGAGTATTATATTTTTTTAGAGGTTTATTAAAGGTTAAAGATTAAAAATATACAAGTAAGAAACATGTGCCTAGGCCAGAGGCCTAGACAAAATAACCTCACATCATGGAAGAGACGCCTCTGCTCCAAACACGGAAGTCCAAAAAAGGGCCAAACCCTTCAAAAGCCTTTGCTTAAATATCTTCTCGATCTCGGCCCAGGTGAGATTACAAGGCATTCTGGGGAAGTGGAGCAAAGGCTCATGGGGATTGTAGTCCTGTATTCGAGTCTATTTTTTACACTTGTATATCTTCTTCTATCTGCTCTGTATTTTGTACTTTGGCTCCATAGAATGTGTCCAAAGTTGCCCCTTTCTTCTTATTTTTCTTGGTATTTTGGGGCTTCTGTGCTTCTGTGGAGTTTGCCATCTCTGAATGTGGAGGATTAGCTTTTCTTATCTCTGTCTGGTTTTCAGAGGCTTTAGTCCTGAGCAGATTGTCGGTTCTATGAGCTTTCCCTGGGTTAAACTGAATATGCCTCACTGGAACTGGAATGGAGGGGTCGGACCACGAGGCCACACTCTCCCCCCGCTCTCTGGGTCGGGTTGCTTTCCAGAAGTTGCCTTCAGAATAGCTGGCCGTGAGGCTGTTTCGTTGGCCTGCGGGGGGATGGGCTGCAGCTTCCCCAAGCTCCGAGGGCTGTGACTTTCACTGGGACTCGGATAGAAGGCCCTGAGGGTTGCTGTTGTTTCAGACAAGCCTGCTCTCTGAGCCGGGCTGGGCTGCGGCTTCCCGGAGCCTTGGACTCTGCTCTCCTACCCCTTAGGTCCGAGTGATCTCGGGTTCTGGCTTTTGAGTGGGGCCGTACCTTTTGATCCAGGTCCAGGTCCAGGAGGAGGGTTCCCAGGGTCTGTGCTGTTGATCGTTTTGAATTTCGGCGCCTTAGGAGCTTATAGTTTGAGATCGGTCGGGAAGGGTTTTCCAGAGATCTGAACTTTAGCTTTCTCTAAGCCACCATCTTAACCGGAAGTCAAGGATGGAGCCTATAAAAAAGGTTCACATACTTATTTTTGATTGCTGGAAAATTCTAGACTTATTAAAAGAATAGTTAGTGAATATCTAGAAAAATGAAGCAATTTTAAAGAGTTCAACAGATACTTTATTTTTAAACATTTAATTCTTTTTTGAACTTAAACACCTCCAAAATAAGCAGTTTTATATATGATGCCAAACTCAAAAAGAGGATTTTATATGAAGTTGTGAATGAATGAATGAGTGAAAAAGCTTTTATTAAACCCTGAGTGCCAAGCACTGTGCTAAATGCGAGGGATCAAATAGAAAAGAATCTTTGCTCTGAAGGAGCTCCCACTCTAGTGAACAACATATAGAAAGCTTCAGTCAGATGGAAAAATTCCATGGAAAGCAGATGGTAATATTTCTTTTTTAATGTCATTAAAAAAAGCCTTACTTTCTTTCCCAGTAACAATTCTAAGACAGAAGGGCAAGAACTAGGCCTGTGTTAGCAAACCCATGGCATGCATGCTGGAGGGGGATGCTTCCTTCCCCCTCTCTACACACACTTGAACACATTTCTCACATCATCTGCCCCTTTGCCGAGCTGCCCCGTGGGAGTTCTTCTTCCCTCCCTTATCTGGGGTAAGGCCAGGGCAGGGTGGCTCACATGCGGTATGAGGATTATAGTTTGGGCGCTCAGTTTCTAAAAGGCATTCCATCACTGGGCTAGGCAAATAGGGTTAAATGACTTGTCCAGGTTTACACAGCTAGAAAGTATTTGAGGCTAGATTTGAACCCAGGTCCTTCTAACATCAGGCCTGGTTCTCTATCCACTGTGCATTTTAACTGCCCCTAATATCATTTCCTGGTTTCTGATGTTGAGCCTTGTGACAGTGAGCCAAAGACTTCAGTGGCAAGAACTTTCTGAGTCTTTAGAAGGTGTGGTTGTATGTAGCACTTGAAGGAGTAGCTATCAGGATGTATCTCCATAGAAGTTGCTTATTTGGATGATGCCTGTGGGCCCTGAGCTAGAAACATTGCTCATAATAATGCTCTTGGGCTCAGGGTCATAGGCTATCTCCAATTGAGTGAATCACCATCTCACACTGTTTACTTTTATTAAAAGTATATAATCAATTTCATATCTTGTTTTCATAACTGTCCTGGTTGTCTGTGCTTCCTTCTGAACTTCCTTGTGTTCTTTTTGTTGAATTTGAAAAATGTTTCAGTGACTCCTTTTTTGTCATTGCTATTGAAGCCCCTCCCCGCTGTGATATTAAGTTATTCTGGATTTATTCAGTTGCACTTCCATGTTGGGAGAGTAATCCTAATTAATAGTGAAGGGCAGCTATATCTTTAGGGCTCTCCATGACATGGGAACCCTAAATTACACATTTTATTCTCCCCAGGGCCACAGTCATAGAACTAGTCACAGGAAATTAGATTCTTTCAGTCAGGTCACATGGGCACAACCTGTCAAAAGTGACATTTGGTTTTTGCTATTAGTTTTCCTTTTATTTGATTTCTTTCCAGTTTTAATATCTTAACACATTCTGAAATGTAGTCAATGACGCAAACTATTACAGGGGAGGCTTCTAATCAAATAAATGAAATCATTTGGGTCTAGATGCCCTCTTTTCTTCATCTACTCCATCCATTCAAATTAACGCAGGTGTAGGGCCTGAGAGAAATCAAACTCTGGCAGCTAAGAATTTGAATAAAAATGGCAAAGGATATGCAGTCTTTCATGGCTGGCTGACTTCCTGTTCTCTGTGCCTGGCTGTATGCCACCAGTAGGAGAGTGAGATTGAACTGGAGATTGATGAATATAGCCTAGGGGGCACCCACCTGACACTGCAGGCAGGATTCCAGGGTAGAAATGAAAAAAGTGGGGACCAGTCAGTGATGTGTAATCTGTTTGGGAACACAGTGAGGGTTTTATTGTGGAATCATGAAACCAACTTTCTGAAAATTATCCCTTATTTATATGTGAACAGAAGACCAGGTTCATAATTAGAGTTTATGGAATGACCCAAACTATAGCTTCACCTACTAAGGATGGTAGTGTAAGACTGCTATGTCAAGCCAAATGAGATGAGAAGAAGGAGACCTAATGGGGACAACAAAGACCATAGTGAGGTTGAACTAAAAGGCATTCTCAGGCTTTGCCTTTTTAGGAAGAGGGTGATTCTTTTTATGCTATGATCTCTTGTGCATAGGGTTAACTCTCCCCATGTATCTTCATCATTTTATATCCCTCATCTCATTTAAAACATAGCACAAGTATCACATTTCTCCTCCAGGAAGTCTTCCATGATTTTCAAAATTCCCAATTCTGATTATATCCTTAGGTTGCATTCCTTCAACACTAAGTACTCAATTTGTTTTCTTAATTTTTGTTGTTCAGTTGTTTTGAACTCTTTGTGACCCCATTTGGGGTTTTCCTGACAAAAATATTGGAGTGGTTTTCTTTTTCCTTCTCCAGCTCATTTTACAGATTAGGAAACTGAGGCCAACAGGGCTAAGTGATTTTCCCAGGGTAACACTAGCTAGCAAGTGTATGAGGCCAGATTTGAACTCAAAAAGATGAGTCTTTCTGACTCCAGGCCAAGCACTCTATACTTTGCAGTGCTGCCTAGCTGTTTTCTCTATTACTTAGTTGTTTATACAATTTTATATATAGTATATCATTGGTATCATCCAGCGTTTTGCTGATACAAAAAACTACAAACAATTTTTTAGTGCCCTCAAGACTGTCTATGGGCCATTAAAACCCACCACCGCTCCATTGCTATCCTCTGATGGTGACAATCTCATAAAAGATAAAAAAGGCATCAGCAACAGGTGGAAAGAACACTTCAGTCAGGTTCTCAACCGACCCTCTTCAGTCGACCAAAGCGCCCTTGACCAGATCCCCCAAAACTGCATCATTGAACAACTTGATGTCCCTCCCTCAATAGAGGAAGTCCAAAAAGCCATTCAACAAATGAGTGCAGGCAAGGCACCCGGTAAAGACGGGATTCCAACCGAGGTGTACAAGGCCTTAAATGGAAAGGCGCTCCAGGCATTCCACATAGTGCTGACCAGCATATGGGAAGAGAAAGACATGCCCCCAGAACTCAGAGATGCCTCCATCGTAGCTCTATACAAGAACAAAGGCTCACGAGCAGCTTGTGACAACTACAGAGGCATCTCACTACTCTCCACTGCTGGAAAGATCCTTGCCCATGTTATACTCAACAGACTCCTGTCATCTGTTTCAGAGCAGAACCTGCCTGAATCACAATGTGGCTTCTGACCAGATCACAGCACCATCGACATGGTCTTCATGGTGAGGCAAATGCAGGAAAAATGCCTTGAGCAGAACTTGAGTCTCTACATTGTCTTCATAGACCTGACAAAGGCGTTCGACACAGTGAACAGGGATGCATTGTGGGTGATCCTCAGCAAGCTTGGTTGCCCAGCAAAATTCATCAAACTGATCCAGCTCTTTCATGTCGACATGACAGAGGAAGTCCTATCTGGTGGAGAGACTTCAGATTGCTTCAACATCTCCAATGGTGGGAAACAAGGCTGTGTCTGTAGCAGTCCAGCCCATAGGTATTATGGAGAGACAAGGATTGTGAGTGAGCACATGGCCATCCTGCCCATGGCAATGAGCTCTATTCCCAGCGTGACTCAAGTTTAGGCGCGAAACCTTGCTTCCTCCTGTCTCACTCACCTGAGGATAATAACCCCACCTTCACCTTGTCATAAGTTGCAATTATCCAATGGCAATACACTAGGTAACTCATCCATATGTATTGAGGCATCATTTAACTGATCAATATGTATTGAGCTCATTTGTATATCAAAGAGAATAAAAGAAACGGGACACAGCCAGCTCGACCACTTGGAGGACATAGACAGGTTTGCAAAGGAGCAACTTCTCCCCTTTCTCTCTCCTCTCTATCTTTCTCCCTGAGGCCTGGCCTTTCAGCCAGGCCTTCCTGTCTCTCTCTCTTTTTCAATGCTAATACCTAGTGTTATCTACCTCCTTTAGTTTCTAATCTCCTTTCCTTCTGAGCTAGCATTATCCTCTGACCAGTGCAGTGTTAAATTGAGATCATTGGGTGGAATAGCCTGGATAGTAACGCCCAGTGTTCGGAGCAGGCTGTGGCTCCCAAATATCAATAATTGATTACTGACTCGTTTATTTACATCTCTAAAGCCGGCTCGTTCACGCCCTTCGCGGAATCCAAAACTTCTATCCTGTTTCTATTTTCCTTCCTTGAAACCTCTCGTGGGCCGGGAGGTTTTAGTGTCCTTGCTCCGGTACTATTCAACCTATTTTTCACCCAAGTATTACGACATGCTGTAATGGATCTAGACCTGGGCGTCTACATCAAATACTGACTGGATGGCTCACTATTCAACCTTCGCCACCTGACTGAAAAAACAAAGACAACAGAGAGACTCATCCTGGAAGCTCTCTTTGCAGATGACTGTGCTCTCATGGCCCACCAAGAAAATCATCTTCAAACCATTGTGGACAGGTTCTCTACTGCAGCAAAACTGTTTGGCCTGACTATCAGCCTCAGCAAAACAGAGGTGCTGTTCCAACCTGCACCAGGGAGACCAACTAACCAACCATGCATTACAATCATCGGCACGCAGCTTTCTAACGTCAGCACTTTCAAGTACCTGGGCAGCACCATCGCCAACGATGGGTCCCGAGACCACGAGATCAATGCCAGGATCCAAAAGGCCAGCCAGACACTCGGGCGGCTGCGCTCCAAAGTCCTCCAACACAGCGGTGTAAGCACTGTGACGAAGCTCAAAGTGTACAACGCAGTGGTCCTCAGCTCGCTCCTGTACGGTGGTGAGACATGGACACTGTACCGGAAGCACATGAAACAGCTGGAGCAATTCCACCAATGCTCTCTCTGGTCAATCATGAGGATCCGATGGCAGGACCGAATCACCAATCAGGAAGTCCTCGACAGAGCCAACTCCACCAGCATCGAAGTAATGGTCCTCCAAACCCAGCTATGATGGTCTGGACACGTCATCCGCATGGACCCACAGCGAATACCAAGACAGGTATTCTACGGTGAACTGTCAGCAGGACTCAGGAAACAAGGCCGACCAAAGAAAAGATTCAAGGATCAGCTAAAGTCCAACTTCAAGTGGGCTGGCATCACACCAAAGCAACTAGAACTCGCTGCCTCTGACAGAAGCAACTGGGGAACCCACATTCACCATGCCACCACCACCTTTGAAGATGAGCGACGTTGACGTCTTGCCGCTGCACGTGAACGCCGACACCAGGCCACAACTGCACCTCCCATAACAACTGGCGACCCATGCCCCATGTGCCACAAACTCTGCGCCTCAGCCTTTGGACTCCAAAGCCACATGAGGGTACATCAGTAGATGATAATGCAAAAAGACAATTGTCATACTCGGTCACCGAGAGACTACCACTAAATGTAGTATATAAATATGTCAGAAAATTATTTTACCATAAGAAATTACAAGGATAAACTGATGAAGAGAGCAAGACCAGGACAATTACATACATAACAACTGTAGTAATATAAATGGAAGTCAAAACAGACCAAAAGGAAAGTGTATTTTATTATCTGTTCTCCATGTCCAAGATTGGGCATTATAATTAATCTGAGGTTGGTCACCTTTTAGGATTATTTGGTCTGTGGTTTGGGGTACCATTAAGGACACAGTAGAAGAGGCATATCAGCAAATGACCAAGTGTAAAAAATCCAAAAGACAGTAACATTAATATATATATATATATATATATATATATATATATATATATATATGTTAGCTTGGCAACAGTATGGGGAAAGCATTAAAACACAGGTGAAACTATAATCTGGAAGGCCAGCTAAGGAGCCTTTTGTAAGTCTTTTGTAAGTAAAAAGGTGTGAAGTGGTAAAGGAGTAGACTAGGATGTTAGCCAAGGTGTTGGAGAATTAATATTTCAAGAAGGTTTAGTGGCTCCTTGTTGCCCTTGAAATAAAATACAAACTCCTCTGTTCACATTTTAATGCATTTCCCCATAGGACTTCATTCTGTTTTGCCTCTTTTACCCACTACTTCTCCTCCTATATTCAACATAAGAAGGGTCAATGGGGATATTATAGCCCTCAACACTCTCCTACAGAGCCAGATCAAAATGTCATTGGAAAATATTTAACAAAATAAATAAAATCCAGTAGAATGTAGATAATGTGAATACTTAGATTTTGAGTCAATATGTGACCTGCAGGGAACCGCATGAACGCCCCATTCTGTTTGAATTTGACACCCATACCCTGCATTGTAGCTGAATTCCTCATCTTTTTATTCCCCTCATGCAATGTTAGAATATAGATATTTGACTAGATGAACTCAAAGTCTCCTTGACTTGGTACCACTTGTTCCTCCATGACTGAAATGTATACCCTCTTCAGATCCCTTAGAATTCCTAGAGCCATTCCAGGCTCAGCTCAGCTGTCACCTCTTACATGAGGCCTTTCCTAGTGTCTGGCACCTTTACAAGCTTCCCTGTATTTAACTGACATATTTTATATTTGTTTAAATATGTGCTTGTTGTCCATCCCTCTCTTCTTCCTCTTACCCCCTACCATTTGAGGGCAGGATCTTTTTTTTTTGTCTCTGCAGCCTCAGTGTCCAAGACAGTTCCTAGAACATAGTAGGGGTTTAATAAATGTTTGTTGAATGAGATCAGATTTAGAGGTCAGTAAATGTTTGTTGAGTTGCTATGGATACAGAAAAGATTTGACTATTCTGCTCTTCTTATTCAAGGCCATGAGGCCAAAGAGAAGACCCCACTAAGATGCCAGAGCCTCCAGTCCCTAAACAACTACCTCAGGACTCATAGAGAAGAATCATTTACCTCATTTCCAGTTGCATTACTCTTATTCATTTTCAGCCCAGCAAAGTTCACATGTTCTTTTATGTTTCTAAGGTCCCAATCTCTATGTAATAAACATAACATTAAGCTTGCTTTCATAGAGAGTATATGACTTAAATTTCTCAGGCACAGGATTGGGATGTCAATGTTCGAGTGCTAATGTGCTATTGCTAAAAATATCATGTAGTAGAACTTTGAACCTGATTCTTTAATCAGGTGCCTCAGGATCTGGTCCAAGGTCTTCCATTGATATACTTTGGGACCAGGCCATTTCTGAGTAATTCACTTCTCCCTGGATTTCAATTTTTTCCTTTTTAGAATATAGATATTTGACTAGATGAACTCAAGGTGCTCTTTCAGCTCTAAGATTCTTTTTTAAGGGCATGGAAGGAGACAGGGACAAACTAATCTCACCACCCCTATATTGGACGAAGTTATCTTAATGTTTAACCTGAAATCTTGTCTTCTCTATCTTTCCTTTTCTAGGCCAGATTCCTCTGACCATATCTGTACAAAACAAACATTCCCAACTTTGGCTCATTTAATTTGGTATTGTTTACTGTAATAGTAGCTATTTTCTATCATCCTACAGCCAATGTCAATGATAATATTGAAGGTGGTTGTTTATGACAGAATGAAATGGATAATTGAACACATAGCCTAAGCCTTTTCACTTTTCAGATAAATTTATTATGAATTTATAAAAATGTTTGCAAAACATTTAAGCAATATATAAATGTTAGCTATCATTATCATTGTTGTAAGAAGTTATGAATAGTTTCCATCAAGAGTCTCTACGTCAGTAATATCACATATCCATTGAAGCATGCATTTATAACCTCAAACAAAAATCTTTAAATTAAATTATATTTTAATATTAACATATGGCAAAAGATGACCCTTGTGTTCATTTAATTTTTTAAAACTTTTATTTTTTAAAGTAAGTTTTTATTCATGTTTTTTTTAATATAATAGTTTCCTCCACTATCTCTCACCTTCCTCCTTCCAAAGAGCCATTATAAAAATGTTTTTAAGACAAAAAAGAAAAGAGCAAGAAGATGAAAAAATTAGCACAACCAATCAATGCACTGAAAAAATGAAAACATTGGTAATGTGCAGTACCCATTGACTCTCAGCTCCTTAAAGGGGTGGGTTGGAAATATCCTCTCATATCTCTTCATTGGAGTTATATTTGATTTCTATAATTTTGCAACATTTTCTTATATTCACTGTGTATATTATTTTCTTGGCCCTGCTTCCTTTGCTAGTTCTTATTTCATATAGACTTTTCTACTCTTTTCTATATTCATCGCATTCATAACTTCTTACAGCACAGTAATATCTCATTGTATTCATATACCACAATTTGCTTAGCCATTCTCCAGCTGATGGGCATCTACTTTGTTTCCATTTTTTGCTATCTCAAAAAGTGCTACTATGAATAATTTGGTATATATGGGGACTTACTTCTTATCAATGGCCTCCTTGATGTGTAAGCCCAATAATGGAATCAATGAGTTTTGACCCAGATATGAACATTTTAGTCACTTTATTTATATAATTACAAATTACTTTCCAGAATTGTTATGCTGATTCATAGCTCCACCAGCAATGCATGATCAGTATGTCTGTTAATCCTAAATTCCTTCCAGCATTGACTTATGTTATTGTTTGCTGATGCTATTTTTCAGGGTGATAGATAAAATCTGAATTGTTTTGATGTGCATTTTTCTTATTATTACCAATTTGGAATGTTTTTTTCATTGTTGCTAATATTTTATAATTATTCCTTTGAAAACTGTTTGTTCCTATCCTTTGACCACTTGCCTATCAGGGAATGAGTATTGGTCATATATGTATGTGTGTGTGTGCATTATATATTTATTTAGTTATATGACCCCATTTTCTCAGTCTCCTTTGCTGTGTTTTCATCCAGGTCATGCCTGGGCTCTCTTCTTTTCTCCTTCACTTAGTGATAACATTAGCTTTCATGGTTTCCATTATCATTTCCATGCATGTAATTCTTAGATCTATTTGTCCAATCTTAACCTCTAGACTTACATCTTCAACTGCCCATTAGATGTCTTTAAAATGTATGTCCTATAGATATCTTAAACTCATCATACGCTTCAAACTGAACTCATTATCTTCCCTCATACCCCAAACAAACTGCCTCCTCTTCCAAATTTCCCTTTTACTGTTGAAAACACCACCATCCTCTCAGGCCTCTAAGTTTGCAGCCTAGGTCATGAATATTAGGCATGATACCCCTGCCATTGTCTTACCTGGCCCTGAAAGTCACTCCATGAAAATGCTTCATGAATGTAGAGCTACAACCAGTGACTTCTATGTTTTTAATTCCCTTAAACTTAGAGTCATCTTCCTCTTCCCAATTTTGTCCTCATTCCCCTGTATGCAAACCCAATCCTTTGGGTTAATGATCATATATTTCCCTGGGCATTCTTAAGGTAGTGGCTGGAATGAAGGATCTAGATGGTCAAGGAACCCTCATGCACTCTAGCTAGTGCCTGATCAAACTCCAAGCCTGCCCTCATCAAATGCATACAAACAAAAATATGAAGCTTGTGCAAAAAAAAGAGAAGAAACATCATTCTAGTGTACCATATCTTTTGCCCTGTCGCCAGCTTCCCTTGAGAAGAAGAAAATAATGGCAATCTATCATATACCAGTCTCCTGCCTCTAGAATAAGAAGAGAAAATACCACTCTGTTATACCGGGTCTCTGTTTTGGTCTTCAGCCTTCTGTTGATAGAGGAGAATCTCTATTTTGCTGTGTACCCATCTCCTCCCTTCTGGGGAAGAAGAGTAAAGCAATTCTATCATATATCATGACTGATAGCCTGCCTTGGGAAAAAGGGAGCACCCAACTTCCTAATACCCTAAGAGAACTTCACCCTCAGGCCAAACCAATCCCTAAGAATAACTAATTATCAGAACTCTTTCCTCAATGATTAAAAAAACTCTTCTTCCCCCAGTCATATCCTCTCTGTCTTAAGGTTTTGGAACCATTAGCTGTCATAATTCAGACCTCATTCTTTGTTCCCTACTGCCCATTCCCCTGTTCCCATTCCTCTCAACCCAACATTCCATAGTGCCCCACTCTAAAGTTATCCACTGTGCTCTCTAGAATGCCTGCCCCATTGGCAAATTTGCTTTTACTTTAAATCTTTTCCTCTCCCACTTCTTCTACCTCCTGGCTCTCTCCTAAACAGTTTCCCTGGCCTCCTTTTCCAGCACTGACTACTTTCATTCATTCCAAAGTGGAGGAGTTGGAATACTTCTTGCTTCCCATCATCACTTCTAGGTTCTTCTTCTACTACTCTCACTCATTTTTTTTTCTTCCTTTGAGGTCCACTAAATCCATCTCTATCACTCAATAAAAATTCCAATAGTTACTGTCTACTAGATGTATGATTGAAAATCTGTTATCCTAAAAAAGAACTACATATCCCAAGAGTCCACTAACTTCCTGTCATCATGTACTTCCTGCAGACAGAGGATAAAGGGCGGGCATGGGCTTTGGAGGCTTCCTCACTCTGATGTAGAATCAGCATTGATGGTGGTGAGTGGGGTTGACTAAAAAAATGGCTAACCAGTCATGGGCATGTGGTCTTTATTTTGTATCTTCTTTATTCCTTGATTTCTAATGATCATTAATAAATCTCTTAAAGTATAATATTATTATTGAGATTTAATTTTAACTTTTACATAGACTCTCAGGATGTTTCCCCTCTTTCCTTAGTGACTTCATTACTGGATTTTCTTCCCTTACCAATTCCTACCTTCATTCTAGGGGACTTAAACATATGTATTGATACTACCCCAAACATCATTACCTCCCAGTTTCACAACTTGCTTAACATATCCTACTCTTCCATTCTACCTTAGCAATAAAAAAGATGGTCATACCCTTGGCCTTGCCATTGACTACAAATGTACCACTTCCAAATCCATTTCTTTATCTAATCTTAATCTGTTGCTATTCTACTTCCCCTTATTCCTTACAATCCCCAAACCTGTTTTTTGTCCTCACAAGATATTCATTCCCTTTGCCCCTCAGTTCTTTCTCATCACACCTACACCAACTTCACTTTTCTCCCTTCACCATCCTTAGTAAACCACTTCAACTCTACAGTGTCCTCTTCTCTTAAGTCCTTTTCCTCCATTTATGACCAATCTTGCCTTGCCAAGCCTTAGCCTTGAATCACTTTCACCATCCCCTCATTCATTTCTACACACTTTTATAGTTGAATGAAATTGAATGAAGCTGGAGAAAATACCCAAACTCTGCTGACTGGGTCCATTACAAATTTACATTATATAATCTTAGTTGGCCTCTCCCTATAGCAATGGAATACTTTAAATATACCTAATTAATTCACTATTTTGTTCATAATAGTAGCTCTTCTAAAACTTTTCATCCCTTTTCTAACCTCCTATGGCTCCCTCTCTCCCTCAGCCTTCTCAAATGACATCCTTGCCTCATATTTTCTGAAAAAGTCAAGGCCATTTCCCTCTTCTCTCCTCCTCATCTCATATCACCAAGAAGCCTGCTGTCCCTATCTCCCCATTTCTTGCTAAAGAAATCCCTCTCTACATTAACATTAACAAGTGATGCTGTTCCATTCTTTTTTCCTAGTGAATTTCTCCCTTCACATGACACCCTCTATCTTAGTTCTTCATTCTCTATTTTTCTACTGGTCACTGCCTTCCTGCCTATAAACATATCCATGACTCCATCTTTCAAAAACTAATTTGATCTGTGGTCCTATTTCCCCTCTCCCTTTTGCCTTTAAACTCCTTGAGAAAGCTGTCTATTATTGATCCTTCTACTTCCTTTTCTACTCCTCTTTTCTTAATTCTAAGATCTGATTTCTGAGCTCATTGTTAAATAAAAAGTGTTCTCTCCAAAGTTACTAATTATCTTTTAATGGCCAAATTAAGTTAAATTGTCCTTTTTCAATTAGTTTTCTTCTTGACATAAGTGTAGACTTTGACACTGTTGGCCATCTTCTCTTTGGTATTCTTTTCTCTCTAGGTTTCTTTGATGCTATCCTATCTAGGATTCTTTGACACCTTTCCCTCTGTCTCTGATACTTGTCTCTGTCTCCTTTGTTGTATCTTTGACTAGGGCAGTGATAGCAAACCTTTTAGAGACTGAGTGCCCAAACTGTAACCCTCATGCTGCATGTGAACCTCGCACCTTACCCCAGAAAGGGGAGGGAAGAAGCACTCCCATTGGGCTGCTCGGCAGAGGGGCAGGTCATGTGAGAAATGTCCTCAGGCACCCTTGGAAAGGGGGAAGAGAGCAGCCCTGTCTGGCACGTGTGCCATAGGTTTCCCAACATGGGACTCAGGGATACCTAAAAATAAATGTCTCCCAAGGCTCCATCCTGGGTCTTCTTCTCATCTTCCTCTGGCTATTTCACTTAGTGATTTCATCACTTTCTATGGGTTCAATAAACATCCCTGTGCTGATGATACTCACATCTAATTGCTTAAACCTAACCTTTCTCCTAACCTCTAGACATGCATCTACAACTTCCTATTAGACATCTCATTATGGATATCTTTTAGACATCTCACACTCAGCATATCCAAAACTGAATTCATTGTCTTCCCTCTGTTAATTTTATGGTTGGACTGAATATTTAATTGGTCACCAGGGATTTAATTTCTAAATCCCCAAAATGAATTACTAAAGTAAAATAGAATTTATGGTAGTTTATTTTTACAAGAGAGGGAAGAAATTAATGAAGAGAGAAAAGGGGGGAGAGAGAAGGGGAGAGAGAGAAAATGAATTAAGAGAGAGAGAGAGAAAGAGAGAGAGAGAATGAGAGAGAGAGAGAGAGAGAGAATGAGAGAGAGAGAGAGAGAGAGAGAGAAAGAGAGAGAGAGAATGAGAGAGAGAGAGAGAGAGAGAGAATGAGAGAGAGAGAGAGAGAGAGAGAGAGAGAGAGAGAGAGAGAGAGAGAGAGAGAGAGAGAGAGAGAATAAGAATGAGAATGAGAATGAGAATGAGTGAGCTCTGGCTTCCTCTGAGCCATGTAGCAATTCTAAGGCCCCAGCCAGGGAAAGGAGTCTCAAGACTATGGGCCTTTCCTGGAGGATCACGCCTCCAGAAAGGGCAGGGAAGAAAGTCTGCCTTTGCACTCACCATATTGTCAGTTCAATCAGCAGATTCTTTTATCAGTCTCAACTCCAACAAGCTCCACTCCAAGTGTATCTCTTTCAAACTCCCAAAAGAACAACTACTAACAACTCCCAGAAGACCAACCCCCTTCAGCTCCTTGTCTCTTTCTTTTAAAGACCTTTTTTCTTGCATCACAAATCACAGCTGAGGCTCTGCTCTAGGACTGCCCAGAAGGCAGTTAGTTGATTCTGATTTGTTACCCACTATCGCGCACGTGGGTCACAGACCTCCCACTTCATGATTAAGTGGGATATTTACACCTTTGGTGATTAGATCTAACATGGGCAGATCTTCCCACTCAACTTTAAATACTGTTATTACATTTTGGGGGATTAAATAAAAAAATAGACAGGGGATTATAATTTAATCTTCACAATCAAGGAAGAGGTAAGTACTTTCATTGTTACAATCAGGGGAGAGCCAAATCCAGTCTTCACACCTCTAAACCCTCCCTGTTTACTGTTGAGGGTACCACTCAATAGGTTTTATCCTCAATTCCTTACTCTCCCCTTCAACATTTAGTCCATTGCAAAGTACTGTCTATTTTATCTGTTTAACATGTTTCAAAAATGCCCATGATTCTCCTATAACACTACCACCATCATGATGCAGGCTCTCATCATCTTATTCCTATTTCAATAGTCTCTTGGTTGCTTTCTCTACCTGAAGTCTCTCCACATTCTTGTCTATCTTTCAGTTACCTGTCAAATTAATCTTCCTAAAGTGCAGATCTGACCATATCACCCCCCCCATTCAATTACCTCTAGTGGTTCTCTGTCACCTTTAGGAACAAATATAAAATCCTCTTTTCCATACAAATTATTTTACCACCTGACTTCCTCTAGTGACATTGGCCTTCTTGCTATTGCTCACATAATATATGCCAACTCCAGACTTCCTGAATTTTCAATGACTACTATCCCTCATCCTTGGAATATTCTCCCTCCTTATCTTTGCCTTTTGGCTTTAATGGATTCCTTCAACTCTCAGCTAAAATTTGATCTTCTACAAGAAGCCTTTCCTGATATGATTCCTTTCTCTCTGTCTCTGTCTCTGTCTCTGTCTCTGTCTCTGTCTCTGTCTCTGTCTCTGTCTCTGTCTCTGTCTCTTTCTATGCGTCTCTCTCTCTCTCTCTCTCTGTCTGTCTGTCTGTCTGTCTGTCTGTCTCTCTCTCTTTGTGTCTCTCTGTCTCTCTCTCTTATTTGTACATAGTTGTTTTCATGCTATCTTCCCCAATAGACTATGAGCTCCCTAAGTACAGGAACTCTTTTACTTTTTATTGTATCCATTCTTTTGTGATTAAAATTCTATGGAGACTATATCTTAGTTTTATAATTATTTACTAAATAATAAAAAGCAGACCAGAGAAAGAAAGAGGAAGCCTGAGCCACATATGACGACTGGCTGCCTACTCTGTGAGCAGATTGAACTAGCCCATAGCCAAGCTATAAGCTGCCTTAGTCTGTGATTCTAAGAGAAGAGACCCACTTCCTGTCCTCTCCTCCAATTTATGCTCTTTATGAAGTTCCTTTCCCAAGCCTCTTTGATTGCTAAACTCAGCCTCAGTTTGGACAAGACGAAGGTCTTCTGGAACCCAGGAATTACCATGTTATGTTTAAAATGACCTCATAGTGCATGTACAGTATCTCCTAGCAAGATAACAAGAGGGGGGGAGGACTCCACCCCTGGCCTCAGAGAGATGCAGTGTAGCAGTTCAGAAATAAGAATTTTTTGCTTTAAAATCAAAAAGTTGTCTTAGGGTACCAAAAGGAGGTTCAAATTAATATTAATTTCCCACAATTCCTGGCACTTAGTATAGTGCCTGGTACACAATAGGGTTCTAATAAATTATCATTGGTCATTAATTAACTGTTTTCTAACAATTAGAATTGCCCACAAGTAGAATGGACTTCCTCAAGAGGTGGTAAGTTTCTTTTCTTTGGAAGTCTTCAAGCCGAGGTTAGATGATTTATTGTCATATCTGTTATAATAGGAGTTCCTTTTTGGTATGAGTAGTACTGGTTAGTGATAAGGTCCTTTCCAACTCTCAGGTTCTGTGATTTTGTTTTCTAGAATAGTTAGACCAATTTATAACTCCATCAGTGGTATATTAGTGAGTCTGTCTTCCCAAAGTCCCTCCAATATTGAAACCTTGAAGTTATATGGATTTGTTTTTCTCTTATTGATTTTATGCAATCTTGCATTGGTTGTTAATAGTTTTTCATTCTTCTTTTGAGAACTGTTTGTTCATATTTTTTGACATGTTAGAGACAGTTAAATGGTTCTGTGGATTGGACTTGTAGTTAGGAAGAAAGACCCAAGTTCAAATCTAGCCTCAGATACTTACTAGTTGTGTGATTGGACAAATCACTTAACCTCTACTCACCTCAGTTTTCTCAACTATAAAATGAAGATCATAATACCAGCTGCTGTTGCAAGGATCAAATGAAATAATATTTGTAAATCACTTACCATAGTGCACATAGTAGGCCCTGTATAAATGCATATTCTCTTCCTCTTGCTTTAGTTTCTTACACAAATGGATATCAGAATCTGATCAGAAATATTTGTTGCAAATAATTTTCCTTATTAACAACTTTCCTTCTCTTAATGGTATTAATCTTAGTGCAAAAGTTTTTCAATTTTATGTAATTGAAATCATGTGTTTTATCTTTCATGATTGCCTCTATCCTTTATTTGATTAAAAATTCTCTACACTAATTTTTACTGTGAATTATACTTGATCTAGTTTTTTTTGTAGCCTTTAATATTCAGATTGTATATCCATTTTTAGCTTATTGTGGTATATGGTGAAAGATGCTAGTCTAAATCTAATTTCTTCCAAATTGTTTTCCAGTTTTAAGAGGATTTATTGTCAAATAGGGAGTTTCTTCCCAAGTAATTATGTTCTTTTATTTATGGGTACTTAGTTGAGTTCAGTTGTTTCTGATTCTTCCTTGTTTAGTCTGTCCTGCTGATCTACTTTTCTTTTTTTTTAAACAGTATCAAATAGTTTTGATAAAAAGTGCTACATAATATAATTTCAGGAGTATAGCTTTTTCTTTTGAATGTAAAATTTAAAAACACTGAATTTAACAAATATCAAGTAAAATGGACATTTTCATATGCAGAATAGAAGAGAAAGATCATTGTATCTGAAACTTTGAAGCTCTGCAGTTAAGTTTTATGAAGTGTGAATCTCCTGGGGTGGTCACATTTATTCTAATTTGCAATATTCAAAGTTACAACTATGTAAAAATATGGTAATTGGTTCCAGTCCAGAGGAATCATGCAGTGAAAAATTGAATAATGCGACCATTTTGAGGGATCCATTATTTGTACTATTCGGGATATAGCTGTATTACATATAGTTTCCTTTTTCTTTTAAGTTTATGATGAATTCAATACGTAACTCCAAAGCTATCTTATTGACTTTGTTTCCTTCCAGCCTTTCTGTTCTGAGAATTTTTTAATAATGCCTCAGTGACTCTTTTATTCTTCTTTTTTAGACAATCCTATTGCTAGCCAGGACAGCTGGATGGTGCAGTAGATAGAGTGCCAGGCATAGAGTCAGGAAGACTCATCTTCCTGAGTTTGAATCTCCGCCTCAGACACTTTCTAATTGTATGACCCTGGGCAAGTCACTTCTCCCTGTTTGCTTCAGTTTCCTCATCTGTAAAATGGGATAGAGAAGGAAATGGCAAACTAGTCTAGTATCTCTGGCCCAGAAAACTCCAAATGGGGTCACAAAGAGTTGGTCGTGACTGAACAACACCAACATCTGTGGTGCCTGGCACATAATAGGCACTTAATAAATGCTTGTCATATTGTATTGTGTAGACTTTAAGTTGGAGAACCTGGATATAAATTCTAGCTCTGCAGTTATTGCTTATGTGTAACCTCTGGCAAGCTACTTTACTTTTCGAACCTCAGTTTCCTTATCTGTGAAATGAAAGGTTTAGAGAACTTCTAAGGTACTTTCTATTTCTAAATCTTATGAGGCAAATCTTTAAAGGCTTTTGTGGAAGCCATGCTAGTTTATCCTCCTAATAGCCTGCTGGATAAGTACGTAGACTAATCGATATTTTTGTGGTGGAGGGGGTGGGAGTAGGGGTGGTAAAGGGAGAACTCAAATTAAGAATTCATTACACCAGTGTTCATTATGCTAGCAATAGTCATTCTTCTGAACTATGAACAACTAGTCTATCATTTTAAAGTTCTGCCTGGAATGAAAATGATGGATCAGCCGTAGAGCCTGACAGAATTGCGTATTAGCATCAGATTACTAGCATAGCAGATAATAGCTTCTCTAGGAATGATTTGCTTCTTAAATTCCATTTCTAAAACTTCCAGGCAATTCTTGAGGACAGCTTGATAATGTCTCCTACAATCTGCATTATTAAAGCTCCAGCAGATGACGGAGTGAGTCATCAGCATGGGCTGGACGGCAGTGATAGCTTGACACCAAGATAAATGACATCGTCACATTCTCCCTTGGAAAATGTTCAGTTCCTCAATAGGCCTTAGACTAGGCCAAGCCAGGCTTCAGCTCAGTGCTAGAGGAGAGTTGAGATGTAATAGTATATATCCAGTGCACTGTTAATTTGTCAGAGGGTTCTTGGCAATGGGTGATACATAGAATGTTGCACAGGAGACTCATAGCTGGACACTGTGAAGTGTGCCCTTAGGACTGATGTATTTTTGCAAGTTACAGCATTGAGTGTTAGAATTAGAAGGCCCATTAGACTAGTCCACTTAGAAAGCTAGGACTCGAGAGGGAGAGGGGCTTTCCCAGGGTCTCACAGCTGGTGCAAGACCAGTCCCTGAACACCTTGGTCAGGGTTCTTTCTGCAACATTATGTCTCTATTATTGTGCCAAGCACTATGGAAGTTGCTAATAATGTTAATAATAATAGCTGGCACTTATCTGGTGTTTTAATGTTTGCAAAGCACTTTGCATATGCTATCTAATTACATCCTCATAACATCCTTGAGAGACTGATGCTAATATCCTCATTTACAGATGGAGAAACTGAGTCTGAGATTAAGTGAGTTGTCCAGGGTCATAAAACTAGTAAGTGTCTGAAATGGGATTTGGACCCAAGCCTTCCCAACTTGAAGTCTAGCACTCTAGCTACTATACTACCTAGCAACCTGTTAGAAGAGATACAAAGAAATTATAGGCTTGCCCTCATGGAGCTTATAATCAAATGTAGGATAAGACACCAATATAGGTAACTATAGTATATACACCATTATACTGTAGGTAGAATATAATTTCATTGAGGGCAGGGATTGTTTTGTTTTTGTCTTTGTCAGTGCATAGCATGGCACCTAGCATATAATAGACATTTGATAAATGTTTGTTAAATTGAACTGAACTAAATTGAAATGTTTAAATTAATATAAGAGGGCTTCATGGAGGGGACAACCTTTGGATTGGACTTTGGAGGATGGGGAGAAATTCAACTTGTCACAGAGAGGAAGAATAACAGAATGATCAAAAGGTCAAAGGAACAAAGGCAAGAAGGCAGGTAGAGGATATATTCAGGGAGAGAGTAGGACAAACTTTGTGTGTGCATACATGTGCTATTGCATGTGTATGCACTTGACAGGTATACTTGACATAATCCTATATAATATAATTCCTATAACATAGGAAATGACAATTCCAAGAAAAAGAACTTTTCCTCTGGAGGTGGTAGGGAAGGAACTATGGAAGACATGTGAGCAAAGGAGTGATGGGAATAGATGGATGCACAAGGAAGATTGAACATTCTGACTTCCTTTCCCCTTGGGGCCAATGACTACACTTTGTATGCTAGCTTTGTTTAGGATGACTCTTTGAGGAACATCTCTCATCTCTTGTGCTGGTGGACACGTGACTGTGATTATCATTCTGTGTACTTGCGTGTACACACACACAGTGTTACCAAAATCACCTTCCAGAGGTATAAATGGGACTATGTCACACCCTTTCTCAAGAACCTTTACTGGCTCCTCAGTGTCTCCAGGGAAAAAAGCTAATATTTATAGAGTGATTTAAGATTTGCAAAGTACTTTGTTGATGTTCACAAAACCCTGTGAGGTAGGTGTGATTATTATCACTATTTTACACATGAAGAGACTGAAGCTAAGAAAGATTTAGTGACTTATTCAGGGTCAACCAGTTTGTAATTGAGGCAGAAAAAAAAACAATAACTAAACTCCTCAGTGTGGTATTTCTGTCCCTCTATAACAGGAATCTTTCCTTCTTTGGTAGCCTTATTTCATATTTCTCTGCTCAAACAAATGAAATTATTTTGTAGCTATCCTAGCTCCTGCCTCCATGGATTTGTACAGGCTTTCTCCTAGGCCAGGCATGCACTCTCTCTTCATCTCCCTTTTTCAGAATCTTTCTCTTTTTTTCTCAGATTAGGTACCATCTCTCCCACGAAGTCTTCCTAGATCCTCCAAGTTATGAGTGTTTTCTCCCTCATCAAACTAATTATATTTATTTATATCATCTCTGTATATATTGTGTCCCAAGACAGACTGCAAACATGAGAGTAGGTACTACTGCACTTTTGTTTATCTCTCCATCACCTAACACAGTGTTAGGCACCTGATAGGCACTTAATAAATGCTTTACTGACTTGAAAGATTGATGCTTTTCTTAGTGTAGTTATTCCTTCCATTGATGCTGGTTATAGTGTTCTTCTGACTTGGTAGAGAGTCTTTGAGAATTGTTCTGGCCTCCCAATTCCTCACCCTTCAGCGGCCTACTGATAAGTCTCATTGTACTTAGACTGATCCTGGTAAGGAACTCCCTTTACCAATGGAGGTCAGCAAGTACTATATAATTTCTAGTATTAGAGAATTCCCTACAAGGTTAAGTGCGTTATCCACATTCACACATGTGGCAAGGCAAGAGTGAAACTTGAGTCCAAATCTTCCTGACTCTGAAGGCTGCTTTCTAGTTACTCTGCCTCTTGGTTATACTTTTGTAATTCCAAAATGCTTCTGATGGGTAATAAAAATAGTAGTCCTCATTTCTGCCAAGGTGTATGCAGGAGGGTGTCAGAGAGACTCGCCAG
The DNA here is from genome assembly GCF_027887165.1 of Monodelphis domestica. Taxonomy (NCBI): domain Eukaryota; kingdom Metazoa; phylum Chordata; class Mammalia; order Didelphimorphia; family Didelphidae; genus Monodelphis; species Monodelphis domestica. The sequence goes on from NC_077235.1 coordinate 28,422,194, forward strand.
GAAGGGAGTGGAACACCTTCTGGAGGCTATCCACAATTCTATTCTGGTTGTGCTGGGGTAGAAGATACTATCTATGGCCAGAGGGAGATGGTTTCCAATCCTTCCATGACTTTTCTGCTATGGAACTCGAGCCTACTCATGTGGAATTAACCCTTTGTAGCTTATCTTTCCTCTGTCTCCCCCATCAGAAAAGGATGTCTTTAAGGGTTACCCTTGCCAAGGATATAAGTATTTGAACTAGAAACAAGATGGCTTATGTTAAAGGAATGGCTTTTTTGGGAGAGAATTACAAGCAGCTATTCAGATCTTTGTATGCATGTTGGGAGTGGAGTGGGTGCTGAACACTGGTGGGAGCCTTCATAGTGGCCCTGAAATCACACTGCAGAGATGGTCACTTATAAGGACATGAGAAATGGGCAGACAGGGTGCAAAGCTCCCTGGTTCTTTCTTAGCCATTTTCCTACCTGACACTATGGGGTCCAACCAAGGATCATCTACAAAGGGAACCTCCTCCAGGTCTCCCTACTCTTGTTGGATGTCAGATGTTGGAGAGCTATCTGCTTCTAAGGTAATGCCATAGCTGGCACAACTTTGAGCAGCCTGGCAGGTAGGACTTAGCAATCTTGGAATTTCATTCAGCTAGCCGAGGGATTAAAAAAATGCAATTACTTTTGATTCATAGTCTCAGGTACTTCATCTCCCCAGCTGGGAATTGGAGGAGGCTTACTGAGGTCTCATATATAGTTTTTTTGTTTATAAATTGGTGTGAGAAGAAGGGCCCAATTTGGAAGAAAGACACAAATCTTCTGGTATCCAGTGCCCTGAACATTAGCTCAGGAAAGGTTTTGTTGAATAGAGACTGCACCAATGCATATTATTAGGTTGTTAGAAAAAATATCAAGGCTATTTATTTGAAATGGAAGGAAGTTTCATGTGTGAGTTTTAAGTGGAAACTAAATCTCTGAACAATCCTTTCATCTCCACTTCCTTAACCTCAGGAACAGCTAGCCCATGCATGCAGTATACTTTTTTATCAATACCAAGAAAACTGAAAAACAACTTGAAAGCAATTTTCTTTAAGTCAACTGAACAGTGATAGGAAGTCAACAAATATAGGACTGCTTACCGTGTATGTGGACAGTTGAGTTTTTCCTCTATATGTATATAGCTTGTCTATATTATATATGTAGCATACATTGGTCTCATCTCATATATGTGCACATATATGTGTATAAGAGAGAGTGAGAGACAGACAGAGACAGAGAGAGAAGCAAGAACAAACAAATGAAGCCAGAATGTTTGGGGAAGAGTAGCATAATGCCATGGTTAAGTCGACTTTCTGTTTAAATGATGGTTTACAATAACATTTTTATCAAATGCATTGCTCTAAGGCCCTTTCCTGACTCAATTTAATATGCTAAATAAATCATAGCATTTTAAAGGTGGAAACAACGGATTGAATCTTTTTTTAATGGACTTTTCATCTGAAAGAGACTTGAGATAAAGTCAAAGAATGGGTAGCCACTTTACTGGAGATGGCTTGGAGGTCAGCTACTTAATGAAACCCCAGTAATGGATTTGTACGGCATTGGCTTTGCAAACCTTTTAGTACTAAATACATGTACACTGTGATGGCCATTATAACTCCTGATGCCTCATTGTGGTGAGGAAGTGGCTATATTAATTATACCATGTGACTGACCAGGAATTTGAACTCAGATGTTCTGATTTTAAATCCAGGGTTTTCCCTATGACATCCTTCTGATAAATAAAGCACCTCTGGCCTGTGGCAGACCTTTGAGAATCCACACCACAAGCCAGAGAGTGAGAAAAGGTGGAGTCAAGAAACCAATGCGGTCTAAGGACCCAGGCTGGCTAAAATAGGTGTTTGTCCTGCCTCTCTAACAGCGATGTTCTAAAAGGGATTTGATTGGGTCACCAAGAATCAAGGAATTTTCTTTGAAAATTGGTAATTTATTACCATGGCAATGGACTTTTGGTGTTTGTATTTTTGAATGTGAATTTTAATTTGGGGGTGGGGAAGAAGAGTATGGGAAAGGACCTTAGAGATTATTTAGTCCAAATTCTTCAAGGCCAGAGAGAGGAGGTGACTTGGCAAAGGTCACCTAGCTAGTTAGGTCTAGAATTCTGGCCTCCTTATAACCCATGCCACATCTATGATCTGTATAGCCCAACTAGTGGAATTTATTTTTCCCCCAAGGGAAATTCTATAGAAATCTGTTGCATATTGTATTCTGAAAAAGAATACCATTTTGTATAATACACTTTAATACAGTCTTTGTTCTAAGCCACGATGACCTCTTATATTCCAATATTCCTTTGACTCATTCTGGCCAATTTCATGAGCTGTCTTCATCCCACACATAGCAATATCCCTCCTCCTTCAACTAAGCAGAGGGCTGCACTCACACAGTATCTATATAGGTGTACTTTACTTGAAACCACCCTCAAAGATGAAAGTTTAATTCAGTGGCAGCTAGGGACAACAGGAATAGATTGCTAGTTGGAAATTGTTAAGGCATGCAATGAAGTCATGGTGACCCATGCTGTCTTTGGACGGGAACATGGTAATGCTCAGAAAATGGGACTGTATAGCAAGGTGTCAATGCAAAATGGATTTTATTCAAAATTGTTCTGGAATATTCTTGGCAAAAGACACTATCTTTGAGGCAAGAGCTGAGAAAATGACTGGGGTCTTATTGGTTACACTAGGTGGGGAAATCCGAAGACGATTTATCTTTTCATTATCCAGTCTGTTTTGCAACAAGAGAGGTAATTAATTTTTTCTTTCTCAGCTATCTTGACATTTACATAGAACATCTTCCTGTACGTTAATACCCCAGGTCTCTTCTGATCTGGCAAATGCCTGGTAGCACTTGTGATCACAATAGGGGGAAAGTAGAGACCAGTTTCATGGTCTGGCTTCATCCTGTCTGTTGCAACATTCCTTCTCCTTTAGCTGAGCATAGGGATGCAGATGGGCAGTATCTAGATAGGTAAACTTCATTTGAAACCACTCTCATATGAGAAAGTTCAGTTGAGTGGCAGCTAGGGATATCAGGAACAGAGCGCTGATCCTACATCAAATTCTTATGTCTGTGTAACACACACACACACACACACACACACACACACACACACACACACACAAAGTTATCCACTTCCACTTTGTGACTTTCCCCATCACAGTTTTGACATATTGTGGGTTAGCATAAGAAATTGAATGAGAATTTGGGGGGATTTTTGCAGAAGCCTCAGATGGCATACAAAGGCCAACAGATGACACAGAAAAAGTTTAGAAATTCAGAAATACATACTTAACCAAAATTTACAGAAAGTACTGTAAACTCCCCATTAAAAAAGAAAAAAAACAATTCAGACTTTTTTTCTGATATAAAGATCATGGGGACTCTATGCCCCTAACCCCTCTCTATAGACAGGACAACTTTATACTATATTGATATTGCTTTGCAGGCCTTAAAGCCCTATAGAATGCCAGCTGTTATGGATGCAAGGTGTTATTCAACAGGTGTCCCTGTGCTAGGTGCTAGAGTTGAAAAGGGGCAAAGCAGGAATGGGAGTGGGGTATAAAGCAAAAGAGAACATGATCATAGCCTCTGAGAAGCCTGCAGTCTAAGGCACTTTGCTAGAGGAGAAAAACCCCAGGTGATGATTTAGGAAACATGGTGGTCAATCTCTGCTTGGTCACTCCTCAATTATGTAGCTTTGGACAAAGTCATTTGAGGAATGTCTTGGGGAGATGGGGAGGGATGTGGTTTGTTGCTAATTGAAAGAAGGTTCTAAGGTTCGTTCTGAGCTTCCTCATCCTGTAGCCAACACCAACTTAATTTTCTCCTGTCATGGCTAAGTTGAACCTTCAGAAAGGATAAGAGAAAAAAGCACCAGGCAAATGGATCCATTAAGGACTTCTTGGGTTTCTGTCACTATGAGGAAAATACCTAATCTAGCCCAGACAGCATTTATTAAGCACCCACTATGTGCCAGACCCTGTGCTAAGTGCTAGAGATACAGTTAATAAAAAGAAAGAGTTCTTGCTCTCTGGGAACTGGCAATCTAAAGAGGGAGCCAGCAAGCAAGAGGAGGCAAAAAGGGGCAGAGAAGGGGATGACACACCATGGGGTAACTGGCATGAGGGCATTTTCTTCTGTGAAATTGAAAACAGGTAGAGAAACAGATGCAGCTAGGTGGTGCAATGGATATAATATTAGGCCTGGCATCAGAAAAACCCGAGTTCAAATTCAGTCTCAGATACTTACTAGCTGGTGTGATCCTGGGAAAGAGACTCTGCCATAGTTTTCTCAACTGTAAAATGGGAATCATAATAGCATTTACTTGGCAGGGTTGTTATGAGGACCAAATGAGATAGCACGGTCTGGCATATAATAAGTCCTTTGTTTCCTTCCTTTTAAAACTTGCATTTTTCATGGCTAGAATTGCTAGTGTCTTTTATGAAACAAATGGAAGCCCCACCGATTCTCTTATATTCATTCTTAACTCGAGTTCAGGGGCAAACTTCTATAATCCCAGGTGGTAGAAGGAGCAGTAAAAGCATCCTCAAATAACTTTTTGAAAAAATCTTCTTTTTACATTGTTTTATGACTTTATTATACCTTATAGCACACGATCTGTTTTTATAAAGGAACTTTGATATGCTAAGAAATATGTTTTTTAATATTCTCATTCAGAAACCATAGGACATTAAAATCTATATTTTTTCTAGCAGTCTACTCAACTCTACATTTTTTGTTTGTATATCTTTCTGTTGGATTTGTGCAATACTGAAAAAAAAATTAAAGTTTCTTATAGATTTATTTTTTAAACTCTTATCTTCTAGGGGGCAGCTGGGTAGCTCAGTGGATTGAGAGCTAGCCCTAGAGACGGGAGGTCCTAGGTTCAAATCTAGCCTCAGACACTTCCCAGCTGTGTGACCCTGGGCAAGTCACTTGACCCCCATTGCCTAGCCCTTACCACTCTTCTGCCTTGGAGCCAATACACAGTATTGACTCCAAGACAGAAGGTGAAGGTTTAAAAAAAAACTCTTATCTTCTTTATTAATATTAGTTCTAAGAGAGAAGAGTGGCAAGAGCTAGGCAATTGGGATAAAGTGACTTGCCCAGGATCACACAGTTGGGAGTATTTGAGACCAGTCTTGAATCCAAGTCTTCCCAACTTCAAATCTAGTACTCTGTCCACCATGTTACCTAACTGCCCATAGAATTGTGCTTTTAACATTTTTTTTGAAGTTTGCCTAGCTTCTCTTTTGAGAATTTATATCTGCTTACATTGAACAAATAATTATTTTAAATATATTTAACATTATTTTATATATTTTACTTTTCTATCACTTTCATTTCTAAATATATCCTTCCCCCTCCCATCTCTTGTAACAAAGATTAAAAGAGAAAGAAAAAAATAGGTTAAGCAAAACTAAGACAACAATCCCCACCTCTGTAAAGAATGCAGGCAGCTATATTTTCCCTCCTTTTCTCTAAGGACAGGATTGGTCATTATAATTTCAATGAGTTTAGCTTTGTTTTATTATTCCTTTATTCATTTCTATTGTTGAAGCCATTGTGTATATAGGTTTCCTGGTTTTACTTACTCAGTTTATGTCTTCCTGTGCTTCTCTCAATTCCTTAGAACCTGTTTCTTATGGTGCAATAATATTCCATTATATTCATGGAACACAATTTGTTGAGTAATACCCATCTCTTTTTTCCAAGTCTTTGTTACTAAATATGATTTATATGATCATATATATATATATATATTTGGATTGGGGAGAGAATGAAGAGAATGAAAGGGAATTACATTTATATATTACCTATTATGTGCCAGGTACTGTGCTAAGTACTTTGCACATATTCTCTCATTTGATTCTCACAACAACCCAGTGAGGTAGGTGTTAATATTATTCTCATTTTATAGTTGAGGAAACTGAGGAAAACAAAGTGATTTGCCTGGAGACATCCGGGTAATAAATGTCTGAGGCTGGATTTGAACTTAGGTCTTCTTGATTCCATGCTTAGCTTTCTATCTGGTCCATCATCAGTTACTTCTGGTGGTGTTATGGGGCCTTTTGTTCTGTCTTTGACCTTGTTGGGAATAGACTTAATAGGATGATCTCTAGGTTAAAAGGTTTTGGCATTTTAGTCAAATTCCTTTTTTTCCTTTTCAAAAATTTTATTTCATTTTTCCCCAATTACATGTAAAAAAGCTTCCAAATTTTTTCAAAGAATATTGAGTCTTGAATTCTCTCCCTCAACTCATTAACTCCCTCTCCCATCTTGAGATAGGAAGCAATCTCATATAAATTAAAAAAAAAATTTAATGTTTACTTTCTGTCTTAGAATCAATACTGTGTTGGTTCTAAGGCAGAAGATCAGTAAAGGCTAGGCAATGGGGGTGAAGTGACTTGGCCGGGGTCACACAGCTAGGAAGTATCTGAGGTCAGATTTGAACCTGGAACCTCAAATCTCTAGGCATGGCTCTCAATACACTGAGCCACCTAGCTGCCGCTCATATAGATTTTACATGTGCGATCATGTAAAATATTTTTTCCATATTAACTTTTTGTGGAAGGAAAATCAAAATTAAAAAAATTAATGAAAAAAGTTTTCTTTGGTCTGAATTCAAACTCTATTAGTTCCTTTTCTTTGGAAGCAGATAGCATTTTTTATCAGGAGTAATTTGGGATACTTTTGCATCATTGTATTGCTGAGAATATCCAAGTTGTTCATAGTTGTTCATTGTATTCCTGTCACTTTGTATGGTATTCTCCTGATTCTGTTTATTTCACTCTGCTTCAGTTCTTGTAAGTCTTTCCAGGTTTTTATGAGCTCCTCCTGTTCATCATTTCTTATGACATAATAGTATTTCATTACAATCATATACTATAACTTACTCAGCCAGTTGATTGGACATCCTCTCACTTTCAAGTTCTTTGCCTCCAGAAAAAGAACTGCTTTAGATGTTTTTGTATATATAGATCCTTCCCCTCTTTTGTTTTTTATCTCTTTAGGATTCAAACTCAGTAGTAGTATTACTGGATAAAAAGCTATATAGTGTTTTATAACTCTTTGGGAATAGGTCCAAATTGTTCTCTAGAATGATAGAATCAGTTCACAACTCCCCAAACAATGCATTAGTGTTTCACCGCACCTCCAAGTTTTGGCATTTTCTTTTTCTGTCATAATAGCCAATCTGATAAGTGTGGGGTAGTAGCTAAATTGCTTTATTTTGCATTTTTCTGACATAATGATTTAGAGCATTTTTTGCATGACTGAAGAGTAAATAAAAAATAGAATAGTTTAAATTACTTTGAGAACTGCTTCTTCATGTTCTTTGACTATTTGTCATTTGGGGAATCACTTTTTTATTTAATCAACTCATTTCTCTATGTATTTGAGAAATTAGGCTTTTATTAGAGACATGAAAAAATTTCACCATTATTATTCTTGTGTATTAATTTCCATCCTTTTCCCTCCTGTTTAATTTCTGAGCACCGCCTCCCTCAACTTACTTTCTTTTCTATCAGTCCCATTCCCCTATCTCTTATCCCTTTCCCTTCCTGCTTTCCTGTAGGGTAAGAGAGATTTCTATGTCCAACTGGTTGTGTATGTTCTTCCCTCACTGAGCCAATTTTGATGAAAGTAAGGTTCACATGTTCCCCTCCCTACCTCTCCTACCCCTCCCTTGTAAAAGCTTTCATGCCTCGTTTAAGTGAGTTAATTTACCTCATTATATTTTTTCCTTCCCCTTTATCCCAATGTGTTCCTCTTTCTCATGCCTTAACTTTATTTTATTTTGTACCATTCCATCAAATTCAACTCACACCCTTGCCCTCTGTCTAGGTATACTCCCTTGGAGTTAAAAGAGTCACCTCCTCATGTAGGGATGTACATAGTTTGACTTTATTGAATGTCTTTTGATTTATCTTTTCTGATTACCTTTTTATGCTTCTCTTGAGTTTTGTACTTGAGAGTCAAATTTCCCATTCAGCTCTGGTCTTTTCATCAGGAATGTTCAAAAGTCCTCTATGTCATTTTTTGCCAGATTATACTCAGTTTTGCTGAGAAGGTGATTCTTGGTTGAAGTTCTAGCTCCTTTGTCCTCTGGAATATTATATTCCAGGGCCTCCAGTTCTTTAATATACAAATTTCTAAATCTTATGCTGTCCTTACTGTGACTCCATGATATTTGAATTGTTTCTTTATGTCTACTTTCAATATTTTCTCCTTGACCTGGGAGTTGTGGAATTTGGCCATAATATTCCTGAGAGTTTTCCTTTTGGGATCTTTTTCAGGAGATGATTAGTGAATTCTTTCCATTTATTGACTATTGACAACTATGACTAGGGTCTTCTGCTCCCCTGTGGCTATAAGCAATGGTGTGGGCTAATGTTCCTCCTCACCCTGAAAGGTGTACCGAGGACTGCTGGCCAATTCAACAAGAGTTTTGCATTCAGAACCAGCAAAAGGACCACTGTAATATCCTTCTGAGAAACTATCTGATCCCCTCTTCCTATTGATTGCTAAGACCTCGAGAAATCTTTGCTGCTGCTTCAACTGCACCTAGGGCTTATTGCATTGGGGCCTGACTGGCATGCTACTTTGCATTCCACCTCTACCCCAGTGTACTAGATCTTATGTCAGCTTTCTAAGTTGTTTCGGGTTGAAAAATTGTTTCACTCCATCGTTTTGTGGGTTATCCTGCTATAGAATTTGTTCTGAGGCATTATAACATAATTTTTTGGAGGGTAATTTGGTAAAGATCAAATGGGGCCTGAGTACCTTCTCCACCATCTTGGCTCCACCTCCCTCCAGTCACATTCTTTGCATAAATCTAAATTTATTTTCAGAATGGTTAGATAATTTCACAGTTCCACCAACAATGCATTAATGTATACTTTCTGAAGCCTCTTGAGCACTAATTCTTCTCATCTTTTATCATTTTGACTAATTTGCTGCATATGGAGTGAAACATCATATTTGCTCTTAATTGCAATTCTGTTATTATTAGTAATTTGAAACAAACTTTCATGTGACTTAATAATTATCACTTCCTTTGAGAACTAATTATTCATATCCTTTGATTACTTATCTTTGGTCTTGCAGATTTTCATTAGTTACCTATATATCTTAAATTGATGCAGATTTTTCCCAGTTGATATTTTCCCCTATCTGCATTGATTTTGTTGTCATTGAAATGATCTGTTTTAACTTTTATAATTATATAATTTTATAATTATCTCTTGTCCAAACAAGACCCTGCCCTTCCCCAGCCCTAGTCATGAAGAATCTTGATCTCATATCTTTTAATTTTTTCTTTTAATAGTTCAGCTTTTTCTTTTCAGGTCATATATCCATTTTATGCTTAATGTGTTATATGTAGTAAGATATTGGGGGTAGACTTAGTTTCTTTCAAATTCCGGTTTTTCCAGTAGTTCTCATCAGATAAGAAATTCTTGCCTGAATAATATTGGGGGTAGACTTAGTTTCTTTCAAATTCCAGTTTTTCCAGTAGTTCTCATCAGATAAGAAATTCTTGCCTGAATAATATTGGGGGTAGACTTAGTTTCTTTCAAATTCCAGTTTTTCCAGTAGTTCTCATCAGATAAGAAATTCTTGCCTGAATAATATTGGGGGTAGACTTAGTTTCTTTCAAATTCCAGTTTTTCCAGTAGTTCTCATCAGATAAGAAATTCTTGCCTGAATAATTATGTTCTTGGATTTATCAAATATGAAACTATTGTCAATCATGAAATCTGCATTAAAAAATAAACTTGTTTGATGAGACTAGAGACAGAGACTCTGGGACACAAACTCTGAAGGAAAGAGATGAACTCAACTGAATTAAAATGTCCTGTGGATGGAAATGTGGTATTTGGTAGTTTTCTATTTTAACTAATTGTTATTGCTGATTAAGTGCTGTAATTGTTCTCCAAATTTTGGTACCCTGGAGCAAAGTTCTGGTTTCTTAGTCTTATGGCCTGGGATACTACAGATGTGATGTATTCTAACTGTATAAATGGAATATAATTCTACATTTATAAAATTTTTCTTGTTTGAGAGTAATTTTAGGATAAGAAACTTGTTACCTTCCCTAATCAAGAAAGGGAATTGTTGGGGGCAGCTGGGTAGCTCAGTGGATTGAGAGTCAGGCCTAGAGACATGGAGGTTCTAGGTTCAAATCTGGCCTAAGACACTTCCCAGTTGTGTGACCCTGGGAAAGTCACTTGACCCCCATTGCCTAGCCCTTACCACTCTTCTGCCTTGGAACCAATACACAGTATTGACTCCAAGACAGAAGGTATGGGTATAAAAAAAAAGAAAGGAACTGTTTGGAGAAGGAACGATAGAGATGCCTACAGAAACCTCACACTGCATCAAAAGATCTATAATGAACTTTGTTATGTAGTGAAATTGAATTATGAGGGGTTGAACACATTTATTTTGAATATACACTCTTATGCCAAAGGGGACTGCCCCCTAATTGACTTTTTGTCAATGCGCCTAGTAATCATTAGTTTTGTTCTCTTTCTTTTATTTCCCTCTTATCCCCAAATTATTGTAATTTCCCCTTAGAAAGTACAATATTGTAAGTACCTCTAGTTGAAAATCTTTAGAGATGTAAGTTGGTTATGTGTACTGATTCCATGGGGAAACTGGGCATGTAAATATGGGAGATTTTTACATGCTTGTTTTCCATGGGAATCACAGCGGGGTTGTGTAATTGGATTCTGAACCCCGGAACTACAATTCCCAGCACTCCACTTTCCTCACATTAACTGCTGATGGTAGGCAGGATATACATTTTGTGTAGCCTCACTTCCCACTCTCTCTTCTTGTGATCTCAGACAGCTGTGTATGCAGGCTTTTTGAGAGCCAGGAGAACTTATTCACATGGGTTTACTTTTGTTAGATAATTAGGTTTTTATACTTCTATTTCTTTTTTATTCCTTCTACTTCAAGTGATTATTCATAAACTTTATAAAATTAATACTTCAAGTGTTGGACATTAATTTAAATCTTACATAACCAAGATAGAGGATGATGGGACCATCATTATGCATCTGGCTCTTGATCTCACACAAAAGGCCAGTTTATACTAAGTATATTTATGCCTTTTGTCTGGTTCCTCATCTTTTCTTTATTGTTCTTATGAGGGGGAGGTGATTTTTTTAGGTATATAGCTGACACTAAGATACTTCTTGTCATTCACACTAAAGCAAAACTTAAATTGTGAGCTCAGTTCTAGATTGATATGAAAATGCCTTTCTCAGGGGAAGGTCAAGAAACAGACTTTTGGAATAGAATTAGTGGGATCTCACGCACCATTGGACCCAGAGGCATTTTCATTGGGAAATCTATCAAGCAAGACAATAGATAAGCAGGATAATTATATTAAGACTGTTTCTTTACAGGGAAACTTGATCTTAAAGACAATATAGATTTAAAACCCCTAATTGTATGGAAACTAGACCTTTTCAAAGGAATTTCATCTATTAATAAGTATTTATTAAGTACTACTGTGTCCCATGCACTATCCTAGGTATTAGGGATACAAGTACAAAGAATGAAACAATCTCAACTCACATTGAGTTTACATTTGAATGGGAGAGACGACATGTACATATATAAATAAGTGCAGAATAGATACAAATGAATACAAAATGAATGCAGTATAGTTTGGGGAGGGAGAGAGGGCACTGAAAGCTGGGAGATGGGATCAGGAAAGATTTGATATAGAAGAGAATGTTTGAGGTACTCATTGAAGGAAGAGAGGAAGTTTATGAAGCTGAGGTAAGGAGGGACAATATTCCAGGCATGGAGGATACTCTAGTGCAAAGACATTGAAATGGATGATGCAATGGCACATTTGTTTAGAGCAGTGGTATCAAACTCAAATAGAAATAAATCCTAGTCATCCACATATTGACTTAGAGAAACACTAGGTGGTACAATGCATAGAATGCTGACCCTTTGAGTCAGAAGGTCCTGAGTTCAAACCTAATCTCAGACACTAGTTATGTTACCTGGGGTGAGTCACTTAGCCCTATTGGCCTCAGTTTCCTCATTTGCAAAATGACCTGGAACAGGGAATGGCAAACCACTCCAATATCTTTGCCAAGAAAACATCAAAAGGGATTACAGAGTCAGACATAATTGAAGCTACTGAACTGCAACAGCAATTAACATGATCTAAGTTGTATTATATTTTTATTTATTTTCTTAAACATTTTCCGATTGTATTTTAATGTGGTATTAGCCAAACTTGGGATTTTTGCTGAAGACTTGCAGCCAACTTGTGGGTTTTGAGTTTGACTTTTTTTTGTTCTCGATCATAGAGTATGGGAAAGGAACTAATATATAATGATCCTAGTAAGATAGGTTGGAGCCAGGTTGAGGAGGACTTTATAAATTATTCCGGAGACAATAGAGATTGGAATTTATTGAATAGGATAGTGACTGTATAAGATAGATCTGTATTTGAGGAATATCATTTTGGCAACTATGTGGAGAAAGGACTACATTGAGACAAGATTTGAGATGAGAGACCATCTGTTGAAATAATCAAACCAGGTCATGAACCAAAATAGTGGCGTGTGGTAGTAGAGAGGAGTCAGGAGTGGGAGATATTGTGGAGGCAGAAATGACAAGATTTGGCAACTGATTGGATATGTGGGGAAGGGAGAGTAAGGACTTGAGTCTAATACCACGGTTACAAAGCTGGGAGACTAGAAGGGTAGAGATGCCTTTATCAGAGCTTGGGAAGTTTGCAGAGGATTTTTGAACTTTAGACTTTTATAAAGGGGACAAAATTTGAGAGCTAAGGAAAGGATAAGGGGAAGGAAGATGGTAAGAATTTCTGTAGCCCTTATTACATACCAGGCGCTGGGCTTAAGTGCTTTCCTAGTATTTCAATTGCTAAGAGTACCAGCATGTGCTTTGAGTATGGTGTTTAATGTTATATGGGTAATTCATGTTTGATCTTATAGACTAGATTCACTTTTATGAGGGGGTGGAATATTTTCCCCCAAGGGTCCTCACACAGAGAAATCTTGGGAACTGAATCACAGAATTTGGGAATTTGAAGGGACCTCAACACCAATGAATTGAACTCGTGCATGAAAGAAAAATATTCACTAAAGCATACTCATCAAACGGCCATGCTTGAAGACTTTAATGGCAAGAAGATTCTGCCACGTCTTCCACTGCCCACTCCCCTTCTGGATAGTGTTAAGCACCAGGAAAATACAATGTAAAGACTAAATTTACCTTTTGGCAACTTCTAGTCATTGTTCCTGATTCTGCTCGCTATCCCTAAATAGAACAAATTTACTACCTCATTCACATGACTGCCTTTAGATAACTGAGGATTGCTAGGTGTGCTTCCCTAGAGTTTGCTTCTCCAGGCTAAGCATCTCCAGTTCCTTCAGCTGATCCTCATGTACCTTGGACTTGAGGTCCTTCACCATTCTGGATCCTTTCTTCTGGACACTCTTCAACTTTTCAGTGTTTTCCTAACATGTGACACTCAGAAAAATGCTGTAGATCTGGTCTAATGAGGGCAGAGTACAGGGGGAGAACTCCTCATTCCTGGAGGCTTGCTTTTCCTCTTTTATTGCAGTTCAGTCACAATATCTTTTTTTAGCTGCTACATCATACTTTGCTGACTCCAAATGAGCTTTTTCAACCTAATAAAACCGCAAGATCCTTTTCAGAACAGCCCAAGTGCAAGACTTTACATTTACCAATCTTGAATTTCATCTTATTATAGAGCACTGCTCCATAGCCTGTCAAGATCCTTCTGGATCTTAACTTTGTCACCCACTAAGCTGGCTATCTCTCCCAGCTTTGCGTTGTCTACAAATATATTAAACATATCACCTTTTGTTGTTTCCAGATCATTGATAAAAATTTCAAACATCACAAAGCTAAGAAGAGATCCATGGGATACTTGACTGGAGATCTGCCATGATGACCCTGGACCATTAGCAACTACTCTTAAAATCCAATTATGTGAATAGTTTTGAATTCATTTGGTTGCACTGCTGTCTAATCTTTATTACTCCATTTTCACCACAGAAATAAGAGGTACTTTTTCAAAAGCTTTGGTAAAAGCTAGGTAAACTATATCCATGGCATTTCCTTCATCTACTGGTCTTGAAATCCATTCAAAAAAGAAAATGCATTTAGTCCACCAAGACCTGTTCTTAGTGAAGCCATTGGGGTTTTTTAATCATTGTTTCCTTTTGATGATAAACATCATCATCAGCTCATTTAGCTCTCCCCCCCAAGGCTCTCAGCTCCACTGAAAGCACTTAGGCTAACAAGTCCTTGAATACAGGACAAAAATTGTATTTAATCTGAAAAAAAACATGCAGAGTGGGCTTGTAAACCCATTCTTTGGCCACAGGGAAGCTCTCCTCCCCTGCCTAGAGGCTTTGAACAACCTTTCCTTACTGTAGATTCCACTTTGTCTTTTTTCCTAGGCATAGCTTCCTGTTGGACTAATTTCTCTAGTGTTAAAAAGCACAAGGTTTATAGAGCCCTATTGTGCTTCTGTTGCCCTTTCAGCCTTTCTATCTACCTGTGACTCCTCAGTGAATGTGTACTGAATAATTTCCTCCCCTCTTCCCTCCTCCCTTCCCCCAGGGGCCTCTCTCCAGATCCCAAGTGTAGTTCAGTATCTCTGCCACTTCCATGGACTACATAGTAGCAAATAAACCCTTATGTCATAAAGTATTCAGGTTACTCTGTAGCTCATGATGTGTGTGTGTGTGTGTGTGTGTGTGTGTGTGTGTGTGAGAAAGAGAGAGAGAGAGAGAGAGAGAGAGAGAGAGAGAGAGAGAGAGAGAGAGAGAGAGAGAGAGAGAGAGTGAGAGTGAGTGTGGGTAAGGATTACATAGAGCAAATCCAAACCATTGTACAGTTTGGAGGAGTGTGTTCAACTGCAGATGGTATAACTTCCTTTTCCTGAGAAAGAAGAGATTAGCATTCCAGGTGAGGGCATTTTTGCAAATAAAACCATGTGTTAGTGACCTGAAGAAAAAGAATTTATATTGAGTGAAACACTCACCTCAGGGACTATTCATTGAGATATTTTGGTCTTTATTCCTGTTACAGGCTCAAGAGTTGAAAGAAAGCTTAGAAATCTTTTCTTCTAATACCTTTATGACAGAGAGGTTCAGTGAGGTCAAGTCACTTTCCCAGGGCCATTCAGGTGTGATTCTGGGACTCTAATGTCTTCTCTATTCAGATGATAGCCAGTGTGTGTTTGGATGGAACTGTCCCCAAGTTTGTAGAGCTGGGGGTGGGGAGCCCTGGGCTCTGCTGAGTTTTGCCTTGAGTCATGTAGTCCCTTTGTCAGTATTATTTGGGAAGAAAGAAAAGCTTGGACCCAGGTTGTGGAGAAGAGTTTGAAGCAATTTTGCTCTTGGCACATAACATCAATTACTCAGGAGAAAACTAAGCATGAGTTTAGACCATTGTGTCATTATCTTTAGTTTTCAATTTTCTGTTGTGTGTTTTAGAAGTAGGTTTTTTCCTTAAGAAGTGAGGCCAAAAACATTAACTGCTCATGGGTAGGACGAGCCAATATAATAAAAATGACCATCCTACCCAAACTTATTTATCTATTTAGTGCTATACCCATTGAACTTCCAAAACATTTTTTTACTGATTTTAGAAAAAAACATAACAAAGTTCATTTGGAAGAACAAAGGATCAAGGATATCCAGGGAAATAATGAAAAAAAATACAAAGGAAGGGGGCCTTGCAGTCCCAGATCTCAAACTATATTATAAAGGAGCAGTCATCAAAACAATTTTCTACTGGCTAAGAGACAGAAAGGAGGATCAGTGGAATAGACTTGGGGCAAGTGACCTCAGTAAGACAGTGTATGATAAACCCAAAGATACCAGCTTTTGGGACAAAAATCCACTATTTGATAAAAAACTTCTGGGAAAATTGGAAGAGTGTAGGAGAGATTAGGTTTGAATCAACACCTCACAGCCTACACGAAGATAAATTCAAAATGGGTGAATGACTTGAACATAAAGAAGGAAACTATAAGTAAATTAGGCAAACACAGAATAGTATACATGTCAGACCTTTGGGAAGTGAAAGATTTTAAAACCAAGCAAGGCTTAGAAAGAGTCACAAAATGTAAAATAAATAATTTGACTACATCAAATTAAAAAGTTTTTGTACAAACAAAACCAATATAAATAAAATCAGAAGGGAAGCAGCAAATTGGGAAACAATCTTCATAAAAACCTCTGAGAAAGGTTTAATTACTCAAATTTACAAAAAGCTAAATCAATTGTACAAAAAATTAAGCCATTCTCCAATTCCATTCTCCAATGGGCAAGGGACATGAATAGGCAATTTTCAGATAAAGAAATCAAAACTATTAATAAGCACATGAAAAAGTGTTCTAAATCTCTTATAATCAGAGAGATGCAAATCAAAACAACTCTGAGGTATCACCTCACACCTAACAGATTGGCTAACATGACAGCAAAGAAAGTAATGAATGCTGGAGGGGATATGGCAAAATTGGGACATTAATGCATTGCTGGTGGAGTTGTGAATTGATCCAACCATTCTGGAGGGCAATGTGGAACTATGCCCAAAGGGTGCTAAAAGACTGTCTGCCCTTTGACCCATCCATAGCACTGCTGGGTTTGTACCCCAAAGAGATAATTAGGAAAAAGACTTGTACAAGAATATTCATAGCTGCGCTCTTTGTGGTGGCAAAAAATTGGAAAATGAGGGGATGCCCTTCAATTGGAGAATGGCTGAACAAATTGTGGTATATGTTGGTGATGGAATACTATTGTGCTAAAAGGAACAATAAAGTGGAGGAATTCCATGGAGACTGAAACAACCTCCAGGAAGTGATGCAGAGTGAAAGGAGCAGAACCAGGAGCACACTGTACACAGAGACTGATACACTGTGGTATAATCAAACGTAATGGAATTCTCCATTAGTGTTAATGCAATGTCCCTGAACAATCTGCAGGGATCTAGGAGAAAAAACACTATCCACAAGCAGAGGACAAACTGTGGGAGTAAAAACACCGAGGAAAAGCAACTGCTTGACTACAGGGGTTGAGGGGACATGTCTGAGGAGAGACTCTATGTGAACACTCTAATGCAAATACCAACAATATGGAAATGGGTTCGAATCAAGAACACATGTGGTGATACCCAGGGGAATCACACGTCAGCTATGGGAGAGGTGGTGGGAGGGGGAGGGAAGAAAAGAAAATTATCTCTGTCTCCAATGAATAATGTTTGGAAATGACCAAATAAAATAATGTTTAAATAAAAAAATAAATAGCTGCTAGAATAGGCCATGATATTTGGGGGAAAAAAAGAAAATAACATATTAACATAAAAAAAGAGGTGAGGCCATACTTTCCACACAATTAAAACTAGATCTAAATAATTGGAAAATCATTAATTACTGTGAAGATTGGATTTAGCTATCTCCTGATTGTAACAATGAAGGTAATTAGCTCTTCCTTTATTGTGAAGATTAAATTGTAATTCCCTGATTGTAACAATGAAGGTACTTAGCTCTTCCTTTATTGGGAAGATTGAATTGTAATCTACATTCTATTTTTAGGTTTTAATACCCAAAAGGTGATAACTCAGTATTTGAAGTGGATCTACCCATTTTAATATACAAAAAGTGTAAACTCAGTATTTGAAGTAGATCTACCCATTTTAACCACAAAAAGGTGCAAACTAAATACTAAAGGTGTGAACTAACTACAAAAGGTGTGATCTAACCAAAAAAGGTATAATCTCACCAAGGAAGGTGTGAACTAAAGAGTGGGCAGTCCTGGAGAGAATCTGCTGTGATTGGTGGATGTGAAATTTAGGGGAGGTGACACAAGAGAAAAAGGTCTTTAAAAAGGACCACAGAGGCCAGAGGAGGATATTCGAGTCATTTGAGATTTGATATATTCAAGTCGATATATGGAAGAACTCTGACTCGGAGTTGGACTGGAGGATATTCAAGCATTCGAGATTCGTGATAGAGTGAAGAAGAGTCACTCGGAGGAGAGACTGGTAGACGGACATTCAGACTTGTCTGTGGAAATCGACCCTGGAGGAGCATGTGCAGGAGACCTCAGACTGCTTTCCTCTTAGATGGTCACCATGGTGAGTGAAAGGCTGACTTAGTTTCCTTTCTGGAGGTGTGAACCTCAGAGAAAGGTCTATAGTCTTTCCCCTGGCTGGGATTTAGAATTTCTACCTGGCTCAGAAGAAACCGGAGTTTTCTTTCTCTCTCACTTCCTTAATATCTTAGATTCTATTGTAGATAAACTATCATAAATTTCATTTACTTCAGTAATTCATTTTGGGATTTAGAAATTAAATCCCCGGTGACCACCAATTTAATTATTAAGTCCAACCACAATTAAATTTAACATTATTCATGGGTAGGATGAGCTAATATAAAAATGACAGTCCTACCCGAATTAATTTTTTAAGAATGTTAATTGATTTTATTTATTTTTAAAAATTATTTATTTATTTATAGTTTAGAATATTTTCCATGGTTACATGATTGATATTCTTTCTCTCTCTTCTTCCCTCCCCCTTCCTGTAGCCAATGAGCAATTCAACTGCTACCCAAATTAATTTACTTATTCAGTGCCATACCTATCAAAGTACCAAGAAACTTTTTTATAGATTTACAAAAAATTATAACAAAGTACATTTGGAAGAACAAAAGATCAAGAATATCAAAGGAACTAATGAAAAAAATGTGAAGGATGGAAGCCTAGATTTACTAGATCTTAAATTGTACTGTATAGCAGTGATCATCAAAACAATATGATACTGACTAAGAGACAATTGACTAAGAGGGTGAATCAATAGAATAGTCTTGGGGCAAATGATGCCAGCAAGATATAGTGTATGATAAACTCAAAGATCCCAGCTTTTGGGACAAGAAATCACAATTTGACAAAAACTGCTGGGAAAATTGGAAAACAGCATGAGAGAGATTAGGTTTAGATCAACATTTTACACTCTAGACCAAGATAAATTCAGAATGGGTAAATGACTAAAATATAAAGAGGAAAATTATAAGTAAATTAGGTGAACATAGGAGAGTATATACCTGTCAGATCTATGGGAAAGGAAAAAAATTAAGACCAGGCAAGAAAGAGAATATTACAAAATGTAAAATAAGTAATTTTAATTACATTAAATAAAAAAAAGTTTTTTACAAACAAAACCAATGCAACCAAAATTAGAAGGGAACAACAAATTGGGGGAAAGTCTTTATAACAAAAATCTCTGACAAAGTTCTAATTACTCAAATTTGTAAGGAGCTAGGTCAATTTTTTATTTTTAATTTATTTTTATTTTTTTTAAACCCTTACCTTCCGTCTTGGAGGCAATACTGTGTATTGGCTCCAAGGCAGAAGAGTGGTAAGGGCTAGGCAATGGGGGTCAAGTGACTTGCCCAGGGTCACACACCTGGGAAGGGTCTGAGGCCAGATTTGAACCTAGGACCTCTCGTCTCTAGGGCTAGCTCTCAATCCACTGAGCTACCCAGCTGCCCCCAAGCTATGTCAATTTTACAAAAAATCAAGTCATTTTCCAATTGATAAATGGGTAAGGGACATGAATAGACAATTTTCAGATAAAGAAATCATAACTATTAATAAGCACATGAGAAAATGTTCTAAATCTCTTATAATCAGAGAAATGCAAATCAAAACAACTCTGAGGTATCACCTCACACCTAGCAGATTGGCTAACATGACAGCAAAGGAAAGTAATGAATGCTGGAGGGGATGTGGCAAAACTGGGACATTAATGCATTGCTGGTGAAGTTTTAAACTGATCCAACCATTCTGGAGGGAAATTTGGAACTATGCCCAAAGGGCGCTAAAAGACTGCTATCCCTTTGATCCAGCCATAGCACTGCCGGGTCTATACCCCAAAGAGATAATGGACAAAAAGACTTGTACAAAAATGTTCATAGCTGTGCTCTTTGTGGTGGCCAAAAAATGGAAAATTAGGCGATGCTGAATTGGGGAATGGCTGAACAAATTCTGGTATATGCTGGTGATGGAATACTATTGTGCTCAAAGGAATAATAAACTGGAGGAATTCCATGTGAACTGGAACAATCTCCAGAAGTGATGCAGAGTGAAAGGAGCAGATCCAAGAGAACAATGTACATAGAGACTGATACACTGTGGTAAAATCAAATGTAACGGGCTTCTCTACTAGTAGCAATACAATGATCCAGAAATATTTGGAAGGACATATGAGAAAGAATGCTATCCACATCCAGAGGAAGAACAATGGGAAAAGAAACACAGAAGAAAAACAACTGCTTGATTACATGGATTGGTGGGGATATGACTGGGGAAATAGACTCTAAATGATTACCCTAGTACAAATATTAATAATATGTAAATAGGTCTTGATCAATGACACGTGTTAAACCCAGTGGAATTGTGCAACAGATATAGGAGGGGGATTGGGGGAGATGAGGGAAAGAACATGAGCTTGTAACCATGGAAAAATATTCTAAATCATCAAATTAAATAAAAATTCCAAATAAAATAAATAAAATGGAAGAGAGACAGGCAAAAGCTGCACAATGTCTGGGGAGCACTAGCTTGGGTCGTGTAAGAAGAGGTATTGGACTGCATGAGAGAACACTGAAAACATGGATAAGGGGCCAAAGGGAAAAAGGGGCATATAAGAGGTGTCAAGGGGTTTGGAAAAAAGCAAGGGTCCATTTCACAATTCTGCTGAGACCTTCCAAAAGAGTGTATTTTGTCTATGATGCTATTTCTGTCATTATATGCCTGTCCAGTCTTGCCAGCTGCCTGGCTTTTCATTGGGCCACTGACCAAAATGTTGAAGGTTGCTTTTCTGTTTGGTGTTCACCTTTCTGACCATGGCAAACATATTTGTCATTGTAAATAAGCATCTTGTGGAAAGCTAAAATCACTTAATGCAGTGTTCTTGTCTCCTCAGTTCTATGTTAGTTATGGAGTGGGCCAAGGGGTTGCCAGGGCAACGGAGGGGTACAGAAGCAATTGGTACAAGGAGATTATCTCAGGAAGTTTGAAGTGATGTGTAGCTCAGCATTTTAGAAAAGTCTAAATGGGTCTGTATCTAGCAAATTGTATGTTTCTATGCTATAATAAAATACCCCTCATTTCTTTCTCCATCCCTCATTCAGCCTTTTCATATTTGACAGTTATGCATATTAATTGCTGTTGGAAATTAGACTTATACAAGATCTTTTCAATTGTAGAGGCAACCTTAATTGTCAGTATCACCAGATCATCTACTAACCGACAGTTCAATTGTCCACCACCTTAAAACTTTGGGAAACTGATCTAAAAGTAAAAATGAGAAAATTTATTCTAAAATGCATCCTCATCCCCTTTCTGCTTAGTTAGAAAATACCCAAAATCTATTGGGCATCAACTGAGAAAAAGAAGTCAGGAGTTATAATCATGATATCTGACAAAGCCAAAGTAAAAATAGATCTGATTAAAAGAGATAGGGAAGGTAATTACATCCAGAAAAAAGGCAGTATAGACAATGAGGAAAAATCAGTAATCAACATACATGCACCAAATGGTATAGCATCCAAATTTCGAAAGGAGAAACTAGTGGACTTGAAGGAGGAAATAGATAGCAAAGCTATACTATTGGGAGATCTGAAAGTTCCTCTATCAGATCTAGATAAATCCCACCAAAAAATAAATAAGAAAGAGGTAAGAGAAGTGAATGAAATCTTAGAAAAATTAGAGTTAATAGATATGTGGAGAAAAATAAAAAGGGACAAAAAGGAATACACCTTCTTATCAGTAGCATGTGGTATATTCACAAAGATTGACCTTTTACTAATGCATAAAACATGGAAAACAAGTGCAAAAAAGAAGAAATAATAAATGCAACCTTTTCAGATCACAATGCAATAAAAATAATAATTAGTAAGGGTACATGGAGAACCAAATAAAAAATTAATTGGAAATTAAATAATATGATTCTCCAAAATCAATTAAAGAAAAATCATAGAAACAACTAATAATTTCATTGAAGAACATGACAATGATGAGACATCCTTTCAAAATCTATGGGATGTAGCCAAAGCAGTACTCAGGGGGAAATTTATATCCTTGAGTTTGTACATTAACAAATTAGGAAGGGAAGAGGTCAACGAATTAGACATGCAAATCAAAAAAACTTGAAAATAAACAAATTAAAAATTCCCAGATGAAAACTAAATTAGAGATACTAAAAATTAAAGGAGAAATTAATAAATTGAAAGTAAAATAACTATTGATTTAATAAATAAAACTAGAAGCTGGTATTTAAAAAAATAGACAAAGTACTGGTCAATCTAATAAAAAAAGGAAAGAAGAAAACCAAATTAACAGTATCAAAGATGAAAAGGGAGACCTCACCTCTAAGGAAGAGGAAATTAAGGCAATTATTAAAAACTATTTTGCCCAATTATATGGCAACACATATGGCAATCTAGGTGATATGGATGAATATTTGCAAAAATATAAATTGCCTGTATTAAGAGAAGAAGAAATAGAATACTTAAATAATCCTATATCAGAAAAAGAAATTGAACAAGCCATCAAAAAACTCCCTAAGAAAAAATTCCCAGGGCCTGATGGATTCACAAGTGAATTCTATCAAACATTCAAAGAACAACTAATTCCAATACTATACAAACTATTTCACAGAATAAGCAAAGAAGGAGTTCTATCAAATTCCTTTTTTTTGACACAAATATGATACTGATTCCAAAGCCAGGCAGGTCAAAAACAGAAAAAGAAAACTATAGACCAATCTCCTTAATGAATATAGATTCAAAAATCTTAAATAGGATACTAGCAAAAAGATTACAGGAAGTAATGTTGAGGGTTATTCATTATGATGAGATGGGATTTATACCAGGAATGCAAGGATAGTTCAATATTAGGAAAAACATCCACATAATTGATCATATCAACAAGGAAACCAACAAAAATCACATGATTATATAAATAGATGCAGAAAAAGCCTTTAACAAAATACAACACTCATTCCTATTGAAAACACTAGAAAGTATAGGAATAGAAAGGCCTTTCCTAAAATAATAAACAGTATATTTCTAAAACCATCATCTGAAATGGTGATAAATTAGAAGCATTTCCAATAGGATCAGGAGTGAAACAAGGATGACCATTATCACCTCTATTATTTAACAATGTACTAGAAACACTAGCAGTAGCATTTAGAGAAGAAAAAGAAATGGAAGGTATTAAAATAGGCAATGAGGAGACCAATTGATCACTCTTTGCAGATGATATAATGGTCTACTTAAAGAATCCTAGAATATCAACTAAAAAGCTTGTGGAATAATCAACAACTTTAGCAAAGTTGCAGGATACAAAATAAACCCATGTAAGTCATCAGCATTTCTATATATTTCCAATATATCTCAGCAGCAAGTATTAGAAAGAGAAGTTCCATTTAAAATCACCCTAGACAATATAAAATACTTAGGAATCTATCTGCTGAGACAAACACAGGAACTATATGAATACAACTACAAAACACTTTCCACATAATTAAAACTAGGTCTAAACAATTGGAAAAACATTAATTGCTCATGGGTATGATGAGCTAACATAATAAAAATGGCAATCCTACCCAAACTTGTATACTTACTTAGTGATACCCATCGATCTACCAAGAAACATTTTTTACTGAATTAGAAAAAAACCATATCAAAGTTCATTTGGAAGAACAAAATATCAAGGATATCCAGGGAAATAATAAAAAAAATGTGAAGGAAGGGGGCCTAGCAGTTTCAGATCTCAAACTATATCAGAAAGCAGTGGTCGTCAAAACAATATGGTAATTGCTAAGAGACAGAAAGGAGGATCTATGGAATAGTCTTGGGGTAAGTGACCTCAGCAAAACTGTCTATGATAAACCCCCAAATACTAGCTTTTTGGACAAAAATCCACTATTTTACAAAAACTGCTGGGAAAATTGGAAGACAATATGGGAGAGATTGGGTTTGGATTAACATCTCACACCCTAAAACAAATAAATTCAGAATGGTTAAATGACTTGAATATAAAGAAGGAAACTATAAGTAAATTAGGTGAACACAGAAGAGTATACACGTCAGATATTTGGGAAAGGAAAGATTTTAAAACCAAGCAAAAGCTAGAAAAAAATTACAAAATGTAAAATAAATAATTTTGATTACATTAAATTAAAAAGGTTCTGTACAAACAACACCAATGCAACCAAAATAAGAGAAGCAACAAATTGAGAAAAAATCTTCATAACAAAACCTCTGACAAAGGTCCAATTGCTCAAATTTATAAAGAGCTAAATCAATTGTACAAAAAATCAAGCCATTCTCTAATTGATAAATGGGCATGGGATATGAATAGGCAATTTTCAGATGAAGAAATCAAAACTATTAATAAGCATATGAAAAGTTTTCTAAATCTCTTAAAATCAGAGAAATGCAAATCAAAACAACTCTGAGGTACCACCTCACACCCAGCAGATTGGTTAACATGACAGCAAAGAAAGTAATGAATGTTGGAGGGGATGTGGCAAAATTGGGACATTAATGCATTGCTGGTGGAGTTGTGAATTGATTCGGCCTTTCTGGAGTACAATTTGGAACTATGCCCAAAAGGCAGTAAAAGTCTGTCTGCCCTTTGATCCAGCCATAGCACTGCTAGGTTTGTACCCAAAAGAGATAATTAGGAAAAAGACTTGTACAAGAATATTCATAGCTGCGCTCTTTGTGGTGGCAAAAAAATTGAAAAATGAGGGGATGCCCTTCAATTGGGGAATGCCTGAACAAATTGTGGCATATGTTGGTGATGGAATACTATTGTGCTCAAAGGAATACTGAACTGGAGGAATTCCATATGAACTGGAATGACCTCCAGGAACTGATGCAGAGTGAAAGGAGCAGAACCAGAAGAAAATTGTACACAGATACTGATACACTGTGGTACAATCGAATATAATGGACTGATCTGGTAGTAGCAATGCAATGATCCAGGACAATTGGGAGGCAATCATGAGAAAGAATGCTATCCACATTCAGAGGAAAATCTGTGGGAACAGAAACATAGAAGAAAAAAAAACCTGCTTGATCACATGGGTTGATGGGGATATGATTGGGATTATAGACTCTAAATGATCACCCTAGTGCAAACTTAACAATATAGAAGTCGATTTTGATGAAGAATACAATTAAAACCCAGTGGAATTGTGTGTCGGCTATGGGAGAGGTTGAGGGCAAGGGAGGGAACAAACATGACTCCTGTAACCTAGGAAAAATATTCTAAATTGACTAAATAAAATAAAAAAAGAAAAAGTGTTCTAAATCTCTTATAATCAGAGATATGCAAATCAAAACAACTCTGAGGTATCACCTCACACCTAGCAGATTGGCTAACATGACAGCAAAGGAAAGTAATGAATGTTGGAGGGGATGTGGCAAAATTGGGACATTAATGCGTTGTTGGTGTAGCTGTAAATTAATTCAATGATTCTGGAAGGCAATTTGGAATCATGACCAAAGGTCTTTAAAAGAACACCTGCCCTTAGATACAGCAATACCACTGTTGGGTTTGCACCCCAAAGGGGTAATAAGGAAAAATATGTGTATAGAAATATTTGTAGCCACCCTCATAGTGGCCAAAAATTGGAAAATAAGGGGGTGTCCATCGATTGAGGAATGGCTGAACAAATTGTGATATCTGTTGGTGATGAAATACTATTGTGCTCAAAGGAATAATGAACTGGAGGAATTACATGTGAACTGGAATGATCTCCAGCAATGAATGTAGAGTGAAAGGAGCAGAAACTGATATATTGTGGTACAATTAAATGTAATGGGCTTCTCTATTAGTAGCCATGCAATAATCCAGGACAATCCAGAGGGAATTATGAGAAGAAACTCTATCCACATCCAGAGAAAGAACTCTGGAAACAGAAATGCAGAAAAAACAATATATGATTGATCACATGATTCAATGAGTATATTATTGGGGATTTTTACTTTAAATGATCACTTTATTTCAAATAATAATATGGAAATTGCTTTTGAACACTGGTACATGTAAAACCCAATGGAATTGCTCAACTCTAGGAGGAGGAAGGGGAGAGAGGAGGAATAGAACACGATTCATGTAACCATGGAAAAAGATTCTTAATTAGTTAATTTTTGAATAAATAAATATGGTGAGGGGAAAAAGAGGTGAGGCATAAACTTCAAATCTAATGACACTTTGCACATGAACCATCAATTTTAACCTCCCTGAAAAGATCTTAGGGGAGAGTGTTTGACTTCCTCTCTGATGATAGCCCTGTGCCTGTGGCATCTGGCATTTCAGTTTCCTTCTCTCTGGAGAAAGAACTGGTGGAGTCTAAATAGAAATTGAAGCATACCTTTTCTTATTTTTGTTTTTCTTTTTGGTCTGTGTTTTCTTTTATAATGTGTCTAATACAGAAATACATTTTGCATGATGGCACATGTATAATCTAAATCAAATTATTTGTCATCCAGGGGAGGGGAGGGAAGAAGGTAGAAAATTTGGATCTTAAAATTTTTCTCAATGAATCTTTATATGCAATTTGGAAAAAAAAGAGAAAAAAGGAATCTGCCCATTCTTCCTTTTAAAAAATTTTAACAATGATTTTATCTTTTATATATTGGCCATTTGAAACTTGTGACATTTGCTGTAAAATGTTGCTTAGACCTCATTTTTGCCATACTACTTCCCAGATTTCCCTGTAGTTCTTATTTGATAGGAATTCCTTCCCTTATTAGTTTGTGTTTTGGAGTTTATTCAACACTTCACTATTGTATTTGTTTCTGAGTCTTTCTTATTTGTTCTATCAGTGATCAACTATACTAAATAGTTTGACTAGTTTCTGTGTTACATTATAGTTTGAGGCTTTTTACTTCCAGACTTTCTTCATGTTTTCTTCTCCTCCTCCCATCATTTCCTTTGAGATTCTGTTTCCCTGAATGAATTTTTAAAGCTTTTTTTTTTTGAGTTCTATAACGTAACCGTTAGGTAGTCTGATTGGCATAAGGTTTTATGAATGCAGTATGCAAATATATGCATTCCAATGTATAAATTAATGTGAAACTGCACGTCCTTGGATTTTCCTGGGGGTAGGAAGGTATGATAGTTTAGGGTTAGTTTCATGTAAGATCATAAATTTCCTTATAGATTTAAGGAAAGAAAGGTGGAATAATGTGTCTATGTTAAGGAAATACTGAATGATTTGTTGAAAAAGTAGAGAATTCATTAGACATATGAAAATAGAAATCTTTTCTTTTAATCATGTCAGAAAAATATTAGGCTTAATTTTATTATGTTTTATAATATTTGTAATATTTTTTACAATATAAAATACAATATTTATAGATTTTAATGATTCCATGCTATAATGCACAAATAAATTTAGTAATCACATTCTGCCTTTTATCTAAAGATTATTTCTTTCTTTTTATAAAGTTTCAAGCTAAAAATTAGTCTAAGAAAATGCACAGAAAAAGGAGGTTTATCATATGCATCATTCTTTTTAGTCTTCAGCAGTTTTCAAATATAGTATCTAATTGAATCCTAAAGCCTTAGTGTTTGAGTCTGATATTTTCTGTTAGATCATCTCATACTTCATTAATAATCAACCCAGATTATTAATCATTGACAGAAATATTTGCTTCTCTTCAGCTCTACTCCACAACTGCTTTTCATTTCTTAGACAACTTTTTGCTGTTAAAGAATGTTCTAAATTTTTATGAAATGTGTAACTAGAAAGTCTTGAACCTTTGTACTCCATCTCCCAGAATTCTTTTCTTATCCCAATAATCCTTTTCCCTTCATTCACATTAGTGCCATTAGTGATGTTACGTTATTGTTTTTAAGCTGTGTGTAACTCCTCCCTCAGTCTCTACTTTTCCCATGTGCGCAGCTAGGTGAGATCTCTATTCCTCTAGCCTTTTATTTTCCTTTTTGCTTCAAGTTCTTATTTAATAAATATTATTAAATATAATACTTGAAGTATTTTGGATATTAAATTTTAATCTACATATTAACCATGTGTAACATTATGGAACCTTATAATGATGAAAGTCTTTTGAAATAGAACCTAGAATGCCAGTTTTTGTAAGGAACATATCACTGAGAACAAAAGCCAGCACCATTGGCAAGGACCTTTAAAGATAGACTCTAAAATTTCTAAGCTAAAACACAGAAACCTGAAATTTATTTATTTATTTTTTGTTTTAAAGGGAGAAATCACTTCATGTTTATATTTATTCACAGGAACAAATTTATTGAATTCATATCAGGGTAGAGAAATATATACAAAATGCTGCTGCTGCTGTAGCATTTATCAATATGGAATCATAAGTAGTACAATGTAACCACTAGAGAGACTCATCAATGAAATGATTAACATTTTGGCGCGTGATTTAGTTCAGAAGCAGTTCAACTAGCATTTAAAACCACTGTACCTGAAATTTAATCCAGATCACAGTTCTGAAACCTCTTCACAACAAAATAGAAGGAACTTTGAACAAAATTTGTGATCAAGAAACCTGAAATTTAAAAAGGGGTTTTGGATCTTTTGTATGTCAGATTTGCAAGAGATCTTAAAGCACTGTGTCAGAACTAGAATGGAACTTATTACTTGAAACTAAATATACTTTATATGCTCTGGCACCACCCTCCTGGCATTCTCCAGGGGTACCACCTTTGTGTATGAGGGTATAGGCTCAAAACTAGCTCTGTCCCTACACAGCATTGGTGCCATCAAATCCCTATTCAGATGCTCCATGATTCCTGGATAAGTGTTTCCACTGGGATGGAGTTCCAAGAACGTTAGGCCTGGCTGGGGGCCTGGATGCTGCATTAGCTACAAAACCCAGCCTAGCTTCTGGCTCCTAGGTTCCTATGGCTTGCTCTTCTTCCTACAGTTGGAGATTCCACTCCCTGTACCTCAAATGGAAATGAACAAATGAAAAAGTCAAGGTCCAAGGCCTTTTCTTAGGGTCTTTCCCCTTACAATTTAGTCTCTCACTAGACACCATGAAAAGAAGAGTCATCAAGCTCCCCAGGTGCAAGTGAAACTGAGGAGCCTCCAGAGCCAGCGGACTCAGGCCTTTGTGAAGCCAGTTTCTAAAAGGCTCCTCTCCTTCATGTGTGTAGCCAACCAGAACAAGTTACATAATGTCCATGCGTCACAGCCTCTTGGAAACATTGTCCTTTTGTGTTATCATGGCTCTCCTCAATGTCCTCCACATGGAGAGCTTGTATATGTGAAGCATGCCCCAAACCCCTATTTCATATGGAGAATTTACAAATCTTTCCTTTCACTGCACACAGAAAAACCCAGTAGACAGGAAGGTGCTCAGGCTTGGAAGCACTGGACAGACTTTGGATAGAGTATCGTCTCAGCAGGGCAAATGAGCCCCTGTAGATAATGGATATACTATATTATACTGACCAGGGTGCCCTCTCAAAAGGTATGCTTTGGTACCTCCCCATCAACCATTAATCATTCTTGTTCATTTGTAATTGTGCTTGTAAAATGAAGCTTTTTTATTCTATTGCAGAAATATATAGAAAGATATTTATTAGACCAACACATTGAACAGATACAAATTTACTCCTTCAAAAGTATGAATGATTTATAGAAATTATACTTGATGTTTATTAATAGATGAAAGGGTTAGCTAGGTAACACAGTGAATAGAGTACCAGGCCTAGATTCAGGAGGAGGACCTGGGTTCAAATCTGGCATCAGATTCTTCCTAGCTGTTTGAACCTGGGCAAGTTACTTAACTCCAGTTGTCTAGTTCATACCAATTCTAAGTAAGGGTTTAAAAAAAGATGAGAGGTAATATAGTTATATAGTGGATAGAGTGCCAGGCCTAAAGTCAGGAAGACTCAAGTTCAAATATGTCCTCAGACACTTACTAGCTGTTTGACCCTGTGCAAATCACTTCACCTCTGTCTGTCTCAGTTTCCTCATCTGTAAAATGGGGATGACAATAGTACCTACCTCCCAAGGTTGTTAAAAGTATCAAATGAGATAATTTTATTTTTTTTTATTTTTTTTTATTTATTTTTTTATAGTATTTTATTTGATCATTTCCATGCATTTTTCATTAAAGACAAAGATCATTTTCTTTTCCTCCCTCCCACCCCCCGTGGCCGACGTGTGATTCCACTGGTATCATATGTGTTCTTGACTTGAACCCATTGCTATGTTGTTAGTATTTGCATCAGAGTGTTCGCTCCGAGTCTTTCCTCTGTCATGTCCCCTCAGCCATTGTAGTCAGGCAGTTGCTTTTCCTCGGTGTTTCTATTCCCTCAGTTTGTCCTCTGCTTTTGAATAGTGTTTTTTTCTCCTTGATCCCTGCAGATTGTGCAGGGACATTACACCACCACTAATGGAGAAGTCCATTACGTTCGATGATACCACAGTGTGTTTGTCTCTGTGTACAATGTTCTCCTGGTTCTGCTCCTCTCGCTCTGCATCACTTCTTGGAGGTTGTTCCAGTTCACATGGAAATCCTCCACTTTATTATTCCTTTGAGCACAATAGTATTCCATCACCAACATATACCACAATTTGTTCAGCCATTCCCCAATTGATGGGCATCCCCTCATTTTCCAATTTTTGGCCACCACAAAGAGCGCAGCTATGAATATTTTTGTACAAGTCTTTTTGTCCATTAAAATGAGATAATTTTAAAGCATTTAGCACAGCAGCTGGCACATAGCAGGTACTATATAACTTTTAGCTATTGTTATTATTGTTACTGTTAATTATTCTTATCTGTTGATAGTTGTGTTCAAAAGTCCATGTGACCTATAGATAACATTTTTAATTAAGAAGTTCAGCTACTTAAAAATAGTCCTGAAGGCACAAAGCATCCCATCCTTGGGCAGATTGGAGAGCATCCAAAAAGCACTCTCAATCCTTCCCCCAATCTTAACCCTGTTGCTTAAAATTCTGACCAACAAATTCAGCAAAGGCAAACATTTGGGCCCTCTTTGAGACCTCTTTTAAAGTGCAAATTGCTTGGAAGAAGAACGAAATTTAAGTTCTAGCTCTGCAATTTACTACCTATTTGACCTTGAGAAAGTAACTTAACTTCTTTTTATCTCTGTTTCCTTAACCATGCATGGAGGTTGTTGAACTAGAGGACCTTCAAGGTCCTTTTTGGGCCCATTTCTATGAGCTGATAGCCTGATGATGGTGGTTTCTGCTATTAATTGCCATCCAGTTGGGATGTTCAGAATGTTTTTTTCCTATGAAGGAACCTATATCTTCCATAGCAAAAAGCCATACTCATTTTGAGATACAGTTTCACTTTTCTCATGGTAGCTGTCTCTTGAAGAAGGAGTGATAAAAATTTGGTCCCTTCATATGTAGCACTAGATATAGCAAAAAATTCTACAGGGAATTAGAGGATCATTTTCTAAATTACTCTGAACTCTGTAGTGTAGGCATTGATGCAGTAGAGACCAGACAAGTGACAACACATATTCACTTGAATAAGCTTCCATTTATAACAAGAGTAATTGACTTCTCCCCATTAGAAGAACAGACTGAAGAGAAGAGAAATGAAACTCACCTTAGTGAGAATATGAACCCTGGAGACCTAGATGATTCAATCAATTTGCCAGATTTAGTGAAAGTTTACATCAGTCATGAGCCTTCTATTAGTCAAACTGTGGATGATATTAAGAAACGATTTCAAAGTTTTGGCTATCCTATTAAGGGCAGAGAAATGCTAAAGATAAAAGGGACCAAAGGACAGAATTTCAGTTATAAAGACCTTTAGAACATAACTTAGAGCACATTGCATAGAATGTCAGAATTGGAAGGGTCTGTAGGACATAGAGCATAGCATATCACAACTAAAGGGTACTTTACAACATGGAAAACCGAAATCATTGCTGTAAGGGACCATAGAACCTAGACTGTAAGGTGTTAGAGCTTGAAAAGAAACTTGAAATATAGAAAATATATTTTCAGAGTAGGAAAGAACCTTATATCCTTAATCCTAAAACAGTGCAGCATGAAGAAACATCAGAACATTGGACATAGACTTTAAGGGAAGGTAGAAAATGAGAACATGGTGTTACAAGTTGAAGGGAACTTACATCATATAACAGAATATAATAATTACTGGTATATGGAATCACAGGACATGGAAGATAGAATGTGATAACTGAAAGAAACCATAAAACTTTGAATACCAGAGTGGAAGGGCCTTCAGAAAATAGAATATCAGTACCTGACAATGACACTCATGGTTCCCTTTCCCCTTCCTTCCTCTCCTTTCCTTCTTCTCTTTTCCTGGTTTGGTGAAATGGAAAGAACCCAGGCAGACCAAAGCACCATGATCCTGTGCAAAGAGCACTACCTTACTATCTGTGAGATGTTGGTCAAGGCTCTTCCCCTCCTGGGGCCTCAATTCCTCTTTTATAGTGAGGGGATTGCAAAAGCAATGACCATAGGCAAGTGAACTCCCCTCCCAGAGCTTTAACTTATTCTGCATATTTCATTAGGAATTTTTGCATCCAGAAAAAACACTCAAGTCAATGGAAATGAAATGTACCCTCAGTTAATGGAGGAAGGCTGGGACACTGAGTGGAGGTAATGGAGACTTTTACCCCAACAGTGGAATAAGGGAGGCTGCTGTGTTGTACAAAGTGCTCATCTCCCATAAACCATCTGGTAGCTTCTTATTTTAATCAATTATCCTTGATTAGTAGGGGATAAGTCAATTGTTTCTGCAAATGATGTCAGTACTCTCTGAATTTGGCCCTTGGGGGAAAGCCTGCATCACTGTACCCTAGTGGTAGCTCTGGTTCTTTCTTCTGTAAAATGAGAGGTCAGACTAAATGATTTCTCAGGTTCCTTTGAGTTCTCTTTAACTTTTTGTGATTCTCACTGAATGAGTCATTTTGACAGACAAGTTGTATAAGCACATAGCCCTGAGGGACATTACTTAAACTAGATGGTCTCATGCTTTAGAATGATCAGTCTATACCATCTCCTAGCAGAAAAGGATTTGGGAAGATGAGAAAATGTAACCTATGATTCTAGTTCCAGAAATATAAATGCAGCTTGAAACCAGTTTAAAAGGGCCCTAATATACAATTGTGTCCAGAAGCAAGCATTTTATTTGTGATACTGCAGACAAGGGGTACACTCTAACCACTCTGTAATCCCCTCCTTCCATATTTGCTACCTCTCTGGAGTGACAGGAGGGATGTTTCAGGCCCCTGCTGATTTTGAATTATCCTTTGTGTCCAGTGCAATTCTCCATTCTGGCATTTGACATGAATGGTGGCAAACAAGAACCCAACTATATAGATCCTAGGGTATATTATAGAGGAGTAAAATGAACACTGGGCTCGTGTCAGAAGAACCAGATTCTGGTTTCATGCCTGTCTCAGATTCTGTGTGACATTTAATAAGCCACTTAAGCTCTTTGAGATTTATTTACTTGCCTATAAAATAAAGATGATGATAATACATGTGATTACCTACCTACCTACCTATCTCATAGTGGTAAGAGGGTAAAATTAGACAGGATATGGCACAGCACTTTGTAAACTGTCATATCCTCTGCAAACCTAAGCTCTTAATATTATTATGTGATAGAGTTCTGATCAAACAAGTCCTGGGACAAGTCACTGTCCTTCTATTATCCACTTGTATTTAGTATTCCATGGATTATTGTACAAATAAATGAAGTAACTGTTTTTAATAACTGAATAAAAATCTTAGCATATGAGCTCATTTTTGGTAGGCTCATTGAGTGCAACCTTGGTATACTTCTAGTTGTACCATCATGAAGGTGTTCCTACATATAGTGTTGATGTATTCTATTAGAACTCTTTATTTTGAAAGCTTTTCTTTCCATATAACTTAGGGATTATGAATAGCTAGGTGGGGTGATTTATATATACCTGTAATCATTTATGTAGGAGTCTGAGGTCAATTGATAACTTGAATTCTCGGAATTCTGAACTGAAGCAAGCCAAGCTTATCAGGTGTCCATTCTATGTCTGGCAGAAATATGTGAGCCCCTAAGAACAGGAGGCTTCCAGGCTGCCTGATGATGAGTGAACTGGCTCAGACTGGAAATGGAGCAGGTCAAAGCTTCTATGTCAATTGGCAGTGGGATTAGATTCATGAGTGACTACTACAATTCCAGAATAAGTATAATAGAGGAGAGAGAAAGAGAGAGAGAGAGAGAGAGACAGAGACACAGACAGAGACACAGACACAGAGAGAGAGAGAGACAGAGATAGAGCGCGAGAGAGAGCGACATTAATTTGGTATGATGATGGAGGAGGAGATGTGTATATGAAGGGACATTTTGGGTAGAATTGACTTAGACCTTTCTTGATCATCCCCCACTTTGTAAGCTCTGTGAGGGCACAGACTATGTCATACTTATCTATATATCCCACTCAGTGCACAAAATGGGACCTTACACCAGATAGGTGCTCCATTAATTGTGGCTTGATTGTAAAGTGTTGATTGATTTATAGAATTTCAGAGTTGGAAGGGACTTTGCCAATCATTTATTTCAAGTAGAAGAACAAAAAAAATCTCTTCAATAATATTCATAAGATGGGACCATCCAGCCTTTGCTTGAAGACCTCAAGTGAGGATAACCCAATATCTCCTAAAACAACACTCTTGTACATCTCTATTTATGAATTTTTTCTGATAAAAAGCCTAAATTTGCCTCTTGGTGAATTTCATCCATTGCTCCTTATTCTGCCTTCTTTGGCCAGTCTGAAAAAGTCTAATACCTCTTTTTCCTGATCCCATCACATACCTGAAGACAACTATCATGCCATCCTCTCTTCCTACCTTGTATCTTCTCTTCTTTGGACTAAGCATCTATGTTTCCTTCAGTAAATTCCTATATGGCCTGCTTTCCAGTCTGCTCACTGTCATGCTAACCATTCTTTCTATACTTTCATGTTTATTATTGTCCTTATTGAAATGGGGCTCACAGAACTGAACACAATTCCCAGTTTTGTGAAGTAGTCTTAACTGCTTTCTGCTTTGTGGCAATCATTTTCTTCCTCCCCGATGAACTATTTATCACATTTTCCATGGCATCTTTTCTGAGCTTTCTCTTTTCTCCTCATTTTCTCTCTGGCACTTCTACTCTTCCCTTTCAGCACATGATTTCATCTACTTACTCATAAAATCAAAGTCAACTATCATGAGCTCTGCCTTCTCCTCTATACTATACTTCAATACACTTCTGTGTACTTTCTCCTTCCCTCCTTAAAGAGATGATGAGCTGTTTGAAGAAGAGGTTGCCAAATTCAACCCCTCTTTTTGTTCATTTGATCACATCCCTTGTTTCCTTGGGAACTTGCCCCCTCATTTATTACCTCGAATCCTCAAATATTTCCTTTTCTACTGACTTATCAAAATGGTTGGTCACTGTAAGAAATTAAAATGAAGGGTTTGACTAAAGTATATGAAAATTATAAATAATATTGTGGTCGCCAATTTAAAATATAGCTCAAGTCAAAATGACTTTCAATAGTTTTTATTTAAAAAATAGGTGGAGATAGTGAAAGTAGAAAAACACAAAAATGGTAGAGAAGATATTTAGCCTATCACACTAAATATTTCTCTGGTGCTCAACTTAGCCAGGCACAACTTGTTAACCCTCAACCAGAATTAATCTCTCTACAGAAGTCAAGAAAAGAAAGCCAACTATTCACTCACCCAAGTTCCCTCCAAGAGGCAGTTTGACCTGAAGATAATGACCTGTCGAGGACAACTCCTGAAGCTGACCTCTAGTCTCAGAAATTCAGGGCTTTTATAATCACTTCTTGTCCCTTCCTCTCTTCATAGAGGCCAATCACAGCTTTCAAATTGTCTAGCACTGCCCAGGGTGGGCATTGTCTTGTAGGATCCACTTCTCATCTTCTGTAGGTGTAAACTCTTATCAAAAGGTTTCACAATTTCATGACTGATTGAGTTGTTACCTGCTTTAGCAAATGACTTTCAAACATTCTTTTTTTTAATTTTTATTTGGTCATTTCCAAACAATATTCATTGGAAACAAAGATCATTTTCTTTTCTTCCCTCCCCGCCTCCCAACACCTCTCCCATAGCCCACGCGTGATTCCACTGGGTATCACATGTGTTCTTGATTCAAACCCATTTCCATGTTGTTGGTATTTGCATTAGAGTGTTCATTTAGAGTCTCTTCTCACTTTCAAACATTTTTAAAGAAAGTCTGATTCACACTTCCCAGTCTGGTGAGGTACTAAGTAGGGGTACTTAAGTTAGTGTTAACCAAGTGTTAACTCAAAATAAAGAAAGAATAAAGAATTCCCTTTCACATAACAAATATGCTCTCCTTAAAAAAAGACAAAAGCAAAAAACCCTTCACTTGATTATATCATTTTCTCAAGTTGTTATTCCATATCTCCCTTTCATAGCCATGCTTTAAGAAAAGGTTATCTACATTCATTGCTTCTGTTTTCTCACTTACCTTTTTTCTCCTCCTCTTGAAATCTGGCTCCCACACCCACTGCATCAAGTTGCTTGCCTTTTCTCAGGTTATCAAAATTTTCTTAATTGCTCAGTCCAGTGGCTTATTCTCAATTCTCATCATTCTTAACCTTTATGCAGTTTTTCTGTTGACTGTCCTCTCCTTCAGGATGCTCTCTCCTTTGAGTATTTTTGTGATACTGTTCTTTTTTTTGGTTTTCCTCTTCTCTATTTGACTGTTACTTCTCAATTTTCTTTGCTAAATCATCATATATACCTTGTCAAGAAACTGTGACTCAGTTTCTTCAGACTCCCTCTGTCTCTATACCCTCCTTATTAATCATGCCAGCTTTCATGGGTTCAATTATAATCTTTATGCAAATGACTCTCAGATGTAAAGCTCCATCTCTTATCTCTCCCATGAGCTCCAATCCTATAACAACTACCTGTAATATTGTCTACCTGAATGTCCACTTGACATCTCAAACTCAACATTTCTGAAATGGAATTCATCTTCTTCAGTCTTTCCCCATTATTCAAATGCTACTTTCTATAAAAAGCTTTTCTACATACCCCTAATTAGGGTAATCTCTCCAATCTAAAAACTGGACATTTACTTGACGCATATTTTATTTTTGGCATTTAACTTTCTGGTTCTTGGTGTTTTCCCCTTGGAGAACATTAACTCATTGAAGATCGAGATTATTTCTGTATTTATATCTGAAGCATGTGGCATAGTGTTTGGCATGTAAAAGATAGTTAATATAATGCCATTACGTTTTTAGACTGGATTGAATAAGTTATTCTAATTTAACAAATGAAATGACTATGATGGAAAATTTCCCAATACTTCATTTAGTGGAACAAATTGTGTTTGCAAAACCTTCTATTAACATATATAGGGACTGGAAAGACCAACTGCCAAATGAAAGCTATTATACATTAGTGCCATAAGACAATGAACTGGGCCATACTGTTTTACATTTTTCTTACTAGTTCCTACAGAAGACAATTTTGGGAGGGGTGGAGCTAAGATGGTGGCATAGTAGCAGGAGTCTTCTAAATCTCTTTCCAATGAATCATTATAAAGTGTTTCAAAAGGACAGAAATCAAAATTGGAAAAGTGAAAAAGGCTTTCCCACTGAATGCAGCCTTAAAGGTAGGTAGTGTTTGGAGATTCACATACTATATACATATATATTCACACACTACACTTATCAAAGCAAAAGCTGATCACCCCTCCCTCACACTACTTATAACACCAGAGTCAAAGCGAAGAGGCGTACAATCTCTAAATTCATGGGGCTGGCAAAAAGCAACACAGACTTTCCCCTGAGGGCAGCTGAAGGCCTTGGCAGTGAGGCTTGAGACCCAAAGTTGAAAAGCTCAGAGCCTGGGCAGCAGAGAGCAGAGATTGGGAAGAAACAGGGCTGGACATAGCTGAGACAGCAGGGGCTGGAAAGATAGCCTCAGAGCAAAATGCTTTAAAGTGTGTTACAGAAAGAGCATCACATATCTACCTGCCCTAACTCAGGCTTCTTACTGGGGAGGGAAGATACTACCGAGGCGAAGCCCTGCAAGACGGAAGCTAAGAAAGCAATCAACATGCAGGAACCCCAACCAACTAGTGGCAAAAGGAATAAGTAGCAGCAAGAAAAGCTCTTGACCCTGGATAATTTCTATGGAGAAAAAGAGAAAAATAGAGATGCATCAGCAGAGAGTGACAAACAAGCAAATACATCCAGACTTTCCAAAAAATGGAAATTGTATAAAAGCTTTTGAGGAACTCAGAAAAGGAATTCAAGAACCAAGTAAGAAAGATAGAAGAAAAATGGGGGAAACGAAATGGAAGTAATACAAAAAGGAAATAATAGCTTACAAGACAAAATTTCCCACTTGGAAAAAAGAAGTTCAGAAATCAAAAGAAGCAATAAGCAAATTGGAGACAAGAATTGACCTGCTGGAAGCAATGAAAAGCAGGATAGACCAAACCAAAGAGGAAAATCAAAAGATCATAGCTGAAAACCAGTCTTTAAAGACTAGAATTGGGCAAGTAGAAGCTGATGCTCTCACAAAACAAGAAGAAATAATAAAGAAAAGTCAAAAGAATGACAAAATAGAAGGAAACATGAAACATCTCATTGAAAAGACAACTGACATAGAAAACAGATCTAGGAGAGATAATTTGAGAATCAAAATAAAAGTCTTGATATCATATTGCAAGAAATTATCCAAGAAAACTGCCCAGATGTTCTTGAATGAGAGGGTAAAATAGACATTGAAAGAATTCATAGATCACCCCTTACATTAAATCCCCAAATGATAACCCTCTGGAATGTAAATGCCAAATTCAAGGGCTTCAAAGGCAAGGAGAAAATATTGCAAGCAGCCAGAAAGAGACAATTCAGGTATCAAGGAACCCTAGTCAGGATTACATAGGATCTGGCAGTCTCTATACTAAAGGACCACAATGTTTGGAATATGATATTCAGGAAGGCAAGACAATTGGGTCTACAACTGAGAATAACATACCCATAAAAACTAACTATATACCTTCAGGGGAAAGTATAGGCACTTAACAAAATAGAAAATTTCCAAGTATTCCTAAATAAAAGGCCAGAACTAAATGGAAAATTTGATGACCAAATATAAAATTCAAAAGAACCATAAAAAGGTAAACAAGAGAAAGGGGGGAAAATTTTAAGGGCTTCAGTAAGATCAAGTTGGTTTTATACCTATATGGAAAAATGATATCTATAACTCTTAAAATTGTTTTCTTTGTTGTTGTTTTTATTTTATTTTATTTTTTTCTCATTTGAATTAATTTATTTAGTCAATTTAGAGCATTATTCCTAGGTTACAATAATCACATTATTTCCTTCCCTCCCCTCCACCCACTCTTCCCTCAACCGACACATAATTTCATTGGGTATTACTTGTGTCCTTGATCAGAACCTATTTCCATGTTGTTGTTTACAGTAGGATTTTGATTTAGAGTCTACATTCCCAACCATATCCCTTTGACCCGTGTATTCAAGCTGTTGGTTTTCTTCGGTATTTTTACTCCCAGTGTTTCCTCTGGCTATGGATAGTGGTTTTCCTCCTACATTCCTCCAAGTTGTTCAGGGGTCACTGCATTGCCACTAATGGAGAAGTCCATTACATTGGATTGTACCACAGTGTATCAGTCTCTATGTACAGTGTTTTTCTGATTCTGCTCCTCTCACTCTGCATCAATTTCAGGAAGTTGTTCCAGTCCCCATGGAATTCCTCCACTTTATTATTCCTTTGACCACAATAGTATCCCATCACCAACATATACCACAATTTGTTCAGCCATTCCCCAATTGAAGGGCATCCCCCTCATTTTCCAATTTTCTTCCACCACAAAGAGTGCAGCTATGAATATTCTCGTACAAGTCTTTTTCCTTATTATCTCTTTGGGGTATAAACCCAGCAGTGCTATGGCTGGATCAAAGGACAGAAAGTCTTTTATCACCCTTTGGGCATAGTTCCACATCACCCTCCAGAATTGTTGAATCAATTTACAACTCCACCAGCAATGAATTAATGTCCCAACTTTGCCACACCCCCTCCAGCTTACTTCCTTTCCCAGATATCTGACATATATACTATTCTGTGTTCACCTAATTTACTTCTAGTTTCCTTCTTTATATTCAAGTCATTCACCCATTCTGAGTTTATCTTGGTGTAGGGTGTGAGATGTTGATCTAAACCTAATCTCTCCCATACTGTCTTCCAATTTTTCCAGTAGTTTTTATCAAATAGTGGATTTTTGTCCTGAAAGCTGGGATCTTTGGGCTTATCATACACTGTCTTGCTGATGTCACTTACCCCTACTCTATTCCACTAATCCTCCTTTCTGTCTTTTAGCCAGTACCAAATTGTTTTGATAATCACTGCTTTATAGTATAGTTTGAGATCTGGGACTGCAATGCCTCCTTCCTTCGCATTTTTTTCATGATTTCCCTGGATATCCTTGATCTTTTGTTCTTCCAAATGCACTTTGTTATATTTTTTCTAATTCAGTAAAAAAGTTTTTTGGTAGTTCAATGGGTATTGCAGTAAATAAGTAAATTAATTTGGGTAGAATTGTCATTTTTATCATGTTAGCTTGTCTCACTCATGAGCAATCCATGTATTTCCAATTGTTTAGATCTAGTTTTAATTATGTGGAAAGTGTTTTGTAATTGTATTCATATAGTTCCTGTGTTTGTCTCAGCAGATAGATTCCTAAGTATTTTATATTGTCTAGGGTGATTTTAAATGAAATTTCTCTTTCAAATTCTTGCTGCTGAAATGGGTTGGAGATATATAGGAATGCTGATGACTTATGTGTGTTTATTTTGTATCCTGAAACATTGCTAATTTTTTTTCATTGTTTTGACTAGCTTTTTGGTTGATTTTCTAGGATTCTTTAAGTAAACCATCATATCATCCACAAAGAATGATAGCTTGGTCTTCAACTTGCCTATTTTAATACCTTCAATTTCTTTTTCTTCTCTAGTTGCTATTGCTATTGTTTCTAGTACAATGTTAAATAATAGAGGTCATAATGGGCATCCTTGTTTCACTCCTGATCTTAATGGGAAGGCTTCTAGTTTGTCCCCATTGCAGATGATATTTGCTGATGGTTTTAGATATATGCTGTTTATTCTTTTTAGGAAAGGCCCTTCTATTCCTATACTTTCTAGTGTTTTCAATAGGAATGGGTGTTGTATTCTATCAAAGGCTATTGGTCTATAAAGGAGATTGGTCTATAGTTTTCTTTCTCTGTTTTTGACCTGCCTGGCTTTGGGATTTGTACCATGTTTGTGTCATAAAATGAATTTGGTAGAACTCCTTCTTGACTTATTCTTTCAAATAGTTTGTTTAATATTGGAATTAGTTGTTCTTTGAATGTTTGATAGAATTCATTTGTGAATCCATCTGGACCTGGCAATTTTTCTTAGGGAGTTCTTTGATGCCTTGTTCAATTTCTTTTTCTGATATGGGGTTGTTTAGGTAATTTATTTCTTCCTCTTTTAGTGTAGGCAATTTATATTTTTGTAAGTATTCATCCATATCTCCTAGTTTTCGATATTTGTTGCCATATAATTGGGCATAGTAGTTTTTAATGATTCCCTTAATTTCCTCTTCATTAGAGGTGAGGTCTACCTTTTCATCTTGGATACTGTCAATTTGTTTTTTTTCTTTACTTTTTAAAATTAGACTGAGTAGTACTTTGTCTATTTTATTTGTTTTTTCAAAGTACCAGTTTCTAGTCTTATTTATTAAATCAATAGTTCTTTGACTTTCAGTTTTATTAATTTCTCCTTTGATTTTTAGGATCTCTAATTTTGTCTTCATCTGAGGATTTTTAATTTGTTCATTTTCTAGTTTTTTAATTTGTACTCCCAATTCATTGACCTCTGCCCTTCTTAATTTGTTAATATATGAACTCAATGATATAAATTTCCCCCTGAGTACTGCTTTGGCTGCATCCCATAAGTTTTGAAAGGATGTCTCAGCAGTTATTAATTGTTTCTACGATTTATTCTTTAACTAACTGGTTTTGGAGAATTGTATTGCTTAATTTCCAGTTAATTTTTGATTTACCTCTCCATTTACCTTTACTAATTATTATTTTCATTGCATTGTGATCTGAGATGGTTGCATTAATTATTTCTGCTCTTTTGCACTTGTATGTGTTTGCAATGTTTTTATGCCCTAATACATGGTCAATTTTTGTGAATGTGCCATGTGCTGCTGAAAAGGTCTATTCCTTTTTGTCCCTATTTATTTTTCTCCTCATGTCTACTAACTAATTTTTCTAAGATTTCTTTCACCTCTCTTACCTCTTTCTTATTTATTTTTTGATTTGATTTATCTAGTTCTTATAGAGGAAGGTCCAGATTTCCCACTAGTATAGTTTTTCTACCTATTTAATCCTTGTACTCCACTAGTTTCTTGTTTAGAAATTTGGATGCTATGCCATTTGGTGCATATATGTTGAGTACGCATATTTCCTCATTGTCTATACTTCCTTTTATCAGGATGTAATTTCCTGATAATTTCCTTTCCTATCTCTTTTAACTAGATATATTTTTAATTTGGCTTCATCAGACATCATGATTGCGACTCCTGCCTTCTTTTTATCATTTGATGACCAATAAATTTGGCTCCATCCTCTTACTTTTACCCTACGCATATCTCCCTTCCTCGTGTGTGTTTCTTGTAGATAGTATATGGTAGGGTTTTGGTTTCTAATATACTCTAGTTTTCACTTGTGTT
Organism: Monodelphis domestica; assembly: GCF_027887165.1. Taxonomy (NCBI): domain Eukaryota; kingdom Metazoa; phylum Chordata; class Mammalia; order Didelphimorphia; family Didelphidae; genus Monodelphis; species Monodelphis domestica. The sequence goes on from NC_077235.1 coordinate 28,465,162, forward strand.
TTATGGATGAGTTTATTCCATTCACATTCAGAATTATGATTACCAGCTGTGTATTTCCCAGCAGTTCGATTTCTATTCCTAGTCCTGCCTTTTCTTCTTTCACTGTTTCCTTCTACACCAATGTTTGTTTTTAATCAGTCCCCCTAATTCCCACCCTTATTTTACTTCCCTTTCTATCCCCTTCCCTTATCCCACCCTTATATTCCCTGTAATCTTTCTAAAATTACCCCCCCTCCCTCTCCCTCTCTTGTACTACTTCCCTCCCCACCAGTTCATTTGTTAACCTTCTACTCCCCTTGGATTGGATTTTTCTTCCCTGTTTGGGTCAATTTCAATGCAGGTAAGAGTTGAGTATTTCCTATCTCCAACCTCTTTATCCTTCCAGTGTATTGATGTTCTCCCCCCTCCTACCATGAGCTTCTTGGTGACATATAAATTTACTCCCATTTCTTTCTTTTCCTAGTTCTTTTAATATTAACCTCTTTTTTAGATCTAGTTATATATACATGTATATGTATTTATGCATGCATATATCTATATACTTATTTATATTTTGTCCTTTCATCCTATACAGTTTGTCACTGTTCCCTCTAAGTGTAATTCTTCTAGCTGTCCAGGTGATAACAGCAGTTTTTAAGATTTACCAATCACCTCTTTTCTTATAGGAATACATAACATTTTAACTAATTGAGTCTCTTAAGAAAAATGATTTTTTTGTTTGTTTTCTTTTTTTTCCCTTTTTAAAAAATTACCTTTTGATGATTGTCTTGAGTTCTGTCCTTCATCATCAAATTTTCTGTTTAGGTCTGGTCTTTTCTTTACAAATTCTTGGAATTCTTCTATTTTGTTGAATGACCATAGTTTCCCCTGTAAGAATATAGTCAGTTTTCTTGGGTAGTTGATTCTTGGTTGTAGATCTAGTTCCCTTGCTTTCTGGAACATCATATTTGATGCCTTTCAGTTCTTCAGTTTGGATGCAGCCAGATCCTGTGTTATCCTCACTGTGGTTCCATGGTATCTGAATGACTTCTTCTTGGCAGCTTGTAATATCTTCTCTTTGGTCTGATAGTTCTTGAATTTGGCTATAACATTCCTTGGTGTTGTCAGTTGGGGATTAAGTGCAGGAGGTGATCTGTGGATTCTTTCAATCTCCACTTTTCCCTTTTGTTCTAGAATATCAGGGCAGTTTTCTTGAAGAATTTTCTGTAGTTTTGTGGCCAGGCTTTTTCTTTTGTCATGGTCTTCTGGTAGACCAATGATTCTTAAAATGCCTCTTCTCAAATGATTTTCTAAATCCTCTGTTTTGTGAATGAGATGATTCAGATTTTCCTCAGTTTTTCTCATTCTTTTGGTTTTGTTTTATAGTGTCCTGCTGCTTTGTGAGGTCACTTAATTCTAGTTGTTGTATTCTGGTTCTTAAAGACTGGATTTCATCCCTGGCTTTTTGGTCATCCTTCTCTTTCTGGTCTGATTTTCTATGGAGGTCATCTTTCCTCCTCTTTACCTCTGAGCACTCTGAGCTTGGCACAGCCCTACCCACAAGGTACACCCTCCAGACCAGCACCTTTGGCCACCCAGAGGTTCCAGCTGTCACTGGAGGCTCAGCTCTCTTGGTGGGCGGGGAGAGAGATCCTGCGACCTTTCTTCTGCCTTCCCCTTAAACCTGAGTGTTTTTGGATTCTGGCTTTTGGGTGGTGTGCCTTTTGAATTGAATCCAGCAGGAGGGTTCCTTTGCTCTGTCTTGTTGTTAGGTTTGATTTTCAGTCCCCTTGGAGCATTCGGTTTGTGATCAGTAAGGAAGGGTATTCAGAGGTCTGAACTTCTGCTCCTTCTAAGTGGCCATCTTCTTAAAATTGTTTTCATTTTCATAGTAGATAGAAGAATTATTCATAGGCATATGTTATGGTATTAAGGTGTTCAAGATGATATGTAAAAAATGGGGGGGGGGGATAAAAAGTGGATGGTACTAAGAAGATCATTTTAGTTTGTGAAGGCTAGTTATTTCCAAACTATCCACACTAGAAGAATGGTGCCCCTAAGCTTCATAAGAATATATTAATTATTCCCTCTAGTCAGATGGGGTGGCCCTCCTTGGAAGTACCAAAATAATTCATGCATTTAATCACATTCTTCTAGATTCCTTCTAACTTTATTTTTGTGCGCCCAAAGTCACATAGCAAGTGTCTATTTATTAGAATCCTTCCAATCTAGTGTTTATTTTTTATCATTTTATTATTCTGCTTCTCTGAAAAGAATATCAGGAATGAGGAAGCGGTTTGGGAAATGTGGAGGCTGGGGCTCAACCCCCAGAACACTTTAGTCTTCCATGGCTCAGCCCCTGCCTCTCAGTTTAGGTCAAGGATTAGGAGAGAAGGCTCCTCAGGATGGAGGCTGCATTCTCCTGGCTCAGAGTCTTTGTGAAACTGGTGACTAGAGTCGTTCAGAAATATCAGAGCCCCCAAATTCAGATTTACTGCAGTTTTCTACCTTCAGGCTAGGCCAGGAGATAAAATTCCCTTGGATTTATGTGCAGCAATTGAGGGCAAATCCAGGTAAAGGAAAAGGAATAATCAGAGGGGATAACTCTTACAATGGTTCCAGGGCTGACACGCACACATACACAGAGACTAGTGACATAGCTGTGGGTCTGTGAGACCAGGGCAAGACCATGGGTCTTGAACAGGGAGTAAGAGGTAAGGCTATGAATTTTCCTGTTGATCTCTTGGAACCATGGGAAATTTTTGACTTTGCTACGATTCCATGTTGAATTATTTCCATAGAATAATGCATTTAGAGATGGAAGGGACCATCAAAGTTATCTAGTCTAATCCATTTTACAGATGGTAGATGACTTTCCCAATTTCCCCAAGCTCACATTTAAATGGGAGAGTCAGGATTTCATCCAAGTAACTCTTTGCCCCACACAATGCTGCCTCCCTTTTAAAACATTTTCCTGGAGATGAGTAGGCACTACCTTCCTCTTCCTCAACAAATTTCTATTGAAACTGGGCTCAAACTGTGTCAAATTTCTCAAATAGTAGAACCAGTAGAGGAATGAGGGAGGGGAGAAAGAATACTATCACAATAAAAAAGACAGATTTTACCTCCCCACCCTGTGATTGGAGCAGAGTTAGGCAGAAATTGAACTCCAGACGTGACCTTAATGCCTATTCTGAGTCCCAGTTTGATGATGAGTTCCCACTGTGGCATTCAACAACCAAATGGTTCTCTCCCTTCTAGGTCTTACTTTCACCAAGGATGAGGCAGGGATGGGTAGAGACAGTATAGGGACTCTGGATCTGACTCTAGCTCTGAATATAAGTCATCATTGGGGAAGCTTCTAAAGGATAAAACTGTCCCCTGGCTTCTCCCATCTTTCTTGGACTTCTGGTTGTCTGAGGGCAGCCACAGGTTCAAAGGTAAGGTCATCTGGTTGGTGAGGAGAAACAGGAGTGACCAAGGAGGGAGGAAGTGAGAGATGCAGTCCTGGGCTTCAATAACTGAGTGTGTTGGGGCTGAAATGTGGCAAAGGAAGGCTGGGTTATGGATAGCTTGATTTGGAATTCTATCCTGGGGCAGAATAGAAGAGAGGGATGTGTCTGTATTAGTGTGTCTGTTTTTCTATGTCAGTTTTTCTGTGTCTCACTCAGTATCTTGGTAAATTAGCCTGCGTAACTCTGTGTAGTCCTGCCAATCTGTCTCCATCTAAAAATATCTTTGTTTCTGAGTGTACCCAACTGTATGCTTGTCTATTAGCATCTCTGTGTACCCATATCAGTGAGTATCTATGCATCTGTCTCATCTTTCTAATCCCTCCCAATGTTTTTTTGTCATGGTGTATCTGTGTTGCTCTCTCTGTCACTGTCTCTGTCTGTCTTTTTGTCTCTGTCTGTCTGTCTGTCTGTCTGTCTCTCTCTCTCTCTCTCTCTCTCTCTCTCTCTCTCTCTCTCTCTCTCATCTGTCTGGTTCTGCCTGTGTATCTGTTTCAGTGTATCCTCTCTTTCTCTGAAAAGGGACTATGTATTTATATTTGTCCCTGTGTGTGTACATATGTGTGCACTCATCTCTATAGGTGTGTGTGCCCTGAGGGGTTCTACCTTTCCAAGGTGGTAGTGAGTGAGAAAGGGCTGACCTTAGAGTGGAGCCCAGATCAAGGGATGTGATTCTCCTACTCTGGTTGATAAAGTTACCAAGAATGTTCTCTGTCTTAGGAAAGGAGATGGTGTTGGGTGCAGAGGGGCTGCTGTTCTCTCTCTCTCTCTCTCTCTCTCTCTCTCTCTCTCTCTCTCTCTCTCTCTCTCTCTCTCTCTCTCTCTCTCTCTCTGTCTCTGTCTCTGTCTCTCCTCTCTACCTTTCCCTTGCACCCCCAGCTCCAGCCCAAGAGGTGTCTTGGATGAAGATTCCTCTTCAGTGTCTCTCTAACCTTTGGCAGAAGTGGCTTGAGGATTTCTTACAAGGCCACTAGCTCACTTCACTAGACTGCTCTGTGTGTGGAGGAAGCCTGAGGTTAAAGGAGACTGAGGGGATGTAGGAAGAATGGGGGAGGAAATGGGGGCTGTCCCTCTAGCTCCTGGCTGCAGAAATGGAGACAGCAGTGGCCAGTGCTGACTTTGCATTTCTAAGCCTTCTTTCTAACTTTAAAGATGACACTTGTAGGATTCCCTACTCTTCAGGCTCCTAATGCTCTAGTTAAGTGACATTATTCATGGTTCCCTAAATATACCTTATTCTTGCCTATCTCTGTGCCAGTCTGGCCAAATAGAAAGATTTGTAGTTAGAGAAATTTTGTTCAAACTCTAATTCTCTCACTTACTACCTGTGTGACCTGGATGAAGTTCTTTCCTTCTCTGGGTCCAGTTCTCTCCTCTGCTAAATAATGAAATGATCCCAGGTGATCTCTAAGGTCTCTCCCAGATCTTAATTTATGATACTTTGCTCATGTGTTCCCTTTATCTATAATGTTCTGTCGTGAGCCTCTTAGTACAAATCCATCCTATAAGGCCCACATCAAATGCTGCCTCTACTAGGAAGACTTCTCTGACCCCCTCACTTAGGAGAGACGTCTTCTTCCTCTGAAATCTCACAATACTTAGCTGGGACCTGCACCCACAGTGGAGTCTTGTGCATATGTGACTATCATGCTTGTGCGCTTCTCACTTCTCCTTCCATGTTATTTCTCTGAACTGAACCTGTAGGACCCTTTCCTGGTCCTGTACCTGTTCTTGTCCTGAGATTACATTTTCCTCCCTAGCCTTCCACAAGTAGGGTTTCTTGGATTTGGAAGTTTAAACTTTGAACTAGTAATTCTCCAATTCTTGGTTGATAGGTCATGGTGCTTGGACTATACCTTCTCACTTATACACCTCCCCTCCCACCTTTCTTATCTGTTAATTGCTTGGTAATAAATACCTGAATCACTGCTCTCTTTCCTACTCCTTCAAGTACAGTTTGTATTTATCTTCTACTGATCACAGTCTAGCTTGTTATATAGTCTAATAACATTAATTGGTTCTAAGAAAACATGATGTCAGCCACATAAGAACAGTGTTATAAATGGCCAATCAGTATCACAGTGGGGTCTCTCCCCAGCGTGGCAGGGGTTTGTTTAGAACCATATATGGGCTATTCCTGCCTTTTTTTTTCTCATCTCAGAATTGAAACTGTATAAGAACTTAGCCTAGATTTAAGTACCTTGGACAGAGCCTAGAATAAGGCTTGGCATGTAGTTTGCATATAGAAGACACCCAAGAAAGGCCAGTGGGATGAAGGAATATTTTGAATACCAAAACATATGAGTACCCATATGATACCATGTAAGAGTTATTAAAACTTAACTCTCCTTTCTCCCCTATCCCCCCATTCAGTGGCTTACCACTATTGCTGAAATTCCCACATTTCAAAGGTCTCTGGGGTTAAGGCATTGTGTATTTATTTAAATTTGCAAACTAGAGTATATGCACTCTAAGTACTTAAGTACTCTACTTAACTAAACTGCATGTTGCATCATGGCATAAGGGAACTAATAGTGGATTTGGAGCCAGAGGATCAAAGCTGAAATCCTGGTTCTGCAATTTTACTAGCAGTATGTGCTTAGACAAGTCACTTCATCTCTCTGGGCCTCACTTTCCTCTTCTTTCAAATGATGGAGTTGGTCTAGTTGACCTTGGAGGTACCTTCCAGCTTTAGTAAAGTTCTATTAGATTTCTTTGTTCTCTTTCCTTGCTGGTGAGGACACCATTAAGAGGCATGCTGCTAGCCATTTGCATGATCCAAAAGATTCATCTTTGGTTTTGTGGTTGTAGAAATATTGAATATTAACTGCTTCTTGTTTAGTCAGGAATTGACAGGGACCTTAGAGCCTTCCATGCCTCACACTCTAAAAGCCATCCCAGAAATCTCTATGATGCTGACCTAACTTATGAGAATATACAGTTATTTGCTTTGCTTGACTAAGCTTATTTGATGTAAGTGTAATATTTTCTTTACTGTGAGGGATAAGTGGCAAGAGAAAAAACAAATGATTTTCAATTGAAAACAATAATGTTTAAAAATTTTAAAAAATGTTCAGAAATGGTCTTTAGGGTTCTCACATCCCCTTAAGGTTACCCACCCCAACACAATGAGCTCTTGGTTTGGGGAAGGACAGGCAATGGGACTAGTATAGAGGGGGTCAAGTTTGCCACACCTGATATAGACTAGATGTTATTTCTAGTTCCTGAGGAGGCTACCCAAGCTCTCTAGAAGTCTTCACCAACAGTGATGGAGGCAACACTCTGAAGGCTTTAAGGAACTGGCCTTGCATAATCAGAATATCAGTGGATTTTTTCCTTGCTATTTCACTTCTTGATAGAAAGGATGAGGGGCTAAAATGGCCATAGAGTAGATGTAAGAAACATCCTCTCCTCACCATCTACCTATATAAAGTATCTCAAAAGGACAAAAAGCAAAATCAGACAAGGGAAATGGATTATCCATAGGGCACAGCATTGAAGGTAAGCCAGGTCTGGGCATTTCCATGCTATAAAAGGGTAAAATTACTCCTACCAAAGCATGAGCTGATCTCTCCTCCCTCACTCCACCTATGGCACCAGAGTCAGCTTGGGGAATAATCAACAACTTTAGCAAGGTTGCAGGATACAATATAAAAAAACACAAGTCATCAGCATTTCTAGATATCTCCAATGCATCGCAGCAGCAAGAATTAGAAAGAGAAATTCCATTTAAAATCACCCTAGACAATATAAAATACTTAGGAACCTATCTGCTGAGACAAACACAGGAACTATATGAACACAACTACAAAAGACTCTCCACACAATTAAAACTAGATCTAAACAATTGGAAAAACATCAATTGCTCATGTGTAAAATGAGCTAACATAATCCAAATGACAATCCCACCCAAATTAATTTACTCATTTAGTGCCATAGCCATTGAACTACCAAAATACTTTTTAATGAATTAGAAAAAACCATAACACAGTTCATTTGGAAGAACAAAATATCAAGGATATCCAGGGAAATCATGAAAAAAAATGCGAAGGAAGGAGGCCTTGCAGTCCCAGATCTCAAACTATACTATAAAGCAGTGGTCATCAAAACAATTTGGTACTGGCTAAGAGACAGAAAGGAGGATCAGTGGAATAGAGTAGGGGTAAGTGACCTCAGCAAGACAGTGTATGATAAGCCCAAAGATCCCAGCTTTCAGGACAAAAATCCACTATTTGATAAAAACTACTGGAAAAATTGGAAGACAGTATGGGAGAGATTAGGTTTAGATCAACATCTCACACCCTACACCAAGATAAACTCAGAATGGGTGAATGACTTGAATATAAAGAAGGAAACTAGAAGTAAATTAGGTGAACACAGAATAGTATATATGTCAGATATTTGGGAAAGGAAAGATTTTTAAAACCAAGCAAGAGCTAGAAACAATCACAAAATGTAAAATCAATAATTTTGCTTACATCAAATTAAAAAGTTTTTGTGCAAACAAAACCAACGCAACCAAAATTACAAGAGAATCAACAAATTGGGAAAAAATCTTCCTTACAAAAACCTCTGACAAAGGTCTAATTACTCAAATATATAATGACCTAAACCAGTTGTACAAAAAAATCAAGCCATTCTCCAATTGAAAAATGGGCAAGGGACATGAATAGGCAATTTTCAGTTAAAGAAATAAAAACTATTAATAAGCACATGAAAAAGTGTTCTAAATCTCTTATAATCAGAGAAATGCAAATCAAAACAACTTTGAGGTATCACCTCACACCTGGCAGATTGGCTAACATGACAGCAAGGGAAAGTAAGCTGGAGGGGGTGTGGCAAAGTTGGGACATTAATTCATTGCTGGTGGAGTTGTGAATTGATCCAACCATTCTGGAGGGCAATTTGAAACTATGCCCAAAAGGTGATAAAAGACTGTCTGCCCTTTGATCCAGTCATAGAACTGCTGGGTTTGTACCCCAAAGAGATAATAAGGAAAAAGACATGTACAAAAATATTCATAGCTGTTCTCGTGGCAAAAAATTGGAAAATGAGGGGATGCCCTTCAATTGGGGAATGGCTGAACAAATTGTGGTATATGTTGGTGATGGGATACTATTGTGCTCAAAGGAATAATAAAGTGGAGGAATTCCATGGGGACTGGAACAACCTCCAGGAAGTGATGCAGAGTGAGAGGAGCAGAACCAGGAGAACATTGTACACAGAGACTGACACACTGTGGTATAATCCAATGTAATGGACTTCTCCATTAGTGGCAATGTAGTGATCCTGAACAACTTGGAGGAATCCAAGAGAAAAACCACTATCCACATTCAGAGGAAACATTGTGGGAGTAACAACACCGAAGAAAACCAACTGCTTGAATACATGGGTCGAAGGGATATGGTTGGGGATATAGACTGTGAATGAAAATCCTGGTGCAAACAACAACATCAAAATAGGTTATGTAAAAGAAGGCATTTGGGAGTGTTTTGGAAAATCACATACCATGATTTTTCATTTGATCCCCCTGCCCTGGGGACTACAAAAATATTTTTTCCCTTTCTTCCCGTCTCTTTGAGACAACAGTATAGAGTATAAAGTATTCTGAACCCAGAGTCTGAAGATTTAGGTATAGGTGAGTTCTGTAAATATATTTTCTCTGTAACTTTGGGCAAGACACATAATCATATAAGGCCCCATTTTCCTCTTCTGGGGCTGGGTCTTCTGTGTACCTTGGAACTATGCCCAAAGCTTCCCCGTGTAAGCCTTCCTTTAAAGGATTCATGAGAAACATTTATGGAAGAGCTAAAATCATATATAGAAAGTGTTTGTTGCTCTAATGGCCTATATAAACAGGAATTATTATTGTTGACAGTCTCAGAGAAAGACTGAAAATACTTATAACTAGGCATACATAGAAAGCATTTCCCCTTCTCTTGCCCACTTCCATTCTCTCATTCCTCAATTCTAATATTACTGATAATTTTTTTTTGCATTTGTCTTGTTTAGTACAATAATAGTGTGGTTCATGAGTCCCATTTCACTTTTCCACTACTTCTTTGTTTTAAGAACCACCCAGGGTTCTTGGATTCCAGAAGTCTAGATCTTTTCATTCCTAAGAGAGTTTTGTCTGATCCCAAAAGCCTATATCTGTTCTCTTTCTGTTTGATGACATGGGAAACTTCTTGAGGCTAATTCTCTTGTTTCCTGGAATTATTTAAGAGTTCTAATCTTTCTCCTTGTCTTCTCCTTTAATTCTTTTAAGTTTTTCCCTCATGCTGGAGGGTGTTCCACTCTAATTCCTAGATGTCTAGCAGTACTTATAATATGTCTTTGTTAGTATTCATCATATTAGAGCTTCTTTTTTCCAGATCAGAGCTTGAAATCACCAGTAGTGGTCTGAGCAGTCCACTCTGGAGTTGGGGACCTCTTTATATGTGACAGATGTATGCAGCTATCAACTTCTATCAGCTTTTTTGTGGAGAGATTGATGATAAGGACATGTTTGGGTTCTTTTCACCTGTGCTGCAGGACAGACCCCGTTTTGGGGTTCTAGCTACAAGGTAAATTGGTCTGGGACTGACTCCTTATAAAAGGACTGAGAAACAAGATGGTTAAGATATAAGAAGTTTTGAGTGAGTTACCAGCAATAGGATAGAAGGGAAAACTTGGTGGTGAAAGAGTTGCCATGGGGCAAAAAGGAAGGGCATTGAGTGCTCAGTGACGATTTCAAACATGAGAGGGAAAACTTTCCCAAAGGGATTGTCCTAAGATTCAGAAGCACTAAGGGATGAGCTCTGACCCCAGCTCTGAAAATGTCCAGGTAATTTGTGGGAGATCTGTCTTTTAGGGAATTAAAAAAATTCTACTGTATGCAATGTCTTAGAAAAAATAAGAATGAGAGGGCTCTGTCTGGCACACACCAACACTTTATATTTGCCATAAAAATGTTTGCTCAATATGTAATGATTTGACAACAATATTATTGTTATGGAAACTGAATAAAAAAGCATCACATGCCAACCATATTACAATGAAAAACAGCAAAATATACATGAGATTTCTCAGGGAGACAAAATTACAACTAAATTCTAGAAAAGGAAAAGTAGAATACATGTAGGCCTTTTTAGACTTTCTTTGCACAAATATAGGCTGATGATTTAATTTGAACTCCACAGTCTAACATAGTACCTTACATGTACTTGATTTTCAATTATTGCAAGGCAATCAATGAATGACTTACTGACCCATACTGTCAGCTACAATAGACATACATCATCACTGGCATCATTCAAATTTTAATACTGATTAAAATGCTTATTATCACATTATGTTAAAACCACAGTGAACTCCATCGCCAATAAAGGGTACAGGAAAGAAATTATTCAAGAGCTTTGGATGCACATTTTAATAGCCTAGTCACTATTCTGTGTTGATTTAAGTAAGTTTTGATTAAAAACTCACTATTCTTTTGTGCTCAGCATGAAAGTGCAGGAAGATTCTATATGCTGCTTAATGAGTATCTGCTTAATATAAAATTCCTTGAATGTGGGACATCTCCATCTCTGTCCCTCTGGTAATGTACCTTAAAACCAACTGCAAAGGGATGGTCTTTAAATCATTAGGCACTGGTGCATAGAATGGTGGTGAAAGTTAATCTCACTAGCCATCTTGATTTAATTAAATATATACTATGCTTTTAGCAGCATCTTTTTTTGCATTTTCATTAGAAATTAATTGTAACAGTATTCATCAGAAATTTACTGAGCCATGTACATACTAACAGGGCTGCTTATATGTATTTCATTATTGTCGTAGACTCAGAGGCACTTATCTTTCAGCAAGGATAGCAGAGGAAAAAAATGACCAAAGGTGCCTCATTAAGGTTGGAGCCATGCTTGGGATGAAAATTTAGTTTGCCTAAAAATGCTATCATAATATCTAATACACTAATCATAATATATAAAAATAATATCATAATACGAACATCATTAAAACAGCATTTAAAACATAGATAGGCACTACATTGTAAAAAAATACAAAAGCTAAAAGATACCCTGGAATACAGGTTACTAAAGTTCACAAACCTGGTAATGAAATAAAATGATATTAATTAAAGAAAAAAAGTTTGAAATAGTATAAATGTGATTTAAAACAAAAATACCAGATAGTAATAAAACAAATTCTAGTCAAACATCCTATAATGAAACAATCTTTCCACACACACTACTTTGTCACTCCAAGAGCCCAAGACAGCCAACTTGCAACACTCTTTCTATGCCTGTTACAGCAAAACTTTTCCTCATCCACATCATGCTCTACCCGAGTGTCTACCCAAGCTTATACCAATGGAAAAACATCAAACAAATCCACAGAGCCATCACAAAACTTGAATATCATGGGCACGAAAACTCAAAATGTGTGCTAAGCACCTCCTTCACCATGACAATAAAAAACTTTGTTTCCAAGTGCGGCAGCATTTTTAGTGTATATTGCACTCCAGTAGCATGTAATAATTACATTAAAAGGCTTGAGCTCTACTGATTGATTACCCATTGTATCTGCCTGGTTGTACCGGCTTTGTTCTTTCACTCCTTGGTTTAATAATAACAATAACTAACACCTGACATTTTACCATTCAGCTTGGTCTTTCTTGGACCAAGGCTTTAGTATTTTCAAGTATTATAGAAAAGACAAGTAATTAACAAAGATGAAGCAAACTAAAGTATGCGTTATTCCTAGCCCAGTACCTCCTCATCTCTGCCAAGCTATTCAAGAATATAAATACACTAGAGAGGGGAATTTGCCTTAACTTCAGTACATACTATTCCTAGTACAGTTTTATAATTTTCACATATTCAGAAATACCACTGTCCTATAAATTTTGTCAGTGAGTGCTCTCATTTTCTCAGCAACAATCTTCTAAAGTTTTACCAAATGTGGGAAATCCTTTCAGCAGAAAACCAGTAAATCAAGGAATGCATGGAGAGACTAAAGACTTGGGTTGAAACGCCTGGGGCCACCCTTACTCTCTCCTCTTAAAACAAGATGCTAACTAAAGCCAGTATGGCTATTCTATGAAGAGCCTTGATGGAGTTTGTGAGGAGAGGAGGAAGGCAAGATCTTTGGGCCTGCCAGCCTACTGGCCTACTTGTTTGGAGACAAAGAGCATTACTTCAGTTAGGTTTGTTCCTTGTCCCTTTCCTGAACTATAGGATTGACTTCAACATCCAGCTGTTCACTCTCTCCCAGGAGAGTTGGTAAGTGTGTTTCTTTTTCTTCTCCCATTAAGGGATGAGCATGGGATACAAGGCTCAGCTGTTGTTATTGGGGAAATGATGGAATCCATCCCAGCTTGAGGTCCAACAGGAGGCTTCTGCCCTAGTTTGGGGGCCAGGGTTCTGAACTCTTGCTCTGTGTTAAGGTTACAGAAGGCTTTACACTGTGTTCTCATTTTCCTATCTTGCTGCAGTTTTATCCCCTAAATTGGTGTATTTATTGCCATATAATTGGGCAAAGTAATTTCTAATGATTGCCTTAATTTCTTCTTCATCAGAGGTGCTGTCCCCCTTTTCATCTTTAATGCTGTGAATTTGCCTTTCTTCCTTCCTTTTTTTAATTAGATTGACCAGTGCTTTGTCTATTTTGTTTGTTTTTTCAAAGTACCAGCTTCTTGTCTTATTTATTAAATCAATAGTTCTATCACTTTCGATTTTATTAATTTCTCCCTTAATTTTTAGGATTTCTAGTTTGGTTTTCTGCTGGGGGATTTTAATTTGATCGTTTTTGAGTTTTTTCATTTGCATTTCCAATTGATTGATCTCTGCTCTCCCTTGTTTGTTAATATAAGCATTCAGGGATATGAATTTACCTCTGATTACCGCTTTGGCTGCATCCCAAAAGGTTTGAAAGGATGTTTCGCCATTGTCATTTTCCTTGATGAAATTATTAATTGTTTCTATGATCTCTTCTCTAACTAAACGATTTTGGAGTATCATATTGTTTAATTTCCAATTGGTTTTAGATTTGGTTTTCCATGTACCATTACTAATCATTATTTTTATTGCCTTGTGATCTGAAAAGGCTGCATTCATTATTTCTGCTTTTCTGCATTTGTGTGCTATGTTTCTGTGACCTAATGTATGGTCAATTTTTGTGAATGTGCCATGTGGTGCTGAGAAGAAGGTGTATTCCTTTTTATCCCTATTTATTTTTCTCCATATGTCTATTAATTCTAATTTTTCTAAGATTTCATTCACTTCTTTTACCTCTTTCTTATTTATTTTTTGATTTGATTCATCTAAATTTGATAATGGTGGGTTTAAGTCTCCCACTAATATGGTTTTACTGTCTATTTCTTCCTTCAATTCTCCTAGTTTCTCCATTAGAAATTTGGGTGCTATATTATTTGGTGCATACATGTTGATTAATGATATTTCCTCATTGTCTAAAGTCCCTTTTAACAAAATATAGTTACCTTCCCTATCCCTTTTGATCAGGTCTATTTTTGCTTTGGCTTTATCAGATATCATGATTACCACTCCTGCCTTCTTTTTGTCAGTTGAGGCCCAGAAGGTCTTACTCCATCCTTTAATTCTGACCTTGTGGGTGTCAACCCACCTCATGTGTGTTTCTTGAAGATAACATATGGTAGGGTTTTTGATTCTAATCCATTCTGCTATTCGACTATGTTTTATGGGTGAGTTCATCCCATTCACGTTCAAAGTTATGATTGTCATTTGTGGACTCCCTGGCACTTTGATATCCTTCCCTAATTCTAACCTTTTCTTCTTCGGCTCTACCTTTTAGTCCAGTGATTTACTTTGAATCAGTCCCCCTTGTCCCCTCCCTTGATGTTTCCCTTTTTAGACCCTCCCTTTTTGTTCCCTCCCCTTCCCCCCTCTCTTTCCCTCACTTTTTGTTTTCCCTCTCCCTCTCCCCCCCTTGGTTTTCCCTTCTCACTACCCTTGTTGGGTAAGATAGAATTCAAGATCCCAATGGATCTGGATGTTTTTCCCTCTCAGAGTTGATTTCCCTGAGATTAAGGTTTAAGTAAAAAAACCCTCTCTTCCTCTCCTTCTTATAGGAGTTTTCTTCCTCTCCCCTTCCCATGTGAATCTTTGTGTGAGAAAGATTATTCTGTTTGGTCTTTCTTTACCCCCTATTTATACATTACATTTTCCCCACATGTTAGTATACATAGATTGATATAAATGTAGTCCTTATAGAAGAGAGTTTGAGTAAAAGAAGAAGATAACATTTTTCTCCTTTCCCCTTTCCTTAATATTTACCTTTTCAGGTATTCCTTGCTCTTTGTTTTTCGGTATCAAACTTTCCACAGAGCTCTGGTCTTTTCTTTGCAAAAAGCTGGAAATCTTCTATTTTGTTGAATGCCCATACTTTCCCTTGGAAGTATATAGTCAGTTTTGCTGGGTAGCTGATTCTTGGTTGAAGACCCAGCTCTCTTGCCTTTCTGAAGATCATGTTCCATGCCTTAAGATCATTCAGAGTAGAACTTGCAAGGTCTTGTGTGACCCTGATTGGCATTCCTTTATATCTAAATTGTCTGTTTCTGGCTTCCTGTAGGATTTTTTCTTTTGTTTGAGAGCTTTGGAATTTGGCAATTACATTCCTGGGAGTTGTCTTTTGGGGGTTTAGTGTAGAAGGTGTTCTGTGAGCTCTGTCAGTGGCTGTATTACCCCCTTGTTCTAGAATCTCTGGGCAATTTTCTTTGATTATATCTTGTATCACGATGCCGAGTTTGGTGTTTATTTCTGGCTTTTCTGGAAGTCCAATTATTCTTAAATTATCTCTTCTCCCTCTATTTTCCAGATCTATCACCTTGTCGGTGAGATATTTTATGTTCTCTTCTAATTTCTTGGTATTTTGGCTTTGCTTTATTAATTCTTGCTCTTTTACGCGATCGTTGTCTTCCAGTTGCCTGATTCTGGCCTTTAAAACCTGGTTTTCCTTTTCAGTTTAGTCACACCGGTTTTGTAGATGCGTGAATTTCTTTTGCATTATTTCCCACTTTTCCTCCCAGAAGGCTTCCATCTTTTTGGTCATTTCTGATTCAAATTCTTCATGGGTTTGTGGAGAGTTTCCATTTCATTTGGAAGGTTTCAGAGCATTTTCTTGTGTATCCTCTTCTATCTCCTCTGTATTTTGTATTTTGGCTCCGTAGAATGTGTCCAAAGTCACCCCTTTCTTCTTATTTTTCTTGGGATTTTGGGGCTTCTGTGCTTCTGTGGAGTTTTCCATCTCTGAATGGGGAGGATTAGCTTTTCTTATCTCTGTCTGGTGTTCAGAGGCTTTAGTCCTGGGCAGATTGTTGGTTTTATGAGCTTTCCCTGGGTTAAACTGAGTATGCCTTAAGGCAATGACTTTCACTGGAACTGGAATGGATGGGTCAGACCAGGGGGTCACACTCTCCCCCAACTCTCTCTGTTTCCCTGCTGCTAAGGTGCCCCCCTCGACCGGACTGGGTCGGGTTGCTTTCTGCAAGTTGCCTTCAGAATAGCTGGCTGTGAGGCAGTTTTGTTGGCCTTGAGGGTTGCTGTTGTTTCAGAGGGCCCTGCTCTCTGCGGCGGATGGGGCCGCGGCTTCCTGGAGCTCCGAGGGCAGTGACTTTCACTGAGACTTGGATAGCAGGATCCAGCTGGTGAGGCTGTCTTGCCCGCCCTGAGGGTTGCTGTTGTTTCAGACGACCCTGCTCTCTGAGGGGGGCAGGGCTGCGGCTTCCCGGAGCCTTGGACTCTGTGCTCCTACCCCTTAGGTCCGAGTGATCTCGGGTTCTGGCTTTTGAGGGGGGCTGTACCTTTTGATCCAGGTCCAGGTCCAGGAGGAGGATTCCCAGGGTCTGTGCTGTTGATCATTTTGAATTTCGGTGCCTTAGGAGCTTATAGTTTGAGATCGGTTGGGAAGGGTTTCCTGAGATCTGAACTTTAGCTTTCTCTTGACCGGAAGTCTCATATCTCTTTCATCATGTAGTCATTTCAATGTAGATGACCTAAGGGGAAAAAAGTATCTTCCTCTAGATGTGTCGTGCATATAGATGGATAGTTGAATATGGCACAAAGTTACACAGGGAGTAATTATTCGAACTCAAGTTCAAAGACAGGGCTCTTTTCATTCTAGCACACTGAGATACCCAGCCAGAACATTCAGGCCTCAGAAAATTTTGGGTTTTTTAATGTTCGAAATATTTTTAAGCTTGGCTTGTTTAGTCTATAACAGCTGAGTTTCTTTCTTCTTACCTAATAATTCCCTCATTTATCCCAGAGCTAGAAGCAATAAATTGGTCCATTTTTAAAAGCTCTTTTGCTTGTATTGTACATTTGGGAAACACTCTCATAAGGCCCTGCTGACCCTACACAAACCTGTGTCATTTAATCAATAGTTGCCTTTTCCCTAAAGGCCTAATGGTTGCCACTAGTGCCCTTTGTGATGGACCTTGTGGATAAAATGAATTCAGAAAACTTCAAGTTGATTCAGTCACATTTAGCCTATTAAAATCAATATAGTGACTCAGTCTTGTTTCTCTGGCTGTCTTCCTCTCCTGTTTTCCTCAGTCCATTAGTGTCATTTGTCCTCAGTTTTGGGGGACTCTCTTTCATTTTGTTTCTATTTTAATAGCATCTCTTTAAGGCCTTCCCCATTAGTCTTTGAGTTTTCCATTAATGGCAGAGTGCTGCTTCTTTGGATTGATTGGTAACAGCACTTGAAATGGTTCATTGTTGGTACTTGGGTAAACTACCAAGGACACTGGTGCCCTCTCAAATCCCTGTACACCAAGAGGCTGTGGTATGGGTTTAAAAACAGGCAGTGTTTTCTGATAGTAAGAACATTGCATTTAGGAGTCTTCTGACCTGGGTCAAGTTGCAACTCTGTCAATTACTAGCTATGTGACTCTGGTAAAATAATTTTCTCTCTCTGAGCTTCCCTAAAAAGTGGATAATAATTGCCTTATCTACCTTACAGGGTTCTTGAATCTAGGCTCTATAAGGCTAGTGACTATATCTTCTTTAAAAGTTTCATCTTCCCTCACCCTTCCTCTTTCCAACCTACTGCATGAGATCCAATGGCTTATCAAGTCTTGTTTTCTTGCATCCAGTGCCCCCTCTATAGCTGACAAGTAGTGTATGCTTTTTGATCAATTTTCTCTGTTCCTTTCTCTTCAATCATGTAGTTACCACCACTCTAGTTCTAGTCCTCATCAACTCTTAGCTGGACTACTGTAAAAACATCCTAATTGGTATCCATGAATCCATCCTTTCCCTTCAGAAAACCACCTTTTATATTACTTCCAAACTGATAATCCTAAAACATAGATCTGACCATGTTCCTCCCCTTCTCAAGAATCTATCTATCTATCTATCTCTCTATAAAGTAAACATTCTTTCCTCCATGTGCTAATAGCCACTATGACTGTTACAGTATATAGGATAGGGGAGAGAAATTCCCTCACCATCCTCTCACTGTACGTCTAAGGGAGAACTGGCAGAGTCCCAGGCAATAGGCTTAAAAGTAAAGAACAGAAATCTCAGTATTATCACAACAAAGTGCAAGATTACCTAGTACTTGTGGGACCACCCCCCTACCCTGTTAAAAATGACAACAATAGCAAGAATAGCTGGGAGTCATAGAGCTCTTAACATACATAGGTTTTTTTTTGGCATTTTTATCTATTTATTTAGTCAATTTAGAACATTATTCCTTGGTTACAAGAATCACATTCTTTCCCTCCCTTCCCTCCCCTATCCTTCCCACAGCTGAAGTACAGTTTCACTGGATATTACATGTGTCCTTGATCAGAACTGATTTTCATGTTGTTGATGTTTGCACTAGGATGTTCACCCAAAGTCTACATCCCCAGTCATATCCCCCTCAACCAATGTAATCAAGCAGCTGTTTTTCTTTGGTATTTCTACTCCCACCGTTTTTCCTCTGAAAGTGGATAATGTTTTTTCTTGTAGATTCCTCCAAGTTGTTCAGGATCACTGCATTGCCACTAATGGAGAAGTCCATTACATTTGATTGTACCACAGTGTATTCATCTCTGTGTACAATGTTTTCCTGGTTCTGCTCCTCTTTTTTGATCCCATTTCTTAGACTCAGACACAAACATTAATCATAGTCCCAAAATATTTATCAATAAATGGCAGGTTTCCTCCAGAAATTGATGTATTGTGAGAGGAACAGAACCAGATTATTTTCCTTTGCTGTCATGTTAGCCAATCTGCTAGGTGTGAGGTGATACATCAGAGTTGTTTTGATTTGCATCTCTCTGATTATGAGAGATTTAGAACACTTTTCATGTGCTTATTAATAGTTTTGATTTCTTTGTCTGAAAATTGTCTATTCATGTCCCTTGGCCATTTATCAATTGGAAAATTGCTTGATTTTTTGTACAGTTGTTTTAGCTCTTTATAAATTTGAGCAATTAGACCTTTTTCAGAGTTTTGTTTTATGAAGATTTTTTCCCCCAATTTGTTGCTTCCCTTCTAATTCTGGTTGCATTGGTTTTGTTTGTACTAACCTTTTTAAATTTGATGTAATCAAAATTTATTTTACATTTTGTGTTTTTTTTCTAACTTTCTTGGTCTTAAAATCTTTCCTTTCCCAAAGATCTGACATGTATATTATTCTGTGTTCACCCAATTTACTTAGAGTTTCCTTCTTTATATTCAAGTCATTCACTCATTCTTAGTTTATCTTGGTGTAAGGTGTGAGATGTTGGCCCAAAACCAAACTCTCCCAATGCTGTCTTCCAATTTTCTCAGCATTTTTTTTCATCAAATAATGAATTTTTGTCCTGAAAGCTGAGAACTTTGGTCTTATTATAGACTGTCTTGCTGTGGTCACTTACCCCAAGCCTGTTCCACTGATTCTCCTTTCTGTCTCTTAGCCAGTACCAAATTGTTTTGATGACCACTACTTTATAGTATAATTTGAGATCTGGGACTGCAAGGCCTCCTTCCTTCACAATGTTTTTCATGATTTCACTGGATATCCTTGATATTTTATTCTTCCAAATGAACTTTGTTATGTTTTTTTCTAATTCAGTAAAAAGTTTTTTGGTAGTTCAATGGGTATGGCACTAAATAAGCAAATTAATTTGGGTTGGATTATCATTTTTATTATGTTAGCTCGTTCTACTCATGAGCAATCAATGTTTTTCCAGTTGTTTAGATCTAGTTTTAATTGTGTGGAGAGTGTTTTGTAGTTGTGTTCATATAGTTCCTGTGTTTGTCTCGGCAGATAGGTTCCTAAGTATTTTATATTGTCTAGGGTGATTTTAAATGGAATTTCTCTTTCTAATTCTTGCTGCTGAGATGCATTGGAGATATCCAAAAATGCTTATAACTTATGTGGGTTTATATTGTAGCCTGCAACTTTGCTAAAGTTGTTGATTATTCCTCAAGCTTTTTAGGTAATTCTCTAGGATTCTTTAAGTAGACCGTCATGTCATCTGCAAAGAGTGATAGCTTGGTCTCCTCATTGCCTATTTTAATACCTTCAATTTCTTTTTCTTCTCTAATTGAAACAGTTAGGGTTTCTAGTACAATGTTAAATAATAGAGGTGATAATGGGCATCCTTCTTTCACTCCTGATCTTATGGGAAGGCTTCTAGTTTATCCCCATTGCAGATGATGTTTGCTGATGGTTTTAGATATATACTCTATTATAACCTTGTCTCATAGTTCTCTGAAAAAAACTGAGGTATTTTTGGAGAGGTCCCTCTCTCTACTCCTTCTCATTTCATGCTATTCCAATGGCTTCCACCACTTTTTACTTCTTTCTCCTAGTCTTAGAAGAAAAGTCACCCTTGTCCTTGCTAAGGCAAACCTTTTTATATGTGCAAGTGATTTTGTTCTATCCAATCTTCTTTAGCAAAAATTGCTAATCTTTATCCCTCTCAGTCTGCAGGCTTTTCCCCTACTGCCTACAAACTTACCCTTGTCTCCCCCATCCTCAAAAGATTCTCACTTGATCTATCCAGTCCTGTGAGCTATTATCGTAGATCTCTTCTCCTATGTCTAAATTCCTTCAGAAGGTCATCTCCAATATTGTTCCTTCCACTTCTTTTCTTCTCATTCTCTTTATTCTCTGAAGTCTGACTTCCAACCCATTGTTCAAGTAAAAATACTCTCTCCAAATTTACCAGTGATCTCCGAATTGCCAAGTTGAATGCCCTTTTCTCAATCCTTGTCTGCAGCCTTTGATGTTACTGAACACCCTCTACCCCTTGATGGACTCTTCCAGATATGTTGTAAAGTTCAAATGAGAAAATGGATATAAAGCATTTTGCAAACCTCAAAGCACTATATAAATGCCAGTTATATTATTATTATTAGCTTATAGTTAACACAATTGAAGTCTGGCAATGGCTTCATTTCCTGTGCCTTCTCCTTCATTTTTGCTGCATTCAAGCAACATATATGGACCAAAACATGGGTGTACTGGTATTTAACCACACATTTTTAAGCTTAATATGCATTATAAGCACTTTCTGAAGTCAAAACTATTCAAGCCATGATTTGTAGCTATTGTGATTTCTAAGGTGAAAATGCTTATGTAGAATATTTTCCAATTAGCATGAATACATTTGTTAGAGCTGGCTTCAACCCCTTCCTACTCTGCTCTTCATTTTGTTGACACTGATATCTCTTGGTTCTTTTCCTACCTGTCTACTCCTTTTCTTATTTCCATTTGAATTAATTGATTTAGTCAATTTAGAACATTATTCCTTGGTAACAATAATCACATTATTTCCCTCCCTCCCCTTCACCTACTCTTCCCACAGCCAACATGCAATTTTATTGGGTATTACTTGTGCCCTTGATCAGAACCTATTTCCATGTTTTTGTTTACACTAAGATGTTCATTTAGAGTCTAAATACCCAATCATAGCCCCTCGACCCATGTATTCAAACAGTTGTTTTTCTTCGGTATTTTTATTCCCACTGTGTTTCCTCTGGATGTGGATAGTGGTTTTCCTCATAGATTCCTCCAAGTTGTTCAGGGTCATTGCATTGCAACTAATGGAGAAGTCCATTACATTCTATTGTACCACAGTATATCCGTCACTGTGTACAGTGTTTTCCTGGTTCTGTTCCTCTCACTCTGCATCAATTCCTGGAGGTTGTTCCAGTCCCCATGTAATTCCTCCAGTGTATTATTCCTTTGAGCAAAATAGTATTTCATCACCAACATATACCACAATTTGTTCAGCCATTCCCCAATGGAAGGGCATCCCCTCATTTTCCAAATTTTTGCCACCACAAAGAATGCAGCTATGAATATTTTTGTACATGTCTTTTTCCTTATCTCTTTGCAGTACAAACCCAGCAGTGCTATTGCTGGATCAAAGGGCAGACAGTCTTTTATCGCCCTTTGGGCATAGTTCCAAATTGCCCTCCAGAATGATTGGATCAATTCACAACTCCACCAGCACTGGATTAATGTCCCAACTTTGCCACATCCCCTCCAGCTTTCATTACTTTCCATAGCTGTCATGTTAGCCAATTTGCTAGGTGTGAGGTGATACCTCAGAGTTCTTTTCATTTGCATCTCTCTGATTATGAGAGATTTAGAAAACTTTTTCATGTGCTTATTAACAGTTTTGATTTCTTTAACTGAAAATTGCCTATTCATGTCCCTTGCCCATTTATCAATTGGAGAATGGTTCGATTTTTTTGTACAATTGGTTTAGCTCTTTACAAATTTGAGTAATTAGACCTTTGTCAGAGGTTTTTGTAAGGAAGATTGTTTCCCAATTTGTTGTTTCCCTTCTAATTTTGGATGCATTTGTTTTGTTATTACAAAACCTTTTTAATTTGATACAATCAAAATTATTGATTTTACATTTTGTGATTTTTTCTAGCTCTTGCTTGGTTTTAAAGTCTTTCCTTTCCCAAAGATCTGACAAGTATACTATTCTATATTCGCCTAATTTGTTTATAGTTTCCTTCTTTATATTCAGGTCATTCACCCATTCTGAGTTAATCTTGGTGTAGGGTGTGAGATGTTGATCTAAACCTAATCTCTCCCATACTTTCTTCCAATTTTCCCAGCAGTTTTTATCAAATAGTGGGTTTTGGTCCCCAAAAGTGGGATCTTTGGGTTTATCATAGATGTCTTGCTGAGGTCACTTACCCCAAGTCTATTCCACTGATCCTCCTTTCTGTCTCTTAGCCAGTACCAATTTGTTTTGTTGACTGCTGCTTTATAATATAGTTTGCGATCTGATACTGCAATGCCTCCTTCCTTCGCATTTTTTTCATGATTTCCCTGGATATCCTTGATCTTTTGTTCTTCCAAATGAACTTTGTTATGGTTTTTTCTAATTCAATAAAAAATTTTTGGTAGTTCAATGGGTATGGCACTAAGTAAATTAATTTGGGTAGGATTGTCATTTTTATTATGTTAGCTCATCCCACCGATGAGCAATCAATGTTTTCCCAATTGTTTAGATCTAGTTTTAATTGTGTGGAGAGTGTTTTGTAGTTGTATTCGTATAGTTCCTGTGTTTGTCTCAGCAGATAGATTCCTAAGTATTTTATATTGTCTAGGTTAATTTTAAATGCAATTTCTCTTTCTAATTCTTGCTGCTGAAATGTGTTGGAGATATATAGAAATGCTGATGACTTATGCAAGGTTATTTTGTATCCTGCAACTTTGCTAAAATTGTTGATTGTTTCAACTAGTTTTTAGGTTGATTCTCTAGGATTCTTTAAGTAGACCGTCATGTCATCTGCAAAGAGTGATAGCTTGGTCTCCTCATTGCCTACTTTAATACCTTCAATTTCTTTTTCTACTCTAATTGCTACATCGAGTGTTTCTAGTATATTGTTAAATAATAGAAGTGATAATGGGCATCCTTGTTTCACTCCTGATCTTATTGGGAAGGCTTCTAGTTTATCCCCATTGCAGATGATGTTTGCTGATGGTTTTAGATATATGCTGTTTATTATTTTTAGGAAAGGCACTTCTATTCCTATACTTTCTAGTGTTTTCAATAGGAATGGGTGTTGTATTTTATCAAAGGCTTTTTCTGCATCTATTGAGATAATCATGTGATTTTTGTTGATTTGCTTGTTAATATGGTCAATTATGTAGATGGTTTTCCTAATATTGAACGATCCTTACATTCCTAGTATGAATCCTATCTGGTCATAGTGAATAACTCTCGTGATGACTTGCTGGAGTCTTTTTGCTAGTATCCTATTTAAAATTTTTGCATCTATATCCATTAAGGAGATTGGTCTATAGTTTTGTTTCTCCTTTTTTTTTTTATCTGCCTGGTTTTCGGATCAGTACCATGTTTGTGTCAAAAAATGAATTTGGTAGAATTCCTTCTTTGTTTATCCTGTCAAATAGTTTGTATAATATTGGGATTAATTGTTTTCTGAATTTTTGATAGAATTCTTTTGTGAATCTATCTGGACTTGGGGATTTTTCTTAGGGAGTTCTTTAATGACTTGTTCAATTTCTTTTTCTGATATGGGGTTGTTTAGGTAATTTATTTCTTCCTCTTTTAGTCTAGACAATTTATATTTTTGTAAGTATTCATTCAAATCACCTAGATTGCCATATTTGTTGCCATATAATTGGGCATAGTAGTTTTTAATGATTACCTTAATTTTCTCTTCATTAGAGGTGAGGTCTTCCTTTTCATCTTGGATATTGTCAATTTGGTTTTTTTCCTTCCTGTTTTTAATTAGACGGACTAGTACTTTGTCTGTTTTATTTGTTTTTTCAAAGTACCAGCTTCTAGTCTTATTTATTAAATCAATAGCTCCCCCTGTGTTCCATTCACTGTATAGAAGCTGTCTATTGTAATTTCTTTCTTCTTTTTCTGTTGTTTGCTCATATTCACCTCTTCTTTGCTCCCCATATTTTTCTGTGCTATTGCTCCTCTCATTTTTTTAGTTTTCAGGGCTTCTGTCAATCTCCCCTCTTGAAGCTTTGACAGAAGATCTCTCAGTGCAGTCTGTGGGGTAGAGCTGTTGGGGTTTGAGCTTCCCTGTCCTATGGATGCTTTTGATTGAATTAAATTCCAGCAGTCAATGAGGGAGGGGTGTGGAGCCTAGGATTCCCTGAGTTCTGAAGAATTTTGATGGGAGTAATTTCAGGTCTTTTCGGCTGGGTGTTCTCTGAGGCCAAAACCTTCTGGAAGGCTGGAGCAAATATGGAGGATCTCCACAGCTCTGGCGAGGCTGTCAGTTCTATTCTTCCTCTCCAGGTCCTTCCCTGCATTCTGTGTTCGACACTCTGAGCTTGGAAAAGCCCTGTCCGCAAGGTACACCCTCCAGACCAGCAGCTTTGCCCGCCCAGAGGTTCCGGCTGCCGCTGCAGGCTCAGTGCTCTCAGTGGGTGGGGGGAGGGATCCTGGAACCTTCCTTCTGCCTTCCCCTTAAACTCCAGTGTTCTCGCATTCCAGCTTTTGGGGGTGGGGTGTACCTTTTGAATTGAGTCCAGCAGGAGGGTTCCTTGGCTCTGTCTTGTTGTTAGGTTTGATTTTTCAGTCCCTTTGGAGCATTTGGTTTGTGATCGGTAAGGATGGGTATTCAGAGGTCTGAACTTCTGCTCCTTATAGGCCTCCATCTTGACACCTCCTTGTCCAGTCCTTTTCTGTTTCCTTTGCTTTCCAAGTCTTACCAGCTAATAGTGCATGAACACTTAACTATATGTTCTGGACCCTCTCCATTTCTTCCTCCATACTTCACTTGGTTACTTTCTCAGCTCCCATGGATTTAATTACTATCTCTTTGTAGATGATTTTCAGATTTCTTTGTAAAGCTCTAACCCTCTCTCCTGACCTCCAGTCTCATGTCTTCTACTTCCTATTGGACATCTCAGACTAGGTGTCTCAAAGATATCTTAAACTCAACATGTCCAAAATGGAACTCATTTTCTTTCCCCCTAAACTTTCTATTCTTAATTTCTTTATTACTGTTTAAAGAACCACCACCCTCTCAGGCCCCTAGGCTCTGTGTCAGTCTACGTTCCTAATTTCCTTCCTTCATCCTAATCAGTTGCCAAGTCAAATTGTTTTTACTTCATGGTGATATCTCCTATATTCATCCTTCTTTCCTCTGATACAGGTATAGGCTATGATCATGTCTGGACTATGGTTATAATCTACTAATCTACTGCCTCAATTCTCTCTTCTGTCCTGTTCATCCCTTACCCAATATCAAACTGATCCTCCAAAAGCAAAGAGCTATGACACTCCACTATTCAATGAATTAAGGACTCCCTATTGTCTCCAGGATCAAAAATAAATCCTCTGTTTGGCTTTTAAAGCCAATAATAACCCAGCTCTACCTCATGTTTCCAGTCTTCCTACATGTAATATTCTCCACTGCCATGTACTCTGTGATCCAGAAATACTGACCTCCTTGTTGTTCCTCATAAACAATATTATATCTTCTGACTTGGATATTTTTGCTGGCTATTCTCCATTCTGGGATCTCTCTCTTTCCTTATCTTAAACTCCTAGTTTCCCTGGCTGCCTTAAAGTCTCAGCTAACATCCTCTCTTCTAAAGGAAGCCTTTCCCAGGCTTTTTGAATCTTAGTGCTTTACCTTGGAGATTATCTCTAATTTACCCTGTATATATCCTTTCTGAGGGGCAGCTAGATGGTAAAGTGGTCAGAGTGCTTGGCCTGGAGTCAGGAACACCCTTCTTCTAGAGATCAAATCTGGCCTCAGACTTACTTGTTCTGTGACCCTGGACAGGTCACCTGGTACTGTTTACCTCTTTTTCCTCTTCTATAAAATGGGATGGAAAGGAAATGGTAAACCACTCCAGTATCTATGCAAGAAAACCCCAAATTGGGTCACAAATAGTTGGAAGTGACTGAAAAATAACTGAACAACAAAATGTGGCCCACTGAATGAACTGCTTACAGAGTATATAGATTAGGTGAGACTGGAGAGAATATTACCTGTTGACAGGAGAATAGTTCTAGAAGTAACCTCAGGACTCTAGGTCCTGTCACATTCATTAGAAGGCTTCAAGAACTGAGTTATCATCTTTAGTTATAATCCTTTGTAGGAAAATTATACTATTAACAAAAGGGTAATTCTAAGGCTACCCCAATGTTGATTCTTAATATACAAGTCTTGCTTTCTTCTTACATGGTACCTAACTAACAGTGAACCATAATGGAGAAAGTGTATTGGCTGATTCTTTTCAGAGAAGTGTCATATGGAGGATTTAAGTAGTAATGATATCTCAGAAATATGTAGTAGGTCTACTTCTCCCCTATTTCAGCAATGCCACTAGCTGGCTGAGCTCTAAAGTTATATCAGACTGGCTAGAGTTTATTTTTAATTGACCATATTCCCATCACTGGTGGCCTGGACAGTTCAAGCAGCCAATGAGAAGGTATTCAAGAATACTGGAATTCCTTTTTCTTCTGTCCTTTTGCTCCACAAGAAAGATGTCCTAGGCAGTGGTCTAAAAAGATAAATTATTTGGCCATTGCTGTTTTGGTAATCCCAGAGTAACAGTAGATACCAAAGCCTTATGCTACTGTTTAATGAGTCTTTTACTACCTCATGAGTAACTGGGGAAATTTGGAGTGAGTGTGAGGGTAAAGGAACATCTTTTAGGGATGTGAATGAAATGTCTAGGGGACCACCAGATTACTGAAGTCTCACCTAATAGGGACCACAGAATCATGTGTCTTAATTTGCCAGCATGGCAGGTGAGATTCCTGACTGGGAGGCATCAGTGATTACATGCCTAGTAGGGAGGGGAGAGAGGATAGTTAAGTTTTAATGACTCTCACATGGTATCATATGGGTAGTCATATGTTTTGGTCTTCATAATATTCATTCATTCATCCCACTGGCCTTTCTTGGGTGTCTACTATATGCAAAGCCTTATTGTAGGCACTGTCCAAGGTATATGACTCACTGTCCAATCAAAATTGGGGTAGGTGTAATGTCATGGGCAAAATAAGGGACAGGAGAATTGGGAAGAAGTTCTTTGCCATTTTTTGAGCTTGTGAACGGAGCTCTCTTGCTGTAAATCCATGGCTTAGCTACGTAAGCCATCTCTGGCAAGTGGTACAGAAGAGGGCAGGTCACTGGTTAGGGACCATGCTGGGTTAGAAATCTGGGAACTCAGCCTCTTGGGCTTCAGTCCCTTCTTGAACTCAAGCCCACTCTTTGGTTAGCCTTAATTTGTCTGACCCAACTCTGTGGTTAGCTGGGCCAATGGGGAATATAGGACCTGATGAAACATGTGGCTAAGAACTTTGAGTTAGTCATGCTGGAAAATTTTTCTTTCTCTATTTCTTTCAATTTCCTAATTAATACTTAAAATTTAGTACAAAGTCTCCAAGATTAATTTTTTATTTATAACAGTTGTCTGTAATTCCAAATGCAGCAATAGTCCTTAATGTTCTTATAAATCCAAATATTCTCATAAATAATTTTGAGCCAGTGATAGAATAGGGTGGATAGATTGAATATGGTCAAACATGAAGAGCCTTGAAAGACAAGCAATGGAATTTATATTTGATGTGATTGGTTCTAAAGGTTCTTGAGGGAGGGAGCGATATAATCAAGGGGATGTTCCAATAAATTAGAGAGTGGAATTACACAGATATTTTCTGGTCACAGTAGCTAGCCAGAAAATATCTGGGTAAGTTGCCAATGATTAGCATAGATCCTGGCAAGTGTGAATGCAGTTTGTTCGTTCGTTCGTTCGTTCCTTCCTTCCTTCCTTCCTTCCTTCCTTCCTTCTTTCCTTCCTTCCTTCCTTCCTTCCTTCCTTCCTTCCTTCCTTCCTTCCTTCCTTCCTTCCTTCCTTCCTTCCTTCCTTCCTTCCTTCCTTCCTTCCTTCCTTCCTTCCTTCCTTCCTTCCTTCCTTCCTTCCTTCCTTCCTTCCTTCCTTCCTTCCTTCCTTCCTCCCTCCCTCCCTCCCCTCCTTCCTTTCTTTCCTACACAATGGAAGTGCATTAGCAGAGAGCCGGGTCTTGCAATTTGAGAGCTGGCAGAATGAAACAGTTCAAATGAGCTTGAAAGCTAGAGGATCAGGGGTGAGGATGGGATATGTTTAACCCCAGCAACTCCTCTAAATTCTAAAGTCTAGGGGGCAGCTGGGTAGCTCAGTGGATTGAGAGCCAAGCCTAGAGACGGGAGGTCCTAGGTTCAAATCTGGCCTCAGACACTTCCCAGCTGTGTGACCCTGGGCAAGTCACTTGACCCCCATTGCCTAGCCCTTACCTTTCTTCTGCCTTGGAGCCAATACACAGTATTGACTCCAAGATGGAAGGTGAGGGTTTAAAAAAATTCTAAAGTCTAGTCAGATTTCAGCAGTGATCCCATCCTGGATAACTTCTTCCTTTGAAGTGAAAGGATTGTTCTTTCTCTGGAAAAACACTCCAAGTCTCAGTTGCTGGAGGCCTCCCACCTCCAGACAGTTCAAGGATGGCAGAGCACCTGACTCATGACAAAGTATTCCTTTCCAGATTAATTCAGGAAGCGGGAGCAGGAATAACAACCAGGAGGTGCTTTAGTCCTTTTGGTTCCCTCAGGAGCAAATTACCCTATGAAGAGAAGGAAGCTGTTAGCCAACATTTCGTTTGGCTCTTTTCAGCCAGCCACATATGAAAGTGATGCCAAATGGAACAACTTAGGAATTTGAAAAGGCAGGAGACAAAAGCTGTTTTTTGGAATAGAGAGTGGCAAAATATGGCAGGGCCATATAACTAAGATGGAAAAAGAAATGGAACTACTGAATTTGTTTGCTAACTCTAAGTCATGGGAAGTTTGCTATGAAAACCAAGTGCATTTTTTTCCATTCTTCTTCTTCTTTTTTTTAATTTTATAGTATTTTATTTGATCATTTCCATGCATTATTCATTAAAGACAAAGATCATTTTCTTTTCCTCCCCCCTACCCCCCGTAGCCGACGCATGATTCCACTGGGTATCACATGTGTTCTTGATTTGAACCCATTGCCATGTTGTTAATATTTGCATTAGAGTGTTTGTTTAGAGTCTCTCCTCTGTCATGTCCCCTCAGCCACTGTAGTCAGGCAGTTGCTTTTCCTTGGTGTTTTTACTCCCACCGTTTGTCCTCTGCTTGTGGATAGTGTTTTTCCTCGTAGATCCCTGCAGAATGTTCAGGGACATTACACCGCCACTAACGGAGAAGTCCATTACGTTCGATTATACCACAGTGTGTTTGTCTCTGTGTACAATGTTCTCCTGGTTCTGCTCCTCTCGCTCTGCATCACTTCCTGGAGGTTGTTCCAGTCTCCATGGAATTCCTCCACTTTATTATTCCTTTTAGCACAATAGTATTCCATCACCAACATATACCACAATTTGTTCAGCCATTCCCCAATTGATGGGCATCCCCTTGTTTTCCAATTTTTGGCCACCACAAAGAGCGCAGCTATGAATATTTTTGTACAAGTCTTTTTGTCCATTATCTCTTTGGGGTACAGACCCAGCAGTGCTATGGCTGGGTCAAAGGGTAGATATTCTTTTGTCGCCCTTTGGGCATAGTTCCAAATTGCCCTCCAGAATGGTTGGATCAGTTCACAACTCCACCAGCAGTGAATTAATGTCCCTATTTTGCCACATCCCCTCCAGCATTCATTACTTTCCTTTGCTGTTATGTTAGCCAATCTGCTAGGTGTGAGGTGATACCTCAGAGTTATTTTGATTTGCATCTCTCTGATTATAAGAGATTTAGAACACTTCTTCATGTGCTTATTAATAGTTTTGATTTCTTTTCCATTCTTCTATACTCAGATCTGGGGTTTGATCAGTGTGTATAATCCTTTCATGGGATACAGGTGGCAACCGCATTCCTACTTGAGCAATGGCCTTTGAGAGATGCTATAGCCAAAAGATGAATCACCTTGCTTGTGGTCAACCTAATACTAAGCTTATTTGAATAATCTGGCCATAGGAAGAAGGACAAAATGTTGTTTTTAATTTAGAAGGGGAGCAACTGCTTGACTACAGGGTTGGAGGAGATAAGACTGAGGAGAGACTCTAAATGAACACTATAATGCAAATTCCAACAACAGGGAAATGGGTTTGAGTCAGGAACACATGTGATAACCAGTAGAATCATGCGTCGGCTATGGGAGAGGGAAAGGCAGGGGTGGGGGTGGGGGGGGGAGGGGAGGAAAAGAAAATGATCTTTGTTTCCAGTGAATAATGTATGAAAACGACCAAATAAAATAATGTTTTAAAAAAAATTTAGAAGGGGAGATGATAGTAGTCCTTTGCTCTGGGCTAATCATTCCATGATGGGGATGCTATGTTTCATTCCAGGAGTGTTCCATTGTAAGGAGATGAACACATCTGAGTGTATCCAAAAGAGGACAACCAGATCAGCAAGAGGTCTAGAAAACATATTATGAGTTTAAGAGAATTTAAATGGGATATTTATTATGGAAAAGAAAATATTTGACAGTGGTATCATAGTAGGGGCCCCCAAGAAATTAAGGGCCATCACATATGAGCCGATTTAGTAGATTTATTCTATATAGTTTGGGAATGCAGAATGAGAGCCAATGGCTTGAAGTGGTCACTGTAGTTTCCACCATAATATAATGAAGTCCTTTCTAATCATTAGAGCTGCCCTGCAAAGGAATGAGCCATCACACAAGCTAGTGAGTTCCCACATTGCTGTTGGATCTAGGAATCATGTGCTTGAATAACAATTCTTTGATTGAAGACCTCAAGTGATGTGTGTGTGTGTGTGTGTGTGTGTGTGTGTGTGTGTGTGTGTAAGAGAGAGAGAGAGAGAGAGAGAGAGAGAGAGAGAGAGAGAGAGAGAGAGAGAGAGAGAGAGAGAGAGACAGAGAGGAGAGAGAGAGAGAGAGAGAGAGAGAGAGAGAGAGAGAGAGAGAGAGAGAGAGAGAGAGAGAGAGAGAGAGAGAGAGAGAGAGACTGTGTTGGGGGTAAGGAACAGACCTCTTTCTTCTTGTGACAGTTCGCCCCACTTGGAGATAGCTCTGTTTATTTGTAACTTTTTGTGTATATCTAACTTTACACCCTCTACAAATTATCCCTAGTTTTTTATTTTAGGGTCAAGCAGCAGAGACTATTCCCTTTTCCATTTGCTATCACTTCAAATTCTTGAAAATTGCCCTGCCTGTTCCCTACCTACCTCAAGTCTTCTGATCTACAGGTCTTTCAACTGATGTGCTGCCCTGCCTTGCCCTGCCCTGCCCTGCTCTGCCCTGCCCTGCCCTGCCCTCTACTGCCAGAAAGGTAAACTTATTCACTCAAAGGTTTTAAGAACTTA
Organism: Monodelphis domestica; assembly: GCF_027887165.1. NCBI lineage: Eukaryota > Metazoa > Chordata > Mammalia > Didelphimorphia > Didelphidae > Monodelphis > Monodelphis domestica. Next base: position 28,496,951 of record NC_077235.1, read on the forward strand.
AAGTGCCCTTTCCAGGGTTTTACATTAATAAAAAACAAATAAACAAACCCCCTACCTTCTTCCAATCAATACTGTGTATTGGTTCCAAGGCAGAAGAGTTATAAGGGCTCGCGCAGGGTCACACAGCCAGGAAGTGTCCGAAGGCTAATGTGAACCCAGGACCTCCTGTCTGTAGGCCTGGCTCTCAATTCACTGAGCCACCCAGCTGCCCCTGGCTTTTATATTTTTAATTTATTTATTTACATTTCTAAAAAGAGATGGAGCAATATTATACTCCAAAGGAATGAACTCTTAATGGTGGAATTTCAGGCATCTGTAGAGGAGATAACTGGGAACAAAATGGTCTTACTGGGACCTCTCAAGTCCTGCTGCTTAAGTGACTCCCTTTGTGTGAGGCTAATTCTGTTCCCCATGCTAAGGGAAAAATGATTGCTAACAATCAATCAAAAAGTTTTGGTCTGAAAATCAAGAATGAATCCATCATTGCTTTGTTCAGAGTTATGAGTAGAAGGGACAAACACCTAGTTAAAGCCTATATTTTCACAGAAAAGAAAGCTGAGGCCTAGAGGTTTTGAGTTCCTCACTCAAAGGCGTACTGCTTATTACTGTAGTAGTCAGGAGCTGACTCCTGTGTCCTTTCCCCTACATCAGACTATTGAAAACTGTTACTTTCATCTGCAAACTTCCTTACTTGTGGTTGGAAAATTCTAATTTGAGCTCAGTAAATAGTAGTCCAGCAATCATGGAAATCCACTCAAATCTACAAACATTTTTGAGTTCCTACTTTGTTACAGTACATATAAAATACGAACAGTTTCTACCCTCAAGGAGTTTGCTTAGAGTTTAGAACAACAACATGGCCTTATGTAAATATATACTGGGTGCTTTAAGGAAGAGTGAGAACACTGATGACTAGGCAGGGAGGGTTAGGGTTAGGAAGCCTACACAAAGCAGTTGGCCCATAAACTGAATCTGGAAAGAAGAGGAGGGAGGCAGGTTGTGTCTGGGAACAGAAATTTTCTTGAGACAAATTAAGAGAACTCTAAGTGCTCAAGGTTTCTCTTCCCTCCCCTTAGAGAGGAGCTCACTTTCTCTTTCCCATCTAACCTATAAAATAGTCCATTGCCAAAAGCTATTAAAATGCTGCTGACTGAGTATAAGCACTCTGGGCATGTGGGGACCTTATATGGTGAACTGTCATGTACATTGGGCCATAAGTCACTGCTTAAAATCTTTGTGCCCTTGAAATGTCTGGCTCATGTTTTCCCCAAATAAAGATAATACTGTAATTAAAACAAATGAAGAAAGAAAACTCATCATACCTACAGAATGGTGTATGAATGAATTTAAAAAAAACCCAGAGATTTAGGCAGATTTTTCAAAGAACTAAGCAAAATATCCAAATCTCATTCCAAAGAGAGGTCAAATTATTTGATGCTTTAATTTTTCAATATTCCATTAAAGTTGAAATATGAAATGGAACTGCATGATCAAGGAAACTGTGGAGACCAACTAAGAGACAAAATCAGAATTGGCTTTGAGAAATGCAATTTCAGTGTGGAGACTATGAAACTCCCTGCTAGCAGAACCACCTGTTGAAATTTGTTAATACTATTAGTGTTACCGATAATTGCCAAGTTTCTTAGCAAAACCTCCCGATCCTTCATTTGTCTTTCTGTTACAAAGAACACAGATTTAAGAGTAAAGCAATCAGATCCTTTCCTCATTCTCAGTGTATCTGTTATATTCACAGTCACTGATGCTTTAGGTGTTTGATAGTTGTTCCTATACATCCCTAGTGCAAACTCTAACTTTCCTCATCTCACAGTGGTATGCTGTGTGCCAACATTTACAACACTCTTTCTATGGTAATATCTACACCATCTCAGATGACAGTTGATTTTCTTGGTATTAATGGGGCCAACGTTGGAGGAGGTTGGAGACCTATAGGATTTACTTACCTTTGTTTTTTACATAGCTCTGGGCTCATGGTTACCTTAGTCAATTCATTCATGAACATTGATAGTGAGAGGGTAACAGTGCACTCTCATCTTCATTTTTACTGATAGTGGGTTGGTAGCTCTCTCTTTTTAAAAAACCCTTATCTTCTGTCATAGAATCAATAGGAAGTATCATTCTTAAGGCAGAAGAGCGGTAAGGGCTAGGCAATGGGAGTTAAGTGGCTTGCCCAGGATCACACAGCTAGAAAGTGTCTGAGGCCAGAGTTGAACCCAGGATTCCCTATCTTCAGGTCTGACTCTTATCTACTAAGCCACTTAGCTGTCCTGATCATAGTATTTTTCAAACACCACTAGCCTTTGCCTTGTTACTTGATCTATGTACTATTTTTCTTTTTAAATACTGGTTATTTTCTATAGGTTTCACTTTTATCCATTTGTACAATCAATCTATGAAAATTTCAGTTCTGTGGAGATTTTCTTTTCTGGCTTAGCTTTCATAACTATTCTTCTTGGCTTTGGTAACTCAATTTAGGCTGCTTCAAATTTACATTTATATGCCTCAGAAGGAACAACATGGAAACAACCACAGTGTTCAGTGTCTAGCTGTTTCCTAAGTGACCAGGTGAGAACATTAGAACAACAAATGATTCTCTTCAGATAAAGATATGCCATATCTAAAAGGGCATTGGCCCAAATGGGCTAAGATGTGGGCATTAAAGCAAAAGAACAGGCAAAGAGTGGGGACTCATGACTTGTTTGGATTCTAATTGGATCTTTTGCCATTTTAAAACAAAGTCCAGAATTTAAATTGTTTTCACCCTTAATCTAAAATCATATCCTTATAGAATCTAAGAGCTGGATGAGAACATAGGATACAGTAGTTAACCTCTTTTTTTAAGAGAAGGTAAACTGAGATATTGCTATTATTAAACAAGCAAGGTAGTACTTGTGTTTTTTTCAGGTGTGCTTGCAACTGAGTCAGTGTGTTGTGGCATTTAAAAGAGTGGTTGTCATAAACTGTAAGAGTTAAAATGGTTGAGGTATAAATTGTGATAGATATAAGAGTGGGTGAGTAAATTGTGACTGCAGAAAATATGTTTTTACTGCAGTGTCTTGTTTTAAATCAAATATAAGGTGGTCACCAGGGAAATATTCCCAATTATGAATATACCTAAGTCAACTGGGTTTTATAGAGAATTTAATTAATAATACAATGAGGAATTAAAGAAAGAGAGGAGGAGAGAGAAAAGGAATTAATGAGAAAAGAATAGGCCGGCCCAGGGCAGCCCTGGTCAACCCAGGCCTAAGCCTTAAGAGAGAAACCAGTCAGTCCTTAATCACTCACCACAAGATTTGTCTAAGCAAGGATATAGACACCAGTTCAGCCAGCCATCCTTCTCCAAAGAGAGATTCTTCTGACTGTCTTCAAGAGACTTTTTCTTTTCCTTATATAGGGAATTTTTTCCTTTGTCACCTCCCTTAAATTCTTACATCTACCAATCACTGTAGACGTTTTCCAAAGGACAGCCCATTCTGAATTCACAGCTGAGTAGATTAATCCTTTTAGTAATCCAGCCCTGAGTAGGTTAGAATCTCTGAGTAATTTTCTCACCTTTTTGTCCTGGCAAGTTTACAAGTTGCCTGACCTTTAATAGGTACTTAGCACCCCTTTGTATTAATTCTAAAAATAGGCATGGCTTAAAGAACTTTTTGCCTCATTATAAGTATGGGTTTAAGTACTTTCATTGTTTAGCAAGGAGTTTTCTCCCCTAAAGCAGTCTTAAGTACCGGTGGAGTAGAGGTCTTCCTATTTCTGATCTTAGTAGAGTTCTCACTATCCAAATGGGGAATGTTCCCAGTAGGGAATTGTTCCAATGGAGAATTCCCCAATGGGGAAATTTTTAACATTCACAAGTCTGAGAAATTTCAAGATTCACAGTTTTTACATTCTTCCCTAGTTCATGTGAAGTACTTATATATGTGCAAATCTCTGTGGTAGAAACTGGGGAAGAACAAAGGGAAATAATGTGTGGTCCCACCATCAGAGAATGGACCACATGCCACATCCATTAATATACTGTAATGATGACATAACTGAGTAATTGTAAAGCCTAAAATATGATAATAGTAGTTCAAATTTTGAGGAAGGAAAAGTCACTTGTGGTGGGAGTGATGAGATGAGAAGGGATTTCTTGGCAGAGGTGGGACTTGAGCTGAGTTTTGAAGGAAGCCATAGATTCTCTGAGGTAGAGGTGAGGAAGTGCATTTTAGGCATGGAGGCCGGCTTGTGCTAATGCATGGGGTTGAAAGGGGATGTTAGGTATGGTGAATTGTAGGCAGGCAGAATACACGGAGAGCAGTGCAAAAATAGGCTTGCAAAGATCTATATATATGCAAGCCAGATTGTGAAAGGACCTAAAAACCATACCAAGATGTTCCTTTTATAATCTTGAAAGCAACAAGGAGCCACTATAGTTTCTTGAGTAGGTGACTGACAAGAAGATACTTGTGCTTTAGGAATATAGTTTGGCATCTGTGTGAAGGATAGATTGAAGGAAGAGAGACTGGAGGCAGTGAATCCAATTAGGAGGTTGTGAGAAGAGTCCAAGGGCAAGGTGATGAAGGGTGGTGACTCTGTGAGAAGAAAAAAAGAAAGCAGACGTAAAATATATTGTGGAAATAGAATTGAAAAGACTTGGTAAGAAGTGGAGGATAGAGAGAGAATAAGCATTTATATAGCCTCTATCATGTACCAGACTAGGTACTCTACATATTTTATCTTGTTTGATCCAAACAACAACCCTGAGAAGTAGGTGCTGCCATTATCCCTATTTTATAGGTGAGGAAACTGAGGCAAGTAAAGGTTGAATAAATTACTTGCCCGAGGTCACATAACTAGTTCTCAACTGAAGGCCCAGGATTCTGCTGACCCAACTGGATTTTTGTGAAATTTGAGTGAAATGAATGAAGAAAAAGTATTTATGAAGCGCTTGCTATATCTAGGCATTCTGGCAAGTGTTGGCTCTGCTTTAAAGAAGCTTATGTTTTAAAATGGAAAGATGTCACAAGTAGTAGAGAGATGGGAATGGGTAGGGAGAGGGAATGAATGCAGATGGTAAGATGGATAGGATGGCTATGATAGGTGGATAGCTCACATAGATGCGAAAGTGGAGCATGATATAGTGTCTCGGGCCAGGTTTATAGATAGAGGGCTAAGCATTAGTTTGCACTGTTATCCATCAAGCACCAGGAATTGATTAGACACTGACTGTATGCCAGGAACCATACTAAGTACTAGTGGTATAAAGCAAAATCAAAACTGATGCTTCTTTAGAAGCTTCTGTTTTCATATAAGAACATAATGGCTGAGGCAATATTTCTTTTTTTTTTAAACCTTACTTTCTGTCTTAGAATGGCAGAAGAGTGGTAAGGGCTAGGCATTTGGAGTTAAGTGACTTACCCCGGGTCACAAAGCTAGAAAGTATCTGAGGCTAGGTTTGAACCCAGGACCTCCCATCTCTAGGCAATCCACTGAGCTACCTACTTGTCCCCCTGCCAAGTCTATATTTCCAGAGTAAGATGGAAAGTAGCTTGAGGGGAGGAGGATCAACAGCTGGTGGAACCATTGAAGACTTCCTGCAGGAAGTGCCATTTGAGCTGTTTTAAAGGAAGCCAGTGGTTCTGTGAACCAGAGGTGAGAAAGGAGAGCAAAGGGGACAACCAGTGCAAAGACATGGCAAAGAGAGATGGAGCATCATGTGAAGAACAGAATGTTCCAGTATGGCTGGACTGCAGAATCTATGGAGAGGAATAATATGTTAAAAGGGGGAAAAGCTAGTTGGTGGAGAGCTTTTGATGCTGAACTTAGTAGTTTATATTATTTTCTATTATATTAAGGTTATCTTATTTTGTAGCTTCTCTGCCTTTTGGGATCCTGATTTTATTATTCAGTAGATTAGTCATCTCTCACAGCCATATGTCATTGGCACATCGATTAATCTGAGTATCTCTGCTTTTATGCTAGTTATTCCTAGAACAAGGAGTTTAAAATGAATTTTAAAACTCTCCCTGTGCAGCTCCCTTTCAAGTTGACATTGACCCATTATTTGGTATTTTGGGGAGCCAAATTATGAAACCAGCTCTCTTAACTGTGCTAACAGCTAGCCCCCATTTCACCATTATTTTCTGCAAGAACAGCATAAGATCCTTTGTCATATTCTTTGTTAATACCTAAGTCAACCATCTCTTTCTCTTTTCTACTGGTTCAGCTAACTTATCATAAAAAAGGAAATGAAGTTAGTCTTTCATGGCCTGTCCTTGTCTAAGCCATATTCATCTTTTGTGATCCATTACCTTCTCTACAACAAAAAACAAAAAAGCATTCTCTGACTGTTCCTTCAGTCCAATGAGGTACAATTTGCTAGGAATTGAAATTAACCTTATTGGCAAGGTGCTTGCGATCTCTCTTCTCTTCCTTTTTTTGAAAATATGAACATGTGCCTTCTTGAGCTTACTTAGGCTCAAAGATCAGTGACAGTGGCTCAGCAATCACCCCACCAATTTTTCTTCAGCGCCTTAGCATTAGCTTATCTGGGACAGGTGACTTTTAATTCATCAAGGGCAGCGAGGTGTTCTGTTACCATCTTCTCTCTTTACTTAGGCATCAATTCTTTATTAGACATTTTGGTTCTTTCCTTTCTATTTTCATTGGCAGAAAAACAAAAGCAAAGTCTTTGAATTTTGTAAAGAATTGAGCAGCTTCTCTCTGTCATCAGTTATGATCTCTGCCACTGGAGCACTAGTCCTACCTTTAATTGGATCATTTTCTTTTTCCAACATATCTCTAAAGTAAAAAATATTTTTTGTTGTTGTTCTTAGCTTTGCTCACCAGTCTCAGTTCACCCTGAGCTTTACTACTCCTGACACTATGCTTACAGAAAAAAAATAAAGAGCATAAACTATAAGATTTTCCCTATTCTTCCCACTTGCTAGAAGTAAAATCTTCATTCCCTCTTGCTGGTAGTAACCTCTAGAGCCTTACAGAGACAAAGAAAGAGTTGTCACTCTCTTCACCTTCTTGATAGTCATGCCCAACTTTCTTCTGTTTCCATTCCAACTAAACCCTCACCCTGTTTGACCAACTTACCCTCTCTTTTCTTCTCTGACTTCTTCCTTCTCTTCAAGTTCTCCTTTAGCTTGATTTTTTTCTTTCTATCTTTCCTTTTCCTTTTTAAAAAAAATCCTTATCTTCTTGCTTAGAATCAATACTACTATATATTGGTTCCAAGGCAGAAGAGTGATGAGCTTTGCAATTGGAGTTAAGTGATTTGCCCAGGGTCACACAGCTAAGATGTGTATGAGTCCAAATTTGAACCCAGGACCTCCCATCTCCAAGCCTGGCTCTCTAGCCACTAAGCCACCTAGCTGCCCCCTTCCTTCTCTTTCTTAAGAAATGTCTTGGATTAAATTCTTTCTTTCCTCTTCCTGAAGTGCTCCCCACATTTTCCTTCCCAACACAAATCTTGCACTTTCTTCACAATTCCAAAACCTTCCAAGTCACTTTCAGAATTCCTTCTTCTCCTTTAGCTTGTGTCTTTTTCTTGCTACTTCTCTTACATGAAATGAGATGAGACTGGAAAGATAGGATGCCATATAATAGGGAAGCCTTGAATGCCAGTCTAATAACTGCCATTCATTTAGTGCATAATTACATCTGTCAGCTATCAATTTATTTAAACTGCTTAGGATATTCATTACATGCTGATCACCAAATCCAGTGGCCTTTAACCAATCCTCCTTGACCTTCCTCCAGCATTTGACCCTGTTTAACACTTTTTTCTATTCAATACTTTCTCTGGAGATAATCAGTCTTTCAACTGTCCTTTCCAATTCTAATATTTCATTCATTAGAGCCTCATCTTTTCCCCTCCTCTTTCCTGCCAATTTTGCTCCAATAGTTTTATCCTCTTTTTTTCCTTCTATTCTCTTTCCCTTGGAAATATCATTCCCTTACCTAACTTTAGCTACCATCTTTATTCAGATGACCCCTAAATCTATATCTCCAGTCCTGGCCTTTTTGAGTCCCACAACCATATCTCCATCTGCCTGCAAGATATCCTCACATGTCTGGCAGGCACCTCAAACCCAACATGTCAAAAAATGAGCTCATTTTCTTTCCCCCTAAACTTGTTCTTCCTTTTGCCTTAGCAAATTCTTTGTGACATACCCCTTTGCCTGTTTTCTCCTCTGTATATCCTTGCTGATTACACCTCCACAAGTTCTCTTGAATTCATCTATTCCCACTGCTCCCACCTTAGTAAGGCTCTCATTGCTACCTGCCTAGGCTATTGCAATGGTGAGATAGATCTTGTTCTAATCTATCCTTTCCATTGTTGCCAGTCACCTTTCCAGTCCAGCCGTACCTGATTCCTTCTTCTTTACACTCTACTTCAGGGAAATGAAAATTCTCCACTCTTTAGTCATATACCATATTTTATCATTACAGTGCCTTTGCCTGCACGATTTCCTAGGCTTGAAATCCCCCCCCCCTTTTCCTTTTTTACTTGTTGATTCCTTATTTATACTTTAAAGCTCAACTGAAATATTTCCTCCCACAAGAAGTTCCATGATTCTTTCTAGGTATTAACGGGCTTCCCCTTTGTATTTCATTAATCACTTAGTTTGGGCCCTTTCTAATGTCCTGACTAAAATATTAGGATCCTACGTTTAACAGGATCTTAGATCTAGAGCTGGGAAGGACTTTAGAGTCCATCTAGTCTAACACCCTTTATTTTATAGTTGAGGAAACTGAAACCTAGAGAGTTTAGCTGACTTTCCCAAGGTCACCTAAGTAATAAGTGGCAGAAATGGGATTTGTAACCAGTTACTGTGGACTCCTTTAACTTAAAGAACATTTGGTGCCTAGTAGAGAAGGTATATTTCTTTATCATCTCTTATTGCATGTTATTCTATTAGTGTAAAGAGCTCCCTCTGAGGTAACTTCCTTTACCCAATTACATCTGCAACTAATTTGTAGTTTGTAGTCTGATAGTTGCCTGAGTCACTATGAGGGTAAGTGACTTACACAGGATCAATAGATTTCAGAAGCAGGATTTGAACCGCAGTTTTCCTGACTGTGAGGCTGGCCCATTCTATATCTGCTTCACCATATTGTGGCTAGCAGCAGTATCTTTGAGTGGGGCCTGAATCTGATTAAGATATAAATTATAAATAATTAATGAAATAAATAAAACAGAGCATAAATAATATTAATGTGTAGTTTTCTCAGTCAAGGTATAACCCACATGGATGTACAGTTTAGTGGTTCCCCATTGCTATTTGAATTTGACACCACTGACCTACATCATGCTGCTCCCTCAGGGAAGTTGTAACTGGAAGGAAAGCAGGGGCATCAAAGACAAACTTTACCTACTTTGAGCCTGAGTGTGTCCTCATTTGTAAAATGGGCCTAATAACACATGTATTCTGAACCTTACACAGGCTTGTGAGAAAGGACCTATTTACTATTTAACCTGTAAAGCTCAATGGAACTCTGAACTAGCAGTATTTAATGGACAATTCAACCACACAGTAATCATGAGAATGGTTTATATCACTGAATTTGGTCCAATACTGGATGGAGCAAGCCCCATGAGCAAATATTTCTGTAGGGAAACCGGCAAATTCTGACGTAGCCTTAGGACCACCTCAGAGCTGCTGCTTAAGTTCCAAGAGCCTCCTTGACAGTTATCTCAGGCAGGGCTGATGGAAAGAGCATATGGCTCTGGTATGTGCCACAGTTCTAAGCCTGAGACCATTCATCATTTTCTTGCTGACTGTTGGCAGCTCTTTCATGTTGGAAACAGAAATGCAGTCAGTAACCCAGAGAAGGCAGACAGGGATGAGTGGAGGGAATCAGATAAGACGATGAACATTCTAAACTGGGAATACTTTTTCCTTTCCTGTCTGATGAAGAAGACCAAGACTCTATTGGAATTTAGCTTGTTTCATATGGAGAGCTGGGAATATAATATTCTTAAAAGTGCCAAGTACAATACATCATCCTTAGGATTTGTCTTACTGATAGAAAGATGCTAGATTAGAAAATTATTCTGTGGTGGGTCTAAAGAGGCCTGGATTAGAATTCAGCTGCTGGCATTATGAATTGGAAACTGCTTCAATAGGCTATGGCCATTTCAAATTATGAAGGGTATGCCTCAGAGATAGTAAAACCAAGCCTAGCTAGGTTCTGAGTTTTTCTGATAAAAGGTCCCTATTGAATTTTAAAATTTATTTTTTAATCAGTAAAAATCCACTTTCTCTATCTCCTTCCCTTTTCATCCTCCTTCCTCCGCTGTTCAGAAAGAAAAAGGAAACTGTTATAGCTATGTATAGTCAAGCAAAACAAATGTCCACATACTGGCCTAGTTTAAACCATATTTTTCTCATCTTGTATTTTGTGTCCTTCACCTTTCTAGCATGAGATAGGTAGCATGTTTCACCATTAGTCTTCTGAAATCATGACTGATAGTTAAACTGATCAGAGTTCCTAAATCTTTTAAAGTTGTTTGAATTTAGAGTATTATTGGCTTTGTTTAAATTGCTTCCCTGGTTATGCTCCCCTCAGGCAGCTTTAATTCAAACAAGTCTTTCAACATTTCTCTGAAACTATGCCCTTCATCATTTCTTCTAGAACAGTATTCTATCACGTTAATCTACCATAACTTGTTCAGTTGTTCCTCTATTACAAGGTATCTACTCACTTTCCATTTCTTTGCCACAACAAAAAGATCTGACTGTGCCTGGAATAATGATTCATATTTTTCCCTTGAATTTTCCAATCAAAATTCTGGTATATTTTCTAGGTCTTTGTGGAGGAGGTTTCTTTAGGGAGGTAAACTACTTCTTCCTGTTACATCATCATCTTGACTCCAGCCCTCTCCTCTTTTTTTTAACTTATTTTTAACTTATTTGTATTTTAACTTATTCCTAGTTCAGTACACAGCCTAGAGCTATGAATATAATACAATCCAGAATACAATCCCTGAGCTCATGTCCTCTGCTCAGTCTGTCCTGGATCTATAACCTGGAACAGGTAGTGTGCTACAAAGCAATTCCTGAACCATGTATGAGGTCCCCTAATATAGAACTTGGACTTCAACCTGCTGTGCTGCACAAGCTCATTCCTCTGTCAGTTCCAGGGTCTTGGAATTCTATGTGTGGCGATCCCCTAGTCAGATCCTATTTCTGGCATCCACAGAACTCTGTCTCCCTAAGCTAACCTGGAGTTAGAAAAATTACTCACTGAAATTTTTTTTCTTGGATTTCCCCATCAGGTTTTAATCTGGTTCATTTAATACATATGTTTTGAATGTGTGGTGTGGGAAAGGGAAAGTTCATACTTCTTTCTGTTACTCCTTCATTTTCTTTCTACTTCCCTCCCTACTGCATTTAATTTAACCATTGTACAGATCTGCTTTCTTCTTTTTGGAGCTAACCATGCTATTGGTCTCTGATTGGTTTTTGTTCTTTTACTCTAGAGTAATCACCTCAGACCCTGGTAGAAGCCTTCCCTGAATCTTAAAGAATCAAAATGTCATCAATTTGGAGTGGGAAGGGAGCTCTGATACCATCTAGTTTAACCAGCTCACTTTATAGCTGAGGAAAATTTAGGCCAAGACAGGTAAAATGACCTTCCTAAGGGAATGATTCCCATTGACAGGAGCAGGATTTCAATAGTAATTATCTAATGCCAAGTCCAGTAATCTTTTCCCCATACCATAATGTCTCTATGATAGCCTGAGACCCAGATTCTGCCAGACCTGCCATCTTCACTGTGACCTTTGTCTATAGAGATAGTACCTATTGCCTTATACTGTTAACATGAACCATGACAATGGGAGCAGGCATATACAAAAAGGTCTCGAGAAGCCATATAGTTCAGTATCCCCATTTTATAGATGATGGATCTGAGATCCTTAAAAGCTGAATGACCTGTTTAAGGTCATACAGATAGTGTTACAGATGAGATTCAAATTCTGGTCCTTTGATCCTATGTTCAATGCTTTTTCTATTTCTCTCAGTTCACATGACTGCCATTGCCCTACCTTGATGCTGGCCCATATAGAACTTCTTTCTTGAGGTTCATGTTGACCTACCTGAAATGGTGCTGATCTGTAGGCACAGAGAGTAGTCCAGCTTATAGCTGGATCATAGAGTATGTGGAGAAGCATTAGGTGTAAGAAGACTGAAAGGGTAGGAAGGGTCTGGGTTATGATGGACTTTTAAGTGTGGAAAATAAGATTCTGTATTTGATCCTGGGCATACTAGAGAGCCAGTGAAGTGTGTTGAATAGGAGGATGACATGGTCAGTTCTGTGTTTTAAGAAGATCAATTTGATAGCTGAGGGAAGTATGAATTGAAGTGGGATAGAGACTTGAGCAGGGAGACCAGCCCATAAGCCATTGCAGTTGGCCAGCCATGAGGTAACAAGAGCCTGCACCAAGGTGGGACGTTGTCAGAGGAAAGGAGGAGACTTAGAGAGGCAACTGTGTGGCACAGTAGCTTAGAGTACTGGGCCTTGAGTCAGGAAGAGCTAAGTTCAAATGTGGTCCCCATCACTTACTAGCTGTATGACCTAGACAAGTTACTTAACCTTTGTCTGCTTCACTTTCCTCAACTATGAAAAAATGGGTAATAGTAGCACCTACCTCCCAGGCTGTTCTTTAGGATTAAATGAGATTATACTTGGAAAGTGCTTATTCAGTTGGCTCTTAATGAATGCTTCTTCTCTTCCTTCTTCCCCGCCCCCTCCCCAAACAGGATAAATGTGAAGGGGATTTTGGAGATACCCACATTGGATTTCTTAAAGTAGCAGTAAATTGGAGATGATCTATACTCATGATCTAATGTGTATATGCACTCTCTATATACATTATTACAATTTAATATGCACATACTCTAATAAATCTGTATTTAAAATCCATACAGCCCTCTTTTGTACAGAAAGAGCAGTATCTTCCTAGCCACCTAGGTTCACAACCTAAGTGTCATCCTTGATTCTTCTCTCTCTCAACCACTGATTGGATGTCGGAGATGAGGGAGAAAGAAGACTAGAGAGTGATGGGAAGGATGGTGGTTCCCTTGATGGAGTTAGGAAGAGAAGTTAGAAAGAGGGGAGGATTTCAGGGAAAAGATAATGAGTTCTATTTTGGATAGGATATTCAATTTGAAATTTCTAAAAGACAGCTAGAGATGTGACATTAGTTTTTTGGTGAGAGTTTAGGGCTAGGCTAGTCAACATGGCATCAGATGTGTCAATCTATGACACATGGAAACAACCCCTATTCTCAAAGGCCTTAATTCTGGAAATCTCACACCCAGGAAAGGCATCATCAAGCTCAGAGGACCTGAGGTTTTTGCCACCCAAAAGTACTATCATAGAATGTAGGTGAAGAAGTATGATGTGGTTTGAGGCCTCCATCCATTTCCCCCTCAGCTTCTCTGAATGCTCTTCAAAAGAAGAAAGCAGTGAAGTACTCTTTCTGTACTGTGCCTCTTCACTAAACACAATGAAATCAGAGATCCCCAAAGAAACCTTTTATTGAGAAGGCCCTGAAAGGCATCTATCCTTTCTTAGAGAGGATTTATTATACTGGCTTAGCTTCTCCATGCTATACAGCCAGATCCAGTGAATTCCATTTTTTCAACTTTTAAAATGTGTTTCTATTCTAAAAAGGCTTTGGAGACAAGGTTAAAGAAATTCTCAAACTATTAATGTAAGAGACTACAAGGAAGAAAAGTTGCATGGCAAATGAAAGCAAGATATTTAGTATTTGATAGCTGCTTCAAGTTTAGACTACATATAAGAATTCTGAGTTCATCAGTCACTGAATACTCCAGGGAAAAATCATGCATTTATACTGTAATATACCTTATATTTGGGAATAATTGATAGATGTGCAACATTTAAAAAGACCAATAGATAAGAAATTTAAAAAACCATGTTATTGCCCCAGCTCTGCCAGTGATTAGCTATGTGAGTTGTTTGACACATCACATACATGATATTCCATTTCCCACCTTTATTTCTTTTGGAAATCACCTTACCATGTGTAGACTGCATATGTTTCTCATATCTGTCACAGGGAATCCCTGGCTTTATTCAATCTCAGCTCAGTTTCCAACTCCTATAAGAATCTCATCCTGATTTCTCTCCCTTGCCCTCCTCCCGGAATTTATTGGGTATCTATTTTATACTTAATTTCCTGAGGGCACTTTGTTTTCTTCCAATATAATATCAGCTCCATGTTTTTGTTTTTGTATCCTCAGTACCAAGCACAGTGCTTGTCACATAGTAAGTACTTGGTAAATTTTTGGCTAATGAAAGAATGAATGAATGGATGGAGGCAGCATAGGGTAGTAGAACCACAGCTGAGTGTGGAGTCAGAGGATCTGGGTTCAAATCTCAGCTCTATCATCTAGTATTTGTGTAGCTTCAAACCTCTTTAGACCTCAGATTTCTAATCTATAAAACTATGATTTCTATGGCCATTTCTGGCTTTAACCATGATTCTCTAATTCTAGAACTGAGTGATTCTGTGATTGAAGCAATGATTCAATTAGTTTCTTCTCTCATTGTGATGCTAAGACACACTTCTGAAGCTTTAAGTCCTGTAGTACCATGAACTGGTTCATTTTTTGGAAAGAGGGAAACATTTTTAAACTTTTTAAAATTTTATTTTCCAGTAACTTGTAGAAACAATTTTTGAAAAAATTTCTGACATTTTAGGATTCAGATTTTCTTTGTCTCTCCTTTCCCTACCTCCTCAAGGTGGTAAATAGTCTGGCATGGGTTATATGAGTACTTTCATGCAATATATATTTCCATATTGCTCATGTACTGATAGAAGACAGATATCATTACATACAATAAAACACTTCATAAAGGAAATAAAGTGGATGATGGCACGTTTATGCTTTGATCTGCAAGCAGACTCCAACAGTTCCTTTTCTGTCTGTGGATAGCATTTTTCATCAAGAATTCCTCGTGGTCATCTTGGAAACTTGCTTTGCTGATAATGGTGATACTAGTTTATTTAGTCCTTGACAGGTGATCATTGTTCAATATTTCTGTATACATTGTATACATTGTTCTCCTGGTTCTGATTACTTCACATTGCATCAGTTCATATGAATCTTTCCAGGTTTGTCTGAACTAGTCCTGTTCATAATTTCTTATGAACAATGCGCAATGATATTCCATTAGAACCGTGTGCTACAGCTTTTTCATCAATTCCCCAAATGATGGACAACCCCTCAGTTTCCAATTTTTTGCCACTACAAAAAGAGCTACTAAAATATTTTAGTAGAGATACATCCTTTTCCCTTATTTCTTATCTCTTTAGGATACAGGCCCAGTACTTGTATTGCCATCATTTTATGGCCCTTTGAGCCTGGTTCCATATTGCTCTCTACAATGGTTGTATCAGTTCAAAGTTCTGTCACCAGGGTATTAGTGTCCAAATTTTCCCACATCCCCTCCAACATTTACCACTTTCTTTTTTAGTCATGTTGGGAACTGGTTCATTTTTTTATGTTAGGTATATTCCATTCAAGAATTAGGGGACCCAGAAAGCTAGGGGGTCACTGATGAGTAATGCTTTTTCCTAAGGTAACCCCAGCAATCTGGATTACTTAGTTTAGCTCTGGTTGACTTTATTTGGCTAGAATATATAACCTTCCTATCACTATCTCATGGAATCCTGAGGTTACTTCAAAGGAGAGCTCAGGTGTCAATTCTTAACCAAGGTCTCTCCTTATTACCACCCCCTCCCCACCAATTGTGGCAGATATTTAATAAATCTTTGTTCCCTTGAATTAAATTACCTGACTGGAAATGGATCACTGGGAAACTACACAGGCCAAAACAGAGTAAAAGTACATGCAGAGGAGGACAACCAAAATAATCAGGGGATGTAAAACTATGGTGGTAGTCTCTCGGTAACCGAGGATGACAATTGTCTTTGTGCGTTTTTGTGCACAAAGACACTTGTGCATGAAGATTTAAGTGGAAAAGTTGATGCACAGAGACAGTCCCACTCTCTCGGCATTGGAAGCCTGGATCTAGTGCCACGAAAAGTCATTACACCTGGAGACTTCCTCAGCTGCATTGGATGGCCATGTTGTCTTTTGTGCTCCAACATGCCCTAAGCACTCCACAGTGCCTTGCTGCATCTCCATCTCAGCCGTTGAACCTTCTTGTTGGTTTCTTCAGCCTGTTCTGCCAAAACAGTCTTCACATGCGGGGTGAGCAAAGCCCTGGTTCACCAGGGGTCCACAACGACCCAATGGCTACCCTCACAAGGTTTAGCTGGGCTGTCGAAGCCGTTGCCTGGGGTGTGGCCACTGCCGCATGCTAGCAGCTACTAGGAGCCACAAGTGAGAGCTGGGTATCAGCTGAGGGTCAGAGGCTGGAGAGCTGCCCAAGGAGGGCACGACAAGCCCTCCATACCAAAGATATTACTCCTCCCTGAGCACCCCATACACCCCAAAAAACTATGACATATGAGGTAAAGGGCTAGAGAATGTTTACCTTCTATAAGAGAAGCCCAATGGAGGATAGCATGACAAGCTTCTTCAAAGATTTGAGGATCTGTAACATAGAAAAGAGATTAGATTTGATTTGCATAGTCACAAAAGGCAACATTTTAATTCTAGCCAGTCAGCTCTGTATTAGTTCACTTAATAATCTCATTTCCCCCCATAGGTTCAGTTATCACATTTATGCTAATGATTCTAAGATCTATATATGTAGCCCTAATCTCCCTCCTGAACTCTAGTTTCATATTGCCAACTTTGCCTTTTACACATCTCTAATTGGATGTCATAAAAGCATATAAAATTCAACCAAAACAGAACCCATTTTTTCTAGCTCAAATTTTCCCCTTTTCCATTTTTTTTTGTTAAAAATGTTATCTAATTAGTCAATTTATAATATTTTTCCTTGCTTACAAGAAACATGTTTTTTCCCTCCCCTTCCCCAACCCCCTCCCTAGACTGATGCACAATTCCACTGGGTATTATTACATGTGTCCTTGATCAAAACCAATTTCCATATTGTTGATGTGTGCACTAGGGTGATCATTTAGAGTTTATATCCCAAATCATATCCTTATCGACCCATGTGATCAAGCAGTTGTTTTTCTTCTATATTTCTACTCCCACAGTTTTTCCTCTGAATGTAGATAGTGTTCTTTCTCATAAATCTTTCTGAATTGTTCTGAGTCATTTCATTGCTACTAATAGAGAAGTCCATTACATTAGACTGTACCATAGTGTATCAATCTCTATGTACAATGTTCTCCTGGTTCTGCTCCTCTCACTCTGCATCAATTCCTGGAACTCATTACAGTTCACATGGAATTCCTCGAGTTCATTATTCCTTTGGGCACATTACTATTCCATCACCAACAGATACCACAAGCTGTTCAGCCATTCCCCAATTGAAGGACATCCCCGCATTTTCCAATTTTTTGCCACCACAAAGAGCACAGCTATGAATATTTTTGTACAAGTATTTTCCCTTATTATCTCCTTGGGGAATAAACCCAGCAGTGCTATGGCTGGATCAGTCTTTTAGCGCCCTTTGGGCATAGATCCAAATTGCCCTCCAGAATGGTTGAATGAATTCACATATCCACAAACAATGCATTAATGTCCCAACTTTGCTACATCCCCTCCAACATTCACTACTTTCCCTTGCTGTCATGTTAGCCAATCTGCTTGGTGTGAGGTGATACCTCAGTTGTTTTGATTTGCATCTCTCTGACTATAAGAGATTTAGAACACTTTTCATATGCTTATTAATAGTTTTGATTTCTTCATCTGAAAATTGCCTATTCATGTACCATGCCCATTTATCAATTAGAGAATGGCTTGAATTTTTGTACAATTGATTTAGCTTTTTATAAATTTGAGCAATTGGACCTTTGTCAGAGGTTTTTGTTATGAAGATCGTTTCCCAATTTGTTGCTTCCCTTCTAATTTTGGTTGCATTGGTTTTGTTTGTACAATACCTTTTTAATTTAATGTAATCAAAATTATTTATTTTGCATTTTGTAACTTTTTCTAACTCTTGGTTGGTCTTAAAATATTTCCTTTCCCAAATATCTGATAGGTATGCTATTCTGTGTTCGCCTAATTTACTTAGAAATACCTTCCTTATATTCAAGTCATCCACCCATTCTGGGTTTATCTTGGTGAAGGGTGTGAGATGTTGATCTAAACCTAATATCTCCCATACTGCTTTCCATTTTCCCCACCAGTTTTTGTCAAATACTGGATTTTTGTCCCCAAAACTGGGATCTTTGGGTTTATCATAGACTGTCTTGCTGAGGTCACTTACCCCAAGTATATTCCACTGATCCTCCCTTCTGTATCTTAGCCAGTACTATATTGTTTTGATGACCACTACTTTATAGTATAGTTTGAGATCTGGTACTGCTAGGCCAAATTCCTTCACATTTTTTTCCATTATTTCCCTGGATATCCTGGATTATTTGTTCTTCCAAATGAACTTTGTTATGGTTTTTTCTAATTCAGTAAAAAAGTTTCTTGGTAGTTCGATGGGTATGGCACTAAATAAGTAAATAAGTTTGGGTAGGATTGTAACTTTTATTATGTTTATCTTGTCCTACCCATGAGCAATCAATGTTTTTCCAGTTGTTTAGATCTAGTTTTAATTGTGTGGAAAGTGTTTTGTAGTTGTGTTCATATAGTTCCTGTGTTAGTCTTGGCAGATAGATTCCTAAGTATTTTATATTGTCTAGGGTGATTTTAAATGGAACTTCTCTTTCTAATTCTTGATGCTGAGATGTGTTGGAAGTATATAGAAATTCTGATGGTTTATGTGGGTTTATTTTGTATCCTACAACTTTGCTAAAGTTGTTTATTATTCCTCAAACTTTTTAGTTGATTCTCTAGGATTCTTTAAGTAGAACATCATATCATTCACAAAGAGTGATAGTTTGGTCTCTTTATTGCCTATATTAATACCTTCAATTTCTTTTTCTTCTCTAATTGCTACTGCTAGTCTTTCTAGTACAATGCTAAATAATAGAGGTGATGATGGGCATCCTTGTTTCACTTCTGATCTTATTGGGAAGACTTCCAATTTATCCCCATTGTAGATGATATGTGCTGATGGTTTTAGATTTATACTGTTTATTGTTTTTATGAAAGGCCCATCTATTCTTATACTTTCTAGTGTTTTCAATAGGAATGAGTGTTGTATTTTGTCAAAGGTTTTTTTTCTGAAACTCTACAGATAATCTCCTGGTTCTGATCCTCTTGCTCTTCATCACTTCCTGGAGGTTGTTCCAGTCTCCATGGAATTCCTCCACTTTACTATTCCTTTTAGCACAATAGTATTCCATCACCAACATATACCACAATTTGTTCAGCCATTCCCCAATTGATGGGCATCCCCTCGTTTTCCAGTTTTTGGCCACCACAAAGAGCACAGCTATGACTATTCTTGTACAAGTCTTTTTGTCCATTATCTCTTTGGGGTACAGACCCAACACTGCTATGGCTGGATCAAAGGGTAGACATTCTTTTGTCGCCCTTAGGGCATAGTTCCAAATTGCCCTCCAGAATGGTTGGATCAGTTCACAACTCCACCAGCAATGAATTAATGTCCCTACTTTTCCACATCCCCTCCAGCATTCATTACTTTCCTTTGCTATCATGCTAGCCAATCTGCTAGGTGTGAGGTGATACCTCAGAGTTGTTTTGATTTGCATCTCTCTGATTATAAGAGATTTAGAATACTTCTTCATGTGCTTATTAATAGTTTTGATTTCTTTATCTGAGAACTGCCTATCCATGTCCCTTGCCCATTTATCAATTGGAAAATGGCTTGATTTTTTGTACAATTTATTTAGCTCTTTATAAATTTGAGTAATTAAACCTTTGTCAGAGGTTTCTATGAAGATTTTTTCCCAATTTGTTGTTTCCCTTCTGGTTTTAGTTACATTGGTTTTGTTTGTACAAAAGCTTTTTAATTTGATGTAGTCAAAATTATTTATTTTACATTTTGTGATTCTTTCTATATCTTGCTTGGTTTTAAAGTCTTTCCCCTCCCAAAGGTCTGACATGTATACTATTCTGTGTTTACCCAATTTACTTATGGTTTCCTTCTTTATGTTTAAGTCATTCACCCATTTTGAATTTATCTTGGTGTAGGGTGTGAGGTTTTGATCTATTCCTAATCTCTCCCACACTGTCTTCCAATTTTCCCAGCAGTTTTTATCGAGTAGTGGATTTTTGTCCCAAAAGCTGGGATCTTTGAGTTTATCGTATACTGTCTTGCTGAGGTCGCTTTCCCCCAGTCTATTGCACTGATCTTCCTTTCTGTCTCTTAGCCAGTACCAAATTGTTTTGATGACTGTTGCTTTGTAATATAGTTTAAGGTCTGGGACTGCAAGGCCACCATCATATGTGTTTTTTTTTTCATTATTTCCCTGGATATCCTTGATCTTTTGTTATTCCAGATGAATTTTGTTATGTTTTTTTCTAAATCAGTAAAGAAATATTTTGGGAGTTCCATGGGTATGGCACTAAATAGATAAATAAGTTTGGGTAGGATGGTCATTTTTATTATATTGGCTCATCCTATCCATGAGCAGTTAATGTTTTTCCAATTGTTCAAGTCTAGTTTTAGTTGTGTGGAGAGTGTTTTGTAGTTGTGTTCATATAGTTCCTGTGTTTGTCTCGGGAGGTAGATTCCTAGGTATTTTATTTTGTCTAAGGTGGTTTTGAATGGGATTTCTCTTTCTATGTCCTAGGAGCATATAGTTTGAGTTTGGTAGGGAAGGGTTTCAGGAGATCTGAACTTTAGCTTTCTCTAAGCCGCCATCTTTACCAGAAGGTGATAATAACAATTTTAAAGTTACTAATATCATCTTTTCTTATAGGAGTACAAATAATTTTAACTCATTGGGTCCCTTTAAAAAGTGTTTTTTTCTCTTTCCTAATTACCTTTTGGTGATTCTCTTGAGTTCTGTGTTTGGGCATCAGGTTTTCTGTTTATGTCCAGTCTTTTCTTTATGAATGCTTGAAAGTCTTCTATTTTATTAAATGACCATATGTTCCCTTGCAAGAATATAGTCAGTTTTGCTGGGTAGTTGATTCTTGATTGTAGACCCAGTTCCCTTGCCTTCTGGAATATCATATTCCATGGCTTCCTGTCCTTCAGTGTAGATGTAGCCAGATCCTGTGTTATCCTAACTATGGTTCCATGGTATATGAATGACTTTTTCTTAGCAGCTTGTAATATTTTTTTCCTTGATCTTGTAGTTCTTGAATTT
Organism: Monodelphis domestica; assembly: GCF_027887165.1. Taxonomy (NCBI): domain Eukaryota; kingdom Metazoa; phylum Chordata; class Mammalia; order Didelphimorphia; family Didelphidae; genus Monodelphis; species Monodelphis domestica. The sequence goes on from NC_077235.1 coordinate 28,518,282, forward strand.
GGCTATAACATTTCTTGGCGCTGTCAATTCAGAATTAAATACAGGAGTTGATCTTTTAATCTCCACTTTTCCTTCTTGCTCAAGAATGTTGGGGCAGTTTTCTTAGATAATTTCCTATAGTTTCTAGAAATTCCTATAATTTCTAGGCTTTTCCTTTTGTAATGCTCTTCAAGTAGTCCAATAATTCTTAAATAATCTCTTCTGGCTCTGTTTTAAAAGTTTGTTGTTTTGTGAATGAGGTGTTTCATATTTTCCTCAATTTTTTCATTCTTTGGATTTTGTTTTATAGATTCTTGCTGCCTTGTGAAGTCATTTGCTTCTAGTTGTTGTATTCTAGTTTATAAAGATTGAATTTTATCCCTGGCTTTTTCGTCATCCTTATCTTTCTGAACTTTCATCTTCTTTGTCTCATCTTTCTTCTTTTTTGCCTCATTTTCAAGTGGGTTAATTTTGATTTTCAAGACACTCTTTTCTGTTTCCAGATGACTTATTTTGCTTTTTAAGATCTTTTCCCAGTAGTCTTCAGCCTCTCTTAATTATTTTTTGAATTGTACTTTGAGTTCTTCCAAAGCCTTTGTCTAATTAGCTGGAGTTTCTGTGTTTTTTCTTGGTCTTCTTTGGTCCTCCTCTGTTCCATTTACTCCTTGTTCATTTGTTGGATAGAAGCTGTCAATTATAATTTCTTTTTTCTTTTTCTATTGTTTACTCATATTTTCCTCTTCTTCCCCCCTGTAATTGCCTGTAATCTTGCTCCTTTGATTATGTGCTGAATCTGTGGGTTTGGGCTATTCTTTCCTGAAGGGGCTTCTTCTCTGCTCTGCTGAGGTCAGATCTTCACCAGCTGGCAGCAGAAGCTAAAAAGGAGTTGGGCTTCCCACCCTGTTATCAAGATTGTAGCCTGTAGTGTTTGCTGACTTTGCCCTTGGAGCATAGTTAGCAAAGCTCTCAGAGCAGTCTGTGGGGGAGGGGTATTGGAGCTTGAGCTTCCCTGCCCTCTGAAGGCTTCCTATCTGCCTTATTGATAAGATTGAGCCAGGGCAGAGTTTATCTGCAAAGCTGAATGTGCCCTGAGGCTAAAATCTCAAGAAGGTGGGGCATGATGGATTGTCTTGGCTGGGACTAAGCTGCCTTCTCTGAGCTTCTCCTTTAGCTACCTCCCCGCCACCTGTTTTCAACGCCCTGAGTCTGGTACAGCTGTGCCAGCAATATATTCCCTCCAGACTAGTGCTGTTGCTCATTCAGAGATTCTAGCCACTGCTAGAGGCTCAGCACTGTAGATGGGGGAAGGGTCCTGGGAACTTCCTTATTCCTTCCCCTTAAAACCAAGTGTTCTGGAATCCAGGCCTTTTTTTGGGGGGGGGGGTGTACCTTTTAAGTTGAATCCAACAAGAGGGTTCCTGTCCTGTTGTTAGATTTTGTTTTCAGTCCCCTCAAAGCTTTGTGTTTTTTATTGGTGAGGAAGGGTTCTGAGGAGGTCTGAAATTTTGCTGCCTCTAAGCTGCCATTTTGACTCTACCTGCTCAACTCAAAGACCCATTTTCTTGTTGCAGACCATGCTAGCACCAATCTTGAAGGCTTTCTTTTTTCTCCATTTTTGACTTGTGCTCTACATATCCAATCTCTTTCTGGCTCTTCTCTTTACCTCCACAGCATATCTTGTTATACGTCTTCTCTCCAGATTATATCCTCCTGCTTTCCCCTAATCCTTATGAACATTGTACATCCTTGTTCTGTGCTGATCCCTAATCTCAGCTTGTGTTTTGTTCTTCATCTCATTGTGCCCATATTTTTGACTGTCCCACTCAACCCTTTACCCCATGTTGGTATCCTCAGTCTCTATTACTTGTCATCACTTTATTTTTGTAATTTTAGGAATCTACAATATATTCTTACGTACATCTTGAACCACTTACTAACTCCCTACTAACTCCCAGGGCAAGCTTCTTCCACCCTGGTCCAGCTCTTACAGGTGGTAATTAATTCAAGTTTCCACTTTTTTCATTTGTTATCCATTTACATGGCTCAAATTGCTGAGAATTGAGATTCATCCAAGGTTTAGGAATAAGTAGCCCCATTTAAAAGTGGAACTTCTAAGAATGGCCAAGAAATCAGTAAAGACAATTACCAATTTTTGTGTATCTTGTTAAAGACAAATTTTGGGGTACCTGTGCCAAGTCAGTTTAGTAACCACTATTGACTTAGCAATGTTGTTTTGAAATTTTTAAGTAATTTTCATATCATGTACTCAAATTAAATACAATGTGATTGACAGTAGATCTTGAAAGGCTCAAATTAGGGTCTTTTATCACTATTAAAGGAAAATTCTTATGTGAACATCAAATAAGAATTGTATTCTTTTCCCTGAATGTATAATTTTCCTTCCATGTGGAGACTGGCTGAAGTAGTAGAGTTTTCAATTAGCACTTTTGACATGTAATCTGGCATAAAATAGTATTGAAAGTGGGCATGGGTTTGATGAAATATGCTCACCATGGCTACAGTCCCAGATCTCAAGCTCAAGCACTAGTTTTAGAGTTCCCAGGGCAAAATAGCATGTGAATGGAGCCCAAGGCTAACAAGAATCATTTCATAAAGCTTTGACACATCACATATAGCCTAGAATTTGCTAATAGCTCTCACAAGAAGAAAAAGCTGTAAAATGGCTGTTTAGACAACAGGCTCCCCATTGTCTCATTGACTAGTGGAGCAAGAGAACTCCAGCAAAAGAATCCTCAGTTCCACTTGCCATTAACTCTCACCAGTGCTAGGACACTGCTCTGCAAACCATTTTGTCAGCCTGCTTGAACCTGGGTCCCCTCTTTAGCATAGATCTCCAAGAAATGAACCAAAATAAAAACATCTAGAGGAGTCAACAAAGTGTTTTTGTTTTAATTTGCTGCCTGATTCATTAAAAGTGCAGTTATCTTGTTAATGGAATCACAGAATCACAGAACGTCAGAGGTCATCAAGTCTAAATTTACCTGAATAAGAATCCCCTCTACAACATAACTGCCAAATAGTCACCAGGCCTCTTATTAAAGATCTCCAGGAATGGGGAACTCATTACCCTCCTGAGACAACTCAATCCATTATGTGACAGCTCTCAATGTTCAGAAATTTTTCCTAATATTGATCCAAATTCTGCACCCTCCAGCCACTATTCTTTTCTTTGCCTTCTGGGTCCAAGCAGAGCAATTTTAATCACCTTTCTACATGCCAGTCCTTCAAATACCTGAAGGCATATGACATGATTCTGTCTTCTCTTCTTCAGGTCAAACATTCCCAGTGCCTCTTTAAAAATCTCCAGATGTGTTGCTCTTCAGTCCCTTCACTGTCCTAGTCATTATCCTCTGCAAGCACTCAGTTTTTTTTCTTTTAATGACAAATTTCCACATGAATTTTCCAAAGTTGTATGATCCATATTGCCTCTCTCTCTTCTTCCCTCACCCCTCCCAGAACTGAGAAGCAATTCAATCTGGGTTTTACATATATTATCACGCAAAACAAAGTTCTATATTATTCATTTTTGAAGGTGACTAACCTTGTAAGCCCAAAAGCCCCAAATATATACTGAAATAAACAAGCGATAAATCATGTTTTCATCTGCATTTATACTCCAACAGTTCTTTCTCTGGAGGTGGATGGCGTTCTTTTTCATAAATCCCTCAGAATTGTCCTGGATCGTTGCATTGCTGTTAGTAGCAAAGTCTGTCACACTTGATCACTCCAAAATATTGCAGTTTCTGTGTATAATGTTCTCCTGGTTCAAGCCCCCAAGTTTTTTATATGGTTCTTCTAACTGAAGTTAATACCCAAGATGTAAGGTCACTAAAGCTAGGACATGGCAGGACTCTTGCCTCCCTAGTTTTGGACTTTGGAAAGCCCTTTAGCTTTGGGGGCTACCATTTTGCACATTTATCTTGTGACTCATATGGAGCTTGCAGCCTACTAAATTCCCAAGATCTAACAACATCTATTTCCATAGAACTTTAAGGTTTACAAAGCTCTTTCCTTAAAACAACCCTGTGAGGTGGATAGTTCAAGTGTTACTAACTCATTTTACACATTAGTAAATTGAAGATCAAAGAGATAGAGTAACTTGTCCAGGGCCACACAGTGACAAAATAGAGGCTTAAACTTAGGCCTCTCAGCTCCATGTTCAATGCTTTTTTTAGATTACCACTCATGAGTCACTACTCTAACAATGAGAGGTTCTCAGGATAGTCTGGAGGCCACTGATGGCCAGACCTCAGATAATTTGAATTTTGAGAATATGACAATATTTGTACCAAATGAATAGTTATATGAATGTGTTTAAGTTACTATTCAGGAAAGCAAGAGCACAATGGAAAGAGTGCTAAATTTGGAGTCATAAGGACCTGAGCTTACATTCTGGGGCTCAGACTTACTACCTTTGTAACCCTGGAAGAATTATTTCTCCTCTCTGGCACTCAGTTTTCTCTTCTGTAAAATTAAAGTATTTAGATTACATGACCTTTAAAGTGAAGTCCCTTTCATCCATTTGGTGCTTCTAGTCTACTTCTTTTAGTGTTCATTGTCAGTGGCATGAGAGACTGTTGATGAAGATGGCCCTTTGGCTTTCTCAGTGTGGTCTAATGACCAAAGAAGTTGCACAGAAGCACATTTTGATTCCATGTTAGTGGGGATTTTTTAACATTTTAGAGCAGTCAAAAGCCAGAATGGATTGTTAGGTGAGTGACTGACATCTAATGCCACTACCAATGGAGGTAGACTTAGCAGTGACTGAATGACTATTAGGGATTCATAAGCCAGGCAAGAGGTTAAAACTAGATGAACTCTAAGGCTTCTTCCAATTCTGGGCTCTGACATTTTCAGATTTTATGACCTTTATGGAGAAATGGAAACAATCTTTAAGATATACCTGTTAACTGCTATCACATATTTCTCTTCCCTCTTGTGGCTAAACTCTTTGAGAAGGCTGTCTATGATAGGTGTCTTCCCTCCCTCTCCTCTTACTCTTTTCTTAACTCTTTGGGTTTTAGTTGTTCTTCAGTCACACCCAATTCTTTGTGACCCCATCTGGGGTTTCCTTGGAACAGATACTATAGTGATTTTCCATTTCCTTCTCTGGCTCATTTTCCATATTATTCATTTCACAATAGAGCAATCTTTTAAAACCAAAACCCCAACTCATATATCCATATAAACAAGGGATAAGTGATAAGGCATATGTTTTTCTTCTGTGTTTATACTTCCACAATTCTTTCTCTCAATGTGGATAGCATTCGTTCTTATAAGACCCTCTGGAATGTCCTGGATCATTGTATTGCTACTAGTAGTAAAAGTCTATTACATTGGATAGTTCTACAGCGTTTCACTTTCTGTGTACAATGTTCTCTTGGTTCTGCTCATTTCACTTTGCATCAGTTCATTGAGGTTCTTCCAGTTCATATAGAAATCCTCCAGTTTATCATTCCTTAAAACACAGCAGTATCCCATCACCATCATATAACACAATTTGTTCAGTCATACCCCAATTGAGGGACACTCCCTCTTTTTCTAATTTTTTGCCACCACAAAGAGTGTGGCTATGAATATTTTTGTACAAACATTTTTCATTATTATCTCTTTGGGGTATAAACCCAGTAGTGGTATTGCTGGATTACAGGACATGCAATATTTTAAAAGCCCTTTGGGCATAATTCCAAATTGTCTTACAGAATGGTTGGACTAATTCATAGTTCCACCAGACATTAGTGTCCCAATTTTGCAACATCCCTCCCAACATTTATTATTTTCCTTTACTGTCATATTGGCCAATCTTCTAGGTATAATGTGGTCCCTCAGAGTTGTTTTGGTTTGCATTTCTCTAAGTAGGAGGGAGTTAAAACACTTTTTCATGTGATTATTGATAGTTTTGATTTCTTCATCTGAAAACGGCCTATTCATGTCCCTTAACCATTTGCAATTAATGAATGCCTTGATTTCTTGTACAGTTGACTGAGTCTTCATAAATTTGTGAAATTAGACCTGCATCATAGGCTTTTGATACAAAATTTTTCCCCAGTTCATTGTTTCCCTTCTAATCTTGGTTTCATTGGTTTATTTGTATAAAACCTTTTTAATTTAATATAATAAAGAATATTCATTTTACATTTTATACCATTCTCTGTCTCGTCTTTCTTGGTCTTAAAATCTTTCCTTTCCCAAAGATTTGACAAGTATAGTATTCTGTGTTCACCTAATTTGCTTATAGTTTCCTTCTTTATATTCAGGTCATTCACCCATTCTGAGTTTATCTTGGTGTAGTGTGTGAGATGTTGGCCCAAATCTAATCTTTCCCATACTGTCTTCCAATTTTCCCAGAAGTTTTTATCAAATAGTGGGTTTTAGTCCAAAAAACTGGGATCTTTGGGCTTATTATAGACTGTCTTGCTAAAGACATTTACCCCGAGTCTATTCCACTGAACCTCCTTTCTGTCTCTTAGTCAGGACCAAATTGTTTTGATGACCACTGCTTTATAGCATACTTTGAGATCTGGGACTGTAAGGCCTCCTTCTCATTTTTTTCATGATTTCCCTGGATATCCTTGATCTTTTGTTCTTCCAAATGAACTTTGTTATAGTTTTTCTAATTCAGCAAAAAAGGTTTTTTGATAGTTCAATGGGTATGGCACTAAATAAGTAAATTTGGGCAGGATTGTCATTTTTATTATGTTAGCTCATCCCACCCATGAGCAATCAATGTTTTTCCAATTGTTTAGATCTAGTTTTAATTGTGTGGAGAGTGTTTTGTAGTAGTGTTCATATAGTTCCTATTTTGTCTCGGCAGATAGATTCCTATGTATTTTATAATGTCTAGGGTGATTTTAAATGGAATTTCTCTTTCTAATTCTTGCTGCTGAAATGGGTTGGAAATATAAAGACATGCTGATGACTTATGCTGGTTTATTTTGTATCATGCAACTTTGCTAAAGTTGTTGATTATTTCGACTAGTTTTTTGGTTGATTTTCTAGAATTCTTTAAGTAGACTTCATATCATCTGCAAAGAGTGATAGCGTGGTCTCCTCATTGCCAATTTTAATACCTTTAATTTTTTTTTCTTCTCTAATTGCTACAGCTAGTGTTTCTAGTACATTGTTAAATAATAGAGGTGATAATGGGCATTGTTGTTTCACTCCTGATCTTATTGGGAAGCCTTCTAGTTTATTCCCATTGCAGATGATGTTTGCTGATGTTTTTAGATATATGCTGTTTATTATTTTTAGGAAAGGTCCTTCTATCCCTATACTTTCTAGTGTTTTCAATAGGAATGAGTGTTGTATTTTATCAAAGGCTTTTTCTGCATCTATTGAGATAATTATGTGATTTTTGTTGATTTGCTTGTTAATATGGTCAATTATGTAGATGGTTTTCCTAATATTGAACCATCCTTATATTCCTGATATGAACCCTACCTGGTCATAGTGAATAACCCTTGTAATGACTTGCTGGAGTTTTTTTCCTAGTATCCTATTTAAGATTTTTGCATCTATATTCATTAGGGAGATTGGTCTATAGTTTTCTTTCTCTGTTTTTAACCTGCCTGGTTTTGGGATCAGTACCATAACTGTGTCATAAAATGAATTTGGTAGAACTCTTTCTTTGCTTATTCTGTCAAATAGTTTGTATAATATTGGGATTAGTTGTTCTTTGAATGTTTGATAGAATTCATTTGTGAATCCATCTGGACCTGGGAATTTTTTCTTAGGGAGTTCTTTGATGCCTTGTTCAATTTCTTTTTCTGATATGGAGTTGTTTAGGTAATCTATTTCTTCCTCTGTTAGTCTAGGCAGTTTATATCTTCGTGAGTATTCATCCATATCACCGAGATTGCCATATTTGTTGCCATATCATTGGGCATAATAGTTTTTAATGATTGCTGTAATTTTCTCTTCATTAGAGGTGAGGTCTCCCTTTTCATCTTGGATACTGTCAATTTGGTTTTTTTCTTTCCTTTTTTTAATTAGACTCACCAGTGCTTTGTCTGTTTTATTTGTTTTTTTCAAAGTACCAGCTTCTAGTCTTATTTATTAAATCAATAATTCTTTGATTTTCAATTTTGTTAATTTCTCCTTTGATTTTTAGGATCTCTAATTTAGTCTTCATCTGATGATTTTTAATTTTTTCACTTTCTAGTTTTTTAATTTGCATGCCCAGTTCATTGACCCTCCTTAATTTGTTAATATATGAACTAAAGGATATTAATTTCCCCCCTGAGCACTGCATTGGTTTCATCCCATAGGTTTTGAAAGGATGTCTCATCATTGTAATTTTCTTCAATGAAATTATTAATTGTTTTTATGATTTGTTCTTTGACTAACTGGTTTTGGAGAATTGTATTATTTAATTTCCAATTAATTTTTGATTTATCTCTCCATGTACCCTTACTAATTATTATTTTCATTGCATTGTGATCTGAGAAGGTTGCATTTATTATTTCTGCTCTTTTGCACTTGTTTGCAATGTTTTCATGCCCTAATATATGGTCAATTTTTGTGAATGTATCATGTGCTACTGAAAAGAAGGTGTATTCCTTTTTGTCCCTATTTATTTTTCTTCACATATCTACTAACTCTAATTTTTCTAAGATTTCATTCACTTCTTTTACCTCTTTCTCATTTATTTTTTTATTTTATTTATCTAGTTAGGATAGAGGAAGTTTCAGGTCTCCCACTAGTATAATTTTTCTATCTATTTCATCCATGAGCTCCACTAGCTTTTCCTTTAGAAATTTGGATGCTATGCCATTTGGTGCATACATGGTGAGTATCGATATTTCCTCATTGTCTATATTGCTTTTTCTGAGGATGTAATTACCTTCCCTATCTCTTTTAACTACCTTTCTCATTTGTGTTTCTTATAGACAGCATATGGTAGGGTTTTGGATTCTAATCCACTCTGCTATTCACTTGCGTTTTATGGGTGATTTCATTCCATTCACATTCAGAGTTATGATTACCAGCTGTGTATTTCCCAGCATTTTGATTTCTACTCCGAATCCTGCTTTTCTTCCTTTACTATTTCCTTCTACACCAATGTTTGTTTTTAATCAGTCCCCCTAGTTCCCACCCTTATTTTACTTCCCTTTCTACCCCCTTCCCTTCCTGTCACCCCCCTTATTTTCTTTGCAGTCTTTTTAAAACTATCCCCCCCATCCCTGCCTTATACTGCTTCCCTCTCCACCAGTCTTTTTGTTACCCTTCTACTTCCCTAGAGGGCACGAATCTATTCTCTGCCCCAATGGATTAGATTGTTCTTCCCTTTTTGGGTCAATTTCAATGCACATAAGAGTTGAGTATTTCCTATCTCCAACCTCTTTACCCTTCCAGTGTATTGATGTTCTCCCCCATCCCACCATGAGCTTCTTTGTGACAAATAAATTTACCCCCTTTTGTTTCTTTTCCCATTTCTTTTAGTATTAACCTCTTTTTAAACTCTAGTTTTATATCTGTATATATATACATGTATATGCATTTATGCATACATATATCTATATACCTATTTTTGTCTTTTCAATTCATCCTATACAGTTTGTCACTGTTCCCTCTAAGTGTAAGTCTTCTAGCTGCCCCGGTGATAATAACAATTTTTAAGAGTTACCAATGACTTCTGTTCTTATAGGGATACATATCATTTTAACTTATTGAGTCTATTAAAAAAGTTTTGTTTTGTTTTGTTTTGTTCTGTTTTTATTTTTTCCCTCTTTTTAAATTACCTTTTGATGATTCTCTCTAGTTCTGTGCTTGGGTATCAAATTTTCTGTTCAGGGCTGGTCTTTTCTTTACAAATGCTTGGAATTCTTCTATTTTGTTGAATGACCATACTTTCCCCTGTAAGAATATAGTCAATTTTGGTGGGGAGTTGATTCATGGTTGTAGACCTAGTTCCCTTGCTTTCCGGAATATCATATTCCATGCCTTTTAGTCCTTTAGTGTAGATATAGACATATCCTGTTTTATCCTTACTGTGGTTCCATGGTATCTGCCTAGGTATGTTTTTAACCAATAAAAACATCTCTTTAACTTAAAATTAGTAAATTTGATTGGCTGGCAACACAGAATTGTGAAAGGCATTACACAGGAAACTGTGATCTTTGTAAACTGGTCAACAAATTTATGTACTTTTTCTACCTATAGCAATAACTTATATTATTGACATGAATCTTAATGAAAGTAGCATGTTTCTATGTAGAAACAGAGACATAAAATGTGAATTGCCACTTCAGGTGAGGATAGAGACTGCTGGAGGTCAAAGAAGCAGTGTCCAAGTTGATAATAGATGTGAAAGCCTTGAAATAGCCTTTGCCTGGGTGTGAATGGATCTGAAGACTACCTGCTGGATTGTCTTTCCTGGAGTCCGTGAGAAAATTTCTACTTGGACATTTTTAAACAAATTTGTGTGATCAATTCCTGGAAGAGTTTATAAAAAAGAAGTCAGTGCTCACAAAATAAAACTAGTAACATAGATTGAAGTCAGGAAAAGTCTGAGCATCTGCTCTTCTTTCCCTAGACACCCTGGCCTATAAATATATTTGCCTGCGTGGGCTTGGGCTTTCTTATATATGTACACAAGGCACACTCCTCATGTTTGTTCACTTAGTGCTGGCTTTGACTCTCAAGACAGAGGCAGAGAACATAGGGCTGCATAAGCTCCCAGGTTTCCAGCTGGGGCAATGAATACAAATGAAAATGAGAACCAGGGCCCTTATAGTTCCTGCCCAAATCCATTTTCATATCTAGGTTTAGGAAGTATTTTGGATTAAACTAGGTTAGTCAAAGGAAGGCCTCACTAGTCACTTGGTCAGTTGCAACAGATCTGACACTCAAGATCACTGGGAATTCTATTAAGTTGGTAAACCTCCCCTCAAGAGTTTTCTCTGCCTTCTGACCCTTCCCTCAGTGGAAGTCAGCTTGGATCATAAAATCCAGCCCAACAAGTTAACTTTATGCCAAAGGGATTTATTTTATAACAGCTAAGCACTGGGTAAATTTTCAAAGGCTAACCCTCCACTCATCCCCACTGCCCCTTGTTGTAGCTCCATGTTGTAGCCAAGCTGTCACTCCAGTGAATGTGCAGGGTCACAGCTCTCTCCCTCTTTGTATGGCTCTGTTGCCTTTCCCCCCTCATTTCCAGTCATCTCCAGCACTGTGTTTACTAACCCTGTGTAGCTAGCAGGGGATATTTCCATTTTAATCTTCTTAATAGAGTGTCTCTTTTCAGATCAAGGATCATAGAATGATCCCTCGCTCAGGAGGGCTTAGTTTTTCATTCCCTTTATTTTCCACTCGAACAGATAACAAAATCAATTACTGGTTCCAAGATGATTTCACAAAATTCACTGAAAGGGCAACAGCTTGATAGCAGACCAAATACAAATCATTTCAAGATACAAACACATAAAATCCAGCAACATTCCTTGACCAACAAATATTGGCTGTTTAAAGGATGTTTTGACAATCTAGCCAACTCACATTAGCTAATTAAAATCTGTACTTCTGAGCTTGTATTGTTCCCAATCTACCACATTTTCTCAGTAAAATTATTACTTTCTGAGACTGTACAGATTACCTAAACTCACTCTCTCTCTCTCTCTCTCTCTCTCTCTCTCTCTCTCTCTCTCTCTCTCTCTCTCTCTTTTATTCAAACAGAGATTGCAGGATGTTACTGTTTCCCTCTGTGCTATGAAAAGCTGCTTTGCTTTTGATTGCTGAGGATTCAAAGCCCTAGATAGGAGGTTCAGAAATCATCTTACAGAGGGAACTTAAGCAGTGGGTCTCTTGGGGAAAAGACAGGGATTAGAATAGGGTTATCAGAAGCCAAAGATATGATTAATGAAATCTAACCCAAGTCTCACTCTCCTTTTTCCTCACACCCAAATTTTGCAGAGCTTATTTGGCAAGAGGGAAAGTTAGCCTCCCAGTATATGCCAGAGTGTAGCATGGTGAGAAAAGGGCCAAGCTTGGAAAGCAGAATCTAAAGATGTGGTCACAAAGACCAAAATGAAATAATCCCCATCCTGAAGAAGTTTACATTTCTTCTTAGGAAAAACAACATGTGTAGAGAAAAAGAAATACACGATATATCTAGAAAGTAATATAAAATGTGGAGTCAGGAGGGCCCTACCAAAAGAGAGGATGAAGACATTCCGTGAGCAGATATCATTTAAGCTTAGCCTTGAAGAAAACAAATGGGACAAGCATGTGCATTGTAGGCATTTGGCTGTCTATTCTCTGAAGATTTTACATAGAATACCAGGCATAGAGAATAGTAGCACACAGGTCAATTTAGCTAGAATGTACAGTCAGTTAAGGAGAGTAACATATCATATCTGGAAACATTGTTTGGAATAAAATATTTAATAAAGAGATTTAAATGGCAAAAGAGCTAGAATTTTATCCAAGAATGGGGGTTCTTCATCTTTTGTGTGTGTCATGAAACCCTCTTCTTAGAATTTGGTCTTTAAATGCATAAGATAAAATACATAGGATTACAAAGTAAACCAGTTATATTGAAATATAGATATAAAAATATTTTTAAAACAAATTCATGGACCACAGGTTAAGAACCTGTTGTTTCCAACAATTCTGGGAGGCAGAGGATCAATAATGCTATTAACTCCATTTTCTAGATTAGGATACTGAAGCTCAGAAAAGTCACTGGATCATCCATCCAGAGATAGAAGATACTGTAGAGACCATTGAGTCCAACCTTCATTTTCAGATGAGGAAACTGAGTTCCAGAGAGACTAAGCCCAAAGTCACACAGCTATTAAATAGCAGATACAGAATTGATACCTGTGGGTTTCTGATTTCCAGTCTCACTAGCCTTAGGTGCAATTAAACATGGGTCCATTTGGCCAGGGTCCACCTTATACACAACCTGGGTATATATATGGTACACATCCTCACACTGCTGTTAGGCTGCTTAGTATCATCTTGAAGAAAATAAACTCTAGAATGAGCTACAGAATGGAGATGTTTCTATCACAAGAAGATGTAGTAATGATCCTTGACAAGTTTTTGAAGGGGTAAAATCGGTTATTAACTGAGGAGGGTTGACCTTAAATACTGGGTTTAGAGAATAATGTAGAAAGAGGAGTGGGAGACAAAATCTTTGCCTAATTCTGAACCCAGCTGGGTGCTTGCTCTAGATTTTAGACCTAGTCATTTACCCAACCATTGCTTTAGTTTGTTCTTCTGTACCTTGTAAAGTGACTGATAGTACAAGGGTTGGCAATACACATTGGTTTCTATCATTCTATTTGCCTTTGATGTTTGCCCTGAATTCAATGCTCTGATGTTACCTCTCTTTTCAGTAAGGGGACAAGGTTCCCAAGGCTTCTATTCCACTCTCACCTAAGATCCCTCATCTACAAAATGAGGGGTTGGATTAAACCTGTGTTGATGAACCTATGGCACACATGCCAAAAAGATCTGCTCCCTTACTCCTCTCCACCACCCTGAGAACATTTTTTTCTCATACCATCTGCCCCTCTGCTCAGTAGTCCAATGGGAGTGCTTCCTCCCCCCCCAACCCCCCCGTCTGGGGTAAGGGAGAAGCTCAAATGTTTTGTGAGGGTGCAATTTAGACACTTGGTCTCTAAAAGGTTCATCATTACTGGATTAGACTATTGTTGTTCAGCCATTTCCAGTTCTATGTGACTCTGTAGACTTTGTCCATGGGGCTTTCTTGGCAAAGATACTGGAGTGATTTTCCATTTCCTTCTCCATTGTGTCCCCCTTTTACTGATGAGTTGCTGAGGCAAATAGGAGTTGTGACTTGCTCAAGATCACACAGAGTAAGTGTCTGAGGCCAGCTTTACACTCATATCTTCCCGACTCCAGACCTGATGCTCAATCTTCTGCACCACTTAGCTGCCCTGATTTGGGTTAGCGATTCTTAAAGTGAGGTCTGGGGATCACAGAAGGTCTCTGAGGCCCTTGCGGGGGTCCATGAGGCCAAAACTCTTTTCATAGTAATACTAGATCTTTTAGTTTCTAATGTTAAATATTGATAGATTTAAGCCACATAAACAAAAGCTCTTGGGGTGGAGTTTAGTAATTTTCAAGAGTGCAAAGGGTTCCGGAGGGCAAAAAATTTGAGAACCACTGGATTAGATTATCTTGAAGACCACATCTATCTTGAAATTCAATAGAACTATTGTCTGAAAGGGCATATATTCTGTGGATATTGGGATGGCAGGAAAAGATTACATTTCCCAGAATGTGAGGTCCATGGACTCATGGAAAAATTGCTGAGAAGGAATTTCTAGAGATGAAAAGAAGTCTAAGGAAGGAGGAAGAGCACAGAGCCAGAGGACAAAAGTGTCCAGTGTTCTACATTGTTATCATCTTTAGAATAAAGAGTCTTCGCTAAGGGTAGGATCATGGAGCTGAAGAATTACAGGAAGTGGTGGCTGCTGTAGCAGTAGCATGTGTAGTAATGTTGAAAGAGGTAAATGGCAGCTACAGAATCAGTGACAGTAGCACCCAGGTGAATTGAACAGCAATGGGCATTTAGAGCCTACACTTGGCTTGGAAATACACACAATGAATTCAGGCTTTCAGGACTTCCAGATTGGTGTTAGGAGTTTGTTTCTGCCTAGTAGGCTTGTGTCCAAATCACATTTGTGTCCTTATCCATTTTTTGGCTCTGCTTATGTTCAAAATGCTTTTTGGTTGCCTTGGTTATTTTCAGAGGATCTAAGACACCCTAGAAAAGAGCAATCTTCTGAGATATTCCCAGGGGAATCCCTGGTTAGGGGTATAAGCCATATAGAGATGTTCTAATTGTTAATCCTCCAAGTTATGTGCTTGGGTTAAACATGATTAAGTAATTTTAAGCTATTAGCAGATCAGCAAGGATTTGTTTGTCACTGGCTGGTCATCCAATGAGATTGTAAGAGCAGGAACAGAAAAAGTTAGAAACAAGGAGCTCTGAATAGGGAAGGAGGAGATACTGAAGGGAATAACCATCAGTTCCTAGTTTTGCCTAAGACTAACAAAGAGGTTATTTGCATGATGTCTCCCCCATTAGAGTATGAGCTCCTCTAGGGCCTGCAGGGCCCATGGGCTTGCTTTTCTTCTCTCTCAGTACCTAGGACAGAGCCTGGAATATCTTAAATACTTTCAAAATACTTGTTGACCGATTGTGCTCACCAACATGTCAGGTGTGGCCTAACTGAACAGACCTTTGCAATGTTAAGGATGAAGCTACCCCAGGGATGTCCTCTTCCTTACTGTAGCTGCTCCTGCCCTATCTCCCCCAATCCTTGGCTATACTTCTAGGATACTAACTGATAACTAAGGTTTTATGAGAAATTGTTTAAGGTATAAAAAGCCCCTTAGCTAGGAACAAGCCATTCCTCAGATCTATACCTCCCATATCTCAGCCTGTCAGAACCCTTGTCTTCCTTTAAGGCTCAGATCAGATGTCATCTCCTCCTTGCAGTTTTCTGGAATCCTCTCAGTTGGTTCTCTCTCTCCCTCCTCTGTTTTCTTTGTATTACACATGTAGCCATGTTTACTCATTCTCTCCCCTAAGTTGAATGGAAAATTTCTCTTTTAGATCTGTCTTAACCAAATGCAATTTCTTTGAAAAATTTATTTAGCATTTTACTTTTGCACTTCATGGCCATTTCCCTTTAATCAGTGCTCCCCCTTCGGCCCAAGCCCTTCTTTATAAAAAATAGAAAACATTAAAGCAAGACTATCTGGCCCAAAGATTATGGCTGTTATTATCTATGCCACATTCCGCATCCATAAGGAAGAAACTGTTTCCTTATCCTAGGCCAGGGCTAATTAAAATAGTTCATTGTGATTCATCAGCATTGGACTACTTTTTGGTGTTGCCCTTTATCATTGATTAGCTTTACTGTAGCTAGTAAATATATTGTTCTCTTGGTTCTTTTTAAACTCTGCATTATTTTAGACAAATGTTAACATGATTCTCTAATGAAAATGTTAGCTCATCAAATGCAAGGACTTGTATTTTCTTTTTGTAGTTCCAGGGCCTACCATCTGGCTCACTAATGGCAGACACTGAGTAAATATTTATGGAATTGAATAAACCTTGGAGCTTCCTTCAGGAAGAGTCCATGTTCTTGGAAGAAAATATGATTCTAGTGGATGGAAACCAATAAGGAAAAGATCAAGGGATGCACATGTTTGTATGTGTATGTATATGTTTATGGGTGTGCACGTATGTACCTGGTAAGTGAGAGATACCTCTAGCTGGCAGATGACAAAATAGATGGCTAGCTGATCTAATCTGAAAAAGACCCCTCATGGACCTGCTACCTATTTGTATAGATATGCACATATTGAGATAAATGAGGTAGAATGACTTCCTTATTCTTTCTTGGAGATTATTCATTTCATTCCACTTTGAATCAGTGAAAATTGTTCTGGAAAGCCAACCCTTAACTCTTTACCCTAACTTTCCACTCTCCTCCTCCCTTATCACCTTTAAGGGTACCTTCTGCTTTGCCTTCTTACCAGTGGTGTGAGAAGAATGTTGGATTCAAAATTGAAGTACTTGAGTTCCTATCTCTCCTGCCTTTTACTAGTTGTATTACCTTTCCAAAGAAATTATGTTAGTCACTATTCCTTTCTGGACCTTCCAGCTCTAAGACTATAATTCTCTTCTCTTTTCTCTTCTTTCTACTCTCCAATCCTCACCAGCTCTCCTCTTCGTTCCTCTGTCATCCACTATCTTCCTGCTTCCCCCTCTCCTCTCCATCTCCCCCCTTGCAGCCCCACAGGCTATAACAGCAATGTGCTAACAATTTTAAATAGTTAGAAACAAGATTTGTCCCTTTTCGTTAAGCCTGTCTCACCTCAGAGCAGTTAGAGTGCTCCTAGTAATTAGATAAATTGTAGATAAATAGGATTGCAAGTTAGGGGAAAAGAGAGAAAGGAAGCTAGCAAAGTTCAGATGAGGCCAAGATCAAATATCAATCTAGCTAGATTGGGGTTTGGTTCTCCAACTGACCCTGAATTGGGGAGGAGGGATGAAGGTGGCCAGAGTTTGCCCTCTAATCACCACCTGCCAGTGGTTAGCCAGGTTGTCAATGCCTTCCTAAAGTACAAGAACTAAGCCTTTAACCCTCAGGTTTCACACTGCCAGTAAATGACTTGCCAACAATAATCTATTCAGTACAATAGGAGCTTTGACTTCTTTCCTCTCCATTCAGCTATTGTTGGCATCCTTGAAAACAACACTGGCATGAGCAATAGAGATGGTCTGGGTTCCCCTTGCCTTGCTGACCCTGGAACCCTCTGGGGAAAGCTCAAAGGGGCCTTAGAGGCAATGCCATGGGGCAGTAGCCTTTCTTCTTGGCTGGCACAGTTTTGCAGTTCACTACCTTCTTGGGCTGATCCCTTCCCTCTTCCTCTAGGTCTTCAGATGACTTGCCTTGTTTCCCACAGCAAACAGTGAGCCCACAAACTCCATCTGCTCTCTAGCTCTCATGCCACAGAGGCTTCTCAGGCCTGCAGGGTAGGCGATTTCCCAGACTAGCACTTCATAGTTCTTTCAAGGGTTGGGACCAGAGAAGGGATTTGCAACCTTCCTTTTTGTGATCTGGGAGCTATTTGCTTTGGGGACTGTTTGAGCTGATATTTAAAACATGTGAAAAGAGAAAATATAAGTAATCAAATCTGCTGAATATATAATTCATTTAAGAAAGCAGGTTGGCATCTCTCCTTTTACCTGGAGACAAGTAGGCATGTCAAAGGAAGACTTCTAGGGTTCTCATAAGACCAGCTCTCCACTAACCTGAGAAGATAAAATATGTCCATTGTACCTTCACATCTCTCCTTAAAACCTTCTTTTCTGGCTTTCATACAATATGCCTCTATGTATCTTTATTACTTTTGCCCAATGCTTCAAAGACTTACTCTCTATGTTGAAAAGAAGTGTGCCAAGGGGCAGCTCGGTAGCTTAAGGGATAGATACCCAAGCCTAGGGACAGGAGGTTCTGGATTTAAATACTTAGTTTTAGACACTTCCTAGCTAGGGGACCAAGAGGAATGAGTGTCTAAAATTAAGTGTTTAAAGCTTACCTCAATATGCAGGTCTTGTTTTTGATTGTTTAAATTATTTAGTTATTTTCATTTATTTTCAAGAAAATAAAATTTTTATGAAGCTATATCATCCCTGTTTTGCAGGTGCTGTTTTGTTAAGAACTATGTTTTCCCAAGAAACTTAAATTTAAGTATTAAATGCTTGTTATAAGTGTTTCATGCTAGTGGTGCTCCCCTTAAGTACAGAAAGAATTTTAACATTCATATTATTTATAATGTGCTTTTAGGTCATCCAATTCCCACTTAACAGAAGATGTTCAGGAACTGTATCCTTCTGTGTTGAACCCACACTGAAGGGTAGTCCCAATTTAAACTGTAATACACTATAAGGTGGTATCTGTTGACTATCAAAAGCTGATTGGGGGCATCTAGGTGGTTCAGTGAATTGAGAGCCAAACCTAGAGACAGGAGATACTGGGTTCAAATTTGACCTTAGACATTTCCTAGCTATGTGACCTGGGTAAGTCACTTAACCCAATTGCCCAGTCTTTACTACTCTTTTGCCTCGGAACCAGTACAATATTGATTCTAAGATGGAAGATGAGGGTTTTTTTAAGTTAACTTTGGCTACTAATCTTTTGTGATTTTGTGGGTTTGGGAGCCTCCAAAATTTCTTCATCATCTGCACTCATGCCCTCTGCCAAATGACCAAGTATGACCATGTGTTCTGAATTCTGATTTTCAGGGCAATCTTGCTTAAAATGTTCCACAGAACCACAAAATCTACAACCCTCACCTTCAGCATAAAGTCCTTTAGAATTATCAGGAAAACAGATAGGTGTCCCATCTCTCCACAAATGAAACATTTTACAAAAGGAAATTCTCTCACACCTGAGTCAACTTTGGCTTTGGCTTTGCTTATTTCATGTTCAGTAGACCCCCACTAGTATTAGATTCTCATACCTATATCTTGACTCAAAGATACTAGGACAGTCTGCAATTCCATGCCTTTGCTTTATGCATTAATAATAAATCTTTGCCTTTTTCTTGACTTTTTGTCTTCTCATTCTCCTTCCTTCTCATTAACTGTATTTTTAAAGAACTGTTGCTATTTCTTTTTTCTGGTCTATCTATTGTTGTCACCTCATTTTGTCTTAGATATGCCATGAGCCCATTTACATCTTAATTGATGCAAGATGTTTTCTTTTTGTTTCTTCATTGGCGTACATAATTCTTAAGAGAAAGACCACTAAAATGAAAGCATTTATCTTTTTGTAGATTTTAGGTCACTCTCTCCATAGATCATTTTTTTTGGTATTTTCCCGTGATGTTACTTTCAAAGCCTTCCTATCATGTGCTGTGTTAGTTTGTGCCCACCTGGTTTCAACCATGGTTTCAACCGAGATATCTTGTCTGTCCAAAGTCCCCAAGAAGCCCATAAGCAAGCCAAAACCCCACCCTTCACCCAAGTAGTTCCTGCCCCCACCTCTATAGGCATAGCCTCACAGGCCTGCATCATTGGGGAAGAACAGATAGGCTCCACAGCTTTGTGCCATGTCCACTTTAAAAATTTTTATTTATTTTTCCCCAATTACATGAAAAAAGTTTCCAACATTTTAAAAAGAATTTTGAATCTCAAATTCTCTCCTCTTTCCCTTCCCCCACCACTGAGATGGCAAGCAATCACATATAGATCCTATGTGTGCAATCACTTAAAACATTTTCCCATATTAATCCTTTTGTAGAAGGAAACTACAACAAAAAAAATTTTAAGTGAAAAAAGCGTACTTACATCTGGATTCAGACTCCATTAGTTCTTTATGTGGAAACAGTTGGCATTTTTTTTACCATAAATCCTTTGGTATTATTTTGAATCATTGTGTTGCTGAAAATAGCTAAGTTATTCACAGTTGTTCATTATAAAATATTGCTGTCACTGTGTACAATGTTTTCCTGGTTCCACTTATTTCACTGCTTCAGTTTGTGTAAATCTCCCCATGTTTTTCTGAATTCCTCCTGCATATCATTGCTCATAGCACAATATTATTCAATTACAATCCTGTACAGTACCTTACTCTGCCGTTCCCCAGTTGATAGGTATTCCTTCACTTTTCAATTCTCTACCATCACAAAAAGAGCTGCTTTAAATATTTTTGTACATATATATCATTCCTCGTTTTGTTTTTTATCTCTTTGGGATAAAAGCCTAGTAATGGCATTGCTGGGTCAAAGGGTATATACTGTTTTTTAGTCCTTTGGGCATAGATACAGATTGCTCTCCAGAATAGCTAGATGAGTTTGCAATTCCCCCAACAGTACATTAGTTTTTCAATTTTCCAACATCCCTTCCAAATTTTGTCATTTTCCTTTTCTGTTATAATAGTCAATTTCATAGGTATGAGATGGCACTTCAGAGTTGTTTTAATTTGTATTTCTATAATAGTGATTTAAGGCATTTTTGCATAAGCATAGTTTTAATCATTTTGTCTGAGAACTGCCTGTTCATATCCTTTGATCATTTCTCAATTGAGAAGTAACTTGTATTCTTATACATTCAATACATTTCTCTATGTATTTGACAAATGAGGCCTTTATTAGAGACATACATTTTTTTGCACCATTATGATTACTATGTGTTACTCTCTATGCTATTTTCCCTTGTTTAGTTTCTGACATGCATCCCCCAATCGCCCTCTTTTCTAGCAGTTCCACCTCTCATCTCTTACCTCCTTCCCCTCCTACTTTTCTATAGGGTAAGAGATTTCTATAGCCATTTGATTGTGCATGTTCTTCCCTCATTGAATCAATTCTGATGAGAGTAAGGTTCATATGCTCCCCTTCCTACCTCCTCCATCTTCCTCTCCCCTGTAAATGTTCTTTCATGCCTCTTTTATGTGCAATAATTTATACCATCCAATTTTCCCCTTCCCCTTCCTCCCTCTGTATTCTTTTTCTCATGCCTTAATTTTATTTTTTAATTTCATCCTACCATATTCAGCTCATACTCTTGTCCTTTGTCAATGTATACTCCTTCTAAATGTCCTAATAATTATAACGCTCTTAGGAGTTATGAGAATCATCTTCTCATAATTAAGTATGTACATAATTTAACATTATTGAATATCTTTTGATTTCTCTTACCTGTTTACCTTTTTATGCTTCTCGAGTCTTATATTTGAGATTCAAATTTCCCATTTGGCTCTGGTCTTTTCATCAGAAATGTTTAAAAGTTCTCTATTTCATCGAATCCCATTTTTACCATGAAGGATAATGCTCAGTTTTTCTGGGTAAGTGATTTTTGATTGAAGTCCTAGCTCTTTTGCCCTCTGGAATAACATATAACAGACCCCCCCAGTTCTTTAAAGTAGAAATTGCTATATCTTGTGTTTTCCTGACTGTGGCTCCACAATATTTGAATTGTTTCTTTTTGGCTTCTTACTTTATTTTCTCCTTGACCTTGGAGTCCCAGAATTTGACTATAATACTCCCGAGAGTTATCCTTTGGGGATATTTTCCAGGAGGAGATTAGTGGATTCTTTCCATTTCTATTTTACCTTCAGGCTCTAGAATATCAGAGAAGTTTACCTTGATAATTTCATTTTTTTGAATTTGAAAATGTTATTTAATTAATTTAAAATATTTTTTCTATAGATACAGGAATCATATTCTTTCCCTCCCCTCCCCCAACCCCTCCAATTGCCAACACACAATTCCATTGGGTTTTACATGTGTCATTGATAAAGACCCATTTCCATATTACTGGTATTTGCACTAGGGTAATTGTTTAGAGTCTATATTCCCAATCATATCCCCATTAACTCATGTGATCAAGCAGTTGTTTTTCTTCGGTGTTTCTACTCCCACAGTTCTTTCCCTGAATGTGGATAGTGTCTTTCTCATAAGTCCCTCAGAATTGTCCTGTATCACTGCATTGCTGCTAGTAGAGAATTTCATTACATTCAATTGTGCCATAGTATATCAGTCTCTGTATACATTGTTCTCCTGCTTCTGCTCCTTTTAACTCTGCATCAGTTCCTGGAGTTCATTCCAATTCACATGGAATTCCTTCAGTTTATTATTCCTTTTAGCACAATAGTATTCCATCACCAAAAGATACCACAATTTGTTCAGCCATTCCCCAATTCATCATCGCCTAATTTTCCAATTTTTGGCCACCACAAAGAGCGCAGCTATGAATATTCTTGTACAAGTCTTTTTCCTAATTATCTCTTTTGGGTACAAACCTAGCAGTGCTATGGCTGGATCAAAGGGAAGACAGCCTTTTAAAGCTCTTTGGGAATAGTTCCAAATTGCCTTCCAGAATGGTTGGATAAATTCACAACTCCACCAGCAATGCATTAATGTCCTAATTTTTCCACATCCACTCCAACATTTATTACTTTGCTGTCATGTTAGCCAATCTGATAGGTGTGAGGTGGTACCTCAGAGTTGTTTTGATGTGCATTTTTCTTATTATAAGAGATTTAGAACACTTTTTCATGTGCTTATTGACAGTTTTGATTTCTTTATCTGAAAACTGCCTATTCATGTCACCTCATAGTGTAGAAATGCCCAAATCCTGCCTACCTTCAAGACTGCATTCTGCAGTGGAGCTCCTTCATTCATATGTTTTTGGGGTTTTGTCCTTTTGAGGCACTGTTTATCATTTGGTGGGGAGGAGAGGAAGAGACTTGCATCTACTCTGGGGCCATTTTAACCAGGAAGTCTTATGTTCTCCCTGATAATTTCTTGAAAGATGTTGTCTACGCTCTTTTTTTATCATGGCTTTCAGGTAGTCCAGTAATTCTTAAATTATCTCTCCTGGATTTATTTTCCTGGTCAATTGGTTTTCCAGTGGCCTATTTCACACTTTCTTCAATTTGTCGTTCTTTTGACTTTATTTGATTTTCTTTCGATATCTTGTGGTGTCATCAGATTTCACTTGCCCAATTCTAATTTTAGAACATTTTTTTATATTTTATTTAATTAGATGATTTAGAATGTTTTCCCATGGTTACAAGACTAATGTTCTTTCCCTCCCCTCTCCCAACCCCTTCCTGTATTTGATGCGTGATTCCACTTTGTTTAACATGTGCCATTGATTAAGACCTATTTCTATATTATTGATATTTGCACTAGAGTGATCTTTTAGAGTTTACTTTCACAGTCATAGCCCCATTGACCCATGTGATCAAGCAGTTGCTTTTCTTCTAAGTTTTTTTCCCACAGTTTTTCCTCTGGAGGTGGATAGCATAAAATATGATTGTCTTGAGTTACCTTCTCTATGTCTTTTCTCATTTGACCAGTTCTGCTTTTTATAGGATTCTTTTCTTTAATGAATTTGTGTTCCTCTTTTTCTATATGGCCAATTCTGCTTTTTAGGAAGTTCCTTTCTTTATTGGATATTTGTGCCTCTTTTACCAACTGGCTTATTCTGTTTTTTCTAAGATATTACTTTCCTTTAGTATTTTTTGTGTCTCCTTTACCAAGCTGTTGACTCATTTGTCTTTATTTTCTTACATCACTCTCATTTGTTTCCCCAATTTTTCTTGTAACTCTCTTATTTGATTTTTAAAATCCTTTTTGAGTTTCTCCATTAATTCTTTTTGGGCTTGAGACCAGTACCTATTTTTTTTGGAGGCCTTGGATACCACAGTGTCTACTTCCTGGTCTTTTTCTGAATTCTTTTTATCTTCTCTGTGTCCAAAATAACTTTCTATGTTGAGTTCCTTTTTTGTTTGTTCATCTCCAGCCTTTTTCTCTTGTTTTAATTTTTTCTAGCTGTTAAAGTTGTACTCTATAAGTTTGGTGAAGGGAGCACTATTCCAAGCTTCAGATTCTTTGTACAACTCCCTTAAGAGCTAGCTCTGGGGATCTATATGCTTTCAGTTCTTCCACAATGGTATGATGCAAGGAGAGGTATATTTTATATTCTCCCAGTCTGTGCTTTGGTCTTTGAATAACCACAAGCACTGTTTTCTAACTTGGAACTCTAACTAAGATCCCATGCGCCTATGTGGCTTTAAGCACTGGTGTGTGCTAAGACTCTTTCTCACACTTAGACTGCTCTAGAAGACTGTGATCTGAATATGCATATGGGCAATGTAACAATTCAGAGAAGAGACCCCTGTAATTGCCTGCTGAACATTTATTTGACCCACCATTACTGTCAGTGGCGGAGAGCTATAAACCTTTGCTGCTGATTCAGGCTCCCCAAGGCTGTTGCCATGGTGGGACCTGCCTGCATGCTGCTTTATGCTCAGTCCCAATTCAGTGTTCTAAATCCTTTGTTCCTGCCTTATAAGTTGTTTTGGGCTGAAAAATTATTTTATCTCATCTTTTTGTGGTTTATGCTTCTCCAGAATTTCTTTTGGGACTTATATCATTGTTTTTTGGAAGTCAATTTGGAAAAATCAGATAGGTCCGTGTACCTTCTTCAACATCATGGCTCCACTATGTTTACTTTTTTAAAATTTAATTTAATTTTCTTTTTTTTAATTTTTATTTATTTTCTTTTTTTAAAAAACATTATTTTATTTGGTCATTTCCAAACATTGTTCATTGGAAACAAAGATCATTTTCTTTTCCTCCCCACCCTTCCACCACCTCTCCCATAGCCGACGCGTGATTCCACTGGTTATCACATGTGTCCTTGATTTGAACCCATTTCCATGTTTTGGTATTTGCATTAGAGTGTTCATTTAGAGTCTCTCCTCAGTCATATACCCTCAAACCCTGTAGTCAAGCAGTTGCTTTTCATCGGTGTTTTTACTCCCACAGTTTATCTTCTGCTTATGGATAGTGTTTTTTAGATCCCTGCAGATTGTTCAGGGACATTGCATTGACACTAATGGAGAAGTCCATTACGTTCGATTGTACCACAGTGTATCAGTCTCTGTGTACAATGTTTTCCTGGTTCTGCTCCTTTTGCTCTGCATCACTTCTTGGAGGTTATTCTAGTCTCCATGGAATTCCTCTACTTTATTGTTCCTTTGAGCACAATAGTATTCCATCACCAACATATACCACAATTTGTTCAGCCATTCCCCAATTGAAGGGCATCCCCTCATTTTCCAATTTTTTGCCACCACAAAGAAAGCAGCTATGAATATTCTTGTACAAGTCTTTTCCCTTATTATCTCTTTGGGGTACAAATTCAGCAGTGTTATGGCTGGATCAAAGGGCAGACAGTCTTTTATTGCCCTTTGGGCATAGTTCCACATTGCCCTCCAGAATGGTTGGATCAATTCACAACTCCACAAGCAATGAATTAATGTCCCCACTTTGCCACATCCCCTCTAGCATTCATTACTTTCCTTTGCTGTCATGTTAGCCAATCTGCTAGGTGTGAGGTGATACCTCAGAGTTGTTTTGATTTGCATCTCTCTGATTATAAGAGATGTAGAACACTTTTTCATGTGCTTATTAATAGTTTTGATTTCTTTGGCTGAAAACTGCCTGTTCATGTCCCTTGCCCATTTATCAATTGGAGAATGGCTTGATTTTTTGTACAATTGATTTAGATCTTTGTACTTTTGAGTAATTAAACCTTAGAGGTTTTTTTGAAGGTTGTTTCCCAATTTGTTGCTTCCCTTCTGATTTTAGTTACATTGGTTTTGTTTGTACACAAACTTTTTAATTTTATGTAGTCAACATTATTTATTTTACATTTTGTGACTCTTTCTAAGTCTTGCTTGGTTTTAAAATCTTTCCCTTCCCAAAGGTCTGACATGTATACTATTCTGTGTTCACCTAAGTTACTTATAGTTTCCTTCTTTATGTTCAAGTCATTCACCCATTCTGAATTTATCTTGGTGTAGGGTGTGAGGTGTTGATCCAAACCTAATCTCTCCCACACTGTCTTCCAATTTCCCCAGCAGTTTTTATCAAATAATGGATTTTTGTCCCAAAAGTTGGGGTTTTTGCTTTTGTCATAAACTGTCTTGCTGAGATCATTTATGCCAAGTCTATTCCACTGATCCTCCTTTCTGTCTCTTAGCCAGTACCAAGTTGTTTTGATAACCACTGCTTTATAGTATAGTTTGAGATCTGGGACTGCAAGTCTTCCTTCCTTTGCATTTTTTTCATGATTTCCCTGGATATCCTTGATCTTTTGTTCTTCCAAATGAACTTAGTTATGGTTTTTTCTAATTCAGTAAAGAAGTTTTTTGGTAGTTCAATGGGTATGGCACTAAATAAATAAATTAATTTGGGTAGGATTGTTATTTTTATTATGTTAGCTTGTCCCACTCATGAGCAATGAATGTTTTTCCACTTGTTTAGATCTAGTTTTAACTGTGTAGAAAGTGTTTTGTAGTTGTGTTCATATAGTTCCTCTGTTTGTCTCGGCAGATAGATTCCTAAGTATTTTATATTATCTAGGGTGATTTTAAATGGTATTTCTCTATCTAATTCTTGCTGCTGAAATGGGTTAGAGATATATAGAAATGCTGATGACTTATGCAGGTTTATTTTGTAACCTGCAACTTTGCTAAAGTTCTTGATTATTTTGAGTAACTTTTTGGTTGATTTTCTAGGATTCCTTAAATAAACCATCATACTATCCACAAAGAGTGAAAGTTTGGTCTCGTCATTGCCAATTTTAATACCTTCAATTTCTTTTTCTTCTCTAATTGCTACTGCTAGAGTTTCTAGTACAATGTTGAATAATAGAGGTAATAATGAGCATCCTTGTTTTACTCCTGATCTTATTGGGAAGGCTTCTAGTTTTCCCCATTGCAGATGATGTTTGCTGACGATTTTCGATATATACTGTTTATTATTTTTAGGAAAGGCCCTTCTTTATAATATTGGGATTCTTCTATATAATATTCATATAATATTGGGATTAGTTGTTCTTTGAATGTTTAATAGAATTCATTTGTGAATCCATCTGGACCTGGGGATTTTTTTAAGGAGTTCTTTGATGGCTTATTCAATTTCTTTTTCTGATATGGGGTTTGCTGCCCAGGTAATAACAACAGTTTTTAAGAGTTACCAATGACCTCTTTTCTTATAGGGATACATATCATTTTAACTTATTGAGTCTCTTAAAATTTTTTTTGTTTGGTTTGGTTTTTCTTTTTTCCCTCTTTTAAAATTACCTTTTGATGATTCTCTTGAGTTCTGTGCTTGGACATCAAATTTTCTGTTCAGGTCTGGTCTTTTCTTTACGAATTCTTGAAATTCTTCTATTTTGTTGAATGACTGTACTTTCCCCTTTTGATTTGAGTCCAGAAGGAGGGTTCCCTGCCTCTGTCCTGTTGTTAAGTTTGAATTTCAGTCCCCTAGGAGCATTCAGTTTGTGATCGGTAAGGAAGGGTTTTCAGAGGTCTGAACTTTTGCTGCTTCTAAGCCGCCATCTTGACTCTGCCCCCACTATGTTTACTTTTGAGAGTAGTCTTTTGTCTTTGAAATTCAGCAGGAAGAACCTTGAAATGTTTACTCCAGTCTTCTTTCACTGTCCTTCACAGACAATATGTTCACATTAATGGAGCTTTTCCTGTGTACAGAGTCCTGTGTGAGAGTTAGATCCTGTCACAATGTATAGAAGTATGGGTCTAATATCAGGAGAGTCCGAGTTCAAATCTAGCCTCACACACTTTTTAACTGTGTAACCCTGGGCAAATCATTTTAAATCTTCCATAGTTTCAGTTTCATCAACTATAAAATGGGGAAAATAATAGTACCCAGGATTGTTGTGTGGATAATATTTGTAAATAGCCCTTTGGGTATAGTTCCAACTTGTTCTCCAAAGTGATTGGACGAATTCACAACTGTAACAATAATACATTAGTATACCTACAAAATGGATAATTTTATTATATTACATTTAAGTTTTGTGCAAACAAAACCAATAAAAGCAAAATGAGTGGGGAAGCAGGAATCTATAGATTTTATGGCTTATTTTCTGATGAAGATCTCATTTCTCAAATATATTAGGAAATGAACCAAACATATAAAAATATGAACCATTCGCCAACTGACAAATGGTCAAAGGATATGAACAGGCACTTTTCAGGATAAAAAATCAAAGCCATCAATAGTCATATGAAAAAATGCTAAAAAATCACTAAACAGAGAATTGCAAATTAAAACAACTCTGAGGTACTGCCTCATTACTATCAGATCAGTTAATTTGACAGGGAAAAATGATGAATGCTGGAGGGGATATGGAAATATATGTACACTAATGCTTTGTTGGCATAGTTCAGTCACTTTCAGCAGTCTTGGGGGGGAACATCCACATCCCTGAGATCACAGATCTGTTAGAGTATTTGTGTGATTTGCAAGGCCCTTTTGTAGATAGTAAATGTGAGGCAGAGGCAGCCTGGCACAAAGAAGGTGCTTCATAAATGCTCCTTGACTTTATATACTTGGTAAGTGTCTGAGGCATGATTCAAACCCATGTTTCTTGATTTCAAGACCAGGACCTATTTGCCTTTCAGATAGCTAATTATCTATATCAAAGATTGTTGATAGATTTCATGGGGTTCATAAATTTGAGTTGGAAAAAGTTGCCATCTTTACTTGTACTGACCTCTCACTGAAATTTAGCATTTCTCTCAATAAGAGATTTTTTTAAAATCTTATTCTGTAAAGGAGTCCAGAGATTTCACCATTTTGCTCATTAGATTTACGTAATATCACAAAAGTTAAGAACACTAGTCTAGTCAGAGAAACAAGACAACGGTGAATGAAAAACAATCTGATTAGTCATGCAGACTCAAATTCCTACAGAAGTTCAGAGAAGAAGCTCATTGAGGCCTGGAGTAGTCAGGGAACCTTCCCTAAAAGGAATGGTACTTAAGTTGGGACCAGAAACAATAGGTCAGACTTGGTGAAAAATAACCTCTCTGAATCTCAATTTCCTTTTCTAAAAAATGGGGATGATATCTACCTCCAAAAGGGAGTGTGAGAATCAAATGAGATAATGAACATGAAGCAGCTTTGGGAACAGGAACAGACTGTGTGAGTGTGAGCCATCGTCATTCCTAAGTATTTGGAGGGGAGAGGGAACACTGTTATTATGTTGTTATCCCTTATTTGAATAATCTGTCCCACCACATTCTTCATTCAGGTGGCTTACAGAGAATTGGTCATGTAACTCTGATAAACACATTAATTAATTTGAGATTTTATATTCACTTTTATGCTGGCTGTGTTAGCTAAAGGACCCCAAGGGAGGCCATCTGTCTGATTTTCTAATGTTATATCAAGGGAATCCTTCTGTTGAAGTAGCAGCTGCCACTCAGATGGCATGTCATTTCCCCCACCTGGTGCCTACCTTCCTGCCTGCCCTTTTCTTTGGCCTTACCTAGCTGAGTGGGGGAGGCCAATCATCACTACCTGTCTCTTTCCACTTGTAGTTGTTCTTGAATTCTTATTGAACCAGGCCAGTAGGCTATTTCTTTGGTTTAGAGCCACACTTTGACATGACATATTCAAATATGATGCTTTTTCTCCAAATGGGGTACAGCAATCAAATGAGGTCACTCACATAGAAGAGAAAAGAATTGACTCTGAGAAATCAAACTTATAGAGGTTAGCATTATTCAGCATCTAAGTCTGGACTCACATTGGACTTAAAAACCATAAAAAAGAACCAAGGGAGGTGTAGTCAAGATGACGGCATAGAGGCAGTAAAAGTTCAGACCTATGAATACCCTTCCTTACCAATTACAAACTAAATGCTTCTAGGGGACTGAAAATCAAACCTAACAACAAGTCAGAGTCAAGGAACCCTCCTGCTGAAATCAATTCAAAAGTTATGCCACCTCAAAAGCCAGAATTTGAGAACACCTGGGTTTAAGGGGAAGGAATAAGGAAGGTCCCAGGACCCTTACCCCCCACCCCCAACTAGAGCACTAAGCCTCCAGTGGCAGTGGAAACCTCTGGAAGGGCAAAGGTGCTGATCTGGAGGGTGTACCTTGTGGGCAGGGCTGTGCCAGGCTCAGTGCATCAAACACAGGCGGTGGGGAAGGAGTTGGAGAGGGAGCACAGAGTGGGCAGCCTGGTCACAATGGCGGAGACCCTCCATATTACTCCAGCCATCCAGGAGGTTTTGGCCTCAGAGCACATTCAGCCCAACACAGCTGAACTTAATCCCATCAAAAGTCTTCAGAGGTCAGGGAAGCTCAAGCTCCAACATACTTCCCCCACAGACTGCACTGAGAGATTTCCTGACAAAGCTCCAAGAGGGGAGACTGACAGAAAACCCCAAAACCAAAAAAAATGAGAGGAGCAAGAGCACAGACAACTGTGGGGAGTAAAGAAGGGGGTAAGTATGAGCAAACAACAAAAAAAGAAAAAAGAAATTACAATAGACAGCTTTTATACAGGCAATGAACAAAGAGCAAAAGGAACAGAGGAAGAGGGATCATCAAGCATTAAAATAGAAATCTCAGCGAATTGGATACAGGCTGTGGAAGAACTCAAAATGCAATTCAAAACACAATTTAGAGAGGCTGAATACAATTGGCACAAGAACTTAAAAAATAAGATAAGTCAACTGGAAAGAGAAAATAGTGAAAAGAAACAAATGGGGATAAATTTATTTGTCACAAAGAAGCTCATGGTGGGATGGGGGAGAACATCAATACACTGGAAGGGTAAAGAGGTTGGAGATAGGAAATACTCAACTCTTATGTGCATTGAAATTGACCCAAAAAGGGAAGAACAATCTAATCCATTGGGGCAGAGAATAGATTTGCGCCCTATAGGGGAGTAGAAGGGTAACAAACAGATTGGTGGGGAGGGAAGGAGTACAAGGTGGGGAAGAGAGTTTTAAAATGACTCCAAAGAAAATAAGAGGGGAATAAAAAGGGAGGAGGTTAGAAAGGGATGGAAAATAATGGTGGGAACTAGGGGGACTGATTAAAAACAAATGTTGGTGTAGAAGGACATAGTGAAAGAAGAAAAGGCAGGACTGAAATCAAAATGCGGGGAAATACACAGCTGGTAATAATAACTCTGTTAATGTAATGAAGTCTCCCATAAAATGCAAGTGAATAACAGATTGGATTAGAATCCAAAACCCTACCATATGCTGTCTATAAGAGACATACATGAGAAATATAGATATGCATAGAGTGAAAGTAAGAGGATGGAGCCAAATCTATTGGGCATCAACTGATAAAAAGAAGGCAGGAGTCACAAGTATGATATCTGACAAAGCCAAAGTAAAAATAAATCTAGTTAAAAGAGATAGGGAAGGTAATTACATCCTGAGAAAAGGCAGTATAGACAATGAGGAAATATTGGTACTCAACATGTATGCACCAGATGGTATAGCATCCAAATTTATAAAGGAGAAACTAGTGGAGCTCAAGGATGAAATAGATAGGAAAACTATACTAGTGGGAGACCTGAACCTTCCTCTATCTGAACTAGATAAATCAAACCAAAAAATAAATAAGAAAGAGGTAAGAGAAGTGAATGAAATCTTAGAAAAATTAGAGTTAGTAGATATGTGGAGAAAAATAAATAGGGACAGAAAGGAATCTGCCTTCTTTTCTGCAGCATATGGTACATTCACAAAAATTGGCCATGTATTAGGGCATAAAAACTTTGCTAACAAGTACAAAAGAGCAGCAATAATAAATGCAACCTTCTTAGATCACAATGCAATGAAAATAATAATTAGTATGGGTACATGGAGAGTTATATCAAAAATTAATTGTAAATTAAACAATATGATTCTCCAAAACCAGTTAAAGAACAAATCATAGAAATAATTAATAACTTCATTGAAGAAAATGACAATGATGAGACATCCTTTCAAAAACTATGGGATGCAGCCAAAGCAGTATTCAGGGGGAAATTTATATCCTTGAGTTCATATATTAACAAATTAAGAAGGTCAGAGGTCAATGAATTGGGCATGCAAATTAAAAAAACTAGAAAATGAACAAATTAAAAATCCTCAGATGAAGACTAAATTAGAGATCCTAAAAATCAAAGGAGAAATTAATAAAATTGAAAGTCAAAGAATTATTGATTTAATAAATAAGGCTAGAAGCTGGTACTTTGAAAAAACAAATAAAACAGACAAAGCACTGGTGAGTCTAATTAAAAAAAGGAAAGAAAAAATCCAAATTGACAGTATCCAAGATGAAAAGGGAGACCTCACCTGTAATGAAAAGGAATTTAAGGTAATCATTAAAAACTATTATGCCCAATGATATGGCAACAAATATGGCAATCTCAATGATATGGATGAATACTCACAAAAATATAAATTGCCTAGACTAACAGAGGAAGAAATAGATCACCTAAAGAACCCCATATCAGAAAAAGAAATTGAAGAAACCATCAAAGAACTCCCTAAGAAAAAAATCCCCAGGTCCAGATGGATTCACAAATGAATTCTATCAACCATTCAAAGAACAACTAATCCCAATATTATACAAACTATTTGGCAGAATGAGGCAAGAAGGAGTTCTACCAAATTCATTTTATGACACAAATATGGTACTGATCCCAAAGTCAGGCAGGTCAAAAACAAAGAAAACTATAGACCAATCTCCCTAATGAATATATGTGCAAAAATCTTAAATAGAATACTGGCAAAAAGATTCCAGCAAGTCATCACAAGGGTTATTTACTATGACCAGTAGGATTCATACCAGGAATGCAAGGATGGTTCAATATTAGGAAAACCATCCACATAATTGACCATATTAACAAGCAAACAGACAGAAATCACATGATTATCTCAATAGATGCAGAAAAAGCCTTTGACAAAATACAATACTCATTCCAATTGAAAACACTAGAAAATATAGGAATAGAAGAGTATTTCCTAAAAATAATAAACAGTATTTATCTAGAACTGTCAGCCAACATCATCTGCAATAGGGATAAACTAGATGTATTCCCAATAAGATCAGGAGTGAAACAAGGATGCCTGTTATCACCTCTTTTATTTAGCATTGTACTAGAAACACTAGGGTAGAGATTAGAGAAAAAAAAGAAATTGAAGGTATTAAATAAGCAATGAGGAGACCACGTTATCACTCTTTGCAGATGATATGATGGTCTACTGAAAGAGTCCTAGAAATCAACCAAAAAGCTAGTCGAAATAATCAACAACTTTAGCAAAGTTGCATGATACAAAATAAACCCACATAAGTCATCAGCATTTCTGTATATTTCCAACCCGTTTCAGCAGCAAGAATTCGAAAGAGAAATTCCATTTAAAATCACCCTAGATAATATAAAATACTTAGGAATCTATCTGCCAAGACCAACACAGGAGCTATATGAACACAACTACAAAACACTCTCCACACAATTAAAACTATATCTAAACAATTGGAAAAACATTGATTGCTCATGGGTGGGATTAGCTAACATAATAAAAATGACAATCCTGCCCAAATTAACTTACTTATTTAGTGCCATACCCATTGAACTACCAAAAAACTTCTTTCCTGAATTAGAAAAAAACCTTAACAAAGTTCATTTGGAAGAACAAAAGATCACGGACATCCAGGGAAATTATGAAAAAAAAATGAGGAGACCTTGCAGTTACAAATCTCAAACTATACTATAAATCAGTGGTCATCAAGACAATTTGGTACTGTATAAGAGAGAGAAGGAAGGATCAGTGGAATAAATTTGGGGTAAATTACCTCAGCAAGACAGTCTATGATAAGCCCAAAGATCCCAATTTTGGGGACCAAAACCCAATATTTGATAAAAACTGCTGGGAAAATTGGAAGAAAGTATGGGAGAGATTAGGTTTGGATCAACATCTCATACCCTACACCAAAATAAACTCAGAATGGGTGAATGATCTGAATATAAAGAAGGAAACTCTAAGCAAATTAGGCGAACACAGAATAGTATACTTGTCAGTTCTTTGGGAAGGGAAAAACTTTAAAACCAAGCAAGAGCTAGAAAAAAATCACAAAATGTAAAATCAATAATTTTGATTACATCAAATTAAAAAGTTTTTGTCCAAACAAAACTAATGCATTCAAAATTAGAAGGGAAGCAATAAATTGGGAAACAATCTTCATTACAAATACCTCTTACAAAGGTCTAAGTATTCATATTTATAAAGAGCTAAACTAATTTTACAAAAAATCAAGCCATTCTCCCATTAATAAGTGGGCAAGGGATATGAATAGGCAATTTTAAGTTAAAGAAATCAAAACTATTAATAAGCATATGAAATAGTGTTGTAAATCTCTTATAATTAGAGAAATGCAAATCAAAACAACTCTGAGGTATCACCTCACACCTGGCAGATTGCCTAACATGACAGCCAAAGAAAAAAATGAATGCTGGAGGGTATGTGGCAATGTTGGAACATTAATGCATTATTGGTGGAGTTGTGAATTGATCCAACCATTCTGGAGGGCAATTTGGAACTATGCCCAAAGGGCGATAAAAGACTGTCTGCCCTTTTATCCAGCCATAGCACTGCTGGGTTTGTACCCCAAAGAGATAATAAGGAGAAAGACATGTACAAAAATATTCATAGCTGCGCTCTTTGTGGTGGCAAAAAACTGGACAATAAGGGGATGCCCTTCAATTGGGGAATGGCTGAACAAATTGTGGTATCTGTTGGTGATGGAATACTATTATGCTCAAAGGAATAATAACGTAGAAAATTCCATGGAGACTGGAACAACCTCCAGGAATTGATGCATCGTGAGAGGAGCAGAACATTGTACACAGAGACTGATACACTGTGTTACAATTGAATATAATGGATTTCTCCATTAGTGGCAATGCAGTGATCTTGAACAACTTGGAGGAATCTTCGAGAAAAACTACTATCCATATTCAGAGTAAAAACTATGAGTGTAGAAACACTGAAGAAAAACAAGTGCTTGAATATATGGGTCGAGGGGATATGGTTGAGGATGTAGACTCTAAATGAACATCCTAATGCAAACACCAACAACATGGAAATAGGTTCTGATTAAGGACACAAGTAATACCCAATGAAATTGCACATCGGCTCTGGGAAGGGTGGGTGGACAGGGGGGAGGGAAATAATGTGATTATTGTAACCAAGGAATAATGTTCTAAAATGACTAAATAAATTAATTCAAATGATGGAAAAAAGAACCAAGATCTTTAGGCCTAACCACTTAGCTCATGATGTATTCTTAGACTATAAAATCTTTCTGAACCTCAGTTCCTTTATCTGTGAATTGAGGATAAAATCTGTGCTACATTCCTCACAAGATAGTTATGAAGATCAGTGTAATCTGACCATATTCATCCTTTTACAATGAATACATACCCACTACTTCATAAAATCAAACATCCTCTATGAAGTCCGTCAGGAATATTATACTGGTCATCCCTCTTTGAATTGCTCACATCATCCTCCACACCTGGAATGTGCTCCCCTATCTATGTTGAGTTCCAGAGTTCTTGAGCCCCAACTCAAATGCTTGTTTCTCCATGAAACTCACTGATATTCCTCATTAAAAATGGAAAATACTCTTTCCTTTCTTGAACTTCATCTCACTTTCTCTTGGATTATCTTTATAATTAATTAATTCAGAATATTTTTCCATGGTTACATGATTCATGTTCTTTCCATACCATCTCTTCTCCCTCCTCCTAGAGCCAACAAACAATTCCACTGGGTTTTACATGTATCATTTATCAAAACCTGTTTTAATATTATTATTTGCAATAAAGTGATCGTTTTAAAGTCAACATCCCCAATCACATCCCCATCAAACCATATCATCAATCATATGTTTTTCTTCTGTGTTTCTGTTCCCACAGTTCTTTCTCTGGATGTTGATAGCATTCTTCCTCCTAAGTTCCTCTGGATTGTCCTGGATCTTTGCATTGCTGGTAGTAGAGAAGTCCATTACAATCAATTGTGCCACAGTGTATCCGTCTCTGTGTGCAATGTTCTCCTGGTTCTGCTCCTTTCACTCTGCATCACTTCCTGGAAGTCTTTCCAGTTCACATGGAACTCCTCTAGTTCATCATTTTTGTACAGCACAATAGTATTCCGTCACCATAAGATATCACAATTTATTCAGCCATTTCCCAATCAAGGGACCCCCCTCATTTTCCAATTTTTGCCACCTCAAACAGTATATCTATAAATATTTTTGTATGACTCTTTTTTCATTATTATATCTTTAGTGCACAAACCCAACAGTAGTATTATTGGACTTGGATACTCATATCCTATTCTGTGCTATATTTATTTCTCTATGTGTGTCCTGTGTCTCCTTTTATTAGACCATATACCCCTTGAGGATAAGAATGGTCTTATTTATCTTTTTATCTCCTTTGGTTTTGAGGGATTACTTCTTGAGATGGGTGAAAGATGGGGATGGATACCAAGTACTAGAAAAACCATGTATCAGATCTCATAATTACAAAAAAGGTCATTAAAATTAGTAATAAGTGACCTATATGTTTAATTTCATATCTCTACAAATGTAGGATAATTCATAATCCACTGATGGCATCTTTGCTGAAAGTACAAGAAGGGAACAGGCATTCTTTTATAATACTCTATGGTATTATAATCTACTGCATTGAACAATTGCTACAATCACAAAATTGACTGAAAAGTGTTGACTATACAAACATGAACATTTTTTGACATTCAAAGAAGAGGGAAAAAGTACCATATATGAAATTATGAATATTACATATAGCTTTCAAAACATATATGTTTCAAATTGAACATTGTAGTTTCGACACTGCTTTGCTCATCTGTGTCCCATTCTGCATTTTCATTTGCTCTCATATTTGTATTTTTAAATGATTCATCAATATTTTTGGTATGATTACCATTAACCCTACTTCTTTTCAAAACCTTCCTATCAAAATGAAACTAATAAACTCAAATTTTTCTCTCTCCCTCTTATACTTCCCTCATCCCCCAAAAGACAAGTTTGTTCATAGTCGTACATATATTATCATAAAACACATATTTCCCTGTTCATTATGTTGTAAAATGATATACATTGCTTACACTAGAGAAAAATGTGTGGAAGAAATAAAGAATGGTGTGTTTCAGTTTGCATTTGGACTCTGTCCATGACAGTGGTTAGCCATTTTTTGCCATGAATCTCTTGGAGTTTTATCTTTGCCTTGTAGATAATAGTTATTTGCAGTTGATCATCACATATTATTGGGGTTTTTTACTTTTTATTTTTTAATTTTAGGCAGGGGTTACACATGTTATATCATACAAATATATTTTCATGTTGTTTATTTCTGTAAGTAAATAATCATATAAAATCAAAACTCCAAAACATAAACCCAAATAAACAAGTGAAAAGTTGAATGCCTCCACCTGCATTCCAACTCCAAAAATTCTTTCTTTGGAGGTACATAGCATTCTTTGTCATAAGATCTTTAGAATTGTCCTGGATCTTTGCATTGCTGATAGTAGCCAAGTTTATCACAGTTTATCATTCCATAATATTGCTATTATTGTGTACAATGTTTTCTTGGTTCTGCTTATTTCACTCTGCATCAGTTCATGTAGGCTTTCTGGCTCTTTCTGAATTCATCCTGTTCATCATCCCTTACATCACAATAGTATTCCATCACCATTATGTATCATAATTTATTCAGCCATTCCCCGATTGATAGACATTCCTTCAGTTTCCAATTCTTTGCAACCACAAAAAGAGCAGCTATAAATATTTTTGTAAAATAGGTCCTTTCCCCCCTTGTTCATCTCTTTTGTATACAAATCTAGTAGTGGTATTGTTTTATATTTTGGTGATAATTCCAAATTGCCCTCCAGAATGGTTGGATCATTTCACAACTCCACCAACAGTGCATTAGTGTCCCCGTTTTGCCACATACCCTCCAACATTTATCACTTTCCTTTACTGTCATTTTGACCAATATGATAGGTGTGAGATGGTACCACACAGTAGTTTTAATATGCATTTCTCTAACCAAGAGGAATTTAGAACAATTTTTTTCATATGTTTATTGATAGCTTTGATTTCTTTATAAGGAAACTGCTTATTCATATCCTTTGACCATTTGCCAGTTGGGGAATGATTTCTATTCTTATAAATTTGACTTCATTCTTTATATATTTGAGAAATTAAACCTTCATCAGAGAAATTTGTTATAACATTTTTTCTCAGTTTTTTGTTTCTATTCTAATCTTGGTTACATTTGTTTTGTTTGTACAAAACTTTTTAATTTAATATAGTTAAAATTATTCAATTTACATTTTGTTCATTTTTTTATATTTCACTTTTTTTTACATTTTACATAATGTTCACTATTTCTTGTTTGGTCATAAATTCTTTCCTTCTCCATAGACCTGGCAGATAGATTCTTCTATATTTCCCTAATTTACTTATAGTATCGACTTTTATTTCTAAATTGTATACCCATTTTGACCTATCTTGGTATATGGTGTGAGATATTTATCTATACCTAATTTTTTCCATACTGTTTTCCTACTTTCCCAGCAGTTTTTGTCAAATATTGAATTCTTATCCCACAAGCTGGGATATTTGGGTTTATCCAACACTAGATTGCTGAGGTCATTTACCCCTACTCTATTCCATTGGTCCACCCTTCTATTTCTTAGCCAGTACCATATGATCTATTACTAATATGCTACCCACCTTCACTTGTTTTATTAATTCTCTAGATATTCTTGATCTTTTGTTCTTCAAGATGAATTTTGTTATTATTTTTTCTAGTTCTAGAAAATAGTTTTTGGTAGTTTGATAGATATGGCCCTGAATAAGTAAATTAATTTAGGTAGGATTGTCATTTTTATTATATTAACTCTGCCTACACATGAGCAATTAATGTTTTTCCAATTGTTTAGATATAACTATATTTGTGTGAAAAGTGTTTTGTAACTGTGTTCATATAATTCCTGTTTGTCTTGACAAATAGATTCCCAAGTATTTTAGATTTTCTAGGGCAGTGATAGTGAACCTTTTAGAGCAGCGGTTCTCAACCTCTCAATTTGTAGCAATGAGAATACATAATGCATATCAGGTATTTACATTCCGAATCATAACTGTAGCAAAATTACAGTTTTGAAGTAGCCACCAAAAGAATTTTTTGGTTTGGAGTCACCACAACATGAGGAACTGTATTGTGGGGTCACGGCATTAGAAAGGTTGAGAACCCTCCCCTCTACTGTGTGCTAGGCATGCCTTCCCCCTCCCTTACCCCACACAAGGGAGGGAGAAAGCACTCTCATTGGGCTGCTGGGTGAAGGGGCTGTTGAAATGAGGAATGTCCTCAGCAAGTGTAGAGAGGAAGAGGGGAGGGGCCTGAGTCCTCTGCTTCCCTCTAGCTCTGCCACCTGTGAGCCATCCACCTTACCCCTATGTGTTTCCATCGGGCTGCTGAGTGGAGAGGCAGGGGATGTGAAATAATGTCAGTGAGTGCAGTGGAGAGGGGGAGGGGAGCAGCTCCACCTGAGTTCCTTTTGCCTTTCTAGTAATGAACACTGAGAGTTGGGGAAGGATGGCCATGTGCCCACAGAGAATGCTCTTTGGCACCCATGCCA
The DNA here is from genome assembly GCF_027887165.1 of Monodelphis domestica. Lineage (NCBI taxonomy): Eukaryota > Metazoa > Chordata > Mammalia > Didelphimorphia > Didelphidae > Monodelphis > Monodelphis domestica. The sequence goes on from NC_077235.1 coordinate 28,557,844, forward strand.
TAGGTTTGCAATCACAGGTCTAGAGTAATTTTTAATTGAATTTCTCTTTCCAACCCTTGCTGCTGGACTTTGTTGGTAATATGTAGAAATGCTAATGATTTATGTGGGTTTATTTTGTAGCCTGCAATTTTGCTAAAGTTATTTATTTCAACTAGGTTTTTAGCTGATTCTCTAAGTATGCCATCATCATCCACAAAGTGTAATAGTTTAGATTCATCATTGCCTACTTTTAACTCTTTTGATTTCTTTTTCTTTTCTTATTGCCAAAGCTAGCATTTCTAGTACCATCATGTATTATTGTTGTTACTGTGTACAAAGTTCTCCTGGTTCTTCTTACTTTGCATCACTTCATTTAAGTCTTTCCAGTTTTTACTTCTGATCATCTTGTTTGTCATTTCTTATGGCCCAATAGTATTCCATTACAATCAGATATCACAACTTCTTCATCCAATCACCAAATGATGGACATCTCTTCATTTTTCAGTTCTTTGCCACAACAAAAATATTGCTAGAAATATGCTAGAAATATTTTAGAACATATAGTTTCTTTTACTATTTCTTGATCACCTTATGAAATAAACCTAATAGTAGTATTACTGGATCAAAAGTTTTATAACTTTTATAACACAGTTTTATAACTCTTTGTGTATCATTCCAGATTGCTCTCCAAAATGGATGAATCAGTTCACAATTCCACTAGCAATGTATCAGTGACCCCATTTTTCTGTATCCCCTCCAATATTCATCATTTTGCCCTTTTTATTTTTAGTCTGATAAGTGTGAGGTGATTTCTCAGAGTTGTTTTGATCCCCATTTATCTAATCAATAATGAATTAGAACATTTTTTCATATAGTTATATATAACATTGATTTTTTATCTTAAAGTTGTATTTGCATATTTTGACCATTTATCAATTGGGAAATGGCTGACATTCTTACATATTTGATAAAGTTCTCTATATAATTTAGATATGAGATACCTATCTAAGAAACTGTCTATGAAATTTTCCCCCAACTCATTGCTTCCCTTCTAATCTTGGCAATTAGTGTTATTCATACAAATTCTTTTTAATTTAATGTATCCAAAGTTATCCATTTTACATTTCACAATGCTTTTTAACTCTTGTTTATTCATAAGTTCTTCTATCCATAAATCTAATGGGTAACATGTTCCCTGTTCTTCTTATTTGTTTATAATATCTCCCTTTGTACCCACATCATGTTTTCATTTTAATCATATTTGTAAATAGTTTTGCCAAACTGCTTTTGCCAAACTGCTTTCCCATTTTCTCAATTTTTTTTAACTAAAGAGTGAGTTCTTAGTCCAAAAACTTGAATCTTTATCTTTGTCAAACATAAGGTTACTACAATTTTTACAACTGTTTATTATGTCTATTTTGTTCCATTTTCTATTTCTCAGCTAGTACCAGACAGTTTTGAGAATTACTATTTTATGATATAGTTCAGATTCTGATACGGCTAGACCTCCTTCCTTAACTTTTTTTCATTATTTCCTTTGATATTTTTTCCAAATTATTTTATTGAGTTTAATACATTCATTCTTTGGTAATTTAATTGAGATCACAATGCATAAATAGATTAGTTTAGGCTGGACTGTCATTTTAATTATATTGGCTGTAGGTACCCATGAACAGTTAATATTTCTCTAATTATTTAAATATTACTTTATTTGTATAAAAAGTATTTTATAATTATGTTCATATGATTTCTATATTTGTTTGGGAAGATATACTCCTAGGTATTTTATTCTATCTGTGATAAGTTTAAACAGATTATTTTTTGCTATCTCTTCTTGCAGGATATTATCAGTACTATATAGAATACTAATTATTTATGTGAGTTTATTTTTTATTTTTAGTTATTATTTATAAGTTAAAAAATTTTTAAACAGCATTTCCATATACAAAGTAAAAGAAGATTATACATAAATGACATAAAACTCTCTCATATGTTTAGATTCTTTTTCTTCATATTTACATAACAAATTCCATCTACCAGTGTTCCAATCTCTTCCTGTCCTCTCCACGTTTCAGAAGGCATTGCCTGGGAGATAGACATGTCTTTTATGTTTTCATCTTTCTGTTCACTCTTTGGAAGTAACATTCAAAATTTTTTCTTCCATCATTAATTCTCTTTCTATTAATTTAACTATCCATTGTCCCATGTAGTTCTTTCCAAGTGTTTTGTTAAATTAGCCTGCTCATCACTTCTTATGGTACAGTAGTATTTCACCATCATATACCACAATTTATTTAGCTATTCCCCAACTTGGGCATCCCCTTGATTTCCAATTTCTTGCCACCATAAAGGGAGCTGCTATAAATATTTTGGAATGTATAAGTCCTTTTCTTTTTAACCTGATCTACTTGAGATGCAGAACTGAATTTTAGAATATATACACAATTTTATAACTCTATAGATATAATTCCAAATTCCTCTTCAAAATGTTTAGATCAATTCACAGCCTCACTGACAGTGTATTAGTGTTTTTTTTCCCCACATTCCTTCCAACATTGGTCATTTTGCCTATTTGTTGTTTTATGCAGTCTGATGGATGTGAGGTGATATCTCAGAGTTGCTTTGGTTTGCATTTCTCTAATAAGTAGTGATTTCGAGTATTTTTTTCATATACCTATACATGGCTTTGATTTCTTCATCCAAAAATTGCCTGTTCATATATATTTGCCCACTTATCAGTTGGGAGATGGCTCTTATTCTTATAAATTTGACAAAGTTCTTGATATATTTTAGATATGAAGCCTATCTCTGAGAGACTGTCTATAAAATCCCTCCCCCCCATTTTCTACTTTCCTTCTAATCTTGGTAACATTTGTTTTATTTGTACAAAAACTTTTCAATTTAATGTACTAAAATTTATCTATTTTACATTTTAAAATACTCTCCATTTCTTGTTAACTCACAAGTTCCTCTCCTATTCATAAATCTTATAGGTAATGTTTCCTGTTCTTCTAATTTATTATATCTACTTTTATATCTAGATCATTTATCCATTTTGATCTTATGAATGTGAATGTTGTAAATTATCATTTTTTACTAAATTAGCTTCAAGTTGTCGCAGCAAGTTTTACCAAATAGTGGTTTCTTATCCCCAAAACCTGGATCTATATTTTTGCCAAATACTAGCATAGTATAATTGTTTACAACTTTTTATTGTATATCTATTCGGTTACACTGATCTACTTTTCTGTTTCTTAACCAATATCAGATAGCTTTGATAATCACTGCTTTATATTATAATTTAAAATATGTTACTGCTAGACCTCCTTCCTCCCTTCCACATTAATTCTTTCAATATTCTTGATCTTTTGTTCTTCCATATAAATTTTATTATTTTTTCTAGCTCAATAAGATAATTTTTTGGTAATTTAATTGAGATGGCATTGAATAAGTAGATGTGTTTAGGTAGAATTTTCATTTTATTTATATTGGATCTGCCCATTCGTGAATAATTATTATTTTTCCAATTATTTAGATCTATTTATGGCAAAAGTATTTTCTAATTATATTTATATAGTTCCTTGTTTTGTTTCCACAGGTATGATCACAGGTATTTTGTTCTATCTGTGGTTATTTTAAATGGAATATCTATATTTTCCTGAAGGAATTTCTTAGTAACATATAAAAATGCTGATGATTTATATGGGTTTATTTTATTTCTTGCTACTTTACTAAAATTGACAGTTTTAATTAATTTTTAGTTGAATCTCTAAGATTTTCTCTCTATGTATATATCATATTATCTGGAAAAAGAAATAGTTTTATTATCTCTTTGCCCATTTTGATTTATTCAACTTTTTTCTTCTCATTGTTAGCATTTCTAGTATAATATTATATTATTGGTGATAATGGGCATCCTTGTTTTACTTCTGATCTCATAAGGAAAACTTTTAACTTATCCCCATCTCAGATATTTTTTACTGATGTACATATATATAACTAAGTATATATTTCTAAGGAAAAATCCATTTATGCCTATACTTTCAAAGTGTTTTTTTTTAACAGGAATGAGTACTGTCTTTTGTTAAAAGATTTTCTGCATCTATTGATATAATCATATGATTTTATTGTTTTTGTTGTTGATGTAATCAATTATGATAATAGTTTTCCTTCTCTTAAACCATCTCTGCCTACTTGGCTTAAATCCTATTTGATCATATAGTATAATCTTTGTGAACTATGTTGTAGTCGCCTGTCTAATATTTTATTTAGAATTTTTGCTTCTATATTCATTAATGAAATTGGCCTACAATTTTCTTTCTATTTCTCCTCTTCCTGGTATCAGCATCATCTTTGTTTCATAAATGGAGTTTAATAGGATCTTTTCTTGGCCAGTCATTCTAAATTATTTATTTAACATTGTATTTCTATTATCTTTAAATTTTTGGTAAAATTCACTTGTAAGTCCTGATGGTTTTTCCTTAGGAAATTCCTTTATAGCCTGTTCGATTTCTTTTCCTAAAATAGGTTTATTTAAGTATTCTACTTCCTCCTCTGTTAATCTAGGCAATTGATATTTTTATAAGTATTTACTGATTTCACTTAAATTATTAAAGTTTTGTCATTTAACTAGTCAAATAACACCTAATAATTGCTTTGATTTCATTTTTATTAGTGGTGACCTTTTCATTTTTGATGCTAGTGACTTGGCTTTTTTAAAAAATCACATTAGCCAATGGTTTATCTATTTTGTTTGTTTTTCTTTTCAAAGAATCAAGTCACTTTTATTTATTAATTGAATGGTCTTCTTACATTCAATTTTGCTAATCTCACTTTTGATTTTTATGATTTCTAATTTAGTGTATAATTGGGGATTTTGAATTTGTTCTTTTTCTAATTTTTTACTGATATACCAAATTCATTTATCTGTTATTGTTAATATAATCATTTGGAGATATAAATTTTTCATTAATTACTGCCTTTGCTGACCCCTGTAAGTTTTGGTATGTTGTCTCATTTTTATCATTTTCTTTAAGAAAATCATTTATTATTTCTATGACTTGTTCTTTAACCCACTCATTCTTTAAAATTAAAGTTATTTAGTCTATTAATTTTATTAATTATTACTATAATACTAAAAACTATCAATTATTACTTTTTATTCTGTGTTTCCTTGGTCCCTTGTTGAATATAATTTTATTGCAATATGATCTGAAAGGATGTATTTACTATTTCTTCTTTTCTGCATGTAAATATAAAATTTTATGACTTAATATTTGATCATTTTTTGTAAAAGTATCATATACTACTGAGAAAAAAGTATATTCCTTTCTACTTCCATATAGTTCTCTCCAGATATCTATCATATCTACTCTATCTAAGGTTTTAGTTAATTTCTTAACTTCATTTTAATTCATTTTTTGGTTAGGTTTATCTAGTTCTGAGAAGGGAAGGTTTAAATTCCCCACTACTATAGTTTTGTTATCTATTTCCACTTGTAATTCCTTTAGCTTTTCTCTTTAAAATTAATTAAATAATTAATCTGACTAATATCAGAAGCTTTGGACCTATAATTTTATTTGTATAAGGTACTCACATATGAAGAAAGATCTTCTACCAAATGTACACCTGGCATCTTCTTCAGAACTGCCTCTCTTAGAAAGCTGCCTAGAGCACTGAGATTTTTAGTGACTTTTCCAAGGTCATACAGTCAGAATGGGTCAGAAGTGGGACCTGAACACAAAGCTTCCTAAATTTGAGACCGGCTCTCTATTCACTATGGCAATCTAAAGCAAAATCAAGCAGTTTTTAAAACATGCAACTCTTCTTTTCATATAATATTATACTGAAAACATGTCCCTAAACAAAAAGGAGTCTTTTAAATAAGTCACACACAAAAAAGTTTAATTTATCTTTCCATATAGGAAAAACCTAGTGAATGAAGAATGTCTGTTCTTCAAAGTAGGATACACAGTTGGTTCCACAACCTATAGAGCTTGCCCATTAGTATACATATCTTAAATAGATACTGCTGATAAATAATGAACTGGGCTCACAATTGAATAAGAGGATGAGGATGGGTAAGATGGTCTTTTAAGAAATTATACAATGTCACATAATGTAGCATATTATTAATGAAGAACTGGAGTAAGTATAGGAGAAATTGGGGAAAAGATAATATCAAAGAGTTATATGACCTAAAAGGAAGTGGGTCACGTATATTGTGAGAGTTCACAGATGAAGAGAGACCATATACTCCATAGTAGTAGTCTCTTGGTAACCGAGGATGACGATTGTCTTTGTGTGTTTTCATCTATGATAGATGAGTGTGCACAAAGACACTTGTGCGTGAAGGAGATTTAAGTGGAAAAGTCGATGCACAGAGACAGTCCCACTCTCGGCATTGGAAGCCTGGGTCCAGTGGCACGAAAAGTCATTACACCTGGAGACTTCCTCAGCTGCATTGGATGGCCATGTTGTCCTTTGTGCTCCAACACGCCCTAAGCACGCAACAGTGCTTTGCTGCGTCGCCATCTCAGCCGTTGAACCATATACTCCATATGTGTTCATATAAGATTAGGAAGAAGGGCTCAACCATGTCAGGTGAACACCCTATAGAGAATGTAAGGGAGAAAATAGGTAGAAGTTGCACAAGATGAAAGGACATGGATGAGTTGTGATGTGCACAAATCCATCTAAGTTATCCTTTTACTAAATCAAATCCTCTCTGAATGAAATGCTCTGATTGAAATCTATTTCATTCTCACTCATAGTTTCATTCTGTTTCTCTCTCTCTCCCTCTCCCTTTCCCTCCCCCCCCTCTCACACACACACCTCCCTACTCTCTCTCCATCTCTTGCATTTCTGTAAAAAATTTTCTTTCTCAACAGAGACCTTATACACTTACAGAGCTGGTGTCTTCTATAATTTCTCTGCTGCTAGCATTGAGAGTACAGTGCTTCTTAAGCCATTTCCTATGAATCCAAATTCCTCCTTTTTACTTGTGTTTCCTTAAATTCTAACACAGATGTGTTTCATAAGGACACCAAACACATTATTACCCTTTAAATATAAACCTCACTTTCCTGCCACTCATTATTTTCTTTTCTTTGTGAAAGTATTTTCACTTTTAGGAATCCTTTTTAAATACACTTTTTTTGAGGGAGGGGCCATACCTTAATTATTAGTATGATAGAATTTTCTTGACAGTCATCTGAGTGTAAGGATGGGACATAGAATCCAGTGCCTAAGAGAAACCAGAAGGGAGAGACATTGTCTTGTATTCAAAAGATCACTGAATGTGAATCAGTCTTGCCTCTAGCAGAAAACTAGCTAAGCAACTATGGGCAGTTTTTGAACCTCAATTTTTTCTCTGCAATGGCAATAATACCACCTGTAGTATCTACCTCACAGAATGGTTGTGAGGATCAAATAAGACAATATATGAAAAATGCTTTGGAAATCTTAAATTATCATCTATGAAAATGTCAGCTATTATTATAAGGGAAGAAAGGGGGCACTCTTAGGAGATGCAGGAGGGCACCTCCTTCGCATTTTTCCTGACAGCCTTGAGTGGATGAATCACCATGACCAAAATAGCCTCCTCCCTATCACTGTTTCTATCTCCCAGATGGAGAGCTTAGCTCAGTGATCTCCTAGATGACCTTCATTTCTGGCCTAGCATCATGTTTTCCTGGTTGACACTGAGCAAAACTGACAAATCAGCCAGGTTTATCTTCAGTTCCTCGCATTTGACCCTTTCAGCCCTTTGTCCTACTCAGGTGCCCAGTGCCTTTAAGCTGACCACTGGTTACCACATCTATCGGGGTCTTCTCCCCTCCTTTTTCAACCCATTCTCCCCAAGACTATTCATATAGATGATGCCCTTTCCAAGATGCTTATCTCACAAGGTCTTGCCTTCCAGCTACACTCCATTTTAATCACTCACAAGCACTGCCTCACCTGAAACCCTGTCACTTATAATGCCTCTAAAACCCTCCTCTCTAATGAGAATTGCCCATCATTCCACTTTTCTACTATTTTAGTCCATTTTCCACTTTTATCGACAAATTTGGTTTTGACAAAGCTAACAAACTGACACACAACTACCACCACAATACAATTTCCTGAGGCAGTTACACAAATAACAGAAATTACATGTTTGTAATTTGCCAGTTGTTAAATATGAGTATAATGAGTTAGTACCAGTGTTCACTATGTTGAACATGAATTTTGTGGTTAATGTGTGCTGTCTTCATTTGCTTGTTGAATTTATTACTTTAGGGGACTGTGCTTTTTTCATTCTGCATCACTTCATCCAGCTCATCCTGTGTTTCTCTGAATTCTTTGTATTCATCATATGTCACAATGTTTACATGTGACAGTATTTTAACCATTATACCAATATATAATTTTTTGTTCCTTTACTGTTAGCACAATCAGTGCTACTATGATTTTAGGGGAGTAAAAATGGGTTGTTTCTTCCTGTCAGAAATATCCTTGAGATAGAAACTTAGTGTTGAAATTTGCTAGATCAAAGGGTGAATTTTTATTGTATAATCCCATCTTGCTTTCCAAAATGGTCAGGCCAATTTTCAGCTCCACTAGCAGTGAATTAGAGTGACTTTTCCCATATTTACTGCAACATTGAATTTTTCCCACCTTCCTTACTCTCTAACACCTACTGAACTTTCTTTTTATCCTCATCATCACATCCACTACCCTAATCTTCTCCCTAATATTCTCCCCAACCATCAATCCTGTTTTGTCATTTCTTGCCTCTGAGTTCAGCCTGGAGCCATGGTAAGCCATTTCAACAGTGTTCTCTCTGACACCTAGGAATCATTCACATCCTTGACCTTTCACTGTAATCACACTACTAATCCCCAAACCTAGGTGAACTTCCATCACATCATCGTCACTGTTGCTGTTCTCTAGTTACCATGGAGTTTTAGGAAAAGTTATAAAACCATGTCGATTAGATTCACTATGAATTAACGTTATTTAAATTCAACTAGACCCTCATTGCATGTCAGCAAGCCTTGTATACATCTCTTATCAACTAACTGTCCCAACAGTTAGTCCATACCTTTTCAATTATCCTCAAGCCTCGAACCCATACCCCAAACCCTTTTTTACTCTCTGTGCAACTTGAGCATGCCACCAAACTGCATTTAACTGCGAAGATTGAGACTATTCCATGTAACTTTTCATTTCCTCCTTCCCACTCTCAAATTTCTTCTCTTCCTCTCCTCCATCTCTCTTTTCTCAGGGAGAGGGGATGATTGATGGAGCAAGGTTCCAAAGGGAGGGGGAAACAATTAGAATATCTTTGTCAAGGTTAATCCTTCCACATTCCCTGGCTCACATTCTCTATCTCTCTATTTCTTCTTCTTTTTAAAAAATCCTTACCTTCAGTCTTAGAATAAATTCTTTGCATAAGAGTGCTAAGGACTTGGCAATGGGAGTTAGATGACTTGCCCAGGGTCACATAGCTAGGAAGTGTCTGAGGCCAGATTTGAACTCAGGACCTCCTGTCCCAGGTTTGGCCTTCAATCCACTGAGCCACTCAGCTGTCCTTCCCTCTTACATTTCAATTTTTTGGTATCTACTTTTCCATTGTCTCCTTGGAATGCTCAGGTCTCCTTTATACAAAAGGGAAAAAAACCTTCCTTTAATCATCATGCTGTGCTATTGGACTACCATAATTACCTCTCCCCCACTCCCCCTTCAATACAAAACCTTTAGGACGTATAGTCTGCATTAAGTGCTTCTACTTATCACCCATCCTGCTTTCCCAGTGAAATCTGGCTTCACTCTAGTACTCTCCTAACGTTTTTGCTGTGAAAGATCACCAGTGACCGAATTGACAAAATCGACAGAATTTTTCCCTCCTCACTCTCCTTGACTCCTTTGTAACATTTGAATTTGTTAATCAGTCCATTTTTCTTGATATATTTTTTCCTTTGCTTCCCAAGTCAGGGCATTCTCCTTTCCTGGTACCTCACTGATAGTCTCTGGTGAAAATAAAGAGCTGTGTTTGAAAGGCCAAAGGGATTCAGAGCAGTCTTAAATCATTAATCATCCAAGGCTTGCTCCTGAATTCTGGCAATCCTGAAAAATCACTCATTGGGATTGGTGGAAGCTGGCACACTCCACTAGTGCTTCAAGACCCTCTGACTTGATGTCAAAAGCTGATTGAGCAGCTAAGACCACTGGAGATCTTGAAAAGAGTACTCTCCATTGAGTAGTTGGCTGAGTGATGTCAGCAACTTGGGGGGATGAGAAGAGTGAGCAGCAGCAACTCCAAATATTAGATTGGCATAGTTCTGAAGCCCCAAGGAGTCTCAGTCTCCTCAGGTAAAAAGGGAGCACCTAAAAAGAATTATGAGTGCTGTATATGGGTAAGCACCTACCACTCAATCCTCCTTGAAGGAAAATCTGAGGAAGCAGATTTCACAGACAACTGTAAGCCATCGGGAATGGGGGTGGAAGGAAGGAGTGGTGATAATTGGCTCTGCTGAGCCCAAGTCACTCCACATTGGGGTGGCCCTTCTGAGCCTTGGCTAGTATAATATGCCATCTGTAGATGACTTATATCCCTGCTTTCCCACTTGGGTTTAGTCATATGTTAAAGGTCCCTAAGAACTACATTCATCTAATGCAAATATCATGATCTTTCTTTTGGTTCATCAGCTGCCATTATTCCTTTCTGATGATTTCGAAATTATGATTTTTGCTGCACTCTCAGTGCAAGGGAGACAAACAGATCTGTTATTAATATGCAGGGGCACAGGTCCCTTTGTGACCTGTTAACATTCATTAGCACTTCAGGATTTAATGTTAAGGACATCTTGTCTGTGCTCTACTCATTCCTGGCTTGATGCTAATGGCATTAGGGAGGTAGCCAGAATGTACTGGGATGGCAGAATTCTGCTGGCAGGAACATTGATTCAATGAGTTGACATTGGAGAGCTTAGCAGTTGTTCCCCATCCTCTCAGGACGGTGGCAAGACTAGGTTTACTTACTTAGAGGTGCTAATGCTTTTGAGAGGATGTCTCCCTTTTATAGTTAACCTTATCCTGGAGACCAAGTGTATCTGCTAGGCTTTAGAGTCTGACACCTTTTGGAAAAGAAACTTGAAGGCTGAACAAGCTGACAACATGTAGGAGGGTTCACATGTGCTGCAGGAAAACACAAATCTTTGAGGGTAGAAGAAGGCAAGGGATTGAAGATAGGTTTGAGTTTGGCCACTTCTTAGCCTGGTAGTTAAAGCTTTCTACAAATTAATTGCAGTCTATTGCCATCTTTCTGACAACAGTGCAGGCTGAGGTAATACGATGGAGCAATAGCTGACTTAAGAATCAATGAGTCTTAAATAAACTCTGGAGGTATTACTGAGAGCTGTGAGTAGCCTCATGCCCATGAAATGTTGGATGGACAGCTGTTTCTCTAATGTTGACCTCTCTAGATCCTGACACCTACCTTTCTAGCCTTCTTTCCCAAAGGAACCCTATGCTATCAGTCAAAATTAACTTCTCACCAACCCTTGATTATGAAACATGCTCTCCTGCCTCTGCCCCTTTGCCCACACCATTCCATATGCCGGAAACACCTTTCTTTCTGCTGAAATCCTACCTTTCTTTCAAAGCCCAGATCAAATACCACTTTCTCCTCCTCTATACTACTATGGCATTTACTGAGAAAATGGAGAACATATATGGTGATCTCCATTTTATCTCTTATTTATTGTATATCTCAAAACTCCTCTTCATCATTGCCCATTCTCTTTTTTTGTTCCAGTCTATAGAAGATGTACCCCTTCTAACCAAGTCCAAACCTTCCATTCCTGCTATTTATCCTAACTTTCTCTCTTTTCCCAGAAGCTCATTCCCTTGATGTTTCACTTCCTTTCTTCCATCTTTACTTTTTCTTTCCACTTCTTCTATCCACAAGTTCCTTCTCTTCTTCCAAGAAACATGCTTAGGATTTCTTCACCCTTTCAAAAACCCTTTATTGTACCCTTTCATGAAATTAAACTCTTATCCTGTTATTTTTCTCCTTTTCAAAGCCATAAATCCTGGAAAGTGTTATCTACATTGAATACTCCTGTTTCCTGATCTCTCACTCACTTCTTAGCCCCTGGAGTATAACATTTTTCTACTACTCAACTGAGTATGCTCTCACTACAATCACCAATTGTTTCTTAACTGCACGAATTTAGGGCTCCAGAGGTCTTTTGTCAGTCCTCCTTTTTGACATCTTGCAGCTTTTGACATTGAGGACCATCCTGTCATGGAATAAAAATGGCCGTCCCCCATTATTATAGCAAGTAGATTTGCTAACAGTTGATCAACTGGGGAAAACACTTTCTGAGTTGTTGCCCACCCACTCATTCAAATCAAAACACCTTAAGTGTACCAACAAGCAGGTAGAAAAAACATTATATGGAGAAGTCAGGATATCTGCTAGGTCCAGGCTTTTCCACAATATCGAAATTGTGCCTTCTAGTCAGAAAACATAAGCAACTGCTGATTCACAGACAGGAGCTTAAAGGTTACCTAAAGGTCACTTAAACTGACTTAATACTGAGCAACATGTTCCTAGACATAGAAGACTACAGCTTGAAGTTACAGATAGGAGAGCACTACCTGATTCGAGTCTCCTGAAAAGGACAGTTTTGAAATTGAACTACTTAAATCAAGAGGGCTTCCACAAGCCAAACTTTCTGAATATTCTTTTTTTCCCTCCTTTGTTTCTTTTTTTAACTTATTTTAATTTTTATTTTTTCCCATATGAATAAGTTTATTTAGTCAATTTAGAACATTATTCCTTGGTTAGAATGATCACATTATTTCCCTGCCTTCCCTAACCTCCCCTCCTGCCCCCCCACAGCCAATGAGCAATTCCACTGGGTATTACTTGTGTCCTTCATCAGAACCTATTTCCATCTTGTTGTTTGCACTAGGATGTTCATTTAGAGTCTACATCCCAAACCATAATCTTCAACCCATGTATTCAAGCAGTTGTTTTTCTTCGGTATTTTTACTCCCACAGTTTTTCTGCTGAATGTGGATGGTGTTCTTTCTCGTGGATTCCTCCGAGTTGTTCAGGATCACTGCATTGTCACTAATGGAGAAGTCCATTACATTCAATTGTACCACAATGTATCAGTCCCTGTATACAATGTTTTCCTGGTTCTACTCCTTTCGCTCTGCATCACTTCCTGGAGGTTGTTCCAGTTCCCATGGAATTCCTCCACTTTATTATTCCTTTGAGCACAATAGTATTCCATCACCAACATATACCACAATTTATTCAAACTCTCTTCTATAAGGTCTACATTTAGATCAAATTATATATATATATATATATATATATATATATATATATATATTAATATGTGGGGGAAATGTTATGTGTAATTCTCAAAAATTCTATGTATTATTAGAGTAATTAGAAGAATTACTCATAGGGAAACATTGGGGCATAAAGATGATATGGAGAAAGGGGGGGAAAAGAAAGAAAAAGGGAGGGGGGAATCGATGATGGTATCAAGATGACTTGAAGAAATAGAAATAAATTAAATAGAATAATCCTTGTCACACAAAGATGCACATGGGAAGGGAAGGGGAAGAAATCTCTTATAAGGAGAGGAAGAGAGTGATAATTGGTACTACTTAAAACTTACTCTCAGTGAAATCAAATCTGAGAGGGAAGAGCATCTAGATCCATTGGGATCTTGAATTCTAGCTTATCCAACAAGGGTAGGGAGAAGGGAAAATTAAGGGGGATAAGGAGGAGGGAGTACAAAAAGGGAGGGAAGGAGAGGGGGGAGGGAAATTAACAGACCCTAAAAAATTAAATTTAATTAAATTTAAATTAAAAAAAAGAAGGGAACAAAAAGGGAGGGGCTAAAAGGGGAAACATATTAAGGGAGGGGTCTAGGGGGACTGATTTAAAATCCAGATTAAAAGGTTATAGCCAAAGAAGAAAGGTCAGAATTAAGGAGGGAGATCAAAATGACAGGGAAGTCACAAGTGACAATCATAACTTTGAACGTGAATGGGATGAACTCACCCATAAAATGTAGATGAATAGCAGAGTGGATTAGAATCCAAAACCCTACCATATGTTGTCTTCAAGAAACACACATGAGATGAATAAAGATACTCACAAGATCAGAATTAAAGGTTGTGGTAAGATCTATTGGGCCTCAACTGATAGAAAGAAGGCAGGAGTTGCAATCATGTTATCTGACAGAGCCAAAGTAAAAATAAACCTGATTAAAAGGGATAGGGAAGGTAAATACATCCTGATAAAAGGGAGTATAAACAATGAGGAAATATCACTAATCAACATGTATGCACCAAATGGTATAGCACCCAAATTTCTAATGGAGAAACTAGGAGAATTGAAGGAGGAAATATATGGCAAAACTATATTAGTGGGAGACCTGAACCAACCTATCAAATTCGGATAAATCAAATCAAAAAATAAATAAGAAAGAGGTAAAAGATTTGAATGTAATGTTAGAAAAATTAGAGTTAATAGATATATGGAGAAAAATAAATAGGGGAAAAAAGGAATACACCTTCTTTTCAGCAGCACATGGTACATTCACAAAGATTGACCATGTACTAGTACATAAAAACATGGCCTACAAATGCAGAAAAGCAGAAATAATAAATATAACCTTTTCAGATGATAAGGCAATAAAAATAATAATCAGTAAGGGTACATGGAGAGCCAAATTTAAAATCAATTGGAAATTAAATAATATGATACTCCAAAATCAGTTAGTTAGAGAACAAATCATAGAAACAATTAATAATTTCATTGAAGAAAATGAAAATGGTGAGATATCCTTTCAAACCTTATGGGATGCAGCCAAAGCAGTACTCAGAGGAAAATTCCTATCCCTGAGTGCATATATTAACAAACTAAGGAGTGCAGAGATCAATGAATTGGACATGCAAATAAAAAAAACTTGAAAGCGAACAAATTAAAAACCCCCAGAAGAAAACCAAATTGGAGATCCTAAAAATTAAGGGAGAAATTAATGAAATCAAAAGTGATAGAACTATTGAACTAATAAATAATATAGAAGCTGGTAATTTGAAAAAGCAAACAAAATAGATAAAGTACTGGTCAATCTAATTTAAAAAAGGAAGAAAAGCAAATTAACAGCATCAAAGATGAAAAGGGGGACATCACCTCTAATGAAGAGGAAATTAAGGCAATCATTAAAAACTTCTTTGCCCAATTATATGGCAATAAATATGCCAATTTAGGCAATATGGACAAATATTTACAAAATATAAATTGCCTAGACTAACAAAGAAAAAATAAAATTCTTTAACAATCCCATATCAGAAATAGGAATCCAACAGGCCATCAAACAACTCCCTAAGAAAAAATCCCCAGGGTCAGATGGATTCACAAGTGACTTCTACTAAACATTCAAAGAACAACTAATCCCAATACTATACAAACTATTTGACATAATAAGCAAAGAGGGAGCACTACCAAATTCCTTCTATGACACAAATATGGTACTTATTCCATATTCCATATTCCAGGCAAGTCAAAAACGGAGAAAGAAAACTATAGACCAATCTCCCTAATGAACATGGATGCAAAAATCTTAAACAGGATACAAGCAAAAAGACTCCAGCAAGTGATCAGGAGGGTCATTCACTATGACCAAGTAGGATTTATATCAGTTATGCAAGGATTGTTCAAGATTAGGAAAACCATCCACATAATTGAACATATCAACAAGCAATCCAACAAAAACCATATGACTTACCTCAATGGATGCAGAAAAAGCCTTTGATAAAATACAACACCCATTCCTATTAAAACACTAGAAAGCATAGGAATAGAAGGGTCTTTCCTAAAAATAATAAACAGTATCTATCTAAAACCATCAGCAAACATCTGCAATGGGGATAAACTAGATGCATTCCCAATAAGATCAGGAGAGAAACAAGGATGCTCATTATCACCTCTATTATTCAAGATTGTACTAGAAACTCTAGCAGTAGCAATTAGAGAAGAAAAGGAAATTGAAGGTATTAAAATTGGCAATGAGGAGACCAAGCTGTCACTCTTTGAGGATGACATGATGGTCTACTTAAAGAATCCTAGAGAATCAACCAAAAAGCTAGTGGAAATAATCAACAACTTTAGCAAAGTTGCAGGATACAAAATAAACCCACATAAGTCATCAGCATTTCTATTTATCTACAACACATCTCAGCAGCAGGAATTAGAAAGAGAAATTCCCTTCAAAATCACCCGAGACAATATAAAATACTTAGGAATCTATCTGCCGAGATAAACACAGGAACTATATGAACACAACTACAAAACACTTTCCACACAACTAAAACTAGATCTGAGCAATTGGAAAAACATTAACTGCTCATGGGTAGGATGAGCTAACATAATAAAAATGACTATCCTACCCAAACTTAATTACTTATTTAATGACATACCCATTGAACTACCAAAAAACTTCTTTACTGAATTAGAAAAAAACCATAACAAAGTTCATTTGGAAGAACAAAGGATCAAGGATATCCAGGGAAATAATAAAAAAAAACACAAAGGAAGGTGGCCTTGCAGTCCCAGATCTCAAACTATATTATAAAGCAGTGGTCTTCAAAATAATTTGGTACTGGCTAAGATACAGAAAGGAGGATCAGTGAAATAGACTAGGGGTAAATGACCTCAGCAAGACAGTCTATGACAAACCCAAAGACCCCAGCTTTTGGGACAAAAATCCACTATTTGATAAAAACTGCTGGGAAAATTGGAAGATAGTGTGGGAGAGATTAGGTCTGGATCAACACCTCACACCCTACACCAAGATAAACTCAGAATGGGTGAATGACTTGAACATAAAGAAGGAAGCTATAAGTAAATTAGGTGAACACAGAATAGTATAAATGTCAGACCAGGTAAGGAAAGATTTTAAAACCAAGCAAGACGTAGAAAGAGTAACAAAATGTAAAATAAATAATGTTGACTACATAAAATTAAAAATTTTGTGTACAAACAAAACCAATGTAACTAAAATCAGAAGGGAAGCAAAAAATGAGGAAACAATCTTCATTACAAAAACCTCTGACAAACATCTAATTACTCAAATTTACAAAGAGCTAAATCAATTGTACAAAAAATCAAGCCATTCTCCAATTGATAAATGGGCAAGGGACATGGATAGGCAATTTTCAGATAAAGAAATCAAAACTATTAATAAGCACATGAAAAAGTGTTCTAAATCTCTGATAATCAGAGAAATACAAATCAAAACAACTCTGAGGTATCACCTAACACCTTGCACACTTGCTAACATGACAGCAAAGGAAAGTAATGAATACTGGAGGGATTGTGGCAAAGTTGGGACACTAATTCATTGCAGGTGGAGTTGTAAATTGATCCAACCATTCTGGAGGGCAATTTGGAACTATGCCCAAAGGGTGATAAAAGACTGCCTGCCCTTTGATCCAGCCATAACACTGCTGAGTTTGTACCCCAAAGAGATAATAAGGAAAAAAACTTGTACTAGAATATTCATAGCTGCGCTCTTTGTGGTGGTCAAAAATTGGAAAATGAGGGGATGCCCTTCAATTGGGGAATGGCTGAACAAATTGTGTATGTTGGTGATGGAATACTATTGTGCTCAAAGGAATATTAAACTGGAAGAATTCCATGGAGACTGGAACAACCTCCAGGAAGTGATGCAGAGCGAAAGGAGCAGAACCAGGAGAACATTGTACACAGAGACTGATACACTTTGGTTCAATCGAACGTAATGGATTTCTCCATTAGTGTCAATGCAATATTCCTGAACAAAATTGTTCTGCAAATGCAGGGATCTAGGAGGAAAAAACACTACCCAAAAGCAGAGGAAAAATGTTGGGATTAAAAACAATGAGGAACAGCAACTGCTTGACTACAGAGGTTGAGGGGATATGATTAGACAAGAGACTCTAAATGAACACCCTTATGCAAATACCAACAGCATGGAAATGAGTTCAGATCAAAGACACATGTGATACCCAGAAGAGTCACACGCTGGCTATGGGAGGTTTGGGGGGGGGCGGTGATCTTTGTTTCCAGTGAATAATAATTGAAAACAACCTTTAATAAAATAATATTTAAAAGGAAAAAAAAATTAAATTACCCCCCCACCCTCTCCCTCCCTTGTACTGCTTCCCTTCCCACCAGTCCATTTATTACTCTTCTACTCCCCTATAGGGCACAAATCTATTCTCTGCCCCAATGAATTGGATTGTTCTTCCCTCTTTGGGTCAGTTTCAAATCATGTAAGAGTTGAGTATTTCCTATCTCCAACCTCTTTACCCTTCCAGTGTATCAATGTTCTCCCCGCTCCTGCCATGAGCTTCTTTGTGACATATAAATTTACCCCCATTTGTTTCTTTTTCCATTCATTTTAGTATTAACCTCTCTTTTTAGCTCTAGTTGTATATATACAGACATGTATATGTATTTATGCATGCATATATCTATATATTTATTTATATTTTGTCCTTTCATTCTATACAGTTTGTCACTGTTCCCTCTAAGTGTAATTCTTCTAGCTGCCCAGGTGATAACAACAGTTTTTAAGATTTACCAATCACCTCTTTTCTTATAGGAATACATAACATTTTAACTAATTGAGTCTCTTAAGAAAAATGATTTTTTTGTTTGTTTTCTTTTTTTTCCCTTTTTTAAAAATTACCTTTTGATGATTGTCTTGAGTTCTGTCCTTCATCATCAAATTTTCTGTTCAGGTCTGGTCTTTTCTTTACAAATTCTTGGGATTCTTCTATTTTGTTGAATGACCATACTTTCCCCTCTACGAATATAGTCAGTTTTGCTGGGTAGTTGATTCTTGGTCATAGACCTAATTCCCTTGCTTTCTGGGAATATCATATTCCATGCCTTTTGGTCTCTGGGGGAGGGTTGTTGGAGGTTTGAGCTTCCCTGTCCTCTGGAGGCTTTTGATTGGATTAAAGTCCAACAGTCAATGAGGGAGGGGTGTGGAGCCTGGGATTCCCTGAGTTCTGAAGACTTTTGAGGGGGTTAAGTTCAGCAGATTTGGTCTAGGTGTTCTCTAAGGGCAAAACCTCCTGGAAGGCTGGAGCAAATATGAAGGATCTCTATAGCTCTGACCAGGCTGCCAGCTCTATGCTCCCTCTCTAGCTCCTTCCCTGCCGTCTGTTTTTGATGCTCTGAGCCTGGCACAGCCCTGCCTGCAAGGTACACCCTCCAGACCAGCACCTTTGCCCGCCCAGAGGTTCCCGCTGCTGCTGGGGACTCAGCGCTATAGGTGTGCTGGGGGAGGGGTCCTGGGACCTTCCTTCTGCCTTCCCCTTAAACCTGAGTGTTCTTGGATTCTGGCTTTTGGGGGCATACCTTTTGAATTGAGTCTAGCAGGAGGGTTCCTTGGCTCTGTCTTGTTGTTAGGTTTGATTTTCAGTTCCCTAGGAGAATTCAGTTTGTGATTGGTAAGGAAGGGTATTCAGAGGTCTGAACTTCTGCTCCTTCTAGGCCGCCATCTTGACTCCGCCCCTGAAGACACACTTATGAGGCACCTGCTGTGTCCCAGGCTGTAGTCTGAGGCAGCTTCCAGTCCAAAGAAGCAGTGGGGTTGGGCAGGAAGGGGAAATGGGGGTGGGGGAAGAAGGCTGCAGCCCCCCAGGTTGGGGAACAATTCCTTTATGACCCCTCCCCCACCGAGCCTCTACATGGAGTGGCCTAGACAGGAGCCCCTCCTTTGTTTCTGTGTCACTGCTTTCTCTTGGTTTTCCTCCTATCAATCTGGTGGCTCTTTCTCATTCTGTTATGATGATTCATCTTCCATTTCCCAGCACCTAGAATGAGGATCACCTGAAGTTTTGTCCGGAATTCTCTTCTTGCTTTACCCTCTCTACTTTAGTGGTATCATCTGTATCGACTGTTTCACCCAGTGACAGTATCACAGAATCCCAGAATTGTAAAATAACTCAGAGGCCATTTATTTGAAGAAGAATCTTCTCTAAGATATATACAGCAAGTCATCATCTCTTTTATGCTTGAAGATCTACAGGGAGGGGAAATGTACTACTTGAATCAGTCCCTGCTTCTACATGACAACCTTTCATTGTTGCAAGATAGCTGTCATACTGCCTCTAAGCCTTTTCTTCTCCATGTTAAATGTTCCCAGTTTCTTCAAACAGTGTTCATATGGCATGGAATATAATCTCTTTTCCAGGCTTGTTGATCTCCTTTGAATATTCTCTAGCTCATCACTGTCCTTTCTAAAACATGGTGCCTAGAATCGAACACAATATTCCAGATATAGTCTGACCCATGCAGAGGTCAGCAGAGCTGAGCTATGGTCTTCTTTATTTCAAGACATCATTTGTCTCTTAGTTCCACCCAAGAGCAAATATAGCTTTTTTGGCTACTATATTCTACCATAACTCACATTGACTTTGCAGTTCACTAAAAAGATCAGATCATTTTCATAAAAATTGTTGTTTAGCCATACCTCCCTCATATTATACTTTCAAAGTTAGTATTTTGAATGTATGTATAAAAATAAATTTATCCCCATTAAATTTTGTCTACTTGATCTTATTAGACTTTGTCCAATGTTCTAGCCTGTCAAAATTTGTCAGTTTTCATTTCTATGCAGATGTTCTCCAAATCTTTTTCCATTGATACTGAATTCCATTTCCACACTGTACACTCTTTGCTGGATGTCTCTACCAGTTTGTCCTAATGGACCTCTTAATTTCAACATAGCCATCATGGACATCATTCATTCTCCACACACAAATCTGTCCTTTCTACAAACGTATTTGCTTCATTTGAGGTTATCCACATTCTCCCATTCACATAGATTAAAAACTTCAAAATCATCCTCAACTCTTCCTTTGTTCTCATTTGTCATCTTGAATAAGTTGACAAGTACGATCAGTTATGTTTCTGAAACTTCTGTCTCATCCATTCTCTTCTCTCCACGAATATGACCAGCATCCTAGTTCAATCTCTTATTATCTCTAACATGGACTACTATAATACAGCTTCATACTTTGTCTTTCTGCTTTCAGTCTCTTCCTTGTCTTCCCCACTGGTGCTAAAATAATCTTCCTAAAGACAAATCTGACTTTAACATTCAGCTGCTCCAAAATAGTCAGTGGTTTGCTAATGCATCTCAGAAAAAATATAAACTCTTTAGCTTGACCTTTAAAGTCCATCATAATCTGGCTTTCATCCATTTTCCAGATTTGTTTCCTATTACTTTTCTTTACACACTTTTCCTTGCCATCGAATTGAACTACTAATTTTTCCTCTAACTTGATTTCCCTTCTCACACTGTTACACCTTTATAAATGATATTCTCTTCCCTCTTCCGAAAATTCTGCAAGCATAGACAGGGGGAATTGTAGGAAAATTAATGATCCCCTTGCAGCCTTAACTCTGTAGATATAGTTGGGGGGAATTGTAGGGGAATCAACTATTCAATTTGCTGTGTTTGTGGGGAGGCAAGCCTTTATTTAGGATTTCAATTGTATCTCCCTAAGAAGAGCATGGAAGTAGCATATTAGAAACATATGCTATTCTGTTTGGTTGAGATCGAAGATAAATTAGTATATTTTCTCTATTATGAGTCAAAACTATCTTTTGATCCTGGATCTTTAAAAAATGAGTTGTGGATGAATAAAGTATTCAAACATGCTAAATCCCTTAAATATGCTGAAAATTTGGCTCCCTAATTTTAGCATAAGTAAAAGACTTCATAAGTGGCTTGTTTGATAATGTAACTAATTATCAAATGTCTCTAGTCAACAATTAAATAGTCATCAAGAATTTAGTAAGCAGCTACTTTCTTCCAGGCCCAATGCTAGGTTTTTAGAGATCCTAAAACAAAAGAAAAATAGCCCTTGACCTCAAGTTGTGAAGAGTTGTAAATGACAAATAGAGACATTCATATTTTATCCCAGAGAAAACAGGGAACTACTGGAGTGTACGGAATAGTGCTGGGATAAAATATAAATGTCTCTATTTCTCATTTATAGCTCTTCAGAACTTGTTATCTAAAGGATCAAACCTGGCAAGGGAGGCAAACCTAGACAGAACAAGAACGATGCCTTGGAAAAGTACCAAGACATCTGGTCACAGTGAAGTTGAAGAACAAGTTTAGGAGAAGTCTGGCAAAGGGAGAGATGGAATGATAAGAGATAATAATTGATTAAAAGAATTTCAGAGTTTTTGATCAGAGAAGTAGAACATTTGTGGATGATGGCAAGATCAAGGGTATGACTTGTTGCAGAGGAGAAATAAATAATGAGAGTTTAATGAGAGTGAAGAATTGGGATATTGGAGTGTTTGTGGAAAGATCAATAGGTATGTTGAATTCTCCTATTATAAAGGCAGCAGTTGGAGTAGAGAGGGATACTGACCATATCACTTCTTTATTAAGAAGGGGAGTCAGACACTAAACTCACTGAGAAAGGAAAGATAATATCCCATCATTGGTAGATAATGGCCAGTGAGATCTGGATTGGGTGGTAGATTGGATAGAGTAAACCTTAAGTGGTGATGATAAAGGGGAAAATTGCAGTTATTAATTGCCTCTTGTGTGCAATGTACATATTCTGTCTTTCCTTATATTTGTATTCACAACTCCCCTTGTATTTAACAGATTGCATTGTACAGAGTGAATCCTTAATAAGTTTCTTGGATAAATGATTATTATAGACATTTTGCCACTAAAAGTGAGAGGTGGGAGATAAATTGTGCTTACAAAAGGATGACCTTGCAGACTTTCTGAATTCAGAAAACCTCATCAGAATGTTCATAGCCATAGATGACTTTCCTTTCCAAAGAGCTTCAAGCTTTGAATACTGCTTTCCCCATCACTTTATTTGCAGTGTTGCAGCAAGCCCTGCTTCCAGTTTCTTCCCTCTCTATTCCATCTTCTTCACAACTGCCAGGGTGACTTTTCTATAGCTTAGGTATGACTATGGCATTCCCCTACTCAGTAGACTCAAATGATCGGTTGCCTCTAGGATAAAATAGAAACTCCTTTGTCATGTAAAGCTCCGCACAGTTTGGCCCCAACCTACCTTTGCAGCCTTATTACATATCACTTTCCTCCAAATATTCTATCATGCAGGCATACTTGCCTTGGCCACGTGGCATTCCCTCTTCCCTTGCCATGCTGTTGCACCAATTGTCTCCTGTGCATGGAAAACTTTCTTCTCTTCTGGCTCTTGGAATCCCTAGTTTCCTTCAAAACTCAACTCAAGCTCCTTCTAAATGAGGTTTTTTTCTGGATCCCTCACATACCTTGTCTGGATCCTCCCTACATACCTTGTATCTGTTTTGTGTGTTTTTTGTATACATTGTCTTCCCCATCAGAATGTTAACTCCTAGGGGTAGGGACTTTTTAATTTTTTACTTTGTATCCCAACCAAAATACCTGACCCCTTAAGAGGATGCTTAAAACGTTTGCTGAGTGGAAGGAAGTATCTTTACCCCCCATTTTACAGAAAGGAGCCTAAGCTTCAGAGAGATGAAGTGACTTATCCTAGTGACATAGGTAGGAAGTATTGGAAGCAGGGTCCAGGATTATGGCTTCCAATTCTAGAGTTCTCTAGCTTCTTGCATTACAGATGGATGTGGAAAGAGATAAAATGAGAGGGAAAATGACTAGACATGGCTAGAGTCAGCAGAGCTATGACTGGAACCTGAATCCTTTGACTCCAAATTCAGTGTTTGCCTTCCCACATCATGCCATCTTCTTCCCTCTTAGTCATCTCCTTCACTTTCTTTGATCAAAGCTGCTCGGTCAAAGCCCTCAGGAGTCTCATGCTTATACTGAAGACCCAAGCAGCCCAGGAACAAGGCAGTGGTGGAGAAGATATTGAGAACAGATGCAGGGAGTGAGAAGAGCTTTTGAGAATGGAAAATGTGAATTAAAACAGTCAGCTCTTTCTCTAGAAAAGGGCCCCATTTCAACAGGTGCCACATTAGAGGCTGGTATTCTGTCTATCATTTTGCTGTTCCTCCCAAAACTGATTTTTGCCATGATTGGCATTGATATCCTAATGTTCACTTTTACAATTATGATAATCACATATTACAATGACATGCTGTCAGAACAGCAGGACTTTCACATTTTATGCCTTAATGAGAAAATCGACAGCAGTTGGCCAATGGGTAGCTATGTTGAAAAAAGGGTTTTGTCCTTTTCCCTCAACCTCTTGATCTTACCTATATTAGAGAATCATAGAATATTTGAGTTAGAAGGAACATTAGAGAACATCTGGTCCAACCCCTCTGCATTTTGCAGAAGTGGAAACTAGAACCCGGAGAAGGGAAATGGCTTTCCCAAGGTCACAGAATCCCAAGAATGGGATAATCTCAGTTCCTTGTACCAATCCTCATAAGATTTGAATGCAAGACTTGCCAACATCCTGGCTGCTCTCTAATATATCATTGTTCTTTTCTAACTGTGGTCCCTAGAAGAGAATGCAGAGAATATAGTATGACTGAGCCCACAGAGAACAGAAGAATGATCCTCTCCCTAGGTCTGGACGTGGTACCTCCCATTTAAGTCCACAACTACACAGCTAAGGATCTTAGAGATCATCTGGTCTAACCTCCTCCTTTTACAGATAATGAAACTGAGGCCCTGGGACGTTAAATGACTTGTACCAGGTCACACAGGGAGTTAGCAATGAATGCTTCTTTCCACTACCAAGTGTTGTTTCTTTGGAGTCAAGTTTTTTTTAAATTCTTACCTTCTGTCTTGGAGTCAATACTGTGCATTGGTTCCAAGGCAGAAGAGTGGTAAGGACTGGGCAATGGGGGTCAAGTGACTTGCCCAGGGTCACACAGCTGGGAAGTGTCTGAGGCCAGATTTGAACCTAGGACCTCCCATCTCTAGGCCTGGCTCTCAATCCCCTGAGCTACCCAGCTGCCCCCAGAGTCAAGTTTTTAAGAAAGAAGAGAACATGGGATTTGGAAGATAAAGTTGTCAGTTCACATGAATGGCTTGTACAAGGCTTAAAACAATATTGACAATTATGGAAGGATCTGAGTTCTAGTGGCCTGACTTATCCAGCTCTACACCTAAGATCTTATAAAATTAATTGAATGAGATGATCTTGAAGGTCTTTTTTAGTTCTCAGATTTTGTGATTCAGTAGATTTGTTTTTATTAACCTTACCTTTTATCTTAAGTATAAAAAGAAAAGAAAAGGCAATTCCTTTTGGGGTCATTGATTGGATATATCTATAAGGCCCCTTTAAAAGCAAAGATTTTATTATATTATGAATTAACATTATTTAACATATTCATTTTTGAGGATTCTTAAATCTTTTAGATTTATTATATGCCCCAATTAGATTGAAAACTCATTTCCAGTACTTTATCTTTTCTATTAACTGTGCTCCCTCCTCTTTCCCACATCTCCATCTGCAGATATCAGATCTTTTACCTTGAATTGCATGATTAGAGATGTAAGGCTTATTTCTCTGTGTGGTCAAACAAATTCCACCCAGCCTGCTTTTCCTCTCATATTAAATTCTGAGCTCAGCTCATTGCCCATTTGCAGGATTTATCCAAGACCTATAAACAGGTGTTCTAAGTCAATGAGATGCCAAATTCCCTTAGACAATACCTGGTGCAATGTCCTTATTTTCTCTTTCAGAATTTCTCTCTTCATCCATAGAAGCATTTATAAGTGGAACCCTCTCTGATTACTAAAACAAAATTTGCCCTCCCCCTTTCCAGTCTTTCTCCTACCTCCTTCCTCCCCTGCTGGTCCCTGTCTTCCTGACAGACTACAGGAGTCACCCTCCCCTCATTGCTAGCCCTCAGCTTGACCAGAACACACCCCACATTCTCCTCTGTTCTCCTCCTTTACATGCATTTTGTAATTCTTTCTTACAAATCACATTGATTTATCTGTACATGGAGAGCTGTGACAGCTCTGTCAGCAGTACCTCATACCAGCCTTTCCATCATTGCCTCAACCCAAGTTCTGTCTTCCTCCATATCTCCTTGTGTACATTTAGAAAGAAATTTCCTAATAATCTGCTGTAACTCTGTTGCTGTTGGTCTCCTTGACTCCTGTATTTATTCTCCCCTCCTATATTTCTGTCATCTGGGGTGTTTGAAAAGGAAATAATCTCTTCAGATCAAACTTTCTTTCTAAGAATGGTTTAAACAGATCTTTATTATTAAACATCCAACTTATATTTGCAAGTTAGGTCACCCTGGGCTTCACTCTGAGCTCCATTGCTTTTCAAAACATATCATTCCATTCCCTTGTACTTTTTCTGGTGAGTATAAAATAATTTTATATTATTTGAATTTCCTTTCCTTTATATTTAAAGGTCTTTCTTTTCCATCTGCCCTTTGATCCAGCTATACCACTGCTGGGTTTGTACCCCAAAGAGATAATAAGAAAAAATACGTGCACAAAAATATTTATAGTCATGTTCTTTGTGGTGGCAAAAAAATTAGAAAATGAGGGGATGCCCTTTGATTGAGGAATGGCTGACCAAATTGTGGCATCTGTTGGTGATGGAATACTATTATGCCAAAAGGAATAATGAACTGGAGGAATTTCATGTGAACTGGAATGACCTCCAGGAACTGATGCAGAGTGAAAGGAGCAGAACCAGGAGAACATTATACACAGAGATAGTTACACTGTAGCACAATTGAACTATTGTAATAGACTTCTCTACTAGCAGCAATGCAATGATCCAAGACAATTCTGAGGGACTCATGAGAAAGAACGCTATCCATGTTCAGAGAAAGAACTGTGGGAGTAGAAACAGAGAAGAAAAAACTGTTTAATCACATGGTTCGATGGGAATATGATTGGGGATGTAGACTCTAAATGATCACTCTATTGCAAATATTAATAATATGGAAATAGGTCTTGATCAATGACACATGTAAAACCCAGTGGAATTGCTGATTGGCTACATGAGGGGGGAGGGAAGAGTGAGGAGGAGACAGAAAGAATATCAATAATGTAACCATGGAAAAATATTCTAAATTAATTAATTAAATATATTAATTAAATATAATTAAATTAAATAATTAAAAAAAATAAAGGTCTTTCTTTTGTCTCCCATATTAGACTATGAGCTCCTTGAGGTCATGGATTGTCTTTCACCTTTCTTTCTATCCCCTGCACTTAGCATAGTGCTTGGCACATGGTGGGTACTTAATAAATGATTATTGACAACTAATTGAAGATTGTTGATTAAACTCAAATCTTTTCCCAAAAGTTATTGATTTTGTTTAATTTTGAAGGAATCTATCATGATTCTTGGGGGAAATGATGAGATTGAAACATGGGCAATTTGGTGATCCCTCATGGACATGATCTTGTTTTGAGTTTTCATAATTGCCCTCACCCCTACCCCATATAGTCTTTTATATGATAGTGAGAAATGAAAAAGGTAACAATATCATAATGCAATTCATAGTGTTACAGATTTAGAGCTGGAAGGAATCTTGGAGTTCATCTAGTCCAACCTCCTTATTTTACACATTTGGGAAACTGAGGCTAGGAGATGAAGTGACTTGTTACAAACTACAAAAGTAATAGGAAATGAAGCTGGAAGAAAGAAAGGTTTAAGATCTTTTGTAGAAGTCAAAGGAAAATAAAATTGTATTGTCATAGAAGACATAGGATCAAAAGTGGGATTATGAGAGGTTCACTAATATGTTAATATTTCAAAGAGCTATGATTTCATTTTTATCAATCTTCCATCCAACAATGTAGATCACTTTCTAACTAGTTTTTGGTAGGCAGTCTTTGAGAATTGCTGGGCCAAAACATTCATCACTTAGAGTCTACTCTGCCAGTGAGCTTCTCTATACTTAAGGCTGGAGATAGAGACAATGGGATGTAATGGATAGAGAGGTGACCTCAAAACATGGAAGAACTGGGTTCAAGTCAGGAGCATATATCTAACCTCACTCAAGTCACATAACTGCTTCATTATATGAGAGGCTTAGATTGCTTTCTAAGTATATTTTACAGAGGGTGCCTACATGTATTGTTAGAAGGAGTTTCCTTCCCCTTGGAGTTTTTTATACCAATAAAACCATAAGCTCAGTTCCTTCCCCTCATATGGTTCATATCTATAGACCAATCTTATTCCCAGAATCTCAGAGTCAAGAGGAACCTCAGAGATATCCTAGTATGGTCCACACCTGAATTAGAAATCTCTCAGTAATCTTCTGATGAATGGTCATCCAGCCTCTTTCTGAAGAGCTCCAGTGAGGGAAAGGTAACCCATTGCACTTTCACAGCCTTTCAAAGATTCAAGGAACCACAGAAATGATCTAATATTTCAACCTATACATAAACAGAATCTCTGCTACAACATCACCAAAAACTGGTCATTCAGCCTTTGCTTGAAGACTTCCGTTAAATAGAGAATCCACTGACTCCTAAGTCAAGCCATTCTACCTTCAGAGAGCTCTGATTATCAGAAAACTTCCACTTCTAACAGGCCTATATCTCCCTCTCTATTGGTTTTGCCTGTTTCTCATAGTTCTGCCCTTCAGCAATTCTGGATTCATACTTAGCTCCCCTGCCCTTTTTTCACTTCTTTTTTTGCCATTTAAAGATATTCACAATATGGTTTCTAACTGACTGATTTTATATGGTTATCTTTACTGACTCACTCTCCCAGCCAATCCAGTCTACTTACTATTCCTCAGTACCACCTCCTGCCTCCTTTGAACAGCTGGGCCCTGAATATACTCTCTCCTTAGCTCGTTTTCCTAGAATCCATGACCTTGTAATAGTTAAAATTTGGGGGGGGGGGGAGAAGCAGAGGCAGGTAGAAATTAGTTTCTCTCTGCAAGGAGTATTATATTTTTAGAGTTTTATTAAAGGTTGAGAATTTAAGAAAATACAAGTAAGAAAGGCACGTGCTAGGTGGGCTGAGATGCCCAATTCAATTTCACTCACCTCATGAGAGACTCGTCTGCTCTGAAGCAGAAGTAGAAAAAAAAAAAGCCCAAAAGCCTTTTCAGCCAGGTTAAATAGAAATTCTTGACCTCGCCCAGGTGGAAATCTCAGTGAGATTAGAGGGCATTCTGGGAGCTAGCAAGGATTCCTGAGGTTTGGAGTCCAGAGTTCAAGTCTCCATTTTTACAACCTCCCCCATGTCTCATTTTGTGACCTTTTCTGACTCAGTTGTTTCTGTACCCTATGTGATCACTGCTACCACTCCCCTCCAACCCATCTCACTGCTGATCCTTCCAAAATTACTTTATATTTACTTTTCAAATATATTTTGCATTGATTCATTAGTGAGGGACAGGTAACAGTAGATGACAGGGTCAGGATCCAAAAAGATCTGGCCAGGTTGGAACATTGAGCTGGATTGAATAAGATGCAATTCAAAAGAGATTAGTATTGCCTAAGACTCTCACATAAGACTTGCTTGAGGTCAGACTGATGCTCAACTTGAACCCAGGTCTTCCATAGAGGTTAATCTTACACTGTAAGTGCAGTTCTGGAGAGGCATTGTTAGAGCACAGTTGAACTAAAAAGGATCTGGGAGTTTTAGTGGGCTGCAAGCTCAACAAAAGTTCGCCCTTTGTGATATAGGTAGGTAAACTAAAGGGTCATTGAGATATGATGATCAATTGAAGGAACCAGGGACATTTTGCTTAGAGAAGGCTCAAGGGATGCTATGAGAGCTGTCTTCAATCATTATATGGGTTATTATATGGAAAAGGAATTAGAATTGTTTTGTTTGAAACCAGACAATACAACCAGGAGCAATGGGTGGAAACTGCAAGGAGGCAAAATTAAGGCTCCACGTTGGGGGTGAAGGGTGGAATGGAAAAAAGAAAGAACAATTTCCTCTCAAGTAGAGCTGTCCAAAAGTAGAGTTGGCTACTTGAGAAGATTGTGGATTCCCCTTCACTGGAGATCTTCAAACAGAGGTCAGATAATCATTTGTCAGGGTTTATATAGTTAAAGTTGGACCAAGTGGCCACTGAAGACTTTTCTAACAATTTTTTCATATTTATCCCAGCACATTGTAAACTCTGTCAGGACAAAGATTATTTCCAATCATCCCTTTCTCTTTCTCTCCACATTACAGGTAGCTGATTAATGAATGCTTGTTGAATTGAATGGAATCAGCAGAGTCTGGGCTCAGGTGCCCATGGAAGACTGGCCAAGCTTAGTTTCAGGCCAGAAGCCCTAGCGTGGTCTATACAGAAGCCATGTGAGGGGTAAGCTTTGTGATGAATGGGTCTTGTGAATCAGTCCTGTCACTCATCTTAATTAGCTGAAGAGATTTTCATTTGACTCAACAGCCACTTAAACAATTGAATAGAATCCAAAGTTCAGCACTTTATTAAAATCTAATTAGAAAAATGGTTGTATTTTGGCCTATTCACCAAACATTGAGTATTTCTAGACTAACTTTCTGTGTTGCCAAAGCTCCCCTTGCCCTTTTACAGCCAGTTGGTAAATTAGTAGCAAAATCTTGAAGAGTTACTTGTATAGGCCCAGAAGAGCTGAATGGCTTGCCCATGGTCGCACAGGGTCATATGTGAATATATAGC
Source organism: Monodelphis domestica (assembly GCF_027887165.1). Classification (NCBI taxonomy): domain Eukaryota; kingdom Metazoa; phylum Chordata; class Mammalia; order Didelphimorphia; family Didelphidae; genus Monodelphis; species Monodelphis domestica. The sequence continues at coordinate 28,588,463 of NC_077235.1, forward strand.
CCAACCTGATATGTCTCCAAGGATAGCACTGTGCCATGATCCCTGAAAGTATATTAATCTACTTCCTTCTATAGCTATAGTATAACCCATATTTTACTAAGATTGACATGCTACTACTCTCCTATTCAAGCCTTTTTATGGACCATATTCACTTGATATAAAACTATAAGCTCACCCTACCTACTTATCCCTCATCTTTGTATATGAACACACACGTATACACATGCTAAATGACTTTAGTGAATGACAGAAGTTATATGGGGCAATATATTCATTAGCAAAAGAGCTGGACTGAACAAAGCTGGAGCTAGCATGGGTTGTAATCCTCCTGAGCCAATAGGATGGAACCTAGAGCCTAGACTAAGGTAAACTGGTCTCAAGCCAGTGGCCTAACAATATGACAGCAGAATTCAGGATATTTTGATGAGATTTGGGTTCTATTATCTTCACTAAGTTAATGGAAAATGCTGCTGTGAACTTCGTTGAACTGCCTACCTTTCAATATCTAGAACAATTATGGCAAAAATGTTCATGCTAAAGTAGGAGATGTAAGCTGTGAGCTGAGGGTCTGGAGCTCTGTGTTCTAGGCCTGGCTTTGCCACTAACTTCTGGAGTGATCTTGGACAAGTAAATGAATATTTCTGAACTACAGTTTTTTTCCATGTGCACCGAAAAGAGCAAATGCCTGAAGGTTCCTTTTAGCTCTGACATTGTATTATTCAAAGATTCTCCATTACCCAGAGACCAAGAGTTCTTAACTTTGTTAGATCTTGGCTATTCTGAAATTCTGGTGAACCCTATAGACCCTTCCTCAGAATCATATTTTTAAATGCATAAAATCAAATATATAGGACTACAAAGGAAACCAACTGTATTATAAAGATGACATTTTCCACACTCAAGTTCTCATATGCTCTGAATCTGTAGACCCAGGTTAAGAACTCTGGACCTAAAGGAATGGCTCATTCCCCTTTCCTATGTTTTTGGGGGATGAGAGTAGAAGGAAATACTGTTTGTAAACTATCTCTCTTTAGCCTCCTGAGGACTTCAAGGGTATGAGTTCTTTGTAGGGAGAAGCCCTAGAGTAGTTGTTCCTACAAGTGGTCCAGCAAAATGATTCCAATAAACCACAGGGTCAATTACATCATGAAGTTGAAGGTGATCACCAACATGATATAATTGAAGGATACATCAGGCAAGAACCCCTGACCCTAATTAGTTCCTCTAGGAGCCTGTCACTCCAACAATATTACTTTATGCTTTGGGGTCACACAGGCTATTCTGCCTTCTAGAGTTCTAGACATAGTAATCATTTATCAGATAAGGATTTGGGCACAGCAAATGCAAAATTGAGGGATGATGGCTGTGGTGTGAAGGGAAACAACTGGAGACTTGAGGAGACGAATGGAACTGTGCCAAAGACCAACTTGGACCCAACAATCAATTGTCCTTTTCCCCAAGAACCCCAAAGTCGTGTTACATCTTTTCACAGCTAACACATTGTTAGCTTCCATAAGGTATCCAAGTGAATAATTGGTTGGCCGGGGAGTAAGAGGCTACTAAGAAATGGCAGTAGGGGAAGAAGAAGTATCTATCACAAGGTCTCAAGACTCTGAGAGGTGGACCTTTGACATCAACAACTCAGGGTTCAAAACTAAATAGAAGTTATCATGAGTGAACTAAGGCCCAGGGAGGGGAAGCAGATTGGCCAAAATCCCATAGCACGTAAGAATCTACATCTCTGGAAAGACCTCAAAGAATTGATGCAAAGCGAAAGGAGAAGAAACTGCACAAACTGACACACTGTGGTACAATGGAATGTAATGGACTTCTCTACTAGCAGCAATGCAATGATCCAGGACAATTCTGAGGGAACTTATGAGAAAGAACTGTGGGAGTAGAAACACAGAAGAAAAACAACTGCTCAATCACATGGTTTGATGGGGATATTATTAGGATTTTGGCTTTAAAGGATCAATCTATTGCAAATATTAATAATATGGAAATGGGTTTTGAACAATAACACATATATAAGCCAGTGGAACTGCTTGTCAGCTCTGGGAGGGGGAGGAAAGAGGGGTGGAAAGATCATGAAACACGTAACCATGGAAAAATACTTAAATTAATTAATTAATTAAAAAATTCTATTTCAACCCCCATTCTCCCAAAATCTTCATCTCCTGGGGGAGGCAGCCAATGGTGTCAGAGGCTTCAGGGGCCAAGAAGGTGAGGAATGAGAAGAGATCATTGGTTTGGGCAACTAAGAGATTCCTGATGGCTTTGGAAAGGGTAACTTCAGTTGAATGATGAGGACATAAGCCAGGCTGCTAAGTCTTTAGAACTAAATGAGAAGTGAGGAAGTAGAGGCATGAAAGGGAAGAAAAATATAGGATGAGTCCTAGTGGGAATGGTCAGATAAAGTAAGGGTTTATTTAAGGAAGAGGGAGATAATAAATGTTTTATGGTAAGCAGGGAAGTATCCAGTAGTCAGGGAGAGACTGAAGATGAGCGAGAGATCTAATAAGTGAATGAAGGAATCATGTTTATTGGGGTGAAGATGATAGAGGGGACAATCTCTCCAACCTCCTCATTTTATAAATTTGGAAATTGAGACCTAGTGAAGTTAGTATCTTGCCCAAGGTCATATAGGTAGTATGTTACAAACACTGTTGGAGCTTGGGTACTCCAGCTTCAAAGCTAGTATTCTTTCTACTGTGCCATGCCTAAAGGAAAGTATTTACAAAAGTATTTTTTTAAATATACTTTTTTACCAATTACATGTTATAATAAATTTCCACAGAAGTTTTCCTCAGCTATATGATCAAACTTATCTCTCTCCCTTCCTTCCTTTCCCCCATCTGCACTGGCAGGCAATTCAATCTGGATTATACATGTATTATCATGTAAAACATTTCCGTGTTGTTCTTTTTTTGTAGGTGAGTAATCTTATAAAACCAAAACCCCCAAACATAAACCAAATAAAAAACTGAAAAATTGTAAGCTTTCATCTGTGTTCTGATTCCCAACAGTTCTTTCTCTGGAGGTGGATAGCATTCCCTGTCAAAAGTCCCTCAGGTTTGTCCTGGATCATTGCATTGCTGAGAGTAGTTAATTCTATCACAGTTGGTCATTCCACATTATTACAGTTACTGTTCTCAATGTTTTCCTGGTTCTGTTTATTTCACTCTGCATCAGTTCACATAGGTCTTTCCAGCTCTTTCTGAAATCATCCTGTTCATTATTCCTTACATCACAATAGTATTTCATCACCATCATATACCAAATTTGTTCAGCCATTGATATACATCCCCTTAATTTCTAATTCTTTGCCACCACAAAAAGAGCAGCTATAAATATTTTTGCACAAGTAGGTCCTTTCCCCTTTTTTTAATCTCTCTAGGATATAGACCTAGTAGTGGTAATACTAACTCAAAGGGTATGCATTGTTTTAAAACCCTTTGGGCATAATTCCAAATTTCCCTCCAGAATGCTTGGAGCAGTTCACAGCTCCCCCAGCAATGTATTAGTGTCCCAATTTTTTACAAGGTATTTAGACCCTTCTTGCAGTCACAGGGGAGAAATTGAAACTTGGACAAGATTTCCCCAAGAAGGTCCATCATTTTACTGGTATCCACTCCAGATGCTGTTATTTGGCTGGTTACTCATCCTCTTAGGCAGGATAAAAATGTTTTCCTCTGAGTGATAGCTGCCACTTAGAGCCTTTTCTTGCTAGCTCCAGTTCAATTTCACTGGGGCTACTCCCAAAATTTTGCCATGGTACTTGATACTGTCAAGACCTCCAGACCCCTCTCCCCTCTGAAAATTGAAAGTTAAGTTCCTTTTGTATGGAAATTTCAAGGATACTCACTTATGTTTCCTTCTTCCTCTTAACTAAATCCCTAGAGCCACATATGGTAAGGGTGGGTGATGGTCAGACAACTCCTTAGGAGATTAAAGGGATCACTTTACTATCTCTAGATACAAGACTTTTCTTGCATTGCCCATATAAAAATCCAGGTAGCAGTCATGGGATGTGATCTGAGGGTGAGAAGAAGCACTAGTGTATACCAATCCTTATGACCATGGAGAGCAGGGAACTCTGGTCCCAGTTCTAAGGCAGAAAAGATTGCTTATGGTTCCTCATAGACCAGAGCTCAAGCTTAGAGAGTATTAAATACACTTCTTACATCCTACCAACTTAGAATAACTGAAATCATATAGATCCCCAGAGCTGGCTCTGAAGGGAGTTGTACAAAGAACTTGAAGCTTGGAACAGTCCTCCCTTCACCACATTTAAAGAGCTCAACTTTAACAGTTTAAAAAATTAAAACAAAAGAAGAAGGCTGGAGATGAACAAACAACAAAAAATAAACTTAACATAGAAAATTATTTAGGTCAAAGGGAAGACCAAAACACAAACCCCCATTGCCTAGTCCTGACCACTCTTCTGCCTTGGAACTAATACACCGTATTGTTTCTAAGACAGAAAGTTAGGGTTTGAAAAAAGGAACTGGTGAAAACTGGTAAAAGCCTTGATCAAAAAAAGAGCTTAGATATTGTCTTTCAAGAAATTATCAAGGAAAACTGATATTCTAGAGCAATAAGGCAAAAATAGAAATGGGAAGAATTCACAGATCACCTTCTAAAAAAGACCCCAAAAGGATAAGTCTCAGGGATAATATAGCCAAATTCTAGAACTTTCAGGTCAAGAAGAAAATATAGCAAGGAGCCAAAAACAAACAATTCAAACATCACAGGACACAGGCTAACACAAGATTTACCAGCTTCTCTATTAAAGGCCTGGAATATTATATTTCAAAGGGCAAAGGAGCTTACCCTGTAAAACTGAGCATAATCTTTCACAGAAAAATGAATATTCAATGAAATAGAGGACTTTCAAACATTCCTGGTGAAAAGACCAGAACTGAATGGAAAATTTGACTCTCAGATACAAAACTCAAGCAAAACATAAAAAGTTAAACAGGAAAGAGAAATCAAAAGCTATTCAGTAAGGTTAAACTGTTTACAGTCCTATGTGGGATGAGGATTCTTGTAACTCATAAGAACTTTATCATTATTAGGGAAGTTAGGAGTATAAATAGACTGAGGGGAATGGTATGAGTTGAATATGATGAAATGATATAAAAATCAAATTAAGACATGAGCAAGAGTAATGAATGCATTTGGAGTAGGGGAAGGGAAAAATAGAATGGGGGTAAATTAACTAAATCCCTAAGTTCAAGTATCTTTTACATGTCTTGACTGAACTGAGTCACAATTACAGAAGACATCTTTGTTTTTTCTCACTGGAATAATTCTGAGTAAAGTAAAGTATTGGGGAGGATATTATAGACCATAATCCCCTTCAAAAATTGATGATTTAATCACTGTGAGTGTTCCCTCCATCTGTGCAGAGCCCAGCCCTTTTTGGCCCTAGTAGAAAATCGTTAGGAGTCTCTGTGGCCAAAATAGTGTGATGATGAGCCTTTCTGCAATGAACTAGGCTGATCCTTGTATAACAGATAAACAACATGTCAGCAACTCTTGCTGTGCTTTTTTGAATGACTCTTATAGTATTTTTTAAACCTTTATCTTCCATCTTAGAATAAATACTGTGTCTTGGGTCCAAGGCAAAAAGTGCTCATGGCTAAGCAATGGGGATTAAATGGCTTGCCCAGGGTCACACAGCTAGGAAGTATTTTAGGCAAGATTTGGCTCCATGCCTGACTCTCAAACCACTTGCCCCCTGCTTTTATAATCTTTGTGTCCAAGCCTTAAATGGTTTTTTTTCCCTTTTGTATCTCAGCTTGTACTTATTGGGGAGTTATTTCCTGGTTCATTGTTTACCTCATAATATTTCCTTAATCCAATAGTATTTCTTCATTGGGCTCTGTTTTCTTCTCTGTGTTTATACTTCTAGCCTTATTTGCCAGATTGGGATTTTGTGGCATGCCAAGACCCTGTCACTTCCTGCAAATGTTGGGTGGGTTGAGTATGCCTTATTTGGACTGGTTCCCTCTGTTGTCTTGAAGCTCTGCCCCTAAATTCTGGTTAGGGTTGCAGTCTCCTGACAGTCCAGCACAGGTGCTGGAGTCAGATTATTTCTGTCTTAGTTTACTTTCCCGTCTCCCAGCGCAGTATCTTACAAAGGCCAGCCGTGTTCCCCATTTTGGTTGCAAAACCCCTGGGCTAAGATTTCACTAGCTTGAACTAGCTTCTGACACTCCCCACCCTTCTTCCCTTAGAGTAGCCATAGGCTTCAGACCCATTTACCAGAACCCACACAGGCTTCCTTGGCACCATCCTTCTCCCAGAGGTCACTGGCTTCAGGCTCATTTTGTGGAGCTCAAGCTGGCTTCCTTGACAAGACTTCTCTCCCAGACCAGAGTAATTATAGTGCAGAGTTCATGGGGGATAGTGAGGTTGAAGAGGATTGAATGTTTCTTGTAGAGAACTACTATCTTCTCATAAGTAAGTTTAAATTCTTTTTCTCAATATTGATGTATTGAGAGGTTTAAACATAAGAGGTTTGCATAATATACATATTAAGAAAAAACACTTTTACAGGATGCATCCATATAGACGTGCTCTCTTATATTTTTTAAAAATCTACACTGAATACACAGTAGTGGAGTAAAAAAAAATTCTCTCCCAGAGGGTGGAGGCTTTAGAACTGTTTAACTGAGATTATGTTGCCTTCCCTGGTGCAACCCTTCACCCAATGCCTGCAAATTTCTGGGTATCTTTTTGTGCAGTCTTAGACCACATGGAAAATTTTTCTTTTCTTTCTCTTCACTTTTCTTGATTACTGCTCTGGCTGGTAACTTTTATCAAGACTTATAGGGATATAGGTGAGAAACATGAGCTTCTATGTGAACTTTCACATTGCCTTCTTTTAATTTTTTAAAAATGCATTATTTGTTTATTTTAACATTCTTTTTCTTTTTAAATTTTGAGTTCCAAGTTCTCTCCCTCCCAGCCCTTCCCCACTCACTGAGAAAGTAAATAATATGATATCAATCATATATGCAAAATAATGCAAAACACATTTCCATGTTGGCTATTTAAAAAAATAAAGTGAGAAAATTATACTTGAATTTATGTTCAAAGTTCATCAGTTTTCTCTCTGGAGGTGGATGACTTATTTTTTAATCATAAGCCCTTTGGAATTTTCTTAGGTCATTGAATTGATCAGAATAACCAAATCTTTCCCATTTGATCATTATTACAACACTGCTGTTACTATGCATGGTGATCTCCTTGTTCTTCTCTTTTTACTTTGCATCAATTTTTGTCTTTTTTTCTGAATTCACTTTTTTTCTGAAATCACTCCCTCCAAAATTTCCTATAGCTCAACAGTACTCTATCACAATCATATGTCACAACTTATTTATCCATTCCCCAATTGATGAGCATCACCCCAATTTTCAATTCTTTGCCACTACAAAAAGAGATGCTATAAATATTTGTGTATATATATATATATATATATATATATAATTCCTTTTCCTTTTTCTTTGATCTCTTTGAAATAGAGACATAGTAGTTGTATTGCTGAGACAAAGGGTATTACTGATTTTATATCTTTTGGGGCATAGTTCCAAATTGTTCTCCAGAATGGTTAAACCAATTCACAACTCTATCAACAATGTACCTCAGAGTTATTTTAATGTGCATTTCTCTGATAAGTAGTGTTTGAGAGCATTTTTTCACCTAACTGTAGAAAGCTTTGATTTCTTCTTCTGAAAGCTGTTCATATCCTTTGGACATTTATCAATTGGGGAATGGCTCATACTTATAAAATTGACTCAATTCTATACTCCATATAGATTTGAGAAATGAAGCCTTTATCAGAGAAACTTGCCATAAAATTTTTTATATTACTTCACTTTCTATGGTACCTTTTAGTATAATGTAGTTTCCCTGATTATTTCTTTTAATAAGATCTTTTTTGTTTTTGCTTTGTTGGAAATTTTGATTGCTCCCCTGACTTTTTTACATCAGCCAAAGCATGATAGATTCTGTCCCAGACTTTTATTTTAACTCTGTGTTTTTTGTTTCAAAGTGTGTTTTTCTTGTAAACAATATATTGTTGGATTTTGGCTTCCAATCCATTCTGCTCTCCACTTTTGTTCTACGGGTGAGCTCATCCCAGTTACATTTACAGTTATGATTACTATGTATTTCCCTCCATCCCATTTTCTTCTGTTTATTCTGCTCTGTCTTTTTATCCTGTCCCTCTTCAAAAGTCTATTTTGCTTCTAACCGCTGCCTCCCTTAATCTACCTTCCCTTTTATCTCCACACTGCCTTCTTAACCAAAGGTCCATTTCATCAATTCTTTACAACAATCTTGTGGTAGCCTGAACTAGACAAATATTATTATGCTCATTTTATAAATGGGGAAACCAAAGTCATACACCCAATATATGACTAGAAAGGTTAGAACTTCATTCCTAGTCCTCTGATATTACCATTGTTTTGATTGTTACAGTACTTTATGACTGTGGAAAATTTCAAATGACCTTTCTTTGAATGTCTCTTCTTAAAATCCTGTGAGGCTTCTTTTCTTCAATTCAATAAGCATATATTACAGATTTGTTCTGTGCCAAGTACTGTGCTGATGAGGAACAGAAACAGAAATGAAGCTGTCCCTGCCCTTAAAGAACTTGACATATAACTGAGGGGAAGAGGAGAAGGTCATGGCCAACATGTACACTTAAGAAAACATAAAATACATATATAAACTAATTTGGAGGGAGGGTATACTACTAACAAATGGAAAGGACAAGGAAAGGCCTCATGTAGGAGCTAGTTGGCAGCTAGGTGGTACACTGGGCCTGGAGTCAGAACGACTCATCTTCCTGAGTTCAAATCTGGTCTCAGACATTTACTAACTATGTGACTCTGGGCAAGTCACTTAACATTATATGTCTCACTTCTTCATCTGTAAAGTGAGCTGGAAAAGAAAGTAGCAGACTACTCCAGTATCTTTGCCAAGAAAACCCCAAATGTTCCTGGCATTAGGGACAACCTGGGCATAGTCATGTAACCACGAAATAAATGTCTTTTCTCTACGTAGTCTTCTTTCCTTATGTTAAGAGTACTTTACCTGGATTCTGGGGATACATTACATGAGATTTTTGATCTTGGATGGCCAAAAATTCTCTTTATTTCATTATAATTGGTATCTGTTGTCATCCTGTACATTTCATTTATATGTTTTTAAAGACATTATTCTGAGGTGTCCATAGGCTGCACCAGACTGCCAAAAGAGTACATGTTACAGAAGAAGGTAACCCTTACTTGGATAATCTAATAAACTCCTCTAGGTCCAAATATCATCAAAATGCAGTTGACTCTTGAAACTCTATATGCTATACTAATCTGCCTCCTAATCTCTAACCCCTAGCTATCTACTAGGTATCCCTTTAAGGATGTCCTAAAGATTTGTCAAGCTGAATGTAGCCAAAACAGAACTCATTATCTTCCCCTCTCAGCTATTTCTGTTGAAGGCATTACCATTCCAATCACTCACCTTTACAAAAGGTATTTTATATTATTGAGGTCAAACACTCTTGTTCCCTATCCCTTCGAGACCGGAGTTTTGCTGTGGAATGCCACTCTACTTCTTACTCCTATAGCACTTTATAGTCTCTGTTTCCTTTTCTTTTAAAAAAATTTATAAAATCCTTAATTAAACCACACATAATCATCTCTCCCTCCCTTCCCTCCCCTTCCCCTTTGAGTCTTCAATAGTTGAGTAAAACAATAGGATAATTATTTTTATCTATTTATGGTAACTGTACTGATGTTATAACTAGTTTTTTAGATATGTAAAATATCAATTGCAATACTTAATTTGAAGATCCAAGTTTGTTCCAAATAGGCTATGTATTCTAGATGTTTTTAAAGTCTTACTGAGCTGGGGTCTTTTCTCCATTAATTGTATTTAAGTCTTTCCTTTTTTTTTTAAAAGAATGTTTAGATTTCCTTGGAAGATAATTTAGACATGCGATGTTTCTTTTGATATAGCATATTTCAGCTACTTCGGTCAATTTTTCTTTTTTTTTGTTAAAAATATCATGAAATTCATATTATGGGTTTTTTTGGTGTATGATACCTTTGGTTTATCTTCTTGTCATTATAATCTTAAAACTTAAAAAAAATCATTTGTTTGGTAGAATTGAATTTAGGGTGCATCTCTGATAACTTCCTATGAAATTGTTTGTAGAATTGTGTCTTATATGTTGCAGTATGATTCATTTTCAGCATTTGAGGAAAGCTTTATTTATGATTTCTTGAAATAGTGGTTGAACTTTATTTCTTTTTTTAAAATATTTTATTTGATCATTTCCAAGCATTATTCATTAAAGACATAGATCATTTTCTTTTCCTCCCCCCCACCCCCCATAGCCGACGTGTAAATCCACTGGGCATTACATGTTTTCTTGATTTGAACCCATTGCTATGTTGATAATATTTGCATTAGAGTGTTCATTTAGAGTCTCTCCTCTGTCATGTCCCCTCAACCGCTGTATTCAGGCAGTTGCTTTTCCTCGGTGTTTCTACTCCCACAGTTTATCCTCTGCTTATGAATGGTGTTTTTTTTTTCTCCTAGATCCCTGCAAATTGTTCAGGGACATTACACCGCCACTAATGGAGAAGTCCATTACGTTCGATTATACCACAGTGTATTAGTCTCTGTGTACAATGTTCTCCTGGTTCTGCTCCTCTCGCTCTGCATCACTTCCTGGAGGTTGTTCCAGTCTCCATGGAACTCCTCCACTTTATTATTCCTTTGAGCACAATAGTATTCCATCACCAACATATACCACAATTTGCTCAGCCATTCCCCAATGGAAGGGCATCCCCTCGTTTTCCAGTTTTTGGCCACCACAAAGAGCGCAGCTGTGAATATTTTTGTACAAGTCTTTTTGTCCATTATCTCTTTGGGGTACAGACCCGGCAGTGCTATGGCTGGATCAAAGGGTAGACATTCTTTTGTCGCCCTTTGGGCATAGTTCCAAATTGCCCTCCAGAATGGTTGGATCAGTTCACAACTCCACCAGCAATGAATCAATGTCCCTACTTTGCCACATCCCCTCCAGCATTCACTACTTTCCTTTGCTGTTATGTTAGCCAATCTGCTAGGTGTGAGGTGATACCTCAGACTTGTTTTGATTTGCATCTCTCTGATTATAAGAGATTTAGAACACTTCTTCATGTGCTTATTAATAGTTTTGATTTCTTTATCTGAGAACTGCCTATCCATGTCCCTTGCCCATTTATCAATTGGAGAATGGCTTGATTTTTTGTACAGTTGATTTAGCTCTTTATAAATTTGAGTAATTAAACCTTTGTCAGAGGTTTCTATGAAGATTTTTTCCCAGTTTGTTGTTTCCCTTCTTGAACTTTATTTCTAATGGATAGTTTTAATAATTCTCAATTTCCCCCCTTGGTCATTCCTCCATACCTGCCAATTTTGCTTGCATTGCTTTCAAATAATTTCCATCTTGAATACTTTTTTCATTTTTTTCCTAATTCCTCCACGAAAATCCTAATCTGATACATATGTGGAGCTTGAAAGTGACTCTGGGTTCTCAGAGGTTTTACCAGCAAAGGGCAAACTCTGACAAAACTGTGATGATCTGAAAAGGCTTTGGATATAAGTGAATAATTGTGATATCTGATATCAAGGATAAGCCTAGCCAAATTCAGGGAATTGGCTTGGCCAAAAGATGCCCCATTCAGCTTTACCATGTTTCAAAGCCCATCCTTTCTGTTTCAGAGAGATACTGTCTGCATTAGTAGAAGGGAATTCCCATACTGATCAAATTTAACTCCCTTGAAGCATTTAATCAAAATTGTCTGCTTCCATTCGTCTGTTGTCCAATAGTTATTCTATTTTTATTTGAATTGATTATTTTGCTAACATTTGACCCAGATATTTCTAAATTGTTGAGCTTCACCTCCTTTTAGCCTGATAAATCTTTCATTTCTCCAGTTCTTTCTTTATTCATTTCATGGTGTTTCTCCTGATTTTCTATCTTCCTTAAATTCCTTTGGTGAATTAATTCTATTGGGACCTCTCTGAGTGTTCACACATTCTTTCTCATGTGACCATTGGCATTGTTACGGTAAATATTCCTTTTACTGTTTTCTATTCTGTCTCTTTTCTTCCATAATATTTTTTGTATATATTAAATCATTTTCCTTTGATTTTTTTTCATTTTTGATTTGAAACTGTTTAATTTTCTTTTCATTACTCATGGTGGTTTTGCTATTTTGCTAGTTTTAGGGGGAATAATAACTGATATATATATATATATATATATATATATATATATATATATATAGCACTTTAATGTGTGGTAAGTACTTTTTATACTTGATCTCTTTTGAGTCTCACAACAACCCTTTGGCATAAGTATTATAGGTATAATGATCTTTATTTTACAGATAAGTAAACCACGACCCACAAGTTAACTAATTTTTATGATTACATAATTAATATCAAGAGTAGGATTTGAACCCGACTTTAAGTCAGATGCACTGTTCACTATTCCTACCATGCTACCTTTCAATAGTTAACTATTGAGCAGATATTAAGAAGGTAGACTCTTTCAACACTCCTTTTGCCTAGAAGATGTGACTTCTGGGAATCCTTTACAAGAATCTTTATTCAACCTTCAGTGAGATTCATAGCAAACTGATATTTCTTCTCTTGTGGGATTTGATTTTTTTTTGTTTTATCTGTTGGCAAATAGAGGTGAGATCCATAAAATCTTCATCTCAGTTATGTGTTTAGATCCCAGATTTTAATAGGTTGGCTCCTGAAAAAGAAGAGAGCATGCCCACTAGGCTTTTTCTTTTGTCATGGTCTTCTGGTAGGCCAATAATTCTTAAATTGTCTCTCCTTGAACGATTTTCTAAATCCTCTGTTTTGTGAATGAGATGCTTCATATTTTCCTCAATTTTTTCATTCTTTTGGTTTTGTTTTATAAAGTCCTGCTGCCTTGTTAGGTCGCTCGATTCTAATTGTTGTATTCTGGTTCTTAAAGACTGGATTTCATCCTTAGTTTTTTGGTCGTCCTTTTCTTTTTGGTCGGATTTTCTTTGGAGGTCATCTTTCATCTTCTTCACCTCATCTTTCATCTGCTTTGCCTCATCTTTCATCTCCTTTGCCTCATTTTCCAGCTGGTTGATTTTGGCTTTCAAGACACTATTTTCTGTTTCTAGATGACTTATCTTAGTTTTTAAGTTCTTTTCCCAATTGTCTTCAGCCTCTCTTAATTGTGTTTTGAATTGCATTTTGAGTTCTTCCAAAGCCTGTATCCAATTCGCTGGGATTTCTGTTTTTCCTTTGCTGATCCCTCCCCCTCTGTTTCATTCGCTCTTTGCTCATTACCTGTGCAGAAGCTGTCTATTGTAATTTCTTTCTTCTTTTTCTGTTGTTTGCTCGAGTTTACCCCTTCTGTGCTCCCCGTATTTGGCTGTGCTCTTGCTCCTCTCATTTTGTTTTGGTTTTGGGGCTGTCAGTCTCCCCTCTTGGAGCTTTGTCAGATCTCTTAGTACAGTCTCTAGGGGAGGAATGTTAGCTTCCCTGTCCTCTGGAGGTTTTGATTGGATTGAGTTCAATTGGGTTGGGCTGTATGTGGTATGAAGCTCTGAGGCTCTGAAGACTCCTGGAAGGCTGGGCCATCCAGGCTCTCTCCAGTTCTCTCCAGCTGCTGCTTAGCTGTCCACAAGTGCCTTTGCCCACCTCCCTAAACTCTGAGGAGTTCTGATTGAATTAGGTTCAACTGGATTGATCTGGTTGTGCCCCGAGGCAAAGGTTAGGCTGGAGCCCGATGGAGGGACCCAGCCACTACCCCTCTCTCCCTGGCTTCCTCCCTGCTGTCCAAGCTGGATGCTCCAAGCCCGGCGCCCTGCTGCTCACAAGGTAGACCCTCCAAACTATCACCTTTGCCCGCTCAGAGGTTCCCGCTGCTGCTGGGGGCTCAGCTCTCTGGGTTGTGGGGGAGGGGTCCTGGGACCTACCCTCTGCCTTCCCCTTAGGCCTGAGTATTCTCCGATTCCGGCTTTTGGGGGGTGTACCTTTTGATTTGAGTCCAGAAGGAGGGTTCCCCACTTCTGTCCTGTTGTTCAGCTTGGATTTCGGTGCCCTTGGAGCATTCAGTCTGTATCAGTAAGGAAGGGTCTTCCACGAAGTCTGAACTTTTGCTGCTTGCTAAGCCGCCATCTTGACTCCCTATCCAGTTATATGTTTTCTAACCAGACTTCTAAGCATCTAAGTTCATGTCATGGTGCTCAAGTTATGTTCTTATGCCAGGTCTTGCTGAGCACCTATCCTAAGCAATTTAGATCACATGAAAGGTACTACAAGCAAAATGTAGGATGCTGAGAGATTTTAGGTATGGAATGTGGGAAGAAGCTACATTTAATTACAATGAATGTTTATTACATGGTCCACAACCCCTCCAATAGCATTTTTCATTGTCATCTTTTTTTAGATTGTCTCAGTGTTCAGCAGTACACAAACAGAAAATCTTCATGGCATTTGTGTCTGAGAATAAATAACCTCTCAACAAACTGAATGCTTCCTTAATAGCTTTGTAGGGTTTTTTAATACTAAAATCTTTTTCTTTTATCCTCTTGACATTACCATGTTCCACTCAAAAGCTTCAGAGCCACTAATATTAGTTATTAGATAATCCCAAAAAAAACTCACTCAAGTCTTTTATCACCATAGTACCTGGAAGGACACAAGACAGAAAGATGACCAAATCTTTGGATATTCACAGTTCGCTGTCATTTTGAAGAAATGAAGTAAACAAGGGTGAAAGTGGGATAGTTCAAATTATCTCTTTTAGAACTGACAATTGAATTACCCATTTTACTTCTAGACATCTCTTCTTGATAGGAAATTTATTCTGACATCAAGAATAAGGAAGAATTTAGATGCTATTTAGTCCAACTCTTATCATTTTACAAAGGAGGAAACAGAAGCCCAATGAAGAGAAAGAAGATGAAACTTTTTTCTTTGTTAACCCTTGGTTTTTGCTTCCATTTTGTATAGCCCGATGCACATTCCAATGTGAAGGTCAACTTACAAAGAATGACATTAGTCAATGTTACTCTTGGGACCTCTTTCCTCCTCTATAAAATGAGAGGGTTGTGTTTTGACTAAAACTTCTCTGAGCTCTTTTTAAAGGACCTGGTAGCTATAAAGCCTAAAAATTCCTAACCACCAAGCTTTCACTTGATAGACCCTGAAGGAGGAATGAACATGTAGGTTGAACACAGTTTGGAGTTACCTGTAATGCTCTCTCTCCCTTCCTCCCCACTCTCTGATTTTCTTTCTGGGTCCCTTTCCCCTGCCCTTTCTCTCCTTCTCCCTCCCTCCCTCTCTCCCTCCCTCTCTCCCTCCCTCTCCCCCCCCCCCCCTCTCTCTCTCTCTCTCTCTCTCTCTCTCTCTCTCTCTCTCTCTCTCTTTCTCTCTCTCTCCTTCTCTCCTTCTCCCTCCCTCTCTCTCTCCTGCTCTCTCTGTCTCCTTCTACCCCCCCCCCTCTCTTTCTGTTCTCTCTCCCCATCTTCTCCTCTTCCCTACTCTTTTCCCCTCCCCCCATCTTTACCTCTCATATCCCAATTACCACTTTTACAGCATGAGAAAAATGAGTCGATGTTACTAATTTGTTGGTAGGTCTGCTCCATTCTTTTACCTTTACCCTGTGTGTGTCTACCTGCCTCATGTGTGTTTCTTGTAGACAACATATGGTAGGATTTTGGTTTCTAATCCTGTCTGCTATTTGCATCCATTTTATGGGTGAGTTCATCTCCTTCACATTCAGAGTTATAATTACCACCTGTGTATTCCCCAAAATTTTAATTTTCTCTCCTAGTTCTGCCCTTTCTTCTTTCACTATTTCCTTTTAAATCTATGGTTTGCTTTTAATCAGTCCCCCTGATCATCACCCTTATTTTACTTCCCTTTCTGCCCCTGCCTTTTTGTTCCTCTCTTATTATTTTTTGGGTCTATTAAATTCTCTCCTCTCTCCCTCCCTTTTTGTACTCCCCACCCCACTCCCCCCTTGGTTTTTCCCTTCTTACTTTCCCTGTAAGATAGAATTCGATACCCCTATGGATCTAGATACTTTTCCTTCTCCAAAATTATCCACTTCTTCTCCTTCTGGTAATAGTATTCTTCCCCTCCCCTTCCCATGTGCCTCTTTGTGTGGTATAGATTATTGTATTTTTCTTATTCCTTCAAGATTCTCTTGGTATCATCTTCTATTCCTCCTCTTTTCTTTTTTTGCATATCATCTTAGACCACTTAGTACCCCAACTTCTACCTATGAATAATTCTTCTAATTGCTATCATAGTGAATACAATTTTTGAGAGTTACAAATAACATTTTTCCATATGGGAATATAAATAATTTGGCCTTATTGAAGCCCTTAAAGAAGAAAAATTTTAAACACTTTTTTTCTTTCCCCTCTCTTTCTTGTTTACCTTTTCATGTTTCTCTTGATTTTTGTTTTTGAATACCAAACTTTCCACTTAGTTCTGGTCTTTTCTTTACAAATATTTGGAAATCTTCTATTTTGTTGAATGCCCATGCTTTCACCTGGAAGTATATAGTCAATTTAATGGGTAGGTTATCCTTGGTTGTATACCCATTTCTCTCGGAAATTTCATATTCTAAGCCTTGTGGTCCTTTACTGTAGAGGCTGCCAGATCCTGTATAATCCTGATTTATGCTCCTTGATATATGAATTGTCTCTTTCTGGCTTCTTTCAATATTTTCTCTTTAGATTGGAAGCTCTTAAATTTGGCAATTATGTTCCTGGCAGTTGTCTTTGGAGGATTTAGTGTAGAGGGTGATCTATGGGCTCTTTCGATTTCTATTATGCCCTCTTGTTCAAGAACATCAGGGTACTTTTCTTCGATAATTTCTTGTAGTATGATGTCCAGGTTTCTGTTTATTTCTGGGTTTTCAGGTAGACCAATGATTCTCAAATTGTCTCTTCTAGACTGGTTTTCGTGGTCAGTCATTTTGTCAATGAGATATTTCATGTTTCCTTCTATTTTGTCAGTCTTTTGACTTTGCTTTATTAATTCTTGCTGTCTTGTGAGATCAGTAGCTTCTACTTGCCCAGTTCTAGTCTTTAAAGACTGGTTTTCCACTATGATCTTTTAATTTTCCTTTTTGGTTTGGTTTATACTGCTTTTCATGGCATCCAACAGGTCATTTCTGGTCTTCACTTTGCTTATCATTTCATTTGATTTCTGGATGTCTTTTTCCAAGGTTGAGATTCTGTCTTTTAACATGTTATTTTCTTTTTGAACTATTTTCCACTTTTCTTGCCAAGTTTCTCCTATCTTTTTAACTTGGTTCTCAAATTTAAGCCTGATTTCTTGGAGAGCATATGATCAATTTCCACTTTTTTGGAAAGTTTTGATGTCTTTGCTTATTTGTCTTCCTCTGCAGTCTCCTCTTTAGTCTGGATTTTTTTCTCCATAAAAATTATCCAAGGTCAATGCCTTTCTTTTGTTCTTTTTGTTGGTTGAAGATTGTACTTCTTGGGCATTGGTATGCTATTTTTTTTCTCCTTCCCAGCCAGAAGTCTGAGTGAAGGGGGAAGTCTCTCTGTGTATGAAGCTATGTAGCACAATTTTTGCCTGAGGCTACTTTTTGAATCTCCTCAGCTTCTACTATGTACTTCTGCTCTCCACTCTATCTCCTCACTGAATGTCCACACTCTTAAGCCTCCTGGGGTCCCATGTCTAGCTTCTCTCAGGGGTAAATCCTTGGTGGTCTTGGGCAGCTCCCAAAGACCTAGAGTTGCCCCTCACTTGCTCTTGTTTTGGCATGCTGGCTCTGATTCTGGCACTGTAGGTGGTGTGGGGGAAGGATTGATCAGCTCGTGGGAGCTATTTTACCCCCTTAAAGCATGGAAATGCCCAAATCCCAAGTACTTTCCATTCTGCACCCTACTGTGGAGTCCCTTTGTTCATCTGAACTTGTTTTTTTTTGTCCTTTTGAGTTAGTCTATATTGTTTGGTGGTGAGGAGAGGAATCATCTTGCTTCTACACTGCAGCCATCTTAACCCAGAAGAGCCTGTTGATATGTCTGAATGTGAGTTCCCAGAGGTTTTGATTGGCCCCTCTGATAAACTCTCTTGTCTATGTGTGTGTGTGTATGTGTGTGTGTATGTGTGTGTGTGTGTGTGTGTGTGTGTGTGTGTGTGTGTGTGTGCATGTGCATGTAGAGAGAGAGGGGGAGAGTAAGTATGGGTATTGGTGCTAGCTAGGTAGAGCTTGTTGCTCTGTAAGTATTTCGGACCCTGTCATGACTAGTTTCATGACTAGAAGGAAGTAAATAAGCATCTATTAAGCCCCTATTGTGTACTATGTATTATGTACCATACTAAGTGCTTTAAAATTAATTATCTTATTTGATCCTCACCATAACCCTCAGGTAGGTAAGATTATGTTCCCCATTTTACATTTGAAGGAACTGAAGCAAGCAGAGGTTAGATGACTTGCCCAGGGTCACACACACACACACACACAAACACAAATGTCTGAGTCCAAATTTGAACTCAGGTCTTCTTGACTCCATGCCCAGAACTCTATGCATGGTACTACCTAGTTGCCTCTGTATCCCAATATCCTCTCATGGAGCAGAATCACCATTTAAGGAATAAAAATTAGAGAACAATTACAAACTTTATATCTGAATGGCACAATTCTGGACCTCCATTGTGCTTCTCATGGTAACAAAGAGTACCAAGGCAGGATGAGTGCAAGTAAATATAGGACTAGAGCAGCATTGAATGGGTCCATAGCATCACTGTTCTGTAATTGTGGTGAGAGTCCCCATTGTCTTCAAATCCTCCCAGACTCTCCTAATTAGTGAGGACATCCCACATCAACACAGCATCCTTAAGGCTAAGCATCTTTCAGAACCAAAGTTTGTCACGTTTACATGGTGGCCAGGAGATTCTAATTGTTTATTAAGAGACACAAATGAATTTGGTAGCTTGTAATTGGGAGCATGTCACTGATTAGAGTTGGTGAATGATCATACTGAGTTGCTGTGGGGTGGAGAGAAAACATTTAAGAAAATAGTTAAATTTCTGATTTGTCGTTTGGGACTTTAGTGCTTCCCATCAGGCCCATTTAGAAATGTGTTCCCATATACTGCAAGTGACTATACATTTATCAGGCTGCCTTTTACATGTCTCAATATTGCATATGTCTTATTGCTATGGCAAATGGTTTTTTCAGAAGCTTAAGGAGGATGAATCTCTTCTATTTTATCATACTAAAATGTGTGTATGTGTGAATATGTGCCATCATCTTCTACAACCCTTTGAAATCTTAATCAAATATATCTTTGAAAAATCCCTCTTTAATGGAGAAACTGTATGGAGACTGACTGTCAGTATTTGTGCTCTCTCTTTCTTTGGAGGATAACTTAATTGTCCTACTTGCCTAGATTTGTCCACTCAGAATCATCCTTGCCCTTTGCTTCTCTCAATCTCCCACCCTAGATTCAAATCTATTGCTGTGCCCTGTCAATGGTAAATCAACATCACTTACAACTGTCCCTTTCTATCAAGCCATTCACCAATTAACAAATGGTCAAGGAGTATGAATAGGCAATTTTCTGAAAAAGAAATCAAAACTATCAATAAACACTTTGAAAGGTGTTCTAAATCTGTCATAATTAGAAAAATGCAAATCAAAACAACTCTGAGGTACCACCTTATACCTAGCAGATTGGCCAATATGACAGTAAAGGAAAGTAATAAATGTTGGAGAGGATGTGGCAAAATAAGACATTAACATGTTGCTGATGGAGTTGTGAATTAATACAGCCATTCTGGAAGGCAATTTTGAATTATGCCCAAAGGGATTTAAAACAATGTATACCCTTTGATCTAGCAATATCACTATTAGGTTTGTACCCCAAAGAGATAATGAGGAAAAATATTTGTACAAAAAATGTTCATAGCCACATTCTTTGTGGTGGCAAAAAATTGTTAAATGAAGGCGTGTCCCTTGATTGGGGAATGACTGAACAAATTGTGGTGTATGATGGTGATGGAATACTATGTGCTGAAAGGATGATCTGGAGGATTTCTATATGAACTGGGAAAACCTCCATGAACTGATGCAGAGCGAAATGAGCAGAACCAAGGGAACATTGCACACAGAAATTAAAACATGGTGGAACAATCCAATGTAATTGACTTTGCTACTAGAAGCAGTGTAACAATCCAGGACACTCCCAAAGGACTTATGGGAAAGAATGCTAACCACATTGAGAGAAAGACCTGTGGGAGTAGAAATGAAAAAAAATATGACATCATTTATCACATGTATATATGGGGATGTGATTTGGGGTTTAGACTTTAAAAGATTGCTCTATGGCAAAAATTAATAATATGGAAATAGGTATCAAGTGATAACATTTGTACAAACCAGTGGAATTGCTTGTTGGTTCTGGGAGGGGGGGAAGGAATAGGGGAGGGAAAGAAAATGAATCATGTAAACAATGAAAAATATTTTAAAATAAAAACTAATTGTAGAATTGATGAACTTTCGGTCAAGATGGCGGCTTAGAGAAAGCTAAAGTTCAGATCTCCGGAAAACCCTTCCCGGCAGATCTCAAACTATAAGCTCCTAAGGCGCCGAAATTCAAAACGATCAACAGCATAGACCCTGGGAATCCTCCTCCTGGACCTGGACCTGGATCAAAAGGTATGACCCCCTCAAAAGCCAGAACCCGAGATCACTCGGACCTAAGGGGTTGGAGCGCAGAGTCCAAGGCTCCGGGAAGCCGCAGCCCAGCCCGGCTCAGAGAGCAGAACCCTCAGGGCCTTCTACCTGAGTCCCAGTGAAAGTCACTGCCCTCGGAGCTCCCCCGCAGAGAGCAGGGTCATCTGAAACAACAGCAACCCTCAGGGCAGAGAAAAAAACACTATTCATAAGCAAATGATAAACTATGGGAGTGGAAACACCGAGGAAAAGCAACTGCCTGAATACAGCGGTTGAGGGGACATGACAGAGGAGAGACTCTAAATGAACACTCTAATGCAAATATTATCAACAAAGCAATGGGTTCAAATCAAGAAAACATGTAATGCCCAGTGGATTTACGCATCGGCTATGGGGGGTGGGGGGGAGGAAAAGAAAATGATCTATGACTTTAATGAATAATGCTTGGAAATGATCAAATAAAATATATTTTTTAAAAAAAACTAATTGTAAAAAAAATGAAAAAAAGAGGTGAACAACTGCCCCTTTCTCTGGACTTTCATCTAGCCTATGGTTATAGTCCTTCTGAGAGGACTCCCTATCTCTAGTCTCTTCACCTTGCTGCTAGTTCATTGTCTGTAGAGACGCTGAAACTAATACAGAGATCTCTCATCTGATCAAGAGTCTTCTATGGAGGCCTATTGCCTTTAGGATAAAATACAAACCCCTCAAGTTTAGTGTCATCCATAACTAGGGTTCCACCTACCTCTCTAGCCTCATCTTATCCTACTGCCCTTCACAAACTCTACGGTACCTGAGATATGGTGGTCCAGGGACAAGATGTTTCTAAATTTGAAAAGGTTTTTTTTTCTTTTCTTTAATTAAAAAGGAAAAAAATATTATGCAGAGCTCTAAAGCACTCAAAGTGGAAAATCTTCTCATATTCTGATCACTTGCTTCCATTGTCAACTTTTTGTGCAAAATTCTGATTTTTATGTCAAAAAGGCCAAAACTTGCAATACTATTTTTAGCAGACACAAAATTACTAAGTACAAAAGTATAAATATTTTTGACTTGAAGAGTTGGATGGCACTTGACTCAAAGAGAACATTAGTCCTTTGGAGAAAATGTTGGAAATAGGATACTTTAAAAAGTAGATGGTTGTTTAAAAAAATTTTTACATGAGTAACTTAATTGTGTAACTCTGAGCAAGTCACTTAAGCCCACTGCCTAGCCCTTCTGCCTTGGATAGTATTGATTCTAAGATAAAAGGTATGGGCTTAAAAATAAATAAATAAAATTTTAAATGAATCTGTTTAGGGTAGTAAAATAATACTATAATTCATGACTGTTAAAATAAATAATTTTATCTATTAGGGGATAAATAGGGATATTTATCTCAATCCACTGGATAGCTCAGTAGATTGAGAGTCAGGCCTAGAGATGGGAGGTCCTAGGTTCAAAGCTGACTTCAGACACTTCCTGGCTGTGAGACCTGGGTAAGTCAATTAAGCCCCATTGCTTAGCCCTTATCACTCTTCTGCCTTGGAACCAATACATAGTATTGATTCCAAAAGAGAAGGTGAGGGTTTAAAATAAATAAATAAACAAGCAAATAAAGATAAAAAATAAACAGTTGGGTGAAATAAATCATTCCTATTCTGGATAGTTTGGGGTTGTTTTTTTTTTAAAGGGGAAAAGTTTTTTTTTCTTTATAAGTATTTATGTGTTGTTATTCTATATAATTGAAACAGTTACTTTTTAATCATCACAAACACATTATGTCAGTAACTAAAACTATATTGAACAGCTGACCAAGGAAATTGCAAGAATTAGAAGTGTGTTCATAGCTGTCTCCATCAGATGAAAAATTATGCAGGAGTGTTATGGTCATTAACTTTATTTTTTTTGCTAGTTAACTTTAAAACACTTTGTAAAATTCACATTCACAAAATAGTGAAGTTTATTCCAATTTTTTAAAAAATCCAACTTTGCTCTTCCTTAAATTCAACATCCTATTTCCCACCTCTTGGCTTTTATACAAGTTGTCCTCCAAATCTAAAATGCCCTCCTTTCTCATCTCTGTCTTCAGCATTTTACTGTCCTTCAAGAATTAGCTCTGGTGCCCTCTGTACAATTTACCTTTTGTTTTCTTATCTCTGCATGTATTAAAATCCTCCTCCCTCCCACAGACTCATGGAATGCCCATTGAATCCAGACCCTCTTCTTCATTTTGGTCTTGTGTCCCCAGGACCTAGTATTCAACATATGCTTGTTGGATTGTTTTGGAACACATTTAATGATTCTGTGGTGACATCCTTGGATTTTATTAAAAGTAACACATTATTAGAATAGAAAATTCTTTCTGCATCTTGTTCCTCCTGTTATTAATGCATTCGTTAGCAAAATATACATTCTTCAAGAGACAGTTATTGCTTACATACTTAATTGACATAAAGCATCTGTCAATGTGGATGCATTAAGTGCATTATCCAACACCTAACATGCTTCAAGGGAGGGGTATTGGGAGAGTGGAAGCAGAAAGGGCCTCTAGAAGTCTGGGGTCTTTAACATAATAAGAATCAAAGAGGCTTTCTTAGACAAAAAAAGCTATGCCTGGTCCTTTTTGTGGGATTATAGGGCATACAAAGTCATAGAAGACAAAAATTTGCAAAGCTCTTTACATATATTCTCTCATTTTGGCCTTAGAACTCTGTGAGATAGATACTATAGGTACTATTATTCCTATTTTACAAATAAGAAAGCTAGGGCAGAGAAATTAAGTGACTTTTCAAGGATCACATAGTAAAAGTCATAGACAGGATTTGAACTCAAAGCTTCCTAACTCTGAGTCTGGCACTCTAACCATTATACTAACCAAACTACTCTTCATGTTAGGTTTTTATCGCAGAGTAGGAAGAATGCTGGATTTGAAGTAAAAGGACTTAAATTCAGAATGCAGCACTGAGCTAGCCACTTGCTACCTATATGAGCTGGACCAAATGAAAGATGTGGGCAGAACGAATCTCCAAGGAACCTTCCAGCTTTCATTTCTTTTTTTTCTTTTTAAACCCTTACCTTCCGTCTTGGAGTCAATACTGTGTATTGGCTCCAAGGCAGAAGAGTGGTAAGGGCTAGGCAATGGGGGTTAAGTGACTTGCCCAGGGTCACACAGCTGGGAAGTGTCTGAGGCTAGATTTGAACCTAGGACCTCCCATCTCTAGGTCTGGCCACTTAATCCACTTAACCCAGCTGCCCCCACCATCTTTCATTTCTAAGAAAATAAGATCCTAATTGTGTAAGCCAGACAATATGATGTCCAAATGGAGGTGGAGAAGGGGAAATCAGTGTGGGCTGGAGATATAAGCAATAATATAAGCAATGGCTTTATAGAAGACATGCCATTTGAGCTGGGTATTGAAGGAGAGGTAGGATATAGATAAGTAGTGAAGCTGGAGGGAAGGAAAGGGGCATTGTAGTTAGGGAGGAAGGATGAGAACAACATCCTGAAGAGCGAGCTTAATGTGTGCGCAGTCTAGTGACTAGCCTGGTTTGAGTGGTCTGGAAGGGCCATGTTGGAGAGTACTGGGGGCTTGTCAGCCACTAAGCTGCCCCAAAGTTAAAGTGATTTGAGTGCTTGGAAGGAGGCATGAGGTTCTAAGGTGCTCAAACATTAAGTCCTGCTCCATTATTGTAGCCCATCTTTATCCTCCTTTAGCTCCTCTGGCTGTGTTCTGTGACTGTTTTTGCAGCCAAGTAGCTTAATTACCTTGCTCCTACATCTTTGGTATTGACCCAGATTGATCACTGAGAGTACTCAAGATTACTTAGAAATTTTATATTCTTTTGAATTATCCCTTTAAATCAGGGGCCAGGACAGTAAGAGATAGGGTTCCACAGCCTGTGGGGAGTGATATTTTACTATGGAGGGAATTGGGAAGGCAGGGAGTAGAGCTTAGACTGGCTTCAATTGGCAGTTAGGGTCTTCACTTCTGAGGGCCTCTTCTAGGAATGATCCTGGGCTTTTGAAGGCTAAGCCAGAGGGTGCCAACTGTAGTGCTTTCCTGTTACTTATAGGATCAAATGTGAAATCCTCTCTGGTTTCTAAACCTCTTCACAAGCTGGTTTCTTATATTA
The DNA here is from genome assembly GCF_027887165.1 of Monodelphis domestica. Lineage (NCBI taxonomy): Eukaryota > Metazoa > Chordata > Mammalia > Didelphimorphia > Didelphidae > Monodelphis > Monodelphis domestica. The sequence continues at coordinate 28,613,373 of NC_077235.1, forward strand.
ATTACTAGTGCTTCTCTCCATGTATTCTACAATCCAATAGTATTGGACTTCTTACTATTCCTGGCTCGTGGCACTCCATCTCCCAACTCCATTTGTATTGCCTGTCCTCCATGTTTGGAATGATCTCCCTCCATCTGCTGCAGGAGACCTTTCCAAGGCCCTCCCCCCAGTGCTGCCCCTCTAAGATTGCCTCAAGTTTACCCTGTATATAGCCTGTATGTGAATAGTGGTTTACATGTTGCCTCTCCTATTAGATTGTGACTTCTTCAAGTGTTTGCCTCTCTTTGTATTTCTAGTACTTAGTACAGATCCTGACACATAGTAAATGCTTTATAAATATTTATTAATTGACTAGGAAACTGACTGCTCTAATAAGTCCGAACAAGTTGAGAAGGCTTCCGATTTGGGCTTTGGGATGCTACTTGTCCCAACCCCAGCTTAGCCAGGTTTGCAGGATGGCTGCAAAAGAATGGGTTTCTCAGCCATAGTAATGTGCAGAAACTATCTACTAAGTGACAGAAGGGCTTTAATCAATATTGGTGGAAGTTTGGTCCGTGCTGGGCAAAATATACATCTGAAGCAGTAAAGAAATGGGAGGCAGTAAGGAGCCTTGAAATGATCTTGAAACATGATTCTATTTTCCTTTGTTATGCTTTAAGTCTTCATAATGTTCCAAGTAAATAATAGTAATTTCTTCAAGTCAGCTTAAATGACCATATTTTTATCAAGATTACTGGAAATACTGCCATTGAGCCAGTCTACCTTAAAATAAAATGTAAGTGATACCATGTCATGTGACCCAAAAGATGGAGAATTAGCCATTTTCTCCAATCTTCAGGACCTCTCAAACCACTCCAAAATAGGAATTAGGCACCAGAGATAAAGAAATTTCAAATGCCTCTATGATCTAAGACATCAAGAATATTAACAAAGTAATAATCCAGTGAACTAATAACAGAAAGGTCTAATCCATAATAACTGACTTGCACAATAAGCCCAGAAACTACCTATGACTTGTAGCAGAATACAACCCTACCCATTCTTCCCTCCCCACAAAGCCACAGAAAACTAAATAGATTGTCTTCTCTGGAACAGCAACATGGCAACCCATTGTGATGTACTAGAAGCTTTCCCAATAAATACAGGAATAAAGAAAGAAGGTCTACACTCCCCATTATTTGATATAGTTCTGGAAATTCTTTCATTGGCAACAAAACAAGAAAAAATATTAAAGACATAAAAGTAAAGAAGAGTTTAAAAGCTGTCTTTTTTTGGTTAATGTTGCTGCTACTGATTTACTTGGAAAATCCTAGATAACCTGCAAAGCTACTAGTTGAGACAATTAATAGGTCCAGTAAAATTGCTTGCTATGAAATAAACCTTTATTTATCAACAGTATTTCTAGAGAATAGTAACCAGTTCCAGAGGGAATAATAAAAAGGAAAATACCATTCCAAATAACTACAAATACATAGGCTACATTGGAGTCTGTTTACTAAAGCATACAAAAAAAAACATACATAGATTCAATTAAAATATGTCACCTTAAAGGAATAAAAAACAACAAATAGTTGGGAAAATGTTCAATACTCATAGCTTAACCATGATAATATAATAAAAATAATGATATTAACAAAGTTGATTGTTAATTTTAAAGCTATAGCAGTCAAATGATCAAAGGGATACTTATATAATTCATAAAATAATAACAAAATTCATTAAAAAAATAAAAGATCTTGAATATTAAGGGAAATAATGAGAAGAGTTAGGGCTGAGGGGGGAATCCAGACCTCAAATTATAATATAAAGCAGCAATAGCAGAGTATAAAATATTTATCCCTTTTCCAACTACAAATCAAAATCATCTGGTGTGTGTGTGTGTGTGTGTGTGTGTGTGTAGAGAAAGAGAGAGAGAGAGAGATCTGTGAATCAGACTAGAGAATAAGGAATCAGAAACTGTGGAACTTAATATCCAATGTTCAGTCAAATAGAAAATATAAATTATTTAAGAACTTCCTATTGATAAAAATGAATTGGAAACAAAATCAATGCACATCAATTGGGGAATGGCTAAAATTGTTGTGCATGATTGTAAAGTCATATTATTATGCTGTAGAAATGAATATGATGAATACAGAAAAGCATAGAATCATCTAGCTTCAACCAACATCATACCCACCCTTTTGGGTCACAGAGAAGAGAATATTTTTTTTCTATTTGTTTTCAAGTGGAAAAGTTCAGTTTTTTTAGCACTCCTCTCCAAGAGATAAACTAACTCTAATCTGGAGGATGGAGAATTAGATTTATTGAAGCTGTCAGTTCTTTATTCTACTTTAAAAACAACAAAAATATTTAAACACACAAAATAAAATCTTGTTGCTGAGAGGAAACAACGTTTAAAAAGAAAATAGTCCCTATCCTGAAGGAATGAATATTCTACTGCAAGGATAATATTGACTCTATTTTAAGTAGCATTGTTTATGTGTTTTATGTGGACAATATCAATGATACTTAGGGACATTTTTCTTAGTAGCAACATGGTATATTGCAGTGATGGTGAACCTTTTAGAGAAAAAGTGCCAGGCCCTTCCCCCACTCTACCCTCCAGACCAAGTGCTATGTTCACCCTACCCTCCCCCCACCCCATACAAGAGAGAGAAAGCTCTCCCATTGGGCTAATGGGCGAAGGGGCAGGTGAAGTGAGGAATATCCTCAGTGAGGGTATAGAGGTGGAGGGAAGTGACCTGAGCACTCCACTCCTCTCCAACTCTGATTCCTGTGAGCTGCCTACCTTATCTTCTGTGAGCTCCCATTGGACTGCTAGGCAGAGGTATGGGGGATGTGAAAAAATGTCATCAGGCATGGTGGAGAGGGGGAGGGAGCAGCTCTGCCCAAGTCCCTTTCCCTTTCTCATAACTGGGGGAGGGGGGGGAGGCATATGACCACAGAGATCGCTCTGTATGCCATCTTTAGCACCCATGACATAGGCTCACCATTGCTGGCATATTGGAACACACTTGACTAAAGCCCGAGGATTTGAGATCTCATTCTGGCACTTGATACTTCTGTGATTTTGCCCAAGTTATTTAAATTCTCTGAGTCTCGATTTCTTCATCTCTAAAGGAAGAATAGTAATACTTGAACTACTCACCTCATGGGATTGTTATGGAGTAAATACTATTTAGATGTAAATCATAATATGAGGAGAATTCTTTCTGGCTTCTTGCAATATTTTCTCCTTAGCTTGGAAGCTCTTGAATTTGGCAATTACATTCCTCGGAATTGTCTTTTGAGGATTTAACATAGAGGGTGGTCTATGGATTCTTTCAATGTCTATTTTGCCCTCTTGTTCAAGAATATCAGGGCAGTTTTATTGGATAATTTCTTGTAGTATGATGTCAAAGTTTCTGTTTATCTCCAGGTTTTCAAGTAGGCCTAGGATTCTCAAATTTTCTCTCCTGGACCTGTTTTCCAAGTCAACCATCTTCTCAATGAGATATTTCATGTTTCCTTCTATTTTTTTTCATTCTTTTGACTTTTCTTTTTTAATTCTTGCTGTCTTGTGAGATTATTAGCTTGTACTTGCACAATTCTAGTCTTCAAAGACTGGTTTTTAGCTATGATCTTTTTATTTTCCTTTTTGGTTTGGTCTATCCTGCTTTTAATGGCTTCCAGCAGGTCAATTCTGGTATCCAATTTGCTTATCAGTTCATGTGATTTCTGGGGTTCTTTTTCCAAGTGGGAGATTCTGTCTTTTAAACTGTTATTTTCTTTTTGAACTATTTCCCACTTTTCTTGCCAAGTTTCTTCTATCTTTCTTACCTTTTTTAACTCAAATTTGAGTTCCTTGAGAGCTTGTGACCAATTTCCATTTTTTGGAAGGTTTGGATGTGTTTGCTTCTTTGTCATTCTCTGCTGTCTCCTCTGTAGTCTGCTGTTTTTCTCCATATAAGTTTCCCAGGGTCAGAGTCTTTTTCTTATTTTTTATTTTGGTTGTTTTAGATTGTAGTTCTTGGGTGCTGGTGGTCATTGCTGTGTTAGTTTTTTTTTCCCCTTCCCAGCCAGGAGTCTGAGTGAGGAGGCTAGGCAGCTCTCTGTGTATCGAGCTACAGATTGGTTTTTGCCCTGAGGCTATTTTTCAGTCTATGCCATGTCTACTGTGGGAAGCCCCTCTCAGCCCTATCTCTGCACCCAAGCTCCATGTTCCTCAGCTTCCTGAGGTCCCAAGTCTCACTGCCCTCAAGGTTAAGTCTGTGGTATCCTCAGCCAGCCTCCTGAAAACTTAGAGATTGTTCCTGCTTGCTCTGACTCTGGCACTGTAGGTGGAGTAGGGGAGAGGGTGTTCAGCTCACACTTTAGTAGGAGCAATTTTACCCCTTTTAGTGTGGAAATGCCTAAACCCTGCCTACCTTAAAGGCTGTGCCCTATAGTAGAGTCCCTAGAGCCCCTGTGCTCATCTTATTGTGATTTTTGTCCTTTTGAGGCACTTTATATTGGTTGGTGGTGAAGAGAAGACAACCCTTGCTTCTACTCTGAGGCCATCTTAGCCTGGAAGAACCAATATGAGGTGAATTCTAAAACAGATCTGATTAGGCTTATAAATCTAGAGTTGAAAGGATCTCAGAGAATATCTAGGCCAATGGTGTCAAACTCAAATAGAAGCTAGATCCCTATAGCTGCATATTGACTTAGAAAAGTACAAGTTAACAGTATCTATGTGGTCCTTTAATTTCATTTATTTTGTTAAACATTTTCTAATTATGTTTTAATATGATTCAGGTCACATTGAAGAGTTTTGTGGCTTCATGCTTCCTATATAGGGCCATGAATTTGGCAACTCTGATCTAACCTAGCAGTTTTCAAAGTATTATCTTTATTTTCATAATAACTATTTTTATAATAGCACTAAGACATTATTTGCCTATTAAAATACTCCTCCTTTTTCCAACTACATATCTTTGTGAAGCTAAATCTTCTTCACATCTTTCAACCCAAACAGCATATTGCAACAGATTAAATGTAGAAACAGATATGAGAATCTAATTGTCTTCAGCAGACATTTACATAAATTTGCAAAAATATGTAAACAATGCCATTCTTCTTAGTACCTTTTTTTTACTTAGGAAAATATAGTTATTTTTCATAAAAATGTTATGTTAGTATATAATGGTTTTATTATTGTTTTAAAATGAATTAATGCATATTTAAAAAATCAATGACAATTTCTAATATGGTAAATATCAATAGCTACAATCGACACAAACAAAAGCTCTTTGAGATCCTCTATAATTTTATATTATATATATATATATTCCTATATACATATTTATATATAAAGACTCTAAAGTGGTCCATGGACCAACAATTTTGAGAATCACAGACCTAATCCAACCCCCTCATTTTGTAGGGAAGGAGACTGAAGCCTAGACAAGAAAAGTGATTTGAAAAAGGTCAGGCAGCCAGAATCAGGATTTGAACCTAGGTCCTGACTTTAAGCCCAGCACTCTTGCCACTGCCCACTGCCCCTTGAGTTTGTTACCCTGGGAGACTTCTAATCTTTGAATCTAACTGAGGAAATGGTTACTATTGTCATTAACTTTTCTTTAAATGGGCAAATCAGAATATTTATAGATTCTTTCACTCAAGTAATCAAAATGAGTTAATTAGATGCTAGATTTGCTTATTTAAATTCAAAGAGCAATGTAAGAGTGACAAAGTACCCAGTAAACTACTAAAAACAAAGACATTGACTCTAGGTTTCTGTCAATTTATCCCAGCCTCAGGAACAGAAGGCTATACTATCACAGTTCACCCCACCAAGTACTATAAAGGGTGTCAAGGAAGAAATGGTGAGGTGGGAAGAATACCAGGCTTGAGTTCAAATTTTGACTCTACCATCTACTAGCCATGTGATCTTGAAACAAGTTGCTCATCCTCTCTAAGCCTTGGTTTCCCAGTCTATAAAATGACAATTGCTGTGCCTTCATGAAAGATCAGATGACAAAATATGTGGAAAGCACTTTGTAACTGTAAGGCATTATTTTATTATAAACCAGCATTTAAATATAAATAACTATTAAGTATAACTTTTGGTATCAATATTAATGCTAAATTTCCAATGAAACATGCAATTAATAATAGAAAAGGAAGTAGCCTTGGCATGTCAAAAGTTTTCATTCTACTCATGAGACTAGTTAGCCCTACATCTAGATAGATAAAGCATTAGTCCCAACTGGTTTCATGTATAGTTGTCAAATGTCATTCAGTCAACAAGTATTTATTAAGCTCTCATTATGTGCCAGACATTGTGCAAAGCCCTGAAGATGCAAAGAAAAGCAAAACCACAATCCTTGCCTTTAAGGAGCTCACACTAACAGGAGAGTCAAAATGTTTTAATCTAGACAGCTATGCACATTCGAGATGTATACAGAATATATGAAAAGAAAGGGCACCCACTCCCAAAGCATGGTGTACTGGAAAGAGTGAAGGATTGGGAGTCAAAGGAGTTAGGTTAGAATCCCACTTATAGCATTTACTACCATGGAACCTTGGCCAAGTCTCTTGTTCTCTCTGGGACTCAGTTTCTTTTTTCTATAAAATGGGAGATTTGGACTAGAATGATTCCTAAGGTAATTCCACCTTTGAGCCTTCATTACTATGTTCTCATGCAGATTTACCTACGCTCTCCCAATGGCACCCACAAGACAAGAAATGTGCACTTGGCCTGATGTAACCAACCACTTAACAAGCATTCACCTGTTTTTTATGCTGTGTCTTCAGGCCTAAACTAGTTGCTTTAAGGATTTAAGGTATAGATTCTTGCTTAGAAAGAGCTTGCTACCTAATAGGAGAGACCAGCAAATAAGATGAGAAAATGATTCAAGAGCATATATCTGAGTGGCAGCCCTCAGTGGTGGTAGCTTTTGAATGCCAAAGGTGGTTAGAGATCTAGGATATCAAGGAAGATTGGAGTAGTCAGGAAGGATCTCATAGGAAAGGAAGACTTCAGCAAGGTCTTAAAGGTTAGGAAGGGTATTTCCCAGTTTGTCTTTTTCTACTTGTCTCCTTGCATGTTGGGCTGGAGTGTTGAAGCTGGGTTAAAAACAGTGTACACACACACACACACACACACACACACACACACACACACACGCACACACACACTTCTCTCTCTCTCTCTCTCTCTCTCTCTCTCTCTCTCTCTCTCTCTCTCTCTCTCTCTCTCTCCATCTCTCCAATCAAGTCATCCAATCAAGACTGGCCAGAGTTGATATTTTCATTTCATAAACTGAACAGGATAACATTTTTTCTGAGGTCATTTTTTGCACTTTTATAATTGGTTCTGAAACAATTATTAAATGGCAATTTTAGAACTACAATGGTGTTTCTGTGACTCATGTGTCAATGGAAAGGCTTCTTTGCCTTGTTATAGAGAGACAACCTGTCAATCACTCAGACAAGAAACAAAGGTAGAGGAATTAGTAAAGCCATTTAACCCATCAAGCCTTATTTGTACTACAAACTGGGCAAAATGTTATTTTCATGAAAACACAAAGGGAGGCCTCCTTGAAATTCCTCCTAATTATTGTAAGTGTATTCCATCTCCAGGAGGGGGTGGGAAGGGAGAGAAGAAGACAATTTGGATCTTATAATTTTGGAAAATGTATGTTGAAAATTATTTAATGTAATTGAAAAAATACAATATTAAAAAATATTTGAGTGTAAGATGTTCAGAAGTAAAAATTAATTGATAACATTCAAGCTCTTACCATAACTGTTTAAATAACTTCTCAGTTGATTCCACAGTCTTTGGTAATTTGTGTCATTAACAGTAATTATTCAGGAGACTATGTTTAATCACAGAATCATAAAACCAAAGAGCCAGGTGGTGTGTAGAGCCTTTAATTTGGCTGCAGCTTGGACTCCTGCTTAGGGAACAACGCCATTACAACAATGGACATTACAGATAATCCACCTCAATTTCCTGTCAATAGTACAGATGAGAAAACTGAAGCTTCCTGGGGCATCTTTCGTTCTAAAGATAGAAGGAACCTCAATGGCCCTCTGGTCAAATTTAGGGAAGTGACTTGCCCAACATGTTGCTGGGCTCAGACTTGAACCCAGGTGTCCTAACTCCAAGGCAAGCCCTATATATTCTTAACCCCAAACCCATTGTGATTGATGGCTGTGGTTGATGGAGTATGGAACTAGAAGAGACATTAAAATTCATTTAATCCAACACCAGTATTGATCTGAATAGTGATATATTTGGTAGCTATCACCCAGTCAAAAATGAGCTCAGACCCATGGTTTATTATGGAACTTCTGGAACAACTTTTCACTTTTGATTAATACATACTCAATACCCTTGAGTGCTATGGTCAAAGATGGAGAGTATGTAGTAAAACAAGCCAAGCTCGTGTTGCTAGATTTGATGGAATTTACCAAGCTGTATACTTGATTCTACTAAAGAATTTCAATTGGTACTCTTTGGAACTTCTGACCTTTAGCCATTCATAAACCAAGGAGCCAGGGACTCTTACTGTGATGGATGGAGTTCTTGCCACTGTTGTCACAAGGCCAGAGCTATTTTCTGAAACTAGAAAAATAAGAGAGTCAGGGGAAAAAGGAAATCAATTAGCATCTACACCATCTACGTTCCCATCTTGATTTAAACTCTTGTGTATGTGTTTTATCTGAACATAACAAATGCCAAATAAAATGTAAATTTTTATAAACAAAGCTCAACAGAAAAAAAAGAAAGATGGTGCATGTAAGTCATGCATCTATACCAGGGGAAAAGCTTGCTTTACCTTTGAAGTAAATGACAAATTCAGCATGTTATATTCAAAACCATGTTATTTTATATTTCCTAATGACCCTGTTTTCTTTTCTGCTCATTTAAAAATTTTTTTTCAGCTGATGCTTCTTTTCATACTTTTTTTGGTATCCCTATCTTCTAGCCCTACTTACTTCTACCCAACTTCATTTCCCCTCCCCATGGAGAAAAAAGAAAACCAAAGTCCTTATAACAAATATGTATAGGTATATCTCGTTTTACTGTGCTTTGCTTTATTGAGTTTTTCCAAATTGAAAGTTTGTGACAACCCTGCACTGACAAAGTCTATTTGCTACATTTTTCCAACAACATATGCTCACATCGAGTCTTTGTGTTACATATTGTTAATTCTTGCTACATTTTAAATTTCATCATTATTTTATCTATAATGGTAATCTGCAATAATTAATCTTTGATGTTACTATTGTAATTGTTTGGGGGCACCATAAACAACACCCAGATAAGCTGAAAAACTTAATTGCAAATGTTGTGTGTGTTCTGATTGTCCCACCAACTGCCAGTTCCCCCATCTGTCTCTTCCTTTGGCCTCCCTATTCCCTGAGACTCAACAATATTGGAAATAGGCCAATTGATAGCCCTACAATGGCCTCTAAGTATTCAAGTGAAAGGAACAGTCAAATGGGTCAAACTTCATTATTGTCTTATTTTAAGAAATTGCTATAGCCGCTCTAATCTTCAGCAACTACCACCCTGATCAATCAGTAGACATCAACATCAAGGCAAGACCCTCCACCAGCAAAAAGACTCACTGAATGTGCCCAGATGATGGTTCACATATTTTATCAATAAAATATTTCTTAAATTAATGTATGTGCATTTTTTAGACATAATGCTATTGCATACTTAATATACTGCAGAATAGTGTAAACATAACTCTTCTATCTACTGGGAAACCAAAACAATTTGTGCAACTTGTTTTATTACAGTGGTCTGGAACCAAACCCACAATATCTTTGAGGTATGTCTGTATAGTCAAGCTAGGCAGATCTCTCCATTAGGCATGACAAAAAATATGTCTTGTCCTGCCCCTTTAGTCACTTCACAGTCACAGGTTGAGTAGCATGTTTCATCATTGGGCCTCTGGAATCATGATTAGTCATTGCCAATGCAATTATTTCTTAAGTCTTTCATAGTTCTTTTTCTTGAAAATGTTGACGTTTATTTATATTTTATTCTCCAGGGGTTTGCTCACTTGACTTTGCATGAATCCACAGACATATTTTCTAGCTTTCTCTAAGACCATACCTTTTCTTATTTTTTAATGGTAGATTATATTTAATTATATTCAGATATCAGAACTTGATCAGCCATCCTCAGTTGTTGAGCAACCTATTAGTTTATTTTTTAAATAGATTTTATTGATATCTTTTGTTTTCACATTTTTCCTTGCCCCCTCAGAGAGCCTTCCCTATAACAAAGAATTAAAAAATAAAATGAAACAATTCAATGAAACCAATCCAACATTTTAGAAAATATGATGTTATATGCAATATTCCACATCTGTAGACCCCTACTTCTGCAAAGGAATGAAAGCAGGTGTATTTTCATCTCTCTTTAGAGAACAATTACCCTTAGTTTATAGTCTTTTGCTACTATAAAATAGATGCTATAATTATATTTGTACATTTAAGAGTCCTTTTCATTTTTCTTTGAGCTCTTTGAGTTATGGGCCTAGGACTAGTATTGCTAGTTCAAAAGTTATCTACACTTAGGTGATTTGGGATATAAAGTTTCAAATTGCTTTGGTGGATTAATCCACAGCTCTACCAAAAATATATTTAGTGTACTTGTTTTCTTATAGCCCCTCCAATAATCATTCATTTCTTTCTGTCATCTTTACTCATCTTAGAGGTATGAGGTAGTAACTCAGAGTTGTTTTCATGTACATTTCTAATTATTATTATTACTGCTAATAATATTACATTATTAGTTATTTGGAGCATTTTTCTTTTTTCAAAAGATTTTATTGATATCTTTTGTTTTATTTTATCTACATTTCCCCTTATAACAAAGAAGATAATAGGAAATAATGAGTAAAAATCTGATGTAGTATGGATTACTTCACATTGATGGAACAACACCCTAGCCCCCACTTTTGCAAAGGAATGGGTCAAAGGAGTTGAAAATGTCTTCTCATATCTCTTCTTTGGAGTTAAGCTTGGTCTAGATAATTTTGAAACATTCAGTTTCAGTTGTTTTGTGATGGCTGTTCTCTCCATACAATGCGGTAATGTGTGTATTTATACACATCTATATGGATTTACCACTGATTACTTCACTTGGCATCAGTTCATATAAGTCTTTCCATGCTTCATCATGTGCTTAATTTCATATACAGTGGAGTAATATCCACAGTGCCACCTAGCTGCCTAGCAAGGTGGCACAGGGAATAAGTGCTAGGCCTAAAATCACAAAGACCACTTTAAATCAAACATTTACTAGCAGTGTGAACCTTGGTAGATCGTGTTTAAACTCTCTCTGCTTTAATTTCCTCATCTGTAAAGTGGATATAGTACTAACACTTACCTCTCAGGGTCCTTGTGAGTAACAAATGAGACATTTTTTTACAAAGTGCTTTGCAAATTTTAAAGCACTCTGCAAATGTGAGCTATTATAATTACTATTCTATTTCATCATTTTGTTAGCTATTCCCCAATTCATGCATATCTACTTTGTTTCCAGTTTTTTGTTATCACAAAAAGTGCTGCCATAAATTTTTGGCATATCTGGAGCTTTTCTTTCTGTCGGTGACCTTCTTGGAGTTTGTGCCTCATGGTAAAATCCCTGGATCCAAGGATATGAACATTTTAGTCACTTTCTTTGCTTATTTCCCAATTGCTTTTCACAATGATTTACCAGTTCACAGTTCCGTCATCAATGCATTGGTGTATTTTTCCCAGAAGCACTACAATATTGATTATTCTTGTATTTTTTCATCTTTGACAAATTGGTGGATGATTCTTATTACCTTTTTCTGAGCTGTTATAATAACCTCCTTTCAGGTCTTTATTTCTCCATATGTGAAAAAGATCTATGAATCTTAGTATGATGTACACTCAATACAAATCAGTTTTGTCCTATGGTAATCAAAGTAGCTAATTCTAATTGTCTCTTGGTCTACATTGAAGAAGGCATAGTGTTCAGGAGTAGAGAGGTCCTGGTACCCCTCACAGACTACATTTGGTGGATTGTGTGATGTTCTGGTACCACAGTTGAGAAAGGCCATTGATATGCTGGGGGGTACCCAGAGGAGGGCACCCAGGATGGTGAAGGGTCTTGAGTTCATGTCATATGAGGATCTGTTGAAGGAACTGAGGATGTTTAACCTGAAGAAAAGAAGTCTGGAAGGTTGGGGAGAGAGGAAGGCAAGGATCAAATCATAGTCTTAAGTATTTGAAGAACTGACACGTGGAGGAGGCATTAGACTTATTCTGACCCAATGAGCAATGTCACAAAGTGACAAATTCAGGCTTGATGGCAGGAAAAGCTTTCTAACTTTCCTAGAGTGGAATAACCTATATATGGAGGTACTGGGATCCCCCTTCCTGGAGAACTTCTAATAGATGCTGAACAACTCATTGTCAAACAAATTGTAGAGGTAATTCTCTTTTTGGTGTGGGTTCCTAGGATCAGAGATGTAGAGCTCAAAATACCTGTAGAGTCACAGTCCAAACCTCTCATTTTATAGATGAGCAAATCAGGGCCCAGAGAAATTAAGTCAATTTTATGAGCACCCCGATCCTTTCATGCCAAACCCAGTGCTATTTTCAGTTACTATGGGTGAGCTCAATGGTGATATCCTTTGAACTCTGAAATTTGATGAGAGGTAGGGAAAAGCCCTACAAGACTCCTAAAAAAACCCTGTTCTGGGGGCAGCTGGGTAGTTCAGTGGATTGAGAGTCAGGCCTAGAGACAGGAGGTCCTAGGTTCAAATCTGGCCTCAGACACTTCCCAGATGTGTGACCCTGGGCAAGTCACTTGACCTCCATTGCCTAGCCCTTACCACTCTTCTGCCTTGGAGCCAATACACAATATTGACTCCAAGATGGAAGGTAAGGGTTTAAAAAAATAAAATAAAAAAGAAACAAAACCTGTTCTCCTTAGTCTGACTTTCAAATTTCTCCACAATCCATCCCCAAATTTATCTCATTACTACTTCCAAGGACAAAACTAAACAAATAAATGAAATCCTGACTACCTTCTTCCTTGTCCTACCAATATACCATTCATGCTTCTTTCTCTGAGCTTTAGCTTAAGCCATTTCTTCTTCCTTCTTTCTGTAACTAAATCCTGCCAATCTTTCAAGGTCCAGCTCAAAACCCTCCCTTTTCAGGGAGGCTTATCTGATGCTCTGAACTCACAATGCTTTCCTCTCTTTTGATCTTTCATGCTGTACACTACTGTCTTTTCTTTTGTCTTTGTTTTATCTTTTCAAATACATCGCAGTCCCTTGGAGAGAAGAGATTTTCTCTCTGACTCTCTCTATCCTTCCTCTATCTGTCTGTCTCTGTCTGTCTGTCTCTGTTTCAGTCTCTTTCTCTCTTCTGCTCTCCCTCTCCCTCTCCCTCCTCCCCCCCCTCTTCATGAATCCTGCAGTAACTAGACCAGTATATTATATTATACCTAGTAAGCACTCAATTAATGTTTGTTGATTGATAAGTTAATTAAATCTCTGAGACTCAGTTGTGGAATTAGAAAAATAGTGGTATTCAACAGTCTTTGCAACTACTACCTGTGAAGGGGAGAGAGAAGGGAAAAAATATTCCTGACTTTCTGGGGAAAACCACATTTCTACCTTAGTAATTCTCCCATGAGAATTTCTTGTGGAACAAGTAGGAGAGTTCAAGTTATCACTATTAATCTGAGGAAGGAGGAAGAGTCAGAAGAAAAAATAAAAGATAAAAGAATTTAGTGGCATTTGCTCAAACAATTCTATTTCACTTTAGCTCTCTGAGCTTAGCTGAATCATTTGTGTATTTGTTGGTCTTGTTTGCCTTCATGCACATGGTTTTAATTCCTATGTTTCTAGAACTCTCAAGGTAGTGGGATTTCCTGAGGGTAGTAACTCCAGACTTGACTGGTTCTATCATCTCCTGAATGTAAGCAACCTCTCCATCAGCAGAAAATATAATACTTCTGCAATTTCTCACCCTGTGCAATTCTTAGCAGTTTCACTCTTCATTTCTCCCACAGAGCATCCACCCAATGTAGGGAGTTCCTTCCTGTGTTTCTTTAAACATTTCATGGTTCCTGACCCCATCTCTAGCATTGTTTGGGCTGTCATGGTTGGCATTGATTGGGATGTCTGGGTTGCATAGCTATGTATTTAGAGAAGATAGTAGTGGCACTCTGCCTTGATTCCAGGGGTAAATTCAAGAGCTTGATGCCTTTTCTTTTAGGGGATTTAACCAAAATGGAGCTCTTAAATTAGTATCTTTCCAAAATAGTTCCTGAAGCAGTTATGTTGATTACTGGAGTCCTAGAGAAATAGATGTCCACACATGCACAGAAATATTGGTGTTGCAGCCACATTTCCTCATTAGGCATTTCCTTTATCATATCCCTCATCTTCAAGCTGCCTGGACATTACCTTTCAGACACAATCCTGACCTTCTCAAGGATTAAAAACAATTCCAAAGGTGTGATTGCTGAAATACAGAGGAAGAAAGAAGCTTATGTTTTCACATTTCTTCTCTCCCTCCTAGCAAGTCTTCAGAGGCTCTGTTTCGAAGGAGGATGTTGGTGCCAACAGCTACAGCAGCCCCCAGGAGCACATAAGACTGGACTTAGCGTTGCCTGAGTAACGTCCCTACATGAGGCCTCTCACCCTCAATTTAGTTGTTTCTGTGGTAAAAAAAAAATGTCTGTTTTTTAAAAGTAGAAATAATGCCAGGATATATGGTATAAGAACAGGGAATATGCTGAACACTGTCTAACCACAGAGAACCATTTAAGACTGCTCAGAACCATAGCAATATTCCCTTTGGCTTAAGCTAAGAAGAACAGAAAACAAAACAAAAAACCCCTGCTCAATTGGAAAGAAAGCTATTTCACCTGCCTTTCAGAGAGTTGTCGAAAAGAATTCTTAGGGCCCGAAGGTCTTATAAGTTCCTTACTGTGTTCCTTGTTTTATTTAATCTGCTTGACTCAAGTAACTTGATATACTCAAGGCTCCCAAGCCAATGTGGCTAATTTAAAGAATTCTTCATAAAATACAAAATCATGAGCTTAAGAATAATTACATTAAAAATGAACTCTTGGGGGCAGCTGGGTAGCTCAGTGGATTGAGAGCCAAGCCTAGAGATGGGAGGTCCTAGGTTCAAATCCGGCCTCAGAAATGTCCCAGCTGTGTGACCCTGGGCAAGTCACTTAACCTCCATTGCCTAGCCCTTACCATTCTTCTGCCTTGGAGCCAATACACAGTATTGACTCCAAGACGGAAGGTAAGGGTTTTTATTTAAAAAAAAAATGAACTCTTACTGCAAATGAACTGAGTTCATATGCAAAGGATCTGTGATTCTCCATCAACATAGTTTTGGGGTATTTTTAATCTGGACCTGTGACTTCATCCATGTCAGTAATTCCTGGTATGGAAACTCCATACACAGATATGTAGATTCCTAACTTGGATTTTTAAAAGACATGTGTAGACACTGAAGAACAAACTTATTACAGAGGATTTTATATTCTGTATTTCAAAACACATAACATGGTTATTATCAAAATTATCAGGAAGTGGGCAAAGGATAAATAGATCACTTGCAATAGAATAGAGATGCCAGGAGTAGATATGAAAAGATTAAAAATATTTGATTTTTTAAAAAATCTGAACCTCTGATTTAATTATTATGGGAAATTCCTGGGGCAGAACTTATGGCTACAAATGTGCATCAGTATCTCTTCCATAACCTGCAGTCTCAGTAAGTTGCCTAGACATCAGGAGCTTAATCAATTTGCCCAGGAACATGCAGCCAATATATGGCCAAGGCAGGTCTTGAGCCCAGGTATTCTTGTCCCTAAGACTAGCCCCTTTATCTACTATTCCAGGATGCTTCTGAATGTAAAGCATAACCCACCTATAAATGCAAGAGTGCTGCCTCAGATACAAGAAGTAATTTTCAACTTAAGTCCCACAATTCATGTGAGAAATATGATTTCTACATGTTATCCACTACACTATCTACATTGCTCCCATTAATTGATTAAAAGTGCCTTTGAAACTATGAAAATTTTAGTCTATTTAAGATAAAAACACTTTTGTTACATTAAAAAAAAGATTTTATTTTCAATTTAATTGGTTTGGGTGTTTACCATTTTGTAAGTCAGTCACAGTGTTTTTTATTAGTCCCATTCAAGTTTATTTCTGTATTTGGCCAGATCTTACCTGCCTATTCACAAATGGGTCCCTTTCTCCAACTGAGGCCCAAACTGTTGCCCATACCCCTTGTACAAACATATAACATATGACATTCCAAACATGCTCTGGAACACTCCATAAAGTTGGAATATTAATCCACATGATATAGCCAGGAACAAGAAGTGACAAGTGATTTGCCTAAGACTTGATGGCAGAGTTAGGATTTTAGCAACAGCAACAAAAGAAATGTTTGATTGCCAAACATGGGGGAAAGAGACTGTTTTCGTGTGTGTGTGTGTGTGTGTGTGTGTGTGTGTGTGTGTGTGTGTGTGTGTGTGTGTGTGAAGGTAAGTCCACCAATATAGAGATAAAGGATTCATAGAACTGACTCCACAGGGGTTTGGTGCAAATTAAAATCCTTTTTGTTTCTCTAAAGTTTTATCTGATTTGTTAGGGTTGTTCTTAAAAACTAATAGTTGTAGGATGAAGACTAGTCCTTAAGTGAAAGAGATGGGAACAGTGATGGGGAATAAGAGAATTGTGATTCCTTTCTTCTATCACAGGCTAGTTGCCTGGGTTAAGAGAAAGGGCTACTATTATTAAACAGGGGGAAATGGATAACACAACAGTGCCTGTTGACCTCTGCCTCAATTTGAATCATTTTTCAATAGTAAGACATCATCAGCTCAGCATCATTCAAGAGTTTCTTTCTCTGTGTCAAAGGGAGAGGATTAAATCTTTCAACAAAAGCAGCTAGCACAAGATTTGTACACATGCACATTTGGAAGCTGGATGCCAATTGCTGATTTGTATGAGATGAGTAGCTCCATATTGAAAGATGTAACTTTCCAAATGGTTACCATCATACTCTAACTCTACTGCCCTGAGTAAAAGGCTATAAGCACATCTAGTGTCCTTTGGAACCCACATTGCAGCAAGTTCTTGCTTTCAGAAGGAGGAACATACTTCCTACTTCTCCCCAGGAGTTTGGTTGTTTTTGTTGTTGTTGTTGTTACTTTGCTATTGTTTTAACTACTAAAAACTGATACTTAAGTTTTCCAATGATGAGTAATATTAATGGTCAGTTCCCCACTGTTGTGTGATAGACCAAGGGGTCAGTAACTGGGCTGCCAGCACAGCAGAAAAGGCAATACAGTTTGCAAGATGATGGGAAGAGAACATTCAAGTTAGGGTACGGAATGATTGCATCAGAGTTACAACTCAGGCTACAAATGAGATGGAGCCCTATGCTTATTTCGAGTGTGTATTGTGAGATTGGCTGACTCTATCCTTAGGTTTCCCAGAGACTACATTCTAGGAGTGTGGGGGAGGACTCTTAGGATCATCGATTTAGAGCTGAAGGCAAATTCATAAGTCATGGATTCTAAGCCCCTCATTGTACAAATGACCTCTGAGTATGTCTCCAACTCTAAATCTCTGGACAGCTGGACTGACCACTTGATGGTCAAAGTTATACAGATAGCAACACAGAGATTCAGACCAAAGTTCTTTGACTCCAAGTTCAGCTCTTGGTCCAGCACATCTTTTGGCTCTCAGTGAATTGAACCAGACTAGCCATATTCTACTTGCTTCCAGAAGGCAGAATGAAGAGCACTGGATGACATCTTTAGGAAGGCAAATGTAGGTTTCATGTCAAGGGAGATGTTCTAACAATTCAATTTATATAAAGGGTTGACCACGTGGCCTCAGGAGCTTGTGGGTTCACTCTCACTGGAAGTCTTCTTCAAGCAAAGGTCCTGAAATTCCTTACAGCTAAGATTCTGTTATAATAGAGTGTTATTTTGTGCTTTCATTAGGGTCCTGTGCGTCCCAGAATAATTGTGGTCCCACATTTCTTATCAGATAATTTTTCAACCAGACTGGAGGATACAGCTGCTGAGCCTTGTTTCCAGTGGTTGTGTGATTTCAGTCTGAGTGATATGTGCTTTAGGTCCCCTGAGCAGCTAAGTATCAGGTTATGAAGTCTTGAACATTTGTGTCCTGTTGATAAGGGTTCTAGGCATGGAACAGATAAAAGTCTTTTTGAGTATTGACCAAGTAATCTTGAGGTGCCATACCAGGAGTTTAGAACCAAGTGGCCAGTAGTTGGGTCAGGAATGAGAGTTCATTTATGATTAAGAGACTAGCCGCGAGTCAGTAAAAACTGAGTCAAAAAGGGGCCAGGGGAAAAGGAACAATGGGATCCAAGAACAGAGGCAGGAATAGAGTTAAGGGCCCAAGCTAGATTTAGCGAAACCAGGAACAAGACAGATCAAAAAAAGAGGAGCTAAGCAATGCAAAGAATTTGTAATATTTTACTGTACTCAGTGTCCTAGAACACAGTTACTTTTATCATCAGTATCACTTGCAAGTTAGAGCCTTAGTGAACCCATTTCAGTGAACTATTACTGTTCAAGGCAACATTTTATTGAATTCTTGTTCTCAGAAAGTAGAAGATATCTCCTCTGTCTCATGTGGGCTACCACCTGGGGAAGAGGTCTAAGACATATGCTAGTATGGATTCTCACACCAAAAAAGAATATGGTACTTGGAGGTAGGAAGGAAGGCCTGGGTTCCAATTCTGCCTCTAGCATTTATAAAGTATATGACCCTCGCTAAATCACTTGACCTTTTGGAGCCTCAGGCTCCTCACTTTTATATATAGTGTATATATATATATATATATATAATCTTCCCAATTGCATATAATAACAATTTTCAACATACATTTTCCAAAATTATGAGATCCAACTAGTCTCCTCCCTTCCTCCATTCTTGAGATGGTAAGCCATTTTATCTGGGTTGTACATGTATGATCATACAAAACACATTTACATATTGTTGTTAGAGAATACTCATATAAAACCAAAATACAAAAATAAAAGTACAAATACAGTTAGGTGGAAAATAGTGTGTTTTGATCTGCATTCATATTCTTAACAGTTCTTTGTCTGGAGATGGTTAACATTTTTTGTTATAAGTCCCTTAGAATTGTCCTAGTATTGCTGAATATAGCCAAGTCTTTCACAGTTGATCTATTATATAATATTGCAGTGTTCTCCTGGTTTGCCTATTCACTCTGCATCAGCTCATATAGGTCTTTCCAGCTTTTTTTAATTGTCCTGCTCATCATTTCTTATATCACAATAGTATTCCATCACAGTCATATGCCACTTTCCAAGGCAGAAAATTATTCTCCCCAGCACAAAGTGCTTGTTGATTTCTTTATGTTCAGCCATTCCCCACCTGATAAACATCCTCTCAATTTCCAATTCTTTGCTAGCACAGAAAGAGCTGCTATAAATATTTTTGTAAAAACAGGTCCTTTTCCCCTAGCTTTGATCTGTTTTGGTTACAGACTTAGTAGTGGTCTGGATCAGTTTTAGAGCACTTTGGGTATAGTTCTAAATTTCCTTCAAGAATGGTTGGGTCAGGGGGCAGCTGGGTAGCTCAGTGGATTGAGAGCCAGGCCTAGAGATGGAAGGTCCTAGGTTCAAAGCTGGCCTCAGACACTTCCCAGCTGTGTGACCCTGGGCAAGTCACTTGCCTTACCACTCTTCTGCCTTGGAACCAATACACAGTATTGATTCCAAGATGGAAGGTAAGGGTTTAAAAAAAAAGAATGGTTGGGTCAGTTCACAACTCCACCAACAATATATTAGTGTCCCAATTTTGCCACATCCCCTCCAACATTTATCCGTTTCCTTTACTGTCATATTAGCCATTCTGATAGATGTGAGCTGGTACTTCAAGGTTATTTTAATTTACATTTACTCGAATCAATAGTGATTTAGAACATGTTTTCATATGTTATTGATAGCTTTTATTTCTTCATCTGAAAACTGTTTTCATAACCTTTGACCATTTGTCAGTTGGGGGATTACTTATATTCTTATAACTTTGATTCAGTTTTCTATATATTTAAGAAGTAAGGCTTTGATCGGAGAAACATTTAAACCCCCTCCCCCCAATTTGTTTCCCTTCTAATCTTGGTTACATTGTTTTTGTTTGTACAAAACATTTTTAATTTAAGATAATAAAAATTATTCATTTTACCTCTCATAAAGTTCTCTGTCTCTTGTTTGCTCATAAATTCTTCCCTTATCCATAGATAGGACAGGTAAACTATTACATGCTCCCCCAATTTGCTTATGATTTCACCCTTTATGTCTAAACCATATTCCCATTTTGACCTTATCCTGGTATAGGGTATGAGATATTGGTCTGACCTAGTTTCTGCCATCTCTTTTTCAGTTTTCTCAGAAGTTTTTGTCAAATACTGAGTTCTTGTCCCCAAATCTGGGATCAATTGTGTTTGTCAAATGCTGTTACTAATACTAGATGGTGATTTACCACTGTATGTTATGTATCTAATTGATTCCTTTGGTCCACAATTCTATTTCTTAGTCAGTATTAGTCTGTTTTGATGATTACTGCCTTATAGTATAGTTTGAATTCTGGTACTGCTAGACTACCATCCTTCACACTTTTTTCCATTAATTCCCTTGATATTCTTGATCTTTTGTTCTTCTAGATTAATTTTGTTATTTTTTCCTAGCTCTGTAAAATAATTTTGGTAGCTTTATTGATAAGGCACTGAATAAGTAAATTAACTTAGGTAGAATTTTATTATATTTCATTTTATTATATTATCTCAGTCTACCCATGAGCAATTAACATTTTTCCAATTGTTTAAATCTGACTTTATTTGTGTAAAAAGTGTCTGATAATTGTGTTCATGTAATTCCTATATTTGTCTTGGAAAGTAGACTCCTAGGTATTTTATATTATCTAGAGTTATTTAATAAAATTTTAAACCCTAACCTTCCATCTTAGGATCAATACTGTGTATTGGTTCCAAGGCAGAAGAGCAGTAAGGGCTAGGCAATAGGGGTCAAGTGACTTGCCCAGGGTCACACAACTGGGAAGTATCTGAGGACAGATTTGAACCTAGGCCCTCCTGTCTCTAGGTCTGGCTCTCAATCCATTGAGCTACCCAGCTACCCAGCTGCCCCCTATTTGGAGTTATTTTAAATGGAATTTCTCTTTTTATTTCTTGCTGCTGGACTTTGTTGATAATATATAGAAATACTGATGATTTATTTCAGTTAACTTTGCTAAAGTACTTAATTATTTCAACTAGGTTTTTTGTTGTCAGTTCTCTGGGATTCTCTTAAGTATGCCATCATATCATTTGTGGAGTGTGATAGTTTAGTCTCCTCATTGCCTACTTTAATGTCCTCAATTTCTCTTTCTTCTTTTATTGCTACTGCTAGCATTTCCAGTTCATAATTAAATAGTAGTGGTGATAGTGGGCATCCTTGCTTCACCCCTGATCTTATTGAAAACGCTTCTAGCTTATCCCCATTGCAGATAATAACTCACTGACGATTTTAGATGGATACTACTTATCATTTTAAGGAAAGTTCCATTTATTCCTATGCTCTCTATTGTTCTTCACTTTTCAAATGGTGATAATCATACATGTAAGCACTTGCCTTTTGGAGTTGCTAGGAGGTATAAACAAAATACTGGATTAAAGAGCTTTTACAACTTTAATTCCTTATAAATTTTAATGCCTTTAATGCTTTATGAATTTCAGGGAGATCTGGATGAAGTTCTCCCTCCAACATGCCAAGTATGCAATGCTGGCCAAGCCCCTTAACCCCTCAGTGCTCTAGATGACTCTCCAAGGCAGAAGAATCATTCTTCTCAGCACAAAGTGCTTGCTGACTTCTTTATCTGCATTGGAGAAGAAAGTTTCTATCCTAGGAGTTTCCAAATCATATTACAGGTCTAGATTTACCCAGGTTACTGTTTTCTTTGTATTCTACTTCCTACCCAGTTGTCTCCTAACAATGTAAAAAAAATTATGCCTCTTGTCCTTTATCAGTCAATTAACTAACATTTCCCCTTCCCTCCCCTTAAGATCTAAGGGTATATATCTAAGGGTAGGACTGTGGGTCGAGAAGGGATAATGAGTGGTAGGATATAGCTTTTGCCATAGATAATTTTGTCCTTGTCCTCCAAGAATTTATGATATTTAACCATTTCCTGGCTAGTAAAGACATCTGATTGAGTAGTGGGATGGCAGGAGGGGTTCAGGGCAGGGGCTTGGGAGGATCTAAACCTGAGCCTTCTTACTAATCAGACAGGAGCTCTGTGTGTATTCTGCTTTGACTAATTTACCACTAAATGCCTCCCCCCCATCAAATTGTAAGCAGATATATATATATATATTCCTCTTCTAAGAGATCTTTCTCTTTGGCTCTTGGAGTGCAGTACAAAGAAACCGTTCAGCCATTAGTGGAGCTAGAGAAGCTTATGTGAAGCAGGGAGAAGGGCCCCAGGGAACAACAGTGTTTTGGACTTTCTCTTTATCCAAAGGTTCTCAGTCATTCAACAACCATTCATTAAGCACTATGTACTAAGGGCTAAAGATATAAAGAAAGGTAAAAAGGCAGTTCATACTCTTCAAGAACTCCCAGTTCAATAGAGGAGGAGAATAAACATAAAGTTCCTACTATGTGCCTGCCTCTGTGCTAAGTGCTTTTTACAAATATCTTACATGATCCTAATAACAATCTTGGAAGGTATATACTGTTAGTACCTCTATTTTGTAGTTGAGAAAATGGAAAAACTAAGATGAAGGAACATGTCTTATAAGATCATATATTCAGTAAGTGTCAGGCTGAATTTGAGCTCTGGACTTCCTAATCCAGACCCAGCACCACCGTACGCTTCTGTTGGGAACACTTAAACAGACTACCTACATACAAGATCTGTACAGGGTAAATTGAAAGTAATCTCAGGGGGAAGACATTAGAAGTGGGGAGAACTAAGAAAGGCCTCCTGCAGAAGGTGAGATTTGATCTGAGTCTTAAAGGAATTCTGTCAAGTCAAAAAGTAGAGGTGTAGAGGAATAGCATTCCAGGCTTAGGGATCAGCTAGTACAAAGGCATGGGCGTGGCACTATTGATTTCAAAATGCTTTTTCTTCATGAAGACAATGCCATTTGTCTTCAGGACCTGCTGGCTGGCCATTTACTCTCCAACTCCATGCCCCAAAGATGGCCTTTCTTCACTACCTAAAATTCATTTCCAAGCTTAGAATGTGAGTGAAGATCCTAAAGGCATTACAAATCCTTTGGGCCAGAGTAATTCTAGCTGTCCCATGCCCTTAGACTTCACACAGAAGGTAGGGTTAAAACTGAATATATAGGTTGAGTTTTGACTAATTTTCAGATTGGCAAGGGAAAGAAGATGAGATAGCTGTTGGGTTTTGTTTGTTATAACAGACTAACTCAGAAAGTTGTACAAACAGTCCTAGTCAGTGAGGCTGTCCTGCAGACATAGCTCTAACTCCAACGATACATGCCAACATCACTGCCTGTTCCTCCTACTCAATGCAACTGAGCAGGATAAAGGATTTGGCACCACAGAAGATAGTATTCCTCTCTACCAAAAGTATCAAATGCACAGCCCACAGCACTCCCAAGTGTAGTCTGAGCTAGATTAAAATGTAGTTGGAAACGATTTAACAAAATATAAAAATACATTGAAACTCAGATAATGCTTGTGTTGGTTCTCTAAAGCCATTTGTGGCCTGCAGAGATATTTATATGTGACTTAGTGGCTTCTGTTTCCATTTGACTTTGACACTGCTGCTCTATACTATTTAGCATGGTATAAAGGAAAGAGTCCTGGATTTGAAGTCAGAGAACCTAGATTCACATTCTGGTTTTGCTGCTTATTTCCTATGCAATATGGAGCAAGTCATATCCCCTTTCTGAACCCAAGTTTACTCATGTACAGTATGAGGGAATTGGACTAGATGAGTGCTAAGGGTCCCTCTGGCTCTAAATTGTTCATCTCAAGGCCATCATTTATTATAGTTAATGAACCTTTTCATTGTATTGAACAATGACCGATCTCATTTTTAAAAATTGCCATACTAGCCATGTTCCAGAATAACAAAAAATAAATAAATAAATAGTGAAAAATCCCTTTAATCTGTACTCTGAGTACATCAGTTCTTTCTCTAGAGGGGAGGCGGCGTAGCATTTTTCATCTTTTGTCTTTTGGACTACTTGCCTTGGATTGTTTTCTTAAACAGAATAGCTAAGTCTCACAGTTGATCATCATTAAAATATTGATGTTGTTATATATAATGTTCTTCTGTTTCTGCTCTCCTCGTTTTGCTGCAGTTCATATAAGCCTTCCTGGGTTTTTCTGAACCCACCTTCCCTGGCATTTCTTACAGCACAATAGTATTCCATCACAATCATATGCCATGACTTGTTCAGCCGTTCCCCATTTGATGGGTATCCCCATAACTTTCAATTCTTTGCCACCACAAAAAGAACTACTAGTAATATTTTTGTAGGAAAAAGGGCCCTTTTCCCTTTTCTTTGATCTCTTTTTGATATAGACCTAATAGTGGCCTTGCCAGGAATGACTGATCTCATTTGAAGGAGTGAAAAGTAAATTGGATCTGGAGTGAGAAGCCCTGCCTTTGAATTCTAGTTCTGTGTGATCTTTGGTACAATGTTTTCTTTGGTCCAATGAGGGGAGTTAGACTAGATGGCTTCTTAATCCAATCAGTGATTCTGAATATATGGCCATGAATATGTGTGTATGAGTGAGGGAGTGTGTGCAGTTGGTAAGTGAAACTATTTTACCTATTTGTGAAGGTAGCAAAGGATGGGAGACGGAACTGGAGATAGTTAATCTGGAAAAGAGAAAACTCCAGGGGAATAGGATAGAGGGCTTCAAGTATTTGAAGGCAGGTCATATGAAAGAAGTACTAGGCTTGTCCTTTTGGATCCTAGAGGATAGAATCAGGAGCAGTGGGTAGAAGTAGAAGAAGCAAAGTGGCAAATTTAGAAATTGCTGGGAAATCTTGTTTCCGGTTGGAACTGGACACAAGTGTAGTGTGTGAGCTACTTTGGGAGGTGATGAGTTCAATGTAACTCTAGGTCTTCAAGCAAAAGCAGACTATATAGTAAAAGGGGCCAGAGCTCCTTTCAGTTATGGGTTGGACTTTAATTCTGAGATTCAGGCTATGCTTGTTATATGCTACAGAAATTATTTTAGGAAAATGATTGCTTTTGCTCTTGTATAGGCCCCAGCAGAGGGCATACTATTGTTGGGGGTTAGTTCCTAGAGAGCAGTTTGGGATATTTTGAAAAGCATTATTTTTAAGCATATTCAAAAAAGCCTCCTTTGGGCAATATGAAAAAAAAGAATAAGAGAGTGATAGATCACAGATTTGGGAATTTAATCAAGGGGACAATTACAGTTCATTTGCATTTCAATAGAACTAAAGAGATTTTACAGGGTATTTTATGGGAAGGAAACATACAATAGTTCACATGCAAAATTATTTCATTGGTAACAGCTCCAAACAAAATCAAAGCATAGCTCTCAAAGCTTGAAAGCACCAAGCCTGATTGGAGCCACTCGGGCCATGAATTCTTACTACTTAAGGAAGAAATGAACACAGGAATGGAATGAGCCCATTCGAACAACAAGATTGTGATCGTATTGATTGATGACCAGTGATGGTATGGCTGCCTAGGCCCTCTAAGGACACATTGTGCCTAGGAAAATCATACCTACTACTTCATGCCTTCTTGCTGGATGTTTCTTTAATAGAAAATGAGTTTGGAGATGAGAGGAGTGCAGGAGAAGGACAGTACAGCAGGCATTGTGGGGGGGGGGGGTTGGAATTACATATTGGCTACAGAATTTGCTGTAAAAAACCAGCTTGAACTGCTACTAGAGAATTCCTTGGAATGTTGGTCATTTATAAAATGCTGACCTGTCTCTATTGATGTTTCAGGACAGCCTGATAGGCCCAAATCTTTCCCTTTACTAACTCTTACTGGCCTAGTCATTTAGCATATGCTTGGCAGTTACTTGTTACTTGTTACTCATTCGGTTACCACTTTACAGAGTACTTTTACAAAGCTCTTTCTTCAGAATAATTATATGAAGTAGATATTGCCATTCTTGTTTTACAGTTAAGGAAGCAGGCAGATAATGGCTGGGCAAGCAACTTAAACATTACACCTCTAGTAATTTTGGAAGCCAGGATTCGGGTCTTTTCACTACACTGTACTGCCCCTCAAATGTGGAGAAATGCTGACCATCAGCCTCTGGAAAGTGATTATGGCCACATGGAAGAAGTAATGCCAAAATCTCAGTGGTAAAGGAGAGTGTCAAGATTGTTCTTTTTACTGCAAGCCACACTTCTCCAACAGGATCACTGGGAGTCATTTTGTGGATAGCAATTTGATAAAGTTACCTTACATATCCATGATGGTTGTGAATTCCATACTGTATCTTGTCATGTATATATGTATGTATGTATATATGTATGAATACGTGTGTTTCCATTTGAGTTGAACAAACATAAGCGCATACTGTATGTAAAGCTCTGTCCTACATGCTGGGTATACAATAAAAAGTAAAATAAGCTTTGCCCTCAAGAAGCTTATATTCTACTGCTGTATAAGATTCTGTGATTTACTGCTTTGGGAACAAACTCAAATGGCTTAGTCCAGCTCCATGGGAGAGGGAATATCTTTGAAGAGACCCCCCAGTTGTAGTGAGCTCGTTGCTAAATCAAGCTGAAAATTTACCCTGAGTTGAATAGACCACTTTGGGAATTCACCTACAACAAGAATTGATCACATAATTAGTCAGTTGTGAAGTTCTCCCTGAAAATACAAATTGGGGGATTATACCTTCATTATTATTTTTCTCAAGTTTTTAAAGAACAGGAATAGAGAAATGGCTCTTTTAAAATCATTTTCCCTTAAATCCTGAATTCCTAAAGGCACTTAAATGCCTATCTCACCTTTGGTTCTTTATGTTGTTATTATATCTTATATGACAGTTCTGACAAACTCCAGTTAGAGAATATATCAGAGACAATACAGCTTAAAGACAACAGAGACCAGGTTTGATGTTTCTCATGAGAAAGGGCACCTCTCAATATGGCAGTGCAACTGGGCAGCAGGTAAGCAGTTGCTTATGTGGATGCTAATGCAATCCCCCTCACCACACCACTCTCTCAGTTCACCATTCGCCGGTGATCATGGGCTCACAGTCTTGGCATGAGGTTATAATCCGTCACAATCATCCACTGATATTTTATTCCTTATATGGCAAGTGGAATGTCCTCTTCTGCTAGTTCAGGGTGACTTGGCATTTCTGGAAAACTAGGGGCTTCCTTGGAGAATAGAAATGTGTATGTTTACTACTGTTCCTTTGAGAGAAGACCACCATTTCATATATTAATTCTCTCACAGAGAAGAATGCTAATAACCACTACCATTGCTGTAGTACTTTCCACTCAAATGTTCTGTGTAAGTATTATTTTTCCTCTTTTTTAGTAAATGAACTGCTACTCACAGAGGGGAGGTACATTACCTAAGTTCATGCAGCTAATAAATGGTGGTAGAGTTGATTTGGATCTGGATTTTCCTATACCAAATGTATTTGTTCTCCCATTCTTCAGAGACAGATTATCCATTTGTGGATGGCCCAGACCCTTATCCTTTCCCTCTTTCTACTTTCCTATTTCTCCTTTGGCCATTTCATTACTTGTGACAGGAAGGCAAAGAGAAAAAAATTATTTCAAGTCCGTCCCTCTAGCCTCTGGTAAGGCAGTCTAGCACTACGTAGGGAGGGGTGGGCTTAGAGGTAGGGAGAGAAGAAGAGATTGGGAGGTGTGCTTTACAGAATAATTCATCTATAAAACAAGGGAGTTATAGAGTGATGAGAAAACTGAGGCTTTTAGACAGGAAATAATTGACCACTATCTGACTTGAATAGTTTAGGCACTAGTGAATAAGAGATAGAATTCAGGGAGCCTACTTTTCTCATTCTTTTTTTGAAATATTTTCATTAACTATCATAAACATGAGCATTTTTTTGGCATTTATAAAGAAGGCTAGAAAAGAAGAAACTGTGTGTATATATATGTAAAATAATATATTATGTATCAATATATTGTCTCGATATATACATGTAAGTCTAAAACCATTTCTCTTATATACACAGCATTTAAAAATATATGTAAATTGAACAAGTACCAACTTTGCCCTGCTTTCTCCCACTGTCTTTGGTGTATTTTTGTGTTTCACTGATACTCTTTTCTTTTTCTTCCTTTCTTTTCTGCATGTCTCTTTCCACTCAGTTTCCTGGCATGTAGGTTAGGGAACCTTCCCATGAACAGCGTAAGATTATTGTCAACAATAATTTGAACACAAGCAGGTGCCTATGACTTATCTTTCCTCTGGCCCAAAGAACGTCACTGTATTATTACTAAAAGTTATGTTTAGTACCCTTTGTTTGTCAAGCCCAGGGGCCAGTGAACACCAGTGCAACCTTTAAAATTCATTTACCAAAAACATACAATGAAAAGACAATGAGATACATTATATACCAAGCACACAGCCATTACCGAGCTATCCCATTTATTTACAATAATTATAACATAAACCATTAGTCCCTGTGGATTTATTCATTCAATAATTTCTCTGGCTCTCTATTGCTAGTCACTAATGGATAGTGAGTACCAGGGCAAAAGCACTGCAGGGGAAATCATGATTAAACAGTCGAAAGAACCTAATGGTATTCATGGCGACCAAATAACTGGCACAGAGAAGCATCTGTTGATGTTGTGTATAAATTAATGAGAATTTTCAGGCATTGGAAAATCCTCAGAAATGTACAAAGTGAGCTAAAAGGCAGTCTCCACAGTCTGTCAGCTCAGTAAAGGACCTCTAAAGGGTTAATGCTTCTGCTTCCCTCAGATTCTGTTGCTAAGGCTACCAGGTTCTCTCTTGTGACTGAATTGAATCAATGAACTGGTGGATATTTTTTTCCTTTTCTCTTTTTGAAAATTAAATTGCCAACCAGTTCTCTGAGTCACAAAGTGTTAGATCACAGCTATCACAGTGGAAGGCACTTTCGAGATCATCCAGCCCAACCCCCTCATTTTCACAAATGAGGAAGCTGACACTCAACGAGATTGAGTGACTTACCTAATATCACCCAGGTAGTAAATGACAGCAAGGACCCAGACCCTCGAAATCCATTGGCCTTTCCTCTGTTCAGCTGTGTCCAGATTAACGTGAATAATGAATCTTGTGAAGTGATCACCTTGTTTGAATTTGTACTGCATATTTCCATTAGGTTAGAGCCCATTACCATATTTTACATAATTCTAAGTTAGAGTAGAGTGAATTCAAATACTTGTGACCAGTTCACAGGATCCCTCTTTGTACTACTTAGGACCTGATTTCTCATAGTAGATCTAGAAAAGTCCTTCCAGTTTATCTAATTCTTCTGGTGGTGGTGGTGTTCTTCAGTTGTTCAGGTTCAGTTGCATTTGACTGTAACCCTGTGGACCATTGCACACCAGGGCCTTCTATCTTCCACTGTCTCCCCATTTGTCCTAGCTTACTGTTCACAGGGTTTTCTTGACAAAGATACTGGAGTGGTTTCCTTCTCCACTTCTGACCTTTTGTCAGAGCTCTCCACTGTGACCTGCATGTCTTGAGTGACCCTGCGTGGCAGAGCTCATAGTTTCATTGAGCTATGCAAGCCCTTTGCCATGACAAGGCAGTGATCTGGGAGGGGCTTGTGGTTCTAGCACCTTCATTTTACAGATAAGCACACTGAGGCTAGGCCAAGAGAGGACAAACAATTTCCCAAGTTCACATAATTTGAGAGTTGAAAGAGACCTCACAGGTCATCTAGTGCAACTCATGCACAAATAAAACCCGTTCATCACTGGCTATTCTGTTGTTTTTCAGGCATGTCCACTGTTTTGTGACCCCATCTGGGATTTTTTTGGCAAAGATACTGTAGTGGTTCGTCATTTCCTTCTCCAACTCATTTTATAGATTAGGTAAACAAGGTGATTTTTCCAGGTTCGTGTAGCTAATAAATCTGAGGCCAGATTTGAACTCAGGAAGATGAGTCTTCTTGACTCTAGGTCCAGCACTCTATCCACTGTCCTATCAAGCTGCCTTATGTCAAGTGTTAAGCACAGTGCTAAGTAGTGGGTCAGTAAAGGAAGGTAAAATGCCTCTACCCTCAAGGAGCTCCCATTCTAATGGGGGAGACAACATGTAAACGACTAGGTATGTACACACATATAAGATGTGTGATGTAGAGGAAAAGCACCAGTAGAAGCTAAGATTGAAGTGGAGGCCAAGGCCAGGAGGCAGAGATGAGGCATAGAGGAAAGCCACTAGAAAAGGTCTGAGGGGCATGAAAAGCCAAACAGAGTTTTATATTGTATCATGGAATCAATAAAAAAAAATCCCTGGAATTTATTGTGGAAGAAAAAAGAGGGAGATGACGGAAATAGACAGTTTAGCCACAAAAGAAGGGAGAGATACAGGATAATAGTTAGCTACCATTTCAGAACAAGCTTGGATTAATGGTGTTCAAAAACATTTATAGCTCCTTTTGAGGTGGCAAAGAATGAAGATCTAATAAGGTGTCCATAGATTGGTGATCGGTTGGATATACATACTACAAGAATTGATGGAGTTGGTTTCAGGGAAACCTGGGAAGACTTAAATGAATTGACATAGAATGAAGTGAACAGTGCCAGGAGAGCTATTTATATAATAACAACAATAAAGTAAAGACAAATAACTTTAATAGACTTCAGGAGACTGTTCAGCCAAGATCCCAGAGGCTTAATATGCCACCCACCTCTTGATAGAGAGGGGAAGGGCTCAGAGTTCAGAATAAGATGTGCAATGTTTTAGACAATGTAAAAATTTGCTTTGCTTGACTATTCATGATTGTTACAGGGATCTTATTTTTCTTTCATTCTTAATGGGGAGAGAGGTTGGTTGAGAGGGAGTTGGAGCTGAATTTTTGCTGATTGAAAAAAAAAACAATGTGAGGGGATGATGAATAAACTAGGAAGAAATGGGGAAGAAGGGCGAGGGAACTGTATTTTGTTACCCACTTGAGGAACCCAAGTAGCAGGCTATACCAAACTAGGAGGAGTGGACTGCAGTCACTTGAACCTCCAAGAAAGGTAGTGGTGTAGATATAAATGCTGGTTAACAGGGAATCAGGAGGGGGGAAAGTGAGAGGGATTAAGAGGGAAAATAGTTACTGGGAGGGATTAGGCATTAATAAAATAAACACTACCCCCAGGGGGTGCATCTGGAGGAGAAATGTTAAGGAAACACAAAGAGTAGTAATGAATGGTTGAGGTCTAACTGAAGAAGGACTGGAGAGCAGAAGCTTTTTGCAAGCATAAAGCTCTGGTGATGAAAAAGACTCTTCCATCATCCCCTTCTTCATTGTAAAGAGAAGTTAAGAAGCAAAAAAAAAAGAAGAAGAAGAAGAAGAAGAGAAAAGGATGGCAGCAAATGCACTAGTAACCATCAAAACTATGAATGTAAATGGGATAAACTGGCACAAAATAGGCACTTAATAAATTTTTATTGACTACTGACTATCAGAATGAATTGGAAGAAAGCAGACCAAATCTAATAAGATGCTGTTTATAAGAAATACATAAAATGTAGACTCATACAGTGAAAATTAAGGTCTGGAGCAAAATTTATTATGCTCCAGTTGGAATAAAAAACGTGCAGCAGTAGGTGTCACTATCTTTGACAAGGTAGCAGCAATCGAAGAGATAAACAAGAAAACTGTATTATTCTGAAGGGTACTATAGACAATGAATTTAAATCAATAGTTACCATATATGCACTATATGACATTGCATCTAGAATTTAAAGGAAATGCTGAATAAATGACAAGGAAACAAGGATAGTAATGATATCAATGTAGGGGACATGAATGTATCCCTTTCAGTCCTAGGTAAATCTAACTCCCCCCCACAAACAATTAAGGATCTGAATAAAATGATAGAAAATTTCATGTGAGAGATTTCTAGCACTTACTGCATAAAAATGGCAAATGAATACATTTATTTCTTAGCACTACATGGCACATTTATGAAAACTACCATGTATTAAATCATAAAAAGTCTCACAAATACAAATAAGCAGAAGTCTTAAATATCAAATATTACCTTTCCTAAGATGCAATAAAGCATGCATTTATTTATTCAATAAAAGGTCATTGAATAAAAAGATTGAAATTTATCAGAGACTAAATAAATGAATCCTAAAGAACTGGTGGGTCAAAGAACAAATTGTAGAAACAATAGGTAATTTGATAATTCTTTAAAGATGACTATACTAAGACAACATATCCCCAATTTTTGTATGCAACCAAATTAAATACCAAAATAGAAAATCAGAAAGCCAAAGAAGAAATTGATGAAATTGCAAGCAAAAGTTGGATTACTAAGTAAAGCTAGAACTGTTTTTAAAAAACCATTAAAATAGATACTTTGATTTTTAAAAGATGAAAAATAAAATTATTCATAACTGTTGAAGAAATACAGGAAATCATTAGTAACTATTTTTCTAATTATATATCAATAAAACTAACAATTTAAATGAAATTTAAAGTATAAAAACATAAAATACTCAGATTAATGTACCAAGAAGCACAGAGGCTGTTAGGCAGTATAATAGAATGCTGGGCCTGGAGTCAAGAAGCCCTGAGTTCAAATCCAACTTCAGACACTTTCCATGTGAACCTGGGCAAGTCACTTAACCTATTAAGTCAGTTAATGTACATTTATTAAGCCTATGTTTCAGGCATTGGGAATATAAAGAAACTTAAAAGACAGTCACTGTTCTTTAGAAGTTCAACATGTAATGTATGAGACAACTCACAAACAACTATGTATCAACAAGATCTATAAATATATGCATACATATATAATGCAAACTGGACAATCTCAGAGGGAAGAAGTAAGAAGGATTTGAAAAGACTTTCTATAGAAGGTAGAATTTCTGCTAGCATCTGAAAGAAACTAGGGAAGCCAAGAGGTAGAGATAATGAGGGAGAGCATTCCAGACTTAAGGGATAGCCAACAAAAATGCCTAGAGTTGGGAGATTAGAGGTCTTGTCCAAGGCATAGTAAAGAGACTAGTTTTAGTGAATTGTAGAGTATGTTGGTGATAGGAGTGGTGTCTGGAAAGGCTTGGGGTGGGAAGTTGTGAAGGACTTTAAACACCAAACAGGATTTTATATTTGATCCTGAAAGTGATAGGGAGCCACTGGTGTTTGTGAGTAAGGGAATATAGGCAGCTTAGGTGGAAGGTAAACTGAGGTGGGGAAAGAGTTGCAGCATGGACATCAATCATCAGGCTATTTCAAAAGTCCTACTATGAAATACCTTATACTTTCTCCTATTTTTTCAATCTTTTGATTTTATTTTAATATTTCTTCTTATCTCATGGATTTTTAAACTTGTTTGGCTTATTCAAGTGAGATAACATTTGGAATGTGTTTTGTACACTTTGTTATTGTTATTCAGTCATTTAGTCTATAGCACACCACTACTATCTCTGGGGTTTTCTTGTCAAAGATACCTGACTGGTTTTTCATTTCCTCCTGCAGTGGATTAAAGCAAACAGAGGTTAAGTGACTTACCTAAGGTCTTACAACTAGTAAGTGTTTGAGGCCAGGTTTGAACTCAGGTCTTGCTAACTCCAGGCCCAACACTATCCACTGAATCACCTAGCCGCCTCCACAATAGAGGTTAAGTGATTTGCCTGGAATCACACAGCTAATGAGTCAAAGCTGGATTTGAACTCGTCTTCTTTACTCCAGTGCTCTACCCATTGAACCATCTAGCTGCCCCCTATTGTAAATTTTATAATCATTAAAACCCCATGATCAGGAAAACATGGTCTCTCAATCCTTAGTTTCTGAGGAAAGCAAAATCTTTTATCATAGGCAGCAAGCTTTGGAATTAGATTCAACAAGACCTGGTTCAAATTCTTGCTCAGATACTTGCTAATTCTGTGATCCTGGCAAATCTCAACCTTTGTTTGCCTCAAGTTTTTTCACCTGTAAAATGGTGATAGTAGCTACCTTTCAGGGTTGTTGGGAGGACAGAGATGCAGTAATACTTAGAAAGTGCTTTGCAAACCTTTTTTCTTTTCTATTTTTTTAATTAGTAGAATTTACTTCCAAGTATCTCGGCTCTTCCCCCTCCCCTGCATCATAGAAGGCATCATCTGGCAAGCAGATATGTATATATAGATTATATATTTGGTGTTTCCATTTTTCAGTTCATTCTCTGGAGGTGAACATTCACAAGTCATTCTTCAAATATTAAATCTGTAGCTGTATACAATGCTCTCTTCATTCTATTCATTTCACTAGTTATTATCCCATGTAGTTCTTTCCAAGTTTTTAAAAATTGGTCTGCTCTTTCTTTATGATGGTGCAGTAGTATTCCATCACAACTACCTACTACAGATTGTTTAGCCATTCCTCAATTGATGGACATCCCTTTAATTTCCAGTTCTTTGCTACCACAAAGAGAGCTGCTATAAATATTTTGGAACATATAAGTTCTTTTTCTTTTTCCCTGACCTCCTTGGGAAACAGATCCAGCAATAGTATTGCTGGGTATAATTCCAAATTGCTCTCCAAAACTGGATCAGTTCACCCCACCAACAGTGTATTAGTGTCCCCATTTCTCTCTATGCCCTCCACCATTTGTCATTTTGCCCTTTTGTCATTTTAGCCAATCTGATGAACATGAGATGATATCTCAGAATTGTTCGGGTTTATATTTCTCTAATCAGTAGTGATTTGGAGCATTTTTATATACCTATATATGGCTTTGATTTCTTCCTCCAAAAATTGTTTGTTCACATGTTTTACCCATTTATCAACTGGAGAATGGCTCTTATTCTTATAAATTAAAAAAAAAGTTCTTTATTTTAGTTATGAGACCTCTACCGAAGACACTATTTATAAAAATTTCCCCCAATTTTCTGATTTCCTTCTAATCTTGGCAACATTTGTTTTATTTGTACAAAACCTTTTTAATTTAATGTACTTAAAATGATCCATTTATACCTCACAATGCTCTCCATGTCTTATTTATTCATAAATCCCTCTCCTATTCATAAATCTAAGTACTATTTTCCCTATTCTTCTAATTTACTTATGCGATCTCCTTTTATGTCTAGATCATGCATCCATTTTGATCTTGTCTTATTTAAGATATTGACCTGTACCTAATTTCTGCCCAGCTATTTTTCAGTTGTCCAAACAATTTTTACCAACTAGGAATTTCTTATTCATAAAACTTGGATCTATACTTTTGTCAAATACAAGGTTAATATAATCTTTTGCTACTGTCTGTTGTATGTCTGTCTTGTTCCACTGATCTACCTTTCTATTTCTTAGTCAGTCCCAGATAGTTTTGATAATTTGATAATTATTTCTTTATAATACAGCTTAAATTATGGTACTGCTAGACCTCCCTCCTTTACATCTTTTCATTTTTTATATTCTTGATCTTTTGTTCTTCCAAATGTATTTTGTTATAATTTTTTCTAGCTCAATGAAATATTTTTTGGTAATTTGATTGGGATGGCTTTGAAAAAGTAGATTGGTTTAGGTAGGATTTTGAATGTTATATTGTCTTTGCTCATCTAAAAACAATGAATATTTCTCTAATCATTTAGATCTGAGTTTATTTGTATAAATAGTGTTTTATAATGGAACCATCATATTTATGTGGTTCCTGGGTTTGTTTTAGTAGGTATACGCCCAGGTATTTGATTAGATCTATGGTTATTTTAAATGGAGTATCTCTTTTGACCTCTTCTTGAAGGATTTTCTTAGTAATATATAAAATGCTAATGATTTATGTAGATTTTTTAAAATCTTGCTACTATACTAAAATTATTGATCATTTCTACTAACTTTTAAATTGAATGTCTAGGATTTTCCACATATACCACCATGGCATATGCATACAGAAATAGTTTTATTACCTTATTGCCCATTCTCCTTCAATTTCTTTTTTTCCTTATTGCTATTGCTAGCATTTTTAATACTATGTTAAACAATATTGGTGATAATGAAAATCCTTGTTTCACTCTTGATCTTATTGGGAATTCTTCTAGCATATCCTCATTACAAATATTTGCTCATGGTTTTAAGTAGATGTTTCATATAATTTTGAGAACTTTTATACGTATGCTTTATATATACCTATGCTCCATTTATACCTATGCTTTACAGTGTTTTTAATAGGAAAGATATTGCGTTACCAAAGCTTTTTCTACATCTGTTGATATAATCACATGGTTTTATTATATTTATTATTAATAGAATCAATTGTGTTACTAGTTTTCCTTATATTAAACCATCCCTGCATTCCTGTTATAAATCCAATTTGGTGACAATGTATGATCTTTGTGATGTATTAGTCTTAGAGCTAGTATTTTATGTAGGATTTTTTGTATTCATATTCATTATGGAAATTAGTCTATAATTTCCTTTCTCTATTTTTGCTTTTCCTGGTTTACTTATCAACACAGTATTTTTCATAAAAGGAGTTTGGTAAAACTTCTTTACATATTATTCTATATAATAATATACATATTATTTAAAATAATTTATTTAATATTGAAATTAGTTAATCATTGAATGTTTGGTAGAATTCACTTTTTCTTACAAAGTTCACCTTTTTCTTATGAAATTCATTCATGGTCTATTCAATTTCTTTTTCCAAAATTGGTTTATTTGGATGTTCTATTTCCCTTTCTAATAGTCTGGGAAGTTTATTTTTTGTAAATGTTCTTCCATTTCACATAACATGTTTGTTTATAATTGAGCAAAATAACTCAATAATTGCTTTAATTTCATCTTTATTGGTAATATATTCACCCTTTTCATCTGTGATGCTAGGGGTTTGGTTTTCTTCTCTTTTTTAGTCATAGTAACCAGTGGTTTATCACTTTTGTTAATTTTTTCATAAAACCAACTGATAGATTTATTATTAATTCAGTGGTTTTATTGACTTCACCTTTAATTTTTAGGATTTCTAATTTGAGGTTGTAAAGATTAAAATTTAGGAATAGACTGAGGCAGATAGAAATTAGTTTCTCTCTGCAAGGAGTATTATATTTTATGAGGTTTATTAAAGTTAAGGATTAAAAGAAAATACAGGATAAGAAAAAAACACGTGTCTAGGCCAGAGGCCTAGACCTCACCTACATTATGGAAAGAGCCGTGTCTGCTCCAAAACGGAAGTCCAAAAAGAGCCCCTCAAAAGCCTTTGGATCAGCTTAAATACCTTCTCGATCTCGGCCCAGGTGAGATTACAAGGCATTCTGGGGAAGTGGAGCAAAGGCTTGTGGGGATTGTAGTCCTGTATTTGAGTCTATTTTTTACAAGGTTTAGTAAGGAATTTTTAATTTGTCCTTTTTCTTCTCTTTTTAATTGCATTCCCAATTCATTGATCTTATCTTTCTCTATTTTATTAGTATAACCATTCAGAGATATAAATTTTCCACTAACTACTACTTTTGCTATATCCTATAGGTTTTGCTATGTTGTTTCATTATTTTTAATACTCTTTAATGAAATTTTTTATTGTTCCTATGATTTGTTCTTTAACCAACTAATTCTTTAAGATTAATTTATTTAGTCTCCAATCAATTTTTACATTGTTTCCATGGTCCCTTATTATATGCAATTTTTATTGCATTATGGTCTGAAAAGGATGCATTTAATATGTCTGCTTTTCTACATTTAACTATAATGTTTTAATGCCCTAATAAGTGATTGGTTTTTATAAAGGCACCAAGGTACCATGTACTGCTGAGCATAAGATATATTCCTTTCTATTCCCATTTAATACTATCCAGATTATCTATCATATTTAGCTTATCAAAGATTCTTTTTATCTCCTTGGCTTCTTTCTTATTTAATTTTTGGTTAGATTTTTCTAGTTCTGAGAGAGGAAAGTTGAAGTTCCCAATTATTGTTGTTTTGTTATGTATTTGTTTCTGTAACTCATTTAGGTTTTCCTTTAAAAATCTGAGTACTATAATATTTGTTACATATAAATTTAATATTGATAATGCTTCATTATCTATGCTACCTTTTAATATAATATAATTTCCCTGTTTATCTCTTTTGATTGTGTCTATTTTTATTTTTGCAGAGATCATAATTGCTCTGAAGCATAGTATATTCTACTCCAGTCCTTTATTTTTACTATATATGTATTTCCAATTTAAAAGTGTGTTGATTATAAAAAATATAGTGTTGGATTTTGATTTTTGATCCATTCTGCTATCCATTTTCATTTTATGAGTGAATTCATCCCATTCCCATTCAAAGTCATTATTATGAGTTGTGTATTTCCCTCTATTCTATCTTTCCTTGCTATTTGTTCTTCCTCTCTTTTTGCTGTATCCCTTGGAAGATGTCCAATTTCTTTTGTCCTTTACCTCTTTAATATTCACCCCTTCACAGCTCTTTCCCTTTGACCTCCTAGTTCTAAATTACCCCACTTTTCTAAATGTTCCTCCTTTGTCTTTTCCCCTTTATCTTTTAGTTCTTATTCTATCTACCTTTCCAAAAGTCCCATCTTTCCACACCCTTCTTTTTTTAAACTTACATTTATTTTTTATTTAGAATATTTGCCATGGTTACATTATTCATTATTTTTCTCACCCCTTTTTCCTACCCCCCTCCCAGAGCTAATAAGAAATTCCACTGGGTTATATATGTGGCATTGTTTAAAACCTATTTCTATGTTATTCATATTTGCAATAGAGTGATCTTTTAACATCAAAACCCCAATCATGTCCCCATCATACCATGTGATTGATCATATATTTTTCTTCTGTATTTTTACTCCCACAGTTCTTTCTCTGGATGTGGATAGCTTCCTTTCTCATAAATTCCTCTAAATTGTCCTTAAATTGTCCTGGATCATTGCATTGCTGATAGTAGAAAAGTCTGTTAAATTTAATTCTGTAATAATGTATCAATATCTGTGTACAATGTTCTCCTGGTTCTGCTCCTTTCACTCTGCATCCATTCCTGGAGGTCTTTCCAGTTCACATAGGAATCTTCTAGTTCATTATTCCTTTTAGCACAATAATATTCCATCACCAACAGATACAACAATTTGTTCAGCCATTCCCCAATCGTTGGACACCCCTTCATTTTCCAATTTTTGCCACCACAAAGAGTGTGGCTATAAATATTTTTGTATAAGTATTTTCCTTGTTATCTCTTTGGGGTACAAACCTAGCAGTGGTATGACTGGGTCAAAGGGTAGGCATTCATTTAAAGACGTTTGCACTTAGTTCCAAATTGCCCTCCAGAATGGTTGGATTAATTCACAACTCTACCAGCTGTATATTAGTGTCCCAATTTTGCCATATCCCCTCTAACATTTGTCACTTTCCTTTGCTACCATATTGGCCAGTCTGCTAGGTGTAAGATGGTACCTCAGAGTTGTTTTGATTTGCATTTCTCTAATCAAGAGGGATATAGAATACTTTGTCATGTGCTTATTGATAGTTTTGATTTCTTCACGTGAAAATTACCCATTTATGTCCCTTGACAATTTGTCAATTCAGGAATGGCTTTTTGGGATAAATTTGACCTAGTTCCTTTATATTTGGGAAATTAAACCATTGTCAGAGAGTTTTGTTAAAAATTGTTTTCCCAGTTTGTGGCTTTCCTTTTCATTTTGGTTGCATTGGTTTTGTTTGTATAAAAACTTTTTAATTTGATATAATCAAAGTCATTTATTTTACATTTTGTAATTTTCTCTATCTCCTGCTTGGTCTTAAATTTCTTGCTTTCTCACAGATCTGACAGGTATATTATTCTATATCCACCTAATTTATTCATGATTTCACTCTATATTTAAGTAATTCACCCATTTTGAATTTATCTTAGTATTGGGTATGAGATGTTGATTTAAACCTAATTTTTCCCATACTTTTTTCCAATTTTCCCAGCAGTTTTTGTCAAACAGTGAGTTCTTTTCCCAAAAGCTAGAATCTTTGGACTTATCAAAAACTAGCTTGCTGAGGTCATTTACCCCTAGTCTATTCCATTGTTGCACCCTTCTTTCTCTTATCCAGTACCATATTGTTTTGATTACCACTGCTTTATAGTATAGTTGATGATCTGGTATTTCTAGGCCCTCATCCTTCACATTTTTTCATTATTTCTCTTGATATTCTTGATCTTTTGTTCTTCTGGATGAACTTCATTAAAAATTTTACTAACTCATTAAGAAAGTTTCTTGGTAGTTTGATAGGTATGGCACTGACTAAGTAAATTAATTTGGGTAGGATCGTCATTTTTATTATGTTAGCTTGTCCTAGCCATGAGCTATTAATGTTTTTCCAATTATTTAGATGTAGTTTTAATTGTATGAAAAGTGTTTGATAGTTGTCTTCATATAATTTCTCTCTTTGTCTTGGTAGATATTCTTAAATATTTTATATTGTCTAGAGTGATTTTAAATGAAGTTTCTCTTTTTAACTCCTGCTGGTGAATTTGTTGGAAATATACAGAAATGCTGATGAGTTATGTGAGTTTTTCTTGTACCCTGCAACTTTGCTAAAGTTGTTAATTATTCCCATTAGCCTTTTAGTTGATGTTCTAAGATTCTTTAAGTCATCATGTCATCTGCAAAAAGTGATAGTTTAATTTCCTCATTGCCTAATTTAATACCTTCACTTTCTTTTTCTTCTCTAATTGCTACTGCTAGTGTTTCTAGTACAATGTTAAATAATAGAGGTGATAATGGTCATCCTTGTTTCACTCCTGATCTTATTGAGAAGGCTTCTAATTTATCCCCATTGCAGATGATGCTTGCTGATGGTTTTAGATATATACTGTTTATTATTTTTAGGAAAGGCCCTTCTATTGCTGTCCTTTCTAGTGTTTTCAATAGGAATGAGTGTTGTATCTTGTCAAAGGCTTTTTCTGCATCTATTAAGATAATCAATAAATCAATGTGATTTATGTTGGTTTGATTATTGATATGGTCAATTAGGTAGATGGCTTTCCTAATACTAAACCTTCATTGCATTCTTGGTTAAATCCCTCCTGGTCATAGTGAATAATCATTGTGATAACTTGCTGTAGTCTTTTTGCTAGTTTTTTATTTAAGATTTTTGTATCTATGTTCATTAAGGATTCCAATGATTTCTATTTTGCTCCAACAGTTTTTAAGAATTAGTTTATTTAGTTTCCAATTAATTTTAAATTTCCCTTTCCATGGACCCTTGTTAATTATAATCTTTATTACATTATAATCTGAAAAAAGTTGCATTTATTATTTCTGCTTTTCTGCATTTGTTTGCCTTATTTCTATGCCCTCATATATGATTGTTCTTTGTATATGTACCATTTACTGCTATGAAGGTACATACCTTTTTGCCTCTGTTCAGTTTTCTCCAGATTTCTATTAACTTTAATTTTTCTATATTTCATTCACTTCCCTTATTTCTTTCTTATTTATTTTTTTGTGTGATTTATCTAGTTCTGAAAGGAGAAGGCTGAGATCCCCCACTAATATGGTCTTGCTATATATTTCTTCCTTGAGCTCCTTTAATTTTTTTCCTTTAGAAATCTAGATGCTATGCCATTTTGATGCATAAATGTTTAGTAATAATATTACTTAATTTTTTATAGCACCCTTTAGAAAAATGTAATTTCTTTCCTTATCTCTTTTAATCAGATCAGTTTCTACATTAGCATTGTCTGATATCATGATTGCTACTCCTGCTTTTTTTACTTTAGATGATGCATAATAAATTCTGCTCCAGAATTTTACCTTGAATCTGTGTCATTCTGCCACAATTGTGTTTCTTGTAAACAACATGTAGTTGTTTTAATCCACTCTATCTGCTTCTGCTTAATGGATGACTTCATCCCATTCACAATCAGCCTTATGATTACTAACTGTATTTTCCTCCATCATATTATCCCCTTTAAATCCTGCTCTATTCCCTTTATGTTCCTCCTCACCAATATTTGCTTTTTGTCAGACCCCAACTTCTTCTTCCCTCCAATTACCTCCTTCTTCCCTTGTCTTATTGTCCTTCTACTTCTCTGTGGGGTAAGATAGAATTCTATATCCCACTAAGTATACTTGTTTTATCATCTCTGAGCCAGTTATGCAGAGAGTAAAGTTTAAGCATTGCCTGTGACCACCCTTATCCTCCCCTCTCTATAATGATTTTTTACACCTCTTTATATTATATAATTTACCCCATTATATCTCTCCCTTCCCTTTTATCTCAGTGCAACCCTCCATTTTAGTCCTTGATTGACTAACCAGTACCATATGGTTTTGATGACCTAGCCAGTCTTTTGTTTCCTAGCCAGTACCATATGGTTTTGATGACCACTGCTTTATAGTACATTTTAAGATCTGGTACTGCTAGGCCACCTTCCTTCATGGTTTTTTCCCATTATTTCCTTGATATTCTTGATCTTTTGTTTTTCAAAATAAACTTTGTTACTGTTTTTTCTAATTCAGTAAAAAAGTTTTTTTGGTAGTTTGATGGGTATGGAACTAAATAAGTAAATTAATTTGGGTAGGATTGTCACTTTTATTATGTTAGCTCATCCTACTCATGAGTAATTAATTAATCAAGCAATTAATCATCAAAAGGTAATTAAGAAAGAGGGGAAAAGAAACATTGTAAGAGACTCAATAAGTTAAAATGATATGTATTCCTATAAGAAAAGAGGATATTGGTAACTCTTAAAAATTGTTATTATCACCTGGGTAGTTAGAAGAATTATACAAGTAGTTTCTATAGTATTGGGATGAGTTATTCTTTGTTTGATAGAATTCACTTGTGAATCCATCAAGCTCTGGGTATTATTCCTTAGAGAGCTCTTTGATGGCTTGTTCAATTTCTTTTTCCAATATGGGGTTATTTAAGTACTCTATTTCTTCTTCTGTTAACCTAGGCAATTTATATTTTTGTGAATATTCATCCATATCACCTAGATTGGCATATTTATTGCCATATATTTGGGCAAAATAGTTTTAATTATTGCCTTGATTTCCTCTTCATTAGAGGTGAGGTCTCCATTTTCATCTTGGATACTGTCAATTTGGTTTTCTCCTTTCCTTTTTTTATTAGGTTGACCAGTACTTTGTCTATTTTATTTGTTTTTTCAAAGTACCAGCTTCTAGTCTTGTTTACTAATTCAATAGTTCTTTTACTCAATTTTATTAATTTCTCCTTTAATTTTTAGGATCTCTAATTTAGTTTTCATCTGGGAATTTTTAATTTTTTCACTTTATAGTTTTTTAATTTGCATGCTTTGTCAAATATCATGATTGCAACTCCTGCCTTCTTTTTCTCATTTGAAGCCCAATTGATTTTGCTACAGACTTTCACCCTTAATCTGAGTGTGTCTACCTGCCTCATGTGTGTTTCTTGTAAACAACATATGGTAAGATTTTAGTTTGTAATCCACTCTGCTATTTGCTTCCCCTTTATGGGTGAGTTCATCCCATTCACATTCAGAGTTATGATTACTACCTTGCAGGGAGCCAACAGACCCCCCACCCACTGGCTGAGATGGTCACAGTTTAGGAGATGAGAACTGCAAGGCAGCCCCCAGAGAACAACCCTCCCAATTGACCACCTTCTGTGACTTCTCTTTCCAACTTTCCTAACTAATGGACTTGTGAGGATTATTATTCTCTCCCCAATACAGGAGAAATTATATGCGAGCAAATACTTATAGGATTAATACACATATATCCCACTTTAGTCTCCCTAGATTATTACCCCCAAAAGATTGCATTTACAGAATTAAAGTCCAAAGGTTATTGCCTATTACCCCTCCTTTCTCTCACTCAAGTACAGATATGCTCCAATACCCCACAATAAGCACTGGCCAAATGCTTGAATACTATAGTAAATCTTTCCTTACATTTATCACACTCCAATGAATTTGTTGATGAACAGAAACCAGGCAGTGTTGCAATGGGGGTTAAGTGACTTGCCCAGGGTCACACAGCTAGGAAGTATCTGAGGCCAGATTTGAAACCAGGACTTCCCATCTCTGGGCCTTACTCTCAATCCACTGAGCTACCCAGCTGCCCCCATAGTCTGGTCTTTTCATAAGGAATGTTTGGAAATATTTTTTATTAAATGACTATTTTCCCCTGATTGCCTATACTCAGTTTTGTTGACTAAGTGATTCTTGATTATAACCCTAGCTCCTTTGCCTTCTAGAACATCATCTTCCAAGCC
Organism: Monodelphis domestica; assembly: GCF_027887165.1. Taxonomy (NCBI): domain Eukaryota; kingdom Metazoa; phylum Chordata; class Mammalia; order Didelphimorphia; family Didelphidae; genus Monodelphis; species Monodelphis domestica. The sequence continues at coordinate 28,657,806 of NC_077235.1, forward strand.
CACAAAACCTTTAATATAAAAACTTTTAAGTCCTGTGTAATCCTGACTGTCCATGATATTTGAATTATTTCTTTCTGGCTGCTTACAGTATTTTCACCTTGCCCTGAGAGCTCTGGAACTTGGCCATAATATCCCTGATTACTTTTCTTTGGGTATGTCTTTGGGGAGGTGAATAGTAGATTCTTTCCATTTTTAGTTTGCCTTCTGATTCAAGAATATCAAGGCAATTTTCTTTGATAATTTCTTGAAAGGTGATGTCTAGGTGTTTTTTAATCATGGATTTCAGGTAGTCTAGTAATTCTTAAATTATCTCTTTTGTGCCTATTTTCTAGGTCAGTTGCTTTTTCAATGAGATATTTCATATTTTCTTCTGTTTTTCCATTCTTTTAAATTGTTTTAATGTTTCTTGATGTCTTGTGAAGTCATTAACTTCCACTTGTCCATTTCTAATTTTTTTCTTCAGTGAACATTTGAACCTCCTTTTCCATTTGGCCATTTCTATTCTTTAAAACGTTCTTTTCTTCATTGAATTTTTTAAAATATATTTTATTTGATCATTTCCAAGCATTATTCGTTAAAGACATAGATCATTTTCTTTTCCTCCCCCCCACCCCCCATAGCCGACACGTAAGTCCACTGGGCATTAGATGTTTTCTTGATTTGAACCCATTGCTTTGTTGATAGTATTTGCATTAGAGTGTTCATTTAGAGTCTATCCTCTGTCATGTCCCCTCAACCTCTGTATTCTGGCAGTTGCTTTTTCTCGGTGTTTCCACTCCCATAGTTTATCCTCTGCTTATGAATGGTGTTTTTTTCTCCTGGATCCCTGCAAGTTGTTCAGGGACATTACACCGCCACTAATGGAGAAGTCCATTACGTTCGATTATACCACAGTGTATTAGTCTCTGTGTACAATGTTCTCCTGGTTCTGCTCCTCTCGCTCTGCATCACTTCCTGGGGGTTGTTCCAGTCTCCATGGAACTCCTCCACTTTATTATTCCTTTTAGCACAATAGTATTCCATCACCAACATATACCACAGTTTGTTCAGCCATTCCCTAATTGATGGGCATCCCCTCGTTTTCCAGTTTTGGGCCACCACAAAGAGCGCAGCTATGAATATTTTTGTACAAGTCTTTGTGTCCATTATCTCTTTGGGGTACAGACCCAGCAGTGCTATGGCTGGGTCAAAGGGTAGATATTCTTTTGTCGCCCTTTGGGCATAGTTCCAAATTGCCCTCCAGAATGGTTGGATCAGTTCACAGCTCCACCAGCAATGAATTAATGTCCCTACTTTGCCACATCCCCTCCAGCATTCATTACTTTCCTCTGCTGTTAAAGACCTTTGTATTGGCCTAGATGTGCATCAATCCATCCTGGATTGGCCTTTCTTTGGCTCTGTGCAATGGCTCTTGTGTGTATATCTTGTCCTGGAATCAGACAGAATCATTAAGCAAAGTCCCATAATTTATTTAAATAATTAGTGGCATCATTTTTATAGTCACAAGCTTTTTGGGCATGCATTAGCAAATGTATTTCAAACTTATAGCACTGAAATGTCAAAAGGTTAAAGAAAATCTTAATGATGGTGACATGTGCTTCAAATATAAAAAGGAGAGAAAAAATAATAAAAAAACTGAAAAAGTACATTGCACATGCAAGAAAAAAATAATAATAAAAGAGCTTTAAAAAAATAAAAAATATATCTTATAATCATTGACACTCTGTGTCAGCTAAGAAAATATAAAATGCAAGGCTTTCTCACCAAAAATGAGATCCATTTCCTCTTAATGTCTGGCCATGATCACTGTGAGTAGAAGACAAATAAACTGAACAAGGTTAACAATTTTTCATTTTTTAAAAATAGAGTAATACAAGTATGTAGTTACCAAAATCCCCAAAATTCTCAATAGCCCAATTAATTACAATAGCAAACAAACACACTTTCGTATTTCACATAAGTTGCTGTATGACATTTTTAAAACCTATGAATTGATGGACATTTGTCACAATTTTTACAAACATAGCAAATCTTTCAACCTTGGTAATAAACATATATATATATATATATATATATATATATATATATATATTTAAACAAGGTAAAACTCATCTTGGGTTAAGAACATAATCAAGAAATCTATATATCATTCTGGTGAAAGTAAAATAGTGAGCTGAAGAGCATAAATAAAGGGTTGCTCCTTTATCTTGGAGGCTTTTTAGGGATACAAATGCCCTTAGATTAACTGCCCAACTTCCATTCACATATTTAGAAATGCGGGAAGGTTGGGGGTTATAAAATGTATTTCACTTCAGTTACTGTAATGGGCCTTACCTCGTGGTAGGGGCAGGCAAAAATAACCAGATTGTTTAAAAAAATTCCAAAAATCATATTTAAAAAACCCTTAAAATCAAATCATTTGAGATATTTAGCACATTAAAATTTCCAAGGTTGTTAATACAATTATAACCAGTTCTGAAGTCCGTCTATCCTCAGCAAAATAGAAAAAGGCTGTTTTTTCATATATGGGCTTATTCACAATAATATTTGTTCAGCAGAGTTATAGGGGAAAATCAACAGAATTTCAAAACTCAGTACATTCAAAATAAATTCAATCAACCTTCAGTTCAAGCTGAATAATATTGAATCCAGTAATATATGAACTTAAAATCACAAAGTTAAACCATAACAAAAATGCAATAGAATACAGAGATTTTTATAAACCATTGGAGTCTGAAATGCCTTAGAATATAGCCTTTAGTCTCTTTAAAGTTCCTTGGGTTCTTATCCATTTAAATGTCTATTGTCAGAAGGCAGAGTGGTAAGGGCTAGGCAATGGGGTTCAAGGGACCCGTCTAGGGCCCCACAGCTGGGAAGTATCTGAGGCCAGATTTTAACCCAGGACCGCATGTCTTTATGTCTGGCTATCAGTTCGCCGAGCCACCCATTTGCCTCCCCAAAGTTGAATCTTTGGGCTGAATCTTTCTTCTGGCACACAGGTGAAAACAATGAAATTACCAGAAGAGTCAAAAGGTATCCCTTTAAATAGCCCATTGCTATTAAGTTTCTGTTTGAAAAATCTGTTTCTTCTCCTCTCCCTTTTCTCTCTCCCCTGCTCTGATACCTCCTCCTGCCCCAGTCCACGTAGAGCCCAGGCCACCCACGTGGAGTCAATACACCCCCCAGCCCCACCCCCGTTTTGTTACCCACCAAGGATCTGGGTTTGTTGGACAGGCAGGTCATCAGGTGGTTACAATCTTGGTTGAATCAGCTGGGCCAGGTCGTAATTTGCAATTATCCAATGGCAATACACTATGTAACTCATCTATATGTATTGAGGCATTATGTAACTTATCAATATGTATTGAGTTCATTTGCATATCAAAGACAATAAATTGGGAAGCCCTGGCCAGCTCCTCCCCCTGCTTCTCCTCCTCCTTCAGCTCCTCCTTCTTGGATGAGCTACAGGCTTGCTATCTCCACCTTTCTCTCCTCTCTCTATCTTCACCTGAGGCTTGGCTTTCAGCCAAGTCTCTCTTTCTTTCTTTTCCAATGCTAATATCTAGCATTCTCTAATTCTTTAGTCTCTATTCATTCTCCCAGCTGAGCTATATCATCCTCTGACCAGTGTAGTGTTAAACGGGATCTCTGGGCGGAATATAGCGTGTCAGTAACGTCCATTGATCTGAGCGTGGCTGCGGCTCCCAAATATTAATAATAATTGATTACTGACTCATTATTGACATCTCAAAGGTAGGCTCTTTCACGCCCTTCGCGGGATTAAAAACTTCTATTTCTATCTTCCTACCATAAAGCTTCTCGCTGGCGGGAGGCTTTAAATCAAAATTATTTATTTTACATTTTGTGACTCTAAGTCTTTATTGGTATTAAAATTTTTTCATTCCTAAAGGTCTGACATGTATATACTATTCAGTGTTCACATACTTTACTTATAGTTTCCTTCTTTATGTTCAAGTCATTCACCCATTATGAGTTTATCTTGGTGGAGGGTGTGAGGTGTTGATCCAAGCCTGATCTCTCCCACACTGTCTTCCAATTTTCCTAGCAGTTTTTATCAAATACTGGATTTTTGTCCCCAAAGCTGGAATGTTTGGGGTTGTCATAGACTGTCCTGCTGAGGACCCAAGTTTATTCCTCTGATCCTCCTTTCTGTCTCTTAGCCAGTACCAAATTGTTTTGATGAACACTGCTTTATAATATAGTTTGAGATCTGGTACTGCAAGGCTTCCTTTGTATTTTTTTTCATGATTTCCCTGGATATCCTTGATCTTTTGTTGTTCCAAATGAACTTTGTTATGATTTTCTCTAATTCAGTAAAAAAGATTTGGAAGTTTGATGGGTATGGCACTAAATAAGTAATTAAGTTTGGGTAGGATAGTCATTTTTATTATGTTAGCTCGTCCTACCCATGAGCAGTTAATGTTTTTCCAATTGCTCAGATCTAGATTTAGTTATGTGGAAAGTGTTTTGTAGTTGTGTTCATATAGTTCCTGTGTTTGTCTTGGCAGATAGATTCCTAAAGTATATTATATTGTCTAGGGTGATTTTGAATAGAATTTCTCTTTCTAATTCCTGCTGCTGAGATGTGTTGTAGATAAGTAGAAATGCTGATGACTTATGTGGGTTTATTTTGTATCCTTGGGTGCAGGGGAGAGGAAATGTCCCATGTCTAGACATGCTTACCCAGATGTCTCTTGTAGCTATTTTGAATGGGACTTCTGCTTTTATCATTGCTTCCTGGAATTTGTTATTATTATCTTGAAATTGTATTGATTTTTGTGGGTTTGTTTTGTAGTTTGTAACTTTAGTGAAGCTTTTACTTATCTCTCAATTTCTTTGTTTATTTCCCAGGATTTTCTAAGTAAACTATCATGTCAACAGCAAATAGCAATAGTTTTATCTTTTTCTGGCTTATCTTTATCCTCTTTCTTGTTGCTTTCTTGTTATTTATTGCTGGTGCTCATGTTTCTATTATATCAAGGAATAACAGGAAAAAGAAGCATCTTGCTTTATTCACATGTTTAGTGAGAAAACTTATGATACTTTGCTTGTAATCCTGGAGTTTTAGATGCTTTTTAACCTACTTAAAAAGATTCCTCTAAGATTATTTTTGTAGGATTTTTTTTGTTTTTTATACATTATTTTATTTGGTCATTTTCATAGATTCATTGGAAACAGAGATCATTTTCTTTTCCTCCCACCCCTCCCACCACCCCTCCCCTACCTGACGCTATTTACTCCCACCATTTTTCCTCTGCTTGTGGGTAGTGTTTTTTCTCCTAGATCCCTGCAAATTGTTCATCGATATTGCACTGACACTAATGGAGAAATCCTTTACGTTCAATTGAACCACAGTGTATCAGTCTCTGTGTACAATGTTTTCCTGATTCTGCTCCTTTCACTCTGCATCAGTTCCTGGAGGGTGTTCCAGTTCCCATGGACTTGCTCCACTTTATTATTCCTTTGACCACAATAGTATTACATCACCAACATATACCACAATTTGTTCAGCCATTCCCCAATTGAAGGCATCCCCTCATTTTCCAATTTTTTGCCACCACAAGGAGAGCAGCTATGAATATTCTTGTACAAGTCTTTTTCCTTATTATTTCTTTGGGGTACAAACCCAGCAGTGCTATGGCTGGATCAAAGGGCAGAGAGTCTTTTATCACCCTTTGGGCATAGTTCCAAATTGCCCTCCAGAATGGTTGGATCAATTCACAACTCCACCAGCAATGAATTAGTGTCCCTACTTTGCCACATCCCCTCCAGCATTCATTATTTTCCTTTGCTGTCATGTTGGCCAATCTGCGAGGTGTGAGGTGATACCTCAGAGTTGTTTTGATTTGCATCTCTCTGATTATAAGAGATTTAGAACACTTTTTCATGTGCTTATTAATAGTTTTGATTGCTTTGGCTGAAAAATGTCTGTTCATGTCCCTTGCCCATTTTTCAATTGGAGAATGGCTTGATTTTTTGTACAACTGGTTTAGCTCTTTATACATTTGAGTAATTAGACCTTTGTCAGAGGTTTTTGTTATGAAGATTGTTTCCCAATTTGTTGCTTCCTTTCTAATTTTAGTTACATTGGTTTTGTTTTTACAAAACCTTTTTAATTTGATGTAGTCAAAATTATTTATTTCACATTTTGTGACTCTAAGTCTTGCTTGGTTTTAAAATCTTTCCCTACCCAAACGTCTAACATGTATACTATTCTGTGTTCAACTAATTTACTTATAGTTTCCTTCTTTATATTCAAGTCATTCACCCATTCTGAGTTTATCTTGGTGGAGGGTGTGAGGTGTTGATCTAAACGTAATCTCTTCCACACTGTCTTCCAATTTTCCCAGCAGTTTTTATCAAATAGTGGATTTTTGTTCCCAAAGCTGGGATGTTTGGGTCATAGGCTGTCTTGCTGAGGTCATTTACCCCAAGTCTATTCCACTGATGCTCCTTTCTGTCTCTTAGCCAGTACCAAATTGTTTTGAGGACCACTGCTTTGTAATATAGTTTGAGATCTGGGACTGCAAGGCCACCTTCCTTTGTATTTCTTTTCATTATTTCCCTGGATATCCTTGATCCTTTGTTATTCCAAATGAACTTTGTTATGGTTTTCTCTAATTCAGTAAAAAAAGTTGTTTGGAAGTTCAATGGGTGTGGTATTAAATAGATAGATAAGTTTGGGTAGGATGGTCATTTTTATTATGTTAGCTCATCCCACCCATGAGCAATCAATGTTTTTCCAATTGTTTAGATCTAGTTTTAATTGTGTGGAGAGTATTTTGTAGTTGTGTTCATATAGTTCCTGTGTTTATCTCGGTACATAGATTCCTAAGTATTTTATATTGTCTCGGTGACTTTAAATGAAATTTCTCTTTTTAATTCTTGCTGCCAAACTGAGTTGGAGATATATAGAAATGCTGATGACTTGTGAGGCTTTATTTTGTATCCTGCAAATTTGCTAAATTTGTTGATTATTTTGACTAGCTTTTTGGTTGATTCTCTGGGATTCTTTAGGTAGACCTTCATATCATCTGCAAAGAGTGATAGGTTGGTCTCCTCATTGCCAATTTTAATACCTTCAATTTCTTTTTCTTCTCTAATTGCTACTGCTAGTGTTTCTAGTACATTGTTAAATAATAGAAGTGATAATGGGAATCCTTGTTTCCTCCTGATCTCACTGGGAAGGCTTCGAGTTTATCTCCATTGCAGATGATGTGTGCTGATGGTTTAAGATATATACTGTTTATTATTTTTGGGAAAGGTCCTTCTATTTCTATACTTTCTAGTTTTTTCAATAGGAATGAGTGTTGTATTTTATCAAAGGCTTTTTCTGCATCTATTGAAACAATCATATGATTTTTGTCAGTTTGCTTGTTAATATGCTCAATTATGTGGATGGTTTTCCTAATATTGAACCATCCTTATATTCCTGGTATGAATCCCACCTGATAATAGTGGATAACCCTTGTGATGACTTGTTGGAGTCTTTTTGCTAGTATCCTATTTAAGATTTTTGCGTCTATATTCATTAGGGAGATTGATCTATAGTTTTCTTTCTCTGTTTTTGACCTGCCTGGCTTTGGGATCAATACCTATTTATGTCCTAAAAATAATTTGGTAGAACCCCTTCTTGGCTTATTCTGTCAAATAGTTTGTATAATATTGTAATTAGTTGTTCTTTGAATGTTTGATAGAAATCATTTGTGAATCCATCTGGACCTGGGGATTTTTTCTTAGGGAGTTCTTTGATGGCTTCTTCAATTTCTTTTTCTGAAATGGGGTTGTTAAGGTAATTTATTTCTTCCTCTTTTAGTCTAGGCAATTTATATTTTTGTAAGTATTCATCCATATCACCTAGATTGCCATATTTGTTGCCATATAATTGGGCATAGTAGTTTTTAATTATTGCCTTAATTTCCTCTTCATTAGAGGTGAGGTCTCCTTTTTCATCTTAGATACTGTCAATTTGGTATATTTCTTTCCTTTTTTTTAATTAGACTGACTAGTACTTTGTCTATTTTATTTGTTTTTTTCAATGTGCCAGCTTCTAGTCTTATTATTAAATCAATAGTTCTTTGACTTTCAATTTTATTAATTTCTCCTTTGAGTTTTAGGATCTCTAATTTAGTCTTCATCTGAGGATTTTTAATTTGTTCACTTTCTAGTTTTTTAATTTGCATGCCCAATTCATTGACCTCTGCCCTTCTTAATTTGTTTATATATGAACTCAAGGATATAAATTTCCCCCTGAATACTGCTTTGGCTGCATCCCATAGATTTTGAAAGGAAGTCTCACCATTGTCATTTTCTTCAATGAAGTTATTAATTGTTTCTATTATTTGTTCTTTAACTAGCTTGTTTTGGAGAATCATATTGTTTAATTTCCAATTAATTTTTTATTTCTCTCTCCATGTACCCTTACTAATTATGATTTTCATTGCATTGTGGTCTAAGAAGGTTGCATTTATTATTTCTGCCCTTTTGCACTTCTTTGAAATTTTTTGTGCCCTAATACATGATCAATTTTTGTGAATGTACCATGTGCTGCTGGAAAGGTGTATTCCTTTTTGTCCCTATTTATTTTTCTCCAAGTCTACTAACTCTAATTTTTCTAAGATTTCATTCGCTTCTCTCACCTTGTTCTTATTTATTTTTTGGTTTGATTTATCTAGTTAGGATAGAGGAAGGTTCAGATCTCCCACTAGTATAGTTTTTCTGACTATTTCATCCTTGAACTCCTGTAGTTTCTCCTTTAGAAATTTGGTTGCTATGCCATTTGGTGCATACATATTGAGTACAGATATTTCCTCGTTGTCTATACTGCCTTTTATCAGGTTGTAATTACCTTCCCTATCTCTTTTAACTAGATTTATTTTTACTTTTGCTTTGTCAGATATCATGATTGAGACTCCTTCCTTCTTTTTATCAGTTGATGCCCAATAGATTTGGCTCTTTCCTCTTACTTTAACCCTATGAGTTTCTACCTTCCTCATGTGTGTTTCTTGCAGACAGCATATGGTAGGGTTTTGGATTCTAATCTACTCTGCCCTTTGCTTGCGTTTTATGGGTGAGTTCATTCCATTCACATTCAGAGTTATGATTACTAGCTGTGTATTTCCCAGCATTTTGATTTCTACTCCTATTCTTGCCTTTTCTTCTTTCACTATTCCCTTCTATACCAATGTTTGTTTATAATCAGTCCCCCTAGTTCCCACCCTTATTTTACTCCCCTTTCTACCCCCTCCCTTCTTATTCCCCCCTTATTTTCCCCTGTAGTCTTTTAAAATTGCCCCCCCACCCTCTCCCTCCCTTGTACTGCTTCCCTCCCCACCAGTCTGTTTTTTACCCTTCTTCTCCCCTATAGGGCGCAAATCTATTCTCTACCCCCAATGGATTGGATTGTTCTTCCCTCCTTGGGTCAGTTTTAAAGCACGTAATAGTTGAGTATTTCCTGTCTCCCACCTCTGCTGAGTAGAAGCTGTCTATTGTAATTTCTTTCTTCTTTTTCTGTTATTTGCTCAAATTCACCCCTTCTTTACTCCCCGTATTTGTCTGTGCTCTTGCTCCTCTCATTTTTTTGGTTTGGGGGCTTCTGTCAGTCTCCCCTCTTGGAGCTTTAACAGATCTCTCAGTGTAGTCTCTGGTGGGGGGTTGTTGGGGTTTGAGCTTCCCTATCCTCTGGATGCTTTTGATTGGATTAAAGTCCAGCAGTCAATGAGAATGGGTGTGGAGCCTGGGCTTCCCTGAGTTCTGGAGACTTTTGATGGGATTAAGTTCAGCTTAGTTGGGCTGGGTGTACTCTGAGTCCAAAACTTCCTGGAAGGCTGGAGCAAATATGGAGGATCTCCACAGCTCTGGCCAGGCTGCCAGGTCTATGCACCCTCTCTAGCTCCTTCCCCGCCATCTGTGTTGGACACTCTGAACTTGGCACTACCTTGCTTGCAAGGTAAGCTCTCCAGACCAGCACCTTTGCCCGCCCAGAAATTTCTGCTGCCGCTGGAGTCTCAGAGCTCAGGGTGGGAGGGGGGATGAGTCCTTGGACCTTCCTTCTGTCTTTCCCTTAAACCCTAGTGTTCTCAGATTCCAGCTTTTCGGGGGAACGTATCATTTGAATTAAGTCCAGCAGGAGGGTTCCTTGGCTCTGTCTTTTTGTTAAGTGTGTTTTTTAGTCCCCTAGGAGCATTCAGTTTGTGATCGGTAAGGAAGGGTATTCAGAGGTCTGAACTTCTGCTCCTTCTAGGATGCCATCTTGACTCTGCCCCCAGATTTTTACTAAAAGTGAATGTTGTACTTTTTCAACTTTTTTTGTATCTGCTGAAATAATTGTGGTTAATTTTATCAATTTGTTTAATGAAGTTAAATTGTCATTGCATACTTGCTATATATCCAACTTGATCATAATCAATGACTCCTTGGATAAATTGCCGTAATCTTTATGCCAGGGCTTTATTTTAAAATGTTAAAAATCAGTATTTATTCATTATATTGGTCTGTAATTCCTTTTCTCTCAAAAGCAGATAGATGGGCACGTAGATGGGAGTGCTGGCCCTGGGAGCAAGAAGACTTAAGTTCCTATATATTCCTAAACATTTAGTAGTTGTGTTACTTTGGATCCTCTCTCTCTGCTTCAGTTTCCTTATCTGTAAAATGGAGTGAAATACTAATATTTGCCTTCCAGAATTGTCCAATATGAAAATAAAAGGAGAGAATATTTGTAAAGTGCTTTCTGAATCTTAAAGTGCTATAGATGTTCTAATTGTTATTATTCTCTGCCTTGAGCTTTCTGGTTTAGCTATTAGGACTATTTTTGTTTGGGAAAAGGAGGTTGATAGAATGTTTTCTTTCTTAATATTTGAAAATAATTTGTATAGGATGGATATAAATTGTTTTAAAGCTTAATATAATTTTCATGCAAATCTACCAGGATAGGACTTTTCTCCCCCTACCCTAACCCCTTTGATAGTTTATCATAGCTAGTTCTGTTTCTTTGTATGTGTTTACATTATTTATGATTTCTACTTGGTATTTTTGTTAGTTCAAAAAAATTTCTATTTTTCAATGTAATCTATTTCTTTTGTATTCTCATTTTTGTTGGACTTCAACTGTGCACAGTGGGTTCCAATAATTATTTTTATTTCTTCTGGTTTACAAAAAAATTAATTACTTTGTCTTTGCCCTCAAAGTGCTTCCATTCGGCTCTAATGTGTTTAGCATGCATTCTCAAATGAGTATTATTTTGATTATTACAAAACCAAATGATGTTAGTCTTGTCCCTGCCCAATCAATTAATGGCTGTGTGACAAAGTCCTTTTACTTCTCTGGGCTTCAGTCTTCCTAGTCTATAAAATGTGAATAATAATACCCCAATAGGGAAAATTAAATGGGCCTTCTTAAATTTGAAAGATGGTCATAGAACAACAGATGCTATTAAAGAAAGAAAGAATATGGCTACCAGGTGGAATTGGTCCCACTGTTTTAAAAACGCAACTGGAACATCTAGGTTGAATTTTAATGAAATAATAAAGTAGAAATTGATAAGCTGAAAGAACATTTCTATGTCCCTTGCACTTTTAAATTGAGAACTGAATAGCTAATTATGTTCATAAGTCAGCTAATTACAGGCACAGATGTTCCTCCTCATGAAAGGAGGCTACTCTCTAAAACATTTTACCTTTTTGGCATCTTTTTGAAATTTGGATGAACATTTCTTTTTTGTTGCTGGCTTTTTAGAGATTTTAGATTTTAGTTAATAATGTACCCAAGATGAATTGGTAGTAATATCTTTCAGGACACAAACTGAAAATGTTTTCCAAAATGCTATTTGCAAAATTGGCAATTTGCAACTCATTCCCTGGAGGGGATTTCTGGTAAACCAAAGCAGGACATAGAAGACTAGCCTGGGGAATTATGTTCCAGCTATAGGACAGAGAAGGGGGAAAATACAGTGAGCGAAGTTGTCTTAGATGGGTCCAAGGTAGGGCAGAAGGTGGCTCTCATGGAAGAAGTTGTGCCTTCATACTTTGAAAAAAATTTCAAGCTTTGATGCTTCTACTTAATTAAGTAGAAGCAGTCATCAAAGCTTGAAATTTTCTTTTTAAAAAGAAAAGGGAAAGAAAAAAAGATTTGTTATACTGTCTTTTGATTTTTCTTTACATTGTAGTTATCTCCTTTTCTTCCTCTGTGAACCCTGCCTTGTAACGAAGAAAAACAATTAAGCGAAAACATTCAATACAAAAGCCTTGTTTGCTGGTATATATAATATTATGTTCTAATAATCATCTCTCACATAAGGGAAAAGGTACATGTTTTATTACCTTTTCTCAAAAGCCTACATTGGTTTACCATTGTTTAGAGTTCCATTTTAGGCAGCTTGATGGTAGATAGCAGTTAGTGGAATGGACTTGTGGTCAGGAAGACTTTAGTTCAGATCTTGCTTTGGGTATTTACTAGATGAGTAACCCACAAAAAGTCACCCAACTTGTCTGTTTCTCCATCTGCACAATAAGAAAGTTTGACTTGATGGTCACCAAGATCCCTTCCAGCTCTAAATCTATGATAGAAAAATTTCATTTAATGATCTTTTCCTTTACATTGGTGTAGGTATTGTAAATATTGTTTGCCTTAACTTTTCTAGCCCACTATCCAACATTGTTTCTTGTTGCAATTCAGACTATTAACCTCAAGGTCCTTAGTTACTCCAAAATAGAGATAACAGCAAAGTCAGGAATTCAGAAATCAGTTGAAAATTGTAAAGCCTATAGTTTAGGGCAGATGTGAATAAGTTCAAGAGATCATTTGAAAAGGACAGGCAAAGCAAACACCTGAGAACCTAGTGGACAAAGTAGAGGCCAAGGGTCCATAATCTCCACAAGCAGGGACTACCCAAAGTCTGGGAACCAGGGGGTTGTGACATAAAGGAAGGAGGTGGTAGTGGCCATGGTAAGAAATGTCAAGGGATCTCAAATCTGAAAGGTCAAGTAGAATAAAACATAAGCACCAATGACTAAAATATAGGAGTGAACCTCATCTGAAGCTTAGATTGCTTGCCCAATGTCTTTTTTATAATTTTGCTAAGAAGCAGATTCATTTACCAATTATGGTTGGAAGATTAGAAGAGAGGATCATGGGGAGGGCCAGTAGGAGAGACAGAACTATGAGATTGTTGAATCTTTGGACATGATTCATATGCCATCTGGTCATCTTACTAACTGCTCTGTTGCCATAGCCATTAATTATATCTTCCTCACCTTTCCTTTCACCCCACCACAACACTATGTCTGGCTTTCTGCCTCTTTCTCTGGGCAAAGTAGTAAAATCATCAGCACCACTGATTTTGGAAATGCTATGTCATTTATCTGCAGTGTGGATCTCACCATCTCTGAGACCCAATAAGTCTTTCCTGGCTACTATTGCTCTCTGTTAGGATATAAGCTTCATTGTGGCAGAAACTGTGTTTCTTTTGGTATTCATATCCCCAGGGCCTAACACAGTATTTGGCACGTAGTAAATGTTTCTTCAGTAAATTCATTTGCTGGACAGAAAAGAGATGAGAAAGGAATGGCCATCCTGGGGCAAAGCCATGCTTCACCCAACCCATGATTTGTTCTCCAATAACAGGAGTTGAAGGAATTATGAGATGATAAGAAAATCATAGAAGTGATTCTAGAAAGGATCTTAGACCTCATCTTGTCCAGTTTCTTCCCCTCACCAAATATTTCCCACCAATAGATTAAGAAGATCACAGTACTATAGCTTTAGATTAGAGGACTTCTACAAGACCATCTAGACTAAACCCTTGATTTTATAATTTATTTAAATTTTCAAGATGGAATGGGACCCAGTGGGGACATTTTTAAGATGATGCTTGATTATCTAAAAATGATATGTCACGTGTCCCAAAAATCTTAAGGCAGTTTCAGTATTATTATCCCCATTTTACAGATGAAGAAACTGAGGCTCAGAGAGGTGAAATGAGCCAACATTTGAGCTGGGCTCTCTTCTAGGATCAAATGGAACAAAATCTAGTTTTGGGGTCTAGAAGGCAAGATTTGGAGCCCTCACTCTGCCAGTTATTGACTGTAACTTTTGTCTGGGCTCCAGTTTCCTCATTCATAAGTAGGGAGGAGGGAACACTGGACTACAGGACACTCAAGCTCCTTTAGAGCTCTAAATCAATTATTACTCTAAATCTAACTCTCTTTCCATCACTATGACTTGCCAGCTTTATAGTAATAGCTAGTATTTATTTCATTCTTTTAGATGTACAAAGTGCTTTACAAATATTAACTCATTTGATTTTCACAACATCCCTGCGAGATAGGTACTATTATTATCTCTTATTTCCATATGAGGAAACTGAGTCAGAGAGGTTAAGTGATTTGTTTGGGGTCACACACCTAGTAAGTATCTGGAGAAGAATCTGAACTTGTGCATGTCAAGGGAAAGGCTTCAGTGTTAAAACACTAAGAACCCAAAAGGAGGTGGGAGCCATTATGACTCAAGACCTCTCAATATAGGGACCTGAATTCTGGCTATTTTTCCCTCCTGGGTTTCCATCAAGTATGGCTTAGGGCCTAATCAGTGGCCTTTCACCTGAAAATCATACCTCTGAGGTGAATAGCCTCAAACTGAATGAGGAAGGTGACTTGGCTCCAGTGATGCACAGTAACGAGAATCCCAACACAAAGCAGCTATGGATCAGTGGCCTCACCATATGTCCTTCATTATGTACAGTGACCAGGCATTAAGCTCTGGCGGGGCCAGCTGTGAGATGTTTCTGAACAGACAGTCCTGGAAAGTGTAACTTTGGAAAGCTCCTGTAAGGGAACTGGAAAGTGGATCCCTTTGGAGCTAGAGGCTGGAGGCTGGAGAAGGCAGCCAGGCTGATTTCATTCAACCAGCACATAGCTTAATAAAAATGCTAACTCTGCTCCAGGATAGCAAACAAAATGCAAACCACTCCTGCCCACAGGAGAACTCTCTCTTTCCCCCTCTCTGTCTCTGCACACACACACACACACACACACACACACACACACACACACACACACACACACACACACAGACTCACTCACAGATGTGTCAGTACCAAATAGCACAAAACAAATATGTTATAAGTGTAAAATATAGCACTTCATTTGGGCTCGGAAGCGAACCAGGAGTTCCAAGAGGCAAAGATCAGGAAGGCAGGCATTCCTCATATGGGGCTCAGCTTGTGCACCAAGGGAGAAGTAGAGGTCTGTCAATGAGGCCAGTTTGGCTGAAACATCACGTGTGGGGTGGAAAGCAGTGTGGTCTGAGCCTGGAAAGATAGACTGGACTGATATGCATTCCTCTCAGGGCACTGACTCGTTGACTAATATCATGACCAAAGATCAATAACTTGCCCTCTCAGCTCTGCACTCTCTCTGGGGCCAGGCCCAAGCAAATTGAGAAGTCAAAATCATACTGATTGTATTCCAGTTTGTAGTTGGAAAGGACCTTAGGAAGGGTCCAGTCAAGAATCTCCTCTGTTCCTGGAAAAGTTATCATCTAGCTCCTGCTTCAGTTTTGTCAGTGACAGGGGGTTCACTACCTCACATTCTATTTTTGGCCACTCTAAGCTTTAAGAGACAGATTGACATGTGCCTCTCTGTAATGTCTATTCAGTGGTCCTAATTATGCCTTAAGAAACAACACAGAATCCATCAGCTCTTTCTGTTAGATAGCTGACTTCATCTACATCTTCCTCAACAAGCCTTTTCCCCCAGGCTAAACCACCAATTTTCTTCAACTAATGCTCTATCACCCTGGTTCCTAGAAGAAGCATTGCCCCTCCCCACACCTGGCTCTCTCATTCTTTCAGAGGGATGTCCCATTTTACAGGGACTTGGTGTCTTCAATTTCTTCCTCTAACTATCCCAACCCTTCTCTCCTCTTCTATATTCTCTAAAGTATAAATGTTTGAGAAAAACTGGGATTGGGGTGGTAGGTGGCAGGGCATGTGTATTTAACAGTAATTCAAGATTTAATTTTCAGAGAAAAAGCTACAATTAGGAATTATAAGCATAAGGTAGGAGTTTCTTAGTATTTATGTAGCACTTTAACAATTACAAAGTATTTTGCAAACATCATCTCATTTGATCCTTACAACAACCTGGGAAACTGAGGCAGAGGCTAAATGACTTGTGTGTGTATATGAATAGATTTTGACTCAAGACTTCCTGACTCCATTTCAGCACTTAGCTACCTCTTCATTGTATCCTTGAAACCCTAATCCTACCTTACCTATTCCTCAGGTCAACCCTCCTCTACTCTCTCAAGGAGTTCTGATTATGGGGGACTCTCAGATTTGGAGGAACCTTAGAAGGATTGCCACTGATTCCATTTGGGGTGATTGTTTCTCATTGGTCTCTAAGGAGGCACCTCATGCTGCTCAAAGTATGGTCATCAGACCAGATTTCATCTAAGTTACTTCTGGAGAACTTTTCACAGGTACAGATGCAATTTCTAGAGGGTAGATTCTTTTTTAAAAATTTTGAATTTTTTTCCACGGTTACATGATTCTTGTTCTTTCCCTCCTCTCTTCCCTCCCCCCTCCCATAGCCAACAAGCAATTCCACTGGGTTTTACGTATATCATTGATCAAGACCTATTTCCATATTATTAATATTTGCAATAGAGTGATCGTTTAGAGTCTACATCCCCAATCATATCTCCATTGAACCATGTGATCAATCATATATTTTTCTGCTGGGTTTCTATTCCCACAGTTCTTTCTCTGGATGTGGATAGTGCTCTTTCTCATAAATCCTTCAGAATTGTCCTGGATCATTGCATTGCTGCTAGTAGAGAAGTCCATTACATTCAATTGTACCACAGTGTATCCATCTCTGTGTACAATGTTCCCCTGGTTCTGCTCTTCTCACTCTGCATCATTTCCTGGAGGTTGTTCCAGTCTCCATGGAATTCCTCCACTTTGTTATTCCTTTTAGCACAATAGTATTCCATCACCAACATATACCACAATTTGTTCAGCCATTCCCCAATCAAAGGACATGGAGGGTAAATTCTTGTTAGTGACCCTGATAAAACTACTTAACTTCCTTGGGCCTTCCTCAGTTTTCCCTTCATAAAATGAGGGTATTCAATTCTATGACCTCTAAGATCCCTTCAAGTTCTAACAGTCTAAGATCCTATGGTTTTGTGATCTCAGAAGGTGACCTTCCAGGAGACAACTGGGTGTCTCAGTAGGTTGAAAGTCAGGCCCAGAGACAGGAATTCATGGATTCAGATCTGACCTCAGCCACTTCCTAGCTGTGTGACCCTGGACAAGTCATTTAACCCCCATTACCTAGCTGTTTAAAAAAAAAGAAAGAAGGTGACCTTCCTGAATTATGTCTCTTGTTCTTTTCTTGATTTAGCCCGTAGATCTTGGCAACTATCCTTCCCTAGATTAATGATTCTCAACCTAGGGTCCATAATCCCCCCACAAGGGGTTCATGGATAAATTTCAGAGGGTCCATGAAGTTGTATGGGAAAGATAATATCTTTATTTCAATATAATTTATTTCCTTTCTAATTCCATATATTTTATTTTAAGCATTTAACAAATGATTCTGAGAAGAGGTCCAGAAGATTTACCAGATGGCCCAAGGGGCCCATGACACACACAAAAGATTATGAAACCTTCTTCATGGGCTAGGCACACCTCTGCCCACTGAGGAAATGAGGTCAGGTAGAAGTGTGGCCTATTGACCTGCCACAGTTGCTCTTGACTGCCTTTTGAAATCTTTGCCAGCTTCCTTTGTTGTCTTTTAAATTCTTTCTTTCTCTGAGAATGGCTTTGGGCATTTGAAAGGGGGAGAAGAGGAAATGTGTAAGGTTCATCATTTGCCTTCTTTTTGAATTCTGAAATGGCTACTAACATAATGAAATCATGACTCTCCCCAGCCTTTACTTTTGCTTCCCTGACTTCTACAGAGATAGGCCAATTCTTCATGTGATTGTAAAAGATGGTGGTACAGGGGAGTTTATTTCAGAGAAGGAAAAGAAGCTTCTCTGAAAATAGCTCATGTGCCTTTCATTCAAAAAAGCGTTTCTCCTGGAAAGGAAAGTGGTTTTAGCATTTCCAAAACCTCTGGATGAGTCACTAAGGAATTGAATTATCTCTTTCTTTTCCCTTCTCACTCTTTCTCTTCCATACATAATCTGACTACAGAATTTGGAACTGAAAAAACAATGCATGAATCTCTGTCTTGCTGTCTCTTTCCCTCTGTCTCTCTCTCTTCCCCATCTTCTAAGAGAAAAGAGCATGGAGGCATTAGCCTTAATGGATTCCCACTGTTGGAAACTGACCAGGAAGTTGGAAAGTGCCATTGCCTCTTGGAAGCATGCTAATTATTCAATATATATTTGATTGTGGAATCAATTTCTGAATAACTGAGTTCAGTTAACTCAAGAGTAAGATGACAATAGCCCTTGACTTTTGGAGAGAACATTAAGATTCAGGATTTAGAGCCAACTCTACTACTTTCTAGTTATAGGACTTTGACCAAGTCTCTTAACCAATTTGTACTTTGGCTTTTACATTTGTATAATGGAAATAAATAAGGCCTTATTGTTCCTACCTCAGGAACGAGTAAATAGTTTGGCTATTGTGAGAATCAAATGAAATATAAGTGAAGGAAAATTAAGGGCAGTTTTCCAGTGTGAGAGATTATTAGTATTAAAGAACTTCTTTCAGATCTTCCTAGGATTTAGAGCTACAGGGTGCTTTCCAGATCAACCAATCAACAAAAATGTATTAAGTACTTTCTATATGCTAGTTATTCTGTTAGATGCCTGGAGATACAAATAGCAAAATGAGACAGCCATCCATTCCAACCACCTCATCTTGCAGAGAAGAAAAGGAACTTGCCCATGGTCCAACAGTTAAAAAGAAGTAGAAACAGCATTATAAGCCAGGTCTTCAAGTTCTGAGCATATGAATTTTTCAATTTACCATCTGTAATTCCCATTTATACTTGCATGTTGTTGTGAAGAGATCTTATGGAATCATTGATCTGGAGTTGAAAGGAACCTTCTCTGAATTTACCTTCTACAAATCCCCAAACTGACAACTAGGCATCCAGCATCTGCTTAAGAGGCTTCACAAGGTCTAGGCTCATGTCCCAGATCTGGCAGATCTTTGACCCCTCCAAAGTCCCTTGATTTCTCTGCACCTTCCTTTCCCCATGTTTTGAAATGGAGGGATAATAAACTGCATTGTCTACTTCATAAGGTCATGATAAAGAAAGAGGAAACTTAAATGCCTCTATGAAATAGTGAGGAATGAAGGTAATAATGTATACTGAGCTATTGGTGGACTGCAAAACACTGGAAGTGTGAATGATAATGATTCAGAGCCTTTCTAGGAATTGAGAATCTTCAGAGAAGGATGATTGAGCCAGGTTTGAGGCAATAAAATTCCCAATTTATATTTCATATCTCCTTCATGAATCATGCTCCAGGCACGGCAGCTTTAGAGAGCAAATCACATTGATGACCAGAAGATTGAATATGTTAGGAGTTAGGGTTCAAGTTCCAATTTGACCACTTTCTGTGGATGAAACCTTGGCCAAAGCAAAAAACTTTTCTGAGTTCTGAGTTTCAATTTCTTCATCTGTAAAGTAAGGCTGATTATAATGAATATCTGGGTAGGTGACTATTTCCTACTCCTACCCCGACTCCCAGGGGACATCTATAAGGGTGGGGATTGTTTTGTTTGTGACTTTTTATCCTTAGCATCTTGTACCTGGCACAGAGTAGTAGGTATTCAATAAATGCTTCTTGTATGAGTGCAGTTCTCCTAAATGAGATACTTTAAAGGTGTCCTTTCTGGGAATATTTGAGCAGAAAGTCCTAGTTATATAAACACAATGTGTTTGGAGAATGTGCTTTTCTAATAGAGTTTGCCTTTTATATGCTCTTTAATGTAACTAAATGGATTTTAAAAATATAGTATTTTCCTCTTTCTGACATTTCTTAGAAAAATCATTTCATTTTTGTTAAAGGTTATGAATTAACTCCAGACCCACTTAATCCCTGGCATCTTTACTCAGGCAACATACAGTCAAAACTCCCCAAGTCAGGTTAACTCTGGGAGAGGGACATGCAAATGGAGACAATTAGCAAACAGCAGAAAATGTGGCATATTTCATTCACTCATCCAACATTTATTGAGTTCTCCTTGGTATGGGCATTGTGCTCTGCCCAAGGAATAAAATGCAAAAATACCCTTAGGGAACTTGCATTCTAGTGGGGAAGACAACATATGTTAATCAAAATATATCAATAAGTATAGAATGAATAGAAAGTAGCCTTAGCCAGGATGATACTCACAGCTGGAAGAGACTAGGAAAGGCCTTGTGGAAAGGGTAGTCTAGAGTTCAAGGTTAGGAGAGGTAGCATTCTGGGTAGGAACAGCAATTAGATTATTATAGATGGGTCATAGAAGAGTCAGAGAAAATAACTTGTAATAAGAGTAGGAAGTTAGAAAAGGGTCAAATTATGAAAAAAACTATTAATGCCAACTAAAGGACTTTATATTGATCCAGAAGGTAATAGGGAACCACTAAATTTTATTGGGTTGGGGCCAAAGAGAGTGAAATAGTCAGGTATATGCTTTAGGAAAATCAGTTTGGCAGCTGCTTATAATATAATTGAAGTGGAGATAGCCTTGAGACAGGGAGAACAATTAAAAGACTATTTTTAAAGTTCAGGTGAGATGTAGCAGGGACCTGAAATAGAGTTGTGCCTGTGTGAGTAGAGAAGGAAATATACATGAGAGATGTAAAGGTAGAAATGGCGAAATTTGACAACACATTGGATATGTGGAGTAAGAATGAGGAACTGAGGATGATACCAAAGTTGTAGACCTAAGTAATTAGGAAGATGATGGAGTCATCAAAAGAAATAGAAATTTGGAAGAAAGAAAGATTTAAGGGGAAAGATGGATTCTGTCTTGGATTTGTTGAGTTGGTATGGCTCCAGGATATCCCATTCAAAATATCCAACTGATACCAGGTGATAGAAACTGGAGTTCTGAAGAGATCCTAGGGTTGGATAAATAAATAAATCTAAGAATCAATTGCGTAGAGATGATATTGAACCCATGAGAACTGGTGAGATTATCTAGTAAAAAATAAAGAAAGTAGGATTGATACAGGAGAAGATCCAGCAAAATACCCTGAAGAGTGGTCAGACCAGTGGGAAGAGAACCAGAAAAAGTAGAGTTTAAAAAAACAGAAAGGAGAAAGTATATAGAAAGAGAAGGTAGTCTATAGATTCCAGTTCTGCCTAGCAGTTCAGAAGGATGAAAATTAAGAAAAGGTCTTTAGGTTTCATAGCTAAAAAATCAAAGGGTGATATAAACTGTTTGCAAAAAATTTTTCAATGATGCAAATATGATCTTGATGTCTAAAACAGAGACAAAATAGAAAAAGAAGAAGAAAAACCAATAACCCTAATGAATAATGCACAAATTTTAAATAAAACATTATAGCAAAGAGACTACAACAACATATCCAAAAGATTTTGTACTAAGTTAGATTTATACCATTAAAGAAGAATATGCTCAATATTTGGAAAATTACAAACATAATAGAGGTATTAATAACAAGAACATTTGACAAGTGTTTGACAGATTTGACAAAATTTATCTCTTAAAAACCCACTAAAACATAGGAATAAAAGGACCTTTCCTTAATATCATAAAGAGTATCTACCAAGACTTAAGAGACAACATATAATATGAATAAAACAGAAATATTCTCTATATAAATAGAAGTAAAGCTAAGATATCCATTATCACAATTATTTCATATAGTGTAAAAAATGCTGGTTATTGCAATAAGAAAAGAAAATACATTTAGAGAATGAGCATAGGCAAATAAGAAACAAAATTTTCACTTTTGGCTGATGATATAATGACAATTTACACAAAGAATCATAGAGAGTTAACTAAAAAAAACTGAAACAATATCTTTTTATACTTTATTTATTTATTTAGATTTTTTTCATGGGTACATGATTCACGATTTTCCCCACCCCTTTTCCCTCTTCCCTCCCAGAGCTGACAAGCAACTCTACTGGGTTATATATGTATCATTGTTCAAAACTTATTTACATATTATTCATATTTTCAATAGAGTGATCTTTTAACTGAAGCAATGTCTTCAACAGATTGCAAGATATAAAATAAATCTATACAAATCATTAAAATTTCTGTACATTAGCAACAGTAGCCCATAGGAAAAGATGGAAAGAAAAATCCATTAAAATGAATACAGAATGTATAAAATAAGAATCTATCTATCTAGACACACACAAGAACTATATGAATTCATCTACAAAAGGCTTTTTCAAGAAAGAAGACATATCTAAATAAATGGAGAAATAATAATTGTTTGTGAATAGACCCAGCCAATATATTAAAAATAGTAATACTACTTAAACCAGTTTATTCATTCAGTTCCATATCAATCAAACTACTAAAGGCTTACTTTATAGAGCCATAAATATAGTAAGGAAATTCTTCAGAATGAAGAAAAGGTCAAAGAAAATAGTGGGGTGGGGGGAAACAGAAGGAGACCTAGGAGTACCAGATGTCAAAATATATTTTAAAAAGCTGCAATCATCAGAACACTTTGGTTCTGGTTAAAAAATTGAGATTGATAAGTATAGCAGTTGAGGTATTAAATATAAGAAATCAAACAAATCTTGTAGCCTAGGGTGTGATGATGAAACCTCCCTGGCTATACTTTCCAGTACTGGCTGCACTTTCTCTCATTCCTCTCAGCTCATTGGTTGAAGAAGAGTTGGAATACTCCTTGCTTTCCATTGTCACTTCATCATTCTTCCCCTACTTCCATCACTCAATTTCTCTTCCCTTGAAGTTCATGAAATTTCATATCTACTACCCAAAGAAAATCAAGATAGCTATTGTTTATAGACTTATAAAAATGGTAGGCCTACAAATAAAACATAAAATCAAGAGAAAATATCAAAATAGAAAATGACAACAATGAGATGACATACCCAAATTTATGAGATAGAGCTAAAGCAATCATTAGAGGGAAATTTTATTTTCTTTAATTTTTTCAAATAATTTTCAGTAATTATTTTCTGACATGCTAGGATTCAGACTTTCTCCCTCCCTTCCCCACTCTTAGGTGGTAGATAGTTTGATATAGATTATACTAGTGCTTTCATGCAATACATATTTCCATATTGTTCATATCATGATAGAAGACACATATCAGACATACACTAAAAACTCATGAAGAAAATAAAAGGGAAGATGACATGTTTTAATCTTCAATCATACTCCAACAATTCCTTCTTTGGCTGTGGAGAGCATTTTTTATCATGAGTCCCTTGTGATTATCTTGGAGACAAGCTATACTGATGAAGGTTTAGTCCCTCATAGTTAATGATTGTGTAATATTCCTTTTACTGTATGCTTTGTTCTCCTGGTTCTGCTTACTTCATTTTACATCAGTTCATATAAATTTTTCCAAGTCTTTCTGAACTTATCCTGTTTGTCACTTCTTATGGTACAATAATATTCCATTACAACCATATACCACAATTTTATCATCCATTCCCCAAGAGATGGACAATCCTACAGGGAAATTTTAGATCTCTGAATGCTTTCATCCACAGAAGAGAGAATTAACCAAAAAATGAGTTGGAAATGCAACAAAAGAACTAGAAAGGTAACAAATGCAATTACTCAATGTCAAACAAGAGAGTAACAAAATTAAAAGAAAAAGCAAAAACTAAAAAGAAAAAGAACCTCCCCTCCTGAAACCACTGAATTGGTATTTCTTAAAAAATTTCTTTAAAAAATTGATATTTCTTAAAAAAGAACTAATAAAATTGATAAACCATCAACTATTTGTTATAAAGAAATGAGAGAGACAGAGAGAGGTAGACCAATTATATCAAACATGAAAAAGGAGAATTCACAACAATTAAAGATGAAATAAAGAAAATTATTAGAAATTATTTTGCCATTTACATGCCAGTAAAATTGATAACTAGAATGAAATGAACACTATCAGAAAAGTATACAAGCAATAAACTAATTGCAATGGGGGGAACCCCCTTATTTATAATTCAACTTGTAAGGTACTCTGGAT
Organism: Monodelphis domestica; assembly: GCF_027887165.1. Taxonomy (NCBI): domain Eukaryota; kingdom Metazoa; phylum Chordata; class Mammalia; order Didelphimorphia; family Didelphidae; genus Monodelphis; species Monodelphis domestica. Next base: position 28,681,994 of record NC_077235.1, read on the forward strand.
TTCTGAAGTTCACATGACTTTCCTCTTGGGAGAGGGAAGGAAGCCAAACCCTAAGGCTTCCTGCCTCTAGACCTCACTACTACTACCAGAAAATCTGTTGCATTGCACTCTGCCGCTCTGTTTTACAGACAGACTACAGGGTATGATTAAGTTCTCTTATCCAATCCAAATACACTTTCTGTCAATGTGTCACTCCAATTCATTCAAAGACATTTTATACTTAATCTGAAGTGTTTGACTGATTCATCTGTGAATTGAGAAGCCTGTCAATTTAAACTAAGTAACATCTCTCAAATATTCCCCCTTCTCTCTTCTGACACTGCTACCACTCTAGTGCAGGCCCTCATCACTTCATGCTGGGGTTATTGCCAATAGCCTGCTGGTAGATCTGTCTGCCCCAATTCTCTCCCCACTCTAATAGTCTATCCTCCTTTCAGCTCTTAAAGTGATTTTCCTAAAATGCAAATACAACCCCATCACAACCCTTCCATCCCCCTTCCAATAAACTCCAGTGACCCTTTATTGCCTCCAGGAAGGAAATAAAAAGCTCTCTTTGGCATTCAAAGCCTTTCATAACCTAGCCCCCTCTTGTACTTCTGGTCTTTCTTAAATCTTATGCCCTAACACACACTCTTTGATCCAATGACACTGACCTCCTGGCTCCATGAACAAGACAAACCATCCCTTGGCTCTGGCATTCTCTTTGGCCTTCCCTCCTTCCTGGAATGCTCTCCTTCCTTTTTCCTGATTACTGAATCTTTTGCCTTTTAAGCCTTAGCTAAAAATTCACTTCCTACCAGAAGCTGTCCACAGCCCCTTTAATTCTAGTCCCTTCTCTCTGTTAATTATTTCTTGTTTATCCTGTATCTGGTTTGGTTTGTATATACAGCGTTTCTCATCCAAGATTTCACTTTCAGTGGTTTCAGTTACTCTTCATCATTCTAGGAAAAAGAGGAAGGCAGGAACTGGCTACTCCTGAATAAGAGAAGGGACATACATACATATGGTTCATGTGCTGGAGGTCAATTAGAGGAAACTGCAGTCCTCTACTCCTCAGTTCTTCTGCTTTCGCTTTGAAGGGTTTTTTTTGGATAGGGGAGTTTATGGAGAGCAAAGCTAAGGAGTAAGAGTGGAGAGATAGCACAGTACTATACTAAATAAATAAACTATATATAAAGTTAACATAAGTGTTAAAAGTTAAAGTGAGAATCATTCCTGGTTTCAGAAATCCATTGGAGGCCTTGGAGCGAATACCCTGCATATAAGAAGAGTCTACAGTATGTTAATTGTAAAGGGGGAAAAGGAGGTTAATTATAAAAAGATTGGGCTGGATTATTCAAAATTAGGGTCACCAAGAATTTAATTAATTCCAAAGAAATTTATTTAACAATTTATTTACAAAATATAGAAAGTGAAGTTAGAAAATCAGAGAGAAAATAGGGTAAGTTATCTAGCCTAAGCACTAAGTATTTTGTTCCAACCCCTGACTCAAAAACAGGCAGGGGAGTATAGTCCTTAACTGGAGAGGCCTTGGCCCTTGTAGCCGAGGACCTGGGGATACAGGGAACCTCTCTCAAGAGGATAGGTCTCTCCTGAGGTTAGTCTCTTCAGAAAATCCAGAAAAGGAGTCAGCTCTTTTCACTCACCCCATGTCAGTCAAAAGGGAGAGATTTAAGAATAGTCACACCAAGTTTAAGGTCTCAGGTCCAGTAAGCAGATTCTTTACCAGCCTCCAGCTCAAACTCAGAACTCCTGAAGAAATCAGAAGTTCTCTCTGAAGATCTCAGATGAAGATCTCTGAAGATCTCGGGCCAATCTCAGAGGAATCTCTCCACAGGAAGTTGTAATTCCCTTTTAAAGACACTTTCTTTTGCTTCACTTCATGTGCCTTCCTCCAATTTTTACATACAACAGTTACTGCCAACCCCTGCCTAGGACCGCCCAGGGGGCAGTCAGTTTGATTCTGATTCGTCACCCAGTATTGCATACATGGGTCACAGACCTCCCCCACTCAAGTGTGAATGGGGTGTTTACACCTTTAGTGATTAAATCTAAAATTGGACAGGGGAGTTAGTTTAATCTTCACAATTGGGGAGAGATTTAATTTAATATTCACATAATGTATAGCATACTTTATTATTACTGCATTTAATGTTGGTGATGTATTACTGTATATTTAATTTATCAATTAAACTTTAATATATGTACATATGTATAAGAAAAACACAATCTATAGGGTCAGCAGGTATTTATTTACTTCAATTTCAGCCATCTACCATAGGTTTTGTAATTTATCCTGGGGGCCCACATCTCTTCGCATGTTGCCTTTCCCATTAGATTTGAGGGCAGTCACTGTCTTTTCCATCTTTTAGTATCCTCAGAATATGGCACCATGCCTGGAACATAATTGGCACTTAATAAATTTTGATTGATTGATTGATTGATTGTCTAGGAGGTGAAAAAAAACCTGAGTTTAGTTCTCACTTTTACCTCTTCCTAGCTATGTGACCTAGAACAAAGAACTTAATCTCTCTGGGTCTCAGTTTTCTCATCTGGCAAATGGGGATAATAATTACAATCCTGCCTATACCAAGGGTTTTTAATGGAGATAAAATGGGACAACATAAGTGAAAGCACCTTGAAAACTATAAAATGATAAGAAAAATAAAGAGCAATTATTAATTCTGAGCATTTATTTTAGATCTTTTTGTTGATATCCTGGATTTTTTACATTTCATTTGCATTTCACATATATTCATTTCCAAATATATCTCTTCTTCTTTTACCCTGGAAGTCAGTCACTCTAACACAAAATTTCAAAGTTTAAGAAAAAGTTTAAAAGAAAGAAGAAAAGGGGGGTAGAGCCAAGATGGTGGAGAAGGTACAGACTTATCTGAACTCTATCAAATTACCCTCTAAAAACTATGATATAATGTCTCAAAATGAATTCGGTAGCAGCACAACCCACTAAAAGATAAGGTGAAGTAATCATTCAGTCCAAAACAACTAAGAAGGTTGGCTCAAAAGACCTAGTACACCTGGGTAGAGGTGAAGTACAGTGTGCCAGGGCAGGCCCCACCCAGGCAAAAGCAGCAGCAAAGGCTTCTGGAGCTCTCATTTGCCAACAGTAAGGGAAGGGTTGGACAACTGCACAGGGATCCCTTTGCTGACTGGGTGCAAGACCTTTGTCACATTACCTATATGCAGAATCTACTCTGGGGCATGATCTCAGGGTGCAGAGGAGCACTAGCAGATACCAGCACTTGTGGCCCCAGTGGAGCAGGAGACCCTGGTTAAAATTCTAAGGGAGGGAGGAGTACTTGGAGTTACAGACTGGAGCAAATCAGCCATTCTGGAGAGCATTTTGGAGCTAAGCCCAATATAGAACAATGACCCAGTAATACTATTAGTAGGTTTGTATCCCAAAGAAATAAAAAACAAAAAAGTGAAGGACTTATATGTACAAAATATTTAAAGCAGCTTTTTTGTGGGGGCAAAGAATTGGAAGGTGAGGGGATACCCATCAGTTGGGGAATGGCTAAGTTATAGTATATGATTGTAATGAAATACTATTGTGCTGTTAGAGCTAAAGTTAGTAAGCAGGAGGAGCTCAAAAAAACCCTGAAAAGTCCTACATAAACAGAAGCAGAATGAAGTCGGTAAAACCAGGAGAGCATTGTACATAGCGACAGAAATAATGTATGTTGAACAATCATGAATAACAGCCATTCTCAGCAATACAGTGATCCAAAACTATCCCCAACGACTCATGATAAAAATGCCCACTTCTTCCAGAGAAAAAGAACTGATAGTCTGAATCCAGACCAAAGTGAACTTTTAAAACTTTCTTTCTTAATTTTTTTCTATTGGAATTTCCTTCCACAAGAGAATTAATATGGAAAAAAGTTTTACATACATGATTGCACATATAAAATCTATATGGGATTGCTTACCATTACAGTCGGGGTGGGAGGAAGAAAATTCAAGATTCAATATTCTTTTTAAAATGTTAGAAACTATTTTTACATGTAATTGGAGGGAAATAAAATAAAATTTAATTAGAAAAGAGAAAGAAGAAAAAAAAGCAGTTCAGCAAAACCAACACTGAAAGTATGTATAGTATTCCATATTCATACACTACCAGTTATGCAAAAAAAGGAATGGAAGTTAAATAATACCAACACTTCTTCAATGCCAATTACCAATCTTGGTAATTATAATTATTCTATGGTCAATCTTGGTTCTTTATTTTCATCTACATAGTTTTATTTATTGGGTATGAGCCAAAGATAATACATTTAGAGCTGGAAGAAACTTTAGAATTATCTAGTCCAACCTCCTCTTCCATTTTACAGATAACAAAACTGAGTTTCAGAGAGATCAAGTGACTTATCTAGGATCATACAGCTAATATCAGAAAGTGTTTGAACCCAGATTTTCCTGGCACAAAGCATAGCCTCAAAGTTCTCTTGCTTCTATTTCTTTAGCTTTGTATCACCTCATGTACATGTAAGTTTTCTAATGTTTCTCTGAATTCTTTAGTGATAATCATTTAGTGGCATGACAATATTGCATTACAATTATATACTATGTTTTGTTTAGCCATTTCCCAGTCAATGGGCATCTACTTTGTTTTCAGTTCTATGCTACTGCAAAAAGTACCAATTAATATTTTAGTGAATGTGGGATCCCAAGTTTTGTATTAAACTTCCTTAGGGCATATGTCTAGCAATGAGGATCTTTGGGTCAAAAGATATAAATATTGTAGTCACTTTTGTAATATATAGAAATTATCATTGTTTTTGAAAAAGATTTAATCTCGTGAGTAACTTAAAAATAAATCTCAATTCCTATTGATTCCATAGAAAAGTTTTGCTCAGCAAAGAGAAATTCCCAAATAGTTGGAAATACAGATAACAAGCTCATCAAATTAATTTGTATAATAAGATAATATGGATCATTCAGTGTTTTAATTATCATATATACTCAGTATTGATAGCTAAAGACAAGTTCTGGCAGTGAAATGAATTCCGTGGAATTGTGCCTACAAATATAATGATTTTTCTTGGGAATTTTGGTAGTATAGTGGAAACATTTTGGGTGCTTTAAGAACTGACTTCAGTTTCCTTGTGTTTTTTTCTAGAGTGCTTGTTGGCTTTCAGACTTTCTTTTTTAATGTTTTAAGTATCTTTGAGCCCTACCCCTGCTAAAATTGATTAATCACCTGATATCAGTGAACTTTTATAAAGACATGTTTAATGGAAAAGTATGGCAAGGATAGTAGTTACAAAACAATCCCCCCCCCCCCCAATTGAGAAGTGCACTCTTTCCCCGGGTGAGTGGCATTGAGTTTTAAAGAGGTTGGAATAAAACTTATGCCCTCATCCCAGTCTCCCTCCTCTTCACACACACATACACACACACACACACACACACACACACACACACACACACACACACACACACGGCATCTCTAAAGGATGAATCACTTCTTTGTTCAACTGAGCTAGCTCTTTGCAGGTTGAGAAGTCTCCCTCCAACAGATCAATTGACTTCTGACAAGGGTAAGGCAGGCCTTTCCCCTGCCCTGTCTCTTCATCCAACTTAGTCTCTCCTGTTACTGGCTGTGGTCATCTCTGCTACAAACTTCGGTTTATGAGCCAATGTTGGATGCCCGCCCCCCTTTTTGTTGTTTAACATTTTCTTATTTGGTCAATTTCGAACATTATTCCTTGGTTACAAAAGTCATTTTCTATTCCTCCCTCCCCTCGCACACCCCTCCCATAGCTGACGCGCAATTTCATTGGGTATTACATGTGTCCTTGATCAGAACCTATTGCCATGTTGTTGGATATTGCACTAGGATGTTGGATGTTCCATGTTGCACTAGGATGATCATTTAGAGTCTACATCCCCAACTATATCCCCTCAACCCATATAATCAAGCAGTTGTTTGTCTTCAGTGTTTCTACTCCCACAGTTTTTCCTCTGGATGTGGATAGTGTTCTTTCTCATAGATCCCTCTGAGTTGTTCAGGATCACTGCATTGCCACTAATGGAGGAGTCCATTACATTCGATTGTACCAGTGTATCAGTCTCTGTGTACAAAGTTCTCCTGGTTCTGCTCCTTTCACTCTGCATCACTTCCTGGAGGTTGTTCCAGTCCCCATGGAATTCCTCCACTTTATTATTCCTTTGAGCACAGTAGTATTCCATCACCAACATATACCACAATTTGTTCAGCCATTCCCCAATTGATGGGCATCCCCTCATTTTCCAATTTTTTTGCCACCAGAAAGAGCACAGCTATGAATACTCTTGTACGTGTCTTTTTCCTTATTATCTCTTTGGGGTATAAACCCAGCAGTGCAATGGCTGGGTCAAAGGGCAGACAGTCTTTTAGCACCCTTTGGGCATACTTCCAAATTGCCCTCCAGAATGGTTGGATCAATTCACAACTCCACCAGCAATGCATTAATGTCCCAACTTGCCACATCCCCCCCAACATTCATTACTTTCCTTTGCTGTCATGTTAGCCAATCTGCTAGCTGTGAGGTGATACCTCAGAGTTGTTTTGATTTGCATCTCTCTGATTATAAGAGATTTAGCATGTGCTTATTAATAGTTTTGATTTCATTGACTGAAGATTGCCTATTCACTTCCCTTGCCCATTTTTCAATTGATTTAGCTCTTTGTAAATTTGAGTAATTAGATCTTTGTCAGAGGTTTTTGTTATGAAGATTGTTTCCCAATTTGTTGCTTCCCTTCTAATTTTGGATGTATTTGTTTTGTTTTTACAAAACTTTTTAATTCGATGTAATCAAAATTATTGATTTTACATTTTGTGATTTTTTCTAGCTCTTGCTTGACTTTAAAGTCTTTCCTTTCCCAAAGATCTGACAAGTATAATATTCTGTATTCACCTAATTTGCTTACAGTTTCCTTCTTTATATTCAGGTCATTCACTCATTCTCAGTTTATCTTGGTGTAGGGTGTGAGATGTTGATCCAAACCTAATCTCTCCCATACTGTCTTCCAATTTTCCCAGCAGTTTTTATCAAATAGTGGGTTTTGGTCCCCAAAACTGGGATCTTTGGGCTTATCATAGGCTGTCCTGCTGAGGTCATTTAACCCTAGTCTATTCCACTGATCCTCCTTTCTGTCTCTTAGCCAGTATCAAATTGTTTTGATGACCACTGCTTTATAGTATAGTTTGAGATCTGTGACTGCAAATACTCCTTCCTTTGCATTTTTTTCATGATTTCCCTAGATATCTTTGATCTTTTGTTCTTCCAAATAAACATTGTTATGGATTTTTCTAATTCAGTAAAAACTTTTTTGGAAGTTCAATGGGTATGGCACTAAATAAGTAAATTAATTTGGGCAGGATTGTCATTTTTATTATGTTAGCTCATCCCACCCATGACCAATCAATATTTTTTCCATTTGTTTAGATCTAGTTTTAATTGTGTAGAAAGTGTTTTGTAGTTGTGTTCATATAGATCCTGTGTTTGTCTTGGCAGATACATTCTTAAGTATTTTATATTTTCTAGGGTGCTTTTAAATGGAATTTCTCTTTCTAATTCTTGCTGCTGAAATGGGTTGGAGATATATAGAAATGCTGATGACTTATGCGGGTTTGTTTTGTATACTGCAACTTTGCTAAAGTTGTTGATTATTTTGACTAGCTTTTTGGTTGATTCTCCAGGATTCTTTAGGTAGACCATCATATCATCCGCAAAGAGTGATAGCTTGGTCTCCTCATTGCCAATTTTAATACCTTCAATTTCTTTTTCTTCTCTAATTGGAAATGCTAGTATTTCTAGTACAATGTTAAATGATAGAGGTGATAATGGGCATCCTTGTTTCACTCTTGATGTTATTGGGAAGGCTTCCAGCTTATCCCCATTGCAGATGATATTTGCTGATGGTTTTAAATATATACTGTTTATTATTTTTAGGAAAGGCCCTTCTATTCCTATCCTTTCTAGTGTTTTTAATAGGAATGAGTGTTGTATTTTGTCAGAGGCTTTTTCTGTGTCTATTGAAATAATCATGTGAATTTTGTTGGTTTGCTTGTTGATATAGTCAATTATGTGGATGGTTTTCCTGATATTGAACCATCCTTGCATTCCTGGTATAAATCCCACCTGATCATAGTGAATAATCCTCTTAATCATTTGCTGGAGCCTTTTTGCTAGTATCCTATTTAAAAATTTTAAATCTATGTTCATTAAGTTGATTGGTCTATAGTTTTCTTTCCCTGTTTTTGAATTGCCTGGCTTTGGAATCAGTACCATATTTGTGTCATAAGAGGAATTTGGTAGAACTCCCTCTTTGCTCATTATGTCAAGTAGTTTGTATAGTATTGGGATTAGTTGTTCTTTGAATGTTTGATAGAATTCACTTATGAATCCATCCAGCCCTGGGAATTTTTTCTTAGGGAGTTCTTTGATTGCCTGTTCAATTTCTTTTTCTGATATGGCATTATTTCAGAATTCTATTTCTTCTTCTGTTAATCTAGGCAATTTGTATTTTTTGTAAATATTCATCCACATCACCTAGATTGGCATATTTATTGCCATATAATTGAGCAAAATAGTTTTTAATGATTGCCTGAGCTCTCCCTTTTCATCTATGATACTTTTAATTTGGTTTTCTTCTTTCCTTTTTTTATTAGGTTGACCAGTTCTCTATTTTGTTTGTTTTTTCAAAATACCAACTTCTAGTCTTATTTATTAGTTCAATAGTTCTATCACTTTCAATTTTATTAATTTCTCCCTTCATTTCTAGGATCTCTAATTTAGTTTTCTTCTGGGGGTTTTTAATTTGTTCACTTTCAAGTTTTTTGATTTTCATGTGTAATTCATTGACCTCTGCCCTCCCTAATTTGTTAATATATGAGCTCAAGGATATAAATTTTCGTCTGAGTACTGCTTTGGCTGCATCCATAGAGTTTGAAAGGATGTCTCATCATTGACATTTTCTTCGATGAAATTATTATTTGTTTCTATGATTTGTTCTCTAACCGATTTTGGAGAATCATATTATTTAATTTCAAATTAATTTCTATTTGGCTCTCCATATACCCTTACTGATCATTATTTTCATTGCCTCATAATCTGAAAAGGTTATATTTATTATTTCTGCTTCTCTGCATTTGTTTGCCATGTTTTTATGACCTAGTATATGGTCAATCATTGTGAATGTACCATGTGCTACTGAAAAGAAGGTGTATTCCTTTTTGTCCCTATTTATTTTTCTCCATATATCTATTAACTCTAATTTTTCTAAGATTTCATTTACCTCTTTTACCTTTTTCTTATTTATTTTTTGATTTGATTCATCTAAATTTGATAATGGTGGGTTTAAGTCTCCCACTAATATGGTTTTACTGTCTATTTCTTCCTTCAATTCTCCTAGTTTCTCCATTAGAAATTTGGGTGCTATATTATTTGGTGCATACATGTTGATTAATGATATTTCCTCATTGTCTAAAGTCCCTTTTAACAAAATATAATTACCTTCACTATCCCTTTTGATCAGGTCTATTTTTGCTTTGGCTTTATCAGATATCATGATTACCACTCCTGCCTTCTTTCTGTCAGTTGAGGCCCAGAAGGTCTTACTCCATCCTTTGATTCTGACCTTGTGGGTGTCAACCCGCCTCATGTGTGTTTCTTGAAGGCAACATATAGTAGGGTTTTGGATTCTAATCCATTCTGCTATTCGTCTACGTTTTATGGGTGAGTTCATCTCATTCACGTTCAAAGTTATGATTGTCATTTGTGGACTCCCTGGCATTTTGATTGCCTTCCCTAATTCTAACCTTTTCTTCTTCGGCTCTACCTTTTAGTCCAGTGATTTACTTTGAACCAGTCCCCCTTGTCCCCTCCCTTGATGTTTCCCTTTTTAGTCCCTCCCTTTTTGTTCCCTTCCCCTACCCCCTCTCTTTCCCTCCCTTTTTATTTTCCCTCTCCCCCTCCCCCCCCCCTTGGTTTTCCCTTCTCCCTACCCTTGTTGGGTAAGATAGAATTCAAGATCCCAATGGATCTGGATGTTTTTCCCTCTCAGAGTTGATTTCCCTGATATTAAGGTTTAAGTAAAAAACCTCTCTCTTCCTCTCCTTCTTATAGGAGTTTTCTTCCCCTCCCCTTCCCATGTGAATCTTTGTGTGAGAAAGATCATTCTATTTGGTCTTTCTTTACCCCCTATTTATACATTACATTTTCCCCACATGTTAGTATACATAGATTGATATAAATGTAGTCCTTATAGAAGAGAGTTTGAGTAAAAGAAGAAGATAACATTTTTCTCCTTTCCCCTTTCCTTAATATTTACCTTTTCAGGTATTCCTTGCTCTTTGTTTTTCAGTATCAAACTTTCCACAGAGCTCTGATCTTTTCTTTGCAAAAAGTTGGAAGTCTTCTATTTTGTTGAATGCCCATACTTTCCCTTGGAAGTATATAGTCAGTTTTGCTGGGTAGCTGATTCTTGGTTGAAGACCCAGCTCTCTTGACTTTCTGAAGATCATGTTCCATGCCTTACAATCATTTAGAGTAGAACTTGCAAGGTCTTGTGTGACCCTGATTGGCATTCCTTTATATCTAAATTGTCTTTTTCTGGCTTCCTGTAGGATTTTTTCTTTTGTTTGAGAGCTTTGGAATTTGGCAATTACATTCCTGGGAGTTGTCTTTTTGGGGTTTAGTGTAGAAGGTGTTCTGTGAGCTCTGTCAGTGGCTGTATTACCCCCTTGTTCTAGAATCTCTGGGCAATTTTCTTTGATTATATCTTGTATCACGATGTCGAGTTTGGTGTTTATTTCTGGCTTTTCTGGAAGTCCAATTATTCTTAAATTATCTCTTCTCCCTCTATTTTCCAGATCTGTCACCTTGTCAGTGAGATATTTTATGTTCTCTTCTAATTTCTTGGTATTTTGGCTTTGCTTTATTAATTCTTGCTCTTTTACATGATCGTTGTCTTCCAGTTGCCTGATTCTGGCCTTTAAAGCCTGGTTTTCATTTTCAGTTTAGTCACACCGGTTTTGTAGATGCATGAATTTCTTTTGCATTATTTCCCACTTTTCCTCCCAGAAGGCTTCCATCTTTTTGGTTATTTCTGATTCAAATTCTTCATGGGTTTGTGGAGAGTTTCCATTTCCTTTGGAAGGTTTTGGGGCATTTTCTTGTGTATCATCTTCTATCTCCTCTGTATTTTGTATTTTGGCTCCAAAGAATGTGTCCAAAGTCGCCCCTTTCTTCTTATTTTTCTTGGGATTTTGGGGCTTCTGTGCTTCTGTGGTGTTTGCCATCTCTGAATGGGGAGGATTAGCTTTTCTTATCTCTGTCTGGTGTTCAGAGGCGTTGGTTCTATGAGCTTTCCCTGGGTTAAACTGAGTATGCCTTAAGGCAATGACTTTCACTGGAACTGGAATGGAAGGGTTGGACCAGGGGGCCACACTCTCCCCCGGCTCTCTCTGTTTCCCTGCTGCTAAGGTGCCCCCTCGACTGGACTGGGTCGGATTGCTTTCCGGAAGTTGCCTTCAGAATAGCTGGCCATGAGGCTGTCTTGTCGGCCCTGAGGGTTGCTGTTGTTTCAGAGGACCCTGCTCTCTGCGTGGGAAGGGGCCACGGCTTCCCGGAGCTCCGAGGGCAGTGACTTTCACTGGGACTCGGATAGAAGGCCCTGAGGGTTGCTGTTGTTTCAGACGACCCTGCTCTCTGAGGGGGCAGGGGCCACGGCTTCCCGGCTTCCCAGAACTCCGAGGGCAGGGACTTTCACTGAGACTTGGATAGCAGGATCCAGCTGGTGAGGCTGTCTTGCCCACCCTGAGGGTTGCTGTTGTTTCAGACGACCCTGCTCTCTGAGGGGGGAGGGGCAGTGGCTTCCCGGAGCCTTGGACTCTGCGCTCCTACCCCTTAGGTCCGAGTGATCTCGGGTTCTGGCTTTTGAGGGGGGCCATAACTTTTGATCCAGGTCCAGGTCCAGGAGGAGGATTCTCAGGGTCTATGCTGTTGATCGTTTTGAATTTCGGTGCCTTAGGAGCTTATAGTTTGAGATCCATTGGGAAGGGTTTTCCGGAGATCTGAACTTTAGCTTTCTCTAAGCCGCCATCTTGACCGGAAGTCTCACCAGTGGTTTACTTTTAATCAATCTCCCTAATCCCCTCCCTTAATATGCTTCCCTTTCTGGTCCCTCCATTTTTATTCCATTCTTGTTTTTTTAGAGTATTTCAAGGTCCCTCCCCCCTTTCCTTCCCTCCCTTTTTCTACTCTCTCTCCCCTATTCCCTTAGTTTTCCCTTCTCACTTACCCTGTAGGATAAGATAGAATTCGAGATCCCAATGGATCTAGATGCTCTTCCCTGTCAGAATTGATTTCACTAAGAGTAAGGTTTAAGTATTACCTGTTAGCACTTTCTTCCTCTCCTCCTTTTAAGAGTATTCTTCCCCTCCCTTTCCCTTGTGTATCTTTGGGTGATAAAGATTATCCTATTTATTTTATTTCTTCAAGTATCTTTTTGTAGCATCTTTGATTCCCCCAACCCTTTTTTCTTTTTTGCATATCATCTTATTGCCCCAATCTTTTCCTATGAGTGATTCTTCTAATTACTATAATGATGAATACAATTTTTGAGAGTTACAAATAACATTTCCCCATATTTTAATATATATAATTTGATCTAATTGTAGCCCTTGAGGAAAAGAGTTTAAATAAAAAGAATTTCCCCCCCTTTCCCTCTCTTTCTTATTTACCTCTTCATGTTTCTCTTGATCTTTATGTTTGAATATCAAACTTTCCATTTAGTTCTGGTATTTTCTTTACAAATACTTGGAAATCTTCTATTTTGTTGGATGCCCATACTTTCCCCTGGAAGTATATAGTCAGTTTTGATGGATAGGTTGAAGACCCAGTTCTCCTGACTTTCTGAAAATCATGTTCCAGGCATTGCAGTCCTTTAATGTGGAAGCTGCCAGATCTTGTGTGATCCTGATTGTTGCTCCTTGGTATCTGAATTGTCTCTTTTTGGCTTCTTGTAGAATTTTCTCCTTAGCTTGAAAGCTTTGGAATTTGACAATTACATTCCTGGTAGTTGTCTTTTAGAGATTTAGTGTAGAGGATATTCTATGAACTCTTTTCAATGTCTGTTTTTCCCCCTTGTTCAAGAATATCAGGGCAGTTTTCTTGGATGCTTTCTTGTATTATGATGTCAAGATTTCTGTTTATTTCTAACTTTTCAGGTAGACCAGTGGTTCTCAAATTGTCTCCTTGTGATCTCTTTTCTTGATCTGTCATCTTGTCAGTGAGATATTTTATGTTTTCTTCCATTTTGTCAGTCTTTTGACTTTGCTCTATTAATTCTTGCTGTTTTGCAAGATCATTGGTTTCCAGTTGCCAAATCTGTTCCTTAAGGCCTGGTTTTCTGTTATAATCTTTTGGTTTTCTGCTTTATTCTTTTGAATTTCCTTTTCAGTTTGGCCTATCCTGCTTTTCATGGCTTCCAGCTGTTTCTCCAATTAGGAGTTCTTGTCCCTCAAACTGTTATTTTCTCTTTGAACTGTGAACCTTAAAAATTCTCAGACCCTACTTCATAAGATTGGGTTAAGAACATTCCCCATTTTAAACAATGAAGGAACTTAGATTAGGAATGTGAGACTTCTACTTAGATCAGGAATGTGAAGACCTCTACTCCACCCCTACCTGAGCCTGCTTTAGGGGAAGAAACTCTTTGCTGAACAATAAAAGATACTTAAACCCATACTTATAGTATGACAAAAGTTCTTAAGCTGTGCCTATTTTTAGATCTGATACAAAAGGGTGCTAAGTACCTATAAAGGTCAGGCAACTTGTGAATTTACAAGGAGCAAAGAGGTGAGAAACTTACTCAGAGGTGTGAACTTAATAAAAAATTTAAGCATTCTTAGGTGTGAATTAAGAATGGTCTGTCCTTTGAAAAACATCTACTGTGATTGGTAGATGTGAGAACTTAGGGGAGGTGACATAGGAGAAAATTCCCTTTATAAGGAGAGGAAAAGCTGAGTCTCAGGACAGTCAGAAGAATCTCTCTCTGGAGAAGGATGGATGGCTGAACTGGTGTCTATATTCTTGCTTGGGACAGATCTTGTGGTGAGTGATTAAAAACTGACTGATCTCTCTCTTAAGACTCAGGTCTAGGCCATGTTGGCTAAGGCCCTTCATACTTATTCCTCTCTTATTCTCTCTCACTTTCATTAATTCCTTAATTTGTATTAATTAATTAAAATCTCTATAAAACCCAGCTGACTTGGGTATATTTAATAATTGGGAATTTTCCCCTGGTGACCACCTTATATTTGATTTAAAACAAGACATTGTCTTGAAAACATATTTTCTGTGGTCACAATTTAAGGCTCCAACTCTTTTATCTACAACAGTTTATGTCTTCCACTATTTTAATTGTTACAGAACGATTTCCCACTTTTCTTGCCAGAAGGCTTCCATCTTTTGGATAAGCTCCAATTTAAATTCTTTAAGAGTTTGTGGACAATTTCCATTTTTTTGAAGGTTTTGGCATTGTTTGAATTTCTTCCTGTATTTCCTCTGTAGCCTGGATTTTTCCTCTATATAAATTTTCTAGGGTCAATGCCTTTTAAAAAAAATTTTTTGGTAGTAGATGGAGGTTGTGGCTCCTGGGTGCAATTTGCCATCACTGTGGGGGATTTTCCTTCCCTTTCTTAGTCAGAGATCTGAGTGATATGGGCAGGCTCTCTGTGTATGGAGTTAAGGAGCAAGGATCTTGCCTAAGGCAAGGTCTCCAATCTCAGCAGCTTCTGCTGTTCCCTGCCCTTCTCTGCTCCTCCTTGCCAAGAGCGCCCACAGTCTGTACTCCCCAGCCCGCTGGGGTTTCAGGTGTAGCTGCTCTCAGGGGTAGGTCCTCGGTATTTTTGATCAGCTTTCAAGGTGCCCCTTGCTCACTCCAGAGGTGTCCCTCGCTCACTCGCTGATTCTGATGCTCGCTGGCGCTGACTCTGACTCTGTAGGAGGGGTATGGGAGGGTAGACCAGCTCATGTTTGAGTGGGAGCTTTTTCACCCCCTTATAGTGTGGAAATGCCCAAATTCCACATACCTTTAATGCTATACCCTACTGTAGAGTCCCTTTGTTCTTATGAAAATGATTTTTGGGGTCTTTTGAGGTAGTTTATATCAGTGGGTCTGAGGAGAGGAAGAGTCCCACGTCTAGACTGCCGCTGTGCTTACCCGGAAGAGTGGATAGCCCCTTTTGACCTTTTGAAACTCATAAGGTCTTAACTTGATCCATTCCATCTCCAGATATTCATTCACTTAACATAAGGAAAATAAACCCAACAGAAAATGGGCCTTATGTATTTAAGGACAATTGGTTGCCTGGTGTGGAGATAAAGCAACTAAAGCAACTGTTACCAGAACCTGACTTTCCCTCCACCCACTCAGAGGATCATAGTGGTTTTTCCTCACTTGAAAGCTACCAAGTAAGAGAGCAAGAGATTCCCTATAAAATTCTGCCTGCACTAAGTTACAGCTGCTCAGCCATTTGGAAGACTGTTCTTTGCCGTCATACCAGCTCTACAGACACTCATGGCCAGAAACTGACTTTAAAATCCTAGTGATGGATTGAAACAAGGCAGGAAATATTACTCATGTTCTGAAGACTGGGCCCTCATTGATCAGACCCCTATTGTTGCTGGCACAAATGTGAGAAAAGTGCTTTAGGGAAATACTTAACCATTTCTCCATGTAATTATGTCATTTAAGTATTTCAAGAGATCCCACATAATCAAAATACATTTATTGAAGATAAATAGGGATAAATGTAAAGGCCTACACTTGAGGTCCAAAAAATCAATTTTACAAGTATTGGAGAAGAGATGTATAGCTAGAATTCTTGTGATTCTTGTGAAATCAATCTGGGTATTTTAGTGTTTTCCTAAGTCCATGAGCCAACAGTGTAGTACATAAAGTAAAAAAGCTAATGGAATACTAGGCTACATTAAAAAAATAGTGTCTTAGGGGGCAGCTGGGTAGCTCAGGGGATTGAGAGTCAGACCTAGAGATGGGAGGTCCTAGATTCAAATCTGGCCTCAGACACTTCCCAGCTGTGTGACCCTGGGCAAGTCACTTGACCCCCATTGCCTAGCCCTTACCACTGCTCTTCTGCCTTGGAGCCAATTGGCTCCAAGATGGAAGGTAAGGGTTTTTATTAAAAAAAATAGTGTCTTGAAGGAGAGAAATGATATCCCTATTGTTTCCACTCTGATCAGAGCACATCTGAGTATTTTGTTTGGCTGTGAGCCCATCATTTTAGTGAGGGTTCTGATAAACTAGAGTTTCTCCAGAGGATAATGAAGATCCTAGCTATCATGTTACATGGCTATATGATGGCCTTCCTTCTTCCTTCTTCAATCCGATCATGTTTGACAACTTTATCAGTTTTTCCATTTTGTTCATATTCTCTCATGAACTGGAGAGAGATGCAATCAGACCCACCCCCTTTGCACAAAGGAGATAAATTCCACTTTTTTGGTAAAATGGATAGTGCTGGGCTTGGTTGGGAAGTAAAAGAACATAGGCTGGAAGCCACTTCACAGAGTTTGAGAGAACTTGCCATCAATTATCATCCAATGTGTTTCTTTTCTCTCAGTTTACACCAGTCTTCTTTTTACCCGAGGTTCCAACAGCACTTACATTGCCTTGAAATGTCTTCCAGTTGTTCCAAATAGAGATATTTTCCTTCTTCAACTAGACTGTGAGTTCTCTGAGCACAAAGCCAGTGTCATCTTTCTCCTGTATCCCTCACAGGAGACTGCAAAGGACTAAACTCCCATTAGACACTCAAAAAGTACATATAGGAAGGAAGGGAAGTTTGGGGGGAGGAGAAGACAAAAGAAAGGTTTCCTGGTTATTTCCATGACATTTTCATGATAACATTATGCAGGTGTGTGTTTGTTAAATGATTCCATTACTGTTTTTTAAGAGTCAGGGTCGTTGGCACTTACTTGGTTTCCAAGGTAATGAAACACCTTAAAAGGTAATTTCCACCACTGTTTCCATAGAGGCATTGATTATGCAAAGGACTCACTGTAGGAATTCAGATAATTTTCGCAAGCTAATTTACTTTGTGATTTGCAAGTAAATGTCACAAGTTGTTTTTTTTTTCTTTTTTTTTAATAACATCTGACTTTAGTAATAGTCCTAAATAATGTAGCTCAGTCTAAGAGACTAACATTTCAATGTAGTGGCTATATAGGGGAAAATACATTTGGAAGTTGGTTTGGTCACATCAACCTTATTAATGTTTCATTGTAGTCCAGGTTTTTTCAAAAGCAAGTTAGGCCAACAACGAAAAGAAGAATCAAAGCTCCTTCGACTATAAATTCGATTCTTTTTGCAGCATACTTTGATATCAGATGAAGAAAATCTGGTTATTGCACAATTGGACACATGACTAGTTGCAGTGATCACAATGTGCTCTACTTGTTGATATACTGTTAAACTTGTGTGTTCTATGCTATAGACAGGGACTTGGACCTACAGCAATGACCCCCTCGGGGCAGAATATGCTTTCTGGGGAAGAGCCTCCTGCTAACAAGATCTAGTGAATGAATTTTCACTGGAATAAAAACTTCACACGAGTGATTTTCTGCCCTATTCATATCACCTGCTTTATGAATAGCAGAATAATATATTGCATTCAAAGGGGAAAATTGTTATAGGAGGTAATATGCATGTTGCCATTTTACCAACCTCAAAGCTATAGAAGCCAAAGGTTCCAACAGTCTCCAATACCTTCTTGACCCCCGTAGCCAGCGTCCATAGGGGTGGGCCCAGTAATACTATTGCCAGCCTCCTGGGTGAATTCTTAGATGATTACATAATTAGAGTTTTCCCTACTCTTTCTGTTAAGAGATAGAGAAGGAGCCTTGTGAGACGTTTTTTGAACCAGGAAGATTTCTTTGTCTCTGTCTTTCACTTACAAGTCTGAAGAGAGTGTGTAGAGCAAGAATAAGAGGAGGACCACCTGGGAGATCACAGAAACACTTGTGATTAATTGGGATTTCTGGCTATAACACTCTCTATACCCCCAACATGGCAGATAATAGCCCAGCTTGTGCTGACATATAGCACTTGGAAGACTGAAGGTCAAATCAATAATTGTGAATCCAGGGATGCTGCAGAAGCCATGTTAGTGTTGCAAATTATAAACTATACAATTCCATGTGTTAAGAGGCTTTTCATTTAAAAAGCCATATGTTCTGTTGTTGGTGCTGAGGTTGAAATTTGGTGTCTGCCACTCTGCTGTCTCATTCAGGCCCTTCTTCATAGCTTTGATGGTTTTTTAAAAAATGTATTCCATGTTAACAAATTTAAGTATCTGAATATTTAAGCAGCAACATGGGCCAAGAAAATAAAAAGACCAAGCATGAAACAAGTACACACAATAGTTTTGATTTTGGGTGACAGAAGGCAAATACTGGCTAGCTTTCGGCCCACTGTAGGTAATTGGCTTTGCCTTTTGAGTGAGTTAAGTCAGACTTTTTCCTTTGAACCCACTCTTTTCCTAAAGACAATCCTCACCCCTTCCTGTCTATTTGTCATATCCAAAGTTCCTTGAGTTTACTTCAGTTATTAGTCTGTATTTTATCTGAGTATTGATTGCCCTTTTGGGTGCCAAGAAGACATGAATGCTAGAGATGGAAGCCTCTGGTCAGGATGGAAAGCCTGTTAACATTCTATCCCTTGGCACACAAAAGGGCAATATATGTGTTTGTTCTCTTATGCCTCCCCCAACTTTGGTGCAGAAGACCTTTCTTCTGCACACCAGATGAGAGGATGGTTCAAAACTTCTTTTCTGTCCCAACTCCCAGCTTCTTCCCTCAATTATCATTCATTGTGTGATTGCCTTTTCCAAAAAGCATTCCCGGTTCTGCTCATGTCACTCGGTATCAATTCATATGCCTACCCATGTTTCTCTAATTCATTATTCATCATTTCTTATGGAACAGTAATATTCCACTGCTTTTAGGTGAGACAGCATTGGGGTGACCCAATAGATAGAACAGTAGACTTGGAGTCAGGAAGATCCAAGTTAAAATTTTACCTCAGATACTTACAAGCTCTGGGTAAGTCAGTTAACCTCAGTTTCCTTATATCTAAAATGGGTGTAATAATAGTCTCACCTTCCATGTTTATTCTGAAGATAAAATGAGAGACTGTTTGTAAAGCACTTTGCAAAGCTTAGAGCCTTAGAGCTCAAAATAAATGCTAGTGATGATGATGATGATGATGATGATGATGATGATGATGATGATGATGATGCTGCTGTCATTTACCTGTTGATGGGCATCTATTCTGTTTCCAGTTCTTTACTACTACAAAAAGTGCTGCATATTTTTGGGTATATATGGGACATTTTTTCTGCCTCTGCCCTTCCTGGGATGTATGTCTACCCACTGGGTTAAAGGATGTGGATATTTTAGTTGATTTTGTAGCATAATTCCAAATTGCTTTCCAGAATAGTTGTGACTAATTCAGGTACCCAAGAGCACCCTAATGTGCCAGTCTTTCCACAGTCTCACCGACATCATTTATTTCTGTCTTTTGCCTTTTGTGGCCAATTTGCCGAGTTTGAGGTGAAACTTCAGGGTTGCTTGCGGATTTCACTTATACTAGTGATTTGCAATTCTCTTTCATGAGACTATAGATAGTTTGCAGTTCTTTTTAAAACTGTTTATTCACATTCTTTGACTGCTTTCATATTGTGCTCACATGTTTAGATGACCTTTCTTCCTAAGACTGAAAAATGAATTCCTAATATCTTGACTCTTGCTATCTATCTTTTTCTGAGTTAGATTCATTATCAAAACTGTTTCTCTACATGGGGAGATTGTCCTTTTCCTTCTGAAAAATCACACTTTCAAAGAAAGAATATTGAATCTCACTGATTTTACAGAGACCTTCACTCTTAAATCCAGTTAATGCCTTATTGCTTGTTCTCAAGCAATTCATTATCTAAGGCTCAGATTCTGAAGATTGCCTTTTTTATAAATAAGTCAACAACTAATTAAATAGGCCAGGATCTCATTTAGATGGTAAATAGCAATAGACTAAAGATTCAGCTATACTTTAGCAAGCCAAATACCATCCTAAAAGAAAATACCCCAGTGTTGTGCCAAGCATCTTAAACAGCAAATTGACAATCTTTTAAAAATGAACCCAAGTTTAGATGGCAAAGCCCAAAACTAACAGGAACTTGAAAAAGCTCTTCTTCCCATCTGGGTCACCAGGTGGAGCCTACAGGAATCTTTATTGGCTGAGTGGCTATAAAAGTTCTGAAGGTCTTTTGTATGGTTGAGGAGGTGGTCACTTGTAATGAGAATGCTAATAATATTGGCTTTTTGGGAATCTGCATTCATTTAGCCTTATGTACCTTCAAGACCTGCCATGCTCTGATAGAGATACAAAGACAAAGTCCAAAATAAAACACTCCCTGCCCTCAAGGAGCATATATTTTACTTAAGGGAAATAAGATGAACGCATGCAAATACATACAAAATACATACAAAGTAAATCCAGTGTGTATATGAGCTGTGGGGCAGAGAAGCCCTAATAACAACTGAGGAATCAGGAAAGGCTTTATGTAGGAGACAGTGCTGAAGCTGAGCTTTGAAGGGACCTAGAGATTCTGGGGTGGGTGGAATGAAGAGAGAGTGTATCTTAGATAAGAAGGACACAGCTTGCTTACTGGTACAGAGTTAGGAAATGGAACATCACGTATGGGGAATACCAAGTAGACTAATTTGGCTAAAATATAATGTTGACAAAGGGGAAGAATAAACTCGATTTTCTTCTTAGCTCTACTAGTTGTGTGATCTTAGAAACCCACTTCCCTCTCTGAGCCTCACAGTCCTCAACTGTCAAATGGTGGTATGAGAGGAGAGCAGATACTCTTTCTGGTCCACTTGAGCTGTAGAACTCTATGAGTATTTCAACTTTCATCTTGGTTTGTATTGTCAACATGGAATCTAGAAGTCCCCACACTTGTAGCTTAGAGGGATGTGGTGATCCCCAGTTTATTTAGTTTGGAGGTAGAAACCCCAGGTTTGAGTCTGTTCCTGTTAGAACGCACCCCGAGGGGAATCTAAGACTTAATAATCCACTTCAGACAGGTACTAAGCCCAAGCCCAAGCCAAATCGAGTGACTCTTCGTCTCCAGAAGCCTCTCCCAGTATATGACACCCTCCATCTAAGGATCGAACTCAGGACCTTGGGCTTCTGAGACTGATGCTCTACCTACTGTGCCAAAGAGTCACTTGGCTTGGGCTTGGGCTTAGTCCCTGTCTGAAGTGTATTATTAAGTCTGAGATTCCCCTCAAGAAGGAAACTCTCATGTGACAAGATCAAACCTGGGGTTTCTACCTCCAAACTAAATAAACTGGGGATCACCAAATCCCTCTAAGCTAAAAGTTTTGGGACTTCTAGATTCCATGTTGACAGTATTAAATATCATGGTAGAAGTAATAACTTCGTATTCCAGCTTATTTTATAGATAAAGAAACAGAGGCAAACACGGTTAAGTGATTTGCCCAGGATCACATAGTTAGTGAGTGTCTGAGGCCAAATATGAACTCAGGTTTTCTGGTGCTCTGTCCACCTCACCAACTAGTTGCCCATAGAAATAAGGCATCATCTCATTGTCTTATCCAGAGCTCTTCAATGATATCAAGTGCAAGGGACATGGTAGGTATTATTAGGGGTCCTCTGTCCCTTCCAAAGTAAAGTTCCCTCCAGAGGCCTGAGTTCCACAGTTCAGGGGGTCTTTCCCAGGTGGGGACCCAAAGGCAGATCTAGATATATCTTCTCCCCTTTAGCTTCTCTTACCAGTTTCAACTCTGTTCCTCTTTTTTCCCTCTGCTATTGCTCTAAAGAAGCCTTTCTGTCGTCACCTGTGTACCTGCTACCTCGATAATTTCATCTATTTTATTTGAATAAAGGTTTTTTCAAAAGCCAATGTAAGGAAAATAGCAAGACCAATTTTCAGGGTTTGTGATTTTTTTGTCATAGCCTCTCAAGACTTTTACACATGCACACACACATACACACACACACACACACACACACACACGCACGCACATACACCCACGCACATGCACACACAGGCAGGGGTAACTGACAGAATGCCATTTGGCTTGATCTGAGAAATGATTTTAGCTCCTGACTCACTGTGATGTGCTGATATCTTTAACTCTTCATTATTCAAGTCAACTAGAAACATCAAGGCATAAGTGACCCACTTATTATGTACCAAACTTGGCTTCTGTAGCTTTCCCAGGCTCTTCCCCTTGCTTCCTTCAAGACCCTGTTGAAGTGCCCCCTCATCCCCTCAAACTCCCTTTCTATTCCAATTCTAGCAGTATTTATATGTGTGAACTCCTCGGAGAGTGGTTATGTTTTTTCAGTTCTTTTTTGTAGCCCAGAACCTAGCACATAGCACCTTGCATATTTTTTGTCTAAACTTATGGTTTCATTAGTATAGGGAATTTGCCCTGAGGAGGGTCCTTCTACCAATATAAATCAGCACCTCTTCTGCTATCTCCATTTACTTGCAAGTTTTCCAGGGAGTACTAGGAAGTGAAATGACTATCTAGTATCACATAGCTAATATTTGTCAGACATGGGACTTGAACCCGGGGCTTGGCTCAGACTGTAAGGCCAACTCTCTCCACTACTCCAGACTCCTTCTCACACAGTAGGCATTTAACAAACACATGCTAAATTGAGCTGAAGAAAAATGTATCTCCTGTTTTTGTTGACAAGAGTGGCCAACTGAATTCCACAGGAGTTGGCAAGGCCAATGTGGCTGGTGGGGTGGGAAAGGACAGGCTGTACGTACTCTGTGGCTGAGTGCTCTGATATTTGGGAATATCTATGAGGATAAGGTCACCACAAGTGATGAGCCGTGAAATCAATTCCATTTCAATTTCTCTTCTTTCCCTCAGGCTCATTGGCCTAAAAGCGCTTGGGTTCCTTGCTAACTGGTAGGAGGCCAAGATAGTCAAAGTCTGAACTTGTCTAGGATGGTTTTGAAGGACTCCTTTCCCTTCTTTATAGTTTTCCTGTAAAGCTTGTGTGACCTTGACCTAAAGACAGGAAGAATGGTGGGCATGTCACTGAGAGGGCTCCACTTTGAAGAGGTCTTGTCTCATTTTCTATACTTATATGCTCCCTTCTGCTCTTCTCACCTCTTGCATCCCAAACCATTTTGTACCTAGGATAAAACTCTTTTGCTCTCCCAATCCGAGTTTACTTCCATGATCTCAGTCCTACTCCAAGACCCATCCTTTTCCATCCTTCCCTACCACTGTGTCCACCAGAAGCCCTGCTCTGTTCTTTAAAAAATTACTCATTATAAAATTAGTTGGCTGTGCTCCATTCTTAGCATGTTCCTGTTCTCTCTGGGATTTATCCTTTCTAATTCTTCCCATCTTTTAGCACCCACTGAAACTCAGTTTAATTCCATGTCACTCTCTTTCAAGCTGACTGCTCCTTCTCTCATCCTTCTCTTCTCCTTACTCCACCCCACCATGCCAGAGTCTTCTTTCCCACTACCTCTTCTAGACCCTCCTTCTGACATGCTTACTCAGTGACCTCTCCTTTGTAGGTCCTTGATGCCTGTCACCTACTAATCTGAAATCACTTTATCTTCTTCCTCAATGAATTTCTTCCACGGAGTATGGTGATTTTGTTATCTCAGCTCCTGCTCTCATCTTTGGTGTCCTCAATAATTGTAGCAATGATTTCAGAATATACTAACCTCCTAGTCCATCACCCAGACTCATGTCAGTCCAACAACTCATGCTACCCCTCCACTTTGTATGCATCTTATATGGACACACAGAATCTCTACCATTAGAAAATAAGCTACTTGAAGCCAGGAACTGTTTCACTTTTGTCTTTGTATTCCCAGTACTTCGTGCAATGCCTGGCCCATAGTGAATGCTTAAGAAATGCTTATTGATATTTCGACAGCTTGGTCCATGCCATACTTTTCCTTTCAGTCTTTAGTCTATAGGTAACTAGTTCAACAAGGTACTCCCTTCCATCCTTGAGTCCTCTGGCCCTTATCCTTTTACCATTCCTACTATTCATCCTTAACCTCATATTCCATACACTGTTCATCTCCTTCACTGGTACTCCCAAGGTCTTGAATACAGATACGTCGAGTGCTAATCTTTCTCCTGGGATCTAGTCCTACATCACCAATTGCCCTTTGGACATCTCAATCTGGATGTTCCATAGGTACCTCACACTTAGCACGTCCAAAACAGAACTCATTGTGTTTTGCTGAAGATGCATTCCTCTTCTGAACTCTTTTACTATTGAGGGCACTACTAACCTTCTCATCACTTGGATTTCTTACCATGGAGTCATTCTTCACTCCTCATTCTCTCTCTCCTATATCCAATCAGTTGCTAAGTCTTGTCAGTTCTACCTCTACAACATTCTCTCATCCAACTCCATTGCCTCATACATACCATAACCATCCTTATCCAGGTCATTCCCTCTCACCCAACCTGTTGCAATAGTTTCTTATTTGTTCTCCGACCTCTAATCTCTCCCTTTTCTAAGCCATCCTTCAAACAGCAGAAAAAATGATATTCCTGTAACAAAAGTCCAAAATCTTCAAAGGCTTCCTAGCCCTCTAGGATAGATATAAAATTTGCAGCTTGGTATTTAAAACTCCATCCATATACAATCTCCTTCTCCTGTAGCTATCCAGTCATATTTCTTTTTATTCCCTTTCATGTACTCGCATTCCAATCAAACTGGATTACTCACTATTCCATCTACTCCTGTGGGGTTAAGCAAGATACCAAAGATTGATGTAGGTGACCTATGTAGACTGAGAGAATGTGGGAATCTAGAGTTAGGCACAATAGAAATTGCCTTACAGGCCCAGCTGGTATGGGCAAGTTAACTCTCAGGGAGCTCACTACCTACTGGGGGAAAAATATGCAAACAAGTATGTACAAACAAGAGAAATTAGGATTAGTCTCAGAGCTAAGATTAAGAATAGAGATGAAGAATTCCAGTCATGGGAGACAGACAGTGAAAATGCTTGGAATTTGATGATGGAGTGTCTTATTCCAAGAAGGCCAATGTCACTGGATCACAAGGTGTTTGTAAGAGAGTAAGCAGTAAGAGGATTGGAAAGTAACGATAAGACAGGTTACAAATGACTTTGAATGCCAAACAAAGGATTTTCTATTTGACCCCAGAGGTAATAGTTAGCCACTAGAGATTATAGAATGGTGGTATTGGTGGGGAAGTGTTCCTTGTGATCGATCTAACCAAACCTGTATTTTAGGAAGATCAGTTCACCAGCTGAAGGGAGGATGGGTTGGAGTGGGGAAAGACTTGAGGAAGAATACAAACCAGAAGACTATTTCAGTAGTTCAGGGATGAAGTGATAATGGCCTATACTGAGGTGGTTAGCAGTGTCAGAAGATAGTATAGAAGAAGTATTACAAGAGTAGAAGTAGGAAGTCTTGACAACCAATTAGATACAAGAAGTGAGACAATGAGGAGTTGAAGAAGACACCAAGGTTGTCAGCCTTGGTAATTGGGAGGATGTTGGCACCCTTAGTAGTAATAGGAAAGTGAAGAAGAGTGGAGGGTTTTGGAGAAAAGATAATGAGTTCCATTTTAGCCATGTTGAGTTTAAGATGTCTATGAGACATTCAGTTCTAAATGTTCAATAAGCAGTTGGTGATGCAAGACTGGAGGTTGAAAGAGCAATTAGTGCTAGACACACAAATTTGAGAATCATTGGCAAAGAGGTGATCCTTGAAATGCTGGGAGTTGGTGATATCATACAGTGAAAAAGCTTAGAAGAAGAAGTGGCCCAGGACAGAGGCTTGGGGAACATCTACAGTTATTGGTTCTGAGCTGGAAGAGGACCCAGCAAAGGAGACAGAGGAGGTGCAATCTGCCAGGAAAGAGGAGATCCAAGAGAAAGCAGTGTCCTTGAATCCTGGAGAGAAGAGAACATGAAGGAAAAGATAGTGATTGACTGTGTCAAAGCCTGCAGAGAGCTCTGAAAGGACGAGTACTGAGAAAAGGCTGTTGGATTTGGTGGTAAAGAAATCACTGGGAAGTTCTTAAGAGTTCTGTGATTGCAGAAAGCCTCTCCCAACCTGCAGTTGCCCTTTCTCTTCTAATCACTTCATGTTAATCCTTATTCAGTTGTGAAAGCAAAGCCACACACAAATTAGAAAAATGTGTTTCAGTTAATAAAGTGCTTGATTTACATGTTCTTTCTGGATCCTCATAACAGGGCAGGGATCCTGAAGAGAAAATTAAAAACCAGAGAGACAAAGTAATTTGGCAAAGGTCACACAGCTACTGATCACAGCTAAAGGTCACATTTTGCTACTGATAAGGTAGCAAAATAATTTGGAGATTTGAACCCAATCCGGACTCCATTTCTTGTTCTTTTCCCATTTCATTTTGTACTCCCAGAGTTAGGGAAGGAAAAGGATGTGGGGATAGGGAATGAGTGTCAGTCACTGTGCTAATCCCACCAAGTAAAGTCACCAAGCAAATGCCAAAGTTATCCTATCTTATACACCTCCAGTACCCAATTAAATTCTGTGTCTGAGAATGTGCACACACACATTAGAAAAGGGCCCCAACACTGTATTAATTGCAAGATGAACGTTTCTTCAGTCCCTTGCATTTGAGGAACTTTTTCAACATGTGCAATTGGAGTAGCTATTGGTGAATGTTGTTTCCAGAGATTTCGGAGATATTTGTGTCATACAATATACCCCTCATTTGGGAAGAATGCTTAAATTCCATGGAGTTATTTGTGGTTCTTTGACAAGAGCTCTGGATTTAGAGTACAAGTACCAGGATCTTCAGCTAACTGGCCCGGTGACATTGAGCAAGTCACATAACTCCTCTGGGTCTGTTTCCTTTGTAAAATAGAGGGTGGAGGAAGATGAGGCTCAATGTTCTTAATGGTCTCTTGTAGTTTGAAATCTTATGAAGCCTCCTCTGGTGTTCTCAAAGGTCAAGAGCTTCTCTTGAAATGCTCAACCAATTATTACAAGGCAACCCCACCTTTGAGGAACATCCCAGACAGGTGGAGAGTTGTCTCCCAGAGGTAGCTGTTGCCCAGGCCCTGAAGGCCCTCTGTCCTGCCTGGCCCAGTGGATCCCAGCCAATAATATGATTTCATTAATGAGGAAGAGAAAAATCAGGCAGCAATGAAAGAGCAGAATCCCACAATGATCCTGCCATCCATTTTCTCAGCTTCCCTTCACTGTCTTACTGGGACCATTCATGAACATACTTTGAGCCCTCTGTGCATCTTTCGGGGTGAGAGTAAATCTCAAGTGTCAGCCCACAATCAATAAACATGTCAGAAAGTCTTTAATGGGGCTGCTTCGGGTATAATTAGATGTAACCAAGATTCAGTAAGGAAATGCTTATGCAAAGCAGTTGAGCCTCTTAAAGCCAAGATGAGCCTCTGCTTTCTAGTTTCAGGCTACTGACTAAGACCCCAAGAGCTCATGGGAGATACTGAGGAATCCAGCTTCAGCATGAAGGGGCTGAATGTCTCCATCTTGTGGTACTCTGACACTCTTAGAAGGGTTATGGGTTCAAATGAGCTGAAAGGAGTAGTAGATAAGGAAAGGAGCAAAGTAGACAATTCAGTTTGCTTACTAAACTGTGACTTTTGTAAAGTCACATAACCTCTTTCAGCCTCATTTTCTTCATCTGTAAAATGGGAATAATAATAACACCTACCTCACAGAGTCTTTATGAAGATCTAACAAGATAATATATGTGAAAGCCTCAAAGTGCTTAATAAATGCTGTTGTTATTGTAATGAGGAGAAAGAAGAGGATATTAGTCAACAATTTCCCCTCATTTCCAACCTCAAAATGCCAATGACTTCCAGTGAGAGAACATAAAGTCTGGAAGGAATCATAGAGCTCATCTACCTCTTAATTTTGTAGTAGAAATGGAGGCCCAGAGAGGGGACATGATTTGCCCTGGGTGACACAGGCAGCAAATCAACCCCCTCCCCCAGTTATCTGACTCCAAGGTCAGGATACTTTTCCAGTAGACTAAGCTTTCCACAAATTGTTACATATTACTATGGAGAGAACCACCATCTTCTCAATTAGCCAGATTCACAACCCAAGTGTCATTCTTGCTTCTTCATTGCACTCATTCCATAAATCCAGTCTAGTGTTAAATCCTGTCGTGTCTCTTTCATAATATCTCTTGTATACACCCCTTTCTCTCCTCTGAAGCTACCACCACTGTGGTACCTGCCCTTATCACCTCATGTATGCCTGGGGTATTTTAATAGCCTTCTGTTTGGGTCCCCTACCTTAAGTCTCCCCTACTCAAATCTGTCCTTCACTCAGTTGCCAAACTGGTCTTCCTAAAGTTCCGATGTGACTATGTCACCTTCTACCCACCCAATAAACTCCAATGTCTCCTTGTTGCTTCAAATTAAATATAAAATTGTTTGCCTTTTAAAGCCTTTCAGTCTGGCCTCTTTCTATATGTCCAGTCTTCTTACCTTTGACTCCTCTCCTCAAACCTCCTGTGGCTCCCCCTCCTTGACCTTCTCAACTGAGGACCTTTTCTCATATTTTACTGAAAAGTAGGAGTCATTTGCTAGGAGCTCTCTCTTCTCTCCTTCTCTTAGCATCACATCACTTTCTGCCACTATCTCTTCTACCTTTGACCCTCAAGAAAAGGTAGCCCTTCTCCTTGCCAATGTAAACTTGCAAGAATTATCCCATTACATCCTGTCTTCTCTGCACTATCCCTGATTGCTTTCATCCCACGTCTTGCCTCCCTTTTGTGGTTAAACACCAATCTAAAACAGGCATCTTCCCTTTCTTTTCCTTTACTTTCTACAGTCTGGCTTCTGACCATTCATAATTGATATCTCTAACAATACCAATGATACATTTTTTCTTAATCCTTACCTTCTGTCTTAGAGTCAATACTAGGTATTGGTTCCAAAGAAGAAGAGTGAGAAGGGCTAGGCAATTGAGGTTAAGTGACTTACCCAGGGTCACACAGCTAGGAAGTATCCAGGGTCAAATTTGAACCCAGGACCTCCAGCCTCCAAGGCCTGGCTCTGTATCCATCGAGCCACCTACCAGCCATCAGTGATTTCTTGATTGACAAATCTAATGGCTTGTTTTTCAGCTCTCATCCTTTTCAAGTTCTCTGCATCTCTTCACACTGTCTTCTCCTTCATACCCTCTTCTCTCTAGGTTTCTAAGACATAACGCTGTCACAATTCTCCTCCTGCTTATCCGACCATTCCTTCTCAGTCTCCTTTGCTGAATGGGTATTTAGGACTCACCCACTAAAGGTGGATGTCCTCCAAGTTTCTGTCCTTTGCATTTTTTCTTTCTTACCTCTACACTTTTTCAAGTGGTAGCTTCATTAGCTACAATGGTTTCAGTAATCATCTCTGTGCTAATGAGTCTCAGATTTATTTGTCCAGCTCTAACCTCTCTCTTAACCTCCAACTTGGTATCTCCAACTACCTATTGGACACCTCAAATCGGATTTCCCTTAGACATCTTAAACTCAACATGTCCCAAACCAAATTCATCATTTTCTCCTCCAACACTCTTCTCTTCTTAAATTCCCCAGTACTGTTGAGGGTACCATCACCCTCCCAACTCACCAAGGCCCACAAGCTTGGTGTTATCCTCAGTTCCTCACTCGTTCACTCTTCATATCCAATCTGTTGACAAGACTTGTCAATTTTACCTTCATAACACCTTTTTCTTCATCTCTGCCTCCTGGCTTCATTGACTTCCTTTAAATCTCAGTTAAAATTCCATTTTCCACATGAAGCCTTTCCTGGTTCCTCTTCATTCTTAGTTCTTTCTCTCTGTTGATTATTTATCTTATACCTAGTCATTTTCATGTTGTCCCCCCATTCATTTGTGATCTCCTTGAGAAGGACTGTTTTTTAACCCTTCCTTGTATTCCTATCACTTAGCAAAGTGCCTGGCGCATAAAAGGTACTTAAATGGTTATTGACCAACTTGCCGATGATGCCTTCTCAACTCATCTCCTTGAATCTCAGTCAACAGACACTCTGTTAACGAACAGGACCTGGCTTTAAGAAAACCACAGTAACTCTTCTACCAACCCAAAGCCCACTTTTTCTGTCTGGCTGAGAATTGCCCTTTTGTACAACCTCCTTTCACCAGTTCCCCCATCTCCAACACACACATAATCACTGGCATCTATTGGCTTGGCCTTGTGGAGTGCATGGCACAAGCCTTCTGTATAGTACAGCCTCTCCCTGAGAGCTATATAAATGATTACTTCATAACATCAGAAGTGTAGCCAGAAGTCAATAATTGGTTAATATTCAATCTAATTTGGAGAGGTGGTTTACTATGCAACTGATTAAAGAAAAATAGATCCTTGTTTAAGAAAGAAAGAAATGATTGACTCAGAACCAAGGGGCTCTGCGTTCATCCCTTCTGTTAAATTATGTCTTTTGTACAACCTCCTTCAAGTAGTTTCATGAGATATATGTTGAAGTAGCATCTAAAAAAGAGAGGCAGAGTGGTTTAATGAGATAGCAGAGGCCTTAGAGTCGGGAAGACTTGGGTGCAACTTGTGTGGGACATGTATTAGCTGTATGACACTGGACAAGTCACCTAGCCTCTCAGTGCCTCTGGCAACTCTAAAACTATAAAAGACAGATTAATTGCAAAAGAGTTCATTATACTGGTGAAGTCCTCATTGGTGAGTCTGGGCCCTCCAAAAAAGAGAACATAGGGTTGAAAGTACCAGTATGAGCTTATGCCACTAAATAAATCATGACTTAATAATACAGCCAATGTGGTCTTTTCCCACACCAGCATCTGTACCCTCAATAAGGCTCTCACCAAGAACAGCTCTGATACAGTGTTCCTGCCACTCCTGTCTGATGCCAAGTATACCTTACTTGTCTAGAAACAGAACTGAAACTAGTATACTGAGGCACCAAGGCTGTACCAGGTACTCACTCACATCCTAGTAGGGTTGTGATTCCTTCTCTTTGGATGATTTCCTTTACCTCAGCTCTCATGCCCACTTGAACTGGGGACATGGGACACATAAAATACTCAGGGTCACACTCCAATACAGGATCAACTAAGGGATCAGAGAAAAGGTGGCTTAGCCTTAGCCATACTTGCAGCCACTATCACTCCACCCTCTACCAGTAGAAAATTCATCCCTAGTCCTTCCATAATGCTTTTTTCTTCTTCCTTCCCTTTCTTCTATACCCTCTGAGAAGTTCCCCCTAGTTGTGGTACAATGGAAAGGTCATTGGACTATATTTAGAGTTAGAAGAATTGGAATGGCTCTGCCACTTAATAGCTCTATAATCTGGGAAGTCACTTCTCCTCCCTGGACCTCAGTTTCCTCATCTCTAAATTGAGCAGTTAGACTCTATGGCCTCTCAGACCACTTTTAGCTCTAAATTTATTTTCCTCTGATCCTGTGATGAAATGATATTCAAGATTCCTCTCAGTTCTTGACTTATAATTCTAATTCTCTTCTCAGATTCTTTTCATTTTTTGGTTCTTTCTGAAAACTTTGCTTTTTCTAGAAGACAT
This sequence comes from Monodelphis domestica, assembly GCF_027887165.1. NCBI lineage: Eukaryota > Metazoa > Chordata > Mammalia > Didelphimorphia > Didelphidae > Monodelphis > Monodelphis domestica. The sequence goes on from NC_077235.1 coordinate 28,713,679, forward strand.
CACATCTCTTGGCTGCCCCTTCCTTCTCCCACCTGACACACTTAGCCAGGAGGAAGATTTGGCAAATTCATATTCCCCACTACCATTTCAGATCTTCCTGCTACTGCCATTCATCAGCAGCTACCTCTCTACCTTTAAAGTTTTCTCCATCCTGTCTAGATCATTGTTGCTGCCATCCATGGCCCTCCAGGTCACTGGCCCCTCTTCCTTATGGATTTCATTACCTGGATCTTAGTCTTCCTTTTCATCTCAAATCCCATTCCCTTCAGATATACTGGCCTCTGAGTTCCTCAGTATCCTTAACTTTATGGTCTCTGTCTCCAATCTATCCCAACCATGCACAGGAGTGGACCAAGACTCCTTAACATTTTTTGTGTGTGTCATGGACCCCTTTGGCAGTCTGGTGAAACTTAAGGACCCCTTCTCAGAATACTTTGAAATGTCTAAAATATATAGGATTACAAAGGAAACCAATTATATCAAAATATGGTCATCAAAATATGCTTTGAAAACAGTCATGGATCACAGGTAGAGAAACCCTACCTCATTCCTACTAAACACGTTCCATCCCAACCTCATATGAATTTACCGCAGATATTCAAATTCCTGGTTATAGCTTGGGCTGTCATGGTGTCTGGGTTCCAGGCCCAGATCTATCATTGATTTATTGTATGGCCTTGAACCAGCCATATAATTTCCCTGAGTCTGAGTTTACTGATATAAAATTGGGCTACTACTCTTTGCTCTACTAACTTAAAGAATGAAGAACAAATAAGTGGATATGACAATGCTTTGAAAAGTACAAAGGCTTATACAGATATAGGTGGTTATTTTTGCTGTTATTGGAAATAAGAACTGTGTTGTAGAAGGTAGTTCATATATATATATATATATATATACATATATATATATATATATATATATATATTATGCCTGCAGTGAGCTGTCTTGTGTGCCTGGATTTGGCGATGGATGATGACTAAGAAGAGAGTCAGGTGATTGAGACCTTGGATAGCAAGAGTTAAGATAAGAAAGTGGACTACTGGGGGGAGACCAGATGGAACAGGATTCTAGACAAAACTTTCACTAAGAAGGGCCACAAGCTTGTTTCATACTCATATTTTAGTGATCCTGAGAAAGAGTAGAAACATTAAGCCAGATGTAGGACTTAGGAAGAGCCTGATATTAGGGATGACTAAGACTTCCCCAAATCAGAGAATCCCAGATTTGGGGAGAACTGAAGAAGTCCTTTTCACCTTCTATAATATACTAAACAATTGATCATCTAACTTTTCCTTGAACCCACATCCTCCTAAGGTAGCCCATCCTACCTTTGAATAGCTCTAAATTTTAGGAAGTCTTTTCTTCTCCCTCTATATCGACCCTAAATCTATCTCTTCGTAACTTCCTTCAAAAGCTCCTGAGTCATTCAGTCATTTCAGACATGGATTGATACAGACTGTGGACTTGTAAGGCCCCAGTTGAAGTAGATACTGGTAAGCATTTGGCTTGATGCAAGACCTTGACAACAGGAATGCCTCTCAAGTCAAAGGATTTAGGGCTAAAGGGAACCTTAGAGCATCTAGTCCAATCATCTCATCTGACAAAAGAGAAGAAACTGTGGCCCTCAGAGGGGAAGGAGTTTACCCAAAGTCACATAGGTAGTATTACAGATATCACTGAAATCCAGGTTTTCTTATTCCATACTTCTTACTTACTAGGCAGCTAGGTGGCACAGTGGATAGAGTGCTGGACCCAAAGTCAGGAAGACTCATCTTCATGAGTTCAAATGTGGATTCAGACACTTAGTAGTTGGGTGAGCCTGGGCAAGTCACATAAGCCTATTTACCTCAGTTTCCTCATCTGTAAAGTGAGCTGGAGGAGGAAATGGCAAACCATAGTATCTTTACTGAAAAAATCCCAAATGGAAGGTTCAGACATGACTAAAAACACCTGTACAATTTTTTACTCCAAACCTAATGTTCTTTCTACTACACAAACCTTGTAATCCCTATTGGTGTGACCTTGTTGAGCCAGGTAGACTACAAGGTAGCCACTGGAAGGGCACTGGAGAGAGTGCTGACTTGAAGGCAACAGTACCTGAATTTGACTCTAGCACCAGATACTTAACTAGCCGTATGGCTCTTGGCAAGGCAGTTAGCCTCTCTTGGCCTCAGTTTCCTCTCTGTATGACAAGAATAACAATAGTATGTATCTTACTAGGTTGTTGTATTATCTTATCAAATGAGATAACATATAAAGCACATTGCAAATAGTAAAGCTCTATGAACACTCCCCATTAGCCCCAAGGAAACTCATAGGATACACCTATAATTTCCCCAGAACCACCAAATCTGCCAATGTCGTAGTTCGGCACAAAGTATCCCCCTCCCTCTATATGTAGCTTTAGTGAAGCCTCTTCTAGTTCAGTCCCACCACTGACATCAGGCCAATTCGCCTGTTCCAAACCTGTCCCCAAAGAGCTGTTTGGTTGAGGTCTTGTTCTCCTCCCATCTTGTTTTCCTTTAATGTGGGGCAAGGGAACTGAATTGGACCCCAGGGCATTGAGATTTAGAGGACAGAAATTTGTCAAGAACAATTATTTTAAACCCTCACCTTCAGTCTTGGAGTCAATACTGTGTATTGGCTCCAAGGCAGAAGAGTGGTCAGGGCTAGGCAATGGGGGTCAAGTGACTTGCCCAGGGTCACACAACTGGGAAGTGTCTGAGGCCAGATTTGAGCCTAGGACCTCCCATCTCTAGGCCTGGCTCTAAATCCACTGAGCCACCCAGCTGCCCCCTAAGAACGATTTTTAAAAGCTGAGGAACTGTAGAAGTTCCTTTTACTCCAATATATGTATTTGTAGCACTTTATGAATATTTCTTTTTGACTGCAAGAAAAGAGCTTTGTTTTAGATTTTGTCAGATTCTATTTCCTGACTTGATGGATTCCTTTTTGCCTATTAATAATCCTCAGTTACTGATTCAGGCTGTCCCCTTCCTTAACCATACATCATGTGCCAACTGTTCTTTGGATCCATTGGCAGTAGCAGGGCAGGAAGTAGCAGTAGACATCTTCGACCTTCATCTAAATGCTCTCAGCTTCCCTCCCACCTTGGTCTGGGTCTTCATGACACTCAAGCAACCCATTAAAAAGTTCAGTTAAACTAGTTATTTGATATCTTGCTGACACAAACCTCATTTATAGGTATTTTTGCCGAATTCACTCAAATGTTGGTCTAGTGTTTTGTTCTTCTGTTAATTAACAAAATAATCTTTCATTTACTTGCATGTTCCAAGTCAGCTAGTGGTGCTTCCTGCCAAGGACCGTTTCTTTTCTTTCCTTGGGGACTAGACAGTGAGACATCTGGTGCCCATTGAGGGCCCATGAGTCACCATACCTGTGTGTCTAGGTCTTCAGCATGCTTCTGGTCAATGTTTCCTTTGCTTAATTGAATCTTGGAAATAAAAGTGACATCTTGAAAAATAACACTGAATTCAGGCTGCATCTCTTGAGAGAACAATCCTATCTTCCTTAGTAAATTCCTTGGGTTACATTTCAGCAAAAGTATATCACCCCTCACCGCATGTGCTCGATTTGATGAGAATCACCGCTGTATGCCTTTGGAGCAGTCAACAAAACACTTTCTTAGATAACTATATTTGTTTTGTAAACATACATTTATGATTGTGTCGTCAATTACCCAGAGATGGGCAAGGAGGTAGAAAGGACAAAAGGGGAGGAAGGGGGAGAGGATGGAGAGGGCAGTGCAGAGGGGAAACGAAAAGGGTTTTTCTACTCCTCCTTTAAGGCTCAATCAAACATCACCTCTACCATGAAGCCTTCCTAGCCACAAGAGATTTCTTCTGCTTCCGTGTACTCTCCTAGAAGTTTGTTTCCTCTCTTGTGTCTCTTATTTCATTCTACTTTGTATCACGGTTATTTGTTTAAATGCTTTATTTAACCCACCTATTAGATTATAAGCCCCTCTGGCACAGAGATTCATTAATCACTGTGTCTCCTCAGAATGCTATGCATGTGCTAGGTATGTAATATAGGTATGAATAAATGCAATATCAAATGAATGAATGAAAAGACTGACTGACTCTAGTTATTACATGGCAGGGAGAGGGGTAGAGAGGCAGGGATGAACCTTCTTGAAAAGGAGAAGGTTCCTGGGGATTAGAGAAAGGTGAAGGGAAGCTATCAAGACGGTTCATTTCAGTTTAAGGCAAGGAGAGGAAGAGGATGTATTGCTCTTGGCACAGGAGAGAGATGTATGAGACAGAGTCTAGGAGAGAGGTTCAGAGTTTGGGCTTTGACAGGGCAGGCAATCAGAAAAAGCCATTTGGCTTAAACCTTGAAGATAGGCCTGATACCTAGCAGAAAAGGTTTCTTTTTCTTCATCTATTGGGAGCTAAAGAAAGATGCCAGACTTATATCATAGTCTGGGAAAAGTGAGATCTGGTAGCTAAGCTGTGTGTCTGTTATTTTTAAGAACCCTGGGCCTGGGTTATCAGGTGTGGCACTGGAGAGAGCTGGTGGGATGCAATCATAGATGATTTTGAAGGTCTGTTGCATTGAGGTGGTACAGTAGTTTGAGAGTGCTGGGCCCAGAGTCAGGAAGACCTGAGTTCAAATTGAACCCCAGATACTTACTAGATGTGTGACCCTGGATGAATCACTTTGCCTCTGTTTGCCTCTGTTTCCTCAACTGTGAAATAGGAATAATAATAATAGCACCTACCTCTCAGGGTTGTTGGAAGGATAAATTGAGATAACATTTGTAAAGTGCTCAACATTGTGCCCTGTATGTAGTAGGTGTTATATGAATGCTAGCTATTATTATTATTTGTTTGTACCCCAAAGTTTCACATTGTGGTGAAATAGACTGTACTGTAATGGACTGGCTAAATCTGATAGTGTCGATGACTCACTGAAGAGGAGGGATACTGCCCAGAGAGGAGACCTTGAACTTCTGCCTCAAGATAAGAGCCAAGGGGAATTTTTTTTCTCTTTTTGTTGCTGGGACAGTGGAATCTAGGACAAGGCTCAGGATCTAGTTCTGCTCTGTCTCTGGCCAACAAATCACTTACTCCTGTGTCTCAGTTTCTTCAACTATAAAATGGGTGGGTTAGATTGCTTGGTGACCTCTCAACTCCTTTCTAGCTAGCTTAGAGTAATACAGCAGAGGTGATATTTGAATTGGCACTTAAAGGAGAGGTAGAATTATCCTCTTTATCCATTCTTTGCTCTCTCCTCTGTCAGTTCTGTTTCTTTTCTTACTTTTCCTTAATTCTGAGACTCGGCATCTGCTAGAAACTTATGGAAGCTACTCCATTTTCAGGAGAATCTAAGCATTTCCATTGCCTTTGCTCCTGGGTTAGTATTGGAAGAGAAGAAGGGGAGGAGGAAGGGAGGCCAAAATATAGTGAAAAGAACCTTCCTCTCAGCTATGTAAGTCAACAAACATCTACTGGACACTTTCTATATGCTAAGCACTGTACCTTTGGGATACAAAGACAAGTACAAAACAGTGTTTGCCCTCAAGGAGTTTATATTCTATCAGGAAAGACAATGTGTATATTTTGGAATATATCATAGAGGCAAAACACCCATAGAGAATCTTTCTTCTGTCCTGGCCAGCATCATCAGACTTACTATACCTCTACCTATTGAACCAAATGTTGTATATTTCTTCTTGCATCTTGGATTTTAGATTCTAAGTCATAGGCTAGTTAGATTAGTTAGGTAGTAGGAAATACAAGTTTATAGGCCATGAAACTTACATGAAGCGAGATTATGAGGGGCTCTAGATGTCCCCCAAAGGAATTTGGTGTTTACACTCAAGGCAATTGGGAGCCACTGAAGTTACATGAATAGGGGAATGATATGGTTAGACTTCAGTTGAGTAGCTGAGAGGTGGGTGATTTGGATGGTTCAGTAGAGAACACAGTTGGGCTCTTTTAGGAGTCTGGGCAGGACATTCTGGGGGCCTGAATCCAGGTGACTATGGTATAAGTGGAAAGAAGAGAAGAGATATGAGAAATTCTTGGGTTAAGTCAACAGGACTTTGCACCTGACAGGGGTGAGGGAGTGGGAACAACCAGAGATAACACAAAGGTTGCAAACCTGTTTGGCTGGAAGGATGGTGCTGTTCTCAGGAGAAATAGGGAAGTTAGGAAGATGGGTGAGTATGAGAGAAAAGACAGAGTTCAGTTTGGGATGTATTAAGTTGGAGATGACTATGGGGTAGAGGTGTTCATGACCTTGAGCAAGTCTCTTACCCTATCTGAGCTCAGGTTCCTCCCTTATCAAATGACTGGGTTGGCCTCAGTGCTCCTAAAGTCTATTGTAGATCTAAGTCTCTTAGCCTCTGAGCATAGATAGCTTTTTCTAGGAGATTGACTGAGAAAGGGAGGAAAAAGAAAATATCTTGAGACAGTCTCCTGAGGCTTTTTATTTTAAGGAAAAAAGATATGTGGACATGCTTTTAGGCAGCAAGTAAGTGAGCAAGAAGATGAGGAGTGAGTGAATCTTAGAGAGAGAAAGAGCAATAGTAAACTCTATTCCTCTTTTTTAGCGTTGGCAAGGAAAAAAAGCCACCTTGTCATCAAAGATGAGTAAAGGCTGAGAGAAGGGGGATTTTTTCAAAGGGTTTTGAGATAGTAGTGATGGCAGAATAACCTCTTTTTTTCTGGGCCACATGAGTTGGGTCATCTGCTGAGGGGGTGAGAGGCTTCAGGAGAGATGGTATGGTGCAGTCACTAGGGAGAATGAGAGAAAAAGGGAAAGGATTGCCTTGCTGCAGTGAGGCCCAAATGGGGCAAGATATCAACTTGGACTCTCTTCATCAGCCAGTGAAGAGGAGCAAAAGTAGCAGCTAATTGGAAGACTCCTTTGTATAGGACCTTTCTAGCTATGATTTCCTTTGCGTAGCTGCTCACTAGTGGGATCACTGTGTAGGAATAAATTCATAACTTTTCTTACATATTTCCAAGTTATTTCCAGAAGTGATGGCCCCTTCACCAACAGTACATCAGTGTGCCTGCCTTCTCACAGTCACTCTAACATGATCACCAGCTTTTCCACTTTGATAGGTTTGACAGGAAACCTCACAGTTGTTTTAATTTGCATTTCTATTATGACTAATCTGGAGCATTTTATCACATGTTAGTTGATAATTTGCTTTTTTTTTCTTCTGAAAATTATTGGCTCATATCTTTTCATGATTTATCTACTGGAGTGATTCTTGCATTTTAGAGATAGAAACTGAGGTCCAAAGAGGTAGCTAGACTTGACCAAGGTCACTCAGGTGGTAATTGGCAGAACTGGGATTTGAACTAGAGTCATTTGGCTCTAAATTGAACCCTTTGCACCATACTACTCTAAGTCCTATAACTAGTGATTTGGGCATTTGAAATGAGTACCCTGAAACATGCTCAAGGCAAGCAGCCTGAAACAATCCTCAAAAGAACTTTGTAATTCATGATATGAAAATAATCCAACAAGTCTATAAGACAAATTCTTTTGACTTGGAATGGGAATTCAGTACTAGGTGGGCTTCTATTCTCCTGAAGAAATACCTGGATGATTTCTTCTTTGCATCCCTTAGCCTTTGGTGCCCTGAAAAAGCCCTCAGCTGCACCACCCTATTTGTTGTCATCTTGATTTTCAGCACCTAGAAAGCCAGGAAGCCATTCAAGATGGGCTTTATATACTGGGTGGGTGAGAGGGCAAAGTAGATATTATTTTGGAACAGAGGGGCATTCTTAATACCAGTTAAAACAAATTATACCTGCAATCCTTTACTCTTCCTTTACCTAAGGGCAGCCCTGAGGCTCAACCTCCCTAACTGTGGGCATTCCCGGGTGGGGTCTGTGGCATTTTTTTCACTCCAATGGTAGTTTTCAGGTTTCAATATCTTCAGTTTAATAACTCCATATTAAATCTGAAACCGCAAAGTTGGGAAGAATACCAAAGGTTTCAACTCAATGGAAAAAATGACAGTGCACCTACTATATGCAAGAAGGTTCTGCGCTCAGTACTGTGGAAACAATCTCAAAAATCAAACATTTCCAAACCTTCAGGAGCTTATGTTCTAATGATGGGATACAACATTTTTATAATATTTTAAGATTTACAAATCACTTTGCACATCAAGCGTAGAATCTAGAAGCAATTGCTCCTGGGACTCATGGGGGCTGTATCTACTTGCCCTTCCCTGGTTTATACCTAGCCAGGTGTTTGTGGTTCACTGCTGGAGAAGTTTGACTTTTTAATAGAGAAAGAAGACTCCCTAAATTCCCACACATGAGTTCTTGTCCCAGCTACTCCAAGGACAATTCTATATTTGGTTCTAATCTAGTGTTTTGCTGCAAAAGGGAGGAGAGAGTAAAAAAGATATTCAGTGTACCAAGATTAGTTGGATATGAAATAGATCTTTTATTCCCACACAGAAAATGTAATACTATGTACAAAGAAATAACAGCATTCACTACAGAATGATTTTCAGTTACTTATCACTACTGGCCCAATCAGTTCTGAGGCTACTATTCAAGTCTTGTTGAGATATGAAACAGTTTTTTCAAGGATGCTAATTTTCCACTTCAGATTTTTACTTCTACTGAGCACAGTGTGATCAAATACCAACCTTGGTTTTCTTTCTGTTGGTTTTTTTCTCTCCAATCTCATCTCTTTCCTTGGTGCCAGTTTGTTCCTTCCACTGTTCAGTTATCCTGTCCTGGTAATGGTCGTTTCTTGATGCAGATACTTCTCTCTACCATAAGCCATTTCCATCCCATGGGATGCTGCCATTGCCACCTTGTTCACAGGAGATGCTGCTACTGTTGATGCAGCCTTGCTGATGTCTCCAGGCTTTTCAGTTTCTCACAAAAAGCGTAGGCCCCATATTAAAGAAAAGAAGACACAGAAGAGAGGCAGCCTCTTCCCAGGTGCTGATTTGCCTAGGTAGATAGGGCATAAGCTTATATGTCCTGGTAGCTGAATGAGAGAAACAGCAGCCTCCAGGCAACCCTGACAGCTCAGAATCATCCTTAATAACCTTTGAGACCAGAAAGAAGAGGGCGATCCAAGAGGCTTATTGCTCCTTTAGTATATTCATGGAGGCCCGGCTCAGCAGCCAACTAAGGAACTCAACCCAGGGCTAAGTCACAGATGCCTAGAAGCCTCCCTCTTTCTCCAGGCTAGCTCATGATTGAGCATGCACTGGAGAAAGGACACCTACCCCTGAGGCCAAGAAGTCAATCTCCAACCTAGGGTTACATAGCTTTCAATGTCTGAAACAGAATCTAGATTCCCAAGTCTAGAACTTCATATATCTACTGCACCACACAGCTACAATATAATTTGAGGAGGGAGAACACTAACAAGTAGGAGGACTGGGGAAGGCTTCCTGGACAAAGTAGAATTTGAGCTGAGCATGTAAGGAAAATGAAGATTAGGGTAGGCAGAATAAAGTAGGAGGGTTTAAGGACTACTTGTGTGAATGAGTGAAGGTAGGAGACGGCATGACAAATTTGGGGAACAGTTAGTAGTCACGTTTGCTTGGAGCAAAGAGGGGAGTAATGTGAAACAAGACTAGAAAGAGCGATGGGAGCTAGAATATGAAAGGCCTTACCAGACTGAGGCTCTGCATTTCCTCCTAGAGACAAAGATCAGAGTCAGGAATTCAGATAACTTTTGTTCCAAGGTCTGAACTAAGGAGAAGGTCTGTCTCCAGTTTACTAACAATCCTACAGGAAACATGGAGGCCAAATACCATCTAGTCCATTTCCCTGCCTCTAAACTAATCTCATAGAACCCCTGTCAACTAGTCATATTGCTGACAAGTTTGTTAAGGACCTCAAGCAGTAAGAACCTAGTATGATTATGCTGCTGATTATGATAACTGTTATTATATTCTTCTACAGGCTAAGGTTCTACACACTATAGAGGAATATGCTCATTATCTGGTGGTTACATAGGATAAGAAAAACAATCATTTTGACCCTATCAAGGAAATATTTTTTGGATTATTTTTATGATCAACTTCTAACCCTTCTGATTGAAGCAAATCTTCCTCTAGCCAGGAATCTATAGTGGGAACCTTGTGTGTGTGTGTGTGTGTGTGTGTGTGTGTGTGTGTGTGTGTGTGTGTGTGTGACCTTTATGAAGCACGATCTATCACTTGCCAAAAGAAGATTCTCAAATTTAATCAGCTTTAGAATATCGGGCCGCCTCCAATGCAGATGCAGGAGGAAAAATGAATTCATCATCTTGCTCTCTGATGATCACTGATTTCAGAAATACCCAAGGGAACAACCATTTTCCCCCAAGGTAGCATTTTCCCTCTCTGTTAGCAGGAACCATTATAAATTGAGATTCCTTTATCAAGGGTACATTCTTGTTCAGTGTCTTTGCCAGAATGGGAGATAGAGTAAAGGGGAGTAGCATTTATGTAAGACACTATAGCTCTTCATATAGTTGAATTTCATTTCAATTTAAGAAATAGTTCTTAAGTGCCTAGACCAGTGAAGGTAAGCCTTTTAGAGACTGAGTACCCAAACTGCAACCCTCACACCACCTGTAATCCACCCCCTTACCCCAGACAGGAGAGAGAGGAAGCACTCCCATTGGACTGCTGGGCAAAGGGGAGGGTCATGTGAGAAATGTCCTCATGCACATGTGGAGAGGGGAAAGGGAGCATGCATGCCATAGGTTCACCAACACAGGCCCAGATCATGACAGGCACTGTGTTGGTTGCTGGGCTTATAAAATCAGAAGTAAAATAGTTCTACATTCTTGCCCACCTCCACTTTTTCTACCTGAGCCTCTTATGGGATGGACTCAAGGCTCTTCACTATTGTGAATTTTAGATTTTCTCCACCCTGATTAAATCTTTAAAATCCTAACAAACAGGAATGTCTACACCCCTACTTAAGGATTAAGTGTTGAGGAGGAGGGCCTATGACAGACGTGTGCTAACAAGTGACAAATAAAAAACAACTGACAGACCCCCTGGGCTGTCCTAAGTCAAGCTAAAGCTACCATTGGTACATGTGAGACGCAGGAAGTGATGTAAAAAAGAGTCTATATATTTTTCGTCTCTTCCTCTCTCCAGCCTCTTTCACAGAGACATGGCTCTTGCTCTGGCTGGTGTGGCTCATGGCAGCGTGCTGAGCATCCTGGTGGTTTGGCAAGTTGTGGCTTGCCAGTGAGGTAACTGGGAGAAGCTCTGTAGCATGGGTTAGGTGAGGTGTCTTCCCTGAGCAACCTGGGTGAGTGTTTAGGCTGATTCCTTTTTCCTTTACCTCCTAAAATGCTATCCTTCTAGGAGACCACTCATCTCAGAGGAGGCCTCGTGGCTGGAAGCCAAGCTAGATTAAATCTTCTGAGGAAGCCTCGTGGCTGAGTTCTCTGAACTTCCCTTGACTTAGGCTAGGCCGGAGAAATCTTATACCCCTTTCTCTCTCTTCTTCTTCTTAATTCCTTTCCTCTATATTAATTAAACCACCATAAAATTCCCAAACTGACTTGAGTATTTTATTGGGATTTGACTTAATCTCTGGAGACAACTAGTATAATATATTCAGTCAAAAAACCCTAAATTTACCCCTTACACTATCCTTTTCATCTTTCCCTGAACAAACTCGTTTGTCAGTGTCTTTCTTAAATGGGCCTCAGAACTAAACCCAGGATGCAGAAGGGTCTGCCTCTGGTGGATAGCAAGGAGACTGTCATCTCTTCATTCTGGACACTGTGCTTCCATGAACCCAGAAAGTTCAGATGCCAGACCTCTCTAGGCCTCAGTTTCTTCAGATGTAAAAGGAGAGAATTAGACTACATTTCAAAGGTTATGTCTAGCTCTAAAATTGTATGAATTTGCAATTCCCTCAGTGTCCTTGGGACTCCTGGGGAAGAACTGAAGTCCTCCTCACCAAGAAGTCCTACTGGCAGAGCAGATCAAAGGGGGAAATTTACCCCACTCCATTTCATTGTTCAATTGCCCCCATCTTGCACAGTGTGGGCACTTAATAAATGCTTGATTGGGAATGAGGATAGTAATAGTAAATTATGTTTGTATGGCATCTTATACTTTACAAAGTACTTTGGAATATAGCTTATTTATCTTATTTAATACAGTAGCCCTAGAAAGGTAGGTAGGATAGATATTAGTTCCATTTAATAGAGGAACAAACTGAGGCCCAAAGAATTTCAGTGACTTACTCAGAGTCAGGCAATAAGTTGATACAATCTGAATCATCAAATGTCATGGTTGAAAGGAACCTCAAAAAACATCTAGAATCAATCTACAGCTGAACAAGAATCCATTACAAAGCATCCATGGCAAGTCTACCTGCAGATTTTATTTGGAAGCTTCATTTGGATGTGCTCCTAAAATGAGTCACCTACAACAGACTACAGAACTCTTTCTATAGGCTGAGTGAGACAGAAGACAATCCAATCACTTCCCTCCTCCTGGAAGTTGTGCCTCTTCAATTGTAGCCCAAGCTAGTTTCTTTGGCTTTTATATCACACTGTTGACTTGTTTTTCGTTTTTAGCTTTGTTTTTTTTAAAGTTCTAACAGTGCTATTGATAAAGTTTGGGGGATGATGTGAACCTTTGTTGTGGGATGCAGAGGTTGTCAGTAGTTGGCATCACACCCTTGACCAGATATTCAGCTACCAGTGAGAAAGAAGGTACCCAATTCCAAGAGGCTTAGGCCTCTACTGAGTTTGCTCAGTGTAGGGGGGGAAGATATCTATCTTATCAGGTACAGTATACTGATGTTGACCTTGGAGAGATCCTCAGTGTCACTGAAGATTTGGCACCGTTCTCATTGGATATAAATGTGATGGCCCCAACACCTGCTCTGACCACCCTGTATAGATGTGTCTGAGTCCTCTAGCATGTTAGAGTTGAAAGCAGTTTTCACCCACGCTAATCCATGTCCCAGCCAGACAGAGTAGTGCCCACAAAAACATGGTACTGGGATAGCATCTACTCTTGGGGCATCTTCCATCGCAGTGAGCCCTGTGTGAATTTCAGGAAGATCACAGTCTGGTTGAACTCAAGAAGATCCAAGAGGCTGACGAGTTTTAAATTATCTTTTTTATTCTTCTACTCCAAATAGTACTGCTGTGATCTAGGCAGCATTAGTTTTGTCCTTGCAACAGTACTTTGGCCCCACTGCTGGAAGAACAAATGTGATACAATCCACCCCTTCCCTGAGGTTCTCTGGTACATTTACAGAATTTAGGAGGCTACTCTTTGTCACTGACTTAATCCTCCACTGATTGTGTTCCTACGATTTTAGGTGAGTCCCTAGCACCACCTTTCCTTTTAACAAGCAGAATATTTGCTTCAAAGGTATATCAAGAACAAACATATAAACATCCTCCCAGCACCTGGGACATAATTGCCCCTGTACTACTTTAGTTTCTTGGGAGGGACAGGGAATTAGTTTCATACTTTAGCTCAGTTCCTATAGAGCATCAGTCCCACCAAGTTCCAAGTCAGCCCTGGATTCCAGTCCTGGTAGCCTAGCTTCTTAGAGATTCCCTGTTGGGGTGGCAACAACTTCAAGCTTGGAATCTAGGCTTCAGGGTTGCCATGGACTTAAGTTCATGGTCAGGGACTGTCCCATCTGTGCCTAGAACTGAAAGGGAAAACCAAAATGGATCAGACCAAAACTCCAAGCTTGATTCTTGGGGCTACCGGGCCTAAAGGGAAGATGGGAAAATAGGCCTTCTCTCCCTCCCTCCCCAGCTTAGCATGGTGCTTCTGCTTTGGATGCCACTGGAAAGAGAGAGCAAAACTGTCACAGTCTATTAGTTGTTTTTTTTTGTTAATTTTTGTGAACAAAGTTATCTGTATTGTGTTTTTTAATTATAAAGATATTTTATTTTCCCAATTACATGTAATAATACATTTTCTCATAAGTTTTCCAAAGTTATATGATCCAAATTGTCTCCCTCCCTCCCCCTTCCCTGCCCCCTCCTGGAATTGGGAAGCAATTTGATCTGGGTTATACAAGTATTATCACGCAAACCATATGTCCATATTAGTAATTTTTGTAAGAAAATAATAATATAAAACCCAAACCCTAAAACCAAAACCCAAATCAACTAAAGTGAAAAATCACGTGCCTTAATCTACATTCCAACTCCAACAGTTCTTTCTCTGGAGGTGGACAGCATTCTTTGTCATAAGTCCCTCAGAATTGTCCTAGATTGTTGCATTGCTGAGAGTAGCAGAGTCTATCACAGATGATCATTCCACAATATTATAGTATAGTATAGTATATAGTAGTAGTCTCTTGGTAACCAAGGATGACGATTGTCTTTGTGTGTTTTCATCTATGGTGTATAGATGAGTGTGCACAAAGACACTTGTGCATGGAGATTTAAGTGGAAAAGTCGGTGCACAGAGACAGTCCCACTCTCTCGGCGTTGGAAGCCTGGGTCCAGTGGCACGAAAAGTCGTTACACCTGGAGATTTCCTCAGCTGCATTGGATGGCCGTGTTGTCTTTTGTGCTCCAACACACCCTAAGCACTCCACAGTGCCTTGCTGCGTCGCCATCTCAGTCGTTGAACCTTCTTATTGGTTTCTTCCGTCTGTTCAGCCGAAGCAGTCTTCACATGCTGGGTGAGCAAAGCCCTGGTTCACCAGGGGTGGACAACCCAATGGCTACCCTCACAAGGTTTAGCCAGCCTGTCGAAGCCGTTGCCTGGTGTGGGGCCACTGGCACATGCTAGCAGCTACTAGGAGCCACAGTGAGAGCTGGGTGTCAGGTGGGGGTCAGAGGCTGGAGAGCTGCCCTAGAAGGGCACGACAAACCCTCCATACCAGAGATACTACCCCTCCCTGAGCACCCCATATACCCCTCCACAATATTACTGTTACTGTATATAGTATTCTTCTGGTTCTGCTTACTTCACTCTGCATCAGTTCACATAGGTCTTTCCAGCTGTCTCTGAAAATATCCTGTTCATCATTTTTTTACGCACAATAGCATTCCATCACCATCATATACCACAGTTTGTTCACCTATTCCCCAGTTGATGGACATCCCTTTAATTTCCAATTTTTTGCCACCACAAAAAGATCAATTATAAATATTTTTGTGCCAGTAAGTTCTTCCCCTTTTTTTATTATCTTTTTTGGGATCCAGACCCCATAGTAGCATTAATGTATCAAAGGGTATACACATTTATATAGCCCTTTGGGCATGGTTCCAAATTGCCCTCCAGAATGGTTGGATCAGTTCAAAACTCCACCAACAATGCATTAGTGTCCCAATTTTGCCACATCCCCTCCAACATTTATCACTTTCTTTTACTGTCATGTTGGCTAGTCTGATAGGAGTGAGGTGGTACCTCAGAATTGTTTTCAATTGAATTTCTCTAATCAAGAGGCACTTAGAGCGTTTTATATGATTATTGTTAACTTTGATTTCTTCATCTGAAAACTGCTTATTCGTATCCTTTGACCATTTGTCAATTGGGGAATGACTTGTATTCTTATAAATTTACTTAGTTATCTCTATATTTGAGAAAAGAGACCTTTTATCAGAAAAATTTTGGTTTTAAAATTTTTTCCTAGTATGTTGTTTCTCTTCTAATCTTGGTTACATTGGTTTTATTTGTACAAAACTTTTTAATTTATATGTCAAAATTATTCATTTTACATCTTGTAATGTTCTCTATCTCTTGTTTGGTCATAAATTCTTCCCTTCTCCATAGATCTGGCATGTAAACTATTCTATGTTCCCCTAATTTACTTATAGTGTTACCCTTTATGTCTAGATCATATACCCATTTTGACCATATCTTAGTATAGGATGTGAGATATATATACCTAATTCTTGCCATACTATCTTCCAGTTTTACCAATTTTTGTCAAATTATCCCAAAAGCTGGCATCTTTGGGTATTATTAGATTGCTGAGGTCATTTACTCCTAATCTATTCCATTGATCCATCTTTCTTTTTCTTAGCCAGTACCAGATTGTTTTGATGATTACTGCTTTGTAATATAGTTTGAGATCTGGTACTACTAGGCCACCCACCGTCACATTTTTTTCATTAATTCTCTTGATATCTTTGACCATTTGTTCTTCTAGATGAATTTTGTTATTTTTCCTAATCCTATAAAATAGTTTTTTGGTAGCTTAATTGATATGGCAGTGCATAAGTAAATTAATTTTGGTAGAATAGTAATTGTTATTATATTATCTTGGTCTGTTCATGAACAATTAATGCTTTTCCAGTTGTTTAAATCTAACTCTGTGAAAAATATTTTGTAATTGTGTTATTACAATTCTTGTGCTAGTCTTGGCAAATAGATTCCCAAGTATTTTATATTATCTAAAGTTATTTTAAATGGAATTTCTCTTTCTATCTCTTGTTGCTGGACTTTATTGGAAATATATAGAAATGCTGATGGTTTATGTGAGTTTATTTTGTGTTCTCCAACTTTGCTTAAGTTATTAATTATTTCAATTAGTTTTTTAGTTGTTTATCTAGGATTTTCTAAGCATACCATGCACAAAGAGTGATAGTTTAGCTTCCTCATTGCCCACTTTAATTCCTTCAATTTCTTTTCCTTCTCTTATTGCTAAAGCCAGCATTTCTAGTATAGTATTAAATAATTGTGGTGATAAAATGGGCATCTTTGCTTCACCCCTGATCTTATTGGGAAAGTTTATAACATTCCCTTTTCAAATGACAATTGCTGATGGTATTAAATAGATATTACTTATTATTTTAAGGAAAGGCCCATTTCCCCCCCTGTGTTTTATAGTGTTTTTAATAGGAATAGGTGTTGTGTTTTGTCAAAGGCTTTTTCTGCATCTATTGAGATAATCGTGTGATTTCTGTTAGTTTGGTTTTTGATATGGTCAGTTATGCTTGCACTTTGCTCATTACCTGTGCAAAAGCTGTCTATTGTAATTAATTTCTTTCGTTTTCTGTTGTTTGCTCGGGTTTACACCTTCTTTGCTCCCCATATTTGTCTGTGCTCTTGCTACTCTCATTTTTTTTTGTTTTGGGGCTATCAGTCTCCCCTCTTGGAGCTTTGTCAGATCTCTTAGTACAGTCTCTAGGAGAGGAATGTTAGCTTCCCTGTCCTCTAGAGGCTTTTGATCGGATTAAGTTCAACTGGGTTGGGCTGTATGTGCTCTGAGGCCGAAGACTCCTGGAAGGCTGGGCTGCCCAGGCTCTCTCCAGTTCTCTCTAGCTGCTTCTCCGCGGTCCGCAAGGTTCCCCAGTGCCTTTGCCCACCTCCCTGAGCTCTGAGGAGTCCTGATAGGATTATGTTCAACTGGATTGGTCTGGATGTGCCCCGAGGCAATGGTGAGACTGGAGCCTGATGGAGGAACCCAGCCACACCCCAGTCTCTCCCTGGCTTCCTCTCCGCTGTCCATGCTGGACACTTAGTGCCCGGCTCCTCGCTGCTCACAAGGTAGACCCTCCAAACCAGCACCTTTGCCAGCTCAGAGGTTCCCGCTGCCACTGGGGGCTCAGCCCTCTGGGTTGGGGGGGAGGGGTCCTGGGACCTTCCCTCTGCCTTCCCCTTAGACCCAAGTATTCTTGGGTTCTGGCTTTTGGGGGGGGCGTACCTTTTGATTTGAGTCCAGAAGGAGGGTTCCCCGCTTCTGTCCTGTTGTTCAGCTTGAATTTCAGTGCCCTAGGAGCATTCAGTCTGTAATCAGTAATGAAGGGTCTTCCGAGGTCTGAACTTTTGCCGCTTGCTAAGCAGCCATCTTGACTCCCCATATGGTCAGTTATGCTGATTGTTTTCCTAATATTAAATCAGCCTTGTATTCCAGGTATAAATACTATCTGGTCATACTGAATAATTCTTGTGATATATTGCTGTAATCTCTTTCCTAGTATTTTATTTAACATTTTTGCATCAATATTCATTAAGGAAATTGGTATGTAATTTTCTTTCTCTGTGTTTGGTCTTCTTGACTTAGATATCAGCATCATATTTGGGTTATGAAAAGAATTTGGTAGGACTCCTTTTATGCCTATTTTGTCATATAGTAATGTAATTAATTGTTTTTTAAATGTTTGATAGAATTAATTTTTGAATCCATCTGGCCCTGGGCATTTTTTAGGGATTTCATTGATGGCTTGTACAACATCTTTTACTGAGATGGGATTTTATAAGTATTCTATTTCTTCTGTGTTTATCTGGGCAATTTATATATATATATATATTTAAATATTCATGCATTTCACCTAGATTGTCAGATTTATTGTCATATAACTGGGCAAAATGGTTCCTAATGATTGCTTAAATTTCTTCTTTGTTAGTGGTGAATTCACCTTCTTTATTTTTTGATACTGGTAATTTGATTTTCCTTTTCCCTCTTTTAAAACAAATTAACCAATGATTTCTATGTTTTGTTTGTTTGTTTTATAAAACCAATTCCTAGTCTTATCTATTAGTTCAAAAGTTCAGTTACTTTCAATTTTATTAATTTCTCCTTTGATTTTTAAGACTTTCAATTTAGTCTTTAATTGGGGATTTAAAATTTGTTCTTTTTCTAGTTTTTTTAGTTGTATGTCCAATTCATTGATCTGCTTTTTTCCCCCTCTTTTATTGATAGGAGATATATGTTTCCCCGTAAGTACTGCTTTGGTTGTATCCCATAAATTTTTATATGATGTCTCCTCATCATCATCATTCTCTTTAATGAAATGATTGATTGTTTCTATAATTTGTTTTGACCAAATCCTTTTTTAGAATTAGATTTTGTTTCCAATTAATTTTTAAATTCTTTCCATGAGCCCTTGATTATAATTTTTATTGCATTATAATCTGAAAAGGATGCATTTATTATTTTTGCTTGTCTGCATTTGATTGTGAAATTTTTATGCCCTAGTACATGCTCTTTTTTGTGCATATACCATGTGCTTCTGAAAAGAAGGTAGATTCCTTTTTTCCCATTCACTTTTCTCCAGAGATCTAGTAAATATAACTTTTCTAAAACTTCACTCACGTCCTTTACTTCTTTCTTGTTTATTTTTTTAGAATTATCTAGTTCTGAGAGGGGAAGATTGAGGTCTCCCACTAATGTAAGTTTACTTCATATTTCCTCCTTAAGCTCATTTAGTTTCTCCTTTAAAAATTTCGAAGCTATACCATTTGATGCATATATGTTAAGTAATGATATTACTTCATTGTCTATAGTACCTTTTATCAAGATATAATAATCTTTCTTATCTCTTTTAATTAGATCTATTTTTGCTTTAGTTTTGTCTGAGGTCATTATTGCTACTCTTGGGTTTTTTATCTCAATTTAAGCACAATAGATTCTGATCCATCCCCTTACCTTTACTCTTTGTGTGTCTACCTGCCTCAGATGTATTTCATATAAACAACATATCTCAGGATTCTGGTTTTTAATCCACTCTGCTATCTTCTTTTGGTTTATGGATGAATTTATCCCATTTACATTGGCAGTTATGATTATCATCCATGTATCCCCCTCTATCTTGTTCTCCCCTTTTTACCCTGAACTTTCTCCTTTCACCCTGTCCCTCCACACAAGTGTTTTGCTTTTACTCACTGTCCCATTTTTCCTCCCTTATATTACTCCCCTCCCCACCGCCACCATTCTGAACCCCTTCCTACTTCTCTATAGGGTAATATAGGATTATATGCCTCAATGAGTCTGATTGTTATTCCCTCTCTGAACCAATTCTGATGGGAAGATGGTTTAAGTGTTGCCTGTCATCATCTTCATCCTCTCCTCCACTGTAATAGGTTTAGTTTTTTTCTGTGCCTCTTTGGGTTATATAATTTTCTCCAGTATTCATTTTGAAATGCTATTTTAAGATTGGTTTGAGAGGATTCTTAGAGTGGTTCCAGCTTTCCTTGCTGCTACTCCACATCTTTGCTCCATCCTTTCCCAGTCTATTAGTTTTAAAGATGTAGCTAGTTCTGGTTGCCCATTTGGTAGGAGAACATAGAATGTCTTCTACAAGTAGTAGGTTCCTGACATCTCCTACATTGTTTCTTCCAGCTTCAGTGATCTTGGAATATGCAAATATCTGTTACATGTCCTCAGCCATAAAGCTCTCCACTAGAACTTGCATGAATTTGTCATATATGAGTAGGATCTCTTTACTCATGATGGCACTGAGTATAATGACCTGATTCTCAGGGAAGATACTGGTAAGCTGGAGAGCATCCAGAGGATGGCAAGAAGGGTTTGAGAAATCTCAACATTTTGTCATATAAGAATCAGCTAAAGGAACTGCTAATATTTAACCTAGAGAAGAGAAAACAAGAGGAGGCCATGCCTTTGGTGTCATATGGAATAGTGATTAGACACTAGGGAACAAAGTTAGGAACACTGAGTACAGAAAGGCAGATTAAGGCTTGATAGGTGGAAAAACATCTTCATAATTAAAGCTGACCTAAAGTAGAATGGATTACCTCAGGAGGAAATAGATTTCTGATGCATGTCAAGTTATTTGAACATTTTGTCGTATGCATCTGTGATGAAATGTTTAATGTGTTTGAAGTTGAGGACATTTATATTGGGCCAGCACTAGGATGTGGCCCAGGGTTGCCACAACAGTATGTAGTTAAATCTTCTGTATCTCCTCATCCTTCTTGATTAACAGGCCACCAAAAACACTTCCACCTTGACATTTGGTTCTACTATGAAAATAATTCATACTTCTTTGTGATTGGAAAGGCTGACTCCCAAGTGCAAAACATCACCAGTATAGGAACCTGTCCAGTGACTGGCTCCAATATAAATGTAGTTGCTGGCTTTCTCCTGCCAGTCTTGGCCTGTTACAGGACATCAATTCCTAGGATAACCTGAAGGTCACAATCATCCTGGATTTTAGATGTGCTTGATAAGACAGTTCGCAGTGGCCAGAGTAGCACCTTTTGCTTGTTTCTTTGCAAGGGTATTTGCCCCATCCCCACAACTGCCATCACCCCTTTTTCACTTTCATGATCCAGAAGCTTATTACCCTCATCATTAACCCACATAGTTGAGTCAGGGTCAGGGGATATCTGGATGGGCTTTGGGGAAATTTCATGCAGGCTCTAAGAGGTGGTTGGGTTTCAGCAGAAGAAGATGAAGGCACTGGCTTCAGAGAAGAGAGATGATAGGGGAAGAAACTCATCTGGTGGCATCAGCAATAGAGACTAAGGAAAGCAGATACCACTTCTAGACCCCATGTTTTATAACTTCTCCTCACTGTTGACTCATACTGAGTTGAAAGTCTACTGAAACCTTCAAATTTTGTTTTCATAAAAATACCCCTCCCAAACTGAACCTATGAAATCAATTTTTGGAATCCAAGTTCAAGACTTCTCATTTATCCTTAAGTTCTTCCATCTTTGACGTTCAGCCTAGTATTCTAACCTGTGAAGATCTTTTTTGAATCCTCACTCAGTCATCCAATATGTTAGCTCTCTCACACAGCTTTAGGCCATCTGCAAATCTGAGAGGTATGATTATAGTAGTGCTTAACATGGTTCAGAAGTTTGGAGAGGATAATCGTTCAAATCCTGTTCTTCCTGCTTACTACCTTTGTGACTGTAGACAGTTCTCTTAACCTTTCTAGGCCTCGGATTGGTCATCTGTAGAATGAGGGAGTCAACAAAACAATCTGCGCTCTTTTTCAAATCTAGATCTATGATCCTGTTATTTACATAGTATTTTCCCCACCAAATTACAATTTCATTGGTCAAAGAAATCCCCAGTGAGGCATCTCTTTTTGCCAATGTAGATAGGCAATTTTGTACCCAATTCACATTTTACAGATCCAAAAATCACAGAAAGCACTCAGATTTGATCACTCACATCCTTTCCAGCTCCATATCCAATGATCTTAGAAAGTTATAGTGACTTAAAAAAGATCACCCAGGTGGTAAGTTTCAGAGTTAGAATTTGAACCCAAGACTCCTGCCTCTCAATTCAGTGCTTGGTGGACAGAGTTATGATTTTTCTTCTCTCATTTTTCTTAATTAAAAATTTTTCAAATAAAAAACACTAAACCAAATGAGCATTTCTACATATAAAGTCGAACCAAAAAAAGAACAGCATACAGGAAACTACAAATCAACTAGGTAGCATAGTAGGTAGAACACTGAATTTAGATTCCCAAAGACCCAAGTCCAAATCGCATCTCAGACACTCTGTAACCAAGTGACCCTGGGTAAGTCACTTAACCTATCAGCCTCAGTTTCCTCTTTTGTGAAATTATTATCATAATCCCACCGACTTTGCAAGGTTGTGTTGTTGTGAGGATGAGAGGAAATACCATATTTAAAATGCTTTGTCAACTTTAAAATGCTAGCTATTATTATTAATGTTAATACAATAAATTTAGCTTCTAACTTTCAAAGCTGCCCTGCATTTCCTCCTCTTTTCTAGCATTTTTTTTTCTTTTTGGTCAACTCCTTTACCAATTTCTACCCCACCCCAGCCTTGTCACCCCTCTCCTCTAAAATGACAAAAGATAAAACCTTTGAAATAAATATGCATAATTGAGCAAAACAAATTTCTCTATTGTCTCCAAAATCATGTATCTCCACTGCACCTGACATCTATTACTTCTGTCCAGAGGTGGGTAGCAGTTCATAATCAGTTTCCTGAAATCATTGATCAGAATTCCATCTTTATGTAAACAGTGTTATTATTGTCACTTTTCCTATAAATCATTCTCCAGGTACTGCTCACTTCATTATAAACTGATTCATACAAATCTTCCCACATATTTCTGAAATAGTCTACACCATCATTTCTTATGGTACAATAGTATTCCATCACATTTATACACCATCCATCCATCCAGCTACTTCACAACTGATGGGCACCCTATTATTTTCTTTGTTTAGGGCCAGCTCAGAATGCTTTTACTAGACTGTCAGACACGTAGGAGAATCAAAGAATCATCACTGAAGAGCTGGAAAGGGCTTTCAAGATCACTTTGTACAACTCCCTCATGTTATAGAGTAGGAATTGAGGCTCAGAGAAGGTGAGCCACATGCCCAGGCTCACATAGCAAGTAATAGCTAAAGGCAGGTTAAGAAGCCTGATCTTCTGAGGCCAGATGCAGCTACAGCAGTCTGCCTCTCAGTCATGATCTGCCAGGAATTCTGGGCCATCTGGAACTTCTTGAATGTTAGTGTCCTGCTCTTTCCCTTCCCTATGTATGAGATGCACAGCATCAAGGCTTTGGTCACAGATCCAGGAGGGCACCAGCAAATGTATGTGGCCAGCTGGGTATCAATCACTAGCATCTGAATAAACTGAGATGGCTGACCCACCCCCAAATCACTTTGCAAGGGGACATGGTGTAAAGATTAAAAATTTAGGGGATACTGAGGCAGGTAGAAATTAGTTTCTCTCTGCAAGGAGTATTATATTTTTTTAGAGGTTTATTAAAGGTTAAGGATTAAAGAAAATACAGAATAAGAAAAACACGTGCCTAGGCCAGAGGCCTAGACAAGATAACCTCACATCATGAAAGAGCCGCGTCTGCTCCAAAACGGAAGTCCAAAAAAAAAAGACAAAAGCCTTTGCAATCAGGTTAAATACCTTCTCGATCTCGGCCCACATGAGAATTCAGTGACATCACAAAGCATTTTGGGGAAGTGGAGCAAGGAATTGTGGGGATTGAAGTCCTGGATTCGAGTCTATTTTTACAATGGAGAATAGATGAGGGAACAGATTAACCATGGTTGACACCTACATTGAAATGAGCACTTTCCTCTATCTCCAAATAGACTTCTTTAATAGGTAACTGGTTTTTATGTGTTTAATGTTTTGTTCTTTGTTGTCTTAGAGAATCAATGCCATCACAGGATGACGTCTTGACTTACCCATGAATTAGATTTAAGTAAGGCAGAGTTGCACAAAGTCAGCAGCCTCGCTGTCTCTTCCAAAGACATTGCAGTCCAGTGGAAAGACTAAAGTCAGGATGACTAGTGAAGGCCTGGGATGGAGTGGATGGCCTTAGGGTCTTCCATATCTGACCAAGCTCTAAGCACTCCACAGAGCCTGTTTCAGCCACCTTTGAGGCCATTGGAACAAATTGTTCTCATCTACTCTTTCTATCGGGAGAAGTCTTCACATGCTTGAGGTAGACATCTCCACAAATCAGCCTGAAGGTTACTCGCAGTCTGGTTTGGCCCATCTGCCGAGATGGTTTTACGGGGGTGTAACTGCAAGCACATGCTAGAGCTTCTTTGAGCCACAACTGTGTGGACCAAAGGTGGATGAGCAGCCCTGAGAAGGGTGGGCCAAGCCCTCACAACAGAGGTGCCGATCTTCCCTGAATGCCTCAGAGCAGGGCTGGGCTTAGAAAGATGATGCCATCCACCCAAGGAAATAATGATTTACCAATAAAGTCATGTTTATTTTGTATATACCCTGCAAATATGTTGCATTTTGTTAGGAGAATGTAGTCCCCTTGAGGGTCTGCCTCACCTTTGTCTTTGTGAAAGCATCTGACACATAGTAGGTGCTTAATAAGTGCTCATTAAGTGAGATGTGAAGGACATAGAAATC
Source organism: Monodelphis domestica (assembly GCF_027887165.1). Lineage (NCBI taxonomy): Eukaryota > Metazoa > Chordata > Mammalia > Didelphimorphia > Didelphidae > Monodelphis > Monodelphis domestica. Next base: position 28,738,239 of record NC_077235.1, read on the forward strand.
TAAACACACTGATGGTTGACTGGTCAGTAGCAGAGCCTTCTAGAAGAGTCCATCTGGTTGAGCAGGAGGAAGAGAAAAAGTGTTGCTGAAGGCAAGTTGTATGGACTTTGGCCTTGGCGAGCTGTTCCCACTGAGGATGTTTCCTAGGAGAGAGCAGGATATAGTAGAAAGAACACTGGATTTGGAATTCGAGGGCCTGAGGTTGATTTCTGGCCCTGCTGCTTCTGTGGCCTCAGCTTTCTTCCCAAGGCTTCCTTTCAGCTCCAGCACTTTATTGTTTGAACTGTTTATACTTGAGCTTCTTCAGCCATTCCCCAGCACCTATCTAGCCCCATAGCTCTCTTTGTCCAACACATTTGCTTCCAGGTAAATATGGCTATGTGTGATAAATACTTCTAGGGAAGGAACAAGAACAGAATAATTGCCACCACACTCATCTTGCTTCAGGTAAATTGGCTGAGTTAAAAACCTGTCCAACAACCTTGGTCAAGGGCTATGAAAGGTCATTAAAACGCCCTTTTGGAAGATGCTGGGATGAAGAACGACTACACGAAAGAGAACAAAGCTAAGCTTGCTCACTTGGTGAGCACTGAGCCAAAATGGACAGTAGTTTTGAGAACATGGGTGGTGAATACATGCATGTTTGATTGGGTGCCATGCTAGAGCCAAATGCCAATGTGGCCCTTTAGTAAACGCCTGGAAAGAAATGCCAACAGCCACAGTTTGGGTTCCTTGGGAGTCTTCAGGGAAAGGTGGTAGAAGGAAGGGCTGCCTCCTTTCTGTTCAAACAGCAAGAAGTCCCAGACCTGGCAGAAATCTGGGGGGGGAGGGGGACTTTTTGTAGTCACGGAACTCTCTAGGAAACTAGGTAGTGAGTGGGTGGGCCAGTAAAGGCAATAGCCAAAGCACTGGAATCTCCCTGGGAACCTTGGGCAAGTCACCTAAACTCTTTGGGCTTCCCTTTCCTTTTATATAAGATAAGAACACCTCCATTTACATAACACTATAAGGTTTGCAGAGTAAGTTGGCTTGGTTCTCTAAGGTTCTCTCTTTTGATTTTCCTCTCCAGTACTTTGAGAAATAGGTGCTGCCTCCATCCCAGTTTTGTGGAGGAGGAAACAAAGACCTAGTGAGTGAGCTTCCTTGACTTGCTTAGGTAGGTCTTCCTGCCTAGTCTAGCACTCTCTGCGTTGTGCTCCACTGCCTTTGCAGCAGCGAAATTAGACTGAATGAGCTCCAAGCTTCCTGCCAGCTCTGATGGTCTATGCTTCAAGCATTTGATCATTTCTTTTCTCTTTCAATTTCATTCGTTTCAGTTCAACAGATGATTACTTAATGCATGTTATCCCAGAGCTGTAACAAGGAATTCTTACGCCCAGGGCAGATTCAAGTGAGACAGGGTACAATGGGGTCAGGAAGAGATTAGATCCCAGGGTCTTCTGCCCCTCTCATCACTCTTTGATCTGTCCCTGGGACCAAGCAGAATAAGTAGAACCCTTCTTCCAAGTCATCCCTGTTTCCTCCAACTGTTTCTCATAGAGAATAAGAGCAGATGAACAACTCTGTTTCCATGTCTCCCTGGGAGACTGATGATTTGAACCCAAGTCTAAGATTTTACCCTCCCTCTGAAATTTCATGTCACCAGATTCCTCCCAGTGTTTTGGTTGATCTAGAACTTTTGGAGTCCAGACTCCGGGTTAGCTGTCTCACTTTGCATATCTGCAAGTGAATAAGTAGGCCATCCAGGGCCCATCTACACTGTTGGAGCCAAGGCATCTCAGCGGAAGTCACTTGATTTTCAAAGACTACAAACTTGAATATGATGGAGAAAGCAGGAAAGCAGCACCTTCTCATCTCTGGCCATTCGAGCCTGGCAGCCAGTGGGCCTCACTTCGTTCTGAGAGCTTAAGTCATTTGCCCAAGTTCATGCATCAAGTAGTTAGGAGAAGGAGGCCTGCAGCTCGCTTCCAAGGTTCCTCTGGCCCATGTTTAACTTCTTGTGGGCTTCCCGGGCTTATCTGAGCCACTCCTCAGGGGCTACCCAGGGGCCTCTTTCCTTGGCGAGGTGTGGACGGATGCCGGTTCCATAGACTGAGAGAGAAGACTTCTCTGCTTTCTGGAATGACTGGCCTCCGATCTGTCTATTTGCTACCTTAAACACTGCAAACAGAAACCCGAATGTTCTGCCGGGCAAGGTCTAGATTGAGCAGCAGCAACAGAAGTTGTCCCCGAGAGGTTCCCAGCTCCCAGGGCTTGGCTTCGGCTTCCCGGCTCGCTCTTAACTGCCATCTGAGAATGCCGACCGCTGATCGCCCGGATAAGACAAGCTCTGCCATCAAAGGGGCATCTTTAGGGCTCAGCCCCGCTGCTGGCCTGGGGTTTTCTGCTCCTCCTCTCCGCCGCCTGACGGAAGTGCTGTACGGCCAGGCCAGGGAGGAGCTACCTGGCCAAAGACCTCCTTAACTGCCGGGAACCTATATTTACAGGGAAATTGTGGGTACACAAATAAGTAAATATTAAATATGTAGAAAGTAACTATGGAGTAATTTGGTAAATGAAGAAGCATTAACAACTGGAGATCTCAGAAAAGGCCTTTTGTAGGAGATACACTTGAATGGAACCTTGAAAGAAGCCAGGAATTCCAAGGCTCTGGGACAAGGAAGAAAAGCATTCTGGGCTGAAGGGAGAGCTTCTGCAAAGGCATGGAGCAAAAATGTGTATGGGGAGCATCAAGAAGTTCAGAGAGTAGGGGGCAGCTGGGTGGCTCAGTGGACTGAGAGCCAGGCCTAGAGTTGGGAGGTTCTGGGTTCAAATCTGGCCTCAGACACTTCCCAGCTGTGTGACCCTGTGCAAGTCACTTAACCCCCATTGCTTAGCCCTTACCACTCTTCTGCCTTGGAGCCAATACACAGTATTGACTCCAAGACGGAAGGTAAGGGTTTAAAAAAAAAGAAGTTCAGAGAGGGAGGTCATGAGGAGACATAATAATTAGATCTCCAGAAAAGGCCAAATTATAAAAGACTTTGAGTGCATCTTATCCTAGAGGCAATAGGGAACCACTGAATCATTTTCCAGACAAGGAGATTGACACCTAGAAGGGTTAAGTGACTTGCTAAAGACCATTATGACACAAAGTGGCAGAACCAGGACATCTTGAACTCTTTCCACTGGCCTATGATGTTTCTCTCCTCAATATTCTACAATATACCTGACAAATCATCATTCAGCCTCTGCCTGAAGACCTCTAGAAAGAGAGGACCCAATACTTCTGACAGATCCCATTCCACTTTTAGATGATTCTCATTGTTGTAAGTTTCCCCTTCTCTGTCTCTGTCTCTCTGTCTCTGTCTCTCTCTGTCTCTCTCTGTCTCTCTCTGTCTCTGTCTCTCTCTCTGTCTCTCTCTCTCTCTGTCTCTGTCTCTCTCTCTCTGTCTCTGTCTCTCTCTGTCTCTCTGTCTCTCTCTGTCTCTGTCTCTCTCTGTCTCTCTGTCTCTGTCTCTGTCTCTCTCTCTCTCTCTCTCTCTCTCTCTCTCTCTCTCTCTCTCTCTCTCTCTCTCTCTCTCTTTCCCAATTTCTACCCTCGGCTCCTATTTCTGCCCTTTAGGAATAAGCAGGATAATTCTAATCCTTCTTCCATGTGACAGTCTTTCAAGTGCTTTAAAGTAGTTGTCACGAAGATGAACTCTAAATCCTTCTCCAGCTGAGCATCCCCAGGTCTAGTAACTGTTCATTTTATGGCATCATCTCAAGGATCCTCACCATCTTGGTCACCTTTCTTTGGACAGTCTCCAGCTTATTGGTGCCCTTCCTAAAATGTGGCACTCAGGTCTAAATACAGTGGTCCAAATTTTTTCTGATATTTTGCTTCTCCTTCTACAGCTTCAGTTCACAGTTGCTTTTTTTGGCTGCCAGAAAATGTAAAATTTGTTGCCATTGACATTATTCATTTTAAACACTACATTTCCTGAAGCTGGAAGCATAGGTTTTATTCTGATGCTAATCAGTGGTTGATGTTTTGGTTGATGTTTTGTTGTCAGTATTCAGAAGTCCTGGACAGTTTTATTGTATATTTCCTGAATTATTGTTTTTGAGTTTTAAAAATTTATCAAGTTCTTCCAAGAGACCTATGAATCTAAAGCTATTTCTGTACATCTTGTCTTCAATTTCTGTTACTTTGGCATATAGAATTCATGTTATTATAATATTAATGCCAAAATTTCTTCCACTATAGTATGTTTGTGTTTAAAATATATTAATCTCTCTCACTTTTTGAGATACTTCAATCATGGATTCAATTTTTTCTAATATCTTCATTGCATTTTTAAAATTCTGCATTGAGAGCTCTAATTTCTGGTCTACATTCATTCCCAATTTCTTCTTTTTAGGAATTTCATTTCTATTTTGATCCACCCTGGATTTTCTTATTAAAGGTCCATATTCTGAGAAATCCACAGGATTGTCTGTGACATCAATCATTTTCTTTTATGTACTATTTTCTTTTTTTCTTTTAAATTTAATTGTGGTTGGACTCTGAAATATATTAATTAAGTGGTTTCCAGGGATTTTAATTTCTAAATCCCAAAATGAATTACTAAAGTAAATGGAATTTATGGTAGTTTATTTACAATAGAGGGAAGATATTAAGGAATGAGAGAGGAGAAAGAAAGAGAGAGAGATGGAACTCTGGCTTCCACTGATACCAGTTAGAATTTCTAAGCACCAGCCAGAGGAAGAGAGTCTCAAGACGATGGGCCTTTCTTGGAAGTTTAGATCTCCGAGAAAGGCAGGGTCACTAAGTCAGCCTTTTACTCACCAACTGTGACCATCTGAAAGGGAAAGCAGTCTGAAGTCTCCTGCATGAGTTCCTCCAGGGGTCCAGTTCCTCCATTCCAACTCTGAGTCATAGAATCCTCCATCCAACTCGAATCTCGAATTGAATATATCTTCTTCTGGCCTCTGGTCCTCTTTTAAAGATCTTTTTCTCTTGTGTTGCCTTCCCTAAATTTCATGTCTACCAATCACAGCAGACACTTTTCTCCAGGACTGTCCACTCTTTAAGTTCACACCTTCTTTGGTTAGATTATACCTTTTGGGGTTACTTAACACATTTTTGGTTATTTCACCTTTTGTAATTACTTAACACCTTTTTGTAGTTAAAATGGGTAGATCTACTTAAAATACTGAGTTATCACCTTTTGTAGATTAAAATCTAAAAATAAATTGTGGATTACAATTCAATCTTCCCAATAAAGGAAGATCTAAGTACCTTCATTGTTTCAATCAGAGGATTACAATTTAATCTTCAGAATAAAGGAAGAACTAAGTATCTTCATTGTTACAATCAGGGGAGAGCTAAATCCAATCTTTACACTTCACTTTTTATTGTCATGCAAAACACACTTCCATATTGTTCATTGTTGTAAGAGCACACTCATACATGACCAAAACTCCAAAATAAAACCAAAGATACACTGATGTGAAAGACAACTCCAACAGTTCTTTCTCTGGAAGTGGATAGCATTCCCCATGATAAGTCTTTTAGGATTATCCCTTATCAGTGCATTGTTGAGAGTAGCCAAGTTTTCACAGATAATCATCATCTAATATGGCTGTTATTGTGTACAATGCTCTCCCAGTTCTGCTTATTTCACTCTGCATTAAGTTCCCACAGAACTTTCCAGCTTTTCCTGAAATCATCTTGCTTATCATTTCTTATAGCACAATACTGTTCCTTTACCAATACATACCACAATCTGTTCAGCCATTTCCCATGTGACAGGCATGCCCTCAATTTCCAATTCTTTGCCACCACAAAAAGAGCACCTATAAATATTTTCTAACAAGTAGGTCCTTTCCCCTTTTTTGGGATCTCTTTGGGATACAGACCTAGTAGTGGCACTAGTGGACCAAAGACTATGCCTATTTTTATGGCCCTTTGAGTATAGTTCCAAATTGACCTCCAGAATAGTTGGATCAGTTCAAAACTCTACCAGCAATGCCTTAGTGTCCCAATTTTGCCACATTCCATCCAACATTAACTACTTTCCTTTACTGCCATATTGGCCTATCTGATAGGTGTGAGGTGGTACCTCAGCATTATTTTAATTTGCGTTTCTCTAATCAAGAGTGATTTAGAACATTTTTCATATGATTATTGATGACTTTGATTTCTTAACTGGAAAATGTCTTGTTCCCTTTGACCATTTGTAAACTGGGGAATGGCTTGTATTTGTATAAATGTGACTTAGTTCTTTATAAATTTGAGAAATTAGACCTTTCAGAGATATTTGTTATAAAATTTTTTCCCAGTTTGTTGTTTCCCTTCTAATCTTGGTTAGGTTAGTTTTGTTTATACAAAACCTTTTTAATTTAATATAATCAAAATTATTCATTTTACATTTTAAAATACTCTCTATCAAATGTTTGGTCATAAATTCTTCCCTTCTCCAAAGGTCTGCCTTATATAATATTTTCAAAGAAAAAACTGTATTTTTTTAAATTATTCATTTGTTCTTCTGGTTTTAGGATCCTCTTTGATGATTTGTTTGCTCCTATTTTTCACTTTAATTATGGATTTTCCTCTTTATTTTTGGTGTTTCTGAATTTTTTTGTATTTACCCAACACTCACTTTCTGAACCCTTCCTTTTGCTGTTAGGCAGATCCTTGAGTTAGGGCTACCCAACAGATTCATCTTCCTTATTTTGGAAGATAAAGAATTTGATGCCTTGTCCTAATCACTCTCTACGGGGGCAGGACTGACCTCAGTTAAGTTTCAGTCTCCTTTACTTCAGGCCCAGCATAGCCACTCATGTTGACACCTTCCTATCTCTACTCTCATCTTTTTTCTTGACATGGATCAGAGGTGTTTGTGTACAGTTACTATGCTAGTGTGGTGTCCTTACCCTGGGACCCTACACAAACCTGAGTTTAAATATATTCCTGCCACTGGTACCCAGAGGCTGGAAGAGGAGGGACACTGAGTTTCAATCCACAAGTAGAATTCTCCAGTTTTATTCCATAAAGGATTTTATCTTGTTGGAAATTCCATCGTCTTTTTCTGTGGATTTCATTACAGTTACTTTATATTTGGCACATATTTCCTTTGAGGGGAGCAGAGTTGGAGAAGTAGTTAATCAACCATTTTGTTGGTCACATCTGTAATTGACTCTTCAGTGACCTTCCTGTTTCTACTCTATCTTCTTTCAAGTGTGTCCTTCATAGAGCTAGGAAGAATCTCTTTAACGCACTATTTTGATCCTCTAATTAAAAGCTTGCTCTAGCTTCCTATTGCATGTTAAATAAAGTATAAATGCCTGACTTGAGCACTCATGCTTATCTTTCTAGACTTACTACATACTATTCAGCTCCATGTTCTCCCCTTCTCCTCTCCCTTATCATCCTCCATTCCTGAGCTGGAATCTCTTCCCTTTTCAGTCTAATAAAATCTTTAGTTTCCTTCAAGATTTAACTGAGGTGTCAGGTCCATTGTGAAGCCGTCCATTCCATTCTCTTGCTTTATTTCCTCTTTCTTTCCTTTCCAGATGAAAATGTTCTCAAGCCTTCAAATTTCTCACGTACCTTGCCTACATGTTAACATCGTGCTTACCTTGAAAGGCAGCATAGAATAATGGATCATGTACAAGGACTTGGAGTCAAACTCTGCCTCTCATGTTTGCTCTAGCTCTATGATTGACCATGGGCAAATCACTTAACCTCCCTGAGCTTTCATTTCCTCAACTGTAAAATGGGAATGATGCTTGTAGTACTTAAATCACAGTCATTGTGAGGCTCAAATGAGAAGATGTATGTCCATCGGGTACTTTATAAGCCCTCAAAAAAAGGTGTAAACGTCAATACATTTCCGTTATTATTGTAGTTCTTTCTTTGTATTATGGCCATTTGGAGACAGTGCCATTTCTTGCTATTACATTTTAATTGCATCAAGATCAAGGCTGTGTCTTCATTATCTTTATATTCCCATTGCCTAGCACCTAGCAGATTCTTACATGATCAGGGCTGTAGAGGTTCCCAATGAATTGATGAGAAGTAAAAGAGCCGGCTTAAGGAATGCTCCTACTTTGGGGGAGTCTACTTATTTTTAATGGCATTTTTTTCCAAACATCCTGCTGAATCATATTGTTGATAATCATTATGGGGCTGTGAAAACAGCAACCATGGCAGCTGCCACCAGTGCCCCAAAGGTTAGGCTTCCTCTCTCATGGAAGCAGATGAACATATGGCCATCATAATGTTCTTATCATCTGGAGAAAGCAAAATTTTCTCCATGCTACCGATGTTAGGAAAATATTTATATACAGGAAATTCAAGGGGGGGGGGGCAGAGTTGGATTTGTTTTCTGTTTTGTTTTTTTTTAAGACAAAGATGAGCTCACACTGCGAAATGAGGCTAAATCTGGCAGGTCAATTAAATACTGGAGACCAGATGCATAGATGTATAATGTAGGGTCAGTCAGTCTTTTTTTTTTTTTGCTAAAATCCAAGGGCCATCTCTGTCCTTTGCAAATTTGTCTGGTAAACTGGAACTCAGAGAGCAAATTTACGTTGGAAAGGAAAAGAGACAATGGGGGAATTCAAGTCAAACACTAGAAGCTAGTCAACCTTGGTTCCAGGCCTGTTTTTGCCCTTTACAAGTTGTGTAGACCTGTATGATCATTTTCCCCTCTCTGAGCCTCAGTTTAGTCATCTGTAAAATGAGAAATAAAATACGATTTGCACTCACTACTTCAGAGGATATTGCGAAGAAAGCACTTCTTAAGCATTATAGATATAAGAAATGATGACCATGGCAGTGGTGATCTTGGGATAAGCAGAACTGTAGCCCAATAGCTGAAGATCTGAAGAAGTTATGAGCTTCAAACCTTGTGAGTCAAGAGTGAGTTGACACCTTTGAGCTGAGCTGAACTGAACTGGTGGTATTCGGGAATTTAGAAGCACCAGAAAACTTTCTCACTGTCCAGACCTCTCACCAGCTGCCATGCCAGTCCAAATTCTGGGGGATTTCTGCTTTTCATATCCACAAGTAGCACTTGAGCCATGCTCCAGTCTTGCTTCTCTCCAGCTGCCATGCTGACCCTCTACCCCCACCTCATATACAGCTCAATTTTCAGTTCTGGAACCATAAGCAAAGCACCTTTCATTGATTCGAGGAAGAACATGTCAGTTAGCGGCCCTCTGTCTCCACTCCTCATACCTGTGACTTTCTAAACCAAAAAGCTATTCTTGGTCACATCTCCCCCATGGGAGCAAAACTCCTGTTTTCTGTTTTATATATGGATGCCCAGTGCCTGGCACGTAATAAGGATTTCATAACTTCACCAGGCAGCTAGCCAACAGGTTTGGTAGGGCAACCTCAACTGCTCGAAGGTTCACAGGGGAAGCTGGATCCATTTCTTCCCTGACATTGAATGAATTTGCCAGCTTAATCATAATCCAATTACCCAGGATGGGGCCTTTGTCTCCTCCCCACTCCTCTTAACCCAAACCTACTGCTCTTCCTTCCCATCTCATTGTCTAGGCAGCTCCTCCACAAAAGGACTCCTGGAAGAAGGCTTTCCCTAAAAGAGAGGAATCTCTAAATTGGAGGCCCAGATAGAGGGAAGGGCAGGAGGAGTGATCCTAATATTCCCATATGCCATGGACGTGCACACCTCTCCTGACTTTCATAGTTGAAATTTCTAGGCAAAGCTGTCTATTCTAACATCTACTTTCTGACCTCCCACTCAGCTTTTCAGCCTTTTGCAAACTGTCTTCTGCTCTGTTCTCTCCAAATCTGATGGCCTTTTCTCACTTGTCATCTTGAACTCTGAAGTAGTCTACAGGACTGGTCATCCCCCTGCCTGTGTGTTTGTGATGATAGTTCCTCTCGGCCCTGCTTCTCGTTCTCCTTGTCTGATCCCTGGCCCCCTTCTCCACCCCACCTTTTTGTTTGGATGGATTGATTTTTGTGCAATATAAAGTCCTTGAGAGCCGGGATTGTTTGCACTTTTTTCTTTGTAAGCCCAGCACTTCCCACAGTAGGTGCTTAATATTTATTGAATGGAATTGAGTTGATTCTTTTCAGATATTCTCCCATGTCCTCCCTGCCTCAAACCTGATCCACAAGTTCACCAAAAAGTCATTGCTTGCTGTGGGGTGCCCTTCCTTTAGTTGGTAGATAATGAGATGGCTCTCTTCCTTTGCCAGAACTTGGCTGGGGTGGTGTGAAGCATTACAGGCAGTCATTTCTTAGACAGAACAGGTGCCTTGGGTCTGGAAATAACATTGCCGGAATCCTCTTTTCCAAACTCAAGTTTCCACCACTTCGTATCTTGTAAAACAGATCCGAATGAATGAAACGGAGTCTCCTCTCTGGGGCCTGGCGAGCCATCCCACACAAATAAAGTAGGTGGTACCTGCATTGGTATCTGTGGGGGGCCCAAAAAGGTCCCCAAAGTTCAGGGTATTCCTTAAAGGCTCTCCAGAGATAGGCACTGAAAAGGATTCAAGGCATCTGAGTAACTGGTTCCCACAGAAACAGGTATAAGATTATCTTGTTAACCTACTGGCAGCCAGTGCCATCCAGCACAAAGTAGGGAGGGCCTTTCGGGATTGGGATGCTAAATGGGAGAGGGAATTGCTTAGGAGGGCATACCACCCACACAGGGGGAGACAGCACAAGCATATGAAGCATGAAGGCACTGGGCATTTGAGGGTGAAAAAGGGTACACCAACAAATCTATATAGGACAAGGACTTCCAAAGACCTTATGCCAAGGGCTGACCACACACGTCTCCAGGTCCCCCTCCTCTTTCATTGCACAGAATAGGGTTGTGTGTGTGTGTGGGGGGGGGTGAGACCTAATCCAATGTCTATGGAATCTTTAGATGTCTTCAGGAAAAATGCTAATTATATTAAAGAACATGTTGTAGATCCCTCTCACTTGAAATCTTTTTTTTTTATTTTTCTTTTATAGCTCTGCTTGACATTTGGCATTTCCTACCATTTCTTTCCCTTGCTGTCTGCCTTGGAAACTTATCTGATGGATCCCCATTCTACATTTTGCTTGCACCCCTTCTCATATTCACTAGAGGAAAAAGAACTGGACTTAGAGCCAAGAGGCTTTCAAGGCCCAACTCTGCCCTCTGTCCTTGCATGAGTTGCAAAATCTTGCTGGGCCTCAGTGTCTTCATCTGTAAATAGGTGAGTAGAATGATCACAATCATCTCAAAGATTCCTTTCAGTTCTAATATTCTAAGATTTCTATTTTGCTCCATGAAATCTGTCTTTCATGCATCAAAATGTAGAAAACAGAATTGAAAAGCATGTGAGGTTCATTTCCCAAATGTACCAAATTACTGTCACAAATGCATTAAAACTGTTATGATGTTGTAGTGCTTCCCATGGCTACTAATTGTGATTTTAGAAATACAGATTCAGTAATGACACAGGATGCAAAAAAGATGAACGTGGAAACAGCTGGGAAGAGCAATTTGTTTCTGGAATAGTGTTTCCTGTGAAATATGACAGAAAATGAAATATACTGATTGTCATTATTCTAATGCTTTCAAGGGGTATTTGCTTCTTGGGCTCGGGGAAAAGAAATATTCCTGCTGGGTTTTGAAGAAAAATAAACAGCAACTTCAAGTACCTAACTTGGGATGTTGCTGTTAAGGGTGTGGGACGTCCTACATGGCTGGAAATGGCAAGTCTGGGCAGCAGTATAGAAAGAACTGTGCACAAATGCAGTTCTGCAAACCTCTAGGCCCAATGACCATGGATCAACGGCAGGGGGACCTTAGCAGACAATTCCCATTTCCGTTTCCCAAACAATCAGCAACATATTGCCCTGCCATATGGTTCATTTTTATGAAGAGAGATTACAATCCAACATGTCACCTTATTGTATTACATGCCACGTGCAAATCATGCTGCTGGTGGGAAACACTGTTAGCGTGTGACCTTGAAGGACATCCATGTTAATAGAGTTTGCGTTCCTTTGATGTTCTACCACACATGCACACTTTCTTATATACTTCTCTGGCATAGGGACTTTGAATTCAATTTTACAGAAGATGCTCAAGTTGTTTGGCTGCTTGGGGAGGGGGGTGTTGGTTGTCTTAAGGTGGCTACCCAACTGTGCTCAGTTTGGTCACTTCAAGGTTAGGCTGTGATTAACACGAGAGAACATGGTTACCGTGTCATTTGTAAAGGGTATTTATTGACGTGTGGCTAAATTCCAGGCAGGATGGCATTTAGACTAACCCTCGGCCAGGCTATCATCAGAAGTATAGAAACACAAGTCAAATGGGCAGGCTCGATGCCCCACAGCCCTGGTCCTTCAAAACTAACTTTCCTCAGTACTCTTTTCCCTCCTTAACAAGAATTGCTGTATGCTTCTTGATCAGATACCATGTTACAGCATTTGGGCTCTCTACCTCCAATAGAACTAGCTCCTCCCATGCTTACCTCCACATCATTTGTGCTTTTGCCTTGTGTAAGATTAAGTGGGTCCCAAGTAGTACTCATTTGGGGGAGAGAAGGAAATGAACAGTGCAGCTGCAAATCAAACCAAGTTTGGGAAGTGAATGTCATTAGATTATGTGCAGAAGGATTATCTGGCGGTTAATCTAGAATAAGTGGTGAAAAGAAATTCTATAAGCCCCATTCTTCCCTTAAGTTCCCCACCTACAACTTGTAATGCAGTCAGGGGGGATTTTGTCCAAATTCCCGGGGAGGATTTTTTCCTAACAAATTACATGCATTTAGTTGGTGGCATATGAAATAACAAGCATTTGATCCACTGACACATTGCTGCATGTTTCCCAGTGCTCTTATTTCAGAACTCATTTTAATCTAATAAGAGTCTCCACGACGCTTATTCAACACAATGCCCAGAAAGCCATGGATTACATCTAATCAAACAAGGGCTAAGTTCTGTTGGGTAGAATCCATTTTTTAAAACTGTGGTTTGCTTTTACCACAAACCCTACACTTTTTATATAACTTCTGTCAACAGTAAAATACTACTTTCCAAAAGAGAACATGCAGTTCTTGCTTAGGCACAAACATATACTAGCAATAATCAGAAAATAGTAAAAGGACCATTCAAATTTAGATGATAGTAAACAGTAAAACAAAGAGCCACGCTTCTTAGCCATCTGCTCCTGGACCGTCTGTAGTCACCTTCCAGGTGCTCCATCTGTGGCATCCACCGAACTGTTTTCTTGTAGAGGCACATGGCAAACACTTGAAAACACTTCAAAATGATGGTACAAAAAATGGAAACTATGGAAACACGAATTACAAGATAAAAGACACCTAAAAGCCTTATGGATGCACTGCTTTTGTCAACGGTCGTGTGAAAACATGGGTCTTCTTGATGTGATAATACAGAAAATCAGGCCATCAGCAAGTTCACCAAGGTGTCTGGGAAACTGAGTTTCTACCCCATACAAACTGTTCTTCACACAGTAATTCGAACCCCAGCTTCATATATTCTCTTTAAGGCTAAACAACCAATTTTGAATTAGGTAAGACTCAAAATATATCTATAAAGTAACCGTTTTGCGGATTCATCATGTGTGTCTTACTTTTTCTTTCTGAAATCAGGCCCTCCCTTCTTGTCTGAAGCAAATTCTCTATTAGAACAACTTCAGGTTAACTTATTCTCCGTCATCTGAACTGGTCTGTAGCCCACTGAAATGACACTATTGAACTTTCCTTTTCATACCTACTAATTACAAAGGTTTGATCAATTATCCCATGTAGATCAATCCTCTAGGTAAATGATTCTTCTGCCTGCTACTGCTGCTCTCTCTGCTTCCCTCAGGGGGCCTCTTTTTTGAATAACCCTCCAAATTGCCTCACTTCTTCACTTTGCCAGGCCTTTCAATGCCCAAAGAGAGTTTATTTAAAGAAATCTCTATTCATCGTTCAAATAAGCATTTAGAGGCACTACCATTAACTTGAGAGGGTGCAAGTGACTTCAGTCCATATACACAAGAGCTACAAGAACGTGCTGGTTTTTAACAATATAATGACTAAGTAAGCAGACCATGAGGAGCAGGACCGATCGATCACTTCTAGTATCTTCATGATCCATCTTGGTTGCCATGCAATGTCTGGATGGATTGTTTCAGCCACAGGGTTTTTGGGGCCCCATTTGTATAGTACAAAAGCTGTCCAACTTGTTTGATTTGTGTTCTCTTTTAACAGGATATTGTAGGCAGCTGGCTCTTACATGTTAGGTTTTCAGTGACTGACATGAAATAGAAATGGTACGGTGACTCAATTAGAAAAATGAAAGCTGTCCACACAGGGCAGTTGAACTAAATTAGAAACAAATATTCAGATTAGGTTCAGTCCGTTTGTCTAATCTGGATGGAATAGAATTTCCAGGTACTAGGATAGCCTCTTACAGATACAGTAGGCTATTCAGAGCCAATTCAATTTTTTCTAAATTCAACATTCCTTCATGGGCACAAGGCAAGTGTATATTATCAGATGTATGGATTTTTTGTAAAGAGCAGCAATAAAATGTCTTTACCAATTCTGAGCTTTCTATGTCACCTTTAGCTCTAACATTAGTCATCTGTCAACTGCCATACCAAATTGTATTAGCTACATGAAAGTCAAACCTGAAAATGTGGCCATCAAACCAGAATACCTCCTACCCAGTTTGAGCAGGCTGAGGTATAGCAAATGTAGGCAATGATAGAATAGGGAAACTGGAGGTTCTCTTTTTGAAATATATTGAACCAAAATTAGCCAACAAATATAATACTGTTATAATTTGTAAAGGTTTATTAATTTTAAAAATAGTTCCTTCTATGGGAAAGATTATTTCAAAAATATTTTGTGGATTTTGACTTATAATTTATTACAAACTTGATTCTAAACTAAAATGTGATTTTTAGATGTTTTGATTATTCAAAAAATAATTTCCTAAGAGTTACTTAAGATGCCAGTTCATTAACTATTTCTTTCAACCCCTCCCCCATAAAGTGCAATTTTACATCAATCTAAACCCTGGCATCTTAATCAAATCTAGGTATTTCCCTCTTTAAAAAGCCTAGAATTACCATTTTCTTCAGATTGAAAAGTGCACGTTCATCCCCATAATTATTAAGGCTACTATACCACTATTTGATATGATAAGGGAAATCTTGAACAATCTGATACCTCTGAAACTAGATTTTCCCATTGTAACTGCATGAAAGCCTCTTTCATTGAATTAGACTGCCTGCCCTTCATGTAATCAAAAATCCTGCTTGATGCTAAACAAGCAAAATGATTAGGCTAAACATTAGGCCTGATAGAAATTTCTTTTAATTTTTGTAAGATTCTGTAGTGGGAATAAATAGAACTTCTTCACCCTAACATCACTAATATGAGCAGGTAATAGAAAAGGTAAAATTTCCATGTTAGGAAAGGCAAGAATTAAGAATGGGTGGCTATTGGGGCAATTAAATGTCAGTATCTCGGAAATTTAAAGATTCTGCCAAAGATTTGAACACCTCTTAAGAGGTATTCTCACCATGCATTGACTTTCGTGTAAATTTCTAGTTACAATAAACATATGCTTCCATATTTCTAAAATCAAACAACCTCTCTGGCTCAGCTTATATACATAATTTACCCAAGAGATGATCATGCTTTTGAACACTGGGTAAAGATGAACTTAAGTTCTTTTAGAAGGAATGGAATTTTTAATCTTCAAAAAGTTGTTAGGAATTTTCACAATCTCATATTCAAAGGGCTTCTGCTGTCATCAGGCTAAAAAAACTCCAGTGAAAACCAAATATGGAGGAAATCATGGTTATTTAGGGAGACCTTGCTCTGTGAATGATCACTGCTGTTTGAAGGAATCTTATCCTGTGTGTGTGTGCCAGTCATTCTATAGAACTTCTGAAACTTATTCACCGTCATCATTCTCGTGGAGACCACACTGATAACTTCCATGACTGTGCACATGCTGATTTAATAACTTACTTGTGTTATGTGTTTCTACTACAGAAAAGCAAGTGTTGAGCACCCAGGGATGTCTATGTCAGAGTGAATTTGTACTTGAAGGGGATAGTCCAAATGTCACTGCTGATCTTTATAGAAATAACCGCAGTGTGACAAGTGATTTTTAAACCATTTGCATTAATACCAGTATTCAGTGGCATCAGTTTAAACTTGGGTCCCACAAGCACAATTTTTGTCAAGGAATCTCTCTCCTTGCCACATTCTTCCCAGTAATGTCTTCCATAATAATCTGGTAGGGAATGTTAACTATAACTATTGTCTTCTTTTCCTAGTATAAATCATTGCCTTGCAGTCTTGGTTCTCTCTGGGATCATGAAGATTTTTTAAAATCCCTATGGGAATGTAGAAAAGTATTCCACAATAGCTCACCTACACTACTCAGCTCTTTCAAAAATACATACAAACATGAAGGGGCGTTTCTTTGTTCTTCACACTTAATAGATTCATTAAACCCTGTACTTCTTGCCAGAAAATGACTTTATGCCTTTCCTGGACCTCTGTGTGTGTTTTATGTGTAATGTATTGGGTTTACAGATCGTAAGTTAAATTGTGGTAAATAGTTACCAGCATATAGTCTAGTTAGTCCCTTTCCCCAAATGACACTAAACGCATGTGAGACTATTTTTGTCAGAAAGCATCTGAGAGCAGTATAGTCAAGCCCTGAAAAATTAGTTAAAATTGTAAATGCTGAAAAAGTTTCTTAAATGGAGATCAACAATAATAATTTCTAATGCTTATTACAGATTGCAATAGTATAGCAAGTTATATGCTAGAAATACTGAGTACCAGATATTGGTCATGAGAAAAACATGTAAATTCTTTTTAGAAATAGTAAAATGGATAGGATCTGAAGGTTGGAAATTTGTTTCTTATATTTTGCCAGTATCAAACACCAATTAGTACATGTCACACCTCTAGTTTAATACTAATTTATATGTTAAATAACCTGAAAAAAATCTATGCCTGGTACTGTTGTGGCTATTTAGTAGTATTATGTGGTAAGGGATAGAGTTATAAACTTTAAGACTCCAATAACTGTAGATACCAACTCATTTAATTTCTAATATGCTTCTTAAAGTTGAATGACTATTTTTAGGTAAGAAATAGAAGATAGTTTTAATAAATGAAAAAAATGTTACTCATATCTGAGACATAATAGTGTCTTTAAACATTTATTTGCTACTAGGATATGGCCTAAAAACATACATACACACTGTAGCTTTTGAATTCAGGTTCATTTAAGTTGAAACAACAATAAAACAAGGTTTAGGCATTTGGGTACAGTTCAAGCTTTTGTTTCATGTTTTAAAATTAACTCAGGCTATTTCCTAACCAAAACAGTTTAATCCTACTATCCCAATTTTCTCTACAATGAACATTAAACACATTAGCTAAGGAACTATTTCTATATACAAGTTACAAATCTTCCACCCCAACAATTTTGCCAGTTGACAATAGATTTGATATCCATAAAA
This sequence comes from Monodelphis domestica, assembly GCF_027887165.1. Lineage (NCBI taxonomy): Eukaryota > Metazoa > Chordata > Mammalia > Didelphimorphia > Didelphidae > Monodelphis > Monodelphis domestica. Next base: position 28,755,743 of record NC_077235.1, read on the forward strand.
GGTAAGAACATTCTGGTAGCACAAATACAAATCCTACATTTGCAGTTGACTATATAGTTGCTAAAGCAACAGGTGAAATGCTAGTACTAGACCAAGAAGTTCTTTCAGATGAATTTTCTCAGAAGTCAATCTAATGCTGTAAGCTTCAGCCCAGAATGCAAAGGTAACACTTCACATAAGATAGAATGAATTATATACAACATTGAGCCAAAGTCCCACACAATCTGCACTCTCTCAGGAGGTCCAACAGTCACTGTCCAGTTCTCTTAGTGAGAAATTTCCAATGACTTGAAATAATATGGCTTCCCAAATCACTGGTTTGCTCTGTATGAGCTGGTTATGCAGTAGGATATTTTAGGTCAACATAAAACATTTTTGGGGAGATGGTTGGACAGGAAAAGGCTAAAAGAACCGAGGCCATTCATTATCCTCTTTTAAAGAAGCGATTTTTCTCTAGTAGTTTCAAGTGAGGGTTCCCACTTGACAGAAAATGTCATGTACACATTAGTAAATTTTGTCCTCCAATGTAAAAGTATAGTGAAGAAATGAGAGAAGTGCATGTCTTTGCTGCCATCCAAGTCTTGTAGAGAAAGAAATTCATTTGTCAGGAGTAATTAGAGTCCCAGTGACACCCTCAGCAGAACACCTTGAGGATTCTTCTTTGTAGCTTATAAGGAATTCCTATCACCAGTTGAACCATTTAAGAAGCTGATGGATTCCTTGCCAGAGAGATGGACTCAGAGGCTTTCACAAGGCTAGGATTCAATGAAAAATGCTACTTGCAGACAACATCATTTTCTGTTGACTCATCATTACTGTTGTTATTGTCAGGTTGTTTCATAAGCATATAATCAAGCAAATGGACCTTTGTTGTTTTGCAATGGTTTCAACTAAGAATATGCTGAGGGTGGAATCTGACTTACTATCTTTCAATGAGAAAATTACACCTGGTCTTCATCTACCATGCACAGATGGATTCTTAGTGAAATAACTCTTCTTTACATATGATTTTCATACTCTGGCCCAAATACTAGTAAAGCAAGAAATGAGGCCATGTAACATTGCAAACAACATTTTTAAAACCTAAAGTTCTATGTTACATATATGTGATTACACATAGAAGGTTGTGTTATGGTGCAGAAAATGGCAGATCTCAGAATATTGTATACTCGGAAATAGCAGAGTTGTGCACTCACTTGTGTGTCTGGTACTGCTATAAAGAAAACAAAACCTAACTGAAATACTTAATAGTTTAAAATGAATATAAAATTCTTAAGAGAAAACATAATATGGTAGGGGATAAGCTTATCTATGGAACATAATGTTAAATGGAAAAATCAAAATGCAAATCAGAAATCAGAAAAAGTGCTGGAAGCCTTCCAGCAGGGTTACATACTTTTGCCCTAGAGGTTACTTTCTCACCTTCTCTGCATCATCCCCCAAAATATTGTTCACAGGTGAGTAAGTTTGTGAAGAGGGGGGGAAAAGTTTTATCCTATAGGTAGTTTTACAAACAACATATTTGATCTGCTATGTAAATATCAGAGAATCTAGCAATGAACAGGTACACTTGCAGAATAAGTTATAGCATTCAGGGGAAAACTGACACAGGGAGGTACTTGAGTGGCTTGTTGGAAACTGCTTTTTGATAACTACAAAAAGAAACCCCAAATACTTCATTTCTTGTTCATGAGGTCACCTGCCACTATTGTATGTGCACAGACATTTTAAAATGGAGGACAAATCTACAATGAAATTGTAAATGCCACTATGGTATAATTTCAAAATGCCACAGACCTGCCTGTTTTTCCCGTTTGTCTTAGAGCTTATGTTTTAGTTGGACAATTATTTACAGAATGCTTCTGCTTGTAGAAGTTATCGTTTTCATTTTTTGTAACAGTGAGGAAACCAAAGTGACCTACACAGGTAATCATTGGATCTTTTGTACAGATGGTTTTTCATCTTTTCAGCCACACAGAGTAAAAAAAAAATTATTAACATAATAGCCTCCTTTCTCAAAAAGTATTTTTGAATACATAAGATAAGATTTTTGCATTTGACCATATATTTGACCTATCATCTTAATATCTTCTGAATTTGGGACTTTAAATGCTGGATTTTTTTTTAAATGGTAACTAAAAAGTTTAAGTGATAAAAATGGTCCTGGTCACATTTAATTAAAAAATTTTGTGGTAGTTGGCATAACTCTGCCTCTGAATTTGGAAACTGTCTTTTCTTCTTTTCTGTCAAAGATGAAAAAACCTCTAATGCATTTCTTAGGAATACTTGAAAGCCACAGTTGGTGATGGTAAAGTCACAGTTAATTTTTTCTTCTGTAATTTGTTTTGTTTTGTTTTTGTGGCCTGACTTGATGGGTGACAGATAGTATGATCTGTGACTGACGGGAAATAATTGATAAGCTTCAAAAAAAAATAGATTCAAAAATCAGTGGGATTTGAAAACTTGCTTTCAGGAGGTCTTTATTTCAGCTGGTTTGCTGCCTTAATTTTACTTAAACCAAACCATTCTGCATATGAATATGCAGTGGGTAAGACTGATAGAGGAATGGATGTCCATGAGCCACATAGTAGGTGCTGAAATTTCTATTAGTGATGTATGGAGCAGGCTGGTAAAAGCAGGTTACGTTGGCTGTGTTGGGAATGATGTTTTGTTCTCCGAGTACTTTTAGAGCCAGAATGGTGATCATATTCAGGGTTTGTCTTCTTTCATGCCCCATGAGGCATACAGTGCTTTCATCGATGACTCCACGCAAGGTCATGAGGTAATCATATTTGCTCTTCTCTTCACCTACGAAATGGTTATGTAGGTAGGACTCAATCTTCCTCTGTTGCTCTGTCACATCAGGAAAATCAATGAAGAATCTGGAACACATGTAACGTTCCAGAGTTTTGATTTCGGTCTCACTTGCTGGCTTGAAATCACGAACCAGTAGGTTGCTGTATTTGAGAAGGCCTCCGCCTCTAATTTCTTCAGGTTTTCTGGTGGAAATAAGCTTGTTTTGCAGATGATGCATTGCTTGTTCGAAGTCCCCATACATGCTCTCTGCCACAACATCTGGGGAGGATTCTTCGCTCAGCACATAATCGGCATCTCTGTAGACATCAAGAAGGTTGGATAGGATTATCTGAAAGGAATCAACACTGAATTCAAATTGGCGTCTAAGTGAGCTGACAAATTTGAACTCCATGTTCTTCCCAGTGTTGTTTGACAAAGAAATGAGACTCCAGCGGTCATGTTCGTTGGAAACTTTCACCATCTTCTGAACGTAGGCATCTTTCATGGTCATTGATGTGATCTTTTCTTTGTTGACACATTTTGGTAAGAAGTCTTGCAGGCAATCTAGAACGGTTTCCTTCACAACCTGAAATTCGTGCTCACCGAGATACCCAATACCAAAAATGATGTCGATATCCTTATAACTGGTTCCATTCTGCTTTGTAAGGATGTGGCTAGCTGTTGAACCATTCAGACGGATATCTTTAATGACGATCTCTTTCTTCTGGAGTTCTTCTTGAATCACGAGGATGATATCCTTTGTTTTCACTTCCAGGGTTGGAAAATTTCCTCTTCCATGAATTGGTACGTCTTCACTTAATACTTGGTCTAGTATTTTAATTTGATCCCAGCCAAGGCGGCTGTATCTGCTTTCCAGGTTTTCAGACATTGTTGAGCCTGCAGAGTTAACTAGAAATAAAGAAAAAAACATTAAAAAGTTAATTTCTTAAATATGATATAACATAAAAAAACTTAAAGAAAAAAGGCTACCATTAGAGAAAACAAGTGTTAGAAGCAATAAGTTAGCCGTAAGGGTCTTTAAATCTTAAGTAAATGTTTAACTTTAGACTTGAATAGTCACAATGAACTTGTGAAAACAAGTTAAAATCCATTGGTATATATAAACAAAATAGCTGTTTTCAGGACACTGTCTCAATGCCAGTAGTTTTATAATTTAATATTGGTAGTCTTCCTTGATCTTTTTTCAACTCTTATTAATAATTTAGTCTTTTATTAAGTAAATGTATTTTAAGCTATAAAAAATAATTTAGTCTTTTTATTTGGTTGGTGGTATTCACCTAGTTCATGAAATAGTAATAATAACTGCTTTCATTTGAAGCTCTCAAAGTATTTCACGAACATTAATTATTCAGGTAGGAGTCCAATATTGTGATTCTTTTGTGATGCTTGATTTCACAGAATAAAATGTTGTAGATAAAATACTAAATCTCAATAGCACAAAAGCTAGCTAACAGCTTGTATGTTTATAAGAAAAAATTAAGTGCTAAATAAGAGAGCAGAAATTTTAGACTTAACAAGATTGTCCCCAGTACCACATTAACATGTGACTGACTATATGTAGCAATCTTAGTGAAGAAGATAAGTTTGTCATATGGTTTCCCAAATTGACAATATAACCTTAGGTTGTATTAAATAGGTATATAGATAGTGCAGTTCTGCTGTGGTCAGACAACACCTGCCATCTTTAGTCCTAGATATTACATTTGTAAGGGTCATCAACCAATTGGAGTGAGTCCAGAGGAGAGTGGACCAGGAGGGCAAGAGATCTGAAAACCTACTGCACATAAGGAACAGTTAAAGAAACCAAACACACAGGATCTAAAGAAGAGAATATTTGTGAAAACAAGTTAAAATCCATTGGTGTATATATAAACAAAATAGCTGTTTTCAGGACACTATCTCAATGCCAGTAGATTTATAATTTAATATTGGTGGTCTTCCTTGACCTTTTTTCAACTCTTATTAATAATTTAGTCTGTATTTTTAAGCTATAAAAATAATTTAGTCTTTTTATTTGGTTGGTGATATTCACCTAGTTCATTAAATAGTAATAATAACTACTTTCATTTGAAGCCCTCAAAGTTAGATGCTTGAAAGATTTTCTTACGTTGTCAGGCATTGTTCAAGAAGGCAGTTAGGATCCAAAATGGGTAGGAAAGTTAGAGGGAAGCAGATTTCTACTTACTATAAAGAAGAATTTTCTTTATTATGTATTCATTCTTCTATTTTTGTTATTAATTCTTTATTAATAATTAGAGCTATATCATAATAGAAGAGGTTGCTTTCTTGAAAATGACCTTTTACCCCTGGAAACAGTAAAGCAGAGAATGAAGAATCACCTATCAGGAACATCAGAGAAGGGATTCCAGTATAAAATAGGCAGTTGAACTTGATCTCCTCTGAGTTCCTTTCTAACTTTAGCATTCTGTGAAAAGGACATGTAGGTAAATAGAACATGTTTCTTTACACAATCATTCGCAGTGTCTCAGAGTGGTGCAGTGGAGAGTATGAGACTAGGAGTCCAGAGACCTGGGTACTAGTTCTGCCTCTGCCTTTTATTAGCTGTGAGACTTTGTAAAAGTCACTGAACTTCTCTGGCCCTTTTTCCTCATTTATGAAATGGAACCTGCCCAAAATAACTCAGAATTGTTCTGATGATCATATTATATATGTAAACAAGAGCTGTGAAAACTGTAATGACTATATATACACAACATGAATATTTCATGGACCCATAGTTTCATAGGTAATCTCTATTAGTACAAATCACAACATTTGATCTTCAAGAGTTGCTGTAACTAAAAATTCATCACTTGATGGCAGCCCTGGAAATAAGCCTATCTGAATTGAGGCTGGTTTTGGGGACAACACTGTCATAGAGTCTATATCTGAAACCTTTGTGGCTTGTTAGAACCTACCATAAGGGAAATGCTGAGAACTCAGGACTTATGGAAGTGCAATACCATATCATTACTGCACAACACAGGCATTCAATAAGGATCTGTTGACTGAACAAATGATTTATACTTATTGATAATGGCTTGGTATTTGAAGTGTTTTTGCATGGTATGATACACCAAGGGAAAGGTACGTGTTAAAGACAATATACAAAGAATTGACCAATCATGTTCATTGTTGATGACAAATAATTTTTCACTCATTATTAGTAGCGAGTTTAAATAACACGAAATGAAATAATGTGGAGAATTAATATAATAGCCTTACTACAAAGAACTCAAATGAGCTTCACAAAAGCTAATCTTATTTGTCCTTCCAACATCTATCTGTAAGATAGCTAGAAAACTATAAGGCCCCCATTTTATGGGAAATAAATAAAAATGAAGGGCAAAATTTTTTCTGACTCTCATAGTGACCAAAACAAGGGGGAAAAAATGAAACCGAAATATTAGTTACCTAAGCTTTCAAAATGCTCACTGCAGATGTGCCAGATGATCTCACAGAGAATTTCACTGGGTGGGGGGAGGATGTAATTAAATTTGTGTTATGTGTATGAACACCATGGATGCAATTAAATATAATTATACAATTAGGTAATTAGGTACAATTACAGTGATTACATAAATCTTCAAAGATTCTATTAAGCAGTCTCTGCCAAATAAGTCTACAAAAGTAAATAAAATGTACAGTTAAGCATTGAGCTTGAAAATTCCAACCACCAGTTTTTCACTGGTGACCAAAAGTTGCCTTCTAGCTTAAAGATGATAACCTGGGGCTAAAGTACTTTTAAGCTTGGGCCTTGCTTAACTATTCTTCTGACTATATACCCAAATGATGTAGAATTTAAACCAGGCTGGTGAAAATGGTTATTTTAGCTATTTACAATGATAGAAAGATTTGGACATGTTTAAGACTTTATCGTCCTTTATTGGAGTTTAAGTCAATAATTGGAATCCTTGCTCTGGTGCTTATTACCTGTGTGGCCTTAGGTGGCAAATCACTACATCTTTTTTGGCCTGCGTTTCTCATCTATAAAATGAGTGAGTTGGAATATATAATATTTAAGGTTCATTTGAGCTATAAATTCCTATTTCTGAAGAAATATAATATTTGAAATGAGGACAGCATTATTTTAGATTCCAAGCATTTAACAAATATTGAATTTATTAATGGCACTACGGTGTTTGTTAGAATTGGACATAGGTGTGCGTAGAGGCCCTTTCTCTAAAACAGTTGAAGATATTTTTAGAATAAAAGACTTTTTTATGCTTTTAGTGGAATGCTTATAAGTAAGGATTAGAGTGAAAAGGACTAGGGGCAGTTCTGAAATGGAATACTAATCTTAAATCTGTTCTTCACTATGTCTGTGACTCTAACAATTCTCTTAATTTTCCTAGTTTTCAGTGTCCTCTTTTGTCAAATGAAGGTAAGATTAAACAATCTCTAAGGTCCCTTCCAACTTTAACATTCTGGGTATAGTTGAAGCTGCATTTTTGCAAGATAGCTGACTGGAACATAGTATTTTTAAGCCAGATCAACAACTGTTTTATATACAGTTATCAACTATATGGCTGTCTAATACTTCAGTACTTTAGTGGACCTGTGATCTATCTCATCATTGTAGGTACTTCTTCCTATAGATTGTAACCCATCCACACACTCCCATTCTGTGCAACTCTTGTACATGCCCTCCTATAAATTCTCCACAGGTAGTCCCACCCAACTTACTGAATGGCCTTCCTCTACCTTTCATGACATTGCAAGGATGGTAGTTAAGTCTATTAATTCTGTCTCTCCCTTGCCATATAAGCCCATTTGCTTTTCTAGTCTTCCATATTTCTAATGAATTCTTGGTTACTAACATGTTGCAGTCTCACACCCACCTTAGTGGCTCTGTTACCCTCTGGGAGACACGGTTATTTGTCCAAATAATTTCATTAAGAAGGATGAAACCACACCTTCATCTACTGATTCTCTTTTTAATATGAGTTTTATGTACTACTATGAAATAAGGTTTAAGAAGTCCATTTTATTTTCCTATTATATGTGAAATTACCAGCATTTAGACTTCCAGACTCAAGACTGCTAGAGTGGCCCTCTCATCACTCATAATCTCACAGTTTCATTTGAAAGGGGCATCAATGGCCATCTAATCTATCTCATACTTGAAAAAGTCTTCTTTTTTTAAATTTTAATTAATTAATTTAGAATATTTTCCCATGGTTACATGATTCATGTTCTTTCCCTCCCCTCCTCCCACCCCCTCCCATAGCCAATGAGCAATTCCACTGGGTTTTACATGTGCCATTGATCAAAATCTATTTCCATATTATTAATATTTGCATTAGGGTGACTGTTTAGAGTCTATATCCCCAATCATATCCCCATCCAACCATGTGATAAAACAGTTGGTTTTCTTCTGTGTTTCTACAAAAGTCCTAACAAAACTGGCAAGTGGTCATCTGGTCTTTGCTTGAAGATCTCAAATGAAGGTAAAACTCACCACTTCTGGAGGGAACGCATTCTGTTTATGGCTAGTTCTAATCGTTAGGAAGTTTTTTACTTATATCAAGTCTAAATTTGCCTCTTTGTAAACTTCAGAACAGAACAACTTAAATTCTCTTCTACATGATAGCTTTTCATACACTCACATATAGCTACCATGTACCCGCTGAGTCTTTTCTTCTCCAGGCTAAATATCCTCTATTCTTTCAGCTTATTATCAAATGCATGGATTTGAGGTCCCTTCCCCATTCTGGTTGACTTCCACTGATAAAGGTTCTTTCTAAAATGAGATGTCCAGATATGAACAAAAATACTATAGAAACAGCCAGACTATTAAGACTGTCTTAATTCAGACGGTATTTACTAAATTGTAGAACAAAATCTATATATTTCTTGAGCTATAACCTTTTCTTAATATGCACATGAATTTCTTTCAATAAATTGTCACTCCAAAAATCAGATATTTCTGGAGTCATGTCAGCAAAAAAAAAAGGATGAAATTGCTTTAGCAGTTTGTAGCTAGATCCTATTTTTTTTTCTCAAAGGTCATAAACATTGCTCACTTTTAAAAAACTTCCATCCCAACTCAGAGATCAATTTTGTTATTTCTTGGAAATTTTCATTTAAAAATCAGTAAAGCCAAGTTTATAAATCTAAAAGGTACACTAGTCTTTCAGAAATTATAGAACAACAATGATAATATTAGGGGTTTTTAAAAGCAGAATTTATAAATTTTATAAAATGAGGTTTAATTTTTCTTGCTCAGAACATATACTTAAATTCATAATACTGATACTAGATACCATTTCAAATTTTGATAATTTTAAAAATCTTAACTTCTCTCCTTTCATAAGCAGTATTGTATTCCTTGAACAGAAACTGCCTTTATAACAATTCATATTAATATTGAATTGGGAGCTAGAGAAGGTAAAAATGATGATGCAAATTCATTTCTTGTTCTTTCCCTACCATCGCAAATTTTAGAAAGCTCAAAATGATTTCTTTTCATCTTGAGCATTCTCTCTCTAAGTATATTTATACTAGGTTGCAAATGTATTTGAATGACAAAGAGGGTGTTCTAAGAGAATTTGTGGCCAAGAGGAAAGTTGATATTATTTTGTATTCCCCAGGTACTTAGTAGAGTTCTGAAATTTAGTAAATAATTGATGCATGTTTAGAGGTTTGGGAGGTTAAAAAATTACAAGAGGCATTACAATTTTGCCATGATCCCAAATCTTTTTGTGGGAGAAAATGGAAGTCAGTGCAAGTTTAGTTTTTAGTTCCTAAGACTCCTCCACATAGTCATCATGAGGCTCTATTCACCAACCCCATCATAATTAACAGGAATGAAATTTAAAGAGAACGAACCACATTTCAGCTACCAAATCTGAAAATATTTCCAATAAATTACTGCAGGGGTTGAGATTTTCTGACTCAGATAATTCCCAAATGGGACAACTCCCACCATCACACTGTCTTCTTAGATTCACCCCCTCATGTATTGTGAGGTATAAGCTCATAGGTTTCAGTTTGGATGAAGTGTTAAATAAAACTTCAAGTGCCTCAAATACATAATGGTATCAAATTTTATCAGATAGTTAAGTTAGAGAGAAGCAACGAGCCACAGATAGAGGATGGGGATAAGAAGATCTGAGTTTTAATCACTTTCACTAACTAGCCATGGCACCTCAGGCAAGTCACTTTTCCTATGTCTCAGTTTCTTTATCTTTAAAATGGGGATCTATTTTTGGAAGCATGTGCTTTTAACGGGATAAAAGGGCTTAGAGAGATCTTTCTACCCTCAATCATCCCCCATTCTCAGTATTAGAACATGAACAGAGCTAGCAACCCTACAATCTCAGTCCCAATAAACCTTATTATTCTAACTTGTTTCCACAAATTGCTAACCTCAGAACCAATTGTACAACTAAGAAAGCTTTAATATATGGGTGGAAAACTTCTAATTTTAAATATGTGGTTTTTAGGTTTATGTAGCACTCAGATAAATAAAAGAGTTAATTAAACGGACTAAGAAAAACAGATACAATGGCCAGGTGATAGGTACTGGTTTTAACGAAACATTAGTACATTATTTGAACTATAAACTGTCCTTCATATGCTTTGGCCGAGACCACCACATGAAAATGGATTACTCACTTATTAAATGCCACTACAACAAATATAAATTATTTGTCCTGAATTTCAAAACCTTCAAAAATAGGGTGTTATACCAAAATTAACCAATTGGTAAGGATTCTTGAGTACCTATTTATGCTAAGCATTGTATTAGGTGCTGCTGCTTAAGAAGTTATGATACAAAATTGTCTTTCCCTCCAAGTAGCTTACAATCCAGTAGATAAAGGGAATAAATATGAAATTAATAGAGAACAATGAAGTGTCAAATTGTGTGTATTTAAACTAATATAAATTCGAAGAAGGGATGGACTTTTCTTTCCTGGGAGAAGAGGGGGCAGGATAATTGCTATAGAGCTACATATATTGTTCTCTATAGATGTCATTAGTTTTACAAGGGGGTTAGTGCAGGCACTTTACTCAGCCTTTGTCAGCTTGAATTGAATGATTGGTCATTCCCACCACAAAAATCTCCACCTCAATAAAACACTTTGTTCCTCCTCAGTAAGGAAATAAAAACAATACACATTTTTGTGTCCTTAAGTTTACTCTAATCAGAAACACTTCAAAGATAAATCTTCCACTGCCAGTAGTTCTTTAATTAGGATGGTATGTGGCCATCTTTGGCCACTAGTAGCTTTTTATTTTTTCATTTTCCCCAGGGGTATGTCTCCTCTAGATTTGTGATGCCTAACATCAACCCAAAATTGAAGGGTCTATAGTGGAAAAGTAGAACCTATAATAGCCTAATCTTTGTAATTTTACACTTTACAGAGCCCTCCTGGTAGTATATGATCTCTGGTCCCTCAGAGATCTAATCTCCACTTTTGACTGGTGTTTTAGATGCTGAGGGAAGAGAGTTGTACTAACTCTGGCCCCTCTGATTCTAAATATTTACCTTGAGGGTCTAGGACATCAATTCCTTTGGTAGGGTGGTAAAAAGAGAAGCTGATCTAGCCTCTGTCGAGTATCATTCACTGTCTATGTGTAGGCCCCTACCCGTGCTCATATGGCCTTGAATCTTCTATGTAGATATATCTCTTAATCACAGTAAGAGCCCTATGATCCCTTATAACATGAACCGTTTTCCTCAGAAAGTTAACAATTTGAACAGAAGCATAATAAATTAAATAACAATTCTTCCCTTGATATGACCATCAGGAAGACTTTAACACTGGCCATGGTCTATTTGGCTGCAATAAACAATGATGATGTGAAAAAGGCCAGACTTCACAGTGATCAACTGCTGCAACTTACTTGAGAAATCTTGGCAAATCAAGTCAATTTGCTATGTTTTCATGTGAGATTATGCAAAGATTGATTGACCGGTAAGACAGTTGCTCTTTTTTTTTTTATAGCCCATGGTGCCAGTCAAAGGACTGAGTAACACTCCTACCTTTAGGAGTGGGATAAAGATGTCAGGAAACATAATTATGGTGTGATTACAAGATTCTTTCCCAGCCCTCAACCTTAACATCTATCCATGCGGAAGAATTTTCTAGTCACCTGTAGCCACAGGTGTGGACTGTTATTCTATATATTAATCCTTGCACTTTCTTCAGAGAAAATGTGAAAACAGTTAAGACTTATATGGAAGGACTTCTGACAGTTAATATGAGAGTTAATATGATTCACTAGATTCTATGGTAAAAAATCAGATAAAAACCAATCAAGGGACGCTACAGGGGGGAGAAAGAAACAATGGACTTCTTTTTAAGGAATCTTACCTTACAGCAACCTTTTTCACATAGCATACCATAAGATGTCTCCAGACAAGGCAGCAATCCCAGCAAGAATTTAGTGTGGAAACAAACAATGATGATGTATGATTGCTCTGAAGGAAATTATGAAGGCTACTGAGCATTCTGGTCTGTCTTTCTGGCCAAAATATCTATGGTTTCACAAAAAAATCTACATCCCTGCTATTTCTCTTAAGTGATCTTATAAAATTATTTCTTATGGTATAAAGAACACTGATACCTTGTAAAATTCTAGAACATATTTTTCATCTTGAAGTCATCTTTCATTTTCTCTTACTCCTCCTATTCCAATCACTCACTAAGACTTGTTCATTCTACCTCCACAATAGATCATAAATAATAAATAACAGTGAGGATTCAATGCAATTTATATACCAACACCTCCTACAGAGGATGGAGAGAGGAATGTTTTGAAAAACTTAATATTCCTATAATCCAATAAAAAGGAAAACAAAGGCATATACCATCTTCTGTCATATAACTGTTTGATTGGAAGAAAGATCTGAAGACTCTCCCAAAACAACGTGGCTCCCATGAACATATTAAGATGATAAAAGAATCAATGTTATATGTCACCATAGAGATAACTTTGTTGAATCATCTGCTGAGTAGCAACATCAAATAATGCTAATACTACAAGTAGACATACAGTCACCAAAGACGTTCATCAGTGTCAGGAAAGACTGTCACACAATAGTCCTAAAAGAAGAGAGATTATTTAGATAACCACAAAGACAAGGTTCTCCAAGTTCTAAGACTTTTAGGTGACAGTGTGCTTATTTCATTGGAATCCACCACACTGTAAAACCATAATGAGATTTATAGTCACTCAAAAAAAGACTGGACTAGCCATCCTCATTGAGAAAATAACGTAAATGAAGAATCAAATTACTCAGATTATGACATGCAGTTGAACAGGTAGCCCATTGATTTATTTACTAGAACACATCTTGGACTGGCAATTCAAATGAGTAATAAGGTAGACCCTGAAGTTTTAAGGTAGAAATCAGTCTGGATGGATCAAATCTGGGAAATTTCACAGATTTCCTTAATTTTTTTCCCCATGATTTCCATGATTCCAAATTATTTGTTGCTACCCATTTTTAGTACCATGCTAATGATGCTACAGGCCTGGGAGTCATGGAACACTTCAATTTTAGGGGGAAAATTTTTTAGGCAACCATTCAGAATTCAAATGGGTAGATAACTGATGGGCTAAATAAAGTAGGCTATAGAATATTTCCAATGATGATGTATACATGAGAAATTATGTCAAATGATATCATTACATAATTTGTATGATCAGAAAATAGACAAGTCATGTAGTCGGCAAAGGAAGACAGGGGAAAAAAATAAGGTCCAGTAAGTAGTAAAAGAACCAGAGTAGGATCTCCAGTGCAATGGGTAGATAGATCTTCTACAGTGGATTTCCCAAAAGACCTGGACAAGAATCATAAAGGATAAGAGGGTATGCATTGGCTCTGATATACAATGATGAAATTACAGGTATTTTGAAGTTTAAATAAGCTTGACTCCTACTGTGTGATATTCTCTCCAGAGATAACTATCAGAACTGGTCAAGTATTTAGTTTGGATTTTTTAGGAAAGGGTTTGCAAAAACAAAAACTAAATAAATTTCAATAGTTACATTTATCTTTCTTATGATACTAGATAATTCTAATAAATCTAAAATGTCAAGAAACTACACCAAAATGGCAACATGAGAGAATGCTCTTTTTCCCCATTATTAATCTGGAATGCCATCTTAAGTAGATCTTCCAGAATACAAACAACTTTCAATAACATATTCTAATGAAAAGGGATATTAATAAACTATGGATAACATTTCAAATATATTTTGATTACCATTTTAGATGCATTTACCTTATAGAATAGGCATTTTCCTTAAAAATAGATATTAAATGAATTTTAATAAATCAAATCACATTTCTCAGTGAATAAAAGTATAAGTTTAGAAATTATCTTCATTTCCATTCTGTCTTCAGTTTGCAGAAGGTCCTAAAAATTATGTTCCCAGAAACTCATAAGCAAACCCTTAAGCACCAGGGGTACTTATGACTTGATGATTTTACAAATCTGAATTTATATTCTAGGTTTTCTCAAACACTGCACACAAATTATTTTCCTCCTCTTCCTCTTACTACCCTCCCTTACCCTTCCTTCAGCTAATATCCATATCAGATATGCCTTTGATGTATTTACTTAGCTTAGTTTTAAAATGAATCTTCATTCCCTAAGTACACCCTGACTTGGTGATAGACCAGACTCATGTTGAGATGGTAAGAAAAAGCTAATCTTGAATTAAAATTTTTTTATATAGATGTAGTTCCATATGCTGTGTATTATCTATATTTTCCAAGTTCATTTAAATGTTACTCTTTTTCCCAAAATTGAAAATTAAGTCTTCCTTAAATAATCTCACTATATAGTCTTATAACAGATTATAAGTGATTAGTTCCCTTACCTGAGAAATTTTTAAATAACCGATCATACCTAAGAGTGAATCCTTGTTCATCAGGGGCTTTCAAGATGTTATTATACATTTTACATGTGTATATACACATATATGTATGCTTTACATTATACACACATGCATATATACATACAGATCGCATATATCATGTGTGTATATATTGCCATCTCTCCCTGTTCGAGGATATAGGAGAAGGAAAATGTTAAGGCATTGCATTGTTCCAATATGACACAGTACAAGACTCTACATACCTAAATTTAAAGCATTTAATAAACAATAATTTATTTCTATGTGTGACCAATTCTGTTGAAATTCATCAGGCAGGAGTACTAGTGTGTGTTTTTATATGCATATATCATACCTATCTGAATACACATATGATTGTGTACCTATACACATAATCATATACACATGTATGTAAAGTATCTTAATTCACCCACATTGAGTTAAATAAGTAAAGCACCTTTACTGACATGAATGTGATATATTCACTGGGAGACAAAAGCCCTAACAATGAATTAAGGGTGTGAAACATCACCCAGAGGTCTGCTCCACTGTTTTTTACTCTCACACAAATAATTAGTATAGAGATATATTAACTCAGGAAGATGAAGCCTCCTTATCTTTGGCTCACTCAAATTAGAAAAGAGTCAATAAAGCATTTATTGGGATATCTGGCCGTCAATAAGTCAAGCCCTGTAGATTCAAAGAAAAACTGGAACAGCGGAAAAGCTTAACCGCTTTTTTCCTTTCCCTATCACCTAAATTCCAAATCGAGCCACCATTTTGTATGCTTTGAAATACCTTATTGGGAGAATGTACACCATTTTGCTTTTATTTTTTCTCTAAGAAAGAAGGTTGTCATATCAGGTAGGTGGATGGGCTATATAGAAAAATTATATACATTTTGTGACCACCTACTAGCAGCAGGCACAAAAGATATAGTTCTTTCCCCACACTACGGCTAAGAAATAATAAGGAAGACAAAATATTTAAATAATTTGTTGTTATAACAATATGCACAATCTGAACTCTGATACTGCAGACCTTCTTTACATTCCTATATATTTTAATATAATTCATGTCACAAAAATGTATATTGGAGATGGTAGAAACAGAAAGAGCAAGAAGAGAAGTGATTTTTTTTCCTATCCAAAGAGAGCTACAGAGCATCATTTATTCTACTCCAGAGAAGGCAAATGAAAAGTCGACATTTATTTTCAGTGTTTCTGATTATATACACAAATGGTGTTGAAATGAATGTTCTGTTCTCCTTTAACTCACTTAAACTTCCCTATGGAACAATTGTGTATTTCAAGGTAATTTTCCAAGCCAATAACTTCTTGTAGATCACTGCTACCTTGAGTATGCAATTATTAGGGAATGTTTGTGTGTGTATTTTTTCCCTGTCTATCTATCATGTATCTGTATGACATTAAACTAATATTTTGATTAAACTAATAGTATGCCTCCTGTTGCAATGAAGAAGACTTTAATGGCATATATTTAAAGGAGTCAAGGATGAATGTAAGCAGATTTCATCTTAGTTCACCGTAATCTTTTCTGATGTGAGACATTGCATAAACCTTAACCAGATACAATTGTTTTTCTTGTGCTTGGACTATAATAATGTCCAAACAGTATACCTGAACATTTAGATATATGTAGACTATTAAGTGGAAACCAAAATCCTGTAAGACCAATTTTTAAAATCTTCATTTGGCTTCAAAGAGCTAAACTTTCATTGATAGATTGAATTTTGGTCACAGGAGAGCAAAGAACTCTGTTTTGAGTTATTCTATGTAGACATAAAACATTATTAAGAAAAATTATTCTTTTAAAAAAATAAGTGCTGACATTGAGCTCCCTGTGGATTTTCCATGAAGATTTCCTTACAGATTTACAATGCGTCTATCGGTTCCCTATGAATATACAGTTATTTATAAACTGTTTAAAAATTATCCTGAATAGAAACCATTTGTTATAATACTGTATCAAGTTATTCTTTTTAATAAGACTTTTCTTATCAACCCCTCAAATTTGAAGAATTTAACCACAAAGGCATATATCAGATTAAAAGCTGACATTCTACTGCTTTATTAGTGTCATTTTAAAGGAAAAGAATGAACTTTTCAAAGGAATGTCCAAAGAATATTTCTAAGGTCTTTAAAATTTTTTCATTAAAAATCACAATGTGCTTAATCACAGTGTTCTGGTTTATAATCCTTCTTGACTTAAAGTACTTAAAAAAAAAAGTTGAAGTAATCTGCACTGCTTAATTTATAATTAAAATGTAGCTGTGCATTATTTGAAGAGTCACACGCAACAGAATAAAGGAAAAGAATGGGGTAGTCATAGTATTCAGGCTAAGCTGCTATTTGCATACTTAAATAAAGCTTTAAAATATCCCCTTGATACAATCTTTATATTTTCTGACCACCATGCTTGAGTCATAGAATAGTATTTGTATTACAGAATCTTCTATCATTTATGCTATAGTTCAATAATGCTATTAAAATAAGGATATAAAATTTAAAGATTCAGAAAGGAGTTCCCAATATCTATTTACTTTAAAATATTAGTCATTTTAAAATTTGGTTTGAGGATTATCACATCACTATTGATACTCAAACCGATCCCTTTCAATTCCCAAAGTCTTTTCAATTACAATGAGGTTCATTACAACAACACTTGAATAGATTGACTTTTGTCTTAATGACAGAATAATAAATAGGATCATCATCTATATACATACATATATATATATATATAAAACACTCAAAAAAATTCACCCCTAGAGAACTGCAGGACTGAAGTGAAATGTTTATTTTAACTATTTCCTTGAAAATATATTAGCCTAATTCTAATAATTAAAAATGAAGTCACAGCAGAATCTTTAAACTTAAAAACTACATGTTGCTCTTATGATCAAGCCTTTATCTTGGACCAAAACATGATGAAAGCAATGATGGATATGTAAACAGAATGCTTCTAGTCATAACTCCAAGAAAATACATTTTCTACTCAAATATTTTAAATAAATTTGCTCTACCATTCCTTTTCCTTTATACCTGTAAGTTTCCAAATATTACATTTTAACCATCTTCCTGACTGTAAGCAATTAGGCATATGGGGCACAAAGAAAATGAGAAGAGGCTGCCCTCCCCTGGCTGTGCTCACACTCTCCTAACCCCTCAAGTCAATGTAGAAATTTCAACACTTTTCCTCTCACTTCAATTAAATGGGAAAATGTTGCATCCTTTAAGATACCACTTCTTTGCTAAATCCCCATGAGCTTCATCTCTCAGCTGTTGTCCTATTCCAAGCACATTTACCTCCTAGAATCTTTTCCAGTGACAGAAAACAAGATTTCAATCCCTTTCAAAAGCACTGGTCAGCAACAGCGCTGTGGCAACCGACTCTTATGGCAAGAAAAGTATCTCACAATTGAGGTTCCCTGCCTAAAATTAACCATTATCCCCAAACTACTCTTGACAAGAGATAAGATTCCACATTCCTATAACAGCACATCATAAGACATTCATAAGGTGAGTACATAAACTTGATAAACCTTCAGCCGGTCAATTTAAGCAAGAAATCCTGAAAGACTCGAAAAACCACTAACTTTCAACAACCTGGCACTTCCGAAGGTCTTTGAAATATCACTGGAGAAGCTTACCCTGGGGGAACTACTGCACACACAAACCAGTTCGCTGTACCCACAGGACACACACTAAAACGCTAAGCTACGAGGGAAGAAAGTAGGAACTCACCCGAACCGTCCAAAGAAGGCACGGAGTCCGATTCTTCTTTTCCACACACCTCTTCTCGAGCCTCTCCTCACCACTCACTCAGAGCCTCCAAGCCGGGAGCTTGCAGGGGAAATGCAGGGACCTCCGAGAGTTCAATCGGCTGCCTGGAGTGGCATTCAGCAGCGAGGTGGCATAAAAGAGGAAAAAGAAGAAAGGTGAGCAAGAAAGAATAAAATTCCCTCAGTCCCTCTCTGGTAGTGGTGAAACACGGATTGAGGAGGGTCAAGGAAGGAGAAGAGAAATGAAGAGAGGAAAGAAAAAAGAAATAAGGAGAGAAAAGAAAGTAGGAGACTCCGAGGGAGGAAAATGGGTTCAAGAAATGGGGGGGGGGGGTGCAGACAGCCAGAGACACAAATCACTCGCCCTGAAGCCGCGAAGGGGAGCTACCAGAGCTCTGGCACTGCTGCTGTCCAACTGCAGCCTAGTGCTGAAGTGATTCCTCACCAACACACCCCTTTAGTCCCCCTCCCCGCCTCCTGGCTCATCCCCCTTGTAGCGTAAAACCATCTCCATGGCAACCTGTCGTCACACAATTTAAGGTGGTCTGTGGCAGCAAGTCACTGTGTCTGAAGGTGGGGGGAGGGTTGTTGGGGGGGCAGAATAGGACAAAGGGTAACAATTCTCCATGCACTTCCAGCCTGGGGATAGATCTCCTTTACAGGTTTCTCTTTAGTTGTTAACTTTTTCAAATGATTAAAGCATTTACTTCCAAAAAGCAAAAGCAAAACTATCCCATGCCTAAGTATACCAACTACTCCCATCCCCAAAAACATTTTCTCCCTTTTACATCTCTTCATAGGCAATATAAAAGTAAATTCAAGCTTGTATCTAGTGAAGTTTCCCCCAAATCAGTAAATACTTTTAGTAGTTGAGGGTTTTGGTTTGTTCTAAAAAATAAATGTCATTCTTTCTCATGGAGACCCCAGGCTTCTCATGATTTTTCTGGTAAAATTCAGATCTCGGTGTTCCCCTAATGGGATCTCCTACCACCTCCCAAAAGAGGAAGTGGTCCAGCTGAGAGGAAATTCTTATAAATTAGTTCCTAAATGCACCTTATATTATTCACCCAACTACAGGCAGAGCATGGAGAGCTACCAAAAAAAAAAAAAAAACTCCTTAGCAAGAAGTAACTATATTCCCTTAAGAAAATGGGTAAACTTATTAAAAGGCTTTGCACACAGGTTTGGTAACCCAATGATACCTTTCATCATTCCCATTTCTACCCATTTCAATTTCTTTAAAGAAAAAAAACAACACTAAGAAAACCGTTTTTAATCATTTGAACCCAGAGAAAGAGGCATATACTTTCCTATTGTCAGTGGCAATTTAAAAAATTGTCTTTGAAAGTCAGTAATCTTAATAGCTTATTAAATAGAATTGACTGAATGAAATCCATATATTATGTTGATATCAAACACTTTCATTTGATTCTTGAACCTCCTTTATTTGCGAGTAATTGTTCAACTAGAGGAAAATAAAATGAGAAGTAGTTTAATGTGCCCAGAGACCATGAAAAAAAGTACGTCATGTCTGTTTAGAAAAAGAAAAAAGGAAAAAGAGAAGAAATTAGCCTTGATGTTAAAATAGCACTTGACAATGGACAAACCTGAAGAAAAAGGTTACATCAATATTTTAAGCCATACATACCCACATATGCTTAAATAATTCTCTGATAAACATACTATACTTTCTGCACTCGTAGTTACCCTCTGTAGTCTTTTTAGAAAAATACAAAATGATGAACTTCATTTTGTATTTTTGTAAATCTCTACTCCATGGGCTAGAAATCTAAGCAGGAGTCTAAATATATTAGCATATTTCCCTCATAATTTTTTCCCAAAAAGAAGTAGGATAACCTTCTAGTGGTATTCATGCAGGCATAGTATTTTGGACCAGTATATTTCCAGGAACAATTTATATGCGTTTTCCTCACAGGAAATGAAGTTAAAATATTTTATAACCTACTAAAAATTAGTATAGGCTACTACTTCCTTTGAGGAAGACTAAAACTAAAATTTGAAAATAATTTCTAATCACGGGTCTTTGTGTACTGATATGCCAATTTGTTAATTGATTATCATAAGTAATTTTGTTAATCTCCTTTGCCTGGAGGACCAAATGAATATCATTTTCAGTCCTGCATCACTATAGTAGATATTTTGTCTTTCAACTTATACTGTTCACACAAGTCATAAAATTAGTTTCTAAAATATTTTTGTGTTTCATGTACTTTTCAACACATTAACCTATTTTATATTTTCCAATGCCAAGAAATTATTTAGTATTGATCTTGGGCACAATTATTAAGAAAATAATTCGTCTTCTAAAGAGTTATATATTGGTTCTTGTGTATTCTGTTAAGGTGAACCATATGGATTTCTATATAGAGTAAAATTCAAAAATCCAAGATAATATGCAGGTCACCAAAATTTCAAAAAGAAAGGAAAATAAATTAAAGTTCTTACCAATAGGTTTCCCACAATCTCTCTGGATGCTGTGCCTTTATGGGTCCAGCATTATTTAAATTCTGAAAACTGTCATCCTCTCTTCAAACTCTCCACATACTGTTGTTATTCTCACATTCTATGCTTCCCAGTTGCTACAGTACTTTGGGTGATGTTGCTGGGAGCTCTGGAATGTTACAAGATACATTGGAATGGCCAGCGTTCTCAGACAGCAACTATTTTCTTTTTTTTTTTTTAATGTGCTTTTGTGCCCTGTCCAGATATGAAAATAAATGGGCTAAATGAGAAAGGATTCTGCAACATTGAATATATTAAAGATTAAAAATTGTCTCTGCCCCCTCAAGAAGCTCACAATCCAATGGAGATAAAACAGTAAATCAAATGTATGTGAACAGAGAGATGCTCTAATACTTGTGTAATACTCACTGAATTTATCAAACAGCTTATTATGGATACAAAATAAGCTGAATAAAAAGCCTTTTTGCCCCTCAAATTAGTATTTGAAAACCTCCAAAAAATCCACAAGAGTGGTGGTTAGTATTTAATTATTTGTTGAGAGCCCCAAAACATATTTAGCCCTAAACATATACAATTTATAGCTACTTTTCTAGAACTAAGCCATTATTAAGGGTATTGTGAATGTGAGAATAAGACCAAATGTGGTAGTACTATATGTAGGAAATTACTTGACAAAGCCACTGACTGTCTCATGGGATATTTTGTGAAATTCTATATTAAGGACTGAAAACAGTCCTTGCCCCGCAGGATGATTACAATTCAATAAATGAGATAAGGCAAATATATCATGTACACAGATGTGCATAGCCAAGAAGTACAGCATTCAGACTTGGAATCAAGCCAATCTGTTGTCAAAAACTGACTGTGATTACTAAATAGGCATGTTATTATGGCCAAGTCACAATTAATTTCACTCATCTTTGGTTTCCTTATTTGTAAAACAAGAATAGTATTTAGCCTCTCAACCTCAAGGAGTTGTTGATAAAGTGTTTTGTAACCTGGAAGGCACCACATAAATTTGAATCATTAAATACTCATGACTTATCTTATATGAACTTCAAACAAGTTATACATATTTTAAAATCAGAAACTTATTTTGAGGTAAAATATGGAAAAATCTAAGCATATTCTTAATGTCAAAGATAAAATATCTGCATAGGTTTTTTGCACCTGGACCTCTGGAACATTTTTTAACTGACTATTGGACAATATATACTATAAATCTAAAGGAAAAGAATGTTAAAATAGAGCTCAGTATGAAAGACGAAATGGATTTCTATAGTTGTTCACTATAGAGTATGATTATCACACTTCAATATCTTGGATACTCTTCACATAGTCTGACTGTGTAATGAAGTAAAAAAAAATTCCAGTGGGTATTAGTGGTCTGTAGGCATTGTTTGTCACTTTGACTCAGAAAAAAATTGAAGGTGAAAGGAAAAAGAAATCTTTCTAAAGATCAGAACTAACAAGGATGGAGAAATGGAGAAAAGAATAAGAAAAAGAACAGATGCATATGAGTAAGGTACACAAGAAATTTTGAGTCCAGAAAGAAATGAGATTTAGAATGGGAAAATATATTAACTTACATAAAGAAGACATGAAAATCTAGGCTTCTGAGTTGGATCATTTTAACGAACAGTTTTACTGTGTAGATGTCATAAGACTATTGTCATAATGCTATATAAGAAGGATCCCCCACACACCCAACAACAAACAAATCAACAAGGAACAACAAATATTAAGCACCTATATAATTATGCAAGGTATTCCTCCAGATTTTGTAGGGGATACAAAGAAGTATGAGACACAATCCCTACCCTTAAGGAACTCTCATGCTACAGAAACATACATGAAAAGTTTAATAACAATGAGTTAAGTAGTAATATATGTCAGTAATACTAGAAATACCACCAATCATCACGTAGTAATGGAGTAGGGGAAGGTGTCAAAGAGATAAGAAACAGTTAATAGAAGGAAAAGATAAGCATGGTGATAAAAATGGGTTGAAAAAGATTTCCTTCAGGAATCAACCCCACTGTACCTCATCCCAAAGTTCTAATCCCCATACATCATGATCACTAATTTGTGAAAGGATGCCATAAGTTTTATGTTGGTGTGAAAATGTCTTAGATGAGTGACCGTCTCTTTTGATGCTAACTCTTGATATTCTATAACTTTCAGAAATCTTCAAGCCTATGTCTGATAATAAGCTCTCTCTCCAAACTCCTACAGGAGGACTTGAGCAGAAGGGTTTCTGTTCCCTAAAAAGCTAGAAAGGGATAATGGAGTGGAAGGGATTTGAATCTGATGCAATTAATGATAGCAAAGAGTCTTTGAATTTATTTCTTGAAGTTGGCAGTTAGTAATGGAAAAAAACTTCAATACCCGAAGTCCATAAATGGATAAACTCTAGACCAGTGACATCCATGCTCAGTGAAAACTATTTTTCATTGATAATGAATTGGTCTAAGAGTACATCTACTTCCTGATAAGCACAAGAGATTTAAAGTATTAGTTTAACCTAGGATTTCTTACTTCATTTAATCTTAATATAAAGTAAAATACCACTATGCTTAAAAAGATATGCCATAATATCCGGAGGCATGTACAGAATGGTTCTTTTAGTACAGATATTGATCTGTTTCATAGATTAAGATTTATTGGTTCTAAAGGTAAACTCATTCAGGTAAATTCTATATTTATATGTAGGCAACAAATTTATCGTTAATATCTCTAGAGGTCAATGCCCAATTAGTATCTACCCCACAAAGGAAATTAGTGAGAATAAGTTCTAGGCAGTAAAAAGTTGAGTCAGAAATCAGATTTCTCCCCTAAAAAGCTTTGCCCTATCTCTTTGTACATTAAAGAATTTCAACTGAGTTAAAAAGCATCTGAGAAACAGAGAGAAGAAAGAGAGCAGAGAGAATCTTTGTATATATTAGAGTGAGATAGCATGGTGCATTAGGAAGATCATTAGATGTGGAGTCAGAAGATCCATATTTGAATTCTAATTCTGCTTTTCACTACTTAGACAAGTAATTTAATCTCTCTTGTTCTCAGTTTTAAGATGATATCAAAGTTTCCTTCTAGTTCTAAATCCTATTTAGAGAAATTACATAGCTAGTACTCTAAGCCACAAATACTGGCAAATAATTAGAGCTGGGAAGAACAATGAGCAAATTCATGATTTAGAGTCATTAGACACTTCTATTATCAAGGGATGGTATATCAAGGCTTGGTATACAGTAGAGCCGGTAGAGAAACCAGCCATTTGAGAATAAGATGAAAGGGCTAGAGATGTTTAACCTGGAAAAGAAAAGACGTGTCGTATAAATGATAAATATCTTTAAGTACTTGAATATTAGACCTGTTTTCTTGGTCCAAGAGGGCAAAATTCTATGGTTAGTGGGTAGGAACTACAAAAGAGGTAGATGTAAAACTGATACAAGCAAAATCTTCCTTAAAATTTGAGCTATTCCAGAGTTGAAGTAACTGCTTTATGAGGTAGTAGGTTCCTTCTCAATCTAGATCTTTGGAGACCTGATGCCCACTTTTCAGGTATGTTATAGAGGGTTTTCTTGTTCAAGTACAGGTTGGACTAGATGGCTTGAGGTCCCTCCAACTCTGAAATTCTGTGAATCCTATGTCCAGCATTTTTTAAAATATTTGTGTGACCATAAACAAGCCATTTAACCTTTCTGAGCCTCAATTTCCTCATCTCCAAAAGCAAGATAATACCTATTATACATACTTCACAGGATGTCATATCAAATAAGATATTATATGTAAAACTTAGTAGTATTATCTCTTCCAATACTGAAATTCCATATGTAATTCTGTAAAGAAATGGGTTCCCACTCAAATTAAAATATATTTATGTAGTAAAAATATAACTAATATCCTGATTCATGAATTTGCCAACTCTTCTTGCCACTGTTACAATGAAACAAGGCAGTACTGTTTAGTACATCAAATATTGAAAAACTTTAGCTTATCACCGGCATGGAATGCAAGGCTATTCAACACGCTTTGCTGGGTATTAATTTTCTCATAAGTCATATCACGTTGCTAAATTTAATCTCCCAAAATGAATTACAGTTGGAAATCAGGATGTATGTTCTGTATAACCATTTGTTTTCCCTTAAGAAATAAAGACTCAAAATAGCCTTGCAAGTAACCACTTTTCTTTCTAGGACAAGTGGTTATTGCTTATTAGGGAGGGCTGGTCGTTTTGTTTTGTAAAGAAATTATGAGTTGACACATTTTAAGTAATTATTTGTAAGATAAAACAAGTTGAAATCTTTTTCTTACTTTTGTAACTTAAAAATATTTCATGAAGGCAGCTTGGTGGCTCAGTAGATTGAAAGCCAGGCCTAAGTGATTGGTTCAAATTTGGCCCCAGACACTTTATAGCTTTGTGACCATAGATAGACTAGTCAATTAATCCCTTTGCCCAGCCCTTACTGCTCTTCTGTCTTGGAACCAATATACAGTATTGATTCTAATATGGAAAGTAAGGGCTTTTCTTTTAAATTTCGTTCAGTTCATGACAAATAGATTTAAAGCAGGAAGGGGATGTTAAAATCTATTACCTTATCATTTTACAGTTAGGGAAACTGAGCTTTAGGGAAATTTAGAGATGTGTCCAAGATCACAAAGATGGGATAAATTAAATGGGACTGGAACCCAGATACAATGCCTCTAAATATACACTTTCCTTAAATTACAGTTTGCTACCATTCACTAAGCTTTCATTTCTATAGGGGAATCAAAGCTATAAATTAGTCAACCACTGCATTATAAACTATGGAACTTAAACAGTTTGCAGGATGAAATTAAGACATTTAATTCACAACAATGGAGAAAAAATTAGAAACTCAAGCTGTGATTGATTATAGAAATGGATTCCAGTGGCATTGTTTGGGTTTATGCCCCTCATCACAAGCTCAAAAGAAGCCAAAGGGTTTTTTCCATGGCTCTAACAATATACTTAGTGAAGAAAACAGAGATTAAGACTTAGAGAGAAGTACCCTAGCCTTGCAAATTCTACCAGGTGGTATGAGTTAGGCCTTCTGACCAGTTTGAGGGAAAATAGAACAGAAATTGGGTCCCTTGATAGAAACACTGACAGTTGACCTCTATATAGCTCAATGCAATTAATGAAGTAGAGCACATTTGTATTTTTCTATTGACTGTACTCTGGTTTGCTCTACTATATCACCTTACTTTCAGTTAATTAATTAATATAGTAACATAGTAGAGCAAACCAGAGTAAATAGTTAACAGTTAGTAGAATTAACAGAGTAGACCACCTTGGTTCTACAATCCCTAGGACCATAGAGCTTCATGTTCACTTTGCACATTTTCCGTTTTACAACCTCAGAATATTCTCTTCCCCCTTTTCCCTTTCGCTCTAAGTAATAGAATCAAATTAGTACTATCATTGCATCTGGAAAAGGGACATTAACTTAGTACCCTACTGTGTCACTGAGCATCTTTGTGACTTCCCAGACTAGAATTTCTTTTTATGGCTACTATTCCTCTATATACATCATCTTCTTCATTAGAATGTGAGTTCCAAATCCAGAAGACTAATGATGAAATGCTACTTTTTGCTCTTTCTCTAATATCATTTGTCTAAGAGAAAGAATTTGAAGGAAAAGATTAAAAGCTACATAAAACCTGAGAGGGAGAGGAAGTAGCTAAATTAGAAAACAAACAAGCCTAAGAAAAGTGATTTAGATATAAGTAATAACATCTTGACTAACTATACCCTCTAACAAAGTATGAAAATAATTTTATGGACAATACATTCTAATTATAAATGATAATAGGAAAAGTACAATGTGACAGAACTAGTAGAACTTTTGTTTGATTTCAACTTATTGATTTTGTATCTGCAGATAACCAAAAATTTAAATAAAAATTTTGTAGAAAAACTGTGCCTCGTTTTTCTTGTATGTAAAAGTAGGAGATTTAACCAGATGATATCTAAGGTCCTTTACATCTCCAGTATACTATGCTCTTACAATTCTGTGAGTAAGATTTAGAGTTTGAGAGAATATGCTGGTATTACTGGCAGAAATCGAGAAATCAAGATGATATCAATTTTTTTGTTTTATGTCTGAGCACAGTGGTGGAGATGAGCTTGTTTTCTAGTTTTCGACAGTGCAATGAAAAGATTGTTTTTCCTATTCTTTAGAAAGAATAATATCTAAAATTAGCAGGAATTAATAACTGGGCCATAATTTTCTCAGATAGCAATCATATACAAATTAGGTACAGTTCAACAACTGAAACTGCACTATGAACTTTCTTATTCATCCCAATAATGTAGACCTTTGAAAAAAAGCTGCTCATTATTCAGAGGCTTAAAAATCTATTTGTATCAAATGAAAAGTAAGTACCACATGGTACATAATATTCATTACCTTTTATTACAATCAGGTATTCCATTTCACCAGAAGCATTACTAATCACAAAGTGTCTCACAAGAATAAAAATAACAATGGCATCATATAAACATGTTTATATTTTTCATAAATCTGCTTAAAGTTTTTGTGTAACTTGTGATTATTGGCTTAATTTTTTCTTTCTCAAAATACTACATTTCACAGTGACACAAAAGGTTTTACTAAAATTATCATGAGCTATAACAACAATGTAGAAACATTTGAATTTTCACAAAAGTTTGCTCTGCGTCAGAAAGGAAAACAGAAAGGAAGAAGAAAAGACAAAGGAAGAAGAAATAGGGGAAAAGACCATCCAATTTGAAAATGAACTTGGTGAGCTGCTCCATTATTTAGATAAGTCAGAATGTACAGTTTAGTTATAAACAAGTAGAGACTTTTGAAATAGTGATGTTATAATGTACTGCAATGATACCAATGATCAATTAACAAATATTTATTGAGTACCTACTTACTATGTGTAAGACTTTACACATAGGTCTTAACACAAAGGTCAAGAATCTTAAGGAGGAGGGGGAGTTTATCAGTAACAGATCTCAAACTGTACAAAGTAGTAATCATTAAAATGATTTGGTACTAGTTAAAAAATAGAGATCAGTCGGTGGAACAGGTTGAGGTCACAATGTACAGAACCAAATGAACAATACCTAGTGATTGTTAATCCAAAGGTTCCAATTGTTGAGGAAGTACTCAGTATATAACAAAAACTGCTTGGAAAAAATGGAAAGTGATCTAGCAGAAATTAGGCTTTGATCAACACTTCATAACCAATAATAAGATTAACATCAAGTTTTTGCATAAAAAATCTAATGTAGCTAAAATTAGAAGAGAAATGGTTTGCTGTGGGGAAAAAAAAACTTTACAACCTGTTTCTCGGATAAAGATCTCATTTCTGAGATGCATAAGGAATGAATTCAAATTTATAAGAATAACAGCCATTTTGTAATTTATACATGGTTGAAGGATATTAAAAGGCACTTCTCAAGGGAAGATACCAAGACTATCTAAAGCCATTTGAAAAAGAACTGATAATTATTTGGGATACAGGGGAAATTCCTACCATGGAGGACTGTTTCTATCCTTTTTACCTCCCTCAGGAATGGATACTTAAGTGTGAAACACAACAGAAAAAAGTGGTGATGGGGCAAGATCTATCTATAAGGCAGTAATATTGAAATTGTTCAGAAAAAACTAAAATTTGGTATGTTAGAAGCTTTAATTCCATTAAGCACACAAAGACTTTAAAGAAGGGATAAAGAAATATAGAATAGATACTAATGCACTGTTGGTAGAGTTGTGAACTGCTCTAACAATTCTGGAGAACAATTTGAAACCATGACCAAATGGCTATAAAACTATGCAAAGTCTTTGACTCTGTAATACTACTAACAGGTCTATATCCCAAAGAGAAAAAAAAGGAAAAGGAAACGAATTAAAAATTGAGGGGATGCACATTAGCTGGGTGAAATGAATGAACAAATTGTGATGGATTATTATTGTGCTGTAAGAAACGATGAACAAGTTGGTTTCAGAGAAACCTGGAAAAACTTATATGAGCTGATAAAAAGTGAAGTGTGCAGTAATAGCAATGTTGTCACAATAATCTGTAACTATGCAAGACTTGGCTTCTCTGATCAATACAATGATCCAAAATTCTAAAAGACTTATGATGAAAAATGCTATCTACTTCCAGAGAGAGAACTATTGAACATTTTTTCACTTGCTTTATTTTTTTTTTTTGCAATATAGCTAATATGGGAATCTGCCTTGCATATGTGTAATGGGCATCATATTGCTTGCCTTCTCAATGGGTGGGAGAGGGGAGGTGAATGAGAGAGGAGAGAGTATGTCAGATTAGAAAAGGAAATTGTAGATTCCCTATCCCACGAAATCTTTAAAGACAGTTTTATCAATATTGCTTTATATGATTTAGCTATGAGAGGCAAGAGACTAGTTTAGATGGTTTTGAAGATCCCTACCAGCACTGGGACTCTACAATTCCAAAATAGTGTTTGTTTAAATAAAGCTAGGCCCTACAACAGCTGCAGATTATGAGTTGTTTCTTTAAAAAATGGCTTTTGTGAGTTTCATTGGGTTGTACAATGAGGTAGAAAACTCAAGCATATGGGATTATTGTCACTGTCCATTTGTCTTCCAGTCTGTTACAGCATAAATAATACTACTGACCTACTATTAAATTAGGAGATCTGTCTCTCCATATACCTCTGATCATTATTGTGTCTAACCATGTAGTCTAATTTCTTCAGGAAATTTTTGCATTATTCTTTTGAGTCAAATTGTTCCCAGATAAATTCCAAGAAAACTCTAGATTCATTCCTAGTCATGGTCTCATTCTCACCTCCTAAAAATGATTTATCTGCTTTACTCAGTGTACCCATTTTTCTCAAGGTTTGCATCAGATTTTTCTGATTTTTTTAGTTATTAGCACCATCTTTTGCAATAGCACAAATCCAATTGCTATAGGTTTCTTCAGTTTCTTTCCAGGGACCCTGGATTTTATATTATTCTTTCTGAATCTTAAGCATTTCTGCATTTTTACTTTTTTTGCAGCCTAGTTCTAATTTAGCTATTCCGCCACTCACCTTCATTCTTTTCATTCCTTTCCTGCTCTTTCTGTATATGTTTTGGGTAAAAGCTCACCATTTCTTTCAAATCTTTTCTGTTCTATTGACATCCTTATCTCTTTGTTCTTTACAATAATAACTGGCCTCTCTGATCTCAATTTTGAGCCTCTGAACATCTGTGATC
Organism: Monodelphis domestica; assembly: GCF_027887165.1. Taxonomy (NCBI): domain Eukaryota; kingdom Metazoa; phylum Chordata; class Mammalia; order Didelphimorphia; family Didelphidae; genus Monodelphis; species Monodelphis domestica. Next base: position 28,785,947 of record NC_077235.1, read on the forward strand.
TCTCTAGACTATCTCAGACTTGAAGATTTTCCCCCCTTTATTACTCTTTTCCACTCTGAAATGTTTAGTGTTTATAAACCCTCCAATGTATGAAGCACCCCCCTTCTGTCTAAAAATTTGCTTTACCAAATATACTGTTCTATTTTTCAATATCCTCATTATTTAAGACGATGAATTCCTTATTTGTGTACCTACCAATGCTTCCCCATAATTCTTTAAAAGCAATTCACACATAAAGACCCACAAACAAAGTGTGAATCATGAAGAACATACAGTTTTACAATCTGGCATTTACCTGAGAATTTTCTTTTCAGCTGCTATCACCATTTCTGTTTGTACTGGAGTATATTATAGTGCCAAGCAGAGCAGTATAACTTACTAAGGAAATGCAGAATGTTGAGAAATCTAAACAACTCTCACCAACAATAATTTTTTAAAATTCAAAAAGTAGTTGGTTTAGGGTAGAAAAATATACCTACTTTGTAATAAAGAGATTCAGAAGTCAGAAACATAATAGTTTAAATGAATATGAGGAGGACATTGCATATTATTTTTACTGAAAGTATTCAGACATTTCCTTTGGTCTCTGACTATCATCAGTAAACAAATCATATTAACAGTTTCCTTATTTTTCTAAAGGTGCTAAATAGGTTTTTATCTTTCATGCTTTAACTTCAGTTTATAAGTAATAGAAAGGACAAGATTTTAAAGTGCTTCTATTTTTTTGTTGCTCCACAATTGGTATTACTACACATTTAGTTCAAGGGAATCTAATTACTGAAAAGCTGAGTAACTATCACATTATGCATTAAGGAGCTTATCAGACATGTATGAAATCTGTAAGGAAATTAGAAAATATTTAATAATCATTAAACACTTAAGTAAACCTTCCTATAAATAAAAAGAAACTATGGATAAATGGAAAATATAATATAGTGTTAATGCTATATTATATAACATGCTATAACATGTCATATATGAATATTGATTCTGTTGGTAGGTAGCATGTGTCATAAGGCATTATACTCTATACTGCTATGTCAAAACTGAATGAGGGATACAAAAAGGCCAATATGGTAGTGGATATAATCAAGGCTGAATTTTCACTGTAAGGGACATTTTAAAATTCACAACATGGTTTAGGGCTGTTGTTATGATTAGTACCTCCTGAGGAATGTGTGATTGCTGCCATTTTTTGCTAGATTATTACCTGTGCTGAAATACAAATTGACTTCATGACTCTTTTGTAAGAATTGCCTTTTTTATGCTCACTAACATTTTGATAAAAGGTGTTTGGTTTTTGTTGTTTTTTTTTATTATTAAAACATGAAGTTATAAGCTGAATAGCCTAGGTCCTACATTTTCTTTTCTTTCGAAGGTGCTACTTCATAAACAAAAGTTTCAGTACATCACAAGAAAAATTCACAGTGCTAAAAATATTCTTTATGTAGCATATACTGTTAAAGTCTAAGCAACAGCTCTAGGACCATTTACAGGCTGTTTTACTATTTTCCTCAAAAATTATCTTTCTGTTACTTAAGCTTTAAAAAAGAGATTTCCAAATGAAGATAGAGAACATACTTGTTAAAGAATGCTTGAGGAAAAAATATCCTTCTTTGATAGCTAACACTTGTAGCAGTTTTTAATTTTCACAGGTATTCTTTAATTGTCAGAGCAGTCATTTTGAAGTTGTAAACTATGAGCCTGACATCCCTGCCAATTTCTTTTTAGGCACCTGGAGAAACCCCAAAATGGCACATGCAACGATTAGGTAGACGGTTTACTAGAACATTTCCCCCAACTGCTAATAACACAACTGAATAGTAAATACAACAACACAACCAAGAAAAATCCATATACCTGCTATTCTAGGAATTCTGTAAGAATTCTAGGATTTTAAGGGAGCTAAAAAAACTTTGTAGAATGCACATTAACTTTATATTTTCTATCTTTGCAACATATTTTCAAAGATGGACACTGACTTTGAATATTATAAGTTATTTGTTTATAAAACAAAAAAAATAAAACAGTACAAGACATATTACCACAATTTCATTTAGGTTTATAGTGAATGTTCTTGTTTGGCAGCATGCGAACTATGTATATAACTTCATTCCTTACCATCTATTTCTGTAAAATGTATAGGGTGGTTTAGGTGATCACTAATGTCTCAAGTCCCATAATCCTATCAGGGATATTTATGGTCCATGCCACAGATTTCCCCAACTTGTTTCATAGGGCTGGCCTTTAGCCATTAATAACTGACAGTAAGGTGTTTCAGACTCCTTTTATCCTTCAAGGTTCTTCAAGTACTTATGGGTCAATCCTTCAAGTACTTATGGGTCAATCAACCAACCAACCAACCAGTAATGCCTACTTACGTTACTAGCTAGGATTGTGCCAATCAAAACAGATAACTCCAAAGAACATATGATCAAGTTGGGGATTCAAGATTTGCATAATAAACAATTAGTAACAATGGATCCTACAATTAGCTCAGTAAAAAAAAAAACTTTCTTTCTCAGATAAACTGAAATTCAGGCAAAAAAAATATTTACAGTTCCAACAACTTAAGAAAAGAAAAACATAACTTTATTCTGTAAAGATCCCTGAGGTTAGGGCAAGCAAAACTCAATCATCTATTTCCTTTTTCCTTGTCCATAACACCTCCTTACATATACCATATATAGTGTACACACTATATAGCTACTAAATATTTTAATATACAGGATGTGAAAGAAACACAATTTATTTCTTCACACTATAAAGCCACTTACCCGTGGCTACCTAAATTTCCCAGATTGATGTTTTAGAAATGGAATCCACTGTCTGATTCCAGTTAATTTGGGCTTATAACTATTTCAAATATACCACTTCCTCTTCTCTTTTTCACAGTCTCTACTGTTTTGAGGAGTGTCTCTTGTTCATTGAAACTTCATTCTTTTCTGTGAACCGATAAAGAAATGGAGGTTTTGAAGATTAAAAGACTAACCTATAGCTCGACCTATCTTGTATAATAAGGTAGGATAAGGCTAAATAATGGAGAGAAAGAATAAATTTCGACCCACATGTGAAGTACATATTAGAATATTGGAACAAGAATGAATCTTATAGACCATTTATTGAGAGTCAATGTTGTACAGAGAAAAAAAAGCACTAAACTTGGAATCAGGAGTTTTAGATTCAAACACAGAACTGACATTTTTAACTGCATGAACTCTGGGCAAGGAAAGTGGGGGACAAGTGAATTATCAAAGGTCATAAAGCTAGACAGTAGTCCAAGACTAGACATCAGGTCTCTTGAAGCCAAGGCCAGTCTACTTTCTATCATATTACAATACCTTCCAGTATTATGTACATAGTAAAGAGATCTACGATCTCATCAATGTAAGTATTCCCTTTAAAAGGAATTCCAGCTAATCTGCTAGGAGGCCAATTTCTTAACATTACATAGATAACCAATAAAATAAATAGGATGCCCATCCATTGGTTATCCCTTGTTTTCACTATATAACTGGTTACCTTCCTTTTCCATATCTATAATAACAATATCTTTTATGATGATTCTCTTAGATAATTCTTAGTTGGTAATACAATGCAGCCTACTCATACTCACCAAGACTTTTGGATGACATATACCTTGCATTTTTGGAGCCTATGATATTTAACAACCCACAGACTGTTTTGTATTACTAGAAGAACATTGGGGCTTAAAAGCTGGGTTTTGGTTTTAGAGAGAAGTATACGGTGATTGAATGACCAATTACCCAGTACAATCTAGCCACCTTTCTTCCTCTTATTTAATCCTGGGCCCAGTTAATTATCCATCTGTATACAGTATCTACCCAAGAACTATGTAGTAATGGAAAAATTCTATACCATAGACATTCCTCTTCCACTTGGTTTTCCCTCTGTGGATAGATAGTAAGGTCAAAATTGTAAACAATTATGGATCTCATTTAGGAGACTATTGTGTTTCATGGCTTGATGTAATGAGCACAGTGTTATCTGTGAACAGGACAATCTGGAGGAATTTGACATCTTTAGGGAATCCCGCTTTTAATTGTCCTCTGTATTAGACATCTGTCATAACAGTGGTAAATGCCTTTGACAAACAAATGTCTCCCTTTTTATGCATCACTTCATATATATATAATAAGTGGTCAGTGAACAAGTATCTCTCAAGGAATTCTGTATGATTCTGATACATATGGCAGTCACATAAAGCAGTATTTTTTTTCTACCAAATCAAATTTTTTAAAATAGTTTTTCTAAAGGATAAACAAGCACAATAGTTTTTTTGTATTCTTTCCATCTTTCAGCCAATAAATTTTACTATAAGGAAGCAGTGAACTGTATAGTATCATTTATGAAAGCATGACTCTGTGGACTTACATCAAAGTGGCAGAGCAATAGAAAGAAATCAAGAATATATGTCTAGATCAAGCTTCCATCACTGCTACCTCTAAACAATAAGAAATGTGCCAACTAAAGCAATAAAAGCTATAAGATAAGAATGGAAAAATTTCCTCCAGAAGGTAATTGCTATAGAAAAAAATAGACAGCAACAGAAACCTAGGTTATTAGCCTACTACATCTAACTATACCAGAGCTAAATGCTCCTACTCATTTCATTAAGTCATACTCTGAGCTTCATATGGCTATAGCAGCATCAGTTATCTTCCCTTGATTTTTTGCTTTAGTCAGCTAAACTGAACCACACATACATTTTTTTAAAACCCCTACCTTTTGCCTTGGAACCAATATTGGTTTTGAAGGTAGACGAGTGGTAAGGACTAGGCAATGGGGGTTAAGTGACTTGTCCAGGGTCACAAAGCTAGGAAGTGTCTAAGGCCAGATTTGAACTTAGGACCTCCCATCTCTAGGCCTGACTCTCAATCCACTGAGCTACCCAGCCTCTCCACACACACATACACTTTTACAGAGCAAGGTTACTAACCTCACTTAGTCTTGATGGTCTTGATAGGAGAAAACAGACAGTAGTGGCTGCAGACAGGTTCTGTCAGTGGGGGACCTGATACAAAGATTTGGAACATAAAGGTTTTGTTAAGAAGACCAAAAAAAGAAAAAAAGAATGGGTTTAAGCTCAATCTTCATTTATATAAACCAGCAATGTGACTGACAAAGTAAAAAAATTAGCAACCTAGAAAAGTACATAATATGAAAAACAAATAAAATAGAGAAAAGGAAAACTTGAAAATCTCTGATGAAAAGAAAAGGAAGACAATAAATTTTATGGGAACTTGAAACTTGGCAATGTAATAATTATAAGGAACTCCCAAAGTGGATCATAAAAAGTAAAAAGAATGAAATAAATATGCTGATTAGAGAAGAAATCAAATTCCTCTAAGAAACCCAAAACATGAAGAACAAGAGAATAAATAATTTATAACTTATAATGGACATAACTCTCCAAAACATTAGAGACTGAAAAAGAGAATAGGAAATGGCAGGCATGAACCAAAAATATAGAGGTAAAAAAGACCCCAGTGACAGCAAAACTGGAACAATACAAGTGCTATACAAACAAAGGTGCTTAATGTTGAAAAAAAAAAGTGTGGGTTTTAAAAGATTTGAAATCATTGCTCAAAGCAGTGACCAATTATAATTTCCAAAAATTGATGAGGCATGTCTTCTGACTCTTGGCAGAGAAGTGATTGGACTAGAGGAGCTGAGTAAGATAATCATTTTTTTAAGTAGCCAGTGCTGATTTGTTTTTCCTTGACTAATTCTGAGGTAAGAATTTCCTTCTATGGAGGTAGGGAAAAGTGATAGATATCTAGAAAAAGAACATCAATAAAACAAAAAATTTAGAAGCAGACATAAACAAAGCAAGTTATTACCTCAAGTTTAGTTTACACTTTTTAAAAACTGCACATAACAGTATTTAATAGTTTCCTATATAATCTTTTTTTGTTATTCTTGCTATGTGAAATTTTTATTTGTTGATAATTTTAAGTTCATAAAAAATTTAAATTTAGAAAAGGAGTGAAGTTTCAGAGATAGCCAAGTGGAACAGTGGATATAGTGTTGGACCTGGAATCAGGAAGACCCGATTTCAAAATAGACCTCAGACCCTTACAAGTTGTGTGACCCCAGGTAAGTCACTTTAGCTTCTTTTCTTTCAGTTTTCTCATGTGTAAAATGGGGATAATAACAGCACCCATACGCCAGGATTGCTATGAGGATCAAATGAGATAATAGTTGCAAAGCATTTTATAGCAAACTTAATGGCACAGGCTCCAAACATGAGCTATCATTATCATTGCTATTATTATTTGCAGAGATATTCTAAGGATCATAGATTTCTCAGGAAAACATGTTGAAAGTTTTAAAAATCTAAATATAAGACTCCATAAAACAATACAAGAAGATGAACAGAATTGTTTGAAACCAAATGCAAAGTGTAATTTGATAGTATTCCTAAAAGATAGGATATCACATAATGACAAAATTCTAGTGTTAGAAAGATCTCTATGACTAACATGTACTGACCAGCTACAGCATAACTGATAAGTCATTAGCCTCTCTGAATGAAGATCTCCAATGAAAAAGAGTGTGTTGCCTTCAGAACCAGCCCAAATCCACATTCAGATGGTTCTAATCATTAGGATCATAGTAACTTCTCCTTATTTCAAGCCTAAATTTGACTCTCTCCAACTCGACACCTAAAACTCCTCATTCTATAGCTAAAGGGAACAAGTCAGCTAGATAGCATAGTATGTGTAGAACTGGGCCTGGAGTTCACAGACCAGAGTTCAAATCTGGCCTCAGACTCTTACTAGCTTTATTACTCCTGGGCAAGACACAATCTTGTTCTACCTTAGTTATCTCAACTAGAAAATGGGAATAATAGCATCACCTACTTCACAGGGTTGTTGTAAGGATCAAATGAAATAATATTTGTAAAGTTGTTAAACATAGTATTTGGTGCTTTATATATAGCAGGTGCTCTAAAAATGCTTATTCCTTTCAATAATTCCCCCACTAATTCCCTCTTCTATATGAGATCATTTCTAAGACTTACACGCATTTATCTATCCCTTCTGAGTCTTCTGTCTCCCAGTCTTAAATCTCCCCAGTAGCTTCAACTAATTCTCATTTGGCATAATTTTCATCGTATTTGTTACCTTCTCCTAGCTGTACTTCAGCTTATCAAAGTCTATCCTAAATTATGTGCATAACTAAATATAATAAATCAAAGATCCAAATGCTGTCTTACCAGGTCAGAGTACTAATTTTTTCTCCTTTTTAATTTTTTTGGGTAATACTTTATTTTTCTTGCCCTTTTTTGCAACATGGCTAATATGGAAATGGGGCAAGAAGGCAGCAGAACACATTCAGAGTCCCAGCCCTGAAATCAGGAGGATCTGATTTCAAACCTAGCCTCAGACACTTACTGAGTGACCCTGGGCAAGTCACTTAACCCTGGTTGTCTCAGTTTCCTCTTCTGTAAAATGATCTGGTGAAGGAAATAGCAAACCACTCCAATATCTTAGCCAAAAAAACCCTAAATGGGGTCATGAAGAGTCAGACATGACTGAACATGACTAAACACCAAACAGATTTGGAAATATGTTTTGCATGATTTCATGTATATAATTGATATCACATTTCTTGCCTTCTGTAGGGGTCAGGGAAGGGTGAAAGACATAGAGGAGAATCCAGAACTCAAATTTTTAAAATGAATTAATAATTATTTTATGAGTAAAGGATTATTAATAACAAAATTTAAAAATGCTGGCTATACAAAAAAAAGACTAGGGTAATGTTACACTATGCTTGGCTTTCTTCTCTTCTATCATAAAATCCTTAAACTTCCTGTCATTTCCCCTACAACAACTAAAATCAAATCTAGAACAAAATAAGGTCAGTTTAAAGTATTAGATGTTTGCATAAATATAATAAAATCTAATTGCTTTAGTATTCTTCTAAGTGTTATATCACCTAAGCAATCACCAATTTCAACATCTGTTCCAAATATTCAACAATTAGGCCTTTTTCCCCTATAAAATGAGTGGGAAAAAATAGTAGATGTGGGTCACCATGAAAAGATGCAAAGGGAGTAATATAAAACATCAAAGAAATTCCATATAATAAAATAAAACTATGCTTTTCCCCAAAATCAATGTTGAGCCAAAGGGGAAAGTAGAAAGAATGGAATGTATTTATAACACTGAAGATGCAGTGACAGTAGCCATCAAATTTGGCTCCAGATTAGACATAAACTTGAACCAAGACGGCGACATGTTGCATGATTTTGTTGTGTGAACGTATCAGGAAATTTGGGCTTTGTGTTCATTGTTTTCCAAAGCTAATATCATTAAGCAAATATAATAATTGTTATATTACAAACTCAGTAATTATATATAAAAATGTCATGGTATTTTAAAACATTTAATTAACCAAAAAAGACCTATTCTAAACCCTTCAAGAATACATAAAAGCAGAATTCTAAGTGGTTAAAATAAATGTTATATAAGAATCTTTGAAGCCTTTTATTTTTGTCATGGCTTAGTACTTATGAACACTTTCAAAATTCATAATACTTATTAAATAGCAGCTTTGACAAAATAAAATTCGGATAGCATGACCAATTTTGACTTGTAAAGCAATTTGGTGAAGTTTTCCTATCTGTTAATTTTCTAATGAGACTAAAAATTTCATTATCTTCTTTTTCCCCTTATAAAGAAAGTTTTTACTAATAATGAAAATGTGATAACATGATGTGATAAGTACATCTTAGATTTTAACATCTACCACATATTGTCAATATGATTAGGGAAAAAGTGAATTGGTCATATAGGGAAGGACAATAAGGATAACTGATAACAGCTCAGTTGTCACACTGGTACCCACAAAACGTAAAAATTTGTACAAAGTGATCTCTGTGTTAGGGAATAATAAAAACAAGGCAAAAGGAACAGTAAGAAAACTCTATTAGATAAGTTATAGTTCAAAATAAGTTTTAAGTTATAGTTTACCACAAACAGACGAAACTTCAAAGAAATAGCATAATGAAGATCTGAAAAATCAAGATCCATGAATCATGCAGTTTTGGAATATTACAAGCTCTTTATTAAGGAAATATTTTCTTTATTAAGATAATCAGGGAGAATTGTTAATGGAAGTTTGTCATTTTATTTCCCTATCCCAAAGATCACTCCTTTTATATAAACTTTTAACATTACTTTACTTTAATTATAAAGACCAGTATCCACTTTCTATATAGTCATGGAAAAATTACTAAACCCTGTATTATAATTTTCTAAAGGAAGCAAAATTGAGTAAGTTTTGTGACTTATCCCTATTCAACAATAATTCAGTTAAATAATGTTGGCAAAATGTTGTGAAGTATTCTAGAAGAGTATTGGGACTCTGAAGTGTTTCTTTTCCAAAAAATTGAGAAATTCTTAGTTCTCAAAAGGAGAGGGGGGAAAAGGAGGGAGGGAGGGAGAAAGAGAGACAAACAGACAGACATAGATAGAGACAAACAGAGAGATGGGACAGGGTTTTCTATCTGTTAATCTATGGTCAACAATTTCTGGTTCTGATTAATTACTAGCCCAAGATCTTAAACAGAACTTGATGATCAGCTGAAAACAGTTATCACAGCAACATATTGTCATGTTTCCCAGGCAACCAAGATATTCAAGGTCTGGTGGCAGATGCTAAGTAGAATAGTTTATTAAATAAATTTTAAGTTGTTTTTCAGGTGAATAAAAACTTGAGACATGCTAAGGCCAAAGTGGTGATTATCAATCAATGAGCATTTATTAAGTGCCTTCTTTGTGCCAGATGGAGCAGTGGATAGTACACTGAGCCTGGAGTTAGGAAGATTGATCTTTATGAGTTGAAATCTGACCTCAGACACTTATTAGCTGTATGACCCTGGGCAAGTCACTTAATTTTATTTGCTTCCATTCTGTAAGATGAGTGGGAGAAGGAAATGGCAAACCACTCCAGTATCTTTGACAAGAAAATCCCAAGTGGGATTAAAAAGAGTTGGATACAAGTGAAATAACAATATGTGTTAGGGATTGTGCTATGGCAGGGTTAGCACTAATGATAGAAAAAGGCAAAAGATAGTCTGTGACCTAAAGAGCTTACAATCTAATGAGGGAAATAACATGCAAACAAATACAGACACAAAGGAAATAATTAACAGGGGAAAGGTACTAGATTTAAGAGGGTAGGTTTGAGGGGAGGTTTATATGGTAGGTAGGATTTTAGTTGGGACTTAAGGAAAACAGAGGGTCAGTATTTGTAATGGAGGAGAGAGAGCATTTCAGGCATGGAAGAAAGCCAGAAAAAAAATGCCCAGAGCCAAGTGATAGAGGATCTTGTTTGTGCAACAGTCAGGAAGCCAGTGTCACTGGTCTGAAAAGTAGATGGCAGAAAGTAAGGTATAAGAAGACTGGGAAGGTAGGAAATGGATAACTATTTAGGGTTTTGAATGTCAAATCTAGAATTTTGGCTTTGTTCCTGAAAGCAATGAGATTAAATAATCCTATATCATCAAGATAGATAAAAAATTCTGTAAAAAGTTAGAGTTGATAATAACAGTGTAGTAGGTTTCTGTCATTTAGGAATGAGTGTTTAAAGGAATGACTTCTTGAAGTTCCCCAGTTTATATTTTTAGCAATATTTTTGCTTACTTTATCATACAGGTTTTGTGAACATTTGTATTTAATTTTAAATACTCGTCTCTAATTTTATGATGGATTAGACATTATCACATAAAATGTTCCCTTAAGAGTTTTTATGCCATCTAATATCCATTTTAGAACATGAACAAACATATGAAGTCATAATATTAAAATACATTTCAATCTAGAACTGAGTAATAGTTGATAGTAATAGTTAATACTAATTAGCATTTTTATTTATATATACATATATAAAATATGTTTTATTATTAGTATTAATTAATAGTAATATTAATATTTGGACTTAGGTCTGAAAAAAATATGAGAACAAAAGTTGATGAAAATTAGAAACAAAACATCATGTCCTAGCTCTTAGGAATTCAAGCACGAAATCTTTTGTTCAATGTATTTACTAAGGTTGATGATATATCTTTTCCTTATAGTTAAATAATACCTAATATTTATATTATAATTTCAATATTACAAAGTGCTTTACATATACTATCTTACTTGATCCTCCAAAAAGTCATATTAAGATGATGATGATTATTATTCCTACTTTTATAGATAAGGGAACTGAGGATGAAGAGATGTTAAATGACTTCTCTGAACCACAATTAATAAGTACCATCTGAGGTATGATTTGACTCCAAGACCAGCATTTTAATCATTATGCCATCTTACTGCCTCAGATTCATGGTCCTACTAAGTATACTGTCCCTGACAATGGCACAAAGGGACTCTGTGATATGGCATCACTGGCCTCCATGATATCAATTTCAATCATTAAGGATGTACTCCCCCAAATATTATCACTGACATATATCATATATTTGTAGCTGGAAGGGGCCTTAGAGGTCATCTCCCTCAATTTACAGATGAGCAAACTAAGATCTGGTGAAGTGATTCTCCCAATATTAGAGAGTATCAGAGCTGGAATTCTACCTGGATCCTCTTATTCTCAATCTGGGTATTTTTTCCTATTAATAACTTTATTTGTGGAGTCTTAATAACTGAGGAAAATTTTTATTTTTCATATACATTAACCAAAATTCTCATTACTATGTTTGAATCAATAGAACTCAGTTTCTACAATATCAAACCATGATAACTTTGTTCATGCTCCAAAAACAAAGTACTATGAAGATATGACTATAGTTACTTTAGTTACCCCTCTATATCATCCATAAATTTATCTAAACCCTCATTTAACCAATGTCTTAAATTGATACTGCCTATTAAAGATAAGGAATTCTATAATGTTGCTATCTACTACCCAAGACTGAGGATCATGGAATCAGAGATTTTTAAAGCTGCAAGGGAATTCAAAGATTATGTAGTCCAACTTCCTCACTTTAACAATGAAGAAATTGAGGTCCAGAGAAGTAATGCTCTACCTGCTGTGACAGACCCATTACTCCTAGTTATGTCCAGTCTGCCAAATTTCCCCTCTAGTCTCCCCAACTCTATATTCTTGAGGTTCTCCCTCACTAGTGACTCAGACTCCTGCACCTATTGCCACACAAGACACCTTGGCTGAAAAAAGCACTGAATTTACCCAGCCCTCCTAATACTTCTTTTCCCTCTCTGTAATCTGAACAGGAGAAAGGCAAAGCAGAAGACCTGAATGCAAATTCCATTTGTAACATGGACTACCTATACTACCTTAAGCTCCTTGAACTTGTTTCCTCTTCTGTTAAACCAGACAAGTTGGACTAGAAAACTTCCAAGTTCACTCTCAGCTATATATCTATAATCCTATACTCCTAAATTTAACTAGAGGAAGAACCTAGCAGTATATATACTCTTATCATACTATTTAATGCAGAAGAGAAAGCCTTTCCTAAAATTTCACAAGCAAAACTCAGGTATTAGCAGAAATATTTTTCAAAAATTTCATAATGGCAATTAAGTTGAGGAAAACAGAAATTTAATAATTACATTTTTAAATACCAATCAGTTAAACTTATCAATAAGATGAAAGAAAATGAAAACAAATGAGAACAAAATCTAGCAATGTGCTGCAAACAGGAAACATGTAAAACTTAAAAGAAACAATTAGGACATTTAAGAGCAAAAATTCAAGACTGGAACAAAATCATTTATGCTTTGTATGATTCCAAAATTGCAATCATGATTTCAGAGAAGGCATTCATAATTTTAAATGCCAATAGAGATCAAACAGGGAAAATTTACATAGGTACTCTTGCATGGCATCTAAATCATTTAAGACAAAACCAAAAGAATCATAAAACAATACTAATAGTAGCACATTTGTAGGAAATGTTAATATTTCCCTCTCAGATATAGACTCATTTAACAGAAAGAAAAATGAAGACATCAAGTCAAACAGATTTTTAGAAAAATCAGATTTAAAAGGTTTATAACTACTTCTGAATGAGAATATTCAAAGATATACATATTTGTCAGTTTCATATGGCACCTTAATAAGTTGATAATATGCTAAGTACCTAAAAAGAAATCATACATAAATATTAAAAAGCAGAAATATCAAACACATCATTTATAGAACATAAGGTAGAAGAGAAAAATAAGGAAACTCAAGTATTAATTTACTATGAGCATGTGTTAAAAACCATAACAATAATAACTATATTAAAGAATGACAATGAGACAAAATATACCACAATTTATAGGATGCTGCTAAAAAACAAAAATTTTATCTCTGAAAACATGTATTAACAAAATAAAAGAGATTATTGAACTGAGCATGCAATTTACTAAATCAACAAATTAACAATCCCAAAATAAAGTTCAAAAGAAGAAACCTTAAAAATTAGAGGAGAAATGGATAAAATTTAAAACTTAAAAGAATACAGAAGTGATACATTTGAGTTTGTTTTTAAACATCAAGAAAATCAATAAACCATAAACTAGATTTTTAAAACGGTGGAAAATCAAATTACCAAATTTAAAAATAAACAAGGTAAATTCACAATTAAGAGAAAGGAAATAAGGAGAATCACTAGAAATTACTATAAACAACTAGACATAAAAAACTGAGAATTTAAAGGAAATGAATAAATACTTGCAAAAATGTAAAACAATCAAATTAACAAAACAAGAGATAAATCTTAGCCAAAGTTTAGAAAGAAAACTAGAGGAGGATGCCATAAATAAACAATCTAAGGGGATAAATGTAGTTAAAATAGATTTATAAGTAAATTCTATGATATATAAAGAACAATTAATATACATACTATAAAATTGCTCTTAGTAACAGAAAGTACCTATTCTCAAACCAATGAGATAAAAACAGAGAAAGATGTTAATTATAGGCCAATTTCACTAATGCATATTGTTGATGCAAAAGAGTTGATTATATTTGTAGAATACATGCTTAAGTATTTTCTCATTTTATCCTGGGATATAGGTGCTATTATTCTACCCGTCGTTTTGCATATGAGGAAACAGAGGCAGACAGCCATTAAATGATATTCCCAAGGTCACACAGCTAGAACATAAGTAAGAATAGATTTGAACACAAGTCTTCTTGACTTCACTCTGTCTACCTCATCACTGATATGTCCCCAAATATTAACAAAGATACTATAGCAATAAATTTTTAAAAATTCATTCTGACCATGTTGGCTTCATATTAAGGATATAAAGGTGACATTAGAAAAGTAATTGGCACAAGTAATCATTTAAATAAAAAGATGATTATATCAACAAAGTGAGAAAAAGCCTTTGACAAAGTACACTATTTGTGCATAAGCATGGAAGGGTCTTCCTTTATTTAATATGATCAAAAATATAAACTTAAAAACAAAAGCTAGCATCATTTGCAGTGAAGAAACCCTGGAAACTTTACCAGTGTAAGGCCAATGACCAAGCAAAAATACCTCCTCTCTCTAATATTATTTGATGAAGTGTTAAAAATGCTAGTAATAGCAACAATACAAGAGAAAGAAAAGAAATAGAAGTTATAAAGATTGACAGAAAACAGACAAAATATGCTTGTTTTTAGGTGACATCATGGCTTACTTGGAAAATACTAGGAATAATTAAAGAAATCAATATTAAAAATAGCCTCAGTGAACAAGCAAGATACAAAATAAATCCATAGAAATCATCAGCATAATTGAATAAAAATAAGGAGGAAATTCTAGGAGAAATTTCATTCAAATAACTCTAAAATTTATAAAATGTCTGTGATTTAACCTACCATCCACTTAGGTCTTATACAAATCCTACTACAAAACACTTCATAGAAATAAACAAAGATTCATTGAAGATATATTCCACGTTCATGATTGAGCTAAATGCAAAAAAAAATAGCAATACTGACTAAATTAATGAACAGATTTAGCATTATCCCAATCAAACTTGCAATATGCTCCTTTATAGAAGCAGAGAAAGTAACAAAATTCATTTGGGGGAAATAGTAGATCTAGGATCTTATGGGAAATAATGAAAAAAAGTAGGAATTAAAAGTTTCTAGTTTTACCTGATTTCTAACTATTATAAACCAAGAATCAATAAAACTACTTGTTACTGGTTTTTTAAAAATTGCAAATTTAAACAACTATAAGGTTTTATTTCACACATTAAGTTGGCAAAGACAATAAAAGACAGGGTTCTATATAAGAGGAGCTATGAGAAAGTAGATCCTACTTTAGTGGAGCTGTAAATCAGCTCAACTATTCTGGAAATCAGTGTGATATGTGAGAAAAATCATTAAAGGACTCAGTGAACCCATTTCTGGGCATATATGCCAAGAAAGTCAAAGACAGAAAGGCTTCACATAATCCAAAATTTTCATAGCAGAATTTTTTCTGGTAACAAAGAATTAACTAGAAGGAAAGTTGTAACTCTTATTTGGGAAATGGCTGAAAAAATTATAGTGTATGGATGTAAAAGAGAAAAGCATTACACAGAAGGGAAAATAAAAGAGGAATTCTGAGAAACATGGATTAGGGTTCACTTGTATGAACTGATATGGAGGGAAAGGGTCAAGTAAACAACATACAAAATGTTCACAATTATGTAGAAAACAATCTCAAAAGTTCAGATTAAGTATAATGACTAAATTTGATTCCAGAGCAAAGAGGACATATTTTTCTCATTTCAGCAGAGATGGTAGGCTACAAGTGTAAGATCTTACATACATCAGAGGCAATGTTTCAGTTAAGTTTTGCTTAACTTGTGGTACATTGGGAAATGCCTATAATATGAAAAACAAAAGAGAGCAATAAAAATTTTTTTAATAAAATCTAGGGTTTTATTCTTGTTTGTAAACAGTTTAGTTAAAAATAAAGTCACTATTATATGACTACCCAACAAAAAAAAAGTGAGCTATTTAGTAGTAACTTTTGAATAAACACAAATCACAGGATGTATGTCCTAAATTCAAGAGATTTATAAACCGTATAAAATTCATATCAGACTTTTCTCTGGCCAAACGCCCAGGTAACTGGACTCACGGAAATAGCTTTGAAAGATCTTTATCTTAAGAATCTAGATCAAGAGTTACTATTAAAGCTTTAAAAAAAATCTACATAGCATTTTGACTTTGGATTTATGTTTTGGGGTACAATGGGACAGGGTGGCAATTTTAGAAGTGTAGAATGATGAAATCTGTCCATAAAAGCAGATTTTTACCTTCTTGTCACCTTCACTCCAAATGCAAGTTGTTCTTGCCTCAAAAGACTTCACACTGCTCCTGAACCTTAAAATAACAAAGGGAAGGAAAAAATTAATTTTAAATGAGTTTCTCTCTGAGTAAATATTCCTGTACAGAAAACTCTGTATATAACATATCATAAAGATAAGTCTTAAAGTGTTCCTTGAAGCTCAAAGAAATTAAGTGCCTTGCCTTGGATCTTATGTCTATATGTATGTGTATTTGAACCCAGGTCTTCCTGACTACAGATTCAGTCCTTTATTGACTATGTCACAGTATCTTTCATTAAATAAAAATTCTAAGAATAATTCTTTAAAATAAATAAAACCTTTAAGATTCTCAACTGCTAATAAAAATGCTCCCCAAAACATATTACCAAAGAATAAATAGCTAAGCTCTGTTGATGAGAGAAAATATAATTTCAATTTATTCAAGTTTTTTAAAAGGCTGCCTGGCAGAGGGAAAATCAGATTTCAAGACACTTTATTAAGAATATATGAGGGGGTAGCTATGTAGTACATTGGTTAGAGAGCCAGGCCTAGACTGAGATCTTGGGTTGAAATTTGGTCTAAGACACTTCCTAGCTGTGTTACCCTGGGCAAGTCACTTAACCCTGATTGCCTACCTTGCCATTCTTCTGTCTTAGATAGTAAGACAGAAGGTAAGGGTTTTTTTTGTTGTTGTTGTTGTTTTTGAATGAGACTACTATATAAATTTTCTTTCTAGTAGCTATACATTCTATCTAATCGCCAAATGTTACTATATTTTATGAATTTACATATTTAAGAGAATTTAACTTATTTTAAACTTGGGATAATTTGAATTTAATCATTTTAAAATCATGAATTTGTGGACTTAAGTACTATTCTTAACCCAGACTTTTCACTCCTTTTCTATTTTTTCCCATATTACTAATGAGAAATGTTTAATTCCTACCCTGCTTCCTTTTTCTATATATCTTTTCTTTATAATTATGCTGAAGAATTGCATTATTAATAAATTTACAGTATCATGAACCCTTTCCTAGGAATTTCTTCTGAGTATGTGTGAAAGCACTTTGATTAAAGTATCATGCTATTCATTACCTATATGCAGCAATATCAACATAATCTAGGGGTTCCTATGTCCTAGGAAAAAATATAATAAAGTAATATTTCTTTCCTTACCATATGTGAAGGGCTTTGCTATACTGAGAATATCAGAAGGACAAATTTTTATTTTTACCTTAATGCCAAAAATAGAGGGGAAAAAGTTCCTCTATTACAGAAGTATAGAACTAACTGCTATCCTGGTCAAATATGTCAAGTTGAGTTTACCTGAATCGTTGTAAAATTAATTATTTTAGCCCATCGATGTATGAGGTAGGACTAGAGATGCTATAAAGTAATTTATGATGGCTTCATTCACATAAATTCTTCCAAGAATGTATTTCTTATGAGGATTATAGTCAATATGTTTATCTTTGAAACATTGAGGGCTAATATTTAGTCTGGAAAGCATTAATACAAATAAATAACAAATTTTAGACCTAGTTTTGGCTTATCAATACACATACCCAAAGATAAGCGTATGGGACTTATCTAAATAGAATAGCAACGCCTGGAAATAAACTTCAAAGACATAAGGGAATATTCTGCTTAAATAATGAAATTAAAAATGAGAAAAAAAAATCAAGTTAAATTGCCTGAGGGCACAATTTCAGGAGAACATATAATTGCTTTCAAAGTAGTACTTCATGAACTTTCTTTCTATGGCAATTTAGGGAGAGGAGCAAACATTTCTGACCTCAAAATCTGGGGGAATTTCAAGTTGAAGTAGCCTCTTCATATCGCACTATTCATTTGACAAAAACTAAAGCTTAGGCAAGTGATTTTCTCTAGGTTCCACTAGCAGAGACAGCAAAATAGATTATGATATGTCTCTTTTCCTATCCAATTTACCAAAAAGAATTTCATCTCAGAACCTGGGTCCTGAGAGGCAGATAACCTTAATCACTGCTGGGTTTTAATGCTCCCTAGACAACTGCCTAAATTCCCGCCATCTCCCGCTTTCCCATACTGGTAGACTTTCCTCAGAAATTATGGGGATCTTTGATACCGTACCAATAAATCCTTAAAAAGTACTCACAAATCCTCAGAATCTCCCCCCTCAACCCCCTACCCCCACTTTTCGATACTTTCCTCAGAAATGATGGGGATCTTTGATACCGTACCAAAAAATCCTTAAAAAGTACTGACACATCCTCAGAATCTTTCTTCCGCCCCCCCCCCCCACCCGCTTTTCGATACTGGTAGACTTTCTCACAAATTATGGGGCTCTTTGATAACTTACCAAGAAATCCTTAAAAAGTACTCAGGAATCCTCAGAATCTTTCTCCCCCCCCCCCCACTTTTTCGATACTGATAGAATTTCCTCAGAAACAATGGGGCTCTTTGATACCGTACCAAGAAATCCTTAAAAAGTACTTACAGATCCTTAGAAACTTCCCCCCCATGCTCCCCCCCCAAACCCCCACCCCGCTTTTTGATACTGGTAGACTTTCCTCAGACATGATGGGGATCTTTGATACTGTACCAAGAAATCCTTAAAAAGTACTCACAAATCCTCAGAATCCCCCCCCCAAAACCCCCACCCCGCTTTTTGATACTGGTAGACTTTCCTCAGAAACAATGGGGCTCTTTGATACTGTACCAAAAAATCCTTTAAAAGTACTTACAAATCCTTAGAATCTCCCCCCCCCATGCCTCCCCCCCCCAAATCCCCACCCCGCTTTTCGATACTGGTAGACTTTCCTCAGAAATTATGGGGATCTTTGTTACCGTACCAAGAAATCCTTAAAAAGTACTCACAAATCCTCAGAATCTTTCTCCCCCCCCAACCCCCCACCCGCTTTTCGATATTGGTAGACTTTCCTCAGAAATTATGGGGATCTTTGATACCATACCAAGAAATCCTTAAAAAGTACTCACAAATCCTGATAATTTTTCTCCCAACTCCCTTTTCGATACTGGTAGACTTTCCTCAGAAATTATGGGGCTCTTTGATACCCTACCTAGAAATCCTTAAAAAGTACTCTCAAATCCTCAGAATCTTCCCCCCCCCCAACCCGCCATCCCAGCTTTTCGATACTGGTAGACTTTCCTCAGAAATTACAGGGACCTTTGATACCGTACCAAGAAATCCTTAAAAAGTACTCACAAATCCTAAGAATCTTTCTCCTCCCCCCCTTTTCGATACTGGTAGACTTTCCTCAGAAATTACAGGGATCTTTGATACCGTACCAAGAAATCCTTAAAAAATACTCACAAATCCTCAGAATCTTTCTCCCCCCCCCAACCCCCCACCCGCTTTTCGATATTGGTAGACTTTCCTCAGAAATTACAGGGATCTTTGATACTGTACCAAGAAATCCTTAAAAAGTACTTACAGATCCTTAGAATCTCCCCCCCTCCCATCCCTCCCCCCCAAACCCCCACCACCGCTTTTCGATACTGGTAGACTTTCCTCAGAAATTACGGGGATCTTTGATACTGTACCAAGAAATCCTTAAAAAGTACTGACAAATCCTCAGAATCTTTCTCCTCCCCCCAACCCCCCATCGCGCTTTTCGATACTGGTAGACTTTCCTCAGAAATTATGGGGCTCTTTGATACCGTACCAAGAAATCCTTAAAAAGTACTCACAAATCCTCAGAATCTTCCCCCCCCCCCCCCCCGGTTTTCGATACTGGTAGACTTTCCTCAGAAACGATGGGGATCTTTGATACCATACCAAGAAATCCTTAAAAAGTACTAACAAATCCTCAGAATCTTTCTCCCCCCCCCCCTTTTCGATACTGATAGACTTTCCTCAGAAACGATGGGGATCTTTGATACCATACCAAGAAATCCTTAAAAAGTACTCACAAATCCTCAGAATCTTCCCCCCCCCCCAACCCGCCATCCCCGCTTTTCGATACTGGTAGACTTTCCTCAGAAATTCTGGGGCTCTTTGATACCGTACCAAGAAATCCTTAAAAAGTACTTACAGATCCTTAGAATCTTCCCCCCATCCCTTCCCGCCCCCCGCCCCCCCCCCTTTGCGATACTGGTAGACTTTCCTCAGAAATTCTGGGGATCTTTGATACCGTACCAAGAAATCCTTAAAAAGTACTTACAGATCCTTAGAATCTTCCCCCCATCCCTTCCCGCCCCCCCGCCCCCCCCCTTTTCGATACTGGTAGACTTTCCTCAGAAACGATGGGGATCTTTGATACCGTACCAAGAAATCCTTAAAAAGTACTCACAAATCCTCAGAATCTTCCCCCCCCCTTTTCGATACCGATAGACTTTCCTCAGAAACAATGGGACTCTTTGATACCGGACCAAGAAATCCTTAAAAAGTACTTACAGATCCTTAGAATCTTCCCCCCCCATCCCTTCCCCCCACCCTGCTTTTCGATACTGGTAGACTTTCTCACAAATTATGGGGCTCTTTGATACCGTACCAAGAAATCCTTAAAAAGTACTCACAAATCCTCAGAATCTCCCCCCCCCCCCCCCTTTTCGATACTGGTAGACTTTCCTCAGAAAAGATGGGGATCTTTCGATACTGATAGACTTTCCTCAGAAACAATGGGACTCTTTGATACCGGACCAAGAAATCCTTAAAAAGTACTTACAGATCCTTAGAATCTTCCCCCCCCATCCCTTCCCCCCACCCCGCTTTTCGATACTGGTAGACTTTCTCACAAATTATGGGGCTCTTTGATACCGTACCAAGAAATCCTTAAAAAGTACTCACAAATCCTCAGAATCTCCCCCCCCCCCTTTTCGATACTGGTAGACTTTCCTCAGAAAAGATGGGGATCTTTGATACCGTACCAAGAAATCCTTAAAAAGTACTTACAGATCCTTAGAATCTTCCCTCCATCCCTTCCCGCCCCCGCCCCCCCCCCCCCCCCGCTTTTTGATACTGGTAGACTTTCCTCAGAAACGATGGGGATCTTTGATACCGTACCAAGAAATCCTTAAAAAGTACTCAGAAATCCTCAGAATCTTTCTCCCCCCACCACCCCCACTTTTTGGGCACCTCTACGGTTTGACTGTCGAAGTATCTTTTCTGAGAGAACCCCAAATCAGGTTACCGCGAAAAGTTAGACGAGACCGAAAAACGATCCATCGACTTGGTTCGGACCACAAAATGATTTTTCAGCCCATATGGAGTTTGCTCCTTGTGCCGATAATCGTCTGAGCCTAAACTGTGAGACCTCCCCCACCCCTCCAACATTCCCCGTCACCTCCCCCAGCCCCCCGACTGCCACCAGGAGCACCCACCAGCCTCTCCCGATAGGGACCGGACCAAATGGTTTCTACTTAAGCTCACCTCACGCCCCACTTGTGTCTCCCCTGGCTGCTTAGCAGCCCACAATTTACCTCAAGACTTAGCGCTAGCCGCCCCCCACCTTTATTTTAGACCAAAATAAGAAAAAAGACATAAAACCGTAACGCTCTACCTTTCTCCTTCCGAATGAGTTTTCGAACCGAGGGATCAACCAGGAAAAGCGCGCTATCAAATTTTTCGGGAACACGGCAAGAGGAGGAAGGGTAATGGAAGGGGAGAAGAAGGGGAGCCGGAGCCGAAACGCCAGACGCAGCCAAGAGGAATGGCTGCGAGGCGACGACCCGACCGAAGGAAAAGGACGCGTGCCACAGGAGTGGGGGCAGGGCGAGGGCGGGAAGGCAAGAGCGTGAGCTCTGATTGGATCAGGGCAGGGCACGTGGCCACCCCTGCGCACCACAGTATGTGCTCCTATTGGTCGCTTCAAGCGCTCCAATCAGGAGCTCCCGAGAGGCTCAGTTGGCGGTTAGGGCCGTTAGGACGGTGGGAGCGCTCGAGCCCCGCCCCTCAGGCGCCTGACGCCTCCACCCGCCACCCTGCGCGGCAGCGAAGCCGGAAGTGGGTTCCCCAAACAATCGAGAGGCGCAGTCCGCTCTAGGCCAGTGGTACCGGGGAATCTCCAGTGACTTACAGCCCACGCAGCTCTGGTGGTCACCCACCACCATCCCCACCACCCCCGGGAGAAACGGCAGGACCATGTCGAACATGGAAAGTATCCTTTCCCTTGGGGCGGGCGAGCATAGATTGGGTAGGGAGGAAACTCTGCTCTTGCGGCCTAGGGAGCCGTGCTGGGTGTGGTAGGGCGGGGTTGCTAGGAGGTTGGGATTGGGGTGAGGGTGGGGAGGGGGGGGTGACCGAATAGAAGACAGCACTGACTGGGAAGCTGCGGCTACTGCAGCTCCTGGGTCTGGGTCGGCGCTGGCGCCTGCTGAGTGCTTACTCCGCGAGCCGCCGCCTCTGCCTTTCTCCGTGCCCCGGCGCAGGTAGCTAGCTAGGTAGGCAGACAGGCAGGCAGGACGGACGTAGGGAGGGAGGGAGAGCTAACGAACTAGAACTAAGACGTTTACGAGTCGTGGGACGGACGGGCTCAGGAAGAGTCCTGGCCTCTCCCCCTTCTCCCCCCGCCCCCTCCCCCCGGTCTCTGGCTCTGGGCTCTGGTCCAACTAGCCCTAGCGTCTCCGCTCGTTTATCAAATAATGGGTTGGGGGGGGGGGGGGGGCGGAGGGGAGGAGAAGACTGGGAAACTTCCAAGGACTCGAGACTGTCGTGTGCTTTGGAAACGTGGGGCCGGCTGATAAGTATCTCGGGAACTGGCCTCCCTCCTTCCACCCTTCTTCCTTATTTGCAGTTGGCAGAAAAGCCGAGAGAGGGGCTCGGCCCAGCTGCCCTCCCCTCCTGGAAACACCGCGTGTTGCTGGCCGGTGGAATAGCCTAAGTTGTTGTTATTGTTTTAAACACATGAAGCAACTTGAACTTGTTCATTTGAGTGCCACAATTCAGCGGTTTCACCTCAGTGATTACACCCCCAGAAATAAAGTGCAGATTCAAAGGGGATCTGTTTCTTCTTTCCTCCCGAGTCTCTGTCGAGGCCATGTCCAATAAAGTAAATATGTCACAAGCAACCCTTCCCAAACACACTTGGTGCCTAGGGATAATTCATTAAAGGGATACTTTGGTTTCAACTCATTTGGCATTTGATCAAAGAGAGCCTGTATGTCCTAACTAAACTGTCCATAGTATTGTGTTGGAAAAAGTTGACATTTTGTCCCTCTGAAATAGTAGGACTTTTTTCCAAGGTAAATTGGTAACATAGTAGGCTAAATTGGTTTTTGGCCCCTGTAGGAAAATCTGCTAACATCTCTTAAAGGAGAGGATTGCAAATTGTTTCTTAGATCCAGCCTATAACACTTATACATTCATTAGTGAATTTGACCTGTAAGCAGTAATTGGTGAGAGGTGGAAGGTATGGAAGTCATAGTAGGAAACTGGTGACATCACCAGGCCCTACACCAGCCCAGGTCAAAGTAGACTCTCTAAGTTATCACAGAATTAAGTGCAAGGAAAAAGTCAGATTGTAATCAGGGTAGATGATTCAAAAGTATATCTTTCATGTTCCAGGACCTTTAAAAGTGACTATACCTGTTAAAGGTGCTTCTGGAGGTAGCCCTGAAAAGTAGTGATATTTGGTATCCCTTTTCCTCTAAGTTATGAGGAAGTTATGACAATTTCTTGCTTTTTTTTCACACTAGTAAATGCAAATGATTATTTCAGTTTTATTTTGCAACCCCTAAACCAAGTACCTGTTGTGTTTTTGGTTTTTTTAATTATAGTTTCTTACTACTCTCAGATTTAATAGTGCTGTTGTCAGGAGTTGAATATATAACTAAAATAGTTAATTTTCCTTTGTGTCTTAGGTGAAGAGAATGAAAGTTGACTTGATTCAGACCATCTGGCAATAATTATTTCCCTTGAGTTACTTTCTGTTGAATCTGAGCCCTTTAATTGGCTCATATGGAAAAAACACATGACTCAGACCCATCTTTCGTAAATGGTTAACTTGAATGGAGATTTTTTTAGTAATATTTATAATCTACTGCCTTTCTGAAATGCAAAGAATGTGTCTTGTAAGATTAGATGTGCTTTAAAGATTCTTTTATCATAGCTATTTTGTTTAGGACATTTTGGAGGTTTTGTTTCTTTGTCCAGAATTCTTATTTCATAAGTCCCTGAAACTCCTGGGAACTTCTCTTAATCCAACAGATTGGCAACTTTTCTGTAACATATACCCAGGTCTTTCTGACTCCAAGGCCATCCCTCTAGGCACTAAAATACACTTCTCAGGACATTGAACCTTGTGATACTGCCAAAATGTACAAGTCAAAAATCATCTTGAAATTCAATTGTGAGTACCTTGCTAGGTTTGTAGGTGCCTCCTCCAAAAGGAGTTAAAAAGTGAAAATACTATTCTGAACACTTTAGGAACAAAAAACTCATACATATAACCCATATTGTCCACTATGTTTATTTATGTTATTCCTTTCCTTATGCAAATTTGCTTTGTGTCTTTGGTTTTGGCAAATTTAGGATTTAGGAATTCATGGGACTTTGGGAATGAATGTGATTAATAGGTTTGAGATAGAATAGCCTGATAAGTGCATAGATACTTTTTCTCCTAGTTTGAACAGTAGAGTTATGAAGAATTTGTCATCTCTTGTGATTTGAATAGCAGAATCAGTTCTATGGGCAATCCAGTAGTTCCCATACAGTGCCAAACAATGTTTTCCTGAAAAGCTTTTGGAAAAGTAAATTGCCATAAAACAGATTATCTCTTCAAACTTATCTTTGAAATAGTCTCATAATTGGGCAAAAGTTGTGAGACCTGCCTACCACTGTGTCTTTGGGTTGGTAAACATATAGTTTGTGTATTCTGAATTGAAGTGAAGCTGTTGTTGTCATGATTGGAGGGGAAAGGAATGATGGCCTGAGATGGCCAGTTTATCCCTATTCTTGCTGTGAGTTACATGGTGATATTTCTTCAGCCCTTGTGTGTATCATAGGAAGGAACTGTGATTTTTGTCAGCATAGGAAACTCTCAGTATAGTAATTTGTTCAATCAAGCAGATCAAAATCTATCTGTGATATACTAAAGTCCTGGGGATTTAACTAAAAGATGGTGTAAGAGTGCAAAAAGGACTGCACTTGAAGTCAGAAGAACACTGGTCTAATTCTTGCCTCTGATGTGAGCTGTATGCTCCTGACCAAATTATTTAACCTCTCTGATCCTCATCTATAAATAAGAAATACTGTGAAGATCAAATGAGGAAATATATCTCTATAAAGTATTACAAAACATTAAATGTTGTTATCTCCTGAGATGAACAAATCAAGTGATTACTGATTTATATAAACTCATGTAGACATAAGTGAGTAGAACCAGAAGAATTTACACAGTGACTATAATAACGTAAAGGAAACATGTTCAAAAGGCAAAAATTATCATCAATGTTGAGACCAATCTTGGCTTCAGAAAACTGATGGTAACTTATATGCTTCCCGTCTCCTGGAAAACTGTAATGGAAGAACAGTACAGGAAAAAAAAAACCATTCATATAGACATGGCCAAGATGATGATTTCTCTCATTTGACTCTTATTTACAAGGGAGGACTTTTGGGGAAGGTTGGGAGATAGTTGATAGATGGTAATGGTAGTACAAAAAAAATGAGAAAAGGAAATGAGCATCAGAAACTTTTTTTTTAAATACAGAAGGTTACGGGGGCAACTAGGTGGCTCAATGGATAGTGACCTGTAGATGGGAGGTCCTAGGTTCAAATTTGACCTCAGACACTTCTTGGCCATGTGACCCAGGGCAAATCACTTGACCCCCATTGTCTAGCCCTTACCACCCTTCTGCCTTGGAGCCAATACTTAGTATTGATTCTAAGACAGAAGATGAAGGTTAAAAAAAACTGGAGCATATAAGGAAGTTCAGGTGGAGGAAAGGGGAAGGGAATAAGCATTTATAAAACACCTACTATTTGTCAGGCACTGTGCTAAGCCCTTTACCAGTTATCTCATTTAAGTGCTATTGTCTCCATTTTGCAAATGAAGAAATCGAGGTAAACAAGAGACCAACAAGCAGGGTGGTTTTGTTACTACTTTATTAAATTTCATATAACTAACATTTATATAGCTCATATGCCAGACTTTGTGCTAAGAGCTTTACAAATATGATCTCATTTGATCCTTATAGCAATACTGGGAGGTAGGTGCTATTGTTCTCCCCACTTCACAGATGAAGAATTTGAGGAAAATAGGTTACAAGTGACTTGCCCAGACTCATAAAGTTCTTGAATATCTGAGGCTGGATTTGAACTTGGATCTTCCTGACTCCAGGCTCAGTACCCTATACACTGTGCCACCTAGGCTGTTTATTGAGTTTAACATACATTAAAATATGCATAATAAAATTTCAATTTTATACACCATCCTGTTCTGTTTGCATATTAAAGTGTTCATGTTGGTTGATATGTAGATTTATATTTTAAAGGGGGCAGCTAGGTAGCAAAGTGGATAGGTCACTAGGCCTGTAGTCAGGAAAACCCGAGTTTGAAACTGCCCTCAGACACTTAGCTTTGTGACCCTGGGCTAGTCACTTAATCCCTGCTTGCCTCAGTTTCCTCATCCATAAAACTGGAAATAATAAGCACCTACCTCCTAGAGTTATTGTGAGGCCCAAATGAGATAATAATTGTAAAGTGCCTAACAGTGTCTGGCTTGTATTAGGTACAATATAAACATAATAATAATTGTTACTATTCTTATTATTTTAAAATGCTTTTAAGTACAGAATACTAACTCAAAGTCACATAGCTAGCTAGTGACAGAAGTGGAATTTGTACCTAGGTCTTCTTGAGTCCTGGTTTAACACTTTTAACTGCCTTTCTACCTCTATATGTATATATACATATGTATGGGGAACGTCTCTGATTTTTATATTTCAGTCTTACTTGGTCCCAGTCCATTTAGATAAGTTTTATAGGTACACAGATCAAAGAAAGCACACATTGTACAGGAATGAATCTTGTATGGAATTTGCAGACAGATCTAGATCACTGTTAAAATGGACCGTTCGTTGTGATACAGAAATAACTTTGATACTAGTGCTATTTTTTTAATTTGGATTTTAACCTCCATATTTACTATTGAAAGGAGTTGGAAGGAAATATGTATGAAAAGTACTTACTGGATTTTAGCCTTTTGATTTTGTCTTTTAGAGTATTTTCTACAATGAGGAGAGACTAGCAAATGCAATGTGCCTGATAGGGGTGTATTTTAGAAAAATAACCTATCATTCCATCAAGTTAGTCACATTTGTGTTTGGGACCTAGGAGGTAGTCTATAGCAGAGTCCTCTGTATCTTTAATGAGAGCTAATCATCAGCAAATATTTGAATACATGTCTTAAATGCCAAGTATTACACTAGAGTTGGAGATTGAAGGACCCTTCTTGCTATAAATTAGAGGTGTCAGACTAAGCCAGTCCCCTGCAAACCAGATTAAAATGTCATTAGAAAATTTTAACAAAATTTAGAGAAAATGCAATTTAGCATAACCAATGGTAATTTATGGTTTTCTAGGGATCCATTTCTATTTTTTGATACTTCTGCTGTAAAAGCACTTAGAATCTAGCCAAGGAGGCTGTGTATCTACTATTTAGAGTGACAATGTAAGGAAACATATGCTAATTGCTAGATGAGTGGTATTGACAGAGTGCCCTCAGAGTTGGAAAGTGCTTAATAAATATTTGTTGATTGATTGAAGGAAAGATAGTCGATAAGAACTAGACTAGCACTATTAGCTCATTTTATAGTCACACAGACAACTAAAAGAGAATATTATTGCAATCTAAGATAACAACAGCTAGAATGCAAAAAAATGAAAGTAGTTGTAATGATACCTGGTCACTTGAAATCACGTAGCTATACTACCCAGTGAATGTTAGAGTAACTGAGACTTTGAAGAAAAGATAACTATTAGAATTTAGCTTGGAGCAATAATATCAATACTTGGCCTAGTCAACTAGTTGTCAGATTTTATAGAAAATATTAACTGGATTGGTAAGGAATACTCATTGTATTACATGTGCTTTTTGCAGAGCATTTTCAATAATTCACTATGAAAGTTAAAATTTGAATCTGAAAAGTGAGAAGACCTAGATCTGATATCATAATAGTTCTTTTGTTCAGTAATGACTCTCTGATTCTCCTTATCCTTCCCTTTCTTTCAGCTTCCTAGCCTATCTCCACACTCACATGGGGAGACAGATTCAGGAAATAAGAGGGAAAAAGGAGGTGAAGATGTATGCATGAAACCTCTTTTTCCTGCTCATATATGTGCAACCTGTATGGAAACCAGTAGGACTGAGTTATAGTGAGAGGCTCTACCATTTCCTACTATAATGACTTCTTTTCTTCTGAACCCCATTCCTTTTCCTCTCCTTCCTTTGATCTGTCAGTAATGATCAACATTGCCTAAGGCCTACTTTTGGCACTGGAGAACACAAAACTTGTTCACTCTTACCCTGTTTGATTCCTAAAATTTCTTTTTACTTGATAGTATACTGCCCAATTCAGAAATGGGGAAGTGAAAATGAGCTTTCTAGCAGGGTAATCAGTACAACAAAATTCCACTTCAATCGCATTGACTCTTCCATTTAAAAAGCCATCTGACCAGCAGAACTTTTATATGCTCAGGAAATGTGCTAACTGCAGATTACATTTATCCCTTTAAAGCACTTATAAGAGGTTGAGACTATAGCCCCATTGGGGCATTCCCTCTTGTTCTGTCTACACTCATCAGTTGACAAAGCAAGGCAGAAGATCTATCCTCAGAGGGACTTAATCCAGTATAGGAAAAGAAGCGTTCTTTGCTTTGTCAGTCTACGTTTTTGGTCTACCTGGGGATTATCTTGACCAGGTCTTCAACAAATTTGTGTTATATAATTTCAACTGGGCCTTCACTGCTGCTAAGCAATTCTACTATACCTCTTCTTCTTTTTTTTTCTTTCAAGAAACAGATTTTTTAAATTTCCATATTGTTCATTTTTGTTAAGTGAATAATCTCATAAAACCAAGACCTCAAAATATAAGTCCAAATAAACAATTGAGAAATCGTCTGCTTTCATCTGCTTTCTGACTCCAACAGGTCTTTCTCTGGAGGTAGATAGTATTCTTTATAAGAAGTCTCTCAGAATAATCCTGGATCATTGTATTGCTGATAATAGCTAAGTGTCATATTTGATCATTCCACAGAATTGCTGTTACTATGTACAGTGTTTTCCTGGTTCTGCTTATTTCATTCTGCATAAGCTCATATAGATCTTTCCAACTCTTTCTGAAATCATTCTGTTCATCATTCCTTAACAGCACAATTGTATTCCATCACTATCATATACCACAATTTGTTCAGCCATTCCCCAATTGATGGATATCCCTTTAATTTCCAATTCTTTGCTACCACAAAAAGAGCAGCTATAAATATTTTTGTACAAATAGATCCTTTCCTCTTTTTCTTTTGATCTTTCCAGAATAAAGACCTAGTGTTGGTATTACTGGATCAAAGGGTATGCATTGTTTTATAGCTCCTTGGACATAATACCAAATTGTCCTCCAGAATGGTTGGATCAGTTCACAACTCCACCAGCAATGCATTAGTGTCCCAATTTTGCCACATCTCCTACATTTATCTCTTCCCTTTATTGTCATTTTGGTTAATTTGATAGATGTGAGGTGATATCTCATAGTTGTTTTAATTTTCATTTCTCTAATCAAGAGGAATTTAGAATATTTGTATATGATTATTGATGACATTGATTTCTTCATTTGAAAATTGATTATTCATATACTTTGACCATTTGCCAATTGGGGAATG
The DNA here is from genome assembly GCF_027887165.1 of Monodelphis domestica. Taxonomy (NCBI): domain Eukaryota; kingdom Metazoa; phylum Chordata; class Mammalia; order Didelphimorphia; family Didelphidae; genus Monodelphis; species Monodelphis domestica. Next base: position 28,816,073 of record NC_077235.1, read on the forward strand.
ACTTGTATTCTTATAAATTTGATTTAGTTCTTTATATATTTGAAAAATGAGATCTTTATCAGAGAAATTTGTTATAAATTTTTTCCCAGTTGTTTCCCTTCTAATCTTAATTTAATTGGTTTTGTTCATACAAAACTTTTAAATTTTAATATATAATCAAAATTATTCATTTTACATCTTTTGTTTGGTCTTAAATACTTCAGTTCTTCATAGATCTGACAACTAAACTATTCTGTATTCCCCTAATCTATTTTGACCGTAACCTTATTTTTATATTATTTTGACTTCAGTATAGAGTGTGAGATATTATTGATCTATACCTGATTTTTGCCATGCTGTTCTCCAGTTTTCCCAGCTATTTTTGTCAAATAATGAGTTCTTAACCAAAAAGTTGGGAACTTGGGTTTATCAAACATTAGATTGCTGAAGTCATTCACCTCTAATCTATTCCATTTATCCATCCTTCTATTTCTTAGCCAGGACCAGATTGTTTTGATTACTGATTGACTACTGATTACTGCTTTATAGTATAGTTTGAGATCTGATACTGCTAAGCCACCCTCCTTCACATTTATTTTTATTAACTCCCTTGATACATCTTTCATTCTTCCAGATGAATTTTGTTATTATTTTTTCTAGTTTTATAAAATAGTTTCTTGATAGTTTAATGGTATAGCACTGAATAAACTAATTTGGGTAGGATTGTCATTTTTATTATATCAGCTTGGCCTACCCATGAGCAATTAATTTTTCCAGTTGTTTAGATCTAACTTATTTGTGTGAAGAGTGTTTTGTAATTGTGTTAATATAATTCCTGTGCTTGTCTTGGCTAATAAATTCCCAAGTATTTTATATTAACTAGAGTGATTTTAAATGGAATTTCTCCTTCTAAATCTTGCTGCTGGACTTTATTGGAAATATATAGAAATGCTGATGATTTATGTGGCTTTACTTTGTATCCTGCAACTTTGTTAAAGTTATTAATCATTTCAACAATTTTTTTAGTTGATTCTCTAGTATTCTGTGTCATTCCTGAAAGGTGATGATTTAGTTTCCTCTTTGCCTACTTTAACTCCTTCAATTTCTTTTTCTTCTCTTATTGCTAAAGCTAACATTTCTAGAACTATATTAAATAACTCCCTCTCTATTCTTAACCCCTTGCAATATGACTGCTGATCTTAACATTCCACCAAAATGGCTCTTCCTAAAGTTACTGATGATCTTATTTGCCAAATTCAATGTGATCTTTTCTCAGGCCTCATCCTCCTTGATCTCTGTAGTCTTTGACACTGTTGGTCACTCTGTCCTCCTTGATACTCTTCCTAGGTTTTCCAGACATCACCCACTCCTACTTCTCCTATGTATCTGACCACCCCTTTGTCTCCTTTGCTGGATCTTTTGCCAGATCATGCCCTCTAATGGTAGGTATCTTCTTGGGCCCTCTTTTCTTCTCCCACTATTCTCCATCAGTTGGTGATCTCATCAGCTTCTATGGATTTAATGACCATCTCTACCCTGATGGTTCTCAAATCTATTTCTCCTGCCTCAATCTCTCTGCTGATCTCCAGTCTCACATCTCTAACTGCCTTTCAGACATCCTGAACTGGATGTCCAGTAAACATCTTAAATTCAGTATGTCCAAAAATAGAAATCACTATCTTTCCCCCTAAACTCTCCCCCTATATACCTTCCCTATTACTGTGTAAGGCAGCATGATCCTTCCAGTTCCTCAGGTTTGTAGCCTAATGGTCACCTTGGACTCCTCACAATTTTACCTTTGCAGCATCTTTTAAATACTCCCACTTCCTTCCTTAGATATTGCCACTGCTCTAGCACAGGCCTTCATCACTCCTAGATGATTTCAATAGCCTGTTGCTGGGTCTTTCTGCCTCCGAATTCTAATCCATTCTCTGTTTAGCCACTAAAGTGATTTTCCAAAAGCTCATATCTGATCACGTCACCCCCATTTACAGTAAATTCCATTGACTCCCTGTTGCTTCCAGGAACAAATACAAAATACTCTGTTTGACATTCAAAGCCCATCATAACTTAGCTCCCTCTACCTTCCTAGTCTTCTTAAGCTTTACTTTTTGACACTTACTCTTCAATTAAGAGACACTGTCCTCCTGGCTATTCTCTGAACAAGATACTCTCTTTCTTGGCTCCAAGAATTCTCTCTGGTTGTCCTCTATGTCTGGACCTCTCTTTTCCTTCCTATGTTCTGACTACTGTTTTCCCTGGCTGGTTTTAACATCTCATCATCTACAGGAAGCCTTCCCCCAAAGGCCCTCTTAATTTCAGGACCTTCCCTCTGTTCATTATTTCCTCTAAATCATATTTATAAAGATTTGTTTTCATGTTGTCTCTCCCATTAGATTGTAAACTTTTTGAGGACAGAGATGGTCTTTTACCTCTTTTTGTATCCCCGGCAGTGCTTAGTACAGTGTCTGGCACATAGTAGATGCTTTACCGATTGACAGCATAGTTCCAATTTGTTAATTCTGTTTCCTCTATCGTAAGAAACACTTGGTTGGGAATGAGGGTGTCCAGGTTTTTGTTCTGAGTAACCGAAGTCCTTTGTCCTACTTAGCTCACAAATCTGAAGGTCATTGAGATGACAGCTATGATTACAAAAGCTCTAGATGGCAGGTCCAGTAGCAATCCATTTACTGGGTGGTCAGACTTCTAAGAACTGTAAGCATTCAGAACTAGATCTTGAGCAGTTCCCCTCTCTAGTTCTCAATCATTCATTTGTAAAATGAGAGTTGGATTAGAACTCTTAAGCCCCAGAGCTCTTTCCCTCCTCATCTCTGGCTCCTGGCTTGTCTACTTCCTTCAAATCTCAGTTAAAGTTCTATTTTCTGTGAGAAGCTTTTCTTAGCCTTCCTTCCTTCTTAGATTATTACCAGTGTATCTTGTGGATAGCTTGTTAGTACATGATTATTTGAATGTTGCTTCCCCCATTAGACTGACCTCCTTGAGAACAGGGACTGCTTTTTTATTTCACCTTAGAACAGTGCCTGGCACTTAAATGCTTCTGTGGACTTGTCTTGACCTGACTTCTAGCTTTATTATTCTATGGTTGGAATCAGGTCAGAGAACCAGAAAGAGAAGAAAAAACCTGTGAGCTGTAGTAATAAAACCTGATGCCTTAATACTTGTGTACTTTAATCTATAAGAGAATCCCTGAGGCTGTCATTTGGAACTTATTGACTTTCACTTTATACACAATTCTAACAGCCTTGCTTATTTGATTTTTCAGACTACTCTGCCATTAGAAGGAGGGCTGACCAAGACAGGCTTAGGGACAGCTGACAGCTTGACGTCAAAGGATGAGACAGAAAAATGACTATATTACAGCACGGTATATAAGTGATGATGGTCACAGTGACTCAAGGTCATCAAGCAAAGGCCAATCTTTGGTCAGTATAGCCTGCTTTAAGGAATCAGGGGAAGTATAATATATTCATGAAAGACTGATTTAAAATGGCTTTTTTAAATGGTACTCTTAAAGGTTATGCTTCAGTTATCTGGAAAATTCATTTCTGTGGAAGACCTCATTCCCTGGGGCCAAGAGATAAATGAGGTGTTACTGTAGTAGAAAATATTGTAGTAGTAAGCCAGTGAATCAGTAGGAAAATGATTTTTGATAAATACAATTTCACTCTACAGCCAACAAGGGTGGAAATATCACTAGTCTGTATATGGAAGATTATCTGCATAGCCCAGATAGTTACAGTGCTAATGTTTTTCCAGGGATCATTCCTATGCCCTTGAACAGAGACCAAAGGATCCTATCTGACTGAAAGCTAGCTTTTTCCACTTGGGTTCTTTCTATACATGTGGTGTTGGGTTTTCTAATGACTGACACTATTGAATTCTTAGCAAAAACAAATACTGCTAAAAATGGCAATAACTCACAGCTACCAACCTGGCCTAGTTTACCCTGTATCTTTTATCTAGTTCTTTCCACTGTACTGAATTTTAGACCTTTTTTTAGTTGTAGCTTTCTTAACTCCTAGTTTAGTTTTCTGCTTAGAAAAATTGTGCTGCTTCTACCACACTTTGGAATAGTTTTTAACCTTCTCCCTCATCTGCCAGTGAAGAATTTGCTGGCATCAGCAGATCTAGAGAATCCAGCAAAAAAAACTCTGCTTGAAGGGCCCAGAGTTTAGACTAACCTGCTTCAATGTGGCTTTTCCCCTTTAGAAGCTTCTGTACATGGCCGCTTTTATCTGAGATGCCATTTCTAAAATCTAGGCTAAGTATTAGAATTTAAGATTACCCTTCTTAAATTGTCAGAATCGGCTAGAGCAGTTATTTTTTTTAAGTGCTGTTTGTTCTGGCTTTGGGTCTGCTCGGATTGTTTATCTGCATGTAGTAGAAAGAAGTACTCTAATGACAGAGTACGGCTGTCCAGCTGCATTTGATTTAATCGATATTTCCACGAAAGTGTTATTTTGCTAATCATTGTTATACTCCGTAAAGCCCTTTGAATAATTTAGAATGTTCTTGCTGCCAACCAGGGTCAATTCTTTTGCAAACCAAATTCATTATGATCCTTGAAACTGTAATTCCTAAGTCTGCTCAAAAGCATGAAGTATTAAAATTCTTGTTAATACCCCAGCACTCAAAAGTGAAAATGACTCCCCTCCTGCAGACAGGACTTTAGCAATAATCTGATTATGCTAATAAATGGATTATCTGATCTAGGGCTGCTGTTGAAAAACAAACACTGAAGAATTGGCTTACTTTTCACTTTTGAGCCCCCTAGAATTTTCAGCACAGTCTATTAATAAATAATCAGCTTCCTCTCCATAAGTACCTAACGGGGCATGGTCAGAGAGGGAAAAACACATATAATGCCTTGCATATGGGCATTCAATAAAAAATATTTAGACTTGCATTGCTGTTAGTTTGAAACAATTATGTAAAAGTTTTAGTTCTTTTGAAAGGATGCAAAAAGCTCTCTTCTTTTTGAGATGGAAAGTGGCAGATTGGACATATGGACATTAGACATTATTGGGTGCTTGTTCAATGGGTTTGTGAGAGTTGGGACAGAATGGAAAGGTTTGAAGAATTTAAGAAGGGAAGAACTTGCAGGCCTGCATATCCTGGCAAAGAGGGCATCCCCATTCTTAAGTATATCTTGACTATAAATTTGTGTTTTTGTTGTTTTTTAATTTATTTATTACAAATTACACATAATCACAAATTTCCACATAAGTTTTCTGAAGTTATATGATCCAAATTGTCTTTCTCTCTTCTTCTCTTCCTCACTCCTGGAGCTGGCAAGCAATTCAGTCTGGGTTATATACATATTATCACACAAAACATGTTTCCATATTATTCATTTTGTGGGTGAATAATCTTATAAAACCAAAACCCCCAAATATATGCCCAAATAAACAAGTGATAAATCATATGCTTTCAATTGCATTCTGACTCCCACAGTTCTTTCTCTGGAGTAAGATAGCATTCCTTTCCATAAGTCCCTCAGAATTGTCCTGGATCATTATATTGCTGACAGTAGCTAGTTCTATCACATTTGATCATTCCACAGCATTGCTGTTACTGTGTACAATTATCTCCTGTTTCTACTTATTTCACTCTGTTTCAGTTTATGTTAGTCTTTCTAGTTCTTTCTGAAATCATCCTGTTCATTATTCCTTATAGCACAATAGTATTCCATCACCATCATATACCACAATTTCAGATATTCCCTAACTGAGGGACATCCCTTAAGTTTCCGATTTTTTGCCACCACAAAAAGAGCAGCTATAAATGTTTTTGTACAAGCAAGTCTCTCCCCCCCCCCTTTTAAATCTCTCTAAGATACAGACCTAGTAGTGGTATTACTGGATCAAAAGCTATGCATTGTTGTATACTTGACTATAAATTTGAGGAGCTGCTCAGTGGGGAAAAACAACATGAGAAGAAAGATCTCATAATAGATTGGACATGTAGTGGCTTTGATTTGACTATTTTTCTAATGTGTAAAATTGGTGATAGTTGAAATAATTGACTAAGGCTTACAGATTCCAAGATTTGCCTCTTGAGAGAATTTACTCTCTTACTCCTGGCACAAAAGCAGGCCCTGTTATACCATTTGCTGTAATGAGACATTGGCTTGGGGCTGTTCTATAACATGGTTATTAAAAAAAATACTCATTCAGTAGTTGTTAAATGAAGATTATAGAGCAATTTTAAAGAAATTTATTACTAGTATTTAAATGGCAACTTCATTCTACTTGGCATTTTCCATATGTAGATTCTGTTGTTTTTGGTAGTTTGGGACAAAGTATTAAAGTAAGGGCTACTTTTCTTTCTGAAACAGTGATAGTTTTTTTTTTTTAAGTATTGACAGAGAAGTTCAGAAGCCTGTTTTCCAGCCTTATCTCTCTTCTCAACTAGTTTGGGGACTTTAGACAAGTCCCTTAGTCACTTAGATTCTTTAGTTCCCAGTGTTCCTCATCGATAAAGTGAACTAAAGATCCCAACATTAAGAGGCAAATCTGACCTTATAGGTTAAAAAAATTTTTTTAACCCTTACCTTCCATCTTAAGAATCAATACTGTGTATTGGTTCTCAGGCAGAAGACTGGTAAGGGCTAGGCAATGGGGGTCAAGTGATTTGCCCAGGGTCACACAGCTGGGAAGTGTCTGAGGCCAGATTTGAACCCAGGACCTCCCATCTCTAGGCCTGACTTTCGATCCATTGAGCCACCTAGCTGTCCCCTTGACCTTATAGGTTTTTATGAGATTTGATATGATGAAACCTCTACCTGAAAACTTGTCCTATAAGAGAAGACTTCACTTAAGAGGAACAGGATAGATGAATGGTAAGGGAGAAAATCCTGGTAAGCCATAGCATTTGAGGACATTTAGAAACTAGAAGGGAAGAACATGAAGATAAACATCAGTTGTTATTCCAGAGACCAGTGGTGTAACACTCATAGAAATAGATCCCTATATATACGTATGGATTTAGAACACCACAAGTTATATAGGTTGTATTTTAAATTTTATTTTGTCAAACATTTCCCAGTTACATTTTAATCCAGTTCCAGTGCTCTGTGTTGACAATTTGGCATATCTACTGTAAAGCACCTAGACTGAAAGAAGTGGGTAAGGCGTTCAGTAAGTAAATTACATGTCTGGAACATGAGGCATGAAGTAGTATTGATTGGTGACTCCTGTAGTTATCTGGCCAGACATTTGAAACAATCTATATCAAAAGAAGAGCCACTAATAATTTTTTGGCTTGCCTTGTTTTCTTCAAAATACTAGAGTTAAAGTTGCTGCTGAGTTGGGAAGGATAGGAACTTTGGGGGAAAGTGGCAGTTCCATCTCAGAATTCATGATAGAGGAGAGAAAAGTTGGGCATGGGCTGACTTTTACTCTAGGTTTTAGAGATCATGGCTCAGGAAGAAAAAAAGGAAACAGGCATTTATCAAGCACCTACTGTGTGCCAGGCACAAGTAGCTCATTTGATCCTCACAACAACCTTAAAAGGTAGGTGCCATCATCCCCAGATGAGAAAGCTGAGGCAGATACATGCCCAGGTCTCAAAGCTGGCATGTGTCTGAGCTTAGATTTGAATTTGGGTCTTCTTGACTCCAACCTCAGCATTCTCTCCACTGAACCATCTAGGGCAGCATTGGTGAACCTTTTAGAGATTTTGTGCCCAAACTGCACCTTCAAACTGCCTGTGGGCCCCTCACATTACCCCCAAAGAACAGAGGGAGAAAGTGCTCACATTGGTCTGTTGGACAGAGGGGCAGGGCATGCAAAATGTCCTCAGGCATGGTGGAGAGAAAGAACAGAGCAGTCCCCTCTGTGCCACATCCTCACCAATACAGATCTAGTGACTAGACCTGTGATTCTATTGGCATAGGCAGCTCCTGAATGAGAAAATACCCTTTACACATGCATTTTGAAACTGTCTCTACAATTTGAGTTCAGAGACAGGATAAGATAGGATTTTATAGACTGAAATTCAGCAGGGGAAGTAGGCCCAAGAGGAATGGGAAGCTCTCAATGAAATGCAGAAAAGTGTATGTGGTGTTATTTTATTAGCATAAGGAGAATGAAAGCTGAAAATGAGTTAAGACTGATTGCGTTTCTATTAGGTGTGCTGTAGAGGAGATTTCTGTTTGGGTTAGACTAGATGCTCTCAGAGATCCTTTCCAGTGCCTTGTTTCTGTGTTTTAACTTTGCATCCTCATCCTTGAGGCCTAGCCTAGTACCTTGTAGAGTAGCCACTTAATAAATGTCGGTTGAATTGAGTGATTTGTAATGACTTAAATCAAATTCCTATGGAGTATGACTATATATTAATTTGGCTAAAGCTTTATCATGAGTTAATATGTGGTCTGGCATTCAGTTATGATGAGCATTTAACCAAAAATCTTTGGGAAGTTTTGCTTTTTCTGTAGTGTACTTGTATCTTTATATCTTGAAATGGTTAATATATCTTCCTAAAATGCAGTGCTCACTCCCAGGGAGAACTGAATTGAAAATACTCAATTTAATAGGAAGTTTATAATCTTTACCAGAAAATAATTTTGTTCTCCCCTGGAAAACCAAACGTAAATTTCCTGTCTTTTGAGTGTGATGAGTGAGAAAATAAAATTTCATAGTATTGAAAATCATTATTTCCTTTAAAAAAAACCCACCCCATCCTATTCTGGAATTAAAACTAAGAAATGTGGTCCTTTTTTGTTTTATACTTTGTTTGAAACGCCACACTAACATATATCTGCCATATGTAATTGGCATATTTTAAATGTCAAGGCTATCACATCCTAAGTCCTTTGAAGTGATTTCTCTGGGTTTGTACTTCGTAACACATGTGCATGAAGTTCAGGGCAGAGACCAGGAAATTTTCTCTCTCATAATCCTCTTTGTCCTGGTGGGTCTTCTGGGACCAATGCATTTTTTAAGAGCCTTAACATATATGTTTTAGAACACCTATTTAACCTGAAGTTTGCTGCAAAAGAGCTTAATAGGAATGCCAAAAAATGTGATAAAGAAGAAAAAGCTGAAAAGGCAAAGATTAAAAAGGTAAGTGTCATTTTTCAATTTTACTTATGTCGCTTGTGTGAATTTTATGAAATGAATTGAAATTTTCATGGAAGTGTTATCGATGCTTTTTATCCATCATTTCCCACTGTCCCTCTCTCCCTATCTAGATTAATACAAAGAAAAACAATTAAGAAAAAAACAGATAATACAGAGACTACATGTGACAGTGAATACAATATTTTGCCCTCATAGTCTCCCACCTCTCTGCTGTGAAGGAAGACCTATGTGACATTGTCTCTTTTTTGGAACCTTTTATTATTTAGGGGTTTTATTCATTATTCAGTTTTTAGCTCCCTTTTGGTGATTATTTTGATTTTTGTAGTCATTATATATGTTCACTTTTGGTTCTACTTTCTTATTCTATGCTATCAGTCATGTAACTCTGCTCACATTTCTCTGAATTCTTCATATTCCTCATCTCTTAATGTACTGAAACTTTACATTATATTCATATATCATAGTTTTTTAGCTATCCCCTAATTTCTGAGCGCCCCACTTGATTTCCGCTTTTTATTATGCAGAGCATTCCTACAAATGTTTTTGCCTTTATTAGCCCTTTTCTTTGATAATTCCAAGTAAAAACCAAATGGTTAGAATATTTTACTACTCCTCCAACAATATATCAGTATGCCTATCTTCTCATAGGCATTCCACACTGACTTGTCTTAATGTTTCATTTTCGCCACTTTTCATGTTGTGAGGTGAAATTTTAGTTGATCAAGTTTGCATTTCCCTTATTATTTGTGATTTATAGCATGCTTTCATGAATTCATTGTTTTCCATTCTTTTTTTGAAAACTGTTCAGAATAATAAAAATTTAGATGGAAAATTCTTGAGTTTTTATCAACTACCCAACAACTTGGCCAAAACAGTAAAAGATGATAGTAATTAGTATTTAAGGGGTGAGTTATAGAAAGATAAGCATACCAATTAACCTTTAGTGGAGTTGTAATCATTCAGCAATTCTGGAAAGAAACGTGAAGCTAAGAAAATACCTAAAGCATCTATAGTCTTAAGCCAAACCCCCCCAAAAATATCCAAGAGAGAAAGAAATACAATATAAGCTAAATTTTTTATAGCAACACTATTTTAGTAGCAAAGAACAGGAGATTAAGTAGATGTTGATCATTTGGACAATAATTTAAAAAATTGAAGTACACTAATGAATGGACTGCATTGTAAGAAACAGTGAATATGAAGAATGTAAAGAAACATGAAAAGACTTCTCTGAACCAATGCAAAGTCAGATAAGATAAGCAGGTCCAAGAAAACAATATACCCGATGATCTGTATCAAGGTAAATGACAAGAACAGTAGAAAGAAGAAAGACCCTAAATGCTAGGTAATTCTAGTGATCAAATTTGACTCCAAAGAAGAGATGAGAAAAAGTGGACCTCTTCTCCTTGGGAGAGTGAGGTGGTCAACCTGTGGGCATGGCACATAACTGCCAGGTTCAATTGATAAATTGATTAGTTTTGCAGAACTGCTTATCTTTTTTTTCCTCTTTTTTCCCCTCTTTTTTTTTAACCAAGGATGGCTCCCATGTTGAAGAGGAAATGGAGAGACCTATGTCTGAACATGAGTACAATGGAAAAACAAATAACATTTTATAAAAAATTGTTCATATCCTTTGGCTATTTACATTGATAAATAGCTCTTAGTGTTATAAAATTATGTCTGTTCTGAGGTTGATACCTTTTCAAAAGGCATAGGCAAGTATTTCTTACAAGTATCCATTTCCTCTCTAGCCTTCTACACCTCTTAAATGCCACAGGTAAGACACTTGATTACATTTGGAAACAAGCTACCTTATCTAAGATATCTCGGCTTGACAAGCCTTTAGGTTGTAACTCTTCAAAATGAGTGTTCTAGTTATTGCCTTTTGGGCACTGTCCATAACTAACCCAGGGTTGGCTATGCTCAGTAATTACATACACCTGAGGTTGGAGGATGGCCTGCTTTGAGACTGTGGAACTATCCTCTTAACTAGGATGATGGCAGGAGAATCAAATCTAGACAAAAAAATTTGCAGGGTGCTGAATTTAAAGCACATTTTTCATTTACTATGTCCTACCAGAGGGTGGATGTGTGGGGTTGTTTTTTATTTTATTTATTTGTTTGTTTTTTAAACCCTTACCTTCCATCTTGGAGTCAATACTGTGTATTGGCTCCAAGGCAGAAGAGTGGTAAGTGACTTGCCCAGGTTCTCACAGCTGGGAAGTGGCTGAGGCCAGATTTGAACCTAGGACCTCCCATCTCTAGGCCTGGCTCTCAATCCTCTGAACTACCCACCTGCCCCTATGGGGTTGTTTTTTAATTGAACAGTTGAGCCAAACACCATTTTTTCATTAAATTGAACTAGGAAATTTTCATGATGCCAAACTACAGGTCTTGTGGCAATAGGACAGTGAAGTGTAATTTCTGTCTTTGTAATATAATTGAATTCCTCTCTGGGATAGGCCTTGGTGAATGCTGAGGATTCTATATTGTTGTTCTCTTGCCCCTTCTGACTCATAAGATCGTAAACATGACATCTTTGTCCACAATTTTCTCTGTTCTCCTCTACTTCTAGCACCCATTTCAGTACTAAAGGTATCATAGTATGACCTGGCACAAAAAAAGACAGCTAATGAAATCTTAGGCAGAATTGAGAAAGCCATACATAGTTCTTAGAACTAGGGAAGTGATTGTCCCTTATTCAGACCACATAGAGAATATTTATTGAGTTATGGGCATATTTTCAGGAGGACATTTGATAAGCTGTTGAGGGCCAAAGGAGAACAACCAGGATGGTGAAGAGCCTCGTGATGTCATATGAGGAGCATTTGCAGCAAAGGAGTGTTTACTTTGGAGAAGAGAAAAGCTAGTGGGAACATGGCAGCTCTTTTCAAGCATTTGAAGGACTAGCATGTGAAAGAAGGATTAGGTTTGTTCTGCTTGGCCCGAGAGGGTAGGACCAGGTTGCAGCAGGTGGAAGTTGAAAAGAAGCTACTTTCTGCCAGATGTCAGCAAAAACTTCCTAAACATTGGAACCATCTCAAAGTGGAATGATTTGTCTCCAGGAAACAGGGTTTCCTCTTGACTAGGGGGGCTTTAAGCAGAAATTGGGTGACCAGCTGGCAGGTATGTGGTAGAAGGGCTTCTTGTTCAGATTTGGGTTAGTTTAGATCACACAGGGTGACAGGTTTCAGGCTGAAATGAATATTAGAAATCATCTATTTTAACTCTCTCAGTTTACATTTGGTAAGCTTGCCAGGTAGTGGGTAGAGAGTATCAGAGGTAAGAGTTGAACCTAGATTTTTCAGGCTTAAAATCTTGTGTCCTTGGTCCCTTCCTATCAGTTGTCCAGAATAACTACATCCTCATTCTGTGATCTCCTCCTGCTATATCTAAGCCTCCTGCTGTTGCTTTCAGCTATTCTCTGGTTGCTCTCAGCAGGCCATCTTCCCTGATAGGATTGTGAAATAAGAGCCAGAGTTTCCTGTCTCCCACGTGAGGGAGCCTGGGGCTCTTGGAGCAGCTCTTGCTGCTAAAGCCTTCCCTGGTTCGATGGCCCTTCATCAGCTTGGGAACTCACTAATATCCAGAGCTGCCTGGGCACACTGATTGTGCAATCATGAAGAGGTGAAAGCATTTCTGGTAGTTAAGGGTTTTTAAGGCATTTTCTTTCTTTGTTATTTTAGAGAAGTATGCAGGGCACTTTAAGTGGAGCTTAATAACCCCAAGAGCAATAGCTTAGGATGATGATTTCCAAAATGCTTTAATAGTCACAGAGTGCTTTCTTCACAGCAGCCCTGTTGAGGTATATATATTGCAAGTCTTTTTTCTGTATTCCAGTTTAGGGAAATGGAACCTTCCTCAGGGAGGTTGAGTGACTTTGCCCCTGGTCATACAATGAAGTTGAGACCAAGTCTCCTGGCTCTTAAGTTAGTGTTCTTTGGCTGCATCACCCAACGTTTCTCTTATTCTCTAACAGCTGGCCATATGTTAGTCAAAGGTTACTAACCTTTAAAAAATTATTTTTAAATATAAAATTGGTACCAATTTTGGATAGTTGCTCTCTGTTCTTGGGCAGTTGGGTGACACAGTGTTTAGAGTGCCAGGCCTGGAGTCAGGAAGACTTATCTTCCTGAGTTCAAATCTAGCCTCAGACACCCTGGAAAAGTTGCTTAACCCTGTTTACCTCATTTTCCTCATCTGTAAAATGAGCTGGAGAAGCAAATGGCGTACCATTCTGGTATCTTTGCTAAGAAAACCCAAAATGGGTTCATGAATAGTCAGATATGACTGAGCAATAACAACCTTTGTTCCTAACATGTGTATTTTGTTATATATACCTTGACTTTATTCCAGTCACTTTTTTGTCATTTTCAAATAGGCCATCCAGAAGGGCAATACAGAAGTCGCACGAATACATGCTGAAAATGCAATCCGCCAGAAAAACCAAGGAATTAATTTTTTGAGAATGAGTGCTCGGGTAGATGCTGTAGCAGCTAGAGTTCAAACAGCTGTGACAATGGGCAAGGTAAGGAATCTGCTCTCTGAGTGATGCCTTCCTTTTAGCAGGGAAGATGCTAAAAAATCTTGGCACACAATTCTTAGCCCTTCTGTAATTCGGAGATGTGAAGACGTTTTCCCCTTAGCACTGACTGGCTTTTAAAATTTGCATCCTATATCTAAAGTCTATTATTTTGAGCATATCCAGTATTGTATCATTATAACCTTGAGTTTTTACTTCCTCGGAAATGGTAATAATTACTATTGGATAATATTTCATACTTGTTGCTAACATGTAATGGTCCTGGCAATATACTGACTGCTTTGCGAGGACTAGTTTGATTACATAAGTATGGAGAGGTAAGCTGACCACTGTGGTGAATTCTTTTACCATGGCAACTCATAAAAACAGTTGAGAGTGCCTTTTTGTGCAATAATGGCAAGTGGCAGAAAGAAGAGGTCTCAGAGGATAGTAAGAATCATAGGGTTTTAAAATAAGTCTCTACCTAAAGAGTATTTTTATTAAAGTGTGTACACTTCTCAGCCATTTAAAGGGGGAAATGCTTAAACAGCAGTTAGACTTTTAGGGACCTGACCCCCACTCCCACTGGAGTCCTGGTACTCTGAGATAGAAGTGAGAGCAACATGCCATAGTGAATAGAGCTAGCTTTGGGGGCAGAAAGACCTAAGTTTAAGCCTTGACTTTGTATCCTTGGGTAAGCCATTTAAACTCTCAGGGCCTGCATATAACTCTTAAGTTACAGACATTTCCTCACACCAAGGAAATAACAGCACTGGCCCTCCTACTTTCATTTCCACTCCCTTCTCCACTGCTCCCTACCCCCCCCCCCCACCACCACCAAACCTCACAAAAACAAAAAACCAAGAAACAAAAAAACCTTGTCTAGTACAGTTGAACTGACACTGCAAAAACTGAGTCATATCAGTTTTGACATTCTTGCTATAAATGGAGCCAGAAGAGATAAGGAAGTTACAGTTAAATGAAAGGATGGCTCATAGGCTGTCCTTGGAGAGTCAAACAATTATTTCATTCTTGTTCAGAAGCAACAAAAAATACCATTTCATTTCATGGGATCCTTGGGGTAGAGGTCCAGAATGTACTAAAGGCAGATTTGATAACAAAAGGAATGAGGTCAGGGGCAAGAAGGAACTGGTAGTGCTGTTAGGCAATGTTCAGGAGTCAAGCAGCAAAGGTTTGGACAAATTCATATGATGAGATTGAATGTGATAGAGTAGAGTTGTCAAGTGCAAAGCCCCCTGGGAAGAAAATTATATTAAAATATAATTGGGGAATGTTTAACGAAGGAGATACAAAATACGTGATATTAATAGGTGGTTTTCCAATTCAGTATACAGCTCACAGGGATCCTTACATATGGTTTAGTGGCCTTCATTTCCTTTTGAGTTTCACTGCACTACATCTCTCAAATCTGTCTCCTTCTCTTCTCTCACATGGCTTTAAATCTAGTTGAGGTTCTAGTCACTATGAGTGTGGATTGTTGCAAGATAGCTTCTCTAACCGGGTTCCTTGTTTTGTCTCACCTTTCTAATCCATATTCCCCAAACAAAGCATTCCTTCATGTAAAACTGTTCAGTAGTTCCCTCATATTTCTGGGATAAAATAGAGTTCTCAATCAGATTGTACTACTGTGGATTGGTTAACTCATTGCTTCTTATTCTGTTAATAGGTAACTAAATCGATGGCAGGTGTGGTTAAGTCTATGGATGCTACATTGAGGAGCATGAACCTTGAGAAGGTAGAGAAAGAATTTAGCCCTTTGACATTTTAATTATATTTCTAGTTAATGTGTTTTTCCCTTGGTCATACCTCTCCTCTCTGTTTATAGATATCTGCCTTAATGGACAAATTTGAACATCAGTTTGAAACCTTAGATGTTCAAACACAACAAATGGAAGACACTATGAGCAGCACTACAACCCTAACAACTCCACAAGTAAGCAGAAATGATGAGTGTGCTAGGAAGTAAACTCCAAAATTGGGCCCCAAGGGATCTCCACCTGGTCCTTTGGAACACAATTACCCTTCCTTCACTATTGAGAGTACCATTATCCTCCAAGTCACCCAGGCATGCAAACAAGGTGTCATCCTCTGCAAAACCCTTCACAACCTAGGTCCCCCCACCTTTCTGATCTTCTGAAACTTATACCCAGTCTCACTCAGCCGGCCCTTACTTTTTCTATGATGTTAGACTCAGTTCCAGGCATTTTCTCTGGCTTCCCCTCATACCTGCAGTGCCTTCTCTCTCTTTATCACAGACTCCAAGCCCCAGGTAGAAGTTCATTTCAGCAAAGAGCCTTTCCCTGCTCTCCTTAATGTTAATGTCTTTCTTATCTTTATTATTTCCAGTTTACCTTCTGTCTAGTCCAGCTTGCTGGTGCATGGTTGTTGGCCTGTTCTTTCTTCCATTAGACCAAACTCCTCAAGGGCAAGGACTGTCTTTGGCCATTTTTTGTATCCCCTGAGCTTAGCACATTGCTGACATATGATGACCACTCGATCAGTGCTTATTGGCTGACTGAGACATGAATGCATAGTCATTTACAGGCTTGATGCTGGTTGAGAAAATCCTGATGGTTTCTGGGTCAATTGCTTGGGTAAAGAGCAGCCCTCAGAGAAATGGAATCTTGCAAACCAACTCACCACAAAATATCATGAGCTTTGGAAAATCCAAATAGAGAATTTGGGACATTATTTTTAAATAATAATTGCCTTTTTATAATAGTTATGCTGAAATGATGAGGGTAGGAAAACTTGAATTTGTTAAAATCTAACTAACCTGCTGCCCTCAAACAGAATTATTTTTTCTGCATTCTGCTTTTATCAGAAAGAAACAAAACTTAAGGAACAAACATTATATTTGGTGTTTCTTTTAAAATAAAAATAAAGGGCATTCTCATCCTTTTATATCCTTATGCATAATAAAATAACAATTCATTTTCAGAATGAGGCAGCAGTGGACAGGGCATTGAATTCAGGAATTCTCATATCTACATCTAACTCACTATATGGCCTTATGCAAGATAGTTTCCTCTCTGGGCTTCTTTTCTTTATCTTAAAAATGAGAGGGTTAGCCTTAGTTGATGTCCCAGACTCCTTTTAGCCTAACATTATAAAAAAGAAGGCCCAAAGATTCAATAAGATCCTGTATTACTTGTGAGATTGAGTTATGTCCAGAAGACTAGACAGGAAAGTGATCCTGGTTTTATCCTTTAGAAATATTTTTCAACCATATTTCCTAACTCTCCCCTTTCCTTCATCATTCTGGACAAATTATTTAACTTCTGAGCACCTCATTTCCTGCAATCATGAAATGAAGCTAGACGACATGATCTCTAAGGTCCCTTTTCTTCTATGTTAAGATTGTAATGGTTTTAAATTTCATACAAAAATGGTTGATTTATTCAACTAATAAAAACACCTGTTTTCTGAAAATCCCTTTATTTGGTAAACGTTTAACTACTTATTTTTAGTCTTCTGTATATTGTTAAAAATTAATCTAATACATGAATCATTTGGCATCAAGTATGAATACCCTCAATTTCTTTTTAAAGTCGATGCTTTTACAGTCAAGTTATAACAATGCTAAAAACTCTTTGTTCCAGAAAAATTTATTTTAGTGAAAGATAGAACTCAAAAAACAAGAGATCATTTAAAATAAGATGTCATAGTGTAGCCAGAGTTGTTTGTCTAGAGTCATAGTTAAGGTTTCTCAAATTACCCTCGAGGAGTGATATATCGAAATGACCCAGCTCCCTCTGGTGGCAAAAGTTAAACAATGCTTTCTAAGTAGAAGGCTTGCTTTGAAAATTACAGATGACAGTCCACCTTAAAGGTAGATTTAACTAGAATTAACTAAAGAAACAGCCATATAAACTACTGAAAAAGCAATTTTCCCCCCTCTTCTAGAACCAAGTGGATATGCTCCTTCAAGAAATGGCAGATGAAGCAGGGTATGTATGAGCCAAGATTCTTTTTAATAGCATTCAAATTACATCAGCAATCGGGTAAAGAAAGCTATCCACTGAGAATATTTCTCTGACTCTTGTTTTCATGAAAACAGTAAATTGGACAAAAGTCAGGATGGAGCTTTCGTATTTGCGTTTTGAGACTGCATCTAAATTATTACTTAAAGCTTGACATAGTTCATTGTTCTTATAAGCCTATTTTTTGTTTTGTTTTGTTTTTTATAATTACAGCCTTGATCTCAACATGGAGCTCCCACAGGGTCAGACTGGTTCTGTTGGCACAAGTGTTGCTTCAACAGAACAGGTAAATATTGGATTGTAGCTTGATTGAATTCAGCTTGAATTATATCTAAGGCCCTTAGGAAATGTAGAAATATATATACTTTGTTTTCATCAGTGCAGTGTCATGTGAAAGTTAAGCAAAACAGGCCTTTTTCTCCTTTCCAAAGTCCTCCCACCTTTCATTTGCATGTACATTTCAAATCAAGATTGAATTGCTTCCTAATGGTCTAGTTCTTCCTTGGTGAACCTCTGGTGCCAGAGAGCCCTCTCTATGGGCATGCAACCATTGCCCGCCAGAATTCGTTACTAGAAAGGAAAAGGGACTTGGGCGGAGCCGCTCCCTTCCCTCTCTCCACTGCACCTGAGGACATTTTTTCACTTCACTTGCACCTCTGCCCAGTAGCCCAATGCTTCCTCCCTCCCCTGTCTAGGGTAAGGGGAGGGGCAGCATGTGGTCTCTAAAAGGTTAACTATCACTGATCTAGCTGCATCTGGTCTTTTCACAAATTCTCTAGCCCTTACACAATTTATCTTGGGCAGTCTGGTGAAGCCTATGGACTTCTCTTCAGAATAATGTCTTTAAATACATAAAACAACAATCAGAGGACTACAAAGGAAATTAATTATATTAAAATAAAGATGCAATTCCTCCACTCCCCTCTACCAAATTTGTGGGACCCTCTTCCCCTCCTGAATTGTCTTCAAGAACTCCTTTGGGGGTCCATGGAACCCAGGATAATGGTTCCATCTTAAAGTGTCGATCAACAAACATATATTAATCAATAGTCAACATTTATCAAACTCCTACTATGAGCCAAGCACTGTGCTAAGTACTGGATAAAATATAAATCTTTAATGTTGGACTTATAAGCATATTATACTAATTTTGGACACATGATTTTAAATATAATTTTAAATGTAAGCTCTGTGTGTATATGGTTTTATGCCTATAAGAGTCTTCATAATATTTAATAACTTAAAAATTTGCCTCCTCCAGGATGAACTATCACAGAGACTTGCCCGCCTCCGTGATCAAGTGTAACACAAAGACCTTGATGCTGTCATACACTACGCTTACTTCTGAAACCTCTTGTGTGTGTATGTGTATGTGTGTATGTGTATGTGTGCATATATATATATCTCTTATCTATATGGATAGATAGAGATAGATAGAGATATAGATATAGATGTTCAAATACTCTTGGTAATATAAGATGCTCTGGGCTTGCAGTTCTTTATGAATAGGATAAATTTGAGGGAGCTTGCACTCTTACTGGATTTTATAATTCTGAACAGTATAGGTTGAAATGTGGAAGATGGCTTTTGCAGGTGTCTTAGGTTGAAACAAGTTTAATTCATTCTGTTTGAAACATCTTTGTTAAATTTGGGGTCATAATTCTAGTTCCCAAATATTTCAATTCCTGTTTACAATGACTAATTATTAAAGTGAAACATTTAAAAATCTGTGTTCATTTTCTCTCTACAGAGCTGAGATGATATTTTTTTAAAAGTAGGAATGGAATAGGCCAGGGAAATCTCTCTCCTTTGTTCACTTAACCCAATACACATTATTCCCCATTTTGGGATGAACAGTACTGTGTGCAATGTTGGTCTGCTTTTAGTCTGTATTTGTTTTTTAACCTTAAATTATCATAGGAATTTTCATACCATATTCTGAGAGAGACAGAGTGAGTGTGTGTGTATGTGTGTGTGTGTGTGTGTGCGCGTGCGTGCGTGTGTGTGCGCGCATGCTTTAAAATCTTCATGAAATGATCATCTTAATAATCACCTGAAAAAAGTGCCACACTGCTTCATTTACAGGAAAGTTTAAGGCTCATTTGCATTTACTGTTTGCAAGATATGGTGGTTGTTAATTCCGAGCCATTTTTGGACTTCCATACTTCTCTCCAGTAAAATGATAAAATTGGGAAATTGGACTTTTCCTGTTGAATTTTTATTAGCCAATATTTTTAAAGTCTGTTTTCTTACCATGTACATTCCCAGGGATTATTTTAGGGAAAACTGACCTGTTCTGTTTTAAACAAGAATTTCAAAAACAAAGAAATCAGTGTGCTATCCTCAAAACTAAATGTGTTAGTCCTGTATGTCTTAAAGCAGCACCTCATTACTCATTGGGAATCTTAAGTGGATGTGGAGATTTTAACTTTGGCCATACAAGCAACATAAATACTCATCTAGTCAAGTGGAAGTTGAAGTAGTTTGGGTGTTTGGGGGAGGGGGGACCAAGTTACTGAATTTTGTTGCCCCAATGTCAATTCAACCTCTTAGAATGGCCGGTATAGTTTATTGAAATGTGCAATTTACCATGTAGCTATGATGTTTTAACTTAGTAGTCACAAAGTGGTGGCGGATCAGTGAATTACTAATACATTATAGCAAGAATACAAATGGAGGTTGAATGAGTACAGAGACTAGGGGCAAGGGTTTATCCGCCTGGTGAAAGATTTCCCCATTAAATAGTTTTCTGTTTTTTTGTTTTGATTTGGTTTTTCCAAATAAGAAAGTTTTCTTGAGGAATGATTATCCCCATTGTTAGTCACAAAGGCATTCGAAGTGCAATTACAAGAGCCTTTTGCCAGACCTTTCTTAGCTAAATATTACCCATTCATCCCTGCGAATGAGAGTAGGTTTGAATGAAAAATACATGAATAAGCAAATGCAATGGGAATTAGCTGTGTTGTTTGTTGAGCACTAGGTCCCATGTATCCAAGTTTCTTAGTATATGACTGGAGTGTTTCTATCTCCATGTAGACATCCTGCATTTTGTTAAATGAGTGATGCTTTTTTCCTCTCTATGGAAATGATTTGTGTGTTCATTTTTACTGAAATATTCTAGGGAGCCAGAGAAGAGAATTATCATAGACCAGAATGCCTATGAAGTATAAACTTTCCTTATTTTCCTTTGTTGACATATGTAACTTGTTCTTTCAACTTGGATAAAATATTACAATTAAAAATCTCTTAACTTGTGGATATCTCTTATTCGAATCTTTAAAGTATCAATCAAAAAATGATGTGTTTTTTTTAACGTTGGGATGCTATTCTGAAGTGTTTTGTATGTTTTAGAGGCCAATCTTCAGTTATTTAGAGTTAAATATTTAGCTTATTGTCTCTGATAGCCACCAAGCTTGCCTTTAGATTCATACTTTGATATCTTAAGTATATGCTGTAAGTCTAAGAGAGTTCTAATCTTGGAATCTATTCATAACAGCAAATGAAATTTACAGGCCTTAGTTTGCTACTATATTCATTATGTTTACAATTGACAAGTGACTGGGGAACTAAGCTAAAAGGTAATTTTGATATTATGAGCTAAAAAGAATTTCTTATTTGTCTTTGGTCTTGATACTCTGTTCCCTCTCAGTCTCCATTATTTTCCTCAGTACTGGAAAATGTAAAAATTAAATCTCTAATAATAAAATATTATAGTTTAGGAGGTTTATTAAATATCATTAGAAATCAAGAAATACAGAAGATACAAAATAAAGACCACGTGCCCATGGTTGATCAGCCAGTTCAAACATCCATTTTACCACCAGCAAGCTCCAGACAGAAGTAAAGAGGTGGGACCTTCCATATCCCCATTTAATATCCCTTATCTACAGGAAGTCAGTGAGCTCCTGGGAAATACAGTTTTTTTTAGGGTAACAGATTTTCAATTATACATTTCCCCCTCAGATCCATGGAAGACTGGTCTCTCCAATGGATCTTGTAAACATAAACAACTTTGAAATTACAATAATTTGGGGATAAAAGAAAAAGAGAACAAAACCAATGGTTGCTAGATGTATTGACAAAAAGCCAGTTAGGGGCAGTCCCCTTTTGGCATGAGAGTATACATACAAAACAAATGCATTCAACCCCACACAGTTCAAATCACCACATCCCAAAGTTCACTCTGGATCTTCTGGTTAAGCGTGTGGTCTGTGGAGGCATCTTCATGGTGCCTTCTCCAAAGAATTCACTTTCTGGATTTGGAGAGGTAGCATGTTTTTAACCTAAAATTACTCTCAAAAAGAATTTAAACTTTGCCATTTCAAATAAAAATACATTCCCCCCCCCCCCCCGAAGAGGATGTTGAAAAACACAGGGATCACTTCGGAATACATGGCTGAGTTAAGAGGTATATGAATCAATTATCAAAAGAAAAACAAATGGAAGAAAAAGTAAATGGGGGGGGATCAAAATCAGAATCAAAATATCAAAAATGTATATACATAAAATTTTGAGTAAACAAGAATAAATTCATAACAGGCCCTTATTAGGGTCCAATTAAAGTAATTTATATCCCACAAGTCTGTAGGACAAAACACAGTACAATTTTACGTATATTGGCAGCTAAGACTACAGGGAGTTGCCACACTATGAAAGACAGAAAAGGGACTAGATTATAGGAGTCAGGAAGGAACCAAATTTGAGATACTTGGTAGACTGTGGGACAAGGAAGACCTGCCTTTAACACATGTTAAACAGCTGCAACCTCAACCCCGAAACAAGTTCAGGTCCTCTTGGCTCAAAATTTTCATCAATCCCATCAGAATTGGTTGGTCTCTTTGACCTTGTGCTCGATTGGCACTATGGAGTTTAGCTTTGTGCTTCTTTGGCACTGTGCAATGGCTCTTTTTGCATTCTCTTGTCCTAGAATCAAACAGAATCATTAAGTAAAATTCCATATTGTTTAAACAATCAATGGCATAATTTTTATAGTCTAAAGCTTTTGGGGTTTGCATTGATATTAGAGCAAATGTATTTTAAACTTAAATTACTGCAAAATTAAAAACAAGTTAAAAATATTCTCACCAAAAAAATGAGATCCATTTCTTTTTTAACTTAACCACTGCATGAGTACAAATGATTTTCAGAATAAAAGAGTAATACAGTAGATAATGCACATTCAAAGGCATACCAAAGTCCCCAAAATTCACAATAGCCCAATTAATTACAATAGCAAAAAAAACCCACTATCATATTTCATATAAGTTGCTGTATGACAAAAAAAAAACCTATGAACTGATGGATGTTTGTCACAATTTTTACAGACATAGCCAATCTTTCAACCTTGGCAAATATATTTCCAAACAAAGTAAAAATTATTTGAGTCTAGAACATCACCAAGAAATCTAGATTGTTCTGGTGGAAGTAAATAAAACTGAAGAATTTTGCAGGAGCTCTTTTTGGCTTCCTGCTTCATAGAAACATCTTGGTAGGAACATTTCTTTTTTCTCTACCTTTAATACGACATTCTTTATAATATAAATAAAACAAAAATCATCCACTCAGAAACCAATAGTTAATTAAAATTATTTCTGAAGACCCCTTACAATTACCATTTAAATTCTTAGCACATTAAATTCTCCAAAGGTTGTTAGCCAGGTTGAGTTCATCCATCATCTATGTGACACTTAGCAAATGCAAAATGGAAGAAAAAGATGTTTATAGGCTTTACAATATTTTTTTTCAGTATAGTTATAGGGGAAAGATAACAAAATATATCTAATACTTATAACACTGTAGATTAAACGGATTCAGTGTAACAGAATAGTATTGAATACATTAAAATATGAACTTAAAACAACAAAATTAAATCTTAATCAGCAAAATACAATAAAAACATTTCACCTCCAGTCTCCTATTTTTAAAATTTGAATTTAGTCAATTTAGAATATTATTTCTTGGTTACAATAATCATTATTTCCCTCCCTTCCCACAGCCGATGTGCAATTTCATTGGGTATTACTTGTGTCCTTGATAAGGACCTATAGTTTGCACTAGGATGTTCATTTAGTCTACCTCCCCAACCATTTCCCCTCGACCCATGTATTCAAGCAGTTGTTTTTCTTCAGTGTTTTCACTCCCACATTGTTTCCTCTGGATGTGGATGGTGGTTTTTCTCATAGGTTCCTCCGAGTTGTTCAGGGTCATTGGATTGCCACTAATGGAGAAGTCCATTACATTCAATTGTACCACAGTGTATCAGTCTCTGTGTACAATGTTCTCCTGGTTCTGCTCCTCTCACTCTGCATCAATTCTTGGAGGTTGTTCCAGTCCCCATGGAATTCATCCACTTTATTATTCCTTTGAGCACAATAGTATTCCATCACCAACAGATACCACAATTTGTTCAGCCATTGTCCACTCGAAGGGCATCCCCTCATTTTCCAATTTTTTGACACCACAAAGAGTGCAGCTATGAATATTCTTGTACATATATTTTTCCTTACTTTCTCTTTGGGGTACAAGCCCAGCAGTGCTATGGCTGGATCAAAGGGCAGACAGTCTTTTAGTGCCCTTTGGGCATAGTTCCAAATTGCCCTCCAGAATGGTTGGATCAATTCACAACTCCACCGGCAATGCATTAATGTCTCAACTTTGCCACATCCCCTCTAGCATTCATTACTTTCCATAGCTGTCATGTTAGCCAATCTGTTAGGTGTAAAGTGATAACTCAGAGTTGTTTTGATTTGCATTTCTCAGATTATAAGAGATTTAAAACACTTTTTCATGTGCTTACTAATACTTTTGATTATTTTAACTGAAAATTGCCTATTCATGTCCCTTGCCCATTTTTCAATTGGAGAATGGTTTGATTTTTTTGTACAACTGGTTTAGCTCTTTATAAATTTGAGTAATTAGACCTTTGTCAGAGGTTGTTGTTATGAAGATTGTTTCCCAATTTGTTTCCCTTCTAATTTTGGGTGCATTCATTTTGTTTCTACAAAAACTGTTTAATTTGATGTAATCAAAATTATTGATTTTACATTTTGTGGCTTTTTTCCTAGTTCTTGCTTGGTTTCCTAAAGATATGACTTGTATACTACTCTGTGTTCACATCATTTGCTTTTAGTTTCCTTCTTTATATTCAGGTCATTCACCCATTCTGAGTTTATCTTGGTGTAGAGTGTGAGATGTTGATCCCAGCCTAATCACTCCCATACTGTCTTCCAATTTTCCCAGCAGTTTTTGTCAAATACTGGATTTTGGTCTCAAAAGCTGGGATCTTTGGGCTTATCATAGACTGTCTTGCTGAGGTCATTTACCCCAAGTCTATTCAATTGATCCTCCTTTCTGTCTCTTAGCCAGTACCAAATTGTTTTGATGACTACTGCTTTATAGCATATTTTGACATCTGGGACTACAAGTCCTTCCTTCGAATTTTTTTTCATGATTTCCCTGGATATCCTTGATCTTTTTTTTCTTTCAAATGAACTTTGTTATGGTTTTTTCTAATTCAGTAAAAAAAGGTTTTTTGGTAGTTCAATGGGTATGGCACTAAATAAGAAAATTAATTTGGGTAGTATTGTCATTTTTATTATGTTAGCTTATTCTACCCATGAGCAATCAATGTTTTTCCAATTGTTTAGACCTAGTTTTAATTGTGTGGAGAATGTTTTGTAGTTGTGTTCATATAGTTTCTGTGTTTGTCTCGGCAGATAGATTCCTAAGTATTTTATATTGTCTAGGGTGATTTTAAATGGAATCTCTCTTTCTAATTCTTGCTGCTGAGATGTGTTGGAGATATATAGAAATGCTGATGACTTATGTGGGTTTATTTTGTATTCTGCAACTTTGCTAAAGTTGTTGATTATTTCAGCTAGCTTTTTTGGTTGATTCTCTAGGACTCTATGTAGACCATCATATCATCCTCAAAGAGTGATAGCTTGGTCTCCTCATTGCCTACTTTAATACCTTCAATTTCTTTTTCTTCTCTAATTGCTACAGCTAGTGTTTCTAGTACAGTGTTAAATAATAGAGATGATAATGGGCATCCTTGTTTCACTCCTGATCTTATTGGGAAGGCTTCTAGTTTATCCCCATTGCAGATGATGTTTGCTAATGGTTTTAGATATATACTGTTTATTATTTTTAGGAAAGGCCCTTCTATTCCTATGCTTTCTAGTGTTTTCAATAGGAATGGGTGTTGCATTTTGTCAAAGAATTTTCTGCATCTATTGAGATAATTATGTGATTTTTGTTGATTTTCTTGTTAATATGCTCAATTATGTGGATAGTTTTCCTAATATTGAACCATTCTTGCATTCCTGGTATGAATCCTACCTGATCATAGTGAATAACCCTTGTGATGACTTGCTGGAGTCTTTTGCTAGTATCCTATTTAAGATTTTTTGCATCTGTATTCCTTAAGGAGATTGGACTATAGTTTTCTTTCTCTGTTTTTTACCTGCCTGGCTTTGGAATCAGTACCATATTTGTGTCGTAAAATGAGTTTGGTATAACTCCTTCTTTGCTTATTCTGTCAAATAGTTTGTATAATATTGGAAATTAGTTGTTCCTTGAATGTTTGATAGAATTCTTTTGTGAATCCATCTGGACCTGGGGATTTTTTCTTAGGGAGTTCTTTGATGACTTGTTCAATTTCTTTTTTCTGATATGGGGTTGTTTAGGTAATCTATTTCTTCCTCTGTTAGTCTAGGCAATTTGTGTTTTTGTAAATATTCATCCATGTCACCTAGATTGCTATATTTGTTGCCATATAGTTGGGCATAATAGTTTTTAATGATTGCTTTAATTTCCTCTTCATTAGAGATATGGTCTCCCTTTTCATCTTGGATACTGGCAATTTGGTTTTCTTCTTTCCTTTTTTTAATTAGACTGACCAATACTTTTTTTGTTTTATTTGTTTTTTCAAAGTACCAGCTTCTAGTCTTATTTATTATATCAATATTCTTTGACTTTCAATTTTATTAATTTCTCCTTTGATTTTTAGGATCTCTAATTTAGTCTTCATCTGAGGATTTTTAATTTGTTCACTTTCTAAATTTTTAATTTCCATGCCCAGTTCATTGACCTCTGCCCTCTCTAGTTTGTTAATATATGAACTCAAGGATATAAATTTCCCCCTGAGTACTGCTTTGGCTGCATCCCATAGGTTTTGAAAGAATGTCTCATCATTGTCATTTTCTTCAATGAAATTATTAATTATTTCTATGATTTGTTCCTCAACTAACCAAGTTTTGGAGAATTGTATTCTTTAATTTCCAATTAATTTTTTATTTACCTCACCATGTACCCTTACTAATTATTATTTTCATTGCATTGTGATCTGAGAAGGTTGGATTTATGATTTCTGCCCTTTTGCACTTGTTTGCAATGTTTTTATGCCCTAATACATGGTCAATTTTTGTGAATGTACCATGTGCTGCTGAAAAGAAGGTGTATTCCTTTTTGTCTCTATGTATTTTTCTCCACATATCTACTAACTCTAATTTTTCCCAGATTTCATTCACTTCTCTTACCTCTTATTTATTTTTTGGTTTGATTTATCTAGTTCAGATAGAGGAAGGTTCAGGTCTCCCACTAGTATAGTTTTTCTCTCTATTTCATCCTTGAGCTTCACTTGTTTCTCCTTTAGAAATTTGGATGCTATGCCATTTGGTGCAAACATGTTGAGTACTGATATTTCCTAATTGTCTATACTACCTTTTATCAGGATGTAATTACCTTCCCTATCTCTTTTAACTAGATTTATTTTTACTTTGGCTTTGTCAGATATCATTATTGTGACTCCTGCCTTTTTTCATCAGTTGATACCGAATAGATTTGGCTCTCTCTTACTTTCACCCTATGTGTATCTACCTTTCTTATGTATGTTTCTTGTAGACAGCATATGGTAGGGTTTGGAATTCTAATCCACTCTGCTATTCACTTGCGTTTTATGGGTGAGTTCATTCTATTCACATTCAGAATTATGATTATCAGCTGTGTATTTCCCAGAATTTTGATTTCTATTCCTGGTCCTGCCTTTTCTTCTTTCACTATTTCCTTCTACACCAATGTTTGTTTTTAATCAGTTCCACTACTTCCCACCTTTATTTTACTTCCCTTTCTACCTTCTTATCCCCCCCCCATATTTTCTTTGCAGGCTTTTTAAAACTACCCCCCATCCTCTTCCTCCCTTGTACTGCTTCCCTCCCCACCAGTCCATTTGTTACCCTTTTACTCCCCTATAGTGCGCAAATCTATTCTCTGCCCCAATGGATTGGATTGTTTTTCCCTCTTTGGGTCAATTTCAATGTACATAAGAGTTGAGTATTTCCTATCTCCAACCTCTTTACCCATCCAGTGTATTGATGTTCTCCCACCTCCCACCATCAGCTTCTTTGTGACATATAAATTTACCCCCTTTCATTTCTTTTCCCATTTCTCTTAGTATTAACCTCTTTTTTAGCTCTAGTTGTATATATATATATATATATATATATATATATATATGTATATGTGTATATATACATATATACACATATATGTATTTATGCATACATATATCTATATACATATTTATGTCTTGTCATTTCATCCTATACAGTTTGTCACTGTTCCCTCTAAGTGTAATTCTTCTAGCTGCCCAGGTGATAATAATAATTTTTAAGAGTTACCAATGACCTCTTCTTATAGAGATACATATTATTGTAACTTATTGGGTATCTTTAAAAAAAAGTTGTTTTTTTTTGTTTTGTTTTCTTTTTTCCCTCTTTTTAATTAACTTTTGATGATTCTCTTGAGTTCTGTGCTTGCACATCAAATTTTTCTGTTCAGGTCTGGTCTTTTCTTTACAAATGCTTGGAATTCTTCTATTTTGTTGAATGACCATACTTTCCCCTGTATGAATATAGTCAGTTTTGCTGGGTAGTTGATTCTTGGTTGTAGACCTAGTTCCCTTGCTTTCTGGAATATCATATTCCATGCCTTTCAGTCCTTTAGTGTAGATGCAGCCAGATCCTGTGTTATCCTCACTGTGGTTCCATGGTATCTGAATGACTTCTTCATGGCAGCTTGTAATATTTTCCTGGGTGTTGTCAGTTGGGGATTAAATACAGGAGGTGATCTCTGGATTCTTTCAATCTCCACTTTTCCCTCTTGTTCTAAAATATTGGGGCAGTTTTCTTGGATAATTTCCTATAGTATGATGTCCAGGCTTTTTCTTTTGTCATGGTCTTCTGGTAGACCAATGATTCTTAAGTTGTCTCTCCTAGAACAATTTTCTAAATCTTCTGTTTTGTGAATGAGATGCTTCATATTTTCCTCAATTTTTTCATTGTTTTGGTTTTGTTTTATAGTGTCCTGCTGCCTTGTGAAGTTGCTTGCTTGTAATTGTTGTATTCTGGTTTTTAAAGACTGGATTTCATTCCTGACTTTTTGGTAATCCTTCTCCTTCTGGTCTGATTTTCATTGGAGGTCATCTTTCATCTTCTTTACCTCATCTCTCATCTCCTTTGCCTCACCTTTCATCCTCTTTACCTCATCTTTCCTCTCCTTTGACTCATTTTTTGTCTTCTTTGCCTCATCTTTTATCTCCTTTGCCTCATTTTCAAGCTGGTTGATTTTGGCTTTCAAGACACTATTTTTTGTTTCCAGATGACTTATCTTAGTT
Organism: Monodelphis domestica; assembly: GCF_027887165.1. Lineage (NCBI taxonomy): Eukaryota > Metazoa > Chordata > Mammalia > Didelphimorphia > Didelphidae > Monodelphis > Monodelphis domestica. The sequence continues at coordinate 28,845,356 of NC_077235.1, forward strand.
TTTAAGTTCTTTCCCCAATTTTCTTCAGTCTCTCTTAATTGTGTTTTGAATTGTATTTTGAATTCTTACAAAGCCTGTGTCCAATTTACTGGGTTTTCTGTTTTATTGCTTTATGTTACCTCCTTCTTTCTTCCATTTGCTCTTTGTTCATTGCCTGTATAGAAGCTGTCAATTGTAATTTATTTTTTCTTTTTCTGTTGTTTTCTCATATTTACCCCTTCTTTACCCCCTGCAGTTGTCTGTGCTCTTGCTCCTCTCATTTTTTTTTTTTGTTTTGGAGTTTTCTGTCAGTCTCCCCTCTTGGAGCTTTGTCAGGAGATCACTCAGTGCAGTCTGTGGGAGAGGGGTGTTGGAGCTTGAACTTCCCTGTCTTTTGAAGGCCTTTATTGGATGAATGTCCAGCAGTCTTTTGAATTGAGTCCAGTAGGAGGGTTCCTTGGCTCTGTCTTGTTGTTAGGTTTGATTTTCAGTCCCCTGTGGAAGCATTTAGTTTGTAATTGGTAAGAAAGGGTTTTCAGTGGTCGAAACTTTTACTGCCTCTACGCCACCATCTTGACTCTGCCTCCACCTCCAGTCTCTTTAAAGTTCCTTTTTTTTTAATCCATTGAGTTTGCTTTTGTCTGCAATGTGGTATCTCCCATAGCGAGGGAGAACATGGGTTTTAGGAATCTCAAACTGGGCAGGCCCAACTGGCAGAGTTGCAGGGAAATGAATTGCTCCCCTGAATCTCAGGAAAGATTAGTAAAAGGATCAGTGCACTGATGAATGGTAGAAACTGTTTAAAATAGGCAAGGTACTGCTTTTTCATAGAGTATGCCATGCTTATAATCAACTTCCTGTTTGGAAGAGTATTCTCCCCATCCCCCTTGAGGTAAAACACTTGTTTCCCCAAAGGGAATTAGGAGGCTACTTGTTGCCTAAGGAAAAAGACACCCCCTTTTTTTACCATCTGCCCTGAGGAGAGGCTCAAAGGACTCCTAGCTTCTTGGTGGCAGCAATCAGCAACAGATGTGGTGTTCGGGGTCTGGTTGGAGGCCGATTTTAGGAGCAGAACCAGAGATCAGGAGAATTTCTGATGACCAGGGGCTGGGATCCAGGGCTGGGTGAGTGATCTGGGTCGAGATGGTCAGGAGGAAACAGTATTGTGAATTTTAGATTTTCTATGCCCTGATTAGTTTTTAAAATCCTAACAAACGGGAATGTCTATACCCCTACTTAAGGATTAAGTGTTGAAGAAGATGGCCTATGACAGACATGGGCTAGCAAGTGACAAATAAGAAACAACTCACAGACCTCCTGGCCTGTCCTAAGTCAAGCTTAACTTCCATTGGTACATGTGAGACGCAGGAAGTGATATAAAAAAGAGTCTATATATTTCGCGTCTCTTCCTCTCTCCAGCCTCCCTCGCGGAAACGTGGCCCTTGCTCTGGCTGGTGTGGCTCGTGGCAGCGTGCTGGGCATCCTGGCAGTTTGGCGGGTTGCAGCTTGCAGGTGAGGTAACTGGGAGAATCTCTGTAGTATGGGTTAGGTGAGGTATCTTCCCTGAGCGATCTGGGTGAGTATTTAGACTGATTCCTTTTTCTTTTATTTCCTAAAACGCCATCCTCCTAGGAGACCTTTCATCTCGGAAGAGGTCTCGTGGCAGAAGCCAAGCTAAATTAAATCTTCTGAGAAGGCCTCGTGGCTGAGTTATCTGAACTTCCCTTAGCTTAGGCTAGGCCGGAGAAATCCTATACCCCTTTCTCTCTCTTCTTCTTCTTAATTCCTTTCCTCTATATTAATTAAACCACCATAAAATTCCCAAACTGACTTGAGTATTTTATTGGGATTTGAATTAATCCCTAGCGACCACTAGTATAATATATTCAGTCAAAAACCCCTAAATTTACCCCTTACAGTATCAGCAATTCCAGAGTCAGCAGTAAGGAAGGAGGAACAAGGAATGAAAGACTCAAGCAGTTGGGCAAGAGAAGCGGTTTATCTCTTCTTCACCAAGAGTCCCCCTTGGCCAGTAGGAAGAGCAAGCAACTGGGCAAAAAGTAGGAAAAGAGAAACACAGAACCTCCAAAGACAGTTGGAGTTTGAGAGGGTGAGTAGGGTGGACAAAAATCCTTGACAGGAGAAACATAAAAAAATTATCTAGGCTATCTTAAAAAAATTGAGAGAGTTTCTCGTCCCTTTTGGTCACCATCTGTAAAAATGAAATCTCTAATAATAAAAATATTATAGTTTAGGAGGTTTATTAAATATCATTAGAAATCAAGAAATAAAGAAGATACACAATAAAGACCACATGCCCGTGGCTGATCAACCCATTCAAATACCCACCTTACCACCACCAAGCTCCAGACCAGAAGTAAAGAGGTGGGACCTTCCACATCTCCACCTAATATCCCCTATCTATAGGAAGTATGTAATGACAGAAAGTCAGTGGGCTCCTGGGAAATGTAGTTCTTTTTTAAGGGTGACAGATTTTCAATTATACAAAAACCATATTTAACTTGGCCATAGAAATTTATATGAATGCTCTTTGAAAGATGTTTTAATCTAGTTCAGATAGTTCAGTTATTTTGAAACATGGACCATGTAGTCATTTGAGGAACTCCCAAAGAGTTCCCCTGGGTTGATACATTTCCTCCCCTCACCTAACTGATATTCTCAATCATATTGACATATTGTCATCTAGGAGAGGGGAGCCCCTCAGCTGGCAAGGAGGAGGCTAAGCCCTGAAAGAAATGGGATAATTAGGGTCCCTGACTTGGAAGTACCTTCACCACAAGGAAATAAGTTTTTTTGGTGGAAGAGGTTCTAATTCTTGTCCTTTCAGACCTCCACCAGAGAGAATTGCTGAATTGGGCGGAGGGATTCAAGGATTCTTGGCCCACTTCTCAAGAGATCCTGAAGCAATCCTTCTCTCTTGCTCCAATTTACTTGACTAATATGTTTGGGCCTGTCAGGAAACCCTTCCACTGCCTTATTTCTCCAGTAAGAAGGAAAGATAAGCTGACACCCTTCTTTTTTTAGTAAAAGTGAGCCTCTGTGTTTATTGAAAGAACTTTGATTACCTTTTTATTCCAAGGGTTATTCTCATTAAGTGTCACCTCAGGGGGAGGATGAAGATGAAAACCTGTGAGAAGCCTGGATCTCCCAACTAAGATGAGGATGTTTCCCAGGCGCAAGGATCAAGATAGTGTAGGAGAATGGAAAAAAAACCACTGGCCTGGAAGTTAAGAGAACTGAGTAGTCCTAGTCCCAGATCTGGTATTCACTCCTGATGTTACCTCAGGTATGTGACTAATTAAGATCTTAGATCTGGAGCTGAAAAAATATCAGAGGGCATTGAGATCAACCACCTGTATTTTCTAGATGAGAAGTTAAGTGACATGTTTAAAGTATCAGTAGGGGGGATTTGAACCCAGACTCCGACTATTGTGCTTTTTAGATCTCTCACTTCCCCTTCTTAAAGTGAAGGGTTAAATTAGATGGCCTACATACATACATACATCTTTCTGATAAAACCCATGGACCCTTTCTCAAAATCATGTTTTTAAGTGCATAAAACCTATAGAATGACAAAGAAATCCAATTAAGTTGAAATACATCATCTTTAACCCTCTTATAAACATTTTTTTCCACTTTCACTATACCTTATATTGTAAGGGTGAAAAGGGGTTAATTTTTAAAGGGTTGGACTTGATTATTTAAGTTTGGTCAGCAGGAATTTAGTTAATTCCAAAGATATTTTATTTACAATTTATTTACAAAATGTTGAGTGAAGCAAGAAATCAAATAGAGGATAAGGTAAGATATCTAGCCTGAGCACTAAGTAATTGATCTCCAGCTCCTGGCTCAACAACCAGGCAGAGGAGTTTAGTCCTCAACCTGATAGGCCTCAGCCCTTGTAGCCCAGGACCTGGGGAAGACTTTTCAGAAAAATCCAGCAGTTTAGAGTAAACTTTTCACTCACCACTTGTCAGTCCAGTCAGCAGATCCTTCTGCCCCTCTTCACCAGCTTCAACTTGGAAGCATGAAGAAATTAACTCCAGCAGAAGTGGAAGTCCAATCCCCCAAACTCTATGTAGCACTCTCTCTTTTAAAGGCATTTTCTCTTGCATCACTTCCCCTAATTCCACATTTACCAATCACAGCTGATGCTCTGCTCTAGGACGGCCCAGAAGGCAGTTAGTCAATTCTGATTCATTACCCACTATTGCACAAGTGGGTCACAGACTTCCCACTTCATCATTAAGTGGAATATTTGCACTTTTGGTGATTAGATCTAAATGGGCAGGTCTCCATACTTAACTTTTAAGTAGGGTGTTATAACTGTGAAAATGTGGTTTGCCAAAACTGTAAAGGTTTCGGCCAAACTGTAAAGATAATTTTTAGTGTCTTGATTTAAAAATCTAAAATTAAGTGGTTGCCATGGGAAAATTCCCAAATATGAAAATACCCAAGTCAGCTGGGATTTATGGAGATTTTAATTAATATAAATGAAGGAACTAAAGGAAGGGGAGAGAGAGAGAGAAAAAAAAAAGAGAGAGAGAGAGAGAGAATAATAGAAAGGGCCTAGGCCAAATGGCCTAGGCCTGAGCCTAAGGGAGAGCGAGTCAGTCTTTATCACTCACCACAAGATCGGCTTCAAGCAAGCTCCAAACCTCCAAACTCCAACTCCAACTAACTTCCAATCCAAAAAACCCTCCAATAAGTCCTTCCTTTTAAAGAAATTTTCTCTTTTGTCACCTCCTCTAAATTTTCACGTCTACCAATCACAGTAGACACTTTTTCCCAGGACTGCCCATTCTTAGTTCTCATCTTCTTTTGTTCTCACCTTCTCTGGTTAGATTAAATCTACTGAGTACTTCACACCTCTTGTGTTAAGCTTTCCTTTTGTAAATTGTTTGACCTTTTAGGTACTAATTTAACCTTTATAGGTACTGAGCACCTTTTGTATTAGATCTAAAAATAGACCTAGCTTAAGGTTTTAGCTTCACTATAAGTATGAGTTAGGGACTTTTCATTGTTCAATTAGGAGTTTTCAACTTTATCTTCCCCTAAGGCACTGTCTGAGTAGGGTGGAGTAATTTTAAAAGTTCTCAATACATTCCTGACCAAGTACCTCCATTGCTAAAAATGGAGAATAGCTTAATCAAATCTTCTGAAGTAGAGTCTGAGCAGTTTTAAGATTCACAGTGTTTACCCTTTTGGGAATTAAAATCTAAAAATTGACATGAGTTACAATTTAAATCTTCACAGTCAGGGAAGAGCTAAGTACCTTCATTGTTACAATCAGGGGAGAGCCAAATCCAATCTTCACAATATGCTCTCTAACCCATGCCCTTGTACACACACCCATACCTCGTGTCCTGTCCCCCCATAATACCTGGCATGTAATAGGTTCTTAATACTTTTTGATACATATATTCATCATATGTTTATTAAGCACCAACCATGTGCCAAGCACTGTGCTCTAGGCCCTGGGGATATGAACCCCAAAATGAAACCTTTCCTGTTCTCTAGAAGCTTCCATTCTAAGGGGTCAGTGGAATCTAGAGGATGTGAGGACAATAACAACTGACAGGACAAGGAAAGGTCTCCTTCAAGAAGTAGCACTTAAGAGTCCAATCTTGAAGGATCTGAGAACTTCATTTACATTAGGAATTTAAAATACTTGGATGTATCCTGTTTCACAGTATTATTTGCACTTTGTAGACCAATGCTTAGTTCACATTAAAGCCCTGTACTTATAAAACCAGTTCTATCCCAGCTTCCTCCATATTTTGTTCCCTGGTATTTTTTTTTTCCATGTTTCAAAAATGTTCTTCCCTCCAAAGGTCAAGACCCACTACACACTACTATGAATACAGAGGCTTCTTAAGAGAGTGTGTGTCTATGCTGGTAACAGACTAGGTAACCATGGAACACCTCTTTCATACCCTTTGCTTGTAGGACTGCAGTGTTAGCATCTGTGCATCCATCTCAACTTCCTTGAGTTCACTATGGATGTAGATATTCAGTCTATTGAGCAATGACAGAATTTCATTCCCTTTTCTAATTAGAGTTTATGTTTCTATAGTAAGAGGTAACTGCTAGAGACCATTTGCCCAGAATGGGTAGGTTAGGCTTTGCATGGTTGTAGAGAGAACCCATTTTACGGATGGGAAAGCTCAGTCTCAAAAACGTTGAATGAACTTTCTCAATATCACAACTAGAATCGACAGCCACAATTTGAATCCATCCTTCTTTCCTTGATCTCAGATCAAACATGACATATTATTATCATGTTCATTTACTTGTAGGTGGAAATACAGAAACCAGGGTAAATATTTAGACATAAATACTTCTCTAACCAGTTGGGATGAGTCAAAGAAAAATGACCTTGGATTTGTTTTCAGCCACTGGGGGGCATTTGCTGTTGATTGAATAAATTCATTTCTGATTTATGAACAGAGCCAAGTAAACAAGACAGTAATACTTTTAATATGGATTAGTTTATCAAAGATTCATAAATCAGCCTCCTAGCAAGTCCTTCCCATAATCTTTTCCCCTCCCCCAAATAAATTCCAAATAAGTGCTGATGGGAAGAAGATGGGTACAGAGCTTGAGCATTGCCCAGTTGAAAAGATGTTATGTCATGGTAGGTAGACAAAGAACAGAATGGTTGGAAAGAAGGTCACTAAAGAAAAACTGGAGCCTGAACATTTTCCCAGGTCCAGCTTCCTTTTTGAGCTGGTATATAAACGTTAACTCCCCAGTCATGTTGGAAACCATCTTCATTTTCTGTATTTTACAGCAGGAGAATAAATCAGATCATTCATAACCATCTCAATCTTTTACCATCTGGCACATGGCGTAACCTTTGTAAGATGACCTGTTCTATAAATTTATCTCTCAGAAAAGACATCCAAATTACAAGGGGAGGTAGGATGAGACTTAAAATACATACTTGGAAAGGAAAATTTCCCAAGACCTAATGTCTTAATATCTGAGTTTTTTCTTTTGAATTGGCTTTGGCTCAATTATAGAGTGATTGCTCCCAGGAATGCATGTCACCTGTTCTTTATGGAGAGGCCAAATTGTCATCCTCTCTTTCTTTGTGGCTGCATCTAATATAGTATATTCTAAAGACTCCTTTCAGCTTCTGCAATAAACCAAGAAAGGCCCTTCTTTTTGCCTTCTCTCTACATATAGCTCTTTAACTGGTCTATCAAGTATCTATGTGGAGCTCATGTTCCTATAGATGGTGTAATTTGAGAGAATACCAGGCAATCCCCCAAATACTTCTTGAGTTATAGTGTCTGAAAATCTACTATAGGTGCTTAATTATTTGGGGTCTCAAGAGTTCTTTTAAAATGTAGATAATCCTAGAAGGAAATCCTTAAGCTTGTATGGAGAATGTTTTAGAATTTTAGAGCTGGTAAGACACTTTAAAGATTATGTGCACCAACTGCCTGATTTATTCATTCAATTAGCATTAAGTGTCTGCCATGTTCTATGCTGGTGATTTCAAGAAAAAAGTAAAAGATTGCCTGCTATCAGAGCTCACCTCCCCCAGGGATCTTGAATTGTAGACTTTCTCAGAGACTATCCTTGTGAATTGGTTTTATGTCATTACAGAGAGAAGCAGCTAGAGTAGTTGTTAAAAAGCCAACCTCAAAACCAGGAAGACTCTCATTCAGGTCCTGTTATTGGCTCGATCCTGGTTATATGACCCCCAACATGTCACTTGACCTCTTATTATCCGAGGCAACTTGCTGAAACTCTCAATTATGGAAAAGGTTAGTATAAGGAGTTTCTTCACCCAGATTCCGTATTCTAATGAAACTATAGCCAGCTCTGGTCCAAATTAAGGAATTTTTCAATCTAGCAAAGAATCTGAGGGTTCACATCAAGATTTCTGCTACAGAACATAGTTATCCCAAATTTCTGAGGACGTCCTTTGTCTTAAATGTCAGTTTATTTTTTAATGTAATTTTATTTTTAAAATATTTTCCATGGTTACGTGATTCATGTTCTTTCCCTCCTCTACTCCCTCCCCCTGGAGCTGACAAGCAATTCCGCTGGATTATACACAAAACCTATTTACATATTCCTCATTTTTGTAATAGAATAATCTTTTAAAACCAAAACCCTAAATCATATATCCATATAAACAAGTGATAAATCATGTTTTTCTTTTGCATTTCTACTCCCACAGTTCTTTCTCTCGATGTGAATAGCATTTCTCATAAGTCATTGGGATTGTCCTGGATCATTGCATTGCTATTAGTAGTCAAGTCTATTACATTTGATCATCCCACAATATTTCAGTTTCTGTGTATAATGTTCTCCTGGTTCTGCTCATTTCACTCCCCATGAATTCATGGAGGTCTTCCCAGTTCTTATAGAAATCAAACGATTCACCATTCCTTATAGCACAACAGTATTCCATCACCATCGGTTTTGTTCAGCTATTCCCCAATTGAAAAGCATCTCCTCATTTTACATTTTTTGCCACCACATAAAGCACAGCTATAAATATTAATTGTCAGTTTATAATAACACCTTTAACTTGGAAAATTCAGAAGCTAAAAACTGTTGTCCCTGTCACATAGGATGGCTCCTTGCAACAGTTAGGGCTGGGAAATGTACCTTTTTGAATATTTGAGTTTGTTTCGAGGGGGCAGATTTTCACATGTTACTGCATCTGGTATAGAATCATAGACCTTAGAACTGGAGGGGACCTCATCTAAACCCAGCTTCAGGCAAGTGAAGCATTTTTTCTTCATTTTACAGATATAGAAACTGGGGTTCAGAGATTTATTCAGAATCAGCAAGTGTGTGGCAGAAAAAGTCACTTGAACCCAGTTTTTATCCAGGCCAGTCCTGAACTAATCTTTTATATCATTTTCATACCCACTCCCCCAAGCTAAAAAAATCATGCTGTAGCACATCATTAGGCAACCATTTTTCTCATTCCTAAAAGCATATCTGTGATAATCTGAGATTCTCAGTAGTATCTGTATGGTACAATGTGTGCAGTTTAGGAACTCGGGATCCTTCTGAACCAAAGAATGGATAACACCATTAATGTGGAACAGTATTTACTTGACCCCAAGCAACAAGTACACATTGCTCATGCCCCTGTGATTATTTTAATATTTCAAGGACCCAGAATGTCATCAGTATGGATACTTCTTTCACTGACAGATCACAAGGGGTTTTTTTTTATAGATTAGTATCAAAAAATTTCAGAGTTGAAAAGAATTTCTGGGACTAATCTAGTTCAAACCATACTTGAGTGAATTCCTACTGGAACATGCCAATTAAATGGCTCCTCCCTTCCCCCCCCTCCCCCCCACCAAAGTAGCCTGTTCCACTTAGGCACAACTCTAATCATTATGAAGTCTTTCCTAACATAAAACCCAAAGTAGCCTCTCTTCAGCCTCCCCCTATTGTTCTTCATTCTGTCCTCTGGGGCCAAAAAGAAAGTCAACTGTTCAACCTGACTGTATCCTACAATACGAGGCATATTGGGTTTAGAGTCGGGAAAACTGGGCTGCCTCTCACTAGCAGTGTGTCTTTGTGCAAATCACCCTGTCTGGCTCTCTCCTCTATGAAATAAGGTTATTGAACTAGATGGCCTCAGCTTTATATCTATGATATTGCAAGAGCCCTTCTTGAACATTATATTAGAACATAGCTATCATATCTCCCCTGAATCTTCTCCATTCTGTCAACTGATCCTCATATGACCCATCATTTTCGAGAGTTTCTATGGTTAAAAAAATCCCACTGGTGAAGAGCATCTCTAAATTTAGATCTAGATTGAACTTTGTAATACCAAATACTAATTGGACAACTTGACTGATAACAAACCATGCCTGACTTAATGCACCCTTGATTTCCTCCCTCTCGTTTTCATCAAATTTCCCCCTTTCATTAATATCCTCTCTCTAATTTTCATCCTTCACCTCTCCCTATCTAATAACCCTTTCCTTGCTATCTACAATAACACCCGTGACTCCCCTGTCCTTAAAAAGCCTTAAACTTTGCCTGCTAGCTGTTATCCAAAATCTCTCTTCCCCTACAAATGCTTTGAAAACCCTGTCTACACTGGATGCCTCTGCTTCCTCTCCTTTTATTCATTCCTAAGCCTCCTGCAGTCTAGCCTCCAAACTCATTATTTAATTGAAACTGCTCTCTCCAAAGGTACCAATGATCTCTTAATGGTCAAAACTAATGTTTTTTTCCTAAATACTTCTTAGCCTCCTTCACCTCTCTGTAGCCTTTAACAATGATGATCACGATCTCCTCCTGTCTATTCCTTTTCAGTCTCCTTTGCTTACTCTTCATCTAGGTCATACCATAACCATGGGTGTCACTTAAGACTGTCCTGAGATGCCATAGGCATCTCAAGCTCAAGAGGTCAAAAGTAATACTCATTATCTTTACTCCCAAAGCTCTCTCCCTTTCCCAGCTTTCTTGCTCTCTAGAGAGCATCGCCATCCTCCTAGTTACCCAGATGTCTATTCCTTTTTTTGACCCTTATCTTCTGTCTTAGAATCAATACTATGAATTGGTTCCAAGGCAGAATGGTAAGGGCTAGGCAATGGGGGTTAAGTGACTTGCCCAGGGTCACACAGCTGGGAAGTGTCTGAGACCAGATTTGAACCCAGCACCTCCTGTCTCTGGGCCTGGCTCTCAATCTACTGAGCTACCCAACTGCCCCCCCCCCCAGATGTGTATTCTTGGTCTCATGTTCAGCCCCTCTTCTGCACTTACCTCACATATCTAATCTGTTGTCCATTCTTTCTACCTTCCCAAGATCTCTCCTGTAGGTCTCCTACTCTCCACTCACACAGCCCTCATTCTAGTTCATGCCTTCATCACATCTCACCCGGGCAACTACAACCACCTGCCCATTAGTCTCTTTCTCCTTCAAGTTTCTTCCCCCTCCAATCCAGCAGCCAAAGTGATTTTCATAAAGCATGTGTGTAATTTTATCACTCTATCTTTAGATCTCTATTACCTCTTGGATAATAAACCTTGAGGTATATGGAGTATTCAGGGAGGACTAGCACCTCTGGTATGAGAATTTGCCAAGCCCTTTTCAGGGCTTCTCATCCACCTTTGGGGTTCACTTTTCAACCAGTTCTCACCTATACTTCCAGGAATATCTAGCATGTGCAGCAGCCACACCCAGGTAAAACACTTGGCAGATGTGCTAAATCAGACTAAGGGTAACTGACAGGCCTCAAACCTGTGGGTGAGTTGTGGAGAGTGTCTACCCCAAGCATGTGAAGCCTTCCCTAGATGGAATGGATGGATGAGAACAATTCATTTCAATGGCCATGAAGGCAACAGAAGCAGGTGCTATGGAGTGCCTGGAGTTTGGAAGACATGGAAGACTCCAAGGTCCTCAACTGTGTCCTGGGCCATCACTAGTCATCCTGACTTTTGTCTTGCTACTGGGCTTCAATAGCTCTTAAACAGTGAGGTTGATGACTTTATGCAACTCTGCTTCACTTCAATTCACACAAACAAGTCAAGACATCACCCCATTAGATCATTGGTCCTCTCTGAAAATGAAGGACAAACACCACCAACAACTTCTTGGATAAAACATGAAATCCTTTATTAGACACTTCTAGTTCTTTACAACCTGACCTTTTCCTACATATTTTAGTCCTCTTCATGTACTACTTGCTGTTAGTCACATGTACCACTTCATCTCCCACCTCCATTGCCTTTTCCCTAGCTGTAACCTATGCCTAGGATGCTCTTCTTCCTCACTTTCACCTCTTAGCATTTCTGGCTTACTTCAAAACTCAGCTCAAGTCCCACCTTCAATAAGAGGCCTTTTCTGATGCCCACTCCCACCCCAGCTTCTTCCCATCTGAGAGAACTTTCCACCTTCTCTGTCTCTGTCTTATATATATATATATAGGCATATATATATCGGCATATATATATAGGCATATATATAGGCATTTATAGGGTGTCTTCTCAATTAGAATGTGAGCTCTCTGTGAGCAGGGGTCGTGTTTTTGTTTTTCTTGTACTCAAACATTCAAGGATTCCATTTTTTGAGGATAAACGGAGTCCTAGGATTTGGAGCTGTAAAGCATATTGAAGATCATGTAATCTAACCCCTTCATTTTACTGATGAGGACACTGAGGCCTATGGAAAGTAAAATGGCTTTAGCAGGGCCATGGAGTTAGACATTAAAGTCAGTGTTTACACTGTCAACAGTTCCCTTTAAGGGTAGCTTCATGCTAAGTAAAGCAAAGCTGATATCTGATGGGAATGTCCCTTGAACAGCAATTCAAAGTTCATCTTAGTCAAAAATATCTCCCATCAGCCACCACCATCTCATCTCCTTTCAGTATCCCACATTTAACCATTATAGATCCCTTTCTGTGTTAAGAGAATTGATTTACAGGATTACCCTTTTAAAATCAAGCCCTTCCTCAAAGGGAAAAACATAGTATGATCTTATTACCATAAAAGAGCGAAGGATCGTGAAATTAGAGTCCTAAGGAACTGAAATGTTGGGTCCAACCCCTTCATTTTACAGATGACACAGAGAAAGTAACTTAGCTTGCCCAAAGTCAGTAGGTGTCAGAACTGTGATTCAAATCCAGGTCCTCTGACCCTAAAATCAGCATTCTTGCCACTATCCTATCCTATCTTCTGAGAGAGGGAGCTCACCATCCCAGAAATCCCTCTCATTTTACAATGGAGTTGGCCAGAACTGAGCTCTAGCCCTAGCTCTGCTCTGAAAATTTTATGTAACCTTGGAGAAGTCAGTGAATTAGCTTTTCAAAGGGAGTTAGTCAATTCAATCTTGCAAGGCTATCTCACCCCAAATAGGCAAGAAGAGAGCCTTGGAACATAATGTTCAGATTGTTGGAAGAACAGACGTGATCAGGAAACCTCTGGATACATGGCACCACTTATCTGGGTATAGGAAGCCAGGGGCAAATGGGCATAGAAAGGAGTGATGGGATCATCAGCATATCAATAAATGGCTTTGCTTTCCAGTTCTACTCAGGGCCAACCCTGCCTCTCTGTTCAGTTTTAGTGATAAGGTAACCAGAGAGCACTGGTCTATACACAGGAATGATGCAAGAAAAAGAACAGTGTCCCCCCAGAAGTCAGAAAACCTGAGGTAGATAGAGTCTCTGCTCTAACAGTAACACCTGTGTCACCTTGGGCACCGCCCAAGAGTTCCTCTCTCTGAGCCTTCATTTCCTCATCCCCAAAATGAAGATCACCACATTTGCAGCACTTATTTTCCAGAGCTATTTCAAGAATCATGTGCGATGTATATACGAGTGTAGTATGAATCTCCCTGTTTCAGAAGGTTTAACTATTATCTTTCATTCTATGGAAACAATGGTAGGTCCCTCAGTTAGTTACAAGTAGCAAGAACCAACAGGAAGATTTCCCTTACAATTCATGGGAAACCCCAGTTTGTCCTTCCTCAATGATACCAGTTAGTTCCAGTCTGTGAGCAAGCACTGAGACGAATTGGTATGACCTGGAAGTTGATAAAGTCCTTGACAGTTACACTAACCTTTCCTTCAATGACTTGACAAATGTGCTCCTTTTTAAAGGCCCAGATGGGCCCCAATCTCGTATTCTCTGCTGACAAGGCCCTGTTTCCCAGATGAAGTGCTAATGATTCTCCAGCTTTCTACTTCTTTGTGGCAGGAGGAGCCTTAATTGATTAATGCCAGAAACAAGGCTGGATATTCAATAACCAGAAGTGGGGTCCTGCTAGAAATCATATTTCAAAGTTGTGTCTTCTCCAGTTACAGCCCCCTAATCATCTGGCCACTGCTTAATCACTCAAACTTTGTAATGGAAATCAACATTTCTTCCTGGGTAGAAAGTGAGTTAAAAGGGATACAATTATCAAACACCCACGTTTTGATGTCACAGCATTAAAATGCCTGCCCGACTCTTGCTATTGACTGTTGGATGACCGAATCCATTAAAGTGGAAAAGTGGATCTAGTCATTGCAGTCACTGTGCTATGGGAGCTCTTTCACACACCAGGAATTCCAACAGAAGACTTAAATAAGGCAAAGGTAGTCACTAAGAAAAGCAGGAGGAGGAATAACATCGTGACAAGAGGCTAGTCCTGGCCCTGCCACCAACTAGTCTGGTGACCATTGGGTGGTTGTTTTTGCTCTCTAGGCCTCAGTTTTCCCCACATTTCAAAGAAGGCTATCCCAGCTGCCCTCGCTATCTCACTTTATTTCCAAAACCAAAGTGATGAGTGAGACTCCTTGGTCAGTGAAGAGAACCAACCCACTTCCTTTCTTCGCCTCAAGCCCAACATATAGGCAGGGTGGATGGTTGCTGTTAGAATAAGTGGGCTTCTTTGAACTAAAAGTTTTTTGAGCATGAAAAGGACATCATCCCAAGTTCCAAAGGGGACACAGACAAGAAGGGCAGGGTTGGTGCTACTGTGTTAAAAGTACACCAAACTGTATGTAATAGAAATTCATGGTTTCATGTACATTCTCTTTTTCTGTTTTCTGTATATGGAAATGTGCATGTTTGTTGATATTTGTCAACTTAATAATAAGAACAGTTTAAAGGAAATAAAGAAAATGCCATCCCATGGGAAATTTCCAGTAATGCAGTTCTTGAATTTGTAAAGATAATTATGTTTGTACAGTTTTACAGCTATTTCTTCTGACTTACATTCTTTCCTTTCCTTGTTAATCCTGCAGATCTACAGGACTTTACACAAATTTACAAAGCCTTCCACATCCTCGTTCTGGTTTGAGCTTCGCAGCAGCTCAGAAAGGCAGGCAGGACAGGACAGGATTATGGTCTCCTATGATATCCCAGGTGATTGGCTCAAACAGCTGAAATGGTTTGCCCACTGCCAAACAGCTGTTGTTGAGTGGCATGGTCCCAACTCAAACCCAAGCCTTCCAACTATGTCCAGTAGACTTTCCATTAACTATTACAGCTGCCCCTAGAAAGCTTGTAAGTTTTTCAAACCAAATCATAGCCAGGGAGCAAAAATAGATTGCAGGATGGGATTTGGGCCCACCATCAATGTGAAACCTTTGCTTATTTCTAGTTCCTTTCAAATGTAAAGCTTGTTTGCTCTCTGTGAAGAGAATTCTGGCTTTGTATCATCTATTGACCTTCATGTCAAGGAAAGCATTCCTTCCTCTAATATGAGGAACATAAATGTTTCCAGGGGAAAAATACAGTCTTCCAAACAGAAAGTTACATGTTTGAGCTGTTTATTTTTTTCCCCTTCAGAAAAATGTTGAGGATCATCTTTGAAAAATACAGAAAGTTTTTCTATTCTGTACATTTGACTTCTTGGCATTAAGATATTAGTGCTGAAAGTAATATTTGAGATAATCTAGTTAAAGTCCTTCCTGGAGTCCCAGAATCTCAAAGTTGAAAGGGACCTGTGAGACCATCTAGTCTTACCCATATGGGAGCAAGAATCCCGGGTAATTGGTCATTGAGCTTTTGCTTGAGAATCTCCTAAATACAGCCCATTCTATTTTGGGACAGCTATAATTGTTAGAAAATGTTTCCTTAAACTGAGCCAAAATCTGCTCCTACAACTTTGACCCACTGCTCTAACTTCTGCCCCTTGAAAGCAAAAAGATTAATCCTCATCCTTCTTTCACAGGATAACTCTTGAAATACTGCATTCTCCAGGTTAAACATCTCCGTTGCTTCACCCAATCCAACAGCATGATCTAAAGGCCTTTTACAGTTCCAGTCACCCTCTTCTAGATGCCTTCTACCTTATCCAGGTTCTTCCTAAAAGGTGATTTTTGATCCAGTTCAGAACTGAATGAAACATTCTAAATGAGGCAAGTCCAAGAAAGAGTATATTGGGACTCTTACCTCCCTTGGTCTGGAGTCTTTGTTTCTCCTAATGTAGCCTGAGATCATATTTGCTTTTTTGGCTGCCATATCACACTTCTGATTCATGGAGCCTTCGATTCCCTCAGATTCCTGGGTTGTTTTTTTTTTCAGACAAATTGCCATCAAGCTCTACCTAGCCTTTCCTATACTTGTGAAATTGAATTTTTCAATCCTTGTTTTAGATTTTATATTTATTTTCGTTAGGTTTCTCCTTAGTAGATTTGCCTTATTATTCTAGCTAGAGATATTTCTTTCTTCTTCATTACATAGAGGAAAAGACCAAAGTCTGGAGAGGTAGCAATTATTTTTCCTCTTTGCAATTTTATCTTGAGTCCAGTCTGTGGACATGAAGACAAATGATTTCTGTGGACATATGGAATACAGATGGCCAGCCGGAAAGTGCCATGGACATATAGCATCTGACCAAAAGGTGAAGGGCCATCTATTCAAAGGTTTGTATTCTGTCTTCTCTGAAGGGGAAACTGCTCACTTTCATTCTTTTTGAGACAGGCTTCTTGGGATCCTCTAAGAGTTTTAAAATAGCTAGAGCTTTCTCAACTCCATCCAGTGAAGCTTGCTAGCAAACCCAAGAACACACAAACCCGTAGCCAGGACTGGCAAGATTTTCTGAAGAACACTACTTTATTTAAGCAAACTAGACATTCGTGAAGTAGCACTAAGAAGTTGATCTGAGAGTCTTCTTTCATTCAACATATATGTATGAGGCAAAGCCCTAGGTTACAGGGCAGTCATGATACAGTCAATGAGTGAATGAGTGAATGAATGAATGAATGAATAAATGAATGAATGAATGAATGAAGTATTTATTTGTTAAACACTAACTATGTGCAAAACACTATGGATTGGATCCCAGCCCCACTACTATCTGTGTAATCTTAGGCAGGTCATCTCAACCCTCTGAGCCTTAATTTCCTAATGTGTAAAATGAAGGACTTGGACTAGAGTTCAAATATTCTTTATAGTGCTAAAGCCTCTGATCCAAATTATTTCTCCAAGGTCTCATAGGTATTCAGGACATTAGAAGTATGAATTCAGGTCCTCTGACTTTATATAAAGTGTACTTTCCACTATCCCTTGTTTCAACGGAGATTGGAGATTGAAGAAATAGAGTGGGTAGAGACTTTACTCCCAAAGATGTGGAGGAAGTCTTGGCCTACTATTTGGGTAGAGAAAGTATACTTTCCATCGAGTGTTTGGGATGCTTTTGAAGGCAAATTGGATGCCTACAGCTCCTTCCTCTCTCCCATGGATTGCCTAAGAACAGTACTACCTATGAGGTACCTGAGCCAGTGATATGGCCACAGCTAGAAATAGGAGAGCCAAAATTCAGTCACATCACTGAAACCTTCGTTTTTTCAGTTAGTCTCTTTTTAACCAAAAAGCTGTGATCTCTCATAATTTTTTTTGAAATGTGATTAATTTCCCCTTTCCAGTTTGCTTACCAAATATCAATGTCAGTGGCTAAGTTTGAAGACAAGATACTGACACAACTGAGGTAGTTGCCCTCCCTGATGCAATTCCCATTCCCAGTGTGGAGAGAAAAGAGGTAGGAAGGGTGGAAAGGATTGCTAACAAGGGCATTTACATTAGGGAAAACGGCATACCAGACTAGGAATGAGAGCCAAACTCTCAAGGACCCCTGATCCTTTGAAGCAATTGTGTTCTCCATCCCCTTAGCCCATTCTAGACCTCTATAGGACTAGCCTTTCACTCAAAATTTGCAAACTACATTATGTGCAATTTATTGAAAATGGCAATGATGGCATGGAAGCCTGGAGTCCAAAACCAAGAAATTCCATTTCTCTTGTATCCTTATGAGACAAAATCCTAACTTTGGGAGTGAAAGCTCAATTAGTGTCTCCTTTTTTTTTAGTTCATGTTCTGTTGATAAGAAAATTCAAAAGGTCTCAAGCAGTCATTTCACTCACCTAAGTTACACCTTAAGATTCTTCCTTACAACTCTGGTTATACCAGAGGAATCAGTTGTCACCAGACATAAAATGTGAAAACATGATGTTCCTGTTGAGTGACCTTTGTGATGCAGTTTATTTCACCTTTCCCTTTTAAGAGAAGCTATTAGTCTCAACTTTATGTAGAATTCAAATTATTGTTGTTTGAACAATGTCCTATAAAGGTGGATTAAGATTCTCAGGAGAGGACAGATTTACCATCGAATTACTTTCGGGACTTTACAGGGAGGACCCATTAGTTTAAAGTCCCATCTTAACTAGCTGTACCTTTGCTATTGTAGAGAACATGGGAAATCAGGAAAAGTTAAAGGTTTATCTAGCACTTTGGGCAGTATCAAAGCACTAAAAAATGTCATCTGATATTTAAACAGCCTTAATAAATTACATGGAATTTCTGAGGCCTTAGATGGGTAACCCACTATACTACTCAGGTTCTCTTTGCTCTTGTTTTAAATAGGAACTCAAATATTTCTCCCTCCAGCAGTTCCAGGATAGGCCCTCTTATCATGTGCTTGACAAAGCAGGTAAGTTTCAGCCAGGGCTCAGATCGAATTGGTCTGACTCCAAATTCAATTGTCTTTCCTAGAGCATCCTGCACAGAGAGATGGAGGAAGGAAGAAAAAAGGGATTGTAACTGCTCATATTTCTATCATACTTTATATGTTTATAGGGCACTCTTTCAGTTACAGCCTTTAAGGCAAGTAGTGTCAGTAATATTGTCTCCAGTTTTTAGATGTGGAAACTCAGGCTAAGAGAAGCTGTGACTTGTAAAAACCTAGAATTTAGGGCTAGAAGGGCCAGTAGAGATCATTCCCTCACTTTGGATAGGAAATTGAGACCCAGAGAAAGACAGTGACTTGCTCAGAGTCATATGATAGAACCAATATTTGGACCCAGATTCTTTGACTCTAGAACCAGAGCTTTTCCCCCTGTGTCACAAGGAAAAGAGAAGAAAGAGAGTAACCAAGGACTTAAAATAGTGCTTCCATGCCTACTTGGCCTCCTCCATCACTGCAGGGTTGGAGCAAAGAGGCAGCTGGTAACTATATTGAACACTGGGTAGTTAGTCACACCAGTGCTGTGTTAATTGAATTACCTTTGACAGTGAAGAGCAAACCTAGTGGGCGATCTCCTAAAGGAAATTGATGAATGGGTTCCCGAAAATCAATTACCATCTCGGTGGCAGTGAGCTGCTGCAGGGGCACATCCCGCTGCTCTGTGGGGACCAGCAACTGTTTGGAGTGATGGCAACAAATGTGAGATGGAGGGAAAGCACACAGCCCTGACCATGGCTGCCCGACCTCTGCTGCCCAACATGAAAGAAAAAACAGGAGTCAAACAGGAGCTGCAAGGATGACAGTAAATCACTGGAGCTCTGGCCTCAGCGTTGATATAGGATGCTTTCCAAATGCTTGATTAATCCTTGGCAGTATATTAAAAGGAGACACAGCAAAGTCGATAGCTGGTCATGAAGCTGATACAGCACGACTGATAGTGAGGGAACATCTGCTAGCTCTCATTCTGTTTGCCGAGAGGTTGGTAGTGAATTCTTTGGGTGGGGGATAGCACAGAGGAAAATGATCTGTTAGTATGGGATATATTCCTCTCCCTTCTTCTCTAGACGGTTGATCATTAGAACGGATTTTCTTTCCCTCTCTTTGACTGTTTCCTATTCGAATTACTTATCACCACCCCTAACCCCACCTTAAAAAAAAATAACATGACCCCTGTCTCATTGAAACATGATTCCATGCACAGCAAAAGGAAACCCGTGTAATAAGGCCCAGATGCTATAGATAATACAATTCAGCGCCCCAAATTATGGTTGAGTAATTTGAAGGTCATAGTCTAAACCTACAAAAGCTAGGAAATTCCCCATTGAGGCTTCCTTTCCTTCCTTAGCCCTTTGCTGGGTTCAAAAAGAGGAAAGAGACTAAAGCCTATACCAGGAAGCATTCCCTTCCAATTTGGTTCTGACCCCAAGGCCTAGCCTCAGAGCTTAGGCCTAGAGGTTACTGAGTCCCTTTTAAAAGTAAAGAAATGGAGGCAACAGAGAGCAAAACAACTTGCTAAATTTTGGCAAAAACCCCCACCCAATATGGACCCAACTGGGCAGACCTGAAGTCACAACTCCTTTTTGAGTTGTTCTTACCCCTTGATACAGTGAACATTCTAGGAAAATTTGCAGTAGGTATTATTTTTCACCTATCCATAAGAATGCTTGTTACCAAGTATTCCTAGGAATGGGTAATATAGCACAGTGGATATTATTGTTCCCATTTACTGAGGAAACAGGCATTTCAGTGACTTGCTCAAGGTCACGGAAATATGAGCTCATAGGATTTACCTGTAAGAGACATTAGAGATGATCTAGCCTAAGCTCTTCATTTTACAGACAGAAAAACCAAGTCTAAGAGAGAAGTGTTTTGCCCAAAATCTCTATGATGATAAATAGCAGAGCCAGCAGTCAAACTTAAACCCAGGGGTCTTCCTCCTAAAGCCATAAGGCTGTCTCATAGATATGACATCATTCCCTGTGGTCTCCAAGCCACCAGAGATCGATATTCCCATGAGGCAAATACTGTATGTCATTTGAATAAATGTATGTTTCCAAAATATCTAGCAAAAGAATTATATATCAATCTACAACTCATCAAATAAAAATATCAGCTATATAAGCTCTTACTTAGAGATTGAGATAGATTTATTAAAAACCTGGAAAATGAGATAAAGAACCCAAATGCTTTAGTACTCCCTGCTGGGTTGGCATATTGTCGAAGGGATGCATTGGTCTAGAATGGGATTGGAGCTGTTGGAAGGGACCTTAAAAGTTATCTAGTTCAAGATTCTCTGGTGGTTATGAATATGAGTGGCAGAATGGTCTGGTGGAAAGAAAATGGACCCGAGAGGTAGTAGTCCTGGGCCTAGATTCTGATTCTGCCACTAACTAGCTTTGTGATCTCAGGCAAGTTATTCTGTGCCTTAGTTTCCTCTGTTAAATAGATCATAGATCTAGAGCCAGAAAGGACCTCAGAGACCATATAGTCCAACTCCTCACTTTACAGACGAGGAAGTTGAGGCCTACAGAGGCCTCCACAGCCAGGGTCACAAGGGTATAAACATCAGAGACTGTATTTGATTCCAAGTCCTCTGATTTCAAAGAAAGTATATATATATATATATATACATATATATATATATTTATATAACATATAAAAATATATTAATATTCCTAACCACTAAGAATAGTAAAAACACAATGCAGCTCTAAAGGCAGTTCCAGTAGAAAAAATCCAAATAGATTTGGAACAATAATCGCTTTGTCTGAATAAGTGTTCAGCCCCCTCAGCTCCCCTCTGCACTAGGAGTGCATGAACCCTGGAACCACCCCCTGGAAGAAGAGAAACCTGGAAATGGGAGTGGGGAAGAGCTGACCACAAGACCTTCCTGCCTCACAATTTGCTGGCACCCAACCTTTGCACCCATTGCCTTGAAATCCAGCCCTGATGTCAAGAATTTAAGCCTAATTGGGCAGATGAAGGGGGCCCTTTACATATTTGTAAGCAATCTGGATAAAGAGGTGTTAAAAATAAGAGTAAGCGACAAAGAGAACAAACTCCCAGAGGACATAGACTTAAGGAAGAGAGAATAGAATAGGGCATGATTTAAAGGGGCTTGAATTGAGTTAGGGAGGTGGGAGTCGGACGTTTGGTGGATGGCCTCTGTTTGCTAAAGCAGAAGGTAAGATCTTGCTATAGGGTAGAAGTTTGGTGTGGAAAGCTCAAGGAAAGAAGGTAAGATTTGGAATCGTGAATTCCAAGAATGTGAGAGTTAATCACGGAGAAATTAACTGATTGCTTCATGGCAGCAGGGGTCCAGCAGAAGACAGATAACCTAAATTAAATTGTTAGCAAACTCAGTTGGTGCAATTGCGTGATTTTTCTCCAGCAGTATTCAGCAGCAGGGAGGTAGATGTGGGAAGAGAGGATGAAGGAAGTAATACACACTTGGAGTTTATCAAGGTAGAAGACGTGATAGTACAAAGGCGACTGTATTTAAAAGAAACAGGAGAGATGGAAAGGGGGGAGGGAGGCAGAGGATCGGTGTTTTTCTAAAAGAAGCAGAGGGAACAAGCAGGACAGAGAACATTTGAGTGAAGAACACTGGAGGCAGTCACAGAAGCAATATTGCCATCAGAATAGATTACAGACCACCTGGACTGCAAGAGGAAATGAGGAGTTTGGAAAACAGATCACAAGCCTAGCCCAGAGGCCTGTGGTAGTGATGGGGACTTCAATTATCTAAACACCTGCTGGGCTTCTTTCTCTTTCTCTCTCTGCTGAAAGCAGAGCAGCTAATCATTTCTTGACTTGAAGGATAATAATTTCATCTTTCAAAAAGTGAAGAAAGCAACAACAGAAAATTCTATTCCACATCTGATTCTTCCCGAGAAGGAACCAATTACTAGTATAGAAACATCAGGAAACTTGTGGAAAAGTAACCACTTTCCATCTTAGATTTTGTGACCCAAAGGAGGGGGGAAACTAAGCACTGTCTGATATATACCCTGGACAAAGGATAAAGGAGGAAGAGAAAGAGAATGAGGGAGGAGTGGAAGGATATGAAGCCCTGGAGAAGCAATTTCTTATTATTTTATGTATCGATGTATACATATGCACACACAAATATATACATGTGTATGTTTATACATACACATAAACATATATGCACACATCCACACATATGTATTCTGAGGAGGAGGAAAAAGGAGATCTGCTGGACAAAACTGATGTGGATCCTGGCAGGAACATGCCCATATCTTGCCCATGTCTTTGCCCTTGAGGGGATTAGTACAAATGGTAGTGAAAACTTGGTAAACCATACTGATTCTACCTTGTGACTCAGTTCTAGAGCTGGCTCACTTCCCTTACTTTTCAATTATGGGTCTCGTCCAATTTCTGTTTCATTAGAATTTTTTTTAAAACCCTTACCTTCTGTACTGTGTATTGACTCCAAGGCAGAAGAGTGGTAAGGGCTAGGCAATGGGGGTCAAGTGACCTGCCCAGGGTCACACAGCTGGGAAGTATCTGAGGCCAGATTTGAACCTAGGTTTTCCCCGTCTCTAGGCTTGGCTCTCAATCCACTGAGCCACCCAGCTGCCCCCTTATTAGAAAATTTTATTCAATTTTGGGAATTGGGAGAAAACTTCATTGCATTGTTTGAACTCAGCCCTGGGTAACTGGGAAGTTAGACCACCTCTACCTGCTGCTTTGAGATCCTTAAATAAGGATCTAGCTTATGCTGACCAGAAACCCTGTAAGGTTAATTCAGGGAGTTTTTCTCACAGTTACACCTCTCAAGTGCCCATATGTCTTCTCTGAAAACTGGCCCCGTACTGATCAATCAATTATTGTTCCCATGTTCCTTTGAATCCAGATACTGGGGGTGGAAGTGCATAGTGGGACATCTTTTCTGATTCAGGGAATTGAACCTGTTTGCTCTGCCCATCCCAACTAGGAAAGTACCTAGTCTTTCCACCAATTAGAAATCAAATAGGTAATCTATCTAAAAACTAGGTAAGTTTTCTATTCTGGTTCATTTGTTCTCCTTTAATCAATTGGTCTTATTGATTGTTTTAATGCATAAAAATCAATCTCTTCCATGAATTTCGGAGTCCAGTGCTAAAGCTGAGGGCCTGACTTTGATTTATGCAATTGGCCCATGTTGTTTAATAAATCCATATGCTCGGAAGCTTGTATCTTTGTTTCCTCAGTCATTTCATCTTTCACCTGCCACACCCTTTGTGACTAAACTGCTTGAGAAGCCTGTCTCTAAGTGTCTTCGCTTCCTCCCTTCTTCGTTTCTATACCCTTTAAAATCTAACTTCCAGCCGCATCGTTCCACTGAAAGCAGTCTTTCCAACGTTACCAGTGATTTCCTAATTGCCAAATGTAATGTGCCTTTTTAAAAATCCATATCGTTAACTTCTTTGCAGACTTTGACTTTGTTGATTACCCTCTTTTCCTTAATGTTCTCCTCTCTGTAGGTTTTCATGACACTCTTCTCTCATGCTTCTTCTACTTGTCTGACTTCTTCTCAGCCTCCTTTGATGGATCTTCATCCAGGCCATGCCTGCGAATAGTGGGCATCCCCCAATGCTGTGTCCCGGACATTCTTTTCCCTCTATGCTATTTCATTTGATCTCATCAACTCCTATGAGTTCAGTCTTCTCTATTTCTGTTTATCTACCCATCTTTTTTCTCTGGCTCTCCAGTCTCACATCACCAACTGCCTCTTAGACATCTTGAACTGCCTACTCCATAGGCAACTCAAGCTCAATGTGTCCAAAATAGAGCACATTATCTTTACCCCTAATCCCCTTTCTCAACTTTCCTACTTCCTAGGTCATCACCATTCTTTTAGTCACTCGGGCTCCTAACCTTGGCATCATCCTCAGTTCTTCACTCATACCCCACATATCTAATATGTTGCCACATCTTGCCATTTCCACCTTCATAACATCTCTTGTGTGCCTCCTACTTTTCATCTACACAGCTGTCACAATAGTACAGGCTCTCATCATCTGTCACCATTACATTGGTCTCATTGGTCTCCTTGCCTCAAGTTTCTTCCCCCTCAAATATATCTTTTTTGAAATTTTATTTATTTTTAAATATTTTTCCATGGTTACATGAATTAGTTTCTCTGCCTCCCCTCTTCTCTCCCCACTCCCAGAACTGACAAGCAATTCCCCTGGGGTATCTGTGTGTTATCACTTGATACCTATTTTCATATTGTTCATTTTTGTAATAGAGTAATCTTTAAAAACCCAAACCCCAAATCCTATACCCATGTAAACAAGTGAGAAATCATATGCTTTCCTCCTGCTTTTCTATTCCCACAGTTCTTTCTCTTGATGTAGAAAGCATTCTTTCTCATAAGTCCCTCGGGATTGTCCTGGATCACTGCATTGCTACTAGTAGCAAAGTCACATTTGATCATGCGGCAATGGTCCAGTTACTGTGTACAATGTTCTCCTGGTTCTGTTCATTTTGCTCCACATCACTTCATGGAGGTCATTCCAGTTCTTATAGAAATCAAGCAGTCTATCCTTCCTTATTGCACAGTAGTATTCTATCACTATCATATGCCACAATTTGTTCAGCCATTCCCCAATCAAGGCTTACCCCCTCATTTTCCAATTTTTTGCCACCACAAAGAACATGACTATGAATATTTTTGTACAAACATTTTTCATTATTATCTCTGTGGGGTACAGACCTAGTAGTGGTATTGCTGGATCAAAGAATATGCATTCTTTTATAGCCTTTTGGACATAGTTCCAAGTTGCCTTGCAGAATGGTTGGATCAATTCACAACTTTATCGGCAATACATTAATGTCCCAATTTTGCCACATCCCCTCCAACATTTATTATTTTCCTTTACTGTCATATTGGCCAATCTCTTAGGTGTGAGGTGGTACCTCAGAATTGTGTTGATTTGTATTTCTCTAATCAAGAGGGAGTTGAAACACTTTTTCATGTAATTATTGATAGTTTTGATTTCTTCATCTTAAAACTGCCTATTCATATCCCTTGACCACTTGTTAATTGAGGAATGACTTGATTTCTTGTACATTTGATTTAGTTCCTCATAAATTTGAGAAATTAGACCTTTGTCAGAGATTATTGTTATAAAATATTTTTCCCAGTGTGTCACTTCTCTTCTAATTTTGGTTGCATTGGTTTTGTTTGCACAATTAATATATCTTCCATTTAGTGACAAGAGTGATTTTCCTAAAGCATGAGTTTAAGCAGGTCATCTCCCCCTATTCAGTGAATTCCACCTCCAAAATCTAATATAAAATCTGTTTGACATTTGTAGCTCTTCATACCCTGGCCCTTTCCTACTGTCCTATATATTCTATGATGCGTCTTTACTGACCTACTTGCTGTTCCTCATATGTGACATTTCATTCCCTTAACTCTGTCTTTGCACTAGCTGTCTCCCATGTCTAGAGTGCCCTGTCTCCTCACCTTCATCTCTTTTCTTCCCTGGCTTCTTTTAAGACTGGTCAAATCCCACTACCCCTACAGGGAGACTTTCCAATTTCCTTTGAGAGCAGATTGGTGATGTAGTGGATAGAATGCTGCTCATAGAGTGAGGAAACCTGAGTTCACATCCAACATTTATTGGCTGTGTGACCCTAGGCAAATTAGTTAACCTCTGTTTATGTTAATTGCCTTATCTCTAAATGGGGATAAAACAGCATCTACCTTCCAGAGTTGTTCAGAAGATGAAATGAAATAATATTGTAAAGCACTTGGTACATAGCAGGTACTTAGTAAATATCTATTTCCTAACTTCCTCCCTCCCTCCCTTCCTTCCTTCCTTTCCTTCCCTTCCTTCCTTCCTTCCTTCCTTCCTTCCTTCCTTCCTTTCCATGCCTTCCTTCTTAGATTGCCTTCCATCTTCTTTGTATCTATATTGTTGGGACTTAGTTGGTTGCCTGTTGTCTCACCCATTATACTATGGGTAACTTAAGAACAAGGACTATTTTTTGCCTTTCTTTGTATGCCCAATACTTAAGAAGCACAATGCCTGGCACACTGTAGGTACTTAACAAATGCTTGTTGCCTGACTAAAAAGACATACAGAAAATGGAAGCATAGGTAGCCTATCCTGTCCCTTAAGAATAAAATGAAGACTGCTTAAACTCAAACTGGGAATGAGGAATGTTAAGGATGAGGATGATGAGGAAAGTTCCTGATGAGGAAAGTTCCTGATGAGGAAAATTAAGGATGTTTTAAGAAGTATTTTAAGCTGTATTGTGTGAAAGAGGAAACTCAAAGAAAGTATGAAGCCACTGCTTAGGATGGCAGGATAATGATAATTGATGACAGGAAAGATAGAGCTGCTTACCTCAGATTTCTGTTCCTATTTTCATTGCCAAGGAGAATACTCTCTGGACTAGAAAGAATAAAACAAATAAGAGGGAATTGATATCCAAGATAAATGAGGACACAGTAATAGAGCAACTAGCTGTATTTGAGTTCACGTCATCTGGCCCAAGTGGACTACATCCCAGATTATTGAAAGAACTAGCAATTGCTGGGCCATTCCTAGGGATATTTGAAAAATCATGGGATATAAGGATAAATATATAGAAAAAGAAAGACTGGAAAAATATTCTAAAATCAACTCATTAAATAATTTTTTTTAAAAGAAAGACTATAAAGAAGAGGAGAGATACCAGAAGATGGCATAAAGGCAAATGTTGATTAAGTTTTTCAAAAAGAGAAAAAGAATGGAATATACTGTAGGCTTGTAAGTTTGCCTTTGAGCCTGAGAACAATACTAAAATACTTAATTAAAGAGATGCCCAATACTAATATGGGAATATGTTTTTAATGACTTCTTATGTATAATGGGTATCATATTGCTTACCTTCTCAATGAGTTGGGGAGGGGCTAGAGAGAGGGAGGGAATTTAGAACTCAAATTTTTTTTAAAGAATGTTAAGAACAAAAGAAGAGATGCCTAATAAAAGTGAACAAGCAATGATTACAAAGAGCCAGAAATGACTTCAACAAGGACAAGTCATGCTGGAAAAACTTTACTTTGTTTTTTAACAGCATCTTCCCTACCTGAAAACTTTACCAACTCTCGCTTGAACTATAGCCTCCTAATTGGTCTTGCTTGAACTTTAGCTCCTTAATTGGTCTCTCTACCTTTAGTTTGTCCCCTCTCTAATCCATCTTCTATGTGGTTGCCAATTTGATATTCCTAAAGCATAGATCTTACTGTGTCATCCCTTTCCTCAAACTTTTCTGTGGCTCTCTAGGGATTGGCCCCTATGATAAAATACAAAATCCTCGATGTGGTGTAACCCATGCCTGGTTGGTTTGGTATGCTGAATATTTGGAGGGTAAAAATTACTAATTGGCAGAGAGAATACTGTGTGGGCTGTGAATCTGCCGAAGGGACATACTACTGGAGAAAAGAGAGACATGTTGAGAGAGAAACTGTAGATGTGTAGAGTAAGTCAACTTCTTAACATGTCCCTGATTTCCAATTTGCCTCCCCAAGAAGCTTTGGAGAAAAGACGACTTCTTGGGTGAAATTGGGCCCTCTCTCATTTCAGCAGAGATCTTGCTTCCAGTTGAAGAGCTCCCCCATTCTTTAATATTCTTCAGAATATTCTAATCTATTTAAACTCCTATCTCTGTTATTTGTCTTGATAAATGAGTATTTGCACAACAAATAGGTATTTCATATTTATGTTTTTGTTTTTAATAACTAGTGTTATTAAAGGAAGGAGCTAAGCTGGAGAGTGTAATATAAGAGCTACACTCCCAATTAAGAGCAATTAGGGAAACTGATCTTGTTCAGAACCCATCACCCCTTGATTCACAATATTTGGGAGAACAGATATAATTTTAGGCTGGTACCTCTCACGGAGACTGGAGGAAAAAATGTCCAGTTGCAGCTGTGCTGCTGGGACCTGCCTGCCCCTCCACTCCTCAGCTAGCATGCTGACAGTGTAGGATAATGCTTTTAATTCTCTTCCTCTATGCAGAGATGGGCCAGACATCAAATCACATCTATCTGTGCTATTTGCAGACATGTCTATATTTTTGAACAATCCATGTAGGCACGTATATTACAATGCCATTTAACACCCTCCACAGCAGCAGGGAGGATCACCATCACTCTCATCTATAATCTCCCATCTCATTCCCAATCTAACTCCCATCTACTTTTCATTTTTTAAATTAGTTTTTTTTAACTCTTATTTTCTCTCTTCATAACAACTCTAAGACATATGGGCAAAGGCTTTTTCATGTAATTATTGATAGCTTTGATTTCTTCATCTAAAAACTGCCTATTCATATCCCTTGACCACTTGTTAATTGAGGAAAACTTGATTTCTTGTACATTTGATTTAGTTCCTCATAAATTTGAGAAATTAGACCTTTGTCAGAGATTATTGTTATAAAATATTTTCCCCAGTTTTTTGCTTCTCTTCTAATTTTGGTTGCATTGGTTTTGTTTGCACAACTAATATATCTTCCATTTAGTGACAAGGAAATGAGGTTAAGTGACTTTACCCAAGGGCCACAAAGCTAGGAAGTGACTGAGGCCAGATTTGAACCCACGCCATCCTGACTCCAGGCCTGGCTCACTCTATTCAGTGATCCACCTAGCTTCCTTCTAAAACTGATTTTTATTCTAAACTTTTTCTGGCCTTTTCTCTTTTTTGCTCTCAAATAAGAAAAATGCCCTTAATGACCATTTTTACTCCCCCCCCCCATCTCTATTCCTCCTTTCCTTTCTTACCCTTTCCCATGAATCAGGAAAAGAAAAATAGAGCCCTTCTAAGAAATATCAAAACAAATCCCCACATGGGCCATGTCCAAAACCATATCTCTTTCTTCCTCCTGTATCCATCACCAATTTTCAAGAAATGGGGAAGCACATTTCATCACTGAGCCTCTAGAATCATGGCTGGCCATAGCTTGGATCAGAATTCTCAAGTCTATCAGAACCATTTTTCTTTCAAATGTTGTGTTTATAAATTGTGTTGGTTCTGGATCACTTCTGTCTGGTTAACTTCATGTAAGTATTCTTGGATTTTCCTGAAACTATTCATTACATTATTTTTTACAGTGCAATCATATTCTATTATATTCATATACCATAATTTGTTTAGCTAATTCCCAATTGATAGGTACTCCTCTCTTAGTTTTTAGGATTGTTTTTTTTTGCTGCTACAAAGAGAGCAACCATAAATATTTTTAAACATATAGATTATTTTCTTCTTTCTTTGACCTGTTTGAAGTATAGGCCTAGTAGCAGTATCACTGGGTCAAAAGGCATTGATAGCTTAAGGACTTTGGGGATTAACAATTCATGGCTCTACCAACAATGTATTAGTGTTTTCCCTCAGCCCCTCCAATAATTATTATTTTTCTCTTTTTCATCTTTGCCAGCCTGATAGGTATGAGGGGGAATACCAGAGATATTTTCATTTGCACTTTTCTACATTGATGATTTGGATTATTTTCCTATTGGGGTGATGATAGCTTTTAAAACTGCCTATTCATATCTTTTGACCATTATATCCATTGGAAATGATTATTTAGTGCTCTTATAAATTTAAATCACTTACATATCTTGGCCATGAGACCTTTATCAGAAATGTACTATGAAGAATTTATCCCAGTTGCTTGCTTCCCTCCTAGACTGACTTTGTGCAAAAACCTTTTTAATTTCCTATGATCAAAAATGTCGATTTTCTCTTCTGTGGTCTTCTCTATATTGTTTGGTCATGAACTCTTTCCCTACCCACAGATCCCAGAGGTAATTTCTTCCATACTCCTCAAATTTGTTTATGATGTTGACCTTTAGGTCTGAGGCAGGTGGAGCTTATCTTGTTCTAAGGTATGAGATACTAGTCAATACTTGATTTCTGCCAGACTGCTTTCTAATTTTCCTAGCATGGTGTAGATTTTGACAAATAGTATCTCTAGTAGCCGGGGTCTTTGGATCTATCAGACACTTGACAACTGCGTTTGTTTGTTTCTGTGCGGTGTGTACCTAATCTGTTCCACTGATAGACCTCTTGATTTTTAAACCAGTACCAAATTGTGTTGATGATTACAACTTTTTAGTATAGTGTGAGTTCTGGTATTGCTATGCTCCCCTTCCTTCCTTTTTTCTTCCTTTCCCTTGAGATTTTTGACCTTTTGTTCTTGTTAATAAATTTCGTTATTGCTTTTTCTAGCTCTATAAAATAATTATTTCATAATTTGATTTGTATGACAAGGAATAAGTAAATTCATTTAGATGGTATTGCCATTTTTAGCATATTGTATGACCTACCCCCAAGGAATTCACATTTCTCTGATTTTTAAAAATTCTTTAATTCTGAAAAGAATTTTTGCAGCTATATTCATGTAGTTTCCATGTGTATCTTGGGAGATTGACTCCCTAGCATTTGTTATATTCTAGAGTTATTTTGAATAGAATTTTTCTTTCTAACTCTACTGGATATTGTTGGTAATATACAGAAATGCTTATGATTGATGAATATTTACTTTAGATCCTACAATTTTGACAAAATTGTTAATTGTTTCGATTCCCTTTTTTTTTTACTCAACTACTTAGGGTTATCTGGATATGCCATAATGTCATCTGCAAAAAGTGAGAGTCTTGTTTCATCTTTGCCCATGTTTATCCTCTTAATTTCTTAATCTTGTCTTATTGCTACAGCTAGTATTTCTAGTATTATGTTAGATAGTAATAAATGGCAGCCTTGCTTTTTTCTCTGATCTTTTTAGGAAGGCCTCCAAACATTCTTCCTTACCATATAATGTTTGCTCTTGGTTTTAGATAGATCCATTCATTCCTAGACTTCCTAGTAATTTTAAGACAATGGTTATTTCAAAAGCTGTGTTTTCAGCATCTGTTGGTATTATCATATTGCCTTTATTATTTCTATTATTAATATGATCATTATGCTTGAATTTTTCTTTATATTGGAAAAAACTTGCATTCCTGATATGTTTCACTGTCTATTATGATGCTGAAGCCTCTTTGCTAATATTTTATTTAAAAATTTTGTATCATGTTAATTAGGGATGTTGATCTACAGTTTTCTTTCTATTCTTTATTCTCCCTGGCTTAAATATCAAAACCTGCCATAGAAAGAGTTTGTAAAATTCCTTTTTTTCCTATTTTTGCAAGCAGGTTAAGTAACATTGGAATTTATGGTACCTTGAATGTTTGATAGAATTCGCTTCTTTTTTTATTTTTATTTGGTCATTTCCAAACATTATTCATTGGAAACAAAGATCATTTTCTTTTCTTCCCTCCCCTCCCTCCCACCACCTCTCCCACAGCCAATGCGCAATTCCTCACTTCTTTTTTTTAAGTGATGATACTACCAATTTAAAGATTTAATACAAGACCAATTAACCTAACAACAAACTACTTTATAAAGCCAGACAAAATAAGAACAAAATATCACTTGAAGCAGCAAAAGATCATGAATCTCCAGGGAAATGATTGAAAAAAAATGAGTGAAGTGGGAATTGTATTTCCCGACCTCATAGTCTAAAGGAATAAACTATTTAATATTGGTTAAAATGACAGGAAAGAAAAGTAGATGTGTAGAATACCCTAGATGAGGATATATCAGAAGTAACTAAATTTAACAATCTAGTTTTGATAAAGTCAAAGACATAAAGTAGTTTGAATAGAAGTTGCCAATTTTAAAACAAAACTGAGAAAACTGGAAAAGAGTTTGACAGAAATTAGTTGTAGACCATCATTTTATATCATATACTATATAAGATCTAAATGAATATGCAATCTGAATATTGGTCATTACACAATTTTTTAAAAGTATGAGAACTAGGTTATATATCTTTCTGAAGCATGGCTATTGGAGATTTTTTAATCTGCCCATTAATATAATTATAATCACAAAAGAGTAAATGGATCATTTAATAGAATTTACTTCTTAATCCAACTCTCCTTGGTATTTGTTTCTGTATGTATTCATTTGTGCCCTTTTCAACTTCTTTTTCTAATACTGGATTACTTAAATGAACTATTTCTTCTATTAATCTGGACATTTTATATATGCAAATATTTTTTCATCTGTTGTTGGTTTTGTTAGCATAAATTTGGGGAAAATAATTTCCAACTATTTCCTTTTTTTCATTTGTTGTGAATTTTCCTTTTTTATTTTGGATATTTAGACAGTTTGGTTTTCCTAAGTCTTTTTGATTATCAGATTAGCTCTTTGTCTGATAAAATGTCTCCATTTACTTTATTATTTTTTTAAAAACAACTCCTAGTTTTATTTATCAAATTTTTTTTTTTGCTTTCAGTTTTTTTAATCTTTGATTTTGGGAACTAATACTTTTGTGTTTAGCTGTGGGGGGATTTGATGGGTTTGCTTTTCTGGTTTGTTTTTTGAATTTTGCCCATTTTATGGATTTGTCATTTCTCTCTTGATGTGGTGGTATTTAAAAAGGAAATTTTCCCATAAGGATTGCTTTAGCTACAATCCTGATTTGCCTAGGGTCACAGAAATAGCAAGTATCTGGGGCTGGAATTAGAGAGGAATGGAGCTATAACTAGCATGGGCACTTTCCTTAAAATGGAGGTTCTGAGAGAAGTTGACAAACTAGAAGAAAGGGTCTCAGGGGCAGAGTATATATATACTTCTATGGTGAGAAGGCAGCAGAGGAAGAGTGAATTTGGAGGGAGGAGGAGTACCATGGCATGGAGAAAGTCCAGAGAATCAAAAGAAGAACCCAGAAAAGGAATGAAGGAAAAGGACAACGCGCTCACCCCACCCCCACTTATAAGGGCTACATGAGCAATTGAATGTATGTGATAAGCATTAAATATATTGCAAATCAGTTACTACCGACCTAATGCATGCTGTATGATCTCATCCACTCACATGGGTCTGGTTATTACTTCTGTGCTAATAATTCCCAAGTAATTGGCATAACTGAATAGATTAACCAACAGCATGTCATTGTATAGATAATAGGCCTTTTTCATCCATTGTTTTCGATATGGCTTTTCCGACTGGCCTTTTTGAGGAGTCCTGGTTTTATTTCACTGAGGCCCTGTCGTGTTCTGGACCCGACTGGGACAGCCTCATTTAGAAACATTATCTAGAGGCCCTTATCGTTTACAGGAGCTCCTTCTTCTATTTGGAACTCACAACAGCCTCCATGACAACAGTGACTGTTTTGGATGAGCCTATGTTTCCCTGCTTTATGTCTAGTGTCTTACTTAAATTTAGGAATAGAATTTTGTATGATATTGATATGTACATGAGAGGCTCCTTGTAGAAAGAGAATTTTCAAGGCTTCATTTTGCTGTATCAGTAGAAATAGATTCTTTCTTAATAATCAGCCAGTAAACACAATAGGATCTTCCACTCTCTGTATCTTTTCAACAGTTGGGTAACTGCAAATGTGTAATATGCTATAGAAGATAATTTATGAAAACCTGCCTTTTCTACTCTTACGTTTTCATCAAGGATACCCTTTATTGATTTATAAAACATTCTCTTCAGGACTTTATAAAATTAGAAAAATGTGCTTTGGGGTTGTAAATTATTGATGTTCCCTTGATCGCCTTTGTGGGTCATTAAAAAAGTCTATGCTTTTCCCCATTCTTGTGGTATTTTCTCTTCATTGAGCTATCCTGTGCTCCTATAACCCCTCAGCACTTTCAATATTTCTTCAGTGAGTTCTTAGTTTGGCCCAACCACTTTCCCAAACGTTGTCTTCTTAAGTGCCCTCTTTCTCGTTCATTACCCTATGGGGTGAAGGAATAGGGACCTTTTCTGAGGTTTTCACTATTACTAATGATGATCAATCATTCTGGAAATTCAGACAAATTCTTTCTGTTTTCTATTTGTTAAATGCCTGCTCATTTGATCTATGAACAAATTGTAGTTTGATCTGATTCAGTTGGAGGCCCGCACCAAGGTTTCTATAGATTTGTTTTCTCCTACATTTAGCCGTTTTATGAGGCAACATTGCCTATAAGCTTCCACCTGTGTAGTGTTTTATTTAGAACTAGTTATTACCTCTGAATGCCATACTTCTCTGCTTGGAGAAGAGATCAAGTGTTGGTTTGCTGTCTATATCAGTTTTGGGGGTCTTTGGCCAACTAGTTGTGACATCTGGTTTATGTCAATACAACTTTTATTTTTTTTAACCCTTACCTTCCATCTTGGAGTCATTACTGTGTATTGGTTCCAAGGCAGAAGAGTGGTAAGGGCTAGGCAATGGGGGTCAAGTGACTTGCCCAGGGTCACACAGCTGGGAAGTGTCTGAGGCCAAATTTGAACCTGGGACCTCCCATCTCTAGGCCTGGCTGTCAATCCACTGAGCTACCCAGCTGCCCCCTATCATTTTTTTCCCTATCATTTTTTAATGACCCTTACCTTCCATCTTAAAATCAATACTATGTATTGGTTCCAAGACAGAAAAACAGTAAGGGCTCAGCAACAGGGGAGAAGTGACTTGCCCAGGGTCACACAGCTGGGAAGTATCTGAGGCCAGATTTGAACCCAGGACCTCCCGTCTCTAGGCCTGGCTCTCAATCTACTGAGCCACCCAGCTGCCCCCTGTCAATACAACTTTTAAAGGGAATTATCATAAATGGGGTTGATATATTTGTATTTCCTATTTCCCATTTTTCAGCAACAGTGATTCATTTAAGTAGATCAAGCTGCAACTGTTATAATTATTTGAAGTGTTTTGTTGTCACTTTTATTCTTCTAATTTGTTGACTTTTTCTGTAATTAGTCAGTGGTTTGTGTGTACACATACAGACACAGCTGATTCTGGTGTGATTCCCAACTCAGTCAATTAGTTGTTTCCTCTCCATTAAGATTTTCAATTTCGTGTATGTGTAAGAGAGAGAGAGAGATTATTCAATGCTTTCCATGTCTAGCATCTTCTAAATCCCTTTGGGAACAAGGGATTCACAAAGCGTAAGTATGAAACTTCTGTGTTGTCTGCAAGCCTTTGACTTCTTACCATTTCTTAGAACCGAATGTGATTTTCCAATATGCTTTTTTTGCCATTTTCCTTCAGATCAATCATCACATTTAAGGTACTGAGTATCAAATTATACGTTGATTTGGTGTGAAAGAACTTGTGAACTTCTCTATGATTCATTCTTTGCAGTATATGTCGTCACATAAGCTGAAATTATTTTCACGATACTCTTTTTACTTATAATCATTAAGAACTATGAGATGAAATGGCCAAAGATCCCATGAAATAGTTATCTGTTACTAGCTTTAGGCAAACAATGAAACCAACTCTATTGACTCCTAAGATTTTTCCTAAAGCAAAAGTTCTTGGCCTGTTTTGTTTCATGGACTCCCTTGGCACCCTGAGGAAGTCTTCTCGGAATAATGTTTGTTGCCTGCACTTGGAATTGAAGGAAATGCTCAGTTTTGGTTAGGGAGTGATGAAAATCAAAATGGATATTTTCCCCCATCCAAGTTCACCAATCCCCTGAAATCAATCCAGGAAATTCCAGTTAAGAATCCCTGCTTTATCTTATAGAGGTTGGTAGATAAATATAGGCAGCTTTCTTTTCCCCATTTTCTCTTCAATTTCAATATTTGAAGAGCTTTCACTTGAAGGTGGAATTAAACTTGTTCTGCCTGGCCCTATAGGACAGAACTAGAAACAATTGAATGGAGAGGTAGACTGAGGCTCAAACAAAGGGAAAAAAACAAAACAAAACAAAAACCTTTCTTTAAAAAAAACAACCCTCACCTTCCTTCTTGGAGTCAATACTGTGTATTGGTTCTAAGGCAGAAGAGGAGTAAGGGCTAGGCAATGGGGGTTAAATGACTTGCCCAGGGTCACACAGCTAGGAAGTGTCTGAGGCTAGATTTGAACCTAGGACCTCGTGTCTCTAGGCCTTGCTCTCAATCCACTGAGCCACCCAACTGCCCCCATGAAATACCTTTCTAATAATTAGAGCTTTCCAAATTGGAATAGCCTGTTTGAGGACGTGGTCAGTTCCTCTCATTGTAGGTCCTCAAACAATGATTCATGAGATAGGATATAGAAAGAATAACTCCTCTGGTCTGGGTGGAGCTAGATGACTTCTGAGGTACCTTCTGACTTGGAGACTCGGGGTTTCTACAACGATTCCAGCAGTAACTGAATTGAGACACAGGCTGGGGCATCCACAGCACTGGGCCGCACTTGTCTCTCTCCATTATAATTCTTTGTCTAGTTTTAATAGGCACCTCATCTGGAAGCAATTATTTGGATAAATGAGAGCCACATTTCTCTTGTGCATGTGGCTTGTTCCCAGGCTCATTAAAAAAAAAAAGTTAGTTAGCAGTTTCTAAACGGCCTTAGATTTTAGAAGAAGTCGCCCCCCTCATCCTAGCCATCCCTTTGCCACATTCCTTCAGCTCTTCTCCACGCTGATTTCACTGGCTACCACCTTGCGGTCAGCCCTACTTCCTGGCTTCTTTGTAGTAGGAGAGAGAAAGAGAGAGCCCGCAATCACTTGCACCAGGCCCAAGTTTTCTTCCTTGGAAGGCTATTTCTCTTCAGTTTCTTGTCATCCTTTCATCTCAGTATTCCAAAAAGCATCTCTTTTAACAAGCTGGGTAGCTCCTTTCATCTCTACGCTGTGGTACAAAGGGGAAAGGTCCTGACCATGAAGGCTTGCCACCCAAGTAGCTTCTCTCTGGGCCTCAGTTTCCCTCTCTGCTAACGAAGGAGTTTCAACTAGGCTTCCTTTGGTTTAAGCATTTTGAGAACAAGATCTCATTCTAAACTGGCTTCCACCTGCTTGCTGTCATCCAGCAGGCCTTCAGCCACTTGCACACAGGGAATGTCAACTAACTCTCGAATTCAATTCAGTTGGCCACTAGGTGGCGCAGCGGATAGAAGGTTAGACTCCATGTCAGCAAAATCTGTATTAGAATTCTGCCCCAGACATTTACTAGCTGGGTACTACCTCAGTTTCCCCATCTATAAAATGTGGGCAGTAATAGCACTTACTTCATGGAAAAAGAGATAATCCGTGTAGAGTCCTGTGTGAACCTTAAAGAGCTCGACAGATGCGAGCTATTATTATCGTGGTTCTTGTTGTTACTAACCTGGAATAGTCACTTGCTACATGGGGAGCCCTGGATGCAGACACATGCGAAGTTTAGATCAAGGCCTGGCTCCTTCGCCCATGGGCCTCAGAGTATCCAGCAGCAGATAAGACGCCCGTAGAAATAACAAATATATCGTATTACATGGTGAGAGAGCTACAAAGTGGGTGCTACCTGAAGTTCAAGAGGGAAAATTGTTACTAGTTAGGGCCATCAGGGAAGATTTTCTGCAGGAGGGAAGGATAACATTTTCTGCTTATGAATCATGGTGAGCAAACATATAGAGGCGGGAGAATATAAGACATGTTTGAGGAAAAGAGGGAAACTGAGTTTGACTGGATCAGAGCAGAATGTGTATCTCAAAAATATATAATTTAGGAGGCAGCTGGGTAGCTCAGTGGATTCAGAGCCAGGCCTAGAGATGGGAGGTCCTGGGTTCCAATTTGACCTCAGACACTTCCCAGCTGTGTAACCTTGGGCAAGTCACTGAACTCCCATTGCCTAGCCCTGACTGCTCTTCTGCCTTGGGACCAATACACAATATTGATTCTAAGATGGAAGGTGAGGGCTTATAAAATATAAAAATATGTAATTTCAGAGGTAAATTTTTAAAACATTTTATTTCTTCCTAATTATATGTAAAAATGATTTTTAACATTTGTATTCTAAAATCTTGAGTTTAAAATTCTCTCCCTCCCTCCTACCTGAGATGACAAGCAGTTTGATATACATTATATCTGTCCAGTCGTGGAAAGCGTATTTCCACATTAGTCTTGCTGTGAAAGAAAACACAGACCCAAAACAAACAAACAAGAAAAAAAGGTGTTTTAAAAGTATATTTTGGGGGGACACTGGATAGCTCAGTGAATTGAGAGCCAGGCCTAGAGATGGGAGGTCCTAGGTTCAAATCTGGCCTCAGACACTTCGCAGCTGTGTGACCCTGGGCAAGTCACTTGACCCCCATTGCCTAGCTCTTACCACTCTTCTGCCTTGGAACTAATGCAGTATTGATTTCAAGATGGAAGGTGAGGGGTTTAAAAAAAATAAAAGAAAAGTATACTTTGATCTGCTTTCAGACTCCATCAGTTTGTTCTCTGGAGATGAATAGCATTTTTCACCATAAGTCCTCTGCAACTGGAGGAATTCCATGTGAACTGGAATGACCTCCAGGAATTGATGCACAGTGAGAGGAGCAGAACCAGGAGAACATTATACACAGAGATGGATACACTGTGGTACAATCGAATGTAATGGACTTCCCTACTAGCAGCAATGCAATGATCCAGGACAATTTTTAATTGAAATTTTTATTTAATTAATTAATTTAGAATATTTTTCCATGGTTCCATAGTTAATGTTCTTTCCCTCCCCTCTCCCCCATAGTCGACACACAATTCCACTGGGTTTTACATGTGTCATTGTCATTACATTACATTACATGTGTCAACCCATGTGACCATGCAAATGTTTTTCTTCTGTGTTTCTACTCCCACCATTCTTCCTCTGAATGTGTATAGCATATTTGCATGGTTACATGGTTCATTGGGGATATGATTGGGGATGTAGACTCTAAATAATCACCCTATTGCAAACATTAATAATATGGAAATAGATCTTGAGCAATGACACATGTAAAACCCAGTGGAGTTGCTCGTTGGCTACAGGAGAGGGGAGGTAAAGAACATGAATCATGTAACCATAGGAAAATATTCTAATTTAATTAAATTTAATAATAAAAGTAAAATAAAATGAGTTAGAGAAGGAAAAAAATAAGTCCTCTGCAATTATCCTACATTGTTGTATTACTGAGAATAGCTAAGTCATTTACAATTGATCATCTCACAAAATTGCTGTTACTGTGTATAGTGTTCTCTTGGTTCTGCTAATTATACTTTGCATCAATTTATTTTCCAGGTTTTTCTGAGAGCATCCTGTTAATCATTCTTATATGTTGCTATTCAGTCATTTTCAGTTATGCTCATGACCCCATTTGGGGTTTTTCTTGGCAAAGATCCTGGGTTGTTTTGCCATTTTCTTCTCTAGCTCCCTTTACAGATAAGGAAACTGAGGCAAACAAGAATAAATGACTTGCCAATGGTCACACAGCTAGTCATTGTCTTGGGCCAAATTCAAAATCAGATCCTCCTCACTTTAAGGTGGGTACTCTATCCACTATACTACCTAGCTTCCTGATTTCATCACAATCTTTTACTACGAACTTATTCATCCATTCCCCAGTTGATGGGCATCTCCTCTGTTTCCAATTCTTTGACACCACAAAAAGAGCTATTATAATTTTTTCTACATATGGGTCTTTTTCCTTTTTGTTTTTCCTCTCTTTGAGATATAGACCTAGTAGTAGTATTGTTGAGTCAAAAAGGATGCACTGTCTTATAGCCCTTTAGGCATAGTTTCAAATCTCTTTCCAGAAAGGTTGAATTAGCTCAAAATAGTGCATTAGTGTCTTGATTTTCCCATATCCCTTCCAACATTTGCCATTTTCCTTTTCTGTAAATTAGCCAATCTGGTAGAGTTATTTTAATTTGCATTTTTCGAATTAACAGTGATGATTTAGAGCATTCTTCCTTATGACTATAGATAGCTCTGATAACTTCATCTGAAAATTGTCTGTTCATATCCTTTGATCCCTTATCAGTTGGGGGAATGACTTGTATTCTTAGACATTTTATTCACTTCTCTATGTATTTGAGAAATGAGGTCTTTATCAGAGAAATTTGCTGTAAATTTTTTTCACAGTTTTGATTATTGTATATTTCCTTCCATCCTCTCCCCCCATTTATCCTACCCTCTCTTCTTTGACCCTGTCCATCCTCAAAAATGTTTTACTTCTGATCCCTACCTCCCCTGATCTACTTTCCCTTCTATCAGCACCCCTTTTCTTATCTCCTTCCCTTCCACCTTTCCTGAAGGGTAAGATAGATTTCTATACCCAACTGAGCATATGTATATTATTCCCTCTTTAAGCTAGTTTCAATGAGAGTAAGGCTTGAGTGCTTCTCCACCTTCCTCACCTTCCTTCCCCTCCACTGTAAAAGCGCTTTTGAGCCTCTTTTATGTGAGATAATTTTCTCCGGTCCACTTTTCCCTTCGCCCTTCTCCTAGTACATTACTCTGTCCTACCTCTTGGTTTTCTTTTTTTAGTTATCATTCTATTGTATTCAGCTTATACTCATGTCCTATGTATACTCCTAACTGCTCTAATAATATTAAGATTCTTGGGATTTACATGTATCATCTTCCCATGTAGGAATGTAAACCGCTTATCCTTATTGAATACTTTATGGTTTCTATTTCCTGTTTACCTTTGTGTGCTTATCTTAAATTTTGTATTTGAGAGTCAAGTTTTTTATTCAGCTCTGGTCTTTTCATCAGGAATGCTTGAAAAGCCTCTATTTCATTTAATGTCTTTTTTTCCCCCTGAAGGAGTTTACTCGGTTTTACTGAATAGGTGATTCTGAGGTTTAATCCCCACCCTTGTGCCCTCTAGAATATTGTATTACAAGCCCTCCAATCCTTTAATGGAGAATCTGCTAAATCTTGTGTTATCCTGGCTGTTGCTCTATGATATTATTTGAATTGTTTCTTTTTA
Source organism: Monodelphis domestica (assembly GCF_027887165.1). Taxonomy (NCBI): domain Eukaryota; kingdom Metazoa; phylum Chordata; class Mammalia; order Didelphimorphia; family Didelphidae; genus Monodelphis; species Monodelphis domestica. The sequence goes on from NC_077235.1 coordinate 28,886,548, forward strand.
GCTTATTGAGATATTTTCTCCGTGACCTAGGAGTGCTATAATATTCCTGGGAGTTTTCACCTTGGGATCTCTTTCAGAAGGTCATCAGTAGATTCTTTCAATTGTTATTTTGCTCTCTGGTTCTAGAATATCAGAGCAGTTGAAAGATGATGTCTAGGCTCTTTTTTATTGTGCCTTTCATGTAGTCCAGTAATTGTAATTACTCTTCCAAACACTCTGTGGAAGATGGAACAAAGAAAGGCAATTATTTTCTCTCAGAAGGAGGGAGGCATTGGTTCTGCCTTCCTCTGCCCTAGTTTGACCAGACCTGGATGCTGTCTTCTGCTACCCACCTTTTAAAAAGGCCTTGAAAAAATCTGGGGCTCGGCCTAGATAGGATGACCAAGAGGGTAAAGAGACATCTATGAGGCAACTCTGTTGTACAAGAGTCCGCTGAAAGAACTGATAATGTTTAATTGGGAGAAGGGAAGACTTGGAGGAGCATCCAGGATAGGTTTTCATATATTTGAAGGACTGTAGTACACAAGACTAGCTAGATTTGTTCTGATTGACCTCAGAGGGTGGAACCAAGAGGGACAAACTGAAGTTACAAGGAGGCAGAATTAGGCTTGTTGTCAGGAAAAAATTCCCAAGAGTCTATTCTCTGCCAAAGTAGAATATACTGTCTCATAAGGTAACAAGTTTTCTCTAATTAGAAGTATTCAAGTGGAGGTTAGACAATTGTCTGGTAAGCTGTAGAAAAGGTATGGACTAAATGAACTATACATTTCTTTCCCAAATTCTACAGGCTTATACTACAACACATCGTAATATGGTCTTTTCTGCATGTCGTGTTGGCATGCCAGTTTCATAGGATTGTTGGGATAAAGGGCCTATTTCCTAACTCTGTTATTTCCCATCTTTTTTCCAGTATCATAGCTCCATATTTGCCGAACAGAAATTGATATCTCATATCTGTGCAAAGACCTGTGAAGCACGTGGAATAAGTGCTAAGAAGGTTTTGCAAGCTAGGATAAGAAGAATAGCTCCACCATCATCATCTGTCCCCTACTAATCTCTACTCTCCAAAACATTCACTTTTGTTTATTTTGGTAAACTGAAGACAGAGCACTGAACTAGGAGGCAGAGGTTCTAGTCCCAGTTCTACCACAAACTCACCTTGGTCAAGTCACTCATCCCACTTTGGGCCTGGGTTTCCCCATTTTTGAAATAATGATATTGAACTTCAAAAGCACTGGATCTCTACAATCCCTTTCAGCTCTAATGTGCTGGTGGGTAACTTCTATTTGCCAAAGTGGGTTGGGATTAAAATCAACTTCTTCATACCTCCCCTTTCTAATCTATAAAATGGGATCTGCCTTCCCCATGTTCCGCCTCCCAAGCTCATATACCACGACCACCATCCCAATTAGAAAGCAATTCCATGAGCTAACGTCTGGAAAATGTTGGGGGCTTCTTGAAGTAACGTCCTAGATAAATAAATACATTCAACAAGGCTGTCAGCCGGAATGCAGGCGTGGATTTCAACTCTAAGAGGAAAGCTGCATATAGAAGCAATTTGATTATTTAAAATAATTCACTATCATTTCCTAATCCTCTCTACCATTACCTCAAATGAAGAGGTTTCTTTGTAATATTTGTGTAGGGAACCTTAATCTTCCTTCACGTGAAAAACTTCAACTGGGTAAGCCTTGGGGATTTGATGGCAAACCCCACTTTAGGGAAATTGGAACACTAATTTGGTTAGAGATTTTAATTGGGGTCATGCCTAGCCCTCTGACAGAGGAATTCAGAAATCAAAAAAAGGGCTTGTTCAAAAGGGGAAAAACACCCTTTAGGGGCTTGTCAGCTCAGTTGATGTGAATGAAGCCAATGATTATAATTTAGTGCAGTGGAATTTTGACTCGGCATGTAACTGTATAATTGAGTAAGTTCCCCCAGTGACAGAGCGTCAGACTTGAGCCTCCCTCAGTTTTCTGTTTGCTTCGACGACTATCAACCTGATGGATGAGTCTTATCGTTATGTAGTTGAAAACTCACCCAGACGGAAGCTCCACTCCTCTCTGAATGTGCTCATGCCACTCTCACTCAGATGTGGAATTTCTCTTTGGTGTTGAAACATGGGCCATTGAAAAGGTCTATGAAAGGGGCAGCTCCATTCCCAGAAATATGGGATGCAGAGGAAGGGCTCACTCTGAAGAATGCTTTACTGTCTCTTGATTTTCAAAATAATGATAACTGACAGCCAGCAAAAATTATAGCCAAATGTTGATGTCTGGGGACCAGATGACAGTTGTAGAAGAAGCATGTTCTGTTGGTGAATGGTGATTGACGGCCAGGGTCAGAATGTGGAAAGCATGTGTTGGGTTCTGTCAGATCACAGTGAGTCGCTGACAGCTTGCTCTGCAGTTCACTTCCTTCTCACCCTGGCAAGATTTATGCAGCAGTCCAGGAGGGGTGCTGAATTAAGGCCCACTTGGGGAGCTCCATCATTTCATTTGGGACCCAATGAAGGCTGACTTTTGAATGGGGGATCGAAGACTTTGACTATTGGCCTCTCGGCTCAGGACTACGGTTGTGAGGTTTCCGGAGAAATGAAGACAGTAATGCCTTATCTCAGTGATTTTTGCAGTATTCATTTGACATGTAACATGGCTATGTCGATGGTTTATGGGTAGCTCCAATGGGCAGGGCTGCCAGGAAGCCTTTTGATTGACTTGTTCGGGAGTCAGAAGTAGAGTGGTTCTCATTCTTCTCTGCAGAAAGACAAAATAATAATAATATTAAAAAACCAGTTAGTTGTCACGTGGAGAATAGCTAAAGAAAATATGGTAAATGAGAATAATGGGTATTATCTCACTGTAAGAAATGATAAGGTTATTTCAAAAAACCCGTTGTACAAACTGATGCAGAATGAAGTGAGCAGAAGCAGGAGAACATTCTATCATCACAACCTTAAGCTGACCAGCCCTAAATTGATAAACCCTAAATGGACCAGGAGCCTGATGATGAAGTATGCTGCCCAACTCTCGAGAAACGATGGGCCCAAGATACAGAATGAGACATGGCTAGTGTGGGATTTTGTTTTGCTTGACTATGCAGATTTGCTACACGGGTTTTCTTTTTTCCCTTTTGGAGGCAGGGGAAAGAGAGAAAATAAGTGCTTGTTAATTAAAAATACTAAATGAAAAATAACAATTAAAGGGAGGGAAAATCCTGCAAGGATCTTTCTCTAAAAGGAACATGGTGGGGTGTAGCTGGGTAGCTCAGTAGGTTGAGAGCCAGACCTAGAAACAGAAGGTCCTCGGTTCAAATCTGACCTCAGCCACTTCCCAGCTGTGTGATCCTGGGCAAGTCACTTAACCCTCATTGCCTAGCCCTTACCACTCTTCTGCCTTGGAACTAATATGTGGGGTTGATTCCAAGAGGGAAGGTAAGGGTTTAAAATAAATAAATAAACAAACAAATGAATGGATGAATGAATAAATAAAAGGAACATGGGTCTGTCTGTTAAGTGACTGACATCCAGTGAGGTTCTTTGGCCACTTTAATAATTAACACTTACTCCTCATTCATTACATTCAAGAAGGAGCTTCTCAGTTGAATCTCAAGGCTCTTATGTAGTAATAATATTACTTTTTCGTCTATGTGTTATAATACCCATTTTACTGCTGAGGAAAATGTGGCTCTGAGGAAGGGAGGTGACTCATCCAAGGTCACATAACCAATAAGATGGGATTTGAGCCCATGTCTTCTGACTTTAAATCTCACTATCCCTTACTTCCTCCTAAGAGCAGCAACATTTTGTTGGATGTTCAAAACGCATGTGTTCAGCATAGTTCATTAATTATTGTATGTGGGACATTGTTGGGAAATTGTCCAATGCTCTGCATTGGTCACTGACTTGGTTTGGGAAAATTGCAGAGGGCTCTCAGTAATCTCCAGTTGTTCATTGCTGCCAATGTCCAGATTTTTAATACCACTATATTTGTGTGGTCACATGGCTCATGCTTCAAATTTTCAGGAAAGAGAGAAAGGAAAATAGAAAGGGAAAATGCATATATTGAGCACTTATTACATGCCAGGCATTTGTGCTAAGTATGTTAAAAATAGTATCTCATTTGGGGGGCAGCTGGGTAGCCCAGTGGATAAAGAGCCAGGTCTATAGACAGGAGGTCCTGGGTTCAAATCTGGTCTCAGACACTTCCCAGCTGTGTGACCCTGGGCAACTCACTTAACTCACATTGCCTAGGCCTTACCACTCTTCTGCCTTGGAACCAATACTTAGTATTGATTCTAAGACAGAAGGGAAGGGGATAAAAAAAAAATATATATATATATAAAATCTCATTTGATCCTCACAATAATCTTGAGAGGAAGGTACTATTATTAATCACATTTTAGAGTTAAGGAAACTGAGGCAGACAGAGATGAAATGACTTGCCCAGGATTTCACACCTGGGAAGTGTCTGGGGTAGAACTTGAACTCAAGTCTTCCTGACTGGGCTCATGTCCTCTCCACCCTTTAGCTGCTCTAGGTGATCCGAAGGGTAACAGATGGTCAGGAAAGGTACATGAGTAGGCTGAAGCATGTTTCCAGTGATGACTTGCATACAAGGAATAGAATCAGTTCAGATCTTGGATGTTATCTAGGCATATGATCTTAGTTGTAGAGCTAGAAAAGACCCTACAGTCCATCTGTCTAGTTCAACCCTTTCACTTTATGTATGAGAAAACTGAGGCCTCAAAAGAGGGGAAATTACTTGTCCAAGGTCACACAATTTAGTAAGTAGCATAGATGATATTAGAACTGGGATCTCCTGACTCTAAATACAGTGTGCTTCAGAGGGTATCATTGAAGATACAGGTAAACCAAAGAGGAGATAATGCAGTGATAGGAGGAGAAACAGGACTAACTGTAGATAAGCATCCTGAGTCCTGCTCTAGTACTCATAGAATGTTCAAAAGGCCCAGAAGAATACCTCTAGCACATTGGGTATATCGTCTATAGAAAAGTTAGGGAAAGAAAGTCATTGACCAGAATCAAGAAGATGAAGAAATTGGGAGGAAGCAATCTTGCCTGAAGGAGAAAGCAGCCACCCTGAATTACCAATCCCAGTAGGGAAGTACCAATAGACTGAGCCTGGCCATTTTCACTGGTGGTGTGCTGGGTGGGCAGCATACCCACCCTCTGGCCCCCCAGAATTCTGAAAAACAAGAAGTTAGGGTATACCCCAAAGCCTCAGTGTCTTAGATTTTGTTTCAGTGGCCAGAGCAGTTCAAGAACATCACTCCAAAATGCATACAGACACCAGCTCTGTGCTTTTAACAGTGAAAGGGGAAAGTTTTCCTTTCCTAGCCAAGTAACTCCATTTCTCAACAGGGGGCACATTTCTGGGAGGAATAAAGTGTCCACACATTGTTTTGTAGGTGGTTATATCTGGAAGAAATCTTAGATATCATCTAATTGAGCTACTTATTTAATAGATAAGGAAACAGAGACCCTGTGGTCAGAAGTAACATGCCCAAAGTCACATAGCTGGTGAAGGATAGAGCCAGAACTTGAATCCATGTCCTGGTGCCTTCCTAAATCACTCCTACTGGGAAGGAACTTCATACAATAGTCCTAAGAAGGAACCTTACCTTGAGGAGGTGCCTCAGCTGCCAAATTCTGTGATTCTATGATTCCTTCCCCCAAAGTGACGTGGGGTAGGGAGAGAATTAGCCCCTCCGTGGGACTATTTTCCATCTACCTACTGTAAATTAGTTGATGTAGGCCAGCATTACCTCCACACCAAAATAAGGCATTGGGGAAAGAATATAGGGAAGCCCTAGATCAGTGATGGGCAACCTTTTGAGCTTGGTGTGTCAAAATTCACCCCAAAACCAAGCATAACTTGGGTTGTGTGTCACTTTGAGAAAGAATTTCCTTCTCAGCATGCGACTTGAGTCAGTGCTGACACATGTGACATAGGTTCGCCATCACGGCCCTAGATCCTGCACTGATGGTGGCAGAATGGTAGGAAAGAAGGCAGCTGAGGACAGTAAGAATCATAGTTTCGAGACTGGTTTGAAAAATGTGATGTGAACTGTTCCTACTCTAAAAGTAAGATCTTGAACCATGTGATTTAGGGAGTACTCCTGGAGGAATTGAATTTTGTCCGTCTTGACAATTCTCACTATAAACAAAACTAAAAGTCAAGAGGAAGTTCCAGCTTGACTGGATATAATCAGAACTTTTACAAACAAGAAAGAATTGGGCCAGGAAGGAGGGATACTGACATTCTCCACTGGTATCTACACATTATCAAGAGAACTAATGGAAGGCCCATAGCACATTAGAGATCTCACCCGAAGACACAGAAAAGAGTTGCACAGGTGGATTGGAATCTTAGTAAGCATACTGTGAACTAGGTGCTGGCCAAAGAGAGAATTCCATATTTGATCCTGGAGGCCATAGGGATGGGGTAGATGGTAGGCTCCAGTTTACAACTTTAGAATTTCGTGGTTTTCAGGGTCCCATGGCAGAAAGGGATTGGCCATTGGTCAGCGTTAACGTCTAACTGTATTACGTCCAGCCCAGTCCTCAGCTTTCTGCAATAGAGTTTATCAATTCTACTTTCCTCTGTGGGAATCAATGTGCCTACAGTGATTCACATGCACTTCTCAAATTCATTTTCACATTTGACCCAACTCTTGAGAAAAGCCTTGGTCCCTGGAGCTAAAAGGACAGTTCATAAATCCACCTTCCTAGGAGGCCTTTTATATTTAGTTAGAGGGCAAAAATTTCTAGTGTAATATAATACTTCTGCCTTGAGGCAAACTTTAGTCATTGAAGTCCCTTTGACCCTACCTTCTCTTGACAGCTTTGATGAATCTGACTGACTTTTCTCTCTCTCCAAAAATGACAGTCTAAAAAAGAATCAATACCAATAGAATGTTTCATTTACTAAAAGGATGGCTGCTTTTGTTTCATACTCAGGAAAGGCATCATGAAAAGACCAAAAAAAAATCAAATGAAGCCTTTCTAAGTACTTGATACCAAAGAGTGGATTGAAAATGGCTAAATAGGCTTTTCCCAATTTTAGAGTTATATACAGCCTATGTACCTAATTATATCTAATTTCATTGAATGGGTTAGAAGATACAATTATTCTGCATTCATTTTCAAGATTCTCCTTCGAAGCTTAGTTAAGTATAAATAAGCTGAAGGTCTAATAAAATCTGATTAAAGGGTTACACTAAATTAAGAAACTTTTAGAAAACTGGCCAGAATCGTACGTACCTAGATCAGAAGACCTGTTTCCTTATAGTCTCATGGCCTGTTCCAGAGGAATAGCTGATTTCTTTGCCAAGTTGATTTTTTAATCATGGATTCTCCCCCTCGGATATACACCCAAGTACTTCCCCTCTCATGATCTGGCACTACAATCAATCAATCTTTTGTCATTGTCTTTGTTTTTCAGAGTGAGCCTCCATCCTCCTGTTACAATGGCCACTCCTGAACCCAACCCCTCTCCCGATCAGGTATGAGAGCTTTGACCTGCTCCACTTCCATCCTGTGCTGACTTATTCCTCCTTAAGCAGCCTAGTGGTCTTCTACTACTGGGGGCTTATCATATTCGTGTTGGACTTAGTGTGGACACATATTTGTCTTGGGTCCACAGAGGCCCAGCGGCAGGTCACCACTGCCCAGCTCAGTCTATCTATTGCCAAACAACAAAGTTCTATGTCTCCACAGAAACAGAAATATTGTGCTAGTGTCTGCCTGACTTTCCTAGGCCCTTTTCCTAGTCTCCTCTTGAGAGCTAAGTACTTGCTGAGAACTAAAGAGTGACAGAAGGCTTGGAAGGTCAAAGGAAGTCATATCTCACTGGAATATTGATGATTACACTGTTAATACCATATCCAGGAATCCTGCCTTTGACAGGATGTTGGCTACCTTGAAGAAGGCCAGTGACATTCAACAAGTTAAACAGTCACCTTGATGAATAAATTAATAAAAGAATGAAGGAAGGAAGCAAGGAAGGAAAGAATGAATGAAAATTGTTGAAGGAATGAAGTAAAATAATGGTGTTGTCAGCACACTTCTGGTTATTTTTCTTTGAAGGGATTCCAGCATGCAAGTGCACATTAAGCAAAAAGGCAAGTTCTGTTCTAGAGAGTTTAACAGGTTTCAAAAGGGAATTCTGTTCACTGTGTCCACCTGTAATTGACAACCAATAAAATTTCATGGAACAGCGTGCATTTACATACCCATCTTGATTGGAAATATTATTCTTCATTTCACTGAGAAAACATTGACAGATAATAAGGCTTTGTGACATGCGTAGATCTTCATTCTTGATGGATGGGAGCTAAAGATTAGTCAGCTTAGATTAGGAGGTAAAACAGAAAATCTTCATATAGCTCCCAGGCTTTTAATGCTTCCTCAAAGTCTGCATCCTGATTCTTGTCAGAGGTTGAGGATATGGGTAGGAAGAAGAAACAGATATGTGCTTGAGGCTGTGGAAACATGCACCTGCTGATTCTCCCTGAGACCTTTCTTCAATATAATTTATGTATATTGTACTCAGACAGCTAGGAGGCACAGTAAATGGAACACTGGGCCTAGAGTCAAAAAGATCTGAGTTCAATTATAGCCTGAGGCATTTAATAGCTATGTGATCTTTGGTAAGTCACTTCATCTCTATTTGATTCCATTTCCTCATCTATGAAATGGGCATAATAATAGCACCGACCCTGCAGAGAGTAAGGTATAAGAGTGGAAAGTTAGGAAGGAGGTGAGTTATGAAGGGCTCCAAACAGAGTATTTTATATTTGATCCTGCAGGTCACAGGGAATCACTAGAGTTTGCAGAACAGTTGTGGGGGGGGGGAGGAACAGAGAGATGACATGGTTAAACCAATACTTTAGGAAAATGATATATTTTTTAAAGCCCTTACCTTCTGTCTTGGAGCCAATGGCAGAAGAGCAGTAAGGGCTAGGCAATGGGGGGTCAAGTGACTTGCCCAGGGTCACACAGCTAGGAAGTGTCTGCAGTCATATTTGAACCCAGGACCTCCCATCTCTAGGTCTGGTTCTCAATCCACTGAGCCACCCAGCTGTCCCCTAGGAAAATGATATTGACAGGTGAGTAGAGGATGGACTAGAATGGAGAAAAACTTGACGAGGGGACATGTCAGAGGAGATAAGGAGTGTATATGAGAGATATTACAAAAGGAGAAATGAAAGGACTTGGCAACAGATTGGATATAGGGAATAAAAGAAAGTGAAGACTCTACAGTGGCACCAAGGTTACAAGCCTGGGTGACTGGGAGGTTGATGGTGCCCTCAGTAGGGAAGCTGGGAAGAGAAATGGTTTTGAGGGAAGGAAGATAAAGCTCATTTTTAGACATGTCGTTGAGTTTTCAGACATCTGTGACACATGCAGATTGAGATACCCAGTAGGCAGTTGGATACACAAGACTAGAGGTCAAGAGAGAGGGTAGGGCTGGGTAAGTAGATCTGAGATTCATCAGTAGAGAGATGATAGTTGAACCAATAGGAGCTGATGATATCATCAAGAAAAATAGTATAGAGAGAGAAGAGAAGAAGGCCCAGAACAGAGCCCTGGGGAACACCTGCTATTTGGGGGTTGTGACATAGATAGAAATCCAGCAAAGAAGACCGAGAAGGATCTACTTTCTAAGTCACCAGGGCTAGATGATTTCAGAATCTTGGTGGAATTTATGGGGATAGACCAAAGACTTTTGGGCCTATCTACCTACTTACCTATTTGCTTGAAGACTCTAAGAGCATTGGCTCCAGTTAGGCTTGTTCCCAGTCCCCTCCCTGAACAATGGGATTGGCTTCAACATGCACTGTTCACTCTCTCCCAGGAGACTTTGTGAATGTGCTCTTTTTCCCTCTCCCATTAAGGGGTGAGTATGAGAGATGAAGCTGAGCTGTTGCGATTGGGGGGAATGATGGAATCCAGTCCAACTTGAGTTCTACGAGGAGGTTTCTGCCCTAGGTTTAAGGGCAGAGTTCTGAACTCAATTCTGTGTTGAAGTTGCAGAAGGCTTTATAGTGTCCTCATTGTCCCTTCTTGCTGCTGTTTGACAATTGTGTGTCTGGCACATTGCTATTTGAGATTGCAGAATTATAGACTTTTACTTAGGGTTGAATTCCTCTTTCCTTTTTGATCAGATGACCAAGGGATGGACAGCTGCTGACAGAAAGTTTGAACAGGGTAGTTTCTCTGGATTCCATTCTCAGGAATGGAGGACCATTGAGGAAGAACACAGAAAGGGAAAGGCCTGGCTTGGAGAATGATGGAGGATGCTGCTGGTTGACTAGAAAGTTGAGTCCATGAAGAGAAGACCACGAAGGTAGGTTGAAGGCAGACTGGCTTTGAATAGGTAATTCAGTGATCTGTACTAGAGTTATATATCATATGTACTATTCTTATGCTTATAGTGGGGAGCCCCTGAAGGCCTTTTGAGTAGGGCGATGAGTTCAGAGTTGTATGTGAGAAAGATGACTTGGGATACAGCATGAAGCATGGATGGAAGTGAAGCTTAAGTAGTGTTTATAAAGCCCAGATAGGATGCTATGGTGGTCTAGGTGACAGAATTTGAGGACCTGAATAAAGATCATTGTAATAAGAGTTGAGAAGAAGGGATGAATGCAAAACATGTTGCACAGCACTGGATACATGGCTGTGGAGGAGAGAAATCTATGCTAACCACAAGGTTTAAACACTAGAGGAGGAGAGAGTTTAGGGAAAAGGGAAGCTGCATTTATTAAGTGCTCACTGTATGCCATGTACTGTGTTATCCTCTTGACAGACTTGAATTCATTTGATCCTCACAACAACCTTGAGAAGTAAGTGTTATTATGTTCCCCGTTTTCTACTTGAGAAAACTAGCAGAGGTTAAGTGACTTGCCCAGGGTAATACTTGATCCTGTATTTGAACTCAGGTCTCCATGACTCAAGGCATAGTGCTCTCTCCACTGATCCTCCTAGTTATTTTTAGTGAGACTAGAGAGCTTAAGGATTGGGTAATATCAAAGTGAAGCTTACAGCTATCTCCCTGACCAGTATTCCTTGCTCATCCTAATGGACTGAGTTAATGTCTCTTGAAAGGGACTTTCATTTAAGAAGTCGAGCCTAAGGGAGACTCTGGCTCCTAACTAGAAATGTAAATAGGTGGTCATATACAGTGTTTGGATCCATGCACTTGAGATATTTCTGAATTAGGGTACCCTAGTGAAGGATGGAACTGAGATGCAGCAATCTGAATTCTGTTCTCTATCTTTTGTTAGTGATAGAATTGCTTATTCCAGAAAAGGTAGTTAGAGGGCCAGTAGTTTGGGTTTTTTCCTTTCCTGAGCATGGGGTAGAAGTGATTCATGAATCAAATGACCCAGAGATCTGAAGCTACTGGGCTTAGCACTCTTGTTAGCCCTGATAGCCAACTGCAAGTCTAAGTAATAGCCTTGACAGGCATAGCTAGGATAGAAGGAACATTAAGTAAGAGACAAAGCAAAGAGAGAAAGAAAGGAAAAAGAGAGCAGAACATGTGGTATGGCTTTGGTATAGAGGACAACTTTTCTAATATTTTCCAATGTTTCCATATTAGTCATGTTGTGAAGGAAAATACAAACCAAAAAAAAGAACACAAAAAATAAAGTGAAAAACATCTGCTTCAATTGGCATTTAGACTCCATCAGTTCCTTCTGTGGAGATGGAGAACATTTTTCATCACGAGTCCTTTGGAATTGTCTTGGATGATAGTATTGATCACAATTGCTAAGTCTTTCATGGTTGAAATGGACAAGATGCTCCTGGCTCTCTTCACTTCGTTTTGCATCAGTTCATTTAAGTTTTCCCAGGTTTTTCTGAAATCATCCTGATTGTCATTTCTTAGAGCACAACAATACTATTCCATTGCAATCATATACCATGGCTTGTTGAGCCATTCCCCAGTTGATGGGCATCCCCTCCTCCATTTCCAATTTTTTTTTGCCACCACAAAAGAGCTGCTATAAATATTTTTGTATGAATGGGTCCTTTTCCCTTTTGTTTTCTCTCTCTTTGGGATACAGACCTAGTAGTAGTGTTACTGGGTTAAAGGATACATAAGTACAATTTTATAGCCCTTTAGGCATAGTTCCAAGTTGCTTTCCAGAATGATTGGATCAGTTCACAACTTCATTCACAGTGTATCCGTGTCCCAATTTTCCCACATTCTCTCCAGCATTTATCAATTTCCTTTTCTGACATATTGGCCAATCTGATAATTTTGAGATGATACCTCAGAGTTGTTTTAATTTTCTCTAATGAAGAATGATTTAGAGCATTTTTTCATATGACTATAGATAGCTTTGATTGCTTCCTCTGAAAACTGCTTATTCATATCCTTTGTCCTTGGTCTGTGTTTTGATCCTTGAAGAGTTCAGTACAATCTCTCATGGAGATGTTTATTGTCTTTAAAGCTGGGAATCCACCAGAATTTGGGTCTTTGGGAGTTCAGAAATGTTGCATAGCAAAAGAAAAACAGGAAAAACTAAAAACAACCCCGCAAAACCTTAAAAAATCGAAATTTGCTGAGATTTCATGTCTCAGGTCAGTGTATGCACACTGTTTCCTTCCTTCTTTTTTAAACCTTTACCTTCTGTCTTGGAATCCACACCGTGTATTTGATTCCAAGGCAGAAGAACAGTAAGGGCTAGGCAATGGGGGTTCAGTGACTTGTCCAGGACAGCTAGGAAGTGTCTGAGGCTAGATTTGAATCCAGGACTTCCAGTGTCCAGGCCTGGCTCTCTGTCCATTGAGCCACCTCATTGCCTCTGTTTTCTTTTTTTAAGGTATGAGGCGGGTGGTATAAACAGTTGTGCTGAGCTTGAAGAATTATGTTACTAAAAGACACAGTGCTACTTTTTAGACTATCTGACAGAGAGACCAATTAACACTTTAGAGATAAAAATCAGGTTTTGAAAAACTGATTGAGATCTAAAGGCCTAAAATAAACATTGACACTTTATATAGAAATAACAACAACAAAGTGATATTCCTGAAGTCTAGACCTACTAAAGTACAGCATTACTCCCATCCTCAATAAACTCCAGTGACTCCCTATTACCTCTGGGTTTAAATCCAAACTCCTCTGTTTAGCATTTAAAGTCCTTCAAATGCTACCTTTCCAGCCTCTGCACTCTGTACTCACACTGTACTCTGCAGCCCAGCCAGATGAGCCTTTTTATCGTCCCATCTTCCATCTCTGTGCCTTTTTAATAATTAACCCTCCTACCTAGAATGTCTTACCTTTTCACCTTGATCACTTAGGATCACTAGTTTCCTTTGCATATTAAGTCATGTAGCACCTTCTACATGAGGCCTATCCTGATCCTTGCCAGTGACTCCCCTCCAAAATTATTTTGCTTTCTTTGGTATGAGATTATGTGTGTACCTCTCACCCTTTTCCTGTCCCAGGTAGGTCCTCAAGGGTAGGAAATGTTTCATTTCTGTCTTTGTATCTCTAGTACTTAGCCCTTTCCTCTGAGTAGTGGACAATGGACAAAGGTTTGTTGACTTTCATCAAATTGTTGGCTTTGAGATGAGTCTATTTACAAGTTCCCAAGCTACAGCCTAAGACTAGATGAGCATTTTAATGAAGAACAGCAACCGAAGTGTCTGTGAAGCCTGCCTATGAGAACCCGATTGGCCTCTATGAAATTTCTTGGTGGCAACAGCACAAAACATTTCTCTGTCACCTCATAAACACTTTTATGTGATTTCAGTCCAAGTCTAGGAAGTTATTACTAAGTTTCCTGTATAGCTCAACTATCCCCCATACACCCTCCTCACCCTCCTGAAATCTAGACATAGCAATATTTAAAAGCCTTGGTTAAACACGCCACTTTATTAGTTCTGCCACTGGCAACAGGTTTACACAGGAGCTGTAGTCAGGCTTGAATAGACTTACTTAGGTGGGATTTTTAAAGCATTGGGTTTTTTTTGCCAGGATGCGACTCCTGGATCTCAAGGAATGTGCTCTTATTTTATACTGGAAACTCACTATGAGATAACCAAGTAATGAGTTAGCCATGGTACAAGAGCAATGTATCAGAGGGGAGAGAAACGAGGCATAACGAGGCATAAAGACATGCAAACTCTCAACAGTCATATAAAAATGATGTTCCACATCCCTAATAATAAGAGAAATGCAAAATAAAGCAACTCTCAGCTACCCAATTAGCAAAATTACAGCAGATGAGAAAACTCAGTGTGAGATTGGCTATGGGAAAATATGCACAGTGGCACGTTGTTGGTGGAGCGGTGAAGAAAGGTCTGACCACGCTGGAAAACTATTCACAGCTATACTAGAAAACTTACCTCAACCAGAAATACCCTTTAACCTAGTATAATAGCAAGGAACTAGAAGAAAGTACCCATTGTTTTGAGAATGCTTGAACAAATTATCATATATAAATGTGATGCAATATTTTCATATTTTTCCATATTTCATATTTTTCATATTTCATAAGAAATCATACACAAATAGTTAAAATAAGAGGCTGGAGCAGAATCTACTATGCTTCAGCTGAAGTAAAAAAGGCAGGGGTAGCAATGTTCTCAGACAAAGCAAAAGCAAAAAATAGACCTAAATTAAAAGAGATAAGCAGGGAAACTATATCTTACGAAAAGGCACCATAGAAAATTCAGTAATATCAATACTAACCACATATGCTCCAAATGGCATAGCAGCTGAATTCTTAAAGGAAAAGTTGAATGAATTGCAGGAGTAAATAAACAGTAAAACTATACCAGCGGAGGACCTCAATTTCCTCCTTTCAGAGCTAGATAAATATAACCAAAAAATAAATAAGAAATAAGTTAAGTAGATGAATAAAATCTTAGAAATGTTAGATGTAATAGACCCCTGGAGAAAACTGAATGAGAATAGAAAGGACTGTACCTTTTTCACAGTAGTACATGGAACCTTCACAAAAATTGGTCATGAATTAAAGCATAAAAACCTCACAACCAAATGCAGAAAAGCAGAAATATTAAATGAGTCCTTTTCAAACTATCATGCAATAAAATTACATTCAACAAAGGGCCATGGAAACATAGATTAAAAATGAATCAAAAATAAAATAATCTAATCCTAAGAAATGACGGAGTCAAAGAACAAATCATAGAAACAATAATTTCATTAAATAGAATGACAATAGTGAGACAATAAATAGAAATTTGTGTGATGCAGCCAGAGTAGTACAGTATTTACGGGGAAATGTATATCTCTTAACACGTATGTTGCTAAAAGGGAGAAAGAGCAGATCAATCAAATTAAAAATTCCCAATTAAACACCAAAATAGGAATCCTGAAAATAAAAGGAGAGATTAATATAATTAAAGTAAAAAAAATCCTATTGGACTAACAAATAAAACTAAGAGCTGGTTCAATAAAATAGATAAACATTTGGTTAACTTGATTAAAAAAAAGATAATGAAATTACCAGTATAAAAAATGAAAAGGACAAAAATGCCACTTATGAAGATCAAACTTAAGCAGTTATTAAAAAGTATCTTGCCCAATAATTATCCAGTAAAACTGACAGTCTAAATGAAATGATAAAAGTAAATTCCTTCCAAAATAAATTCTATCAAACATTTAAGGAATAGTCAATCTCAATACTATGTAAACTATTTGAAAAAATAAATAAAACTTTATGCAAAATATTTAAATAAGATCCTGGCAAGGAGATTACATCAATAAAGAATAAAGATCATACACTATGGTCAGATGGGATTTATACCAAGAAGGCAGGGCTGGTTGAATGTTGAGAAAACTATCGGCATAAGTGGCCATATCAATAAAAAACAACAGAAATCATATCATTACCTCAATACATGCAGAAAAAACTTTTGATAAATATACAGCACCCATTCCTATTAAAAATACTAGAAAATTAAAATACTTAGGAATCTATCTGCCAAGACAAACACAGAAATTATATGAACACAACTACAAAACACTTTCTACACAATTAAAACTAGATCTAAAACAATTGGAAAAACTTTAATTGCTCATGGGTAGGACAAGCTAACATAATATAAATGACAATCCTACCCAAATTAATTTGCTTATTTAGTGCCATACTATCAAACTACCAAGAAACTTTTTTTTACTGAATTAGAAAAACCGATAACAAAGTTCATTTGGAAGAACAAAAGATCAAGAATATCAAGGGAAATAATGAAAAAAATGTGAAGGAGGGGGACCTAGCAGTACCAGATCTTAAACTGTACTATAAAGCAGTGATCATCAAAACGATTTGGTACTGGTTAAGAGACAGAAGGAAGGATCAGTGGAATGGACGTGGAGTAAATAACTTCAGCAAGACAGTGTATGATAAATCCAAAGAGCTCAACTTTTGGGACAAAAATCCACTATTTGAAAAAAATACTGGGAAAATTGGAAAACAGTATGGGAGAGATCAGGCTTGGATCAACATCTCACCCCCTACACCATGATAAATTCATAATGGGTAAATGACTTGAATATAAAGAAGGACACTATAAGTAAATTAGGTGAACATAGAATAGTTTATCTGTCAAATCTAAGGGAAAGGAAAGATTTTAATACCAAGCAAGAGTTAGAAAAAATGACAAAATATAAAATAAATAATTTTGATTACATTAAATTAAAAAGGTTTTATACAAACAAAACCAATGCAATCAAAATTAGAAGGGAAGTAACAAATTGGGGAAAATCTTCATATCAAAAACCTCTGACAAAGGTCTAATTACTCAAATTGATAAGGAGCTAAATAAATTTTACAAAAAAGCAAGCCATTCCCCAATTGATAAATGGACAAGGGATATGAATAGGCAGTTTTCAGATGAAGAAATCAAAACTATTAATAAGCACATGAAAAAGTGTTCTAAACCTCTTATAATCAGAGAAATGCAAATCAAAACAACTTTGAGGTATCACCTCACACCTAGCAGATTGGCTAACATGACAGCAAAGGAGAGTAATAAATGTTGGAGAAGATGTGGCAGAATTGGGATATTAATGCATCGCTGGTGGAGTTGTGAATTGATCCAACCATTCTGTATGGCAATTTGGAACTATTTCCAAAGGGCTTTAAAATACTGTTTGCCCTTTGATCCATAGCACTGCTCGGTCTGTACCCCCAAAGAGATCATAAGGAAAAGGACTTGTATAAGAATATTCATAGCTGCGCTCTTTGTGGTGGCAAAAAAATGGAAAATGAGGGGATGACCTTCAATTGGGGAATGGCTGAACTAATTGTGGTATCTGTTGGTGATGGAATACTATTGTGCTCAAAGGAATAATGAACTGGAGGAATTCCATGGGAACTGGAATGACCTCCAGAAATTGATGCAGAGTGAAAGGAGCAGAACCAGGAGAACATTGTACACAGAGACTGATACACTGTGGTACAATTGAATATAATGGACTTCTCTACTAGCAGCAATGTAGTGACCCAGGACAGTTCTGAGGGACTTATGAGAAAGACACTATCCACACCCAGAGAAAGAACTGTGGGAGGAGAAACACAGCTGCCTGATCACATGGGTCGATGGGGATATGATTGGGGACATAAACTCTAAGCGATCACCCTAATGCAAATATTAATAATATGGAAATAAGTCTTGATCAATGACATGTATAAAACCCAGTGGAGTTGCTTATTGGCTATGGGGGGGGGAGGAGGTGAGGGAAAGAACATAAATCATGTAACCATGGAAAAATATTCTAAATTAATTAATTAAATAAAAATTTTCAAATAAAAAAATACAGACCAAACACACACACACAGACAATTTTTAAAAAAATAAAGAATGTGAAAAATAGTATGCTTCAATAACATTTAGACTTCATCAGTTCTTTCTCTGGAGGTTATCACATTTTTCATCATGAGTCCTTTGGAATTGTCTTGGATTATTGCATTGCTGAAAATGTCTAAGTCATTCCCAGTTGATCATGTTACCATATTGCTGTTACTGTGTACAATGATCTCCTGGTTCTACTTACTTCACTTTGTCTCAATTGGGAGAGAGTAATTAGAGATGCTTTGTCCTGATGAGGGGTACATGTGGGTTGATCCATTACTTAACACAGTGCCTGGCACATAGTAGATGCCTAATAAATGCTTATTGACTGATTGATTGATTGATCACTGATAAAAGGTCCTTGAGAGAGTGGGGCCCATTCCTTCCCATGATAGCTATTTGCCCCAGTCACTGCATAGCCACATAGCAGCTTAAAGGCCCTTAGAAATGATCTAGTTCAGAGGTTCTTAACCCTGGGTCCATGAACTTGTTATTTTTAATATTTGGATAAGCATGTTTCAATATAATCGATTTCCTTTGTAATTCTGTGGTTTATGCATTTGAAAACATTTCTTTAGAAGGGGTTCTTAACAGCAAGTATTATCTGCAATGAGGATGAGTTAGAATCCTTCCCCATAAAATCAGGAGTGAAGCAAAGATGCCCATTATCACCATTATTATTTAATATTGTACTAGAAATGCTAGCTGTAGCAATTAGAGAAGAAAAAGAAATTGAAGGAATTAAAGTTGGCAATAAGGAAACTAAACTATCACTCTTTGAAGATGATTCTAAGAGAATCTTAGAAAATCAACTAAAAAACTAGTTGAAATGATTAATGACTTTAGCAAAGTTTCATGATACAAAAGAAACCCACATAAATCATCCGCGTTTCTATATATTTACAATGAAACTCAGCAGCAAGAGTTAGAAAGAGAAATTCCATTTAAAATCACTCTAGACGATCTAAAATATTTAGGAATCTATCTGCCAAGACAAAGACAGGAATTATTTGAACACAATTACAAAACATTTTTCACACAAATAAAGATAGATCTAAACAATTGGAAAAGCATTAATTGCTCATGAGTAGGCTGAGCTAATATAATAAAAGTGGCAATCCTACCTAAATTATTTTACTTATTCAGTGCCATACCAATCAAACTACAAAAAAACTGTTTTATAGAACTAGAAAATATAATAACAAAATTCATTTGGAAGAACAAAAGATCAAGAATATCAAGGGAACTAATAAAAAACATGAAGGATGGTGGCCTAGCAGTACCAGATCTTAAATTGTACTATTAAGTTGTCATCATCATCAAAACAATCTGGTACTGGCTTAGAAATAGAAAGGTGGATTAATGGAATAGTCTAGGGGTACATGACCTCAGCAAACTAGTGTTTGATAAACCCAAAGATTCCAGTTTGGGGGACAAGAACTCACTATTTCACAAATACTGCTTGGAAATTGGAGAACAGTATGGCAAAAATTAGGTTTAGATCATTATCTCACACCATATAGCAGCAGTTCTCAACCTCTCAATTTGTAGCAATGAGAATACATAATGCATATCAGGTATTTACATTCCGAATCATAACTGTAGCAAAATTACAGTTTTGAAGTAGCCACCAAAATAAATTTTTGGTTTGGGGTCACTGCAACATGAGGAACTGTATTGCGGGGTCACGACATTAGAAAGGTTGAGAACCACTGCACTATAGCAAGATAAGGTCAAAATGGATATATGATTCAGGAATAAAGAGTGATGACATAAGTAAATTAGGGGAACATAGAATAGTTTACATGTCAGATCTATGGAGAAGGGAAGAATTTATGACCAAACGAGATAGAAACATTGCAAGATGTAAAATGAATAATTTTGATTATATTAATTTTAAAAGTTTTTGTACAAATAAAACCAATGCAAACAAGATTAGAAGGGAACCAACAAACTGGGGAAATTCTTTATAACAAATTTCTCTGATAAAAGTCTCATTTCTCAAATATATAATATATATATATAAGGAACTAAATCAAATTTATAAGAATCTAAGTCATTCCCTAATTGATAAATGGTCAAAGGATATAAATAGGTAGTTTTCAGATGAAGAAACCAAAATTATCAATAATAATCTAAAAATGTTCTAAATCCCTCTTGATTAGAGAAATGCAAATTAAAACAACTCACACCTATAAGATTGACCAATATGACAGTAAAGAAAAATGATAAATGTTGGTGAGGATGTGGCAAAATTGGAACACTAATGCATTACTGGTGGGGTTGTAAACTGATCCAACCATTCTGGAGGGCAATTTGGAATTATACCCAAAAGTCTATAAAAGAATGCATACCTTTTGATTCAGTAATACCACTACTGGGTCTGTATCCCAAAGACATTAAAAAATGGGAAATGACCTATTTGTATAAAAATATTTATAGCTGCTTTTTTGTGGTGGCAAAGGATTGGAAACTAAAGGGATGTCCCTCAGTTGGGGAATGGCTGAGCAAATTGTGGTATATGATGGTGCTGGAATACTATTGTGCTATAAGGAATGATGAACAGAACGATTTCAGAAGGAGCTGGAAAGACCTACGTGAACTTGATGCAGAGTGAAATAAGCAGAACCAGGAGAGCATTGTACACAGTAATAGCAATATTGTAGAATGATCAAATGTGATAGACTTAGCTGCTAACAGTAATACATTGCTCCAGGACAACTCTGAGGGGACTTACAAAAAGAATGCTCTCCACATCCAGAAAAAGAACTGTTGGAGTCAGAATGCAGATGAAAACATGATTTATCTCTTGTTTATTTTGGGTTTATGTTTCAGGGTTTTGGCTTTTTAAGATTATTCTCTTACAAAAATGAATAATATGGAAATATGTTTTGTGTGGTAATACATGTATAACCCATACTGAATTGCTTGTCAGCTCTGGGAGGGGGAAGGGAAGAGGGAAGAAGGGAAGGAGACAATATGGATCATGTAACTTCGGAAACCTTATGTGGAAATGTGTTATTAAAATAAAAAATCCAAATTTAAAAAAATAGAACTTAAAACAAAAAAATAAATAAATAAAAGTTCTCCAGCAAGATGTCTCTCATAAAAAAGAAGGGGTTCTTAAAACTCATCAGGTAGTCCAAGAGGCCCATGACATTAAAAGGTGAGGAAGCCCTGATCCAACTGTCTTACTTTATGGAGGAGGAAACTAAGGCCCAGTGAGGGGAAGGTACAGTCCAAGGTCACATAGCCAGTTGGTAACAGATCTGGACTCCAAGTCTGTTTCTAGAATATGTTGCTGCCTCCCTGGACCCTCTTGGTTCATGCTGGGTGGACACCTCTGCCTGCAGCTCTATATGCCTGAGTTCATGCACTAACAGTAACTGCAAAAAAGTAGAGTACCTTAAAATACCATCAAAGACAATGCAAAGATTTGGGATTCTGGCCAAAGTGCCTCCAAGTTTTGAATTCTCTGAATGATTTGCCATCGTTAACTGAAAATTGAGAGTTGTACTAGCAGCAATGCAATGATCCAGAACTATTCGGAGGGATATATGAGAAAGAACACTATCACCATCCAGAGAAAGAACTGTGGGAGCAGAAACCCAGAAGAAAAACAACTGCTTGATCACATGGGTCAATGGGGATACGATTGGGGATGTAGACACTAAACAATCACCCTGGTGCAAATATTAATAATGTGGGAATAGCTCTTGATCAATGACACATGTTAACTCCGTGGAATTGTGCATCAGATACAGGAAGGGGGTGGGGGAAGGGGAGAGAAAGAAAATGAGTCTTGTAACCATGGAAAAATATTCTAAGTCATCTAATTAAATAAAAAATGAAAATCAAGAGTTGTTTCAAGGAGAGGGCAAATTTATGATTTCCTCAGTGTAGAAGACTCCTGCCTCTACTAATGGACGACTTGTCTGTAACTTAACAGTCTTTGCCAGTGCTTGGGGCAATAAGAATGTAAAAGACTTGCCCACAATAATCCAGGTAGTATGTGTCAGAGGCAGGACTTGAACACAGATCTTCCTGATTCTGATTCTTGCCCTGGAATTACCACCCCTATGCCATACTACCTACCTTGATGACCTGAATAACTCTGTCATATCTCTCTTTACTTTTTGTTTGAATGCACATATAAGCTTAGATTCATTAGATTCCTAGGTCTGTGCCTTTAAGCCTCACTATTTCTTTCTCTCCTGGTATTACATGGTAGTGTTTCTCTAGGTCTAGTCGTGATACTGTCATGCAAATATATGCCTGTGTCACTTTAACCGAAGCAGCAGGAAAAGGCCCTTTTTTGTCTGCTAGTCACAGTGAGAAAAAAAGATACAAAGAACCTCACTGTCTGTAGAGAATGCCTCTTCCATTTTTAAACCCTGAATTGAATGTCCTCTACCTTTTGGGAGCATCATTCTTTTATACCTCTCATGATTTTAATAACCAGAGAGGTTGTTATACAAAGTCATATCTGTGGTTGCATTGAACAAGGAATCTTGAATAATCTTTACATGCAGGAAGAATTCCTTGGCAGAAGAGAACCTTTAAGGTGGCATTTAATTTTACTGAATCAGATGCCCCCTTTTGAATACCTAAGAAAGATGCAAATTCTCTGTACTTCTCAGTAATTCATATGAATGCAAGGATATGATCACCTGTAGAAAATAATTTATGAAAGTTTGCCTGTTCATTTCTCATGTTTTCATCAAGGATGACCTTGGTACATGTGTAGACCATTCTCAGATTCTGAAAAGATAAGAAAGTAGGAATATAGGTTGGCAGCCTTGTACATAGTAGGCATTTTATAACTATCGCTTATGAGTAGGGACTATCTTTTACCTCTTTTTGTATACCTAGCATGGAGTACAGTGACTGACATACAGTAGATGCTTAACAAATGACTGAAAATTAACTAAACAGGATATTTGTATGTGTTTGACTACCTTGATTAATTCCAAAAGTATTTAAAGTGATCTGGCACACAGCAGGTACTTAGGTTGGTTGGATGGAATTATATTTGAAAAAATGGGGACAGGCTAAGTGGAAAGGGAAGTTGATGAGGTAGCCCTCTCTTAGGAAGCACTCCTTCACATGCCTAGAGAGTTTACAATTGCAGTGCCCCATAATGGTTTTTCCCTTCCCCTGCCAGTCCATTTGTTGTTGGTGCCCCTGGTCCTGAAGCAAGGGAACAAGATGTTAATTTTGTTTATTTTTGTAGTGATAAGGCAGTCAGACTAGGGAAGGAATTTCAGCAGGCTTTCCATAGCCGTTTTATGAGCTGTTTTCCTCTCCACAGGCCTGGCTCTACCACATGTTACATGATTTTGCTTGGCGTTATTTGACCTGGTCCCAAAGCCTGCAATTTGATGCTGCCCTAGCTGCCCCCCACAGGTTGGGAGGCAAGAGGGCACTCTTCTGACATGTGCCTCCCCTCCTCGACACATGTTCGCCAAACCATCACTTAACCTTTCTGGCCGTTCATTTGTTAGCAGATTTTCAGCAGACCTCTGAAGATCTCTGACAGGCCTATACTATTCTGGGGCCAATTTCACTTTAAGGACCTTTCCACCTGGAGCTGGCTCAGCCTGAAGAATGCCAGAACAAGCCAGCCACCAGAGGCTAATAACAAGCACAGAGGGACGTTCATGATTGGAGCATTGAACAACAAGGAATGCAGCCTTCCTCCCTGATATGTGTGCTCATTAGCCTACCTGAAGGAAGAAAATGAGGAAGGGCAGGGCCTGAGTAATAACCATGGCTTATATTTGCATAGTGCTTTAAAGTTTGCAAAGCACTTGACATACACAACATTACAACAGCCCTGTAAGGTAAGTGTCATATATATATATATATATATATATATATATATATATATATTATCTCCAGTTTACAGATTTGGAAACTGAGGCAGACAGAAGCTGGTGACTAGCTGAAGGTTACACAGATAGTACATGTCTGAAATTAGATTTGAACTCAGATCTTCCTGACTTTAATTCCAACACTCATTCACTGTCTCATCCTACTTCTTCCATAGAAGAGGAATTGTGTCCTTGTAATAGGACATTTCTATATATGTTTCAGCTAATACACTTAGAGGATCATGGGATTTAGAGCTGGCTGGAAAGGACCAGAAAGAGACCTAGATTTCAAGTGAGATGACTTACATTCTGGATCTCAGTTTCCTCCTCTGTAAATTGAGGAAGTTGTATTAATTGATCTCTATCCTATGATCTGGTCTACCCCTAGGCCCACTTTTGTTATTGTTGAGTTTTGTGTCCAACTCTTCATGACCCCATTGGGGTTCTCTTGGCAAAAATGCTAGAATGTATTGCCATTTTCTTCTCTAGCTCATTTTACAGATGAAAATACTGAGGCAAACAGGGTTACTGACTTGCCCAGAGTCATACAGCTAGTAGTAAGGATCTGAGGCTGGATTTGATCTCAGGTCCTTCTGACTCCAGGCCCCACACTTTATCCATTGCTCCATCTAGCTGTTCCCCACCTTAGTTTAAAGATAAAGAAACTAAGTCCCAGAGAGGGGATGTAACATGCCCATGGTCACATTCATCAAGAAACACAGTTTGAATTTGGACTCTCTAATTCAGGGCTTTTACTACTATACATACCCCACTGCCTTTTCTTGACTTACAATATGCACATTAGGGTGCCATTGATGTACAATTTCCCATATAAATGGAAGGGTACCATTAATAGGAACTAGAGAAAGCCCAAATGCCAGCATATGGGGTTTATGGGGAGTGGGACATCTGGAGATCAGAGAGAGAACTTGCACCTCTGAGCAATTTAAACCCTTTTCCTGTATCCCAGAGCCCTTGATTTTTCACTTATGCGAGATTTCTGTGCCCTGTGTTTTCCGAGAAGACTTGAGGTGGCTTACAGAGGCAATCCTAGGATAAAATGAAGCCATTTCGGGCTGAAACAAGATAGAGCACAGCCACAGGAAGAGAGGTCACCATAAAGTGGACACAAGCCAATTATTCCATCTGGGTGCTTGGTTTGGTTCTCAGTCTCTTGCCTAGATGGCAGAAAGGGAAATAAATGAGGTCAAAGATTCTTCGAGTTACAAGGAACTCTGAAAGCTTTTAGGCTAGACTGTACCTGATCTAGATTCCCCTCTGCCATGTGCCAACAAATGGGCATCTTGCTTTAGCTTTGAGACCTTCATTGAAGAGAGCCCCTTCCACTTTGGGACTGTTTTCATTGTTGGCAAGTTGTTCTTTGTATTGAGTCTGTGGCTGCCTCTTTCTACTTTATACCCAAGGCTTATGTTTATGCCCTCTGAGACGAGGCAGAACTAGTCTCCTCTGTCTCCCCCAAGACAGTCCTTCAGATCCTTGGAGATGAGCAGCAGGTTCCCATAAGTCTTCTCTTCTCCAGACGAAACATCTGTAGATCATTCAGCTCACCTCCCTGGGTTCTGGTTGTACCTCGTCTTAATGGTCTTGCAGAGATCGGAACGTATTTAGGGAAGCAGAGCTTGCTGTTAAGAGGAAAACTAACGTATCTACAAGGACAAGTTTTGTTGTTTTTAAAATGTTTGTATCCTGAATTTTTCAGCCATCTGCAAAAATAAACACACAATAGATATCAAAGTACAAACTCCAAACAGTTTAACAACAGTGGTATGTTGTAGCAGATAGAGCCGGGATCTCCTCTGACATATAGAGGTTATGTGACCTAGGCAAGCCACGTAAAGTCTCAGAGCTTCCCCAGGCCACTCTGTGACACAATTCCCATTGGTACGGCACGGCGAGTTTCTGATGGAAATCCAGATCCAGACAAACAAGCACAAATGTATATGCTAACTTGAACCAATTCATGCTTGAATCTTTTTTCCCCTGCATCTCCTTCTGGTCTCCTTTTCTCCTGTGTGCATTAGTTCTAGTTTCTCTAGTTCTCTAGTTTCTCCTGTGTGCATTAGATCTAGTTCTCTGCTCAAATCCTCCTCCAGAGCCTTCTTATGGTGCAAAGGTGGCACCTGGCCTTTTGAAAGCTGTGCCAGGCCAGCTAAAGTTCAGACAGGTTCTACCAAGTTGAGATGGCTTCAGTGCCCGGCCCAGCGATAGGCTCTAGGTAGGTGTGTTTGATGAGGACCAACCCTAGCTAAGGTAGAGGGGCTGCTGGGAGGTATAGAGGGCTGTTGATCTGATTGAGGCTCTAGAGGAGTGCCCAGGCTTGGGAGGTAAAGCAGTGAGTGTTTGGCAAAACAATACTCTTCTGCTTTCTTTCTTCCCTTTAAATCACTTCATTTAAGGCTTTTCACATTTTGTGCTTTCTTCCCATAGAGCTGGCTCTGGGCCTACGTACTCTCCTAACTTACACACACTGGCAGGTCAAGTCCCCATAGGATGTCTGGCTACTGAGACTCCCAGAGATTTGGCCGGAAATTTGGAGGAGGTTGTGGCTTCCAAAGCTACCACTCTCAAGTCCTGAACAGTGCATTCCTCCATATCAATTAAGCAATTAGCATTGATTAGCCTTTACTAGGAGAAAGAAAGGAACTAAACCTTTCTGGAGCACTACTATGTGCCAGGCACTATGCTGATTCTCATTGAATCCTCCCAACAACCCTGGGAGGCAGGCACTATTATTTTCCTATTTTGCAATTGAAGAAACTGAAGCAGACAAAGGTTGAGTGACTTGCCCAGGGTCACATAGCTAGTAAGGATCTGAGATTGGAATTTGAATTCAGGTCTTCTCAACTCCAGGCCCAGCATTTCATCCACTATGTCACCTCACTGCCTCTAACCAATATTTACTGAGAATGTATAACAACAGTCAAAGTATAACATCTCCATACCTAGCATATACTCTTCTCTCTACCTATCCACTTGGTTCCTGAGGAGAAGAGAGTCAAACGTCATTTTAAAAAGGGGTACGTGCAAAATATTCCCCCTGACACACACCCCACCCCTGCCCCTGCCAACCCAAAGGGAGAGGTATTTCCTGGCCTGAGAAGTACTTTTCTCCCATCCTAGAGAACTTGCCAAGTGCAGTTCTGGATGTAGTGTAGCCAACAGACAAATGATTCCCTTGCTCAGCAAGGCTGACTACTTGCTGGATCCCTTTGTAAACTCAACTGATTAAGCTACTGGCAAATTCTGTTGTTTTCTCTAGTCACTCAACAACTAATGGCCCTTCTAGCCTTTCAAAGCTTACAGGTTCATAATCTGGTCCAGTCTATCTTGAGAAACTCTATCACCTATGACCAAGAAAACACACCAGACAAAAGAGAAGGAGGTTCACTTTTCTCTCTCCCCATCTAGAGGTCCACAGCATTTCTTCTCCCTCATGTGAAAGCCATTAGAAAAGAGAGCCGGGAGCAATTGTTCAAAGCAGTTTTCAGATGAAGAAATCAAAGCCATCTATAGTCATATGAAAAAAATGCTCTAAATCAATCTTGATTAGAAAAATGCAGATTAAAACAACTCTGAGGTACCATCTCACACCTCTCAGGTTGGCTAATGTGACAGAAAAGGGAAATGACAAATGTTGGAGGGAAAACAGGAAAATTGGAACACTAATACACTGTTAGTGGAGTTGTTATCTAACCCAACCATTCTAGAAAACAATTTGAAACTATTCTCAAGGGACTCTAAAACTGAGAATACCCTTTGATCCATCCTTACCATTACTGGGTTTGTATCCCAAAGAGATAAAAAAGGGAAAAAGACTCATTTGTACAAAAATATTTCTAGCAGGTCTTTTGGTGGTAGCAAAGAATTGGAAATTGAGAGATTGTCCATCAGTTGGGGAATGGCTGAACAAGTTGTGGTATATGATAGAGTTATGATGAGCAGGATGATTTAAAAAAATCTGGAAAGACTTATATTAAGAAGTGAGGCAAAGTGAAGTAAACAGAACCAGAAGAACTTTGTACACAGTGATAGTAGTAGTAGTGTCTCGGTAACCGAGGATGACGAACAGTGATAGCAAAGAACAGCTACAAATTACTTAGTTATTCTGGGCAATACAGTGATCCAAGAGGGGCAGCTGGGTGGCTCAGTGGTCAGAGATCCAGGCCTAGAGACAGGAGGTTCTAGGTTCAAATCTGGCCTCAGATACTTCTTGGCTGAGTGACACTGGGCAAGACACTTAACCCCATTGCCTAGCCCTTGTTGCTCTTTTGTCTTAGAACCAATAAGGGGTTAAAAAAAATGCAGTGATCCAAAATCATCTCAGAGACTCATAATAAAAAATCCTATCTGCCCTCCAAAAAAGAACTGGAGTCTGAATGCAGACTGAAGCATACTATATTTAATTTTCTTTATTATTTTTTTTCCTTTTGAGAACTCTTCCACAAAATGACTAATATGAAAAAATGTTTTACACATTGTAAATTACACGCGTAAAATCTATATCAGATTGCTTGCTCTCTCAGGGAGGAAGGGAGGACAGGGAAAGAATAAGGAAGGGATGGTCAGAAGAAGAGAGAGAATTTGGAACTCAAAACTATTTTTACATATAATAGGGGGAAAATAAAATATTATTTTAAAAAAGATATTTCCCATTCAAACCCAGCCAGTTGTGACTCAACAGTCAACTCAGGAGTTTTTTCCCACCACACGGGACAGGAAATAGTCAGAGCATCCCTGCAAATGCTCTAAAGAGAGAGGAAGGAGCCCCTCTATCACATGTGCCCACCAAACTTCCACACAAGCTGGCCCAAGGTAAGACCTACTGTGCATACTCTAAGAACCAAGACCTCACTGGCCAGCCCTTTCCTTACATGCACATCTGTCATTCCTTGGAACATGGTGATAATCCATTTTGTTTGTATTCGTTTATTCAGCCATTCTTGAAACTTTAGCCAGGTGTCCTTTCTAGTTTTTTGCCCTTACAGATAAAGCTGCTATGAATATTTTTGCACATGAAGGTCCTTTTCCCATTTATTGTCATGATTACAAGACTTTAAAGCTGTGGAAGGAACATTAGGTGTTATCTAAACTTTTAAACTATAGAAGCTGGTTGAGAGAGGTCAGGTGATTTGTTCACAGTCATACAGCTAGTAAGGAGAAAACCTGGGATTTGAACCCAGGCCTTGGGGCTCTTTCTACTCCACAATATAGTCCTAGGCTCTTTCTTCTGTGATATCACTAGTCAAAGGATAAGATAAATTTGAGACAATGGATTTTTCTGGACCTGACACCTAGTATTTCTAGAAGATCAAAAACTCGGAAATCCAAAAGAAGGTGATGTCAGCTTCTGGAAATGGTGGGTTCTTTCTCCCTGAGGGGGCAGCTGGGTGGGTACAGTGAATACAACACCAGGCCTGGAGTCAGAAAGACTTAGCTTATCTCAGACACTTATTAGCTGTATGACCCCAGGCAAGTCCCTTAACCCTGTTGGCCTCAGTTTCCTCATTTATAAAATAAGTTGGAGAAGGGAATGGCAAACCACTCCAGCATCCTTGCCAAGAAACACCCCCCCCAGATGGGATCACAAAAAGTTGGGCACGATTGAAAACAGCTATTCACCAATGCTTCCAGAGAGCTCTGAAGCTAGGCTGAACTGTAGAAGGGATTCTTAGATAATGGTTGAGTTATATGGCTGCTGGGGTCCTGTCTCACTCTAGGACTTCTGGGAATGGACAAGGGGTAGAATATCAGGCTTGGGTGTCTACCGCTGGCCCTCAAAGTCACCTGACTGCCCCCGCCAGTCTCCATGGACCTTGATCTCTAATTAGTTCACAAAGACTTGGGAAATCAAAAGGAGCCATATTTAAGTGAACCTGAGCCAGAGTTCTCTGCTCACAGCAAATGCTTTTCAAATGGATCTTCAAGACATTTTAACCCCCCCACCCCCACCCAGGTCTTCTCTTCTGTGTTTTTCACCTTCTGCAGAAGCTCAGTCACATCAAGTATTCATCTGTTTTCCCCTAGGGTAGATGTATATTTTGTTTGTGGGACTCAAGTACCAGATCAGTGTCCTTGGCATTCCTTGCTCCTCAAATGAAAAGTTCTGCTCACAAAATAATAGCTCAAAAATGGCTTTAGGGATTATGGTATTTCCAGTTCACTTGTGCCAAGATGGCTGGTTCATCAAGCAATTCCAGTTGTCTTCCCGAAGTCTGCAGCCTTGACTTAGGCAGTTTTTGCAATTGCCAGGGGGAAAAATAGCTTGTGCTGCTAGATGCCTTTTCAGAGTGTTCTGATGTAATATCCTCCCCTCCCCTTCCCCCTTACCAGCTTGTTATCATCCAGCAGGCTCAGGTGTCCAACCCCGACACTAGCCATAGGAGCTTGTCCCAGCTGCATCTGGGTTTGGTCCATTGTGGCTCGTGGCATCTGTAGACCAGAGGAGCTGCCTGAGAATGGGACCAGGTGAGGAATGCTGCTGAACTTGAAGTCACAAGGTTTGGTTCTGAATGTAGGCTCTGTTGTTGCCCACCTCTAGGGAATAGGGATAGTGGCCAGGCCTATCATTTTATGAGTTTAGGGAGCTTCCAGGTAAAGAAACCCCCTTCCAATTCAAGTTGGTACCTCCTTCATAATTTCTAGCCTTAAAAAGTTGCCTGGGCCACTGAAGGAGGCGATTGCTTGTCCAGAGTCAGGGGCAGGACTTGAACCCATGTCTTCCTAGCTTTGAGGCTACTTCAGCATGCTGCTTTGGGCAAATCCCTTCCTCCCCCTTGGTTTTTCACCTCTGGGAGGGTAATAATATCTGTACTGTGTGCCTCACAGAATGATTGTAAAGGAAGTACTTTATGAGTCCTTCAGACATATGTCATTATTAATAATAAGCTTCTAAAGCCAGAGCATCATTTCTAGAAGGCTACCGGGAGAGGCAAGATGCCCTCTATCCCTCTCCCATTAGCCTGGATGGGCTAGTTGAATCTTGGGATGTTTCAATATTGGGGCAGACAGCATAGTGGCAAAAAGGCCCAGTAGGTGGTGAGGCATTATGAGAAGATGAATGCAGGGGAAGGTGGGAAGGAAGCTTGGCATGCTGGGAAGACACACTTACAGAAAGAAGAAGCTGGTTACAGAAGACACACTCAGCCTATGTCATGATCTCTATGTGCACCCCAAATGGTTATAAAGAGGGACAATATGTAGGAAGGATTAAAGCCAATTATTTATTCAAAGCTGGTTACCATGTACCAAGCACTGTGCTAAGTACTTTGTAAATATTAGCTCATTTGATCCTGTGATATAATTGAGGAAATGAAAGCAGATTAAGATTAAGTGGCTTGTGAGGGCAGCTGGGTGGCTCAGTGGATTGAGAGTCAGGCCTAGAGACAGGAGGTCCTGGTTCAAATCTGGTCTCAGGCACTTCCTAGCTAAACCCCAGCCCTTACTGCTGTTCTGCCTTGGAGCCAATACACAGTACTGATTCTAAGATGGAAGGTGAGGGGTTAAAAAAAGATTAAGTGGCTTGTCCAAAGTCACACAACTAATAAGCATCTGAAGCTGGATTATAACTCAGTCAAGTCTTCCTTACCTTCTTCTATCCACTGCACAATCTGGTGGCTTTTATAGAGAGAGAAAGAGCATTATTGCATATTGGGAAGAACTGCTAATCCCCATGAGGCACAGAGTTTCACATCTCACTCAAACCAACAAGGAATTCCATGGGATTGGTTTTGCCCTTCTTCCTCATCTTTCTCTCTTCCTTATGTACCTCATGGCATTTCATACTTTCACCCCAAACCATCACACACCTACCTCTTCCTCTCCATGGTTGTCTTTTTTTGGCCCTTCCCACAGTTCCATTGTTCAATTCTATCTCTGTAGGACTGCCTCAGTCCTTTGTTCCAGGCCCTCTGATCCCTGAGCCTTGTAATTAGACTGAGGATACACACCCATATCTTTCCCAGGACAGCATAATATATTTGTATTCTCCTCCATTTAGGAAAAAATAACATCTGAAATCCAAACCAGAAATGTTTTCACGAAACTAATTTCCAAAAGCAATGTTAGTATACTTCATCCCATCATCTCTGCATGCAGACCCTCCCGTGGTCTGGGTGACTCTGCCACAACCACTGTGATGATGTCCAGTCACCAAGGCAATGTCAGAAAGAATAACCATTGGCCAGTCTAGGTAACGGGAGGATTTTGCACCATGAATCTTAAGTGAAATAGCAAAAGGCAGCAAATGGCAGCTCGGTAGGTCAGTGACCTCCAAATGAGCAGGCCCCAAATACAGACCATCTGGCCAAGGCCCCAGCAGACAGAAGGCAGGCCACGTTTCCTGGCACAGGCCATAGCAAACTATTTTCAGACAAAAAAGTGACCCCTTGGGATTATCTTCATCAATTTGGAGGACGCACAATAGCTCTCGGCCTCTTCTAGTCAGGGGCCCCTGTCTGTGAATATGGTATAGGACCCTAGATCACAGGGGCCAGACGCCTCTGTCTCAGTCACTTTTCCTTTCTTGCAGAGGAGCAAAATGATCAGAGGATTTAAGAATATAATAATGAAAGTATTTGTATAGTGCTTTAAAGTTTGCAAAGTGCTTTATATACATTATTTCATTTGATCCTCACAACAACACAGTGAAGTAGATGTTATCCTTCCTACTTCACAGATGAGAAAGTAGAGGCAGAAAGAGGATAAGTGACTTACCCAGGGTCACATAGCTGGTAAATGTCTAAGGCAGAATTTGAACTCTGAATTCCTGACTCTAAGTCCAGTACCCATCCACTGTGCCACTAGCCACATGCAGCCATACATATCGGTGCTTAGGATACAAGGTTAATGATCAACAGTTTTGTGCTGAAAGACTGTGTCTCCTTCCTTGGCAGCCATGAATGTTATACACTGGCAGAAAAAGACTTCCAAGGTCCAGGCCAAAAGCAGCCTGCACCCAAAAGCTTTTTGCTCCAGAAGACTTCTTTCTGTACCTTTAGCCAAAGTTCATTTATCAGCACCAACCCTCCCAACAGCAAAACCACCATGTCACACAAGTTCCCCTCACCTCACTATTTCAATCTTTTTTGTTCCTCCCAGCTAAGGGCCCTTCTGGGTCCTTCTTTTGAGGGTGGAAGGCATCCTTCAAACTCCTTCACACTCAGGTATTGGCAATTAAAGGGGTAATGTACAGCAGAAAAAAGCCTCAGCTTTAGAATCAGCAGACTGGGATTAAAATCCCTACTCTGCCACCTGTGGGACCTGAGGTAAGTCACTGCCCCTCTATGGGCCTCAGTCCTTGAAAATTACTTGGATGAGTTGCTATCTTAGATCCTTCCCATCTAGAAGTCAAGGATCCTTGGAGTATTTTAACCCTTGATTTCATTCTGGTCAGCAGATACTAGGTTGGCTTCTAGGACAAGCAATTTCCCTCAAGGAATGATTGATGTATCTGCAATGAGTGTGGGGCCTCTGAATGTACCTCTTCTAAGAGAAAGAAAGGCAGGGTAATGGGTAGTGATCTTTGGGTTTTAATTCTGTGAATGTAATCTTTTGGGGGTACTATTCTAAGGGGGATAAAATGGGACATATATGTGTTAACGCTGTAAGTGTTTGCTCTTATGTTATTTCTCCTGTACTGGAAAGAGAACAATAATCATAGCAATTCCAATAATAAAGGTATGCTAATAAGGAAAGTCACTGGGGGGGGGGAGGTTCTGTGGGTGTTTCCATCCTTCCTGGGGGCTGCTTTGCAGTCCCCTGTTTCCATGTGTGACCATGTCAAACAGTGTGGTCTTTAATGACTCCCAGCAAGTTTACAATGGAATCTGGGAGTATGACATATGTCAATAAAGATGGGATGTGCTAATTGATCCAGACAAAGAGCTCTAAGAACATTTATAGTGGGAGATAGCACTTTTACCTAGAAGATCAGAAAAGACTTCTTGGAAGAGAAGGTAGCTTTTGTTCTACCTTCAGTTTTCTAACAGCTTAGTGATTTTTCTCACATTTTTCCAACTATTTTTTCCAGAACAGGTAGACCATTTAATAACTTGTCTTCCCATAATCCCTCTAAAATGAACTTCCTTTTTAAAAAAATAAGTACTAATTTGCTAGCAAATTTCATTTGATTATTTTTAACAATCCTATGAAGTAGGTAGAGGTGTTACACCCATTTTACAGAGGTCTATGTGAGGTAAAGTTAGTGACTTGCCAATGGTCAGATAGTATCCAAGGCAGGATTTGAATCAAACTCTTTTCTGACTCCAGAGATAACACTCTGCCTCTCTGTACTTCATCTCTTATCCTTGCCTGGAGAAGAATCCC
The DNA here is from genome assembly GCF_027887165.1 of Monodelphis domestica. Taxonomy (NCBI): domain Eukaryota; kingdom Metazoa; phylum Chordata; class Mammalia; order Didelphimorphia; family Didelphidae; genus Monodelphis; species Monodelphis domestica. Next base: position 28,920,622 of record NC_077235.1, read on the forward strand.
TTAACAAAAAAAGCAAGCATCTAGACTCTCTGCTTGAAGACCTCTAGTGAAGGAAACCCTCCTTAGATAGTCCACTGAACTAGAAGACAGCTCCGTTTGTTGGAAAAGCCTTCCTTCTGTCAAGTCTTCATGTTCCTCTTTGTAACATTGTCACCATCATCATCTCCATAGCTAGCATTTACATGGCACCTACTGTGTGCCAGGTACTGTGCTGAGCACTTTACAGATATTCTCTCATTTGATCCTCACATCAACCATGGGAGATTAGTACTATTATGAGTTCCATTTTATAGTTGAGAAGACTTGGGCAAACAGAGGTCAAGTGACTTGCCCAGGGTCACACAGCCAGCAAATGTTTGAGGCTGGATTTGACCTTGTCTTCCTGACTCCAGGTCCAGCACTCTATCAGCACTTTACTTCTTTCTTTCACTTTCTCTGAATCAAACTTGCCAAGGGATCCAGATAATTTGAAAACTAGGATAGACACCTGTTTGTCTCCTTAGGGGTAGCTGAACTGAAGTGTTCCCTAGAGGCTGGGAGAAGGCAGTAATGGCTTCTTTAGCTCTGTGAGGGCTCACCAATGCCACTTAGTGGAAAGATAACAGCTGGTTATGTGTCACTGGTGGGACTTTAAACCACGTCTTCCTGACTCCAAGACTTGCTCAGTGTCCATTAGGCCATTTCATTGTTATGGCTGTTATTCAGTTGTTTCAGTCAGGTCCAACTCTTGGTGACCCCATTTGGAGTTTTCTTGGCAAAGATACTGGCATAGTTTGCCATTTCCTTCTCCAACTCCTTTAACAGATGAGGCAAACAGGGTGAAGTGACTTGCCCAGGGTTACACAGGAATTGTGTGTATGAGGCCAGATTTAAATTCACAAGATAAGTCTCCCTGACCATGCCAGGCCACTCTATCCAATGCACAATGCACCAGTTATTATTACTGATTTTATAAAGTAGATTGTCACTTCAGGGAAGAAGATTAGCTGATTTTTTGACATATAAAATCTTCATCCCCACAAAGATTTCTCCTGGGTCATCAAGCTACCAATTTCCTCTAATTTTTTCTTCTCTTTCTCTTTCTCTTCATTCTGCATGACTACCTTCAGTCAAGTTAGTCTTCTCATGTTGCCTTTTCTGTCCACCCCACTCCACCACCCCCCATTCCCCATCTCTCTCAAACCTTCGAAATCTAGCTCAAGTCTCACTTCTCCTGCCCTCTGACTTAGAGTATAGCATTTATTTATATGCTAAATATTCTGGATTCTAATCATTCCTTAGGAGGCCATGTGATCTAGTAAGTGAAATGAGTGCCCACTACCTTATGACTCTAGACAAGTCAATTGGCATCTATATGCCTGAGGCAACTCCCTGGGGCTTATCTATTAGGCCTTAGATCAGCAATGGTGAGCCTTTTAGAGACCATGTGCCGTGCCCCACCCCCAAATTGAGTGCCATATATGGCACTCCTTTACCCCACACAGGAGAAGGAGGAAGTGCTCCCATTGGACTGCTGGGCAGAGGGGTGGGTAATGTGAAAAAAAATGTCATCAGGCACAGTGGATAGGGGGAAGGGAGAAGCTCTGCCCAAGTAACAAACTCTGGCAGAGGATGACAGTGTGCACACCCACAGAGATCTCTCTTTGGCACCCATGCCATAAATTTGCCATCAGTGTCTTAGATAATTGAAATCTGTTTTGATAGAATGAGTTCCTGTACTGGAAGTTCCCAGCAATGTAACAATCAAGCTCCTTGGAGACAGAGACAGAGTACCTGGCACATAGTAGGTATTTAATAGTCACTTGTTGAATGAATAGATCCTCCCTGCATTCTCAAACTATTCCTTTATTGTCTCATGTACCCAAAGGGCTCTTAACTCCATAGAGGTGGGAGTTAGATCTTATTCATCTTTGCATATCTCTTCTCCTCACAGTGTCTCCCTCCAAGTCCTATAGCTAGCTGGTCAGTAAATGTTCGTTGAATAAAGGACTGCTCTCCAAATCAGAATTTCACCCATATGGCAACAGGAAACTTATTGCCTTTCAAAGCTATCATTTCATTGTTGGACAATTCAAAATGTTAGCAAGTCCTTCCTGACATCAAATGAAACTTTCCTTCTATAGAAGTTGTAATGTCTTCTGAATACTGACTATATGGTTGAAGTTCATTGATCCTTACATAGATATATCATGCTTACACACGTGTGTGTGCACACATGTGTGCATGCACATACATGCACACACACACATTCCTCTGTCATAAATCAACAGGCAGGTTTTGTTCCAACCAAAGAGAGCAAACAAAAGAGAAGTCTAGTTAATTTCCACTGTCTTCTTTGGCCAACAGGAGAAGGGAGGGGAGAACCAATGTTTGCCAAATGGAGGAGAGCTCATCTGAATCTGGCATGATGTATTGATGATGACATCCCACTACCTGCATGTGGTAAGAAACACACAGAGGGTTAGGCTGGGATAGAACCAGGGAGGGATCGGATGTTTGTAGCATCTTGATATTTGACACAGAATACTGCATGGTGAATCCCAGCCTTCCTTAGGGGACCGTGGGACTCAGGAAAAGTGACACTGGGTATATATATATATATATATATATATATATATATATATATATATATATATATATATATATATATATATATATATATATATATATATATATATTCCTCTGTCTCCCCCAGCCCCAACATTTTTATCCAAGTGAAACTAGATCGAAATGACTCTTGAGGGAAGCCTTGAAGGGGAAGAAAGTCACAAAAATGTAGACCAACGGCATGAAAAAGTATTCGACACAGAGTCAAGAGACTTAGGATCAAATCTTGATGTGGCTTCTGTGTGACCTCAGGCCTGGTATTTCCCCTCTCTTAGTCTCAATTTTCTCATCTGTAAATTAGGGTCCCATCCTCCCTTCACAAGGTTGTTAAGAGAAACAAATGAAAATAGTCAATGAGAAAGTGCTTTATCACCATGAAGTGCTAGCCAAATGCCTGTTTTTTCACTATTCTTTTTATTATAATGTAGCATAAGGAAACATAATATTAAACTTTGCCTTCTCCGACCAGCATTAATAGGCCCAAGATTCTCAGAGGCTCTGCCAGCAGAGCATCGATAAGCCCTGGTAGGTTCTCTGAGGGTAGAAAGTCTTTGGGCACCAACCTGACAAAAGACTGTGTGTCTGAGGACTAGCCTCACTAAGGTCAAAGATTCCCATCATCAGATTGGTCACAAGAGAACGAATGCATCCTGTAGCCCTAAACCTCTCAGATTATCCTATTAGTTACACAAGTTGAGATCTGCCCAGGTAAATGGGAATTCGCACAGATATTTGAAGGAAAATCTGAAATTTCTTCCAGGTAGGTGCTTCCATTCACCAGGGCAGATCGCACCTCCTAGTACCATTAAACGACATTATGGCAGGTCAACATGGCATGGAGGGGTGTGCCTTGGACTTGGGTTAAGTTCCAGCCCTAAAACTAGCTAAGTGATCCTGAGCAAGTCACTTAACATCTCTAGGTCACCTCTAAAATTAACAGTTTGGACTGGATGGGCACAAACATCCCTTCCAATGTAGATATATGAAATAATAAAAATGGAAAGGCAGGGCTTTCTGCTTTGCCTGGATGATGGAGGTAGGGGAGTTTATATGACAATTGCATAAATATGTAGAAACCCATTCTATTCCACGCATTACTAGTGAGCATTCTTTAGAACCTACTATGTGCTAGGCACTATGCCATGTGCTGGGGATACAAATGTCCTGCCCTAAAAGGGCTTACAACCTAACGGAGATGTTACATCTTCCTGAATAAGTTAGTAGTATGTCAGACAGAGTAACAGAGAGATCAGGAAAATCTTGGAGAAGATGACTCCTGGGCTGGGTTTTAAGGAGGAGAATAAGGAGGAAGGAATAAGTTCCATGCCAGAGGGACTACACAGAGATAAAAGGGGGAGGGATTATGCATTTATTAAGAGCCTACTGTGTGTCAGGGAGTGTGCTATGCACTTTTTGCAAATATTATTTCACTTGGGATTCACAACAACTCTTCTAGGTAGGTGCTATCATTATCTTTATTTTTCAGTTGAGGAAACCAATGCAAACAGAGGTTAAATGACTTGCCCATTGTCACAAGAATAATTAGTATTTGAGGCTGGATTTAAACTCAAGTATTACTGACTCTAGGTCTAACCCTCTATCTACTGTACCACATAGCCGCCTCTGGTACAGATACAAAACAAAGTGCTATATGAGGTCCCAGGGTGAATGCCATCATCACCCAGCCAGTGGGGCATCAATGAAGATTTCCTGGAGATAGAACTTACACTGTGTCTTGAAGTCATTTGTCCGGCCCTGTGATTTCATCTGGGAGAGCACAGGCCTACATTAGCTAGAAGTCCAATTTGACTGAAAATATCATTTTGGAATGAGATCATAGAGAGCCTTAAATGCCCAAATGAGGCGTTTGGGTTTTTCTCTTGGAGGTAATAGAGAGCCACTGAAGCTTCTTGAAAATAACCATTCTCACCACCTCCTTCTCCACATTGGCTTCCTCCGTGAGCCACTGCCCATCTACTAAGAGCTTAGGAACTCACCCCTCTCCAACAATACCCTAATGTGCATACTATGAAAATGATTTTAAGCATAATAAGAATCAAGCCAAAGACCGGTTTCTCCAGAGCTGTCTTTTCTCCAGGACATATAATGGCTCCCTGCAAGAAATATCTACCTTCGTGTCTCAGTCTCGTGTACAGTACAAGATACAACCCGCCACTGATATTTGGTGGCCATGCAAGAGCCCGTCACTTTCTTCTACCATTCTTAGCCAGCTCTCTTAGCCTACTTTGAACCCTGCACTCATCTAAGTATCTGTCCACCCTGCTTAGAATTAGTCCTCCTAGATTCACCTCACCCCAAGAGAACAGCACAAATGGAAGGGAACTTGGTCTGTCTCAGTCTTGTGCCTCTCTCTACCTGAGCAGTTCGATATTGCTGGGGGAATGTTGTTTGAAATTGGATAAAGGACAATTGAAGCTCCCTTTCCCACCAGATGGTGCCCCTTCCCCCACCTCAGCCCCCCAAGGGCATTGTACATCTTGGAGATCAATTTGCAGGCACATGTCAGCAAGTCGTCTTTATGCAGTTATGGTATTTCCTCATGTGGCGGCAGTGATTGGCATGTGTCTGTTGAGAAAGAGTATCTGATTTCAAGGAAAATATATGTCAGGTGCACGTGTTGGGAGAGGGCACTCAGCCACTGCAGAAATCACAACCTGCCATAATTGGATTGAGTCCCATTTATCGACTAGTGCAAAAGAGCCCCAGGAATGTGTGTGTGTGTGTGTGTGTGTGTTGGGGGGGTGGAGAAGAATACATCAATGGGATTCCATGTGGAAAAAAGGGAGGGAAGGAATGCCAACTGAATGACTGAGGAGCGACTATTCCAGCCTTTAAATGGAGTCCAGGGGGGATTTTGAAAAGGAAGTCAACAACAATTCAAGTAGTCTGATCCAAAAGGTTCAACCTCAGAACATGGCCATAGGAACGTGGCTAACCAATTTTCCATATCAGCCTGGCCTTTGCTTCTTGAGACACCTGGGAATGGGGAGATGAAAATAATTTTCCCTAATGAAGATATTGCTCTGCCTTGGACTCTTCCAAAATCACCAGTTCTGCCCACCGGGGAAAGCTTGATATTAAGTTACTGCTTACTGGGGCTGGACAAGAAAGCTCTCCCTCTTCAGTAAGCCCTTAGCTTTGATTAGCTGGTAAATGTGTTGCCCGCCATTTATGGAATAAACATTTCCAGTTCATTTTAATTTCATATCAGCAGAGAATAATAAAGACAGTGCCGTTATTGGTCACAGCTGTGGTAGTATACAGACTGGAGCCTTCAGAACTAGGCTGTCAAGCCTGTGGAGCCAGGGTTGCTGGTTTTCTCTTACAATCTGGCTAAGAGCTAAAGAAGGGCTTCTATTAACAAATTGTCATGCAAATTTTAAAAATCTATTAAAAAAGACTTTCAAGAAATAAGGATTAAACCAGAAGAACAAATTTGTGCTTCAGAGCCTCTAGTGTGTAACGAGATAATGTTGGCATCCAATTATAAAACACCAAAAGATGCCTTTTTCTGACATTTTATATTTTTAAATCAAGACAAATCTCAAACATGCACTATTTAGATTTTTTTAAAAAACACACAAAATGATGATTTCTTTAAAAGGGTGACCCATTTTGTTTCTCTTTGGGGGAGATGAAAAGAAACTAGAAATGGAAACGTTGCCTGCAAAACCCCCACCATTGTGACCACCAGGTCAGTTTTGAGCACAATTGGGAATCGTGGTCATGATCTTGGAGGGCTTTGGAATGTGGGAAAGAAGGGAGCTTTGGGATCATAGATCATGGATCATGTCCTACAAAAAACTGCTACCTGGAGTTTAGCTGGTGTTTCCATCTGCTAGTAACCGCCTCTACCCTTTGTGGAAACCAGCCTCAGAGCCTGGAAACAGCACCGTTTCATCTATTCCCCACAGGGCACATTAGATTCCAGCTGTGCTCCATGAACAAGGCCAGTCCCTGCCATCTCTAGACTGTCTCTTCCGGGGAAAGATGATGGCTAAACATCATGATGTCACTTACCAGGGCACTTGGGTAGGCTTTGCAGAGTGACGAGGAGATTTTGTATTTATAGAGAAACTGATTATGTATGTCTTTTCTTCTGTCAGACAAGCCTGCAGGGCATACTGGTCTGAGGAGGTATGCCTAGTCATGTGTCTAGAGGTGGATGGCCTGTTCTCCACAGGTTGATTCCAGAGAGAGGGGACTGGGGAGAATTTTGACTTGACAGCTATTGGACTACAATGTGTTGGCTCCATCTGGGCTCTCATCTATCAAAGACGGTTTTGTCCACTCACACAGGGTGGCAGTTTTGCTATGGCTCTTGAGTAGGGCGGGGGTGAGTAGTGATGGCAGCAAATATTTTCATGCCAAGGACAATCTGAATATTTTCACACTCTATCATGAATGAACTCATCAATTACAACAAAAGCAGGCTGGACCCAAACACACACACACACACACACACACACACACACACACACACACAACCCCAACCCTAACCCTGACCGCTGGTGCTTGAAGATTTGTCCAGCAATAAACAACTGCTTCAGCCAGTTACACTGATCAAAAGCCCTTTTTTAATCAGTCCCAGGCAGCAAATCATAACATGATGTGCGCACTGAAGCAAATCATCGAAAAGCAGAGCTGAATGCCAAATCTATCATTGTGATACAGGCCAACAGGGGAATGAATGTCTTTATGAGTTTGTAATGCAGGTGTATTCGATTTGGAGAAGACAATGGTGGGAAGAAAAGCAGCAGTGGGCCTGGGACTAGTTGGACCAACTCTCTGCTATGGTGGAAGGGGCTTAAAGATTAGAGCTTGAGTCACCCCTGCAATCTGTGATAATTCAATTACCACTAAAGCCCTCCTCCCATGACTCAGCATGGCATACATGTGAGCCTGGTTCCTGGAAGGCTCTGCCAATAAGGTGCAGGGTCTGACTGATCATACCAAGTGGGAAAGACTGTGGGTACTGACTGTCCTGGTGAGAGAATGCTTGCCACTCAGCCAAGGAGCAGCCTGGGGAAGGTCAGAGAGGCTGCAAACCAAGCTGGCCATAGGTTGCTCGATTTTGGGATCAAGGTCACTCAAGGACTGCCTCTTACTTTATGGAGGGGTCCGTGATCTCCCTACCAGCATGTAGTCACAGACTCTCAAAGCAGAGAAGTGAACAGCTCGTGCTAGTTACACAACATAATACAGAGGTGAATAATTCAAGAAATAGTTATTAAGTACCAAAGTGTACAGCACTCTGTTGGGAGTTGAGAGAGGTCCCAAGATGATTTGATGCATTCTCTCTGCCCTCAAGAGGCGTTCAGTTATGAAGTGCCTTCTTAGTAAGAGCACCGTGCTAAGTGCTCAGAGAGAGCCAAAGTTTGGATATGTCTCTGCCTTTGAGGAGCTAACAGTTTAGGAGAGAGAAAAGACTAAGCTTCAAAAACTGCAGTAGGTGTGAGGGCCAAAGGGGAAAGTCACTGCTACCCACTTGGGCATTAGGGAAGACTTCCTGGAGGAGAGAGGTCTTAAGATAGAATTTGAAGGTAGAACATGTTTAAGAGTACATTTAGGGGGCAGCTGGGTAGTTCAGTGGATGGAGAGTCAGGCCTAGAGATGGGAGGTTCTAGGTTCAAATCTGGCCTCAGACACTTCCCAGCCATGTGACCCTGGGCAAGTCACTTAACCCTCATTGCCTAGCCCTTACCACTCTGCTGCCTTGGAACCAATATACAGTATTGATTCCAAGATGGAAGGTGAGGATTTTAAAAAAAATAGTACATTTATCTGGACCTTCAATTTCATCTGCGTGGCAATCTGCTGATGCAACTCATTTTACAACTTTGAATCTGAGAGTTACCTAGAACCCTGAAGGGTTAATCAACTTGCCCAGCATCACATGGTCGGGGTTTGAATACAAGTTTTTCTGTCTCCATCCATGATTACATATGGCTATAGAAAAGATCAGAGAGGCTTTAAGCAAATGGAGAAGGGAGGGATGTCTTCTAACTGGCAGGATAAGAGAAAGGGTCCCAGAAGAGATGTCCCCTGAGCTGGGTCTTGAAGAAATAAAACTATTTCAATAACTAGAGATATTCAACCCCTGTACAAATATAGGGAGGAAACACCAGGGTAAGACGATGAAATGCTAGCAATCATTTGACTGGAACATAGTATGTGAAAAGGAAGAGCATCAAAAAAGGACCTTTGAGATAATTTAGTATCCCCTCCTCATTTTACACATGAATCAACTGATACTCAAAAGTTTTTTAGCCGGCCCAAGGCCACACAGAGAGTGAGTAGTCAGAATTTGAACCCAGATCCCCAGACTCTAAATTCAGTGCTTTTTTCACTATGCAAAGGTATATTAGAATCAGGTTGTGGAGAGCTCTGAATGCCAGGTTTTGTGTCTTAACCTACTAGTAAGAGAATGTCACAGATGTTTGAGGAGTGTCTTGCATTAGGACCAGTACATTAGGAAGAATACTTTGGTAGCTCTATGGAAGATGGAAGTGATAAGGGTGAGACCAGAGGCTGGGAAATGAGTCAGGAGGCTAGTAAAGCATACAGAGGAGAGGCAAGGAGATCCAGACCTAGGCTGGAGAGGGCGGGAATGGAAAGGAGGGAGTAGGTGTGGGAGATGTTACAGGCATAACTGAGTTGGCCACTAGTTGGATATGAAGGACAAAGAAAAGAACCATCAGCAGAAATAAAGAAATTTGGAGAAAAAGTCAATTGTAGGGAAGAGGATAAATTCCGTCTGGGACACAGTTTGGAGATAGTGGCTAGACATCCTGATAGAGGCGAGAGGTGTAAGACTAGAACTCAGGGAAAGAATTCAGGGTTAAACGTACATCAAGGAGTTATCTGCCCAGAGGTTAACAGTTGTATGATCGAAATAACAAAGAGAGAAGGAAGAGGGCCAAAGACTGAGCCTGGGGAGGGAGGGATGGCAGTGTCCCTTATGCTTAGGGGGTGAAAGGCGTATAGGGAAACAGCAAAGGAGACTGAGAAGGAATAGTCAGGAAGGTAGAAGGAGGACCAAGAAAGAATAGTATCCATGAAACCAAAGGAAGATGAAGTATCAAGAAAGAAGGAAGGGAGGGTCTATGGTGTCAAATGCATAAAGATGGAGAAAAGGCCATGTTTTGGTCATGGGCGGTCATTAGTGACTTTGGAGAGAGAAATTTCATTAGGATTGTAGGCACTGATGCCAGATTGCAGAGGGTTGAGTGGGTAATGAAGTAGAACTAACAAATACAGACAGTTCTTTTTAGGAGTCTAACAACCATGGAGAAAGCTAACTAGGACAATAACATGAAGGGAAGGGAAGTGGATGAGAAGGTTTTATTTGTGTTTTAAGAGAGGGGAAACCTGAAGACATTTGTAGATGGTAAGAAAGAAAACCAGCATAGAGGGAGAAAATAGATATGAGGAGAGAGGAAATGGAAACCATTATTGGAGCACAGTCCCAGAGGAGATAGGAGGGGAGGAGGATCAAAAAGATCCCAAGATGGACTTCATTTTCTTCATAGTTTTGCCAAGGTCTGAACCAGTGTAAAGGTGATAAAGCCCTCACCCACTAAAGTTCAGTATATCTATGTATCTATATTCATATAGAGATATAGATAAACATCTATCTATATGTCTCCATATAGATAGATAGATGTAACATTTTAGATACCATATCAACTCACAGTTACATTTTCAATGGAAATAACTTTTTTATAATAGAATTGAGTTGTCTGAACATTTGATCTAGTCACAAAGGGACCGTATCTAGAACTCCTTCACCTCTCCCCACTCCCTTCTTACTTTCCCTCAGAATTTACTGCAGATGACATATATTACTATAAGAATTGCATTTCTTGGGAATTCTGAAGTATTTTTCACTTACTAGCAGTGTGACCTTGGATAAATCCCTTTCCCTTCTGTAATTTTCTTCTGTAAAATAAGGGCATTGGCCCAGACTCCTTCTGCCTTTATGACACTGTGATTGGAACTGGCTTTTTCTAATAGCCTTTGGGCTAGGCATCAGGGGACATGAGTGTTCTGTTCCTGGTTCTATCACTTTCTTTTGGTATTACTTTGGGCAAACCCCCTAAGCCTCTTAGGGCCATGGTTTTCCCATCTGTAAAATGAGAGAGTTCAATTACGTGACCTCCAAGTCCCTTCCCAACTCTAAATCCTCTACTAGGGAAGCAGATACACACAATGTATTTTACAATGAACTTCCCTCACAAGAACCCAGTAAGGTAGGGAATATGGATATTGTTATCTCTCCTTATCTTCAGAAAGATGAATGACTTGCCCATAGCCACACAGCAGATAAGTATTAGAGCTGAGGGACACGTGTCACCTGTGAACCAAATCAGGACTTGAAATAGTTTTATTTTTTCTGCTCCATACCTTATCAGTAGTAATCTATAATCATTAGCATCTTAGCATAATTAATTGGTTCTCCTTGGTGACTGGTTAACTAAAGGACCTAGGCATGAGACAGGTAAGTTTTGTTTTTTTTTTCCCCTGGGGAGAAGAAATGGATCTAGAAAATGGGAAGGCAGATAGTGAGGACAGACCAAGATGACACCAAAGTGGTAAAGTTGAATAGCCAGAGGCCAACATGGATACTTGTATCTATGATGATGGACGTAGCACCAAAAAAGATGGAGAGGGCTGTGGAAGACAAACATTACCTACTTGGCCATTTTGCTGAGCGCTGACCATGCCAGCCCATTATGGTTTCATTGGTACAATTCAGCCACACAATGCTTAACTGCTTTCTTTTTTATCTGATTTTCCCCCAATTCTGAAATTTGACTATAATATTCCTGAGAGTTAATCCTTTCAGGATCTCTTTCAAGAAGTGACTGGTAAATTCTTTCCATTTCTATTCTATCCTCTGGGGTCCTAGGTTCAAATTTGGCCTCAGATACTTCCTAGCTGTGTGATCTGGGTAAGTCACTTGACCCCCATTGCCTAACCCTTACCACTCTTCTGCCTTGGAACCAATTAAGACAGAAGTTAAGAGTTTAAAAAAAAATCTGCCCTCTGGTTCTAGAACATCAGGGCAGTTTTCCTTGATAATTTCTTGAAAGATGATATCTATGTTCTTTTTTTTTGATCATGGCTCTCAAGTAGTTCAGTAATTCTTAATTATCTCTCCTAGGTTTATTTTCCAAGTCATTCATTTTTCCAATAAGATATTTCACATTTTATTCTATTTTTTTATTCTTTTGACTTTGATTGTTTCTTGATATCTTGTGGAGTCATGATTTTCTTGAATGAGTTTTCATATCTCCTTTTCTTTTTGGTCAATTCTACTTTTTTAAAGAGTTCTCATAGAATGTTTGTACCTCTTTTACCATCTGATCAATTCTGTCTTTTAAGAGCTTCTTCTCTGCAGTGTAATTTTGTATATATTTTTCCATTTGGCCAATTCTTCTTTTTAAAAAGCTCTTTTCTTCAATGGATTTTTGTGCCACTTTTACCAATTGGCCTATTGTGTTTTGTAAGGTATTTAGGATTTGGGTTAGGGTTAGGTCAGGTTCTTTGTGCAGCTGCCTTCAAAGGTAGCTCTGGGGATCTGTCTGCTTTAGTTCTTCTGAGGTGGTATAATGTAAGTAGAGATATATTTAATACTCTCCTGGACTATTCTCTGGTCTGTGAGTAACCATAAAGACTCTTTTCTGCCTTTGGAACTATGACCATGGTCTCCTGCTCCCCTGTAGCTGCACATGCTGGTATGTGCTAGGGCTCCTCTTCACCCTTAGATCATGCCCCAGGACTGCAATCTGAATCTGTGTATGGGCAAAGAGACAAGAGTCTTGCACCCAGAACCAGCAAAGGACCTCCTATCATCTCGTTCTGAGCAATCATCCAGCCTCCCACCCTCACCCTTGCCATCTGCGGCTGAGAGCTCCAGAAGCCTTTGCTGCTGACTCAGCCACCTTCCAAGGCCTGTTGCCATGATGGAGCCTGCATTGGCATGCTGCTTTGCACTCTGCTTCTGATAGAATGTTGATGCTGGCCTTCTAAGTTGTTTTGGGCTGAAAAATTATTTCACCGCACTCTTCTGTGGGCTATTCTGCTCCAAAATTTGTTTTGAGGCATTATTTCATAGTTTTTTGAGGGTAATTTGGTAGAGATCAGGTGGGTCTGTGTACCTTTTCTGCCATCTTGGCTCTGCCCCCTTAACTACTTTTCTAAAAAGGAATTTGCTCCTACAGTTTGTCTGGGGGATGTGAAAAGGCTTCAAAGCATTAGGATGTTCCAAAAGCTAGATGTTTTGGAAGCTCCACAGTGTATGAAAGTATGTGTATATGTGTATACATCCACAGACGTGCACCCAGACATGCATTGACAAATCTGAGTATGCCCAGAGTTGAGCAGCCAGAATGGTGAGGGGCCTGGAAACATGAAGATATTAAAGAAACTCTAGATGTTTAGCCTGGATGATCATAGATTTTAAACTGGAAAGGGCCTTAAGGATCATCTCATGCCACCCCTTAATTTTTTAAACTAATTTTACAAGATTTGTTAATACAAACCATTTGTGGTACCTATAGAAAGAATCAAAGGAATACATTTTCTGATCAATTAACTCCCCCAGCCAGTTTTCAGCTGTCTCATTGTAGTTCTCGAGAGGCAAAGCAGTGAATGTGAGAAATCCAAACAGTCCTTGGCTTGTCCTTAATCCCCTGGCTAGAATTCCAGACCAGATTTCAAACCCAACTCCCTCATTTCACAGAAAATTAAACTGAGGTACAAGAAGAGGAAAAGACTTGGCCAAGGTCACAAAGGTCTTCTGTCTCCGGTGCCAACACTTTCTACCATACTGCTCTTTTCCTCATTATTTTCTTCAAATAGTTAAAAGACATATAGAAGAATGGTTAGCCATATTCTGCTTGGCTTCAGAGGGCAAAGCCAGAAATATTGAGGCAGATTTAGGAGACTCAAAAGGAAGAACTTGCCACCAGAATGAACTGCCTAATAATGACGTGGGCCTCCTTTAAAGGGGAATTCAACGTCACTGAAGAAATTCAAACAATGGCTACATAGTTCACAGGAGATTCATTCTTTAGGTTTGGGTTGGTCCTAAAATCCCGTCCAACTCTTGAGGTTCTGGAATCCAGTGTGTCCTGAGTCCTATTGAAGTAGATTTTTCAAAATTGAAATCCATTAAACAGAAGCACCCTTTAGTGGGCACAGGACTTTCTGCTCACATAAAGCTAGCATGAAACAAGAAGAAATGTGGGTGATGCTTGAGGAGCTTTATCTTGGGCAACCTCTTCCTCCTCAGGGTAGAGAACACAACTTTTTTAATAAGCAAATATCAATACTAAAAAAACTGGGGCAGCTAAGTAGCATAGTGGACAGAGCTCCAGGCTTGGAGTTGGGAGGATCTGGATTCAAATGTAGCCCCAGATACTTCCAAACCATGTGACCCTGGGCAAGTTACTTACCCTGTTTGCCTCAGTTTCCTTATCTATAAAATGAGCTGGAAGAGAAAATGGTAAGCCACTCCAGTGTCTTTGTCAAGAAAACCCCAAATGGTGTCATGAAGAGTCAGACACAACTGAACAACAGGAATGGAGGGAAGGGTAGAATATAATTTCTCCTGTACAGTGTAACTCAAGTGAACTTTCCTCCATTTAAAGCTCTGACCAAACAGGGAACCAAAAGATGTGAGTCAGAATCCTAGATCTGCCATGGAGTTGCCAGGTGAGCTTGGGCAAGTCACCTTTCCTCCCAGGGATTCGGTTTCTCCTCTGGCCAGTGAAGGAGATTGGAACAGGTAATCTTTGAAGTCCCTTCCAGCTCTGGCATTCCATCATCATTCCTTATAACAGTGTCCTGTATGCTACACCTAAGAAACGGCTTTTCAGAAGGGGGCATGGATCAATTATCCATCTTTTCCTCTTTTCAGGATTGTTGAGATGAGGTTTTCTGGTGGGGGTAATGGGCAGAAGGAAAGACTCCTTAGAATGGTCAAAGTGGTTACCACAGCAATGGGATGATACTGCAGTGGTTTGCCCTTTGCAAGTAAAGTACTTTGACCTAACTCCATAGTGAAATGGGTGCCCAGTGGCTGCCGTTTAATAGCTGACTATTAGAGTCCTTGCTTTTAAGATTAATAACTTTTCACTTGGAAGAGGAGGAGAGGCATTTTGCAATTTCACCAAACAATTTTCCCTATTAAATGGCTTTCTCAAAGGCTTGAAGGTGACCCGCAAGGCCATTTGCAGTATCAACTCCCTAGAGAATAGCTCTGCTAAAAAGTTCTTTGCCAAAGAAATCAGAAGTAACTAGCATTGTCTGTGGTAGTTGGCCAATCTCTTCTCCATTCTGGGCCTCAGTTTATCCTTCCAACTTGAAAAGATGGCCTATAACAGCCTCAGGCAGCTGGACTACCAGTGACCTGCTAAGGAGTCTTGTTCATGCATTGATAGCGGGCATTTATGGCCCCTCCCGCCCCCCCCCCCCACCCGCCAGTGCCTGGAAAGCTTAGGAAAGTTATCATAAAGGGGGAAATGGAAGAGGTATAGGTTCAGGAGGCATTTTAGGCTGAAAATGTGGTTGCCCCATGTTGTCAGCCTGATGTCCATCTTTTGCTGTGTGCTTTTAGGGGTGCCCCTGGGTCTTATGCATAAGGAGAAACTTCCAGTATAATCCCTGGACATTGGGGACCCAACATGAAACCCTGTCTTAAGAGCCTGCTTTTTCAGCAAAGTAGCCCGGCACCATCCAGAGTCCTGGACTTGAGCTGATATCCCAGATCTGTCATGTGACCTCAGAAAAGTGACTTCCCTCCTCCACCCCAGTTTCCTCAGCTGAAAAATAAGGGAGTTAGACTAGACGACTTCCAAGGTCCCTTCTAATTCAAAATCTAGAACCTCATGATTCAGCTGCCAATGGCTACACCATTAGACTCCTTACTTGGCAGTGGGAGAAGTAGGAATGGGCATTGGGCTCCTCAGAGAAGACCCTTTCGTAAACAGCTGTGCAGCTGTGGCTATGTGCTCTGCAGATGAGTTTGCTCATTCTCTGGCACCCTCTCCTGTGGTCTACTGAAGAAGCAAGAGCATGGGAATGGTTCTCCAGAACCTGGGTTCAAATCTGAGCTCTGCCTACTCCCTAGGGGATCCTGAGAACATCTTGCCCCCATTCTGAGTCTCATTTTCCTCCTCCAAAAAAAGGAGGGAGTAGACTTGATGATCTCTATGGTCTCTTCCAATACCACGTTTTCCTATTTCTTTGATACCACTACTCTGTGTTCACGTAGAGGTGTCACTACTTCTTGACTGTCATAGTAGGTAGTGAGTCATCCTTGAAGGCCTGGACTCAAGTCCCATCTTTGAAATGTATTGGCTACATGAACCTGAGCAAATCACTTATTCTTTTAGTTCTCTAGACTAGGTGTATGGCCCTCTGGAGTGGGCCAAACCAGATTAAAATATAACTGAGAAATATTTAACAAAACAAATAAAAATACAATCAAAAATAGATGATGGTAATAGGTGTTTTTTAATCAATATGTAGTTTGCTGAGATACTTATGTAGAGTCACCACTGCCCTAGACAGCTCTTTTTTAATCCCTTACCTTCTGTCTTAGAATCAATACTGTGTATCAGTTCTAAGGCAGAAGATGAGTGGTAAGGGCTAGGCAATGGGGGTGAAGGGACTTGCCCAGGGTCACACAGCTGGGAAGTGTCTGAGGCCAGATTTGAACCCAGGATTTTCCATCTCTGGGCCTGGCTCTCTATCCACTGAGCCACCCAGATGCCCCTGACAGCTAACTAGACAGCTCTTGAAGGCATCATTGAATGGTGGTAGAGAGAATTTCCTCTTCTTGGAGTTCCTTATTCCAGTGAAATGTCAGGTTCCATTCTCTCTCTTAACAACTATCCAGCAAAGAAAGGAAGGGGAGAGAGAGAGTGAGAGAGAGAGAGAGAGAGAGAGAGAGAGAGAGAGAGAGAGAGAGAGAGAGAGAGAGAGAGAGAGAGAATAGATTATTATCTCCATTTTACAGAAGGTTTGAAAAGAGAAAATCAGAGAGGTAAAGGGACTTGTGCAGGGTCTCCCAGTTGGGGGATGGCAGAGCTAAAAACTCAAGCCTAGGAAACCCAGGTCTGCCTCTGTCACCACCTGATTGACCTTGGGCAAGTCTTTTGAACTCTTCTGGACCTCAGTTTCCTGCTCTGTAAAATGAGAGATTGGACTAGATGGTCTCTGATTTTCCTTTCCAGCTCCAGATCAAGTCAAGGAAACTCTCCCATCTCCTAATCTATTCCTACATGCAGTATTGGATTCCGTACAAGGCACTTTCTTCCTGACAATCTGATGAAGTAGGTAATAATGCTAGCCAGCAGTTAGAGAGTGCATTAGTGTTCTCAACGTCCTTTACAAAGATGATCTCATTGAATCTTCCCAGTGGCCCAATAAACAGGTGCTATCATCATCTCCACCTTATGGATGAGGAAACTGGGGCCAAACGAAGTGAAGTGACTTTCCCAGGCTCGAAGTGCCAAGATTTGAACTCAGGTCTTCCTGACTCCCAAGTCCAGCACTAGCCACTAGGCCATTTAGGTGGCATGAGGAATTCCTAGCCTCACTTTGATGGATGAAGAAACTGAGGCAGCAAACATGTATTTACTGTCACACAAAGGATGCCAGCCTTCACTTTTAGTTGGCTTTGTCTCCTAGGTTGCATTTCGTGGCCAATTACACAGTACCCGTCATCCCTCCTGCTTTTTAAGTGGAATGTGAGGCTAGCAACTGGGAAGAAATGTGCCTTCGCGTCAGAGTGCTTGTTAAATGTCCCCCCTAAAATAGCTGAAAAGAGTCATGCAACTTCATTACCGTTTTCTTCTCTTTTTAACTTTAAGCCTTTTATGCTCCCCGCTGCTCCCCTCCCCACCAGCACCCCCAAGCCAGGCCAGGCCTGACTCAAAGCAGATGGAGCTGTCAGGAAATCACTCACACAGGTGAGCCGAATTGGGCTGATTAGCTGCTAAGTGCTTACAGCTGCCAAGTTAGACACTGAGGAAATTGTTGCAGGCCATGCCCACCTCCTACTAGAGACCGGCAAAGAGTGTCAGGAAGAAAAAGAGAATCCTTGGTAGGATTCCATCCCTCGGCTCCACAAAAAGGCCAAGAAGGAATGAAAAACGACAACATTGACAAACTCTGTAAGTCTTCTTAAGTCCAAATCCACCACAAGAAAAATGGATCGGGTTCTTTTCTGGAAATGGAGCTAAAGATACTTGTCTTGGGAGTTCAGACGAGTTAATTTGCTCTAGGTGGGTGGGGAGTAGGGGGAGAGGGAAACCTAAGGCCATTTTCTGAAATGGGCAACGTTCCCCTCCTTCCCCGGGCCCTGGAAAATCGAGGGGGAACATATTGAAATGTAACACATCCAAGTGAAGGATGAAAACGAGCATTTCTGGAGAATCCACTGAGCCTGGCTAGGCACCGAAAGCAATATGGCCCCAGAAGGAGGTGGAGAGGGAAGAAGGATAGCCCTGGGAGAGCAGGAAAGCCATTCGAAAAATGTGTCCAAAGTATAACCTTCTAGATTTAGAGGCCAACCCCCTCCCCTTACAGATGAAGAGCTGGGCCATGGAGAACTTCAGTGACTTGTCTATAGTCATAGAGCTAGCAAGAGCCCGATAGAGGATTCGAAGCCAGCTCTTGTTAACTTTGTCACACTGAGCCACAGTGCATCTCAGATCATGACTCTCTCAGTGTGATCTTGAGTAAGTATGCCTCAGTTTTCTCTTTTGTAAAACGAGAGGATTAGGCTAGATAGTCTCTGAGTTCCCCCCTTGCTCTGATATTCTTTGAACCTATGAGTTGTGTCTCAGTGTTACGACTGAAGGAAAACAAGGGTTAGGTTTAATTTTTAAATGGAAGAAAATGTTTTTTTGGCATTTTCATCACCACAGAATGTGTACTATCTCGACTTTTGTGAATTGACCATTTTCCTTCTGAGTTGCCTGCTTGCCTCTTCTTAAAACAGCACTTTCATCTTGTCAGTCTCTTACATAAAAGTCATCCATACTCCCCAACAGCACCTCACCTGACCCCTTCTCTGTAAAAGCAAGTCCCAGTGCTTCAAGTGGGTGTTTCAGGCCTCAGCTGTTTGTTCTCTGTCCTGTGGTAAATGTGTTTATTCCTGGTGGAACCCATGGTTGAATGTAGCCCCAAAAGGGTCAGAAGCCTAATGGTGAATCTATAGCTAATGGCGTTATAGGCAAAATGCCAGAGATGCCTCATAGTACTCAATCAAACAAGCATTCTGGGAATGATTGAGAGAAGGTTGGGGTTGGGATCTGTGAGAGACATGATAGCGGCCTAATGGAATATTGGAAGAAGGCTTGGCCTTGTTCCACAGTCACAGAGTGACACAGAAGATGCTGTTAAATGGAAAATGGCATGCCTCAGAAGGTAACAAGTTCCTGATCCCAGAAGACCTTGAAATCCAGGATGATCCCTCTGAGAGCCATCATAAAGTGGATTCCCACTCAATTTGTTTCTTATTTTTTGTCCATTTCCCCCAAGATTTGAATTTTAGGAATGATAAAAGCTGTTCAGTTCTCATCATGCTACTAAGGTTATTGGAGAGTTAGTTCTTTTTTGGTAAAGAAAAAGGCATACACAAAAGAGCAATGTGATGATTTCCAGGAAAGTAGTTTAATTCATAATTAGCTAGGAAATACTTCATGTGGTCAGAGAATCAGGTGTAGCATTTAGTTCAGTGTGTTTCACACTGGACAGGAACAACATAAAGTTAACTGCATAGGTGGTGCCTTGGATAGAGTGCTAGAGTTGGTGTCAAAAAGACCCGAGTTCAAATCCTACCTCAGGTAGCAACTAGCTGTGTAACCCTGAGCAAGTCATGTAACCTCTCTGAGCTTTAATTTCTTCATTTGTAAAATATGAAAGAGACAGAGACAGAGAAAATATCGGACTCCCCGGATCCTTCTGGCTTGAAATCTAGAATCCTCTGACTCTTGTAAATGTTCCTGGGTTAGGGAGATGGAACTGAGCTCCTGTGCTGGTGAGCTCCTACCCAGCTGGGAACACAAAAGAAGCATATTGATGATTCTGAAATGCAGTGACATCTCCTCAGTCTGAGAATCTTGCTTGAACAAGTAATTGACTTGTTTCATGCCCCAATCAATGATGAGAGCTCCCAAGAAAATCACATTGGAGTACTTATGTGTCTCCAGGGGAAATCAAGTCAAGATGATCATGGAAGACAGATTTGAGGGTTAAGAAATCACATAATGGCCCCAGACATGTCCCCAGAGGAGAGATTAACAAAGTAGGAGGGTCCTATCCACTGAGAATGAACAAGGGGGTGAGGGGTGAGAGCTCCTAGCTGATTCAATCTGTAAACCTCTGGTTTTTTTAAGCACCAGATACCTTCAACTCATGTCTTACTTTCCTTCTAGGTACCTTCTTGAGTCTTAGTCCAACTTCTAGCCACAGAGGGCTGAGAACAAAGAGGACCAAGGGCCTAGAGCTACTATCTGACTCAGCTGTACCTACAAGATGGCTCTGGTTTTGCTGGTAATAATCATCATCCAGTACCAGATTCATTCTTGCTTCCAGTCATCCTGAGGCTCTGCCCCTATCTAAGAGCACTTTGGGCATGCGACTTCCAGAAAGCTCTTCATAAGCAAGGGTTGGAAATCCAAACTCGAGTCTACAAAAGGATGCCTGTCCCTGCTGACAAGGTAAGACAAGTCCCTGAGGCTCAGCAAGCTGCCTCCACAGAGGGGCCGTGACATTAAAATGAAAATTTGTGGCTGGATCTGTGATTACCAGAACTTCCACAACAGTCTGCCCCTCGGCCCCGCTCGGGCATGACCACCTCTTCTGCCAGAAACTCCTATGTCAAATACGCAACAAGTAATCTCGGCATTAATCAGGGAGCCTGCTGCTACCTCCTAAAGTGATGCTCTGAGTCTTAGCCCTTTCTCAAGACAATTTCTTCATTGGTATTTGGGGGCCTTTTCACTGACATTTATGAAATTCAATAAAATAGAAAACCAAACTGTCTAGACATGATTGTAATGGACTTAGAGGGCATCAAATCTTTGAGGGATATAAGCGGTAGAGAGGTCAATGGAAAACTCCCACTCAAATATACTGCTGAACTCCCTAAAGCTAAAAATGAGAAAATACCAATATCCCAAAATGTGACTGGAAAGGAGAGAGAAATCGGAACAGTGTATTTTATCCAAGTGGCTTCAATTTTAAGACATTGAATGTTACCCAATGGAATCTATAGATTTATTTCTTTTCTTGCTTTAGCAATTTTTTTTATCACAGCACCATTTCCTATAGAAAAAACATTAGGTTAGAGGCAGTGTGGCTCTGTCCCTAGAATGGCCTTGAAGTTAGGAAGACCTGGGTTCAAGGGCTGAATGTCTGAATCAATCTATGTGACCCTAGGCAAGGAACTTAACCCCTCATTGCCCTCAGGCTACTCCAAGATTATAAGTTATGGCTAGATCTCAATCAGTGTAGAATAATTAATCCTGTAAAGTGGTGGCATATATTTGAAGTCACGCTATTTCAAGTTACAAGGATGTAAAATATGGTCATTGGATGTAGCCCAGTAGAAAGAGGCAGTTGGAATTCAACCAATGGGTCCTCTTCAAGGGATTCACTATTTATTTGCCCTATGTAATTGGGACCTAACTATACTGACCAAGTACTGATTTGCACAGGTAGAGGGTGATATCATACCTGGATATCGCCACATGGACTGAGTCCCACGTGTGGAATCCAGATCTTCTAAGTATGTCTATATGTAAGTATGGTAGGATAAGAGATTTCAAGATGAAAGAGACGTGAGAGGTCATCTAGGCCAATGCTCTCATTTTCCAGATTAAAAAAAATGTTAAAACGCCAAGCCTCGGGACCTTTAAGTGATTTGCCCAAGGTGGTGATGCCCCAAAGAAGTGATGGAGCTGGTTAGGTTCGAAGATCATATTTTTATGAACAGGATCGTAAATCTTGTCTCGAAATGTCATTATTTGTCCCAAATGGTGGCTGTCGGGAGAGGAATGAATGACATCGGATGATTTCATGGGGTGGGAGGCGGGTTCCCATTAAGATATTCCTCCAAATGTCTTGGAACCTTTAGGCACCAATAGAGGAAAAAGTCAACACCATCTCTATCCACGCTTGTAGATGAAAAAAAAACTCTAACTAAGAAGATCCAATAAATATTCACCAGCCATCTGCTCACCATAATGTCTGTTTACATATTAATGTGCAATACAAATTGGTAAACATGAGCATTTGAAACTTGGAGAGGAAATGATAGGAGTGTTTTCCTTTTCAGGGCTTTATTGAAACCGCGTGGCCAGAGGAGGTCCGTGCCACACATGTAAAGAGTTTTAATGCTGGATAGGTTTCAAATGCTCTGTGTACCTATTCATTCTGCTTTATACTGTCATCCAATCCATGTTTATTTACACACTTTTGATGCAAATTATCATCTAATTGCAGCTCAAACCTTGGAAGATTAACTGTATACCAAGGTGCTTATATCCAAAGGGACTGCCACCAGGGCCTGAACTTATACATTTGGTTTCTTTTAAACGGTTCCAAGAAACATATTAAATTCTGGTGAGTGAACTAACTGGGAAGCTGCTGCCGAATCCTGGGATATTCTTGCTATCTTGGCTAATGGAAGAGTTTTCAGCACAAAAGCTTCCTATCTCGAATTCGAAGGAGAAACATCATCTTCCATCTTGTCCGCTTGGATCACCAGTGGATAGGGTGGGGGGATGAGCATTCACAAGCAGGGCTGTAACAGGGGTGGGGGCATGGGTGCTTTGTTCAGGTGCCAGCATCTCTGGCAATTGTCAGCTCCATGCCTTATACCTTGGGATCCTGGGTCAGCTCGTACCTTTATAGAGCCTGAAGGTAGGGAAAGGGGTAATGGTAACTTGGGTTCTCTGAGAGGGTAAGGGATAGAGGTCCCAAGACTGCAGAAGTGGGAGGATATGGGGAGAAAGGGGAGTAGATGTCCATCCCTTTCCTCCTCTTGTAGTTTTTGTTCACTTTTTTTAGCTGTGTCATGACCCCCTTTTGGGGTTATCCAGCAAAGACACCAGGAAGGTTTGCCATTTCGTTCTCCAGCTCATTTTCCAGATGAGGAAACTGAGGCAAACAGGTGAAGTGATTTGCCCAAGGGCACACAGCTAGTAAATTTCTGAGGCTGGATTTGAATTCGGGAAGATGAGTTTTCCTGAATCCAGGCCTGGGGCTCTCTCCACCGAAGCGCCACCTAGTTGCCTTTCTCTCCTCCGAACTGTGCCTTTGTCTCTCCTATGACTCTTCTTTTACTCACCTCTGCTCCCAAATTCCTGTAGGGGAATAGGCTAAATTCTCTGAAAGATGGTTCCTTCCTGCACATACTTTCCTCACTCAACTGAATTTGCCCTGGGTGAGCCAGGATTCCTAGACACGGCCCTGCCTACAAGCCTGTCTAAGTAGCCAGTAGACAGCATGGTATGCTGGATTTGGAGTCAGGAAGAAATACATTCAGATCTTGCATCAGATACTTGCTAGCTGTCTAAGTCATTTAACATGTAAGCCTCAGTTTCCTCGTGAGTAAAATGACGATACAAATAGCACCTATCTGACAGGACGATTATAAGGATTAAATGAGATAACATCGTAAAGCATTTTGCAAACCTAAAACTACATACAAAATATTAGTTGTTACTAGGGGTAATTGCGTTAGTCATAATAATTATGGAAGGTTGTTAATTTTTAATAATTATTATTTAATACTTTTTAAATATTATTAACTATTATTAAATTATTAATATATCACTGTATGTTATTAATATTAAATATTAATAAGATTGTATTGTTGAATAATAAATAATTTTATTATTTAATGATTAATAATATTTTAATAATAATTATTGTAGAGAGAGCCCTGTACGTGGAGTCAGAAAGTAATGGTTTTAGACCCTGTATCACACATTTACTAGCTGTGTGACCTGGACGCATTCAGTAACTTAACTCGGTTATCTCATCTGTAAAATGGAGATAACAATAGCACTTACCTCCCAGGATTGTTTTATCAGCTGAGATAATATATAGAAAGTGTTTCACTCACCTGAAAGCACTATGCAATACTTGCTGTTAGTATGTATTTCTGTCATTGTCCCTCCCCCCATCAAGAACATGAGTGTGTGATAAGCAAGTGCCTTTTTATGATGCAACGTTTTTAGGGAATGGGTAGAAAAGAAAGCAATTTGGTATGAATTCTCTGACAAAACAAAAGATGGGCCAACTCTGGCCAACTCTGTAACTGGTGGAATTTCCTAGTTAGTGTATCAAGCTAAGATAAAGACCCCTTGAATGACTGAGTAAATGTGTTAAAATTGTATATTCAGTCTCTTGTGTGTGTGTGTTGGCGTTGGCATAGGAGCCTTGTATTGAGGCAGCTAAACTTTCATAGATGCGCTTGTAGAGTTCTTTATTAAATAGTAAATATTTAGATAAGCCATGATTTCAATGTTTTACCTCACAACGAATGCCAGTAGCACCTAAAAAGCATAAGGCAGTGGATCTGGGTGGGCCCCCCTACCTGCCACCATATAAGACTTACTGTAAATGATCCTATAATAAAGAAGAGGAAGACGCTGAAACCTTTTGATGGTGCCCATTGCCGACACTTGTCTATAACCACTGTTGGCACCTTGTCAGGTTGTCAGCATGTCAGGCTCTGATTATTGAGGTCATGATTCATTGACTCATCACTTGAAGATCCTAATTGTTCATGTCTTTGGAGCTACACCGACCGGCTTCAGCCTTGTAAAATGAGAATGAAGTCATGTCCTTTCCGGGGCCCCATATGCACAAGCCTTGCCAAGTATCAAGGGAATGTCCTAAACATCTACCTTCTCAGTCATGAGGAGAGGAGGCATCTCTCCACTTCAACACAGTTAGCTTTGTGCTTGCAGCTTAGTGAAGCCATGTGAGTGGGCTTGGGGTGCTTTCAAATTTTAGTTTTCCAAAAACAGATTGAGCCACTACAGGTCAGAGCCCAGCTAACCCACTCGGTGTTTGAGGCCTTTGACATGTACGTGGCAACCAGTCTCATGACAAAGCTGAATCGGGCTGAACGCTGGGTATCCACAGTCTGTTTCTTTCCAGGCTCTCTGCCTGAGTTATTCTAGATCTAAAGGAAAATGTTTCTGCCCAGGATTTCTGTTGATCAAGTCCCTTAGCCAGATCAGTTTCAGAAGGAAAATGTTGATGTGCTCAACTGAATAAAATGGTTAATCTTAAAAAAGAGGGGTTAACTCTCCTTTGGCTATTAAGAGATAAGGAATGATTGTTTTCATTATTTGAATTTTTCCACCTCAGAAAGGGGATGACCCAGTTTGTTCTTGTTGGGACAGATCCTGAATTGAGTACCACATGTTGAGCTAAGCAGACTCTCTCTTGTCTCTGCCATTTGGGGGTAAGACACTTGGATCCCAAATTTCCAAAACAAGCCCAGGATCTGGTGTGGCCATGACACTGTCCTAGATTCCAAAGGAAGCCAATGTTTCCTCAGTATAGATTGCTATCTCAACTGATTGGAAATGAGAGGAGAAAGGAAGAATCATTGAATGGGGAGTGGGGCAGGGGTGGGGAAGGGCAAGGGCGTGGAAAAATCATGAAGAGAGAATTCAAATCAAAAAGCCTTTATTTTTCACCTGCTGTATACAAGGCATTTCTGAACTAGAACAGCTGCTAAGTTTCTGCCTGCTTAGAGACAGGAAGCTGACTTGTCAATCTCCAAAGGTCCTCTTCCTCTGATCCTCTGAAGCCTTTGGCTTCCTATGTCTCTTCCTGGGGCCTGATTTTTCCCTATCTGTAAAATGAGTAAAGTAAGGCTAGATAAGATCAGAGTCTTTGCCAACTCTAAATCCTGTGCTGCTCTGATATAATAACCGAAATCATGGAATGCCAGAAATAAAAAGTTCACGTACATCCTTTGACCTGGACAATGCCTGCCTTTTCCCTTGCTCCTTGTCTCAATACAGCCAATTAGCAAAAGTTTTCTCTGGGTAACTCAACTCAGTGAGCTGAGCCATTCTCAAACTGTACAGCACCTCCCCCTCACCTCCCAGCCCCGGAAAGGAAGCCAGAGCTTTTCAGAATTGTTTAGTTCATCCTTCAGTTAAATAAATACCTTCTCTCAGTGATGCCTGACGGTCTCGCACATGATCCCTTGGGATCGGGGTCATTGTACTCTCATGGCTGTCTCTGCGTCAAGGATTCACAGAATTTTCCTCAGTTAACAGTTAGCCCCCACCTCCCCTCCCTCTGGGATACATGGAAATGAAATGTATTTGTTACGCTTTAAACCCTGGATTCTCAAAGCCTGCCTGAACAGCTTCTGGTGCGGTCCTAATAGGATGTAGCATCTGACTTAGCAGAGGGGGCAGCTAGGTAGCACAAGGAGAACCAGGCCTGGAGTCAGGAGGACCCATCTTCTTGATGGCAAACCACTCTAGTATCTCTGCCAAGAAAGCCCCAAATGGGGTCACAAAGGGTGGGCCATGACTGAAAAATAACCAAACTACGACACCTTAGCATAGACACTGCATTTATCTAGGCCCCTTTTGTGAATCCTTCTCACCCAATGGTAGAGTACTCAATTTCAACAACACGGCAGGCTGACTTCCCCCCCCCCCCATCCTCATCCTGGAAATAAAAGTTACAGTAGTTCTCTGGAATGTAGTTCTGATTCCGATGTATACTTTGGAAGGAATAATTGCTCAGTTCTGAAGGCACAAAATAAAGGAGATGAGAGTGTTTGCTGAGAAATTTGGGGGCAGAGCAAAGGACTTGGATAGGTTGTTCAAAGTCATAACAGGCCCTTTCAAGGTAGTGGGTCGCCACTTAATAAAATGACTAGACCTAGTGCCATGAGAAATCAAAATTGGATTCATCCTCACATCCCTTTTTACAGATTATCCATTTCCTTCTTTCAGCGGGTATATAGGAAATGCAGTTTAAGATCAGATGAAGGGGAAAATGCAGGATTCATAAGCTTAAGACGAGTACATATTATTTACATTGTTTGGGGGCTATTACTTTTATCTAGTCTATTCCGCCATGAATTACACATGAAAGTAAGATTCAGCCAATTCCATGCCATTTTCATATTTCTGGACTCAAATGTCTTTGCCACCAGCACCCCCCCCCTTCCGTCAGATTCTCTTATTCTTCTTCATGGAGAACTTCAGTCAGTTCTTTTTTTTCTTCTTGGCAAGAGTCTGTCTAAGATAGCAAGTGAGTTAAGGGCACAAGTAAACAGGCTTCATGTCGGAATGATTCCCAAACAAATAAAAGGAAACCAAAGATCAGATCCATTTCAGAAGGTTTTGCTTTTCATTTATCTTGCTTTCCTTCAGCATTAAATGTTCAGATCTTATCTTCAAGGTAATCAAGAAGAGCAGCTCCAGAGTTTCATGAAAAATCTAAAGCCTTTTGCCCTTGTTTGTCCCTTCCCGTTGAGGCTGCTAGCAAGGCTTTGGCTGTCATGTGCAAATGAACGGCTAACAAGGACACTTGAATCCCCTTCCAGAGGGGCCACAGAGGTCATCACGGGAAAGCCTTTTGCTCTGTACCAAACCCAGTGAAAAGAAAATCCATTGGAAAAGGAGGCAGAATATGTACTACCAAAGGACAAAAGGCAGGTCCAGTTCTAGCTTAGATGGGAATTGATGGAATACACATGTTCATGGGGACAGAAAGAAGTTTTCTCTCCCCTAAAGTCAGCTTGGAAAAATCTTGGTGTCTTTCTTCATATCTTCTTTCTCTGCGGTGCTTACTATAAAGTGTAAGCTCCATTTGGGGTAAGGGAATGGAGGCCAGCTGAATGGCTTCGAATAATGTTGCACTGAAGGTGTCAGGCCCCTTTTGACCAGCTTTGTTGGTGGTTCCCTCCCGAATAAGGAGATAATCCTTCTCAGAATTTACAGTTAAGTTAAAGGCAGTGATTAATTGTTGGATGCCAGCGGGAGTGGTTGCATCTGCCATCTCGATGATAGGAAGCTGGGATGCCATGGTTCACTCGGAAATGGCTCGCCGCATTCATAAGTCTGGACGGCACAGGGAAGTTATAGCCATAAAAGCCATAGGAAGGATGTAAAGAACAGCCGAAGGCTTCTTGGGCAATGGGAGTCGGTGGGAACACATTTGGAGGTGCGTGTAACCCATATAGCATTGGATTGGCAGGATGGGGAATTTGCAGACATTGCCCACTTAAGTCTTCAGCTTTGCCATTTTTTAAATTGGGGATTCCCAGGGAAGATAACATGGGCACCTCCATCATGAAAGGGGGCAAAGAGTGAGGATTGGTGCTTCCAGGCTTTTCAGGAGTGGGAAACATAAGAGGTGGTGTTCTCAAAAGATTACTTGGGCAGATCTTGTAGCAAAGAGGCAAATTGAAGTTGGGCAAGTAGGTTTCTGAACAGGGCATTCCAAGGGCGCTGGACGATAGGTGAAATGCAGGTGGTGAGCAAGGTGGAGAAAGGAAGGAGTTCAGAGGAGAGGGAGGCCCACCATTGGACGTCACTGGTGAGGAGCCACTGCTGCTTCCACCTGAGGGTGACAAAGGTAGTGAAAATACTGATCCCTGAAGGTCCCCAATTAGCCTTCATAAACAAACACTTTTTTTTTGCCTTCCCTTTTCCAAGAGGAAGCTGGCATAGGAGAAAGAGTGCTGGGATTTGGAATCAGAGGACCTGGACTCAAAATCTGGTTCTGCCTCTCGTAATTCATGACCTTGAGTAAATCATTTCCCTCTTCTGGGCCTTAGTTCCTTTACCTCTAATGTGGGGGTGAGACTAAGTGACCTCTAAGTTCCCTTCCAGCTCTAACTCTAATCCTCTGACTTCTGCCAATGGTAGGATTCATGGCAGAAATCTGTTATGACTCTTCTAGCTCATGTGTGTTAAAGGAGAGAGGAGTTCTTAATTCAGGCAAATAACTAGCTTGGTTTCTTTTTGCATTGGATTGACAAATTGTTTTGAAAGACATCGGCCCCAACTGACAGGTGGTTTGGGCATCTCGTAAACATTGGATCTATTGGATCAAAGCTGTTTGCCTCGGACAGTTGAAAGGTCACCCTTCTAGTCTATCCAATCAGTATCTTATTTTCAGAACTCAATGGGTTCAGTTCATATTTGGTTAAAAATGACGGCATCATATTTCTCATGGCTAGTCTTTCTTTCTACAGGTGACTTGAATCAAAAGGCAGAGGCATGGCGCCAGTTACAAAGCGTGGAGGAGCAACAAGACTTTTCTGTACTATGATCTCCTCCCCGTTATGTGGCTTATTCTATTTTGGAAGCATCAGGCCAATCCACATACAGATGGCTATTTAAAAAATCATTTCAAAAGACTCAAATAGCAAACTAAGTTTGGGGTCAAACGTCGCTTGTTATTGCAGGTTTCTCCCACACCCTAAATCCAACTCATATGTGTAGACACAGCCTGAACTCCCGAGCCACAAACTGACATTTACTTCTGCTCATGCAATCTGAAGCCCTGATAGGATAACAAATAGGAAAAACATTCAAAAAATAGAATATTATTTTTTGTCACAATCCTTAGACTGTTTATTTGTGAGATTAAATAATGAGGAAAAAAACCATCTTTCATCACCGCTCCCAGTGAAGAAGAGGCTTTGGTGATTTTCTGTATTATTGCAACTTATGGTAGGTTGGTTTTTATTTATTATTATTATTATTATTATTATTATTATTATTATTATTATTATTTTCCTTGTTTTCTCTATTATGCCTCCTTATGTGTTATACTGTGTAAAAGGCACTAACTAGCCTGGCTATGGCTTTCAGATACCCTGCACCACCAGAAAGAGTACCGTACCGCTGATGAGTGATCTGTAGATTAGTGTTGCTCAGGCGCCACTAGCCACTCAGATTGGGGCCCCACATCTGATGGGCAGGGATTCTTAACCTTTTGGGGTCATGGATCCCTTTGGCACGTTGGTGAGGCCTATAGCCTCTTGTGAATAATCACTTCAATAATAGTGGTCCAAATCGAGATGTTCTTTAAATGCACATAATAAAATTATACGATTACAAAGGAAATCGTTCACACTGCAAAAATACATGTAACTTTTTTTCCCTTCTGAGTTCATGGACCCCTGATGTCTTGGATCCTGGGAAGACCACCAGAGGTCTCCACAGAAGAGCTGCCTTTTGCCAGAACACCCATCTGCTGGAGTTAACATGACTAGTAGTAGCCCAAGTCAGAAGACGGGAAACTTGTTTATTACCTGATTACATGACTTTGCAAAATGTCAGAGGTGTATTTTGTCATTAAATGGGTCACAGCTTCCATCACCATTTGCTGACTAGTAAGAACTTTGCCTTGAGCTTTAGGTGGAGTAAATAACAATTAGAAGCATGTTGTTTCTTTCTTCCCTCTAGAAAAGCTAAAAAGTCGTTTCAGCCAGATCATATTCCCTGGATGTTCCTAGGGTCAATGGCACTGTGCTAAATTCTCTCATATATTGAAAGAGATTACACACATTTTTCCATTCTAACACATTACTCACTACCATAATTAACCTTCCTCCTGGACAGGAAACACTTTTGCAAACCTAACGTTAACCATAACTCTAAGTTTCTTCAGAACTTTGGGAGATAAGCTGCCCTACACGTATAATGAATACAGGCAGGAACGTTTCCTCCTTTTCTGTCATTTTACTAAGGCTACAAGTTTTTTAAGTACCTACTGTGTGTCAGGCACTGTGCTGATCTTTTTCCTAAAGCATTCAAGATTGGGAACAGAAAATCCATACTTCCAGAGGGGCTCCGAAGGCAGCCCTGTTGCCTATGAGCCCCATCTCCCCTAAATGCTAAAATCAGAGTTCTCATCTGGAGCTAAAATTCCCTTAAAAGCCGCTAGGAAAAATGTCTTCCAGTGAATTGCAAGAAGAGGTTCCACTAAAAACAGGTGTCCCAAAAGTGTTTCCATTGAATGACTAGTGCAAAGCTGTGCAATAAACAGATTTTGAACTTTACTAAGTAGAGAATTTCCCATCTCTCTCTCTGTCTCTCTCTCTCTCTCCCTCTGTGTCTCTCTCTGTCTCTGTCTCTGTCTCTCTCCTTCTGTGTCTCTCTCTCTGTCTCTCTCTCTCTGTCTCTCTTCCTCCCCCCTTTCCTTTCCTCTCCTCTCCTTTCCTTTATTTTTCTTTCCTCTCTTCTCTTTTCCTTTCTTTCCTTTACTTATTTTCCTCTCCTCTCCTCTCCTCTCTTTTCCTTTCCTTTATTTTCCTTTCCTTTCTTTCCCTTTCTTTCCCTTTCCTTTCCTTTCTTTTCCTCTCCTCTCCTCTCCTCTCCTCTCCTCTCCTCTCCTCTTTTCTCCTCTCCTCTCTTTTCCTTTCCTTTCCCTTCCTTTATTTTCCTCTCTTCTCCTCACCTCTCTTCTTCTCTCCTCTGCTCTCATTCCTTGGCTTTTTCATTTTTGAGGCTATATGGCTTTATAAAAAATCTCTTTTTAGTCCCACCCTCCCCACTGCATCAACAAAATGAAACTGAAATGTAGGAGACTTGCCAGGGTTTCAAAAAGTCCTCTGGACCATACTGCGCTTTAGGGCCCAAATATTCCTAACCCTTAAGGTACTGCCTGCCTGTTGTATTCTTTACATATGCAATGCATTGGCAAAGGGGAATAGAGCACTTAGAGCCTAAAGAGGAGAAGGACAGGAAATGGCCAAGGCCAGGGCTGAAATGCTGGGATTCGGTTTCTTTTTCCCCTTCACACTCGGCAGAGTTCATTCATTTAACCAGAAGTTATCTGGCTCTCGGTTTTGTCTGCCTCTCGCTCATTTCTCTTCTACCGAAATGAAAAAAAAAAAAAACAAACAAACCCAACCCAAACAAACAAGCCAACAAACAAAAAATATAACCGACCAAAGACCCAACCCAAGAGGCAGTTAGCGTAGGGGAGAGAAAGAAAGCGTAAGAGTCCGCTTCCCGCCCAGTCTCTGACCCAGGCTAGCAGAATGACCTTAGTTAGGCAAGTCACAGCGTCTCAGTGCGCCCGCGTAACTGTCGTTCTGGACCAGAGGGGCACGGATGCTCTTCGTCAGCAGAGTTCCGCACTGCGCTGTTGAAATGACAGGTCTGGACGCGCAGAAATACGTTTTGGGGTAGCCCTACCAATGGTAAGTTCCTGAAATGTGCCCGGCTCATCCAGGCTTGGGGTTCAGCGCCCAATTAGACCCCGAGATGGATTGGGTCGTTTTTTCCTTTTTCTCCTCGTTGTCGAACACCTAACGAACACCGAAACCTTCCCGCCGACGTGGCCAATGTACTTACTTTGCGTTTCAGGCCCGAAGGTTTTAAACTCCAGGCTGAGAGGGGGTCTCCATGGGTAGGTCTCTAAAAGTCCATCCAACACGCCTCTGGAAGAGGGAAACGAAACGTACAGAGACCTCTCCATCCAGCCCGCGCCCCAGCGTGGAGGGAAGAGGACCTCCAGGCTTTTCCAAACCTTCCGCCCGGCCGGCTGCCTTTTCCGCCTGTTAGTTCCGGCTGGAACTCCCCAGCACACATTGACAGTACCGTGCCCCTAGCTTACCTGTTTCTTCCAGGATCTCGAAATCCTTTGGCGAAAGGATTTCGGTCTATTTTCAGTTTAGTAATCTGGGGAGACAGAAAAGGCGGAGGGGGAGCGACAAATACTGAAGTGAGGCAGAGCCCTAGCTAGGCACTGCCGGGGCCCCGCTGCCCAAGTTCGGTCCGTTTGGTCCCGGCAGCCTTCAGTCCTGTCTCCTCGGGCCCAAACGGGACCCCGAAACCCAGTCGGGCCCCTCCCAGCTCCTCTGGGGCGCCCGCCCGCCGGAATCGGCGTTACCTGTTGGTTTTGGTACGCTGTCACCGTGGTGAATTCGGTTTCTGGGAAGGAGAAAGTCTGGACACCTTCGGCGGGCAAGGACTGGATTTGGGCGAGGTCAAAGCGACTGTCTTGCACAATGACATGAACCCGAGGTTTGTACTTGTGCATAGACTGCAGGATAATCTAGAGGGAAAGGGGTCCGCGGAGTGAGCGGTTGCCTGGGACCCAGAGGAGGCCCTAGGCTGAGTTGAAGAACCAAATGGCCACAGCCCCCAGGAGAAAGAGGAACTGGAGAGCCCCCGGTTGCCGGGTCCTTGCCAAGGCTGGCCAGCGCTCAGCAGGGCCTGGAGCGTCCTGTCTCTCTTCGACTTCTCTCTCCTGAACCGCCACAGGAAAGTGTTGCCCTTTGCCTCCCGGCTCCATCCAGCTTCCCCCCTCGAAGAGGAGGAGGAGTGGCGCCAGGAGCATCGGCTACTTGTTCTGGGCTCTGTCCCTAGTTATTTGGAGTCAGAGAACAAGGCTTGGCTGCGGTGGGAGAAAAAGGCCGACCATAGGGCAGCGCGGGATATCAAGCTCTTGTGGGGCCACCGTCTAGGCCAAGCCACTTTTAGGGTGGCCCTGGCACCAGGATCTCCTCTCTACCTTTGGCCGCCCCTGCCCTTACTCTATTCCTACTTCTGGTGGCCATGCTGGAGAGTGGGGATCAAGGGCATTTCTATAGAACATCGCTGAGGTCTTAAGACCTGGCCCTTCTGGGTACTCTATCTCTCAGACCTCAGGCCCTTTCCATACCCACTGCCCAGACTCCACCAGCCCAGGGCCCGGCCTTCTAGTGCCCAGAGGGTCCTGAACTGGGAGAAGGGCAGAGGCAGGCAGCCTCTGCTTCCCCTCTCTAGAGTTAGGAATTGAGGTCAAGAGGGAGAGGAGAAGAGGCTCGAGGAACCCTCCCAAGTCTGTAGCCAGTGGTCAGAGTCCACACCTACATGTCCCTTGTCGTCCATCTCATTGTTGGTGAGTTTGACACGATCAAAGCTGACGATCTGCCTCATCCACGTCTCTCCAGAACAGGGGGAATCTGGATGGATGTAAAGCCTGGGGGTGATGCACGAGTGGTCCGTGTTCCCAGCCACCATCCACTGGGAGCTGTGGTAGACATATCTGCGAGGTGGGAGGGAAGGGAAGAAGGGTCCTCCATAGGGGATCTGTGGGAAGGTCCTCGGATCCCCACAGCAAATGCCTCGGCGGAGCAGCGAGCAAACTCTCAGGGATCGCAGCTAGCCTGAACAGAGAGCGCTAAGCCAGGGCTAGAGAAGCGTCCCGGGATTTCCCAGGGTCTGGTTTATGTTTCCTAGAACCCGCCCGCCCGCCGGAAAACCTGATCTATGGCACCTCGTAAGCCCTGAGACCAGCGAGCATCCTCCCGACCTCAGTTAGGGCCAGAGGCCGATGGAATGGGAGGCACAGAAAGTGTGTGCACCTCTTCCAGAGCTCTGTTTCTCGGGTTTAGAGGGGGAGGCTTTTCGATAGACGGGACTCTGGGAGCCCTGCGTCTCCCCTATTTCTCAGCCCCCCCCTCCGGAGGCAACTGGGGCAATTCACGGACTGTTTCCAATCCAGACACTGTACAGATGTGCGACCAGCTTCCCGAACACTCAACAAGACAGCAGAGGCAAAAGCAAACAGCTGTTTCTGTTTGCAGACTGTCTCCCTCCTCCACCCCCCACTCCTGTCCCCACCGAGTTGGTTGAGTTGCGCTGTCCCTGTTCCCCTCACCCGGGCTGGTTGGAGCCATCCATGTGCGACTGAGAGAAGGGCAGGGGTGAGCCTCTGCTCCAGCCACCCAAGGGCACAGCTCAGGGCCCAAGAGAAACCTGCCCCTCTTGGCAGCCTCGGCCACGGTCATAACCCTCTCCTCGGTTTCTAGAAGAGCCAGAGGCTTCCCAGCGACTCGAGAGTCCCTGGTATCCAAGGGCTTCTCAATTCGGGGAAGGCACGGAGGCCTCCTCTCTCCTGCCCAAGCTTCGAGGTGGCACTAGCCTCTCAAGAACTCCAGGGGCAGTGGCAGAAGTGAGATGGGGACCTGGTCCTCGGCTGGGCGCCCAGGGGAGCAGCGCCCCCCCCTTCCTGAATCGAAGGGGGATCAAAGCAAGAGCAGCCCAGGCGGATGGGGCTCGGCGGAGTTGCGTTGGAAAACCCAGAACATCGGGGAGAAAAAGTTTAGCTGAACCGGCCCGGCTTACTGGGCACGCGAGTCAGAGCCAGCCGCTGGCCGGCCTTTACCTGTATCTTTTGGAATCCACCGGCACCACATCGATGGCAATGTAATACTGCTTCACGGGGTCCAGCCCCTTCACTTTGACGCGAACAGAAGGGAACATTCGCCTGCAGACGAGACAGAAAGTGCTCTGCTCTTCCCGGCCTTGAAAAGCGTTTGCGGGAGCAGAGGCTGGCTGCGTCCCCCTTGTGCCCCTCGCAAGCGCGAATGGAAGAGCGTTCTCAGCGCTAGCCCCAGTGAAGGCCTAGAAAGTGGCT
This sequence comes from Monodelphis domestica, assembly GCF_027887165.1. Lineage (NCBI taxonomy): Eukaryota > Metazoa > Chordata > Mammalia > Didelphimorphia > Didelphidae > Monodelphis > Monodelphis domestica. Next base: position 28,955,698 of record NC_077235.1, read on the forward strand.
TCTACTGTGGGGAGGAAGCCGGGGGTGGATCTGGGCAGCAGCTGAAAAGGCCATGCACTCTCGGGAGGACAGGGCTCCCTGGGGATGCTGGGATGCAGCTGCTTCCAAAGGGGAAAGGGGGAACGAGCAGCTCTCTCAGCTCCCAGAGGTTCCTTTGAATAGTCTCTGGGAACTTGGCTCTGGGGCTGAGCCCGCGCTCAGCTCACGCTGACCTCTCTGGGGCTCAGCTGAACGGGACTGGAGGGGAGCGAGCGTTCAGGAAGAGTCCTGCGCGAGGCTTTTTCCTGGATGAGGCGCACCTCGTCCCAGCTGGGGGTTTCCCTGAATCCCTCTAGCCTTCGGAGAGATAATTCCCTCCCTGCCCCGCGGCGGGCCTGACAGGGCTTAGAGCAAGCTGGCTGGCAAATAAAGCTGTTTACTTAAAAGCCGGCTCGAGGTCGGCCCTTAAGATTCCCCACTGGCGGCGGAGCAGCTGCCTCTGGGCTCTCCGTTTGGGGAAGTTGACTCCAGGAGCTGGAGTTGGGCATCTCTGGCCAAAGGTGCTTACCCTGCGGCGCTGTCCAGTGGGACCAAGGGCCTGCCTACCTGCCGGCTTTTGTGATGATCATCTCAGTGCCGATCTCGTGGAATCTCTGCCACAGCTCGGAGCCCTGCAGCTCTGCCTGGACATTATCGTTATCTTCCGGACTTTCCCGGCCCCCGGAGAAAGCGGCCATTGAAGTCTCTGCTTTGGGTCTCTTTTCTGCCCAGAGACAGAAAGGAGAGGTATTGGAGTTTCAGCTTCTCTTTCCCCAACAGCTGCCTCAAACGCCCATTGTCCCCAGGACAGCGGGACCCGGCCCATTTCACAGAATGATGGTACTGCTGGAAGGTACCTTAATGATCATCTGATCCAACTCTTTCAGTTTTACAGAGAAAGAAACTGAGGCTCAAGGAGGACAAGCAACCTGACCGGCGTCCTATAGCTAAGGGGAGTCGCTAAATTGCCTCCGAATGTAATTACTGAATTAAATGGGAGCACTTTATCAAGGGAGACTCTCTCCCACCCCCACGGTGATCCCTCAACCCACAACTTAAAGGAAATGAGAGGAGGCATCAGGCCGAAGCTCTGCTGAGCTGGGACTGAGCACAGGGCCTCCCCTCTCCCTTTAGCCCTCTCAGTGGCTAGGGAGCTGTGCATTCCCCTGAAAGGAGCTCTGCCCCAGAAGCAGATTCCCAGTCCCTCTCTGTCTCTCCTGCAGCTCCTCCCGGCAGTAGGCTGCCCCAAAGCTAGGGGACCCCAGGTCAAGGCCCTCACCCACCCAAGATAGCTTGCAGCCAAGCAGCCTCCCCGACTGGTCGCCTCTGGCCTTGGAGATTCAGTAGAGCGCTGGTGCTCAGCTGGGTTTGGGAGGGGGTAGGGGGAGAAGGGTAATGATACTGACCCGATCCCTCGACTTTCCTCACGATCCGGAGGTCTCTGCCTTCCTCCTCCTCCTCCCCCTCCTCCTCCTCCTCTTCGTCGCCTTTCTCCAGGAAATCCTGCGGTGGTTGCTCATCCCCCAGGTCTTGGAGTTTCCTCTTGGTCGATCTCCCCACCAAGGCTTCCACGGAGAAGGAATGAGCTCGGGAGCTTAAAGCCATCACTGGAGAAACCAATGGAATCCACACAAGCAAGAGAAGCTTCAACTTGATCCTTGGGGGAGGGGAGAGAAGTTGAGGAGGGAGGGGAGGAGTGCGGGAGGAAGTGCAGGGGAAATCCAAAAAGCCGAAAATGGAATTGTCTTTCCCCAAAATGGTCTAAAGGAGGAAAGGAGAGAGAAAGACCCAGATTAAGACCCGAGGCTCTTCCTTATAGACTGGGGAAGGGCTGAGAATTCTGCCTTAAAAAACCCCTTCCCCTCGGCCCGACATGTGGGGACCATCCGTCGCCAAAGCCCCCAGTTCATTTGGTTCCTAATGGTTCTACAAGATTGGCAAGGGGAGACCTGGGAGAGAGCAGCCCTGCCCCCGAGGGCCGGCTGGGGAGCTCCAGTGGGGGCGCCACGGCAGGCAGCCCGGGGACAGCAGAGAGCTAGCACCCGTCCTGATCCAGGCACAGAGGCAGCCCGGCCCGGCCCGAAGCCTGCAGCCCGCAGCCTCCGCTGTTTGTTTTGGAAACTGGTGGAAGCAAAAAGAGCACACTGAGTGACATTTCAGAGCATGGGGTAGGGGGTGGGGGTGGCGAGGAGTGGGGGAGGGGAGGGGAGGAGAGAGGGAGACGGCCTCGTCTAGGATAAATAAAAGGTTACTGTTTTACATTAAATTGTAAAACTCAAAGAAATGTGACATAATTGCCCACGAGGGGCCACTTTTCCAACAAAAGTGCAAATAGTGTTTAACCAGATCCAGAAAAGTCTTCCCGGGGCCTTTGGCTAGCCAGGGCAGGCGGCTGCTGGGAGCCGATGTTCTCAGGAACAGGGGAAACAGACTGGGATCCCAAGCCAGGTTTAGGGTGCTGGGCAGCCCGCGCACCGAGCCCCAGGGTGCCTTTCGGGGTTGCACAGGTTTCCAGATTTGTCCAAGTGCTAGAAACCGTCCATACCTCTTGGCCAGCTCCTGCCCTAATCGATGACTAAAGATTCCTTTAAGTTATGACTTGAAAGGAAAAGTCGGGGACCTCCTGCTACCCAAGAGGGACATCTGCCAGTCCCTGGGGATCATCCCAACCGGGAGAGATCGTCTTCATTTGAGCTCCTATCTCCCATGCTTGGCTTCTCTCTCTCTCTCTCCCACTCCTTCCCTCCCTCCCTCCCTCTCCCTCTCCCTCTGTATCTCTCTGCTTGTCTGTCTCTCCCTCTGTCTCTCTCTCTCTGTCTCTATCTCTCTCTCTGTCTCTGTCTCTCCCTCTGTCTCTGTCTCTGTCTCTGTGTGTCTCTCTCTCATAAAAAGTTGAGCCTCCAGGGTCACCTGTCTCTTGCTGTCTTCTTCCTTCTAGACCAGGGATTTTGAACCTGGGCCCCAGGGATCCTCAAGGGGATCGGGGCTAGAATTCAACAAGTCCCTGCGCTTGGAAGTTAGAGCTCTCTTTTCACTCCGCTCCAAGCCAGACTTAGCCTTTCCTTCAATGCGTTAAAAACCCTGTTCCGAGAAGTCCGCGGGCTTCACCAGACTTTCTAAGCAGAACTTGGCACAAAAAGCTTCAGAATCCCTGATCTAGCCTCTTGATCTTTGCGAGGGATGGATGCATTTTCTGCTCTCCTCCGATGCACGTAGGTGTATGTGGATGGCTAGATGGAGCAATCTGTTTCTGTCTCTCGCTCTTTCACCACACACACGCACGCACACATTTGACACCACTAGTTACACGTGCCCCATGTGTCCATTCTTCAAGGATCCGTGCTTTCCTTCGTGGGGGGGGGGGGGGGGGGGAACGCTTCTGGCCATCAAGGGCAACCCTTCCTTTATGCCTTCTAAATGCCTTTCAGAAAGAGAATTTCCCCCTGTAATCAGCCGGCTGATCATCAAAAGCCAGCTAGACAGCGGATATGAGCATGAGATCATCTATGGCCATCTATATGAGAGCATCTTGGAGGTAGCACTGGGGGAGATCCTCATTTTACAAAGTAGGAAATGGGCAGGAGGGGGGTGGGTGGTGCAGCCCGCAAAGTTAAAGTGATTTTCGGGGCACAACTAGAATTTGAACTCAGGTCCTAGAGATTTAGGCAACCGGGAGGTTCATCAGTTGTTCATGTAGCTTTCTACAAATGCCTTATTGTCCTCTGTTCATTCATTCATTCATTCGTGTGTTTATTTGTTTGTTTATTTATTTAAATAGCCTTTCAATCTATGCTCCCTGCTCCCCTTTGACACAGCAACAGCACTACTGGGTCTGTCTCCCAGAGAGATCTGAGATAAAATCTTTTAGCGATTCTTTTTGTATCATCGGCAAAGAGCTGGAAGCTGAGGGAGTGTCCATCAATTGGGGAATGGCTAACGAAGTTGTGTCAGGCTGTTAATGGACTAGCATTACACCATAAGCAATGAACAGGAGGAGGTCAAAAAAACCTGGAAAGGCTTAAATGAACTGATGCAAAGTGAAGTGAGCAGAACCAGGAGAACCATGTGTACAGTAACAGAAATGTATGATGATCAGCTGTGAAGGCCTAAACGGCTTTCAGCAAAACAAGGTCCCAAGATAACTCCAAGGGATTTAGGATGAAAAATAAAATGCTATCTAAAGCTAAAGAAGGAACTGTTAGAATCTGATTGTAGATTACATCTTTCATTTTATTTCCTTCCTGAATTTATATATATATAAACCCTCACCTTCCATCTTGGAGTCAATACTGTGTATTGGCTCCAAGGCAGAGGAGTGGTCAGGGCTAGGCAATGGGGGGTTAAGTGACTTGCCCAGGGTCACCCAGCTGGGAAGGGTCTGGGTTCAAATTTGAACGCAGGACCTTGGATCTCTGGGCCTGACTCTCAATCCACTGAGCCACCCAGCTGCCCTCCCCTTTCCTGAAATTTTTATTGTATGTGTAATATGTGTCTTCTGTCATTGCATGGGAGATATGGAAATATGTATTACATGAAAGTATTGGTATAGCCTAAACCAGAACATTTACCTCCTCAGGGAGGGGGAAGGAAAGGAGAGAATCTGAATTACAAAATGGCAGAAAATAATTATAAAAAATTGTTTTTTCATGTAATTAAAAAACAAATAAAAGAAAGTTTAATTTTTTAAGGAGAGACTTGCAAAAATGTTTTTATTGTGTATTTAGTAACCCTCAAAGACAGCAGAAAACATTTAAATAAACAAATGCAAAATAAGTGCAAAACCACAAACTCCACATTGTTTACAATTTGTTTCAAAATCTGTAAATGGTATATGCTTGCTAATATAAGCATCTTCTGCTTTTAAGTTCCTTCGGATTTGTTTGACTTGCATACTTTTTTCTCTTGGTTTTGTGGCTGTTATTTTTGTTAATGTAATCATAGTGTGTATCATTCATATTCTTTTTTCTTCTCTTTTCTTCTCTTCGTGTCTTTCCCTTATTTCCTTTATATTTCTAACATTTATCATTTCTAAGCACATAATACAATTCATGGCATTCAAATATCAGAATCTAGTCAGCCATTTCCCCCAGTCTTTGCTTTTTTGATTATTTCCAATTATTTTGCCATTGCAAACAAAGCTTCCATGAATATTTTCTACACATACAGCTTTTTGCCCTCTCAATAATGATAGTAGGGCCTAATCCTAGTGGTGGGATCTCTAGGTTATTGAGCATGAACAGTTTGGCTGTTTTAGAGAGGTACCTGAGGATACACTTAAGTTAAGTGACTTGCCCAAGGCCTTGCAGCCAGGAACTGTCTGAGGTCATATTTGAACCCAGGATCTCCCATCTCTGGGCCTGACTCTCAATCTACTGAGCTACCCAGCTGTCCCCTATGCCTTATTTCTGAATGGTATCTGAATGATCTTGAGGAATATGCCTATTCACATTAAAGTCTTAGCTAAGAATCACATATATTATGTATTTTTGATGTGACCTGAAACAAGAAATTTACCTGTTCATTCAGTACTTTCCATGAAGCATCAGTGGTGGCACAGTGGACAGAGCACCCGAGTTCAAATCCTGCCTCAGACGTTTACTAGCTGTATGGCCCTGGATAAGTCACTTTATCTTTTAGCTTCAGTTTCTTTATCTGATTGATAGGGATAAAATGATAGCACCTACCTCCTAGGGTTGGTGTGAGGATCAGATAAGTATAAAGCCCTTTGCAAATCCTACGGAATTATTTGTATAAATGCTACCTATTGCATCAGTGAAAATCCCAGCAAGTACCTTCTGTGACTCCTTGTTCACTCACTTAGTTCACTTCGATTCTGAGGCTGCTGTTTGTTTTCAGTACAAAATAATGATCCTTTGGTGAAGTCTTCCCCAAATCTAGGTTCTCAAATGCTTGGCCACTAGAGCAGAAGCCCCTACATGTCTTTCCAAGCAGGAAAAGCATAGACTAGGGGCCTGGGGATGGACTGTGTATCCGTTGCCCAAAGATCAGCCTTGCTAAGCTGAGAGAATCTCAGCACCAGACCAGTCACAGGGGGAGATTAAATTTTCAACCACAGTAACACTCATGTCCCAAGTAAGAAAAGGGTTGCTCTTTGGCATCGGCAAAGGGAGGAGCCCACACCAGTGAAATTCCACACCTCTGAACTACTGAAGGAAGGCAAAAAGGGACAAAGACTAGTCCCCATTAGGAAGGCAGCTCTATATTCTAGCTTTATAAAAGGGGATAAAGTGTGATTGGAGTAAAGGAAAACATTGAGTTGGGTGTTAGGCATCCTCTTCAGGCCCTGGATTAGCTAAGTGGTCTTAGGCAAGTCATTTTCTCTGGGTCTCCATTTTCTTCTTCTTTTTTTTAATTTAGAATACTTTTCCATAGTTACATGATTCATGATTCCTCCTTCCCTTCCCTCACCCCTCCCGGAGCTGATGAGCAATTCCACTGGATTATACATGTATCATTCAAAACCTATTTCCATGTTATTCATATTTGCAGTAGAGTGATCTTTTAACACCAAAACCCTAATCACATCCCTTTCACACTACACGATTGATCCTATGTTTTTCTTCTGCATTTCTGCCCCAACCATTCTTTCTCTGGATGTAGATAGCACTCTTTCTCATAAGTCCCTCAGAATTGTCCTGGGTTATTGCATTGCTGTTAGTAGAAAAAGTCCTTCACAATTGATTGTGCCACAATGTATCAGTTTCTGTGTAAGATGTTCTCCTGGTTCTGCTCCTCTCACTCTGCATCAATTCCTGGAGGTCGTTCCTGTTCACATGGAATCCCTCCAGTTTATCATTCCTTTTAGCACAATAGTATTCCATCACCAACAGATACCCCACAGTTTGTTCAGCCATTCCCCAATCGAGGTGGGTCTCCATTTTCTCATCCATCTGCCTCAATGATCTTGAAAGTTCCTTTCATCTCTAAAAGTTGATGTCTCTAGTATTCCAAGATATATTTCCAAGTCTTCAGATAGGAGTGCCAAGTTTTATTTATGGTGTAAATGGGACTCGGGATTAAGAGAGTCTCAGTAAGGCTCAACACAGCTTGGTCTGACACCATTTCCTGACAGGATCTTGGCTACAAGTCAGTGGACCTTGCTCCCTGTGGTCATAAACCAAGGATGGTAGTGAAATCCTTGTACATTCTTTCTGCATGGGCCAGAGAATGGCCTGCCCAATGAGAACTAGTTTGGCTCTGTTTCTCTGAGGTACTTGGACAAGGGATGGAACCGAGAATATGTTGGGGGAGCCTACAGTTGACGTGCTTCTTCTTGTCACTTAGCTACCATATGGAGTGTGGAAGCATCTCTTCTCCTAAATGCAGATTCTAGCTTGAGTCTAGTGCATGTTCTTTGTAGAGGGTAGGAGGTTGCCTGGGAGGAAATTTACTTGGGCCATTGGATTCCCATTAAAATCAAGGCAGAAAAGTGCCTTAGCTGTTCCTTTCTGGATTCATGTTCCAGGGAGTTCCTTTTGTGGTTGGTGGGAACTGTTTTTCTTGGGGGAAAAACCCTATAATAATGATAAGCAAATGTGAAATCTGGAGATGAGAAACTCCTCACTTTGGAGAAAGCTTTACCATTCCCAATTGAATGTGTCTTTGACAGCATAGCTGGAAGCAATGTAGCTAAGCTCTTCCTGTGTATATCCCAGTAGGTCTGGAACCCAGGAGTCATTTCCCGGAATTCCTGTTAACCTTCCCACCCCCAGAAAAATCATCGGCCCCTCCAACACAGCTTTGCAAGCTCAGCTGCAGGAGTCTTTTGCTTTCAGGTACCGGGGTGCAATATGGCAGATGCTTAGGTCAACAATTTATCCACCACAGCTGGATGGTCTCTTTAGCACATTGGATCTTACTTGGCCCCAGGGCACCTATAAACTTTCAGAAGAGCCAATTTTCCAAAGGCCATACACATCACAGAGGAGTAGTGGACAGTACAGAAGACGTCTGGCCCTTGTGGGTGGTCAGGTTAGAAAGAAGAATGGGGAAACTGATGACAATTTGGAAATCTTCATTGTGACACGTCATGGGATATTTAGGACGGCCTTGGAAAAATACATATGCAACATGGGGAAGCGAGGCAGGCTTCTGCAATTGGGGAAGTGATGAATTAAGGGTGGGACTAGTCAGGTCATATAGAGAGGCCTAGGCCTCTGATATAGACTGGTGTCATCACCATTGTACAAGGATTTCACTACCATCCTTGGTTTATGACCACAGGGAGCAAGGTCCACTGACTTGGTGTCATCCTAGACAAGTCATTTAACTACTCAGAGCTCTCTGAGATGGTAAGGTGCAGAAAAGCACCGAATTGCATCAGTAGGAAGTTATCTTATTTGGCAATTCCCTCTACTGCCTGTAAAGCCAAAGGCCCACTCCGTATTCTGATCCTTAGCTGCTGTCTCTGAAGTTACAGGAGGTATGAGATGTCCCTTAAGGGACATACGGTTCATTAGAGCCCTCGTCGGAGATGAAATCTGAACTTGTTTCATGAGATTTGTATTCCTAGGAGGAAAAATCTTCATTAATGACTACGTAAAGGGTTATCCATATTAATACCATTTGCAAAACCTCCCAAAGCTGTGACCAAATTCAGTGCAATTAAACAAGCATTTTATTAAGGCATGTAACATACTGTCCTGGGCACTGGGGTGGCAAAGATAGAAGCCTCCCAGGCACTGCCCTCAAGGAATGTACCACCCAACAGGCGGGGGGGGCGAGGGGGGATCAGACCCCTGAGTCTGGAGTTTCTGTCTTTTTGAGGTAGGCAATGGGAAGCCAGTGAAGCAAGGGGATGATGGGAGTAAGCCATGGAAATGTGAGCTCTTTGAGGCCTAGCGCTGTTTCCTTTCTGCCTTCAGATCCTCAGTGTCTACTTGGGGGATTGAACTGAAGGTTACTGGCATAGTGTGGGGATGTGCCCCTTTGGGGCAATGTGTGTGTGTTGGGGCAGCTGTGCAAACTGAAATGGACAAGTCTCCCCAATCACACATTTTCCAGAACATCCTGAAGAATTCAAAGAAGCTTTTTCAGCTGTTCTGACTTTTTTGACTTTAGTCCAATAATTACGGCCCTGAGCATGACTGTTTTCTTTCACCTTCCTAAGTTCCTTCCAAGAAATTGTTTTTTCTCATCTTTGACCTATGAAATTGTTATGTTTTTCTTCCTGACACTGGTTACCTTAAGATCAATGCTTTGTCTCCCATCCAAGTACTAACCAGGCCCAACCCTGCTTAGCTTCCCAGGTCTTGTAGGCCTGTTCAGGGTGGTATGGCCATAGACAAGCCCAGTGCTTCACAGTTCAATCAGGCCTTTGGCCTTGCCTGCACTGTATGTAAAGATGGATTGACGAAGTCTTCTAAGCAACTTCTTTGAAGACAAATCGCAGGACCTTGATTTGTCTCCATCTGTCTACGGTTGACATGGCTCTATGGGACTGTTAGAACAAAGGGAGCATATTGATTCCTCGGAGCCGGGATAATCATGATGGCTGTTGGCATTTGGATAGCACTTGGGTTTGGCAAAGAGCTTTACAAATATTATCTCAGTTGAGCCTTACAAAAAACCCCTATGGAGTAAGTGCTCTTAGTGTCTTTATTTTGTAGTTGAGGAAACTGAGGCAAAGAGAGATGAAGGTAGGAAGAATCAGAGATCAAGTTAAACTTGACCTTTGTCACTCCAGGCCCAACACTTTAGCCACTGTACCACCTAGCACAGGGCTTCCTATGATAATCATAATCCTTCAACACCTCAGAAGCCCTGTGATCTTCCCCGTGTCCAGACTCCTGCTGTTTACCCAAATCTGAACCCCTCCACGAAAGGGCAGCCAGTCTTGGTGAGTTGCTGTGGCCCCAGAAGTTCATAGTGTAGGGTGCTCAGTCTCCTGGTGATGATATCTTAGCTAGATGGGCCTCAGGCAACAGACTTGAATTGCCAGACTTTCCTTGAAGTCCTTCTGGCTTGGCAGGACTAGGCACAATTTATGCTTCCTTGGAAGACCTTTGAAGAGTCCAGGATCACCCCGGTGCCACAAATAGGTGTCTGAGCAGGACTTGGTTTGGGGAGGAAGAATAATGATATAAATAATTCATATTTACATAGCTTTAGACAGAGGCAGCATGGTATAGTGGAGAGAGCCTGCCTTAGAACCAGGAAGACCTGGATTCAAATCCCTCCTCTGACATATCCTGGCTGTGAGGCCCTGATCAAATGACTTAACCTAGTGTTCTAGGGAATTTTTATCAGAGAGTGTGCAGAGAAGGCACCAACCTTCTCATCTTCCTCATCTTCAAGTTCCCTATACCTGTGAAATCATAGGTCCAGTCCCTACACTTTTTCCCTCTACAATTTACAATAGACTTTATGATAACTCTTGGAGATAGAGAGCATATATTGTTTTGTTTTTGTTTTTGCAGTTAAAATTCATTATTCATTTTTAACCTTTAAAGAAATTTGAGTTCCAAATTGTCTCCCTTCCTCCAGTCCCTTTCCCACCCATTGCAAAGGCAAGCAATATGATATTAATTATACATGTGAAATTATGCAAAACATATTTCCATATTAGCCATGTTGCCAAAAATAGCAAGAAAAATAAAGAAAGTAAAAATACTTCAATTTGCATTCAGAAGTCATCAGTTCTCTTTCTGGAGATGGATAACATTCTTTCAGAATTGTCTTGAATCATTGTATTGATCAGAGCACTAAGTCTTTCACAGTTTGTTATCATTAGAATATTGCTTTTACTATATACCAGTGATGGCAAACCTTTTAGAGACCGAGTGCCCAAACTTCAATGCTTATGCAGTGTATGAATACCCTGCCTTACCCCAAACAGGGGAGGGAGGAAGCACTCCTATAGGGCTGCTGGGCAGAGGAGTGGGTGATGGGAGAAATGTCCATGTGTCATAGGTTCACCAACACAGCTATATACTTATGGTTCTGCTCAATTCATTCTTCATCAGTTCAAACAGGCCCTGCCATATTTTTCTAAAACCACTCCCCTCATCATTTCTATAGCACAATAGTGCTTTATCTCCATCATATAGCACAATTTGTTCAGCCATTCCTCAACTGATGGACATCCCCTTGCTTTCCAATTTTTTTCCAACACAAAAAGAGCTGCTAGCAATAGTTTTGTACATAGAGTTCCTTTCCCCTTTTCTTTGATCTCTTTGGAATACAGACCCAGTACTGGTATGGCTGGATCAACTTCACAGTCCTTTGGGCTTAGTTCCAAATTGTTCTCCATTGGCCCAGTTCACAACTCTACCAACAGTTCATCAGTGTCTCTATTTTTCCATTTCCTTGGAGAGTATATTGTTAAGCACATTTTACAGATGTGGAAACTAAGGCTCAATTAAGTTGACAAAGTATTTATTAGCCATGCATAGAGACTTGGCAACATTTATACAACTAGTGAGTGGCACAGCCAGAAGTCAGACTCAGGTCTTCTGCCTCCAAATCCGGTGCCAACAGACTTTTTTAAAACGAATTCCCTAATCATTTTGGAAAGCAATCTGAAAATGCTCAGAGGGTTATAAAACTGTGTGTACCCTTACACCCAGCTGGGTCTATATCTCAAGGTGATCAGGGAGAAAGGAAAAGAACCTCTATGCTCTGAAATATTTATAGTAGCTTTCTTTGTGGTGGCAACGAACGGGAAATGAAGGGAATGCCCACCAACTGGGGGATCGGTGTGGTATGTGATTGTGATGGAATACTATGTTGCGGTTAGAAATGATGAGCAGATTAATTAAAACTGTGGAAAGACCTACACGACATTATGAAAAGTAAAACAAGTAGAAACAAGAGGGCATTATATAAAATTACAGAATGAATAACTTGTGAATGCCCACTTCCAGAGAAAGAACTGATCAATAGAAACACAGAAGATATCGTTTATATATACATTTTTGGTCAAATAATGCCTTCTCCAGTGTGGGACGGGAAAGGAAGGAAGGAGATACCTGGGAATTTTATTGTAACCAAAACCCAAATAAATTAATTTTAAAAATAAAGTACAGATCTGTCCTTTAAAAAATGAAATTAAAAGTAAATCAATTGCCCTTTAGCTGATGCTCTGCCTTCGTGAAAATCTAATGTGCCTGGGGGAAAAACAGCATATTTTCCCAGACAAGCAGAACTTACTAAATTCAAGGTCAGTCAGACCTGTACATGCTTCTGCCTTTTCAGGTTTCTATATTTAAAATTGCGAATGGAGAGGGAATGACATCAAATGTTTCATTGGAGGCAGAGTTCATGGTTTTTCACTGGTAGTAGAAGCTCTGGAAATTTCATGTCAGAGACCATTTCCTCAAAATGTCAAGCAGATTGCCTGCCTCTTCTCTCTATTCCCACGTCCACCTTTAAAGTCGCAGAAGTCTGGGACTATTTCCAAACTCTCAGCCCTCTAAAGCTTTTGAGAAATAGTTACCTTTTCCCCAGTTCCTCCATTTTGGTACAACATGTCGTAAATGTTACCCTTCTTCTGGACATTAAAAAAATAATCCTTTTTTTAAACCCTGACCTTCCACCTTAGAATCAGTACTATGTATTGGTTCTAAGGCAGAAGAGTGGTAAGGGCTAGGCAATGGGGGTCAAGTGACTTGCCCAGGGTCACACAGCTAGGAAGTGTCGGAGGCCAGATTTGAACCTAGGACCTCCCGTCTCTAGGTCTGGCTCTCAATCCACTGAGCCACCCAGCTACCCCCTAAAAAAACAATTCTTAAAAATTCACAAAGATTACCTACCTATTCAAAGCAAAACCATAACTCTATACCTACATGTTAAGAATGTGAATTATGGAACTGTAACTAGGAAATGTTGTGCTGGGAGTGGGCATGCCCAAGTGTCGCTGCCAGGGGAGGCTGGGTGACTTCGGAATAGTGCTCTGAACTCTGTAAACTCTTATACTCTGGGTGAAGTCCTGGTTGCCCCATCCTTGTTATAACTAAGATGAATAGAATTTTGCATGAAGGATGGGTGTACAGGTAGTTTGTTGTCGGTGTTCTTTCATGATGTGACCCTCTCAGGTACCTATCACCTGGGTGACAGGAATGGCCTTTAGATAAAAATCAGGTTCGGTTTGTTATTCCATAATCAGAAAAGCTAGACAACCATGTCAATACACAAGGAATCCTCAGAGTTAGAAAAGTTTTAGTTAATGCAAGTTCATGAAGACATTGAGAGGTTGTACCGTCATGCCTCCTTTCCTGGCGACCAGTTCCTTATAAAGAATCAGGCTACAGAAGAGTGATAATGACAGAATCATGGGTAATGGGGGCAAATGTGATTTTCTTCCACAGTTATTTGGCTTATAACTTTTAAGAAAAGGAATAGGAACTTTAAGGTACACCTCCCTCCCCCTTCAATGATATGGATCAGTAACTCCTCTGCAACTTGAGGAGAGTTGTCCAGGAGCACTGAGAAATTAAGTGTCTTGCCTATTAGATGGTTTCGCATAGTAGGCTCGTGTTTCGCATAGGCTCATGTACTATGAGCCAAGAAAACCTGGGTTCTAATCCTGACTCAGATACTGACTAGCTGTGTGAATTTGGACAAATTACTTTACCTCTCTGAGCCTCCATTTCCCCATCTATAAGATGGAGATGATAATAGCACCTATCACACAGGGTTGCTTTGAGATTCAAATGAATCTATGTATATAGAAGGCTGTATAAAGATCATCTAGGGCTAGGCTAAGAGACAGAAAGGAGGATGAGTGGAATAGACTCCGGGTAAGTGACCTCAGCAAGACAGTATATGATAACCCAGAGATCCCAGCTTTTGGGACAAAAATCCACTATTTGACAAAAACTGCTGGGAAAATTGGAAGACAGTGTGGGAAAGATTAGGTTTGGATCAACACCTCACGCCGTACACCAAGATAAACTCAGAATGGGTGAAAGACTTGAACATGAAGAAGGAAACTATAAGTAAATGATGTGAACACAGAATAGTACACATGTCAGACCTTTGGGAAAGGAAAGATTTTAAGAGCAAGCAAGACTTAGAAAAAATTACAAAATGTAAAAGAAATAATTTTGATTACATTAAATTTAAAAGTTTTTGTACAAACAAAACCAATGCATCCAAAATTAGAAGGAGAATCAACAAATTGGGAAGAAATGTTTAAAACAAAAACCTCTGACAAAGGTCTAATTACTCAAATATATAAGTTAAATAAATTATACACAAAAATCAAGCCATTCTCCAATTGATAAATGGGCAAGGGACATGAACAGGCAGTTCTCAGATAAAGAAATCAAAACTATCAATAAGCACATGAAGAAGTGTTCTAAATCTCTTATAATCAGAGAGATGCAAATCAAAACAACTCTGAGGTATCACCTCACACCTAGCAGATTGGCTAACATAACAGCAAAGGAAAGTAATGAATGCTGGAGCGGATGTGGCAAAATTGGGATATTAATGCATTGCTGGTGGAGATGTGAATTGATCCAACCATTCTGGAGGACAATTTGGAACTGTGCCCAAAGGGCACTAAAAGACTGTCTGCCCTTTGTTCCAGCCATACCTCTGCTGGGTTTATAATCCAAAGAGATCATAGGGGGAAAGACTTGCACAAAAATAATTATAGCCGCGGGCAAAAAATTGGAAAACGAGGGGATGCCCTTCGATTGGGGAATGGCTGAACAAACTGTGGTATATGTTGGTGATGGAATACTATTGTGCTAAAAGGAATAATAAAGTGGAGGAATTCCATGGAGACTGGAACAACCTCCAGGAAGTGATGCAGAGCGAGAGGAGCAGAACCAGGAGAACATTGTACACAGAGACTGATACACTGTGGAACAATTTAATGTAATAGACTTCTCCATTAGTGGCAATGCCATGACCCAGGACAGTTCTGAGGGACTCATGAGAAAGAACACTGTCCACATTCAGAGGAAATACTGTGGGAGTAGAAACACAGAAGAAAAACAACTGCTTGATCACATGGGTCAATGGGGATATGGTTGGGTATGTGGACTCTAAGTGATCACCCTAATGCAAATATTAATAGTATGAAAATAGGTCTTGATCAAAGACACATGTAAAACCCAGTGGAATTATGTGTCAGCTACCAGGGTGGGGAGGAGGGGAGGGAAAGAACATGAATCATGTAACCATGGAATAATATTCTAAATTAATTAATTAAATAAAAATTTTCAATTAAAAAAATAAAGATCATCTAGTTTCAGAGGCAGGAATAGGGAGATCGCAGGTCTTCCTGACTCCCGGGGAAGCTGGGGCTGGGGCATTCTGCTATCCCTCATGTCATATTCATAAATAACATAAACCAAAAGATTACATCTGTATATTAAAAATTCAAAGGAGATGTATATGATGAAATGCTCATAGACTTCTGGGAACCTGAACCCTTACAGATTAATTTGGGGATTTTGCTGTTGCAACATCTCTTCAGGTTTGCCTTTTCATAGAATTGGAAAATGCCTGTTTTGGCATATCAGGAAGTAGGGGCGGAGGTGTGTGTGGGCCAATCCACTTGATTTTTAAGTGCCTTGGACTCTGACTCTCCCATTTTTGGAACCCAAATCCAAATGTTTTTACTTATTGTTTACTTGTTGCTCTGAAGTCTTGGTGAGGCCTACTATTGGAGGCTTTTTGTGAAATGTCCATTTTCACATTTTTCAGGCTGTTCAGATCGCCTCAGGTCCTAGACAGAACTAGTAGATTTAGGCACCAGCTTGGATAAGCACTCTTTTCTATACCTGTGGGTCCATTCTTGCAAGGCTGCTTAGAAAGCCAGGTGCTTGTGTTTGCCAAAATCTCGACCGAATAAGAATTTCTTAATTTGGGCTTTCCAAACCAGTGCCATAGTCAAATAATAAAATTGTACCTTTTACAGCACTACCATAGGGCCTGATCTTCTAGGACAGTGATGGCAAACCTTTTAGATATGGACTGCTGGGCCCCACCCCCATCACCCCCCCCCACCCAGACTCAGTGCCATGCTCCTCTCCTACATGGATTGTCAGTGTGCCCCACCCCACTCTTTATCCCACACAGAGGATGGAGAAAAACGCGCTCTCATTGGGCTACTGGATGGAGGGGTAGGTGAAGTGAGAAATGTCATCAGACACAGTGGAGAGGGGGAAGAGAGCAGCTTCACCTGAGTCCCTCTGCCTTTCTAGTAGCAAACTCTGGGGAGGGGGAGGGTGGTCATGGGCCCACAGAGAGCTCTCTGTGTGCCATCTTTGGCACCCATACCATAGGTTTGCCATCACTGTCCTAGGACTTCAGCCCTAGTTGGCAGCCATCATAATACAGTGGGCGAAGCACTAACTCGAAAGTCAGAGGGCCTGGGTTCAAACTTAGCCTTTATCCCAGCCTATGAGACCTTGGGTGAGTCCTATCATCTTCTTGGGACTCTGCTTCCTGTTCTGCTAATGGAGGGGGTCAAACTAGTGGCCAATTCTAGATCTAGGACCCTATGCAAGGAGGACCTTGTAGTTTGCTCTGGCTGGCCTCCAGGGGACAAGTTGCTGTGTATTCCATGATTGTTAAGGGGAAGAGAAAGTGAAAGGTCCTTACAGCCTCAATTCAGCTGAATCACCAAGCTTACCCCAGACAGAGTGATGGGCATATTGCTCTTGTGGGCCTCTTGGGATGTCTGCCACCAATCTTGCCTTCTCTAAAGCAAACCCTGTAGCGTAAATCTGGTCAACAAACCTGGGTGTAGTTTAACGTGAGCCCACATTGTGTGCAAGTGAGATGTGTGCATGTGAGAATTGTAGTTTAACCAGAGTAAACATGTACCTGAATGTGTGAACTCTCGGTCAGCATGAGCAAAGAAGCTTTGTTTGACCTGGTGAGCAGGCTTGGGGATGAGTGAAAAAACTGTTGTAACCTAACCTAGAGACTTGTGTGCACTTGAGTTCAAACTGTAACGTGGCCTCACCTCTAGCTGAGGCCTTATTTGATCTGACCTGGGTCCTGCCTATGCCCCTTTGAACTCTTATTGCAGGCCCCCATGGCCCTGGGTAAGCCAACTTCCAACACCTCCCACTGGAGCTTGGCTAATTGGTTTAGACTCCCCTCAGGCAAGGAGGGGCTTCTGCCCCTCTCTTCTACCAAGGAAGAGGGGTACAATGAGGCCGTTTTTGAACCCTATTCAACATGTCTTCCAGGCATTGTCCTTCTCAGAGGTGCTGTCACCAAAGCCAGCAGAGATCCTACAGGCCATATGAATGGATCCTAGCCTTGGATCTGGAGGAGCTGGAAGGGACCAAAAAGGCTTCCTAACTTCGCCAGCTCCTTGCAAGGAGTGTTGAAAGGCCCTATGAACCCAAGCGAGCTTGGGACATTGGTTTGGCTTCTGCTTGTGGTAGTCCATGAGATAACCACTAGCTTTCATGCTAAGAAGTCCGGAGAACTGGAATCTGACAGGGTCTGCAGAGCTATTCTGAAAAGACCATCCACCCTCCATTGCAGGTCACTGGACAGCAGGCCAACAAGCACATCAAGGGATTGGGAGTAGCCACTGTGTACCCATATCCTTGACAGTTAATTCTCCAGCCCTGAGGTGGGTTAGGATTGACAGCTTCAGAGGCTCTGCTCTTAAAGCAATCTGAGCATGCCTAGGGAACCAACCAATCAATTCACAAATGTTTATTAAGTGCCCACTGTGTGCCAACCACTGTACTTGGCCCAAAGAAAGGCAAAAACACAGCCCCTGTCCTCAAGCATCCTAACAGGACAGACAACAAGGCCATTTGGGGTTGAAGGGTCTTAGCAGCCAGGGTAGGGGTGAGGGTCAGGAAAGATTTCATGTAGAAGGTAGTTCTTGACTGTACTTGAAGGAAAAACAGTCATTCCAAGCTTACAGTAGGCCACATGGGTGGTTGAAAGGGTGCTGACCAGAGTAAGAGGTCTTGGATTCAAATCCAATATCTGATACTTCCCTTCTGTATGACCGTTGGCAAACCATCTTATCTCTTTGAGCTATAAAATGAGGGGGTTGTACAAGATGGCTTCCAAGGCCCTTCAGGTTCTAGAGCTATCATCCTACTTAGGTGAAGGTGAGGAGGGAGAGCATTCCCAGCAAGGAGTAAAGGTAGTGCCCAGGTATGGAGATGAGAGCTGGGAGTTGTCATGTGAGTAACTCCAGGTATGCTAGAATGGTCAGCACATGGGAGTGGTTGGTTGTCGGCCTTCACGCACATGGATGTGTGTCCTACTGTGGCCAATCAGACCAATATGAGCTTGAAGGAGGGGGTCTACCACAGGTCAGGCACTAGTAGCCTCCATGAACATTAGGAATAGAGAAGTCTCTAAATTTGCAGCGCTTGGCATGGTGTTTTTGAGCTACCGTGATTCTGCTTTGCTCAGAGAGCACGACGTCTTCTTGGCTGTGGGTGTACCATGTTGGATGGGCCTGTGCCAGTGTCTCTTGTGTCTCACAATCAATACCAAAGCTCTTCAGAGAGACCCTGGGAGTATCCTTGTATGACTTCTGACCTCCGGGTGAGCGCTTGCCTTGTATGAGTTCTCCACTGGAACAGGGTGGCCGGCCCATCGGAGTTGTGCTCTCTGCAGTAGAGTTTGAATGCCTGGCAGTTCAGCTTGAGAAAGGATCCAGGGTCCAGTACTTGATCTCCAGAATCTTCCTGCAACAACTCAAATGGAAGCAGTTTAATTTCCTGGCACGGCACTGGAAGACGGTCCAGGTTTCACAGGCGTACAGCACGGCGGCTCTATGGATCTTCAGTTAAGTAGGCAGCCCGATATCTCTGCCCTCCCGTGCTTGCCTTCAGACCCTCTCAAACACTGAGCTGGCTCTGGCAATGCATACATCAGCCTCGTCATCTTTGTGTATGATAATGTAGAATAAAGCTGGCAAAGGATGAAGGAAGGGGCCAAACAGAGGAGTTTATAGTTGATAGCAAAGGCAATCGAAAGCAAGTAGAGTTTGGAATGGGATCGTGACAGGGGGCAGACATGTGATTTAGGGAAATCATTTTGGAGGAGAGGATAGACTGGAGCAGGAAGACATTTTGGGGGGAGGAAGACCACCTTGGAGTCTATTGCAATGGTCTAATTTCAAAGTGCTGAATTCCTGAACAAGGGCGGTGGTTTTGTGAGTAAAGAAGGGAACAGGGTAGAAGCAATACTAGCAGTCATTCGCCATTTATGAAGTGTTTCCCTTGGGCCAGGCACAGTGGCAAACACAGAGAATACAAGGAAAGGGGAAAACATTTGGCCTCAAGGAAGTGCCATTCTAAGGTTGCGGAGTCAGGAATGACAAGATGGATCAGACGGTTGGACAAATGAGGTGAGTGTGAGAGAGGAGTCAAAGATGGCACTGAGATTGCAAAGTGGAGGACCTGGAGAGTTACTGAGCAGTAAAGGGGAAGTTCAGAAGAGGGACAAGGGCACTGAATGGCTTGTTGACTCTTCTTAGGAAGGTGAACTCCACAATGGCCTCCAGGACAAGTCAGCAAGCATTTATAAAGTGCCTACTATGTAGCAGGCACTGGGCTAAGTACTGGCAATTCAAAGAGGGGCAAAAGTTATTCCCACCTTCGAGGAATTCACAGCCTAATGGGGAGACAACATGCAAACAGCCATGGATAAACAAAATATATACATTGGAGACAATCACCAAGGGGGATTGGACCAGGAATCGCTTCTTGTAGATGTTAAGACTTTTGCTGGGACTTGAAGGAAGCCAGGGAAGCCAAGAAGGAGAGATGAGGAGGGAGAGAATTCCAGGCTGGAGAGACAGCCAGTGAAAATGTTCCTAGTAGAGAGAAAGGTAGGAGGACCTGGGGGTTGGGTTAAGATGGTCTTTAAAAGCCAAAGAGAGGGGACTGCTACTTGTGGTTCAGTGGATTGAGAGACAAGCCTAGAGAAAGGAGGTCCTGGGTTCAAATGTGGACTCAGACACTTCCTTGCTGTGTGACCCTGGACAAGTAACTCAACCCCCATTGCCTAGCCCTTACCACTCTATTGTCTTGGAACTGAGACTTAGTATTGATTCCAAGACAGACGGTAAAGGTCAAGGAGAAGAAAACCAAAGAAAGGATACTAGATCTTAGAGGAAATTGGGGTCACTGAAATATATTGAATGGAAGTTGGGGGAGTGGACAGGGTCAGACCTGGGCTTTAGGAAGGTCACTTTGATAGCTAAGTGGAGAATGGACTGGTGTAGGGAGAGAGGAGACAGGGCAGCCAATCAGCAGGATGTTGCAATAGTTCAGGCATGAGATGGTGAGAGCCACTGTCTGCTTTTATGGTTTCCCTTGTTATCACCCCATAGAAGGTTGCTAGACCTAGAGAGTCCCCTCCATCTCCATACCCAGAAATCAAAGGCTGGCCTCCCGACTTCCTTTGGGGAGCAGAGGCTTCTTCAAAGCTTCTAGAGACAGAGCCACCCACCCTTCCCTAGATACGCAGAGGATCCCACATGGAGCTGGAAGGGCCCTTTGGCTAACCCAACCCCCTCAGTTTACTGGGGAGGAAAGTGACTCTAGACACCTCTCCAGAAGGTCACCAGCCTTACAGTGACAGGCACCAAGTTCAAGGATCAGTGGTCAACACTCTGTTGCAAATATGAATAACATAGAGGTAGGTTTTGAACAATGAAACATGTATAACCTGGAGGAATTGCTCGTCGGCTCCAGGAAGGGGAAGGGAAAGAACATGAAAGATGTGACCATGGAAAAGTATTTTAAAATAAATAAATAAATATTTTTTAAAAAGGAATCCGTGATCTAGAGAAACAGTCACAAGTCAATTTCATAGTAATAGCTCTGGGCCCCCAACCTCAATGTTGGTCCTTCCCAAGTGGAAAACCTAAGGTTGGAGCAGCAATAATTAGAGAGGGGGTAAGCACTGAACCATCTGGATGGAGGAGCTGGAGTCAAGTTCTGACTTTGCTACATGCTAGCTACATGACCTTGGGCAAATCTCTTCCCCTCTCAGAGTTTATTTGTTCCTCTGGAAAATGAGGGTTTGGAGTTGGATTTGATCTAATGCCCTTCTGGCTCTGCTAGTCCATGACTCTAGGATCCTGTTTTCTGACTGTAAAGCAACTCTGAGAAGTTTCACTAGAGCCCCTTATAAGAGCAGGTTGCAAGGTTATGATGTCCCTGCTTAACAGTTGTGGTGCCCCATTCATTTCATGAATATCTGCAAGCCATTTGCTCCCATCTTCCTTTCCATATCCGAGAAACTCATACATAAGGAATTGGAACATTTGGTGGAAGTCATTCAGGAACAGAGGGATTTCTAGGCCATCTTGGTTTAGGAACTTCATTGTTCCCACCTTCTCCTTGGCACTCCTTGTTTTTCCCAATCAGTAGCTGTCCCTTGTTTCAGGACACCTGCTCTCCACCTCTCTGCTTTCACTTCCCCCCACCTTTAGCAAATCCCAGCCATGGGCAGAGCACTCACTGGGCTCAGTGCACAACACCTGATCGCTGAGCCCTGATCCAATGACGCTCTGTGAGCAGTGATTAGGACAGGATCTAGTGCTCTTAGAGAAGGTAACATTCTAGGTTCATTCCACCGAATCACATAGTCCAGTCATTTACTGACCAGGGAAACTTGCCTTGCTATTTCCCTTTCCTCAAACATAAAATAGGTCTAATATTTGGAAGTTTTTAGGCTGGAAGGAACCTTAGAGATCAATTCCTTTGTTTTATCAATGAAGGAACTAAGGTCCGGAGAAAGGAAATGACTTGTCCAAGGTACCACAGAAGCCAGAACCAAGATAATCCAGCTGAGGTTCACTGACTCCAAATCCTGTGCTTTTGCCGCGATTTCATGCTCTTCCAATTTCTGTTCTCCCTCACAGGGTAATTGGGAGACTCAGAAGGCTAAGTCAAGGGGAAGGGGCTGTTAGCAAGCTATCATCCATGCAGGAGTTCCATATACAAATGAACAGAGCCCAAAGCAGCAAGTTTCTATAAGGCCTCGAGCAGAGGCAGATTTGGTGACTGTCCAGAAATATAGGGCATCCCAAAAGTCTTTGTGCAGTTGTGAGTTTTAGTGAGCTAAAAAGGGACACCCCGTATCTCCTGTGAAAACTGGGCACAATACTCTGGATGAGATTGGACAGCGCAGAAGGCCTTGGGGCTCACTATCACCTCCCCATTCCTGGAAGCCATGGCCCTCTCAATGCAGCCCTAGATGGCATTAGCTTTTGGGGATGGCCTTATGACTTGGAGTGATCAAGAAGTCCATTAAACCCTCCCCACTCCTAACTTTCTGTTACTGTGGGAGGCACCGCCAACCTCACAAGCTAGGTGTCAGCCTCTATTCCTCACTCTCTCACCACCACACCACCATATTCAGCCTGTTGCAAATCCTGGCAATTCTACCTTCTTCCTCTGTGGGAGGTGTCTAGAGTCACTTTCCTCCCCAGTAAACTGAGGGGGTTGGGTTAGCCAAAGGGCCCTTCCAGCTCCATGTGGGATCCTCTGCGTATCTAGGGAAGGGTGGGTGGCTCTGTCTCTAGAAGCTTTGAAGAAGCCTCTGCTCCCCAAAGGAAGTCGGGAGGCCAGCCTTTGATTTCTGGGTATGGAGATGGAGGGGACTCTCTAGGTCTATAACAAGGGAGGCCACATAAGTGAAGTAGCAGGACTAGGAGAACAATGATTCCATTAGTGTTCCTGAAAGGTTCACTGGCTCATTGCAATTGTCAGGCTTAAGCCTGGAGAAGAGGACCACAATGTGGTCCCTAGTGGGTGGCAGATGGCCCTGAGGAGTCAGGTGATGTATCTGACAGTCAGGAGGTGGCAGAAAGCTGGACCTCAGACTTGGAGGCCGCCTCACTGCCTCTGCATTTGAACAAATCTTATTTCTTCCAAACTCTCTCATTTGTGGAGTCCTTGGTTTCTCACAACTCCCAGGAACTGGAGAGTCCTGTCCGGAAGGGGCTGGCTCTGGAGGCACAAGGGTTTCCCGGAAGCATGACCAGTGTGTGAAAGGTGGATGAACCAGGAGCAGCTCTCCTGGGCTCCCCCTGCCCCAGGCTTCAAAGATTCTCCAAAAAGGAGAATGCTGGGTGCCTGTGGGCAGATGACCTCCCCTCTCTAAGCCTCAACTCTGTAAGCTTCTAAGGGCTTAGGGGAACTCACTTATAGCAGCCTCCCCTCTAGTCTTATTCTCAGTGAGCTCTTGGGATCTCTAAGCATCTCCTCCATCCCTCTCCCCCTAGCCAGATTTCTAGGTGGCCAAACAGCAGGCTTGTTCAGGGGAACTTTATGTACCTCAGCACCCCCCTCCCCAACCCCAGTGCCCCAGAGGCACAGGCCAAGCCACTGTGGGTCAGAGGGCTTCTGTGCAGGGCCCGGGAATCCCAGCCCTTTTCCACGTTTCTCTTTTGCTCGGGCCCAGCCTCCATCCCTTCAGATGAGACTCGGAGCTGATTCTGAATTGGATTTGAAAAGCTAGGCTAATAATGCCCTCCCAGCCCCTCCATTTTCTCCTTTCCTTCCGGAGGAGTGTGTGCTCCGGGGGATTTGTCTCTAACCTCCTCCCTAAGCACCCCGCCCCACCTCCGCCAGCTGCTCTCCCGGCGGCGGAGGAAGACAGTGGCTCTGCTCCACCTGAAATGACTGAAGAAAGGGGGCCCTGCACCCTCAAAGAGTGGCCGAGACCTCCACCACAAACCTCCCTCCCGCTCAGCGGAGGGGCCCCTTCATACATTTCCCGAGGAATTCCGGCAGCGTGGGACAAGTTAGATCGCTGCCAGCCCTCGGAGGGTTCCGAGTCGGAAAGGACCCTGGGAGTTTGGCTAAACTCACTTCCCCGCTTTGAAGTCAGAGGGACGAACGGCCTCGAGGCTAGGCTGACCTTTAGAGCGGGCTCTAACGCTCGCGGGGGAATTGACCAGGACTGGCCCTCGATCTCACGGCCCCACCACACCCAAACGTGTCTCTCCTGTCTCCACAGTCGAGGTGACAGCTGGAGTCGCGAGGACTTCCGAGCTGCTTTCCAAGGATTCCCATGGGGCCGTGGAGCGGTCATTTGGGTTTTCCCGGAAAACAAAAAGCAGCCACAAGATCCGGCGACCCAAAGGTGGAAAGCCCTGTTGGTTTTTGTTTTGGTTGGCTTTTTTCTGGAAGAGAAGACCAACTCAGGAGCCCCTGAAGGCCCTGAGGTTTCGGACCCGGGGCTGTGAAACGTGCACACCGGTGTTGTTCTCTGGGAGCTGTGTGGGCCACAGGCCATCCAGGCGTGCCCTAGGGTGCAAGAAAGACCTTGGATTAGTGCGGAGATAATTGGGAGAAAGCGTCAGCAATTTGTGCTGTGGCCTAACTAGATATCCTGTAAGAGATACAGGATCTGCCTTTAGGCTTAACTCAAGCCATCTGGCCCTGGGCCGACGTGAGCACTGCTCCTTTCCAGAACCGGACACGGCCGTTCTGCGGAAGGGCTGCATACCTCGGCTGCTTTCAGGGGAGGGGGCGGCCCGGCACTCTGGCACCTCGGTGGAGGGTTCGAGTGAAGCGCTATCCGGGAACCGGGGGTCCTATTGGCCCAACTGTTTGTTGATGAGACGGTTAAAGTGTCTCTAAAAATTAAGAAGCTACATTGAGAAAAAATGTAACGTTTGGCACAAAGCTTGTCCTGATTCTGGGCACGTCGATCTTCCCTCTCCGTGGGTTGTTTTCCTCCTCTATAAAATGGGGAGAGAAATACTGACACAGGGTCACTAGAGGGGAAGCACTGTGTAAATCTTAAAGCTTGAGGAAGATGGTAGATATCATACCTAATAAGGTTATTTATTGGCTGGGGCAGCGGCTAGAAAGCAAACCTCGAAGCCCGGAAGATCTGACTTCTTAATACAAGCTACTGACACTGTGCCACGGGCTAAATCCCTCAGTGCCTCCAGGCAGCTTTTTAAAATGACAAGTTACGGACCCATTGCTGTTCTGTCCACAGATAGGCTTTTCCCGGAGAGTCCCTGACTTCGGAGAAAGCCCACATCTGAACCAAAAGGGGGGACAATCCTGATCATGGCCATAGGCGTTATTTATAGTGATCTCCTAAGATCTCTATAAACAGGGTATAAATCCTGGAGGTGAAAATCCAGTGTCCTCATCTTTCTGTTGTCTAACAGTGCTTGTAGTCAGGAGGCAAAAATAGTGGTCTTTTTTAGAGGGGGGAGGGGAAGGAAAGCTCCCTTCCCTTTGGAACCTTAAATTTCATCTCTATTTCCAAAGCGAAATTTGGAAGGGAAGGCACAAAAGCATCTTTCATGAAGGAGAGATAGAGGGAGAGAGACCAGGAGCTAGACAAAAAGGGAACTGGAGGGATGGTGAGAAGGACAGCGAGATGAGACAGAGGGAGATAGAGAAAACAAAAGCGAGTGAGAGTAAACACTTTCCTTTAAGAAAGTAGAGGCAGAAGATGGAAACAGAAACAGGACACTGAATGCTTTGAAGCCCCTGGTAGGACCTGAGTCCTGAGCCACGAAGACACAAATCTGTTTCTGTTCCTCGTTTCATGTCGGGAAATGTGTTTCCTGTTGTAATTGGGGCTGTTCACTTTTGGTGATATTTAAGACTTCGCAGAATAAGCAGGCTGGATGTTTGGTTAACCGTGAAGGAAATGATTCTTGATCAGACAGGCAATTACCGCCCTCCACCCCAAATCTGATCACTTCCCAAGGAAAACAAAGGCATTTGTAACTATTTTTCTACTTCAGTAATGCGAGGGGGCAATTATTTATGAATGAATGAGGGTTTCTGTGCCCTGGAGAGGAGGGAGAGAGATCCACAGAGGGGTACGGATGGGAGATCGAGCTTGTAGAGAAAGTGTGTGTGTGTGTGTGTATAGGCTTAGGAGTAATTCCACCACACAGACATCCTCTCGTCCCTAGGTGCAACTTTTTTTGCAAGGGGCAGGGTTAAAGTCCACAGGAGGTCAGAGCTGGAAGGCGCTTTGGTGTTGTCAGAGGCCGACGCCCTCATTTAAAGAGGGGGAAACCGAGGCTGAGAGTGGAAAGGAGCTTGCCCAAGGTCGCACAGGCAGTAAGTGGTAGGGTCAGAACTAGAACCCAGGGCCCGTGACTCTGAATCTGTCACTTTTTCTACTGCTCCACTGGTTCCCGTCCTTCTGCTTTCTTATTCTCTTTGGGGGTAGATACAGATAGCCTAGCGCGGCAAGCTAGACTCCGCCCTGGTCCAGACACAGCTCCACAGGAGAGTGGAACTAAGAGGAGGGTGAGCGGGACTTTGTATTAGGCGCCTGCGACAGTGAGAAGAGGGCAATGCATGCCAGAAACCTCCCCCTGGTCATTGCAGCCCTGCACCGGGTCTAGATGTGCTCCCTGGGGCTCAGAATGCTCCGGCCCAGTGGGCCAGTATGGGAGACAGATAGGCCGCCCCCTCCAGGGGGTGGGACCGCCCTGTGCGCAGCTGCAGCCACCTCCTGGCCGGCCGGCCGGCTTCTGGCCTCCTCCTCCTCTGCAGCATCCTTTGCCGCTGTCGCCGCCGCCGCCGCCGCCACCTCGGCTCCCCTCACCCCTGAAGCTGTCCCAGGCTTAGGCTCAGGGCGGGGCTTCTCCAGGTTCTGGTTCGGCCCGTCCGAGGCTTTTCCCGCGCACGCGTGCCCCGTCCCCTGCCGTGGCGAGCTTGGCTTCCACGAGCCCCGCCGTCCCAGGGGTCTTTGACCGGCCTGGCCATTTCCCTGCAGGGCCCGAGTACGGTCTGCCATCTCCGCGGTTCGAGAGCGCGTGGAGAGCGTAACCGATGCCTCCCGGCGCACCCCTCGGAAGCCCGGATCCGGGCCGAGGAAGGAGCCGAGGTCCGCGCCTGGGAAGCGCCTCGGCTTCGCTCCGCCCGCGGGCCTAGGCCTCGGTGGTCTCAGTTGGAGCTGGCCCCGGCCTTTGGGGAAGGGGGAGCCGAGGCGCCCAGAGGAGGCCAAGCTCGCTAAGGCCAGCTAGTAAGTGGGAGATGGATCGGGGTCCCAGCACAAACAGGGCCTCCGCAGCCAGTAACAGGTGAAGCTGATGGAGCTCGAGGGCTGCGGACTTAGTCCCGTGAAACCAGGCGCAGCAGGGGAGGGGGGGAGGGGCATCGCCTGGAACAAAACGAACTGCTGGGCCCGGACAGGATAGGAAGGTCCCCATCGCCCGCCGCAGGGCCTCTGTGTGTGTGGGGTGCGCTCGAACCCCACCCCCATCCCCCTCTAGACCAAAAGTCAGAAAAATGCAAATCCCAGTCAGGCTGGCGCCCTATAGGGCTATGAACCCCGAGCGCCTGGTATTCTGGGCTTTTCCCGTGGCCCATTGCGCATCCCTATTTCATTCTCCAGGCCCCCCCAAGCACTCAGCGAGGCCCAGTCTCTTGCACATCCACGGCTCCCGTCATCTCGTCCCAACACAGAAGACTCTGGTGGTTGTAAGTATTTTAGGGCGTTTTCCTCAACTCTTCACGTACAAAAGATATGAAAAAAGCTCCCCCAAAGCACCAAATAAGGGCTCTGAAGGAGAGGGTTTTTTTTAAACTCCCGTTGTTTTGACTGGCATTCATTGGTGCCCATAATTATTGCAATTAACACAAGGCCTTTCCGGGTTTGTAAAGCACTTTCCTAGTATTCTCTCAGAAGGGGATCCATCATTAGCCAGATTAGTAGCCACAGTCTTCCTGCATGGGTCTAGCAACTCCTTTTAAAGCCACCAAGGGGCTTCAACATACCCAGGAGTGGTTTTGCAGATTTAACAATCCTAGGTGGCATTTATAGAGCACCCGAAGGTTTGCAAATGGCATTACTGATATTCTCTGGTTTGTTTACAAAATAGAACCACCCCATTATGTGTATGTATGTGTGTGTGTGTGTGTGGGGGGGTATTTGTATTTTAAATAATGCTAACCTAATGGAAATGGGGGCAGACAGTCTAAAAATCATTCCCCCTGGGAAGGGAAGACTTTGCTACCCCCTTAAGTAGTTCCTATCTAGAGGAATTAGGGAAAGCATTTCCCCTAAGGTGCCTAACAGAATGGAATTCATGGGCTCCCTAGTGAAGGCGAAGGACTAATAGTGTTGGGAACAGGAAATGGATCTGGAATTGGGAGCTGCCCATTTCCTTGTACCAAGTTTTTTTTTTTTCACCACCTCGAAATTTCCCAGTATTTCTTGCTCTTAATTGAAACCTTTATATTTTTTCTTAAAATTCAATTCATTATCCACTGGATCATCTCAGTGCACTAAAATTTGCAAGACTCAATTTTTTAAAAATGCTAACAGTTCCAAGGGCGTAATTCTATATTCCGGATTACTCCATTTGTTTTCATATTTGAATGCTGGGTCTATATTGATGAAAACCACTGGGTGGAAAAATGGCAGATCTGGTGTTTGGGAGCCATCATTGCAACTGATTGAAATTGCCTTGCTGACCCAGTTGATTGGGCAGAGAGATCAGTCATGAAGACAGCTGGGAAGAAAAAGGAAAGGCCTTGACCAAAAGCCAGTTAACTTAGGCTTTTAAAAGATGCAGACGCACGTAGTCGCAGACTTTGTAACAGCCCACACTGGGGCCATGGGAGTTGAGAGTTGGGCAGGAGGAGAGGAGCTTTCTTGTCACCAATTTAAATTCTTTTTATATAAAATAGGCTTAAGCCTTTATGAATATTTGAGACATCTGCACACCAAGATAGGTGGCCTTCCTCCTCAGGATTTAGTCTGGAAAGTATCTGCACTCCTTATGCATAGCCAAAGTAGAGAGAGAGATTCAGGGGATAGTTGATGATCATGTTAAATCTGACTGCCCTAAATTATATTGCTATGGCTTGCCTTGGTTTCCCACCCTCCTTTGACTTGTCTTTTTTTCCTGTCACTCTCTTTAATTGGTCTTATTAGTTTTAATAATTTATTTTATTTGCTTAATTGTGTTCAGCATTGAAAACAAAGCCTGAAGAGTCTTTTTGTTATCCTAATGTCATTCTTCAACTATATTTCAAGTTCAAGAGTTCTTTCTTTCCTCCCTTCCTTTCTCTCTCTCTCTCTCTCTCTCTCTCTCTCTCTCTCTCTCTCTCTCGCTCTCTCTCTCTCTCTCTCTCTCTCTCTCTCTTTCTTTCTTTCTCTCTCTCTCTCTCTCTCTCTCTTTCTTTCTCTCTCTTTCTCTCTCTCTTTCTTTCATTCATTCTTTCTTTCATTCTTTCATTCTTTCTTTAGAGGAGCAATTAAAACATATAGGGAGCAAATGTGGCTGTAATTACTTCGGCATACGCTCACAATTTTCGAGTAAGGTGAACTTGGGGTTCCTTCCAGCACTGCATTCATAAGTGACTTTTTCTCTTCTTCTGGAGCCTGATAGAACCCAGCTGAGGGCATTAAGTATACACTTTTATCTCTGCTGGGATGACATATTAATAAAAGGTATGTCAAGTAATCCTTTATTTCCTTTTTTGCACCACATTTCTGAAACTTGGATGAGGATCAACCGAACTGTTTGAATTTCTTGGGGTGAAAAATGAAAAGAAAAACAAAATCATGATTGGGATGATATAATCAGGAACATTTTAGGAGTCGATGTCATTTTCTGTGTTGGCCCAAGCCATAGTTTAGCATGCTGAATGGAGGACTGGCAAGAGAAGGTGAGGAGTGGGTGGGGGCTGCTAAATTCTAGGTGGACTTGGCTCATTGAACCTTATAAACTTCTTGTGTTTTAGGGAATTAGTTTGTGCTTTGGTCAAAAATTAGAAAAAAAGAACCAATTTATAGCACCCTTAGTTAAGTTATTTTTAAATGGAATGCTGTGCATCTTAGGGAGGAGTCTCATCTTTGCAGGTGATATGCAAATGTGAATGCTGTTGATGTGTCCCTCAGAGCATGAATGACTCACTTCAAACATGGTGCTGAATGGCCTAATTAAGCAATGGAGGCCTCCTGGAAAGCACAAACCTTGCATTAAACCCAAACCTGGCATCTAGCTCTCTGGTAATAGTTCAGATATTCAAATCACCTGTATTCAATTTGGCAACTAATACTGCTATCTATTAAATTTCCATCTGATTTATCCAGCCATAATTTTCTACAGGGCTACAGTTATAAACCTGATACTAACACATTTTCAGTTAGCAAATGGTCTGCCACACGTCATTCCACATCAGAGCAGTTGTTTACAATACAGATCCCAAGTCCTTTGATTTGGCCCATGCTGTTCTTGCTTTGGGCCTGTTCTCTCTAGAAAAAAAGCAACATGTTTACCCAACAGAGAATTTGACTGGCAAGGTTATTTTCCTCACATCTAGTTATTTTTCATGTAAAATTAATTTTTGAGAGATGGATCAAATTTTATCAGAAAATGCTTGAAACTCAAGGTCAGCCTGTTTTCCCTAGTATCCTCCAAAGGGCAATCCATCTCATTGTACAATGAGAGCAGTATAGGGTCATAATTTTAAAGCACATTGAATCTAATTGCCTCACTTTATAAGATAGGAAACTGAGGCCCAGAGAAAGTAAGAGATTTTGCCAAGGTCACACAAATGATACTGGCATTAGAACATGCAGATGTGAAGGAAGTATAGTTGAACTTCATGCCTCCACAACACAGAGACTGAAATTTGCCATCCCCCTCCAAGAGCAAATCAGTGCTATTCACCATCTTTTCCATCCCTCTGGTTGTTCTCTGTCTCTTCTGACCTTTTACTTCCTCCTCTTGGCCAAACTCGGAGAAAGCCGTTTTTTCAATGTTTGGGAGCCACAAAAATAGTAACTGTGGTTTGGCTCCTGGTCCTCTCACCAGTTCCTGTGTTCTGAAATCCAGAGGGGGCTTCTAAGGCTGTATTACCTCTGGTGGACATGGAAAGAAAAGATGGGCAAATGTACCCTGGCCCAAATCCTTACTGATAAATCAAGAGAGAACTAACTGGCCCTTAGTTGGCATAGAGAGGTGGGAAGCTTGCTCTTGTTTTTCCATTCTCTCTACCTTCCAACTCATATAGCAATATAAAGAGATGTTAGGCTGAATTCTCTTGTAGTGAATTGCAAGTGGAAGGGCTATCCACATTCCTTTATTATGCCTATTGGAGTTTTGTTGTAATGACCTCTGGCCCCAGTTAAGCTCAAAGTATATAGCAGTGAAAAAGAAACCCAAATGAACAAGTATCAACTCTGTTTCCTATCAGACACAATCCCAGCCATAGTCATTTTTCGGAATGTATGACAGACAATTCTTTTGCTACATCTCCTTCCTGGTGGAATCAACTTTTTTTTCTTCTGAATATCTTGTGTCCCATTTTTGACTATGAGTAATAGGATATGGTTATCTCCCTTCCTTCCTTCCTTCCTTCCTTCCTTCCTTCCTTATTTGTAGTAATGAATTCCCTTGTAGTCAAATCAACAGAATATCTTTACCAAGAGTCAGCACGCCATGCTTAGAAATATTTCCAGGATAATGATTTGGCTGTTTAATAGCATTCTCTAAAACAGCCATTTCTAAGTCCATGGTTTTAGAACTTATCACAGTCGATTTAGCCACTGAAAGGTAGAGATAAACTGAGTTCCATGATGCTCCTTTGCTTTGGGTGTTTTTCCTTTATGGTCATAAATGCAAAGATCCTGCCTTCTTGTCAATTTGATATAAGCTTAGGGGAATTACTTGAATATCAGCAGTCAAGATGTCCCTTCCTCCCTCAGTTATGTAGCCTGCTGTGCTCCAGCTGTCCACCTGGATATCTGATTCCTCTAGGGGGAAGATAAATTTCTTCTGAGCACAAAGCACATGACACTTTAGCATATCCAGAGGAAAGGTATATTTTTGCAGAAAAGAAAACAAGCAAAATTTTGTGTGTGTAATTCACTGATAAATGATGATGTTAGGACTAGAGCTAAAGTATTTGGAAATAGTGTGCCTCAGTTAAAGGAGGTGAAATATGATTTGCTGATTTGTATCAGTGGATTACAGATGTAGGCCCCTCTTAACCCTCCTCTCCCCAAAGGGTCTGCCCTGTGCTGTTGAGGGATATTGTGGGATCTCTCAGCTAAAGAGTATGGACATTTTAGGCGCTTTTCTTCTCATTTGCAATCAGTTCTGCAAATATTTATTTATTGCCTACTGTGCATAGAGCACCCTGCAAAGTATAGCTAAGAGAAGGAGGCTTGGCCTCATAAAGCTTACAGCCTTGTAGTTGAAAGGAATTGGAATTAGAATCACAGCGTGTTACACGAACACTTTTCAGAGCCGTCACATAGAATCACATACTTAGCCTTTTTGCCAATGGTACTTTGTGAGCATTTTGATTAAATTTTACTTATTACCAAATTAAACAGTTTTTTAAAAATTCGGATAAACCTTTTGAGCCACAAAGTCTGAAAGCTTAAGTAAACACAGGCAGAAAGCATCTAGTAGCTTATTCTGATTTTTGTGAGATTGTTTTTCACTATGTTCTCGAATGTCATGTCCCAAAGCACAGCTTTAATTTCATTCTCCAGTTTATTTTTCCCATAATGAACTTTTATGAACCTCTGGTCTCATATTTATATATAATATAAGTGCGGAACTGGATCTCATAAAGAAAAAACAACCCCCCCCCCAAACCAAGATTCAGTCTGAGATGAACTCTGCCCTGAAAAGCTGGTGGAGACCATGTGCTAATGTGCATAAAATGAAAACAGAGTTTGGAGTGTTTCTCATCTTTCCTCCATGTTTTGGTTATTTCTTATCACCATGCCTCATCATCAGGGCTATCCTCATTATCTCATTGCCCACTTTTCGACCCTGCTCTCTTCTTCTGCACTGGGAAGGGTGCTCTATTACCATCCGGGTCTCCTTGGCATCATGAATACTAACATCAGACTTGTGCTTTGTGGGGACATTTATGAGGGCCATCACTGTTTTATCTACATTTTCAAAAAATGTATCAGTGATAAATCCTTTTACTAACTAATTTGTAATAATCAAAGAGACGTCTTATTTCCATGAAGAAATCCCCTCTATCAATTCATGTCATTCTTTGAAATTTATTGTCTTAGAGAGCTGCCTAGATCAGAGCTATCACTTAGCCCCCAACACTCCAAAGCACACCCTAGACCAGAATAAAATGTAATTGGGAAGTATCTAGCAAAATCCATAAAAATACTATTGTATAAATATAGATACTGTTACTATCTGGTTTTCTAAGTCACTGCCTCTTTCCAAGATCCTTCTGTCTCAGTTTCTATTTGAGGTGGATACTATGGCCTGAAGTGACTCTTCCATGGTTATCCATGGCCATTTGCTATCAGAGGTGGGTCTTGATCCCAGGTCTGACTGGCTCTCTCCCTTGTGCCATGTGGCCTGTTCATCATCTCATAAGGGAGACGAAATCTTTTCTCTGATTCATTGGTCAGAAAGTTTATTGTAAACCTGTGGAAGGCAACACTCTCTGATGGTTTGTGTCAAGACTTGAGGTCCTTCTATTTCCCCTTCTTTATTTGGACTTTGAGCTGTACTGAAGCACCCTCAGGTACTATGCGCTTCCTAAGGAATGCACTTCTGAAAGTGGAGGCAGAATGATGTAGTGGGAGCTTGAATTAAGAGGGCTGGAGTCTAATCTCAGCTCTACCACTCTATGAACTTGGCCAACTCCTTTAAACTATCTTGATCTCAGTTTCCTTGTCTGTAAAATAAAGTGAATTTGACTAGATGAACTTTAAGGTCCCTTCCAGCCCTACTTCTTCAGTAAGTACATAATTTATACCCAGAGCAGTTTTCTTATATCAAAGTCTGTCCTCCTATCCGCTGATGCCATGTTTTGGAATTAAACCCACAGTGAACCTTGTCATATTCTCTGGAGATGGACACTACTAAATAAGATTCAATCCAGTAAGTGTTTGTTAAGCATCTACCATATTCTAGGTACTGAGATGAAAAGACAAAACCAAGCCAATTCCTTCTTTTTGAGAACTTATATTCTTCTGGGTGGAAACAACATGAACACAGATAATCATTGCTACGTTATGATTTTTCAAGGTGGGAGAGGGCAATAACAGCCAAAGGAGCCTGGGACAGGCTTACTGTAGGCAGTGGCAGTTGTTGAGCCCAGAAGAGAGTTAGAGATTCTAAGAGGCAGTGGTGAGGCAGAGTGGAATTCCAGGCAAAGGCATAAAGATGGGAAATGGAGTACTGAAATTGGGGAAAAGCAAGAAGGTGGGTTTTGCTGGAATGGACAGTGCGTGAAAAAGGAATTGTATGAAATAATGATTCATTTTTCTGTGAGTAGAGGTTACTTCACAGACCTATAGTTTTAACAGCCCTCTAAATATTGTCTAGATGATGAATATAGGGAAAATGAACAACCTGCCAATTTCAGATACGCCATTTTTTGTCTTAAAAGTATATTTGTGCTATGCACCCTCAGGCAGACCCCAAGTGAGTGTTTTCTTGGAAATCCTACTGTAAACAGTTGCTTCTTAATTCATGAACTTGACAGAATTAAAAATCCTAAATTCTTGATACTTAGGAAAATACAGATTTGGAGTTGGGGATGTTGTAGGTATGTGTCTTTAAGGTTCTACAAATATGAATTGTTGTTTTTGTAGTCCAAATAGCAACAGCATACATTTGTTTGCATATACTTTTAAGATTTCCAAAACCTTTACCATACAATCTTACCTTTGTTTCTCCAAATAGTCCTGCAAAAAGATAGCACAAGGATTATTATGATCCCCATTTTATAGACAAGGAGATTGAGGCTGGGAGGTTAAATGACTTGTCAGTGGTCACCCAGCTAGGTCTTCTGCCTCCAAGTACACCAGACTGTTCTTGACCTACTAGATGTCTAAAAGTTATCTAAAAGATTTCATTCCTCCCCTCTTCCAATCTTTTTTCTTTTCTCCTGTTGTCTCTAGGCCTGAAACATACTCCGATATCATTGTCTATTGAAATCCCATTCTTTCATAAAGGCCCAGTGTAGGTGCTACCTTCTAGATGAATCATAGGGTCATTGATTTAGAGCAGGATCACCAAGACGTAGACCAGAGGTCACTTAGGGCAGGGTGATTAAGACTCACTTTGCCTCCAAAGAACTAACTTTAGAGGGGACTGATACCACTTACAGATTTGGACAGTGGAGAACCTAGTATTTGGTTAGTCTTGGTTATACTCATGGTTCTATGAGCTCACCAATATGCATATTCCCTGCAATGGTACAGGTCACAGCCCATCTCTGTGTCTCCATCTAGTGTGATCTTTGTGGACACCTTCCCATGAGGTTTATCCAGTGTGAGCCAAGGGAGGGGTTCAAGTTATCTCGGCCTTGCAGGGATCCATCATGCTTGTTCCATCACTTAGCCTTGTTTCTTGCCATATAACCAGCCTGCCTTCTTTTTTAGTCAAATATTTCTTTGCTAATTTTTTTTACATTGCTCTTTTATAAATTCGTTTTTTATGATATGTTGAGACCTGCTGACTTCTACATGTCTCTCCGCTGACCCATGGATGATTCTCAACTCCATTTCTTAGGAGACTATGTAGTGCTTCATGATTTGGAGCTAGCCAGCACCACTGGAAGAATGTTAGTATTTTAAAAATGAGCTTTGGTTTCAGGGAGAAACTTGGATTCATTCCAAGAATTTTACAATTTCCCAAAGGACTCCTTTACCTCTGTCTAGTTTTGGGCCAACTTATTGTCCAGTGGTAGTTTCCATCTAAGATTTATGTGTATATGTACACATGTGTATTTATGCATATATATGTGTGTGTATATTAGCACATGCACAGATGAATTACTTCAATAGATTGTTTCTTCAGCTGGTTATCATAAACTGAGCAGCAGGTGTTCTTCATCCACTTGGTTTTCCCCATTTGGATAGTTAGATCAAATGTTTTAGAGCAATATTGGCTATCATTTAGGAGGGTTTACATTAAAGCTTGGTGTAATCAGCACAATGCCATCCATAAATGGGAGCATGTCAGGGAAATAACTACCCTCCAGGGTGTGCTGGATCTCTTTGACAGTAGCAAACTCCTCTGGTGAGCATATGTCTCCTTGTTTGACACATTGATTCTGATGATCACTGAGCTGTCACACCAATCTATCTCTGTTGTATCTTTCATGGAGGCCTGTATACTTTGGACCTAGGCACAGGAGATCTCACCTCCTTAGAGGAGAGTCATTAAGGCAGCACCTTATTCTACTATGTAATCAACAAACACCAAACACAGTGAGATCCTCTGTTCTGGGTGTCTGTTGTTTAGGTGATGATGAAGATGTGCTCTCCCATGTTAGTTAAGGCTCCATACAATCCTTTCATTTCACAGAGGAGGAAACTGAGGGAGGCCAGAGAAGGGGATGGCTTGTTTGCCCAAGGCAACAAAGAAAATAGCAGAACCAGGATTCAGATCCATGGGCTCTGACTCCAAATCCAAAGTCATTTCCAGTGTACCAGGCAACCTTTTCTTATCCCTGCAGCTGACAGAGAACTCTTCTGCAACTTTCTAATGTGCTTTGGAGCTCCTTGGCCTCCAAGTGCCATCTACATTTGTCACCTTCCCCCCTTATTTAGCATGCAGGCTCCTTGAGGGCAGAGACTTTCATTTTTCATCTTTGTATCCCCAGCACTGAAAGTAAGTACTTTGTACATAGTAGGTTCAAATTGATAAATATTTGTTAAATATCATCAACTAAAATATTTAGTAAATATTGTATTAGAGAGCACTTTAAGACAATTCTCTCCATTCCTCCTAGACCCTATTGGGGTTGTTGGGGAGCTCCAGAGCTTTTCTTTTGGGCCACAGGTGAAGTTTGTGTGAATACACATCCAAAAGGTATCAGTCTTTATCTCCTTTCCTGTTTCAGGACATCCTGCTTTCCAGATACAGAGATCTCCAAGTGAAGACTAGATGACCCATGCTTGTTCAGGTGAAGACACCTCCATCTTTCTAGTCACTCAGGCTTTGGCAACCTCAGTGTCACCCTTGACTCCTCATTATTACCCCACATATCCAAGCCATTCCAGATCTCATCGTTCCCACCATCACATGCCTTGACTATCTCCCTCCCCTTTTTGTTCACTCTATCTACCATCATAGTTCAGGCCCTCATCACCTCTTACTTGGACTATTCTAGTATTTTCCGTGTTAGTCTTTCCACCTCTCCTCTGTTTAATCCCTCCTCTATTCAGATAAGAAAGTGATATTACTAAAAGCACAATTCTGACTGTGTCACTCTCTAGCTTCAAAACTTCAGTGGCTCCCGGTTTCCTCTAGAAGCAGATCTAACGTCCTTTAGTTGGCTTTTAAACCCCTTTAAAAACCTGAAAGCACCCTTCTTTCTGGCTTCATTTTCCCTTTCTCTCCTCACATTCTGTGATCCAGCCAAACAGCCCTCTCTTTTCCTTAAAGAGAGGGCTCCATCTCCTGTGTCCATGCCTTTTCACTGGTCACTACCCCCATTCCTGGAATGCATTCCCTTCTCGCTTCTACTTCATGGAACTCCCTCCCTTCAAGATACAGCTTAAGAACCACCCTCTACAGGATGGATGCTTCTCCTGATTTCTACTCCCTATGACTGCTAGTGCTCTCCTTTCCAAACTACCTCAGAATTATTCTGTTGTATTTGTTCTCTGTATATGCTATTG
The DNA here is from genome assembly GCF_027887165.1 of Monodelphis domestica. Lineage (NCBI taxonomy): Eukaryota > Metazoa > Chordata > Mammalia > Didelphimorphia > Didelphidae > Monodelphis > Monodelphis domestica. The sequence continues at coordinate 28,993,282 of NC_077235.1, forward strand.
GTGGTTAAATGAATGGGCTTCTCCAAAAGAACATTAACAGGGATTGCCTTGATTTTGTCCTTGTATCTGGAGCCCTTGGCTCAATGTGTGGCACACACTAGGCACTTAATAAATGCTAATTGATTGATGGAATGAAGTATAGGTTGCATCACACAGCCTCTGGTACTTTTCCCAGCTGTGAGATTCAGTGATCACCCTTTCTTCCTCTAAGCCTTCCCAGCCTTGACATTCCCTCGTTTTCTAAATCCTTATTCAGTCATTTCCTCCTTCTGCCCACTCCTGGCTCACCCCTTCCTGCTTTACGTTTAGACAGCAGGCATCCAAACCAAAATGACCAGAGGTATCTGTTGCTGCTAGAGATCACTGAAAAAGTGTGTGACTCAGTGCACAGGCCTCTGAGGAATGGCGTCTGCTGAAATGTTGTCTAAATGTTCTGGATTTCCAGTGTGCTGCTACTGAATATGTTCCACAGAATTAGAAAGGATCTCCAAGCCATATAGTACAGCCCATACGTGAAAGGGAGCCCTTCTGTAGCATGTGTGTCTGCCTAAAGACCTCTCAAGAGGGAGAACCCACTTCCCTTGGAAGCAATTCATTCCACTTTGGGATAGTTCTAGTTGTTAAGAAGTTGTTCCTGGCATTGAGCCCAAATGTCCCTTTCTGATACTTCCACCTATTGTTCCTGATTCTGCCTTCTAGGGCCAGCCGGAACAAGTCTAATTTCTTTTCACATGACAGTCCATCAGATATTTGAAAATGATTCTCAGGCTTGCCCCTGAGTCTTCTCTCCTCCAGGCCAAACATGATGAGCTTTTGTGTTGGTGAAGTATTGGAGCTCTATTCCCCGTCTTCCCAGCCACTGAGGACATTTTTGCATGCCCTGTCCATCTGCCCAAAGTAAGCACTTCCTCCCTTAGCTCTCCCCTCGAACTCGGAAAACCTCTGTCAATGCTGTAATGGAGCATGCACTTAAGTCTTTTGACCACCCAGGGTCACACAGCTAGGAAGTATTTGAAGCCAGATTTATTTATTTTTTTAAATTTTATTTTGAATTTTTTCCACATGGTTACATGATTCTTGTTGTCTCCCTCCCCGCTCCTGGAGTTGACAATCAATTCCACTGGGTTATGCACATTATCACTCAACTCCTATTTCCATTTTATTCATTTTTCTAATAGAGTAATCTTTTAAAACCAAAACCCCAAATCATATACCCGTCTAACCAAATGGTAAATCCTATGTTTTCTTCTGGATTTCTACTCCCACAGATCTTTCTCTAGATGTGGATATCATTCTTTCTCATTAACCTAAGGCCAGATTTAAGCCCCAAATCTCCCATCTTTAGGTCTGGTTCTCAATCCACAGAGCCACTTAGCTTCCCCTTCTCAGTTCCTTCTTAAACAGTGGTGCCCAGAACTTTACCAAGGTGCAGAACTATTGAGTGATCACAGAGGTAATAAACTTTAGAGGTAGTATTTGAACCCATTTCCTGTGATTCCAGAGCTAGTGATCTTTTTGCTGTACTATTTTTGCCTCTGCTATAGAAATGACTAGATGTGGCTCCGGCTGGACAGGATCTTAAAGTCCATTTAGTCAGATCCTCTTGTTTCCTAGGAGGAAACTTTGAAAGTCCAAAGAAGGAAGTGATTTGATCAAGGCCAAAGAAACAGACTTTATTTTCAGAATTTTTGTTCTCACTGTCACCCTTAATGTCTGTTGTTGCCGCTGTACACACCTACAGTGAGTTCCTCCATCACCCTTTGGGTGTTCCTCAGCCTCAATATGTCAGACACAGTAGTGTTCCTTGACTCACAGCCATATATCACTGGGAGAGTACTGGTGCTAAAAAAGATGGGTTGCTGCTATTTATTCATTTATCACAGTCTATTCTCATCCATGGGGCTTAGAGAATTGGACTCCATGGGTCTTTGAGGTGGAGAGAGTGATGTCAAGGGTGTCACATTCTCACTCCAAATGAAGGCAGGCTGGAACTTTGGCACATTTCCTGCAGGGTCTGGATGTGTTCAGAACCAATATCGTCCAGCAACGGACTCCCCTTTATCAACCTGTTGTTTTTGATTTTATGACGATTCTCCATCGTAGCAAGAGTTGAGATTAGACCCAGTACAAGTTTCCCCAAAGGAGGGGGAGGAGTCTGAGCTTCCAGCAAGCATTATCCTTAACCTTCTTAATTATGAAGGAATGTGTAATAATAGAGGAAGGAATTACAGAGCGACTAAAGTGAGAGGAAACCCCTCTAGATGACAATTCACACACTCCGTGCTATTCTGTATCAGCCAAGAAAGCAGAGGAGGGGATGTAAGCACCAGAGAATAAAAGCCCGGTCCGTGAAGTTTTGAAGCTGACTTTGTTTTCTTTCATCCCCATTGAATTGCACATGTATGTATGTCCACATATAGTCCCACCCAACTGATATCCTCTGAAAATCCTGTGGCGAAACAGGAACAGATTTTAAATTGATTGCTTTGCCCACTTAGACTGAGTTCTTGTAGCAAAAAAAGAGGATAAAAATGGGATCATTTCCCAGGCTATCCTGGCAAAAGAATTTTTTCTTTTAAACTATTTAGCTGATGGCATCAGACTGTTGCTTAATTCCTTATGGCTGTATCAACAAGACCCTAGAAGTGTAGTTGAAAGAATGCTAGATTTAGAATCATAAAGTCTGAGTCCAAATGCTAGTTCTGTTCTTTAGTGTCTATGGGATCAGGCAAGTTACTTCCTCTCTGTGTGCCTCGGGTTGCCCATCTTTAAAATGAGAGAGTTGGATGATCTTGGAAGTCCTTTCTGGTTCTAAGTCCCTTCTGCTTCTGTGACCCCAAACTTTTGACGTTCTGCTCTGCCCTAGCTCATAACCAGTTGATCAATCATTAAGTGTGCTGAGTTTCTACTATAGGTCAGGCTCTGGAACTAGGTGGATAAAACTGTGTGTTGGACAATATGGTACCTGACCTCAAGGAGCTTACATTCTAACGGGAGAAGAAAGACCTAAAAGGGAGCTAGGACGGTGTGGGGTACTGCCTGGGGGGAGCATAGTTTGTCTGGGAAGGAAGGAGGAGGCCTGGTTCTGGGTAAGGTAAGTCTGAAGTTCCCTCTCAGAGCCCAATGTATATTAAGTGCCTACTATGTTCCAGGAACCCTGCTAGGCTTTGGGTACAAATGCGATGAGTCGTCATCCCTGACCTTAAAGAGTTTATGTTAATGGGGAAGACAATAGATACATATCTATATAAATAAGTATCTACAGAAATGAATGCCTGAGTTACATCTTCTATGTGGAGACTGAGAAGGACTCTTAGAGATGGAGGTTAAGAAGCGATGCTTTCTAGGCACAGAGGATGGTCATGAATACAAGTGTCCACGTTAGCAATGGGTCTAGTGATTTTAGCTCCCTGCCTCTCTTAGAGCCATTTCAAGAGGGAATGGAGTAAATGGAAATGGCTTAATCCCTTAGTCATACATGTGTCTATTTTTTCTCTAAAGCTCTCCTTTGGTGCCTCATTAAGGCATGCAGGTGTCCCTGGGCTCTGAAAGACCTTGTGGGACAGCTCAGGCTCCAGCAGGTCCTATCATAGTGGAAATGCTTGGAGTATGGGCCACAGAAGGACTGGGCGTGAGGCTATCTTCTGTGTGTGCGTGAGTGTGTATGTCTGTGTCTCCTGTCCCAAGACCAGGCAGCCTCAGTCCAGGTCAGCCATAGGGTTGGTTTTTCAGCCAAACAACTCTCAAAGGCAAACCAAGTAATGTTATAGGGGACTTGGGATCCATGTCAATAGAAAGTTCACAGTCACCCTCACAGGTCCCTAGAGTCTTGCTGCACATAGATTTCTTGGGTCCCACCAGAAGGAGCAGGGTTTTCACTGATTCTCATAACGTTTGTTTGACTAGATCGCAGCACTTCCATTCATCAGAACATGAGGAACAGTGAAGAGGGGAAGATGGGACTGCATTATTTAGTTTGAAATTCAGCTCCACATGTGTGCCACATGTATATACAAACATGTATGTATCCAAACACACATGTATACTCCAACTCCTCAAGGATCTGGCATTTCCTCAGTTTAGATATTCTTCCATGCTGCAGATCTTACCCTCTCCAGGTCTTGTTAGTGGCACAAGTGATGGATGGCACTGGGTTGTGGTGCCTTAGATATTCAGCATTTCAGACGAAGGCCTATCTCGTCTCCTGGGGAGTTCTAAAGTTATGAAGAACATTTTCTGTGCATTGCAAGTCTCTCCAGTGTTAATTCAATCCAAACTGATTTAATAAAGAAATTCATCTTTTACTTGGAGTATGCAGTTCAAGTTAGTGCAAAGGCTTGTGTCAAGTACCTTGACAGGCTGGATTAAAAAGTTATACTAAGTCATCATTGAAACCAGTGAATTGGATGATATCATCCACATGGGAGATACACAGCACATGTCAGGTTGGTTATTGTAGGAGTATGGAAAAAGTGGATGCTTTGAGATAATGCTGGGCTTTGGCCTTTTTGTTCATCTCATACCCTTGGGGGAGGGATTAAATCAAAAGAGGTTTTGTTTTTCATTTTAGCCCATATGTAGTTAGGACTCATTCACCATGGCCAATGTTGTTAGAGCTGACCCGTCACCTCCACCAGCCAAGTGCCCACTTTGCCTCAGTCAATTCCAGTGGGGGTAGAAGAGGAGAAAAAGGTAGCAGGACTAGTCTTATGCAGACATGGATCAGACTGGGATTTAAGATGCTCCCTGGCCGTGGCTTTATTCAATGTCTAAAATTCCTCCTTTCTTTTAGATGAAGACTTTGGCTTCCTGTTTGTCAATTTTCCGAGCATGATGGCAATGGTAAGGGGACCAAGAAATCATGCCCTATGATGATCAGCTGAAGGAACTAGGAATGTTTAGCCTTGAAGAAGAAAAGGCTCAGGGGGATCATGATAGCTGTTCTCTTTATCTGAGACACTACATGGTCCCAGCATACAGAAAGAGCAAGATATAATGGGAAGGTAATAATTAGGAGACATATTTAAACTTGATATGAGGACATGTTTCCTAACAGCATTGTCCCAAAGCACAGTGAGCTGCCCTAGGAGCAATGTTATTTCTCTTTCCCTCTCTCTCTCTCCCTCCCTTTCTCTCTCTCCCTCTCCCTCTCCCTCTCCTTCTCCCCCCCCTCCCCCTCCTTCCCCTCTTCTTTCCCTCCCCCACTCTCTTCTCCCTTTCTTTTCTCCCTCCTTTTCTACATCTCTCTTCTTTTGGTTTCTCCTGAATTAATAATTATTGCAGATGATATAGAAGGGATCCTTGTGCAGTAATAAATGGGACTTGATGACTACTCAGAGCCCCTCCAACTCTGAGATTATGAGATTCTGGCATAAACTCTCAAGTCCTGCATTAGACTGCAGAAGCCTTAGGGAACATCAAGATATTGTTAGCAATTAACACCTTAGTGTAATCATAAATCCAACTGCCATCTATACAGTCCTTTAAAGTTGGGACACACATTGCAGACGTCTCATTTGAACCTCCCAACAATCCTTTGAACCCCAGTAGGATTCCAGATGTGATGAGCCTCACTTGAAACTTGAATGGGTCTGGTGACTTGGTCAGTATCACACAGTAGCCAACAGGCTTTTCCAGGAGCTAGTTGAGCCCTCTCTTCACCATTTCCACGCCGCCTAGGTCATCAAATGGCTTTTTTCTGTGACAGTCAGCAGGACCTTGAAGCATTGGCAGTTGTTATAGAGGTGAGCTTTTACTTGTCTGCAGAAGACAAACCTGAGCACAAGGCCATAGGAGGTGTGGTATCCATCGAAGTTGGTATGCAGAAAGGAAAGCAGGCTCCCAGATAGGATCATAAGAACATAGATGAAGATCTAACAAAGGTATCCAAGAAGTGGTCAGAGAGGGGAGGGAGAAAACCAAGAGAGACTAGTGTCAACAAAAATCAAGAGAAAAAAGAATATCCAGGAAGGATCATAGATTTGGAGTTGGAAGGGACTTTATAGATCACAGTCCAGCCTTTATGGATGAGGAGTCTGAGGCTTAGGGGGATTATGACTTACCCAAGGTCATAGTTTATATATATACACATATATATGCTGAAATTTGAACTCTGGTCTTCCTTACTATATCCACTATACTGTACTGTCTCTTGAGTCAAGGTCAAGAAATGATCAGCTCTGAATTGAATTGAACTGACTGATAAACCTGCACAGCACACAGTGTTTATAACCCATCATCCACTTTGGTTTGTAGGTAGCACCCTACAGACACAGTTTTGTACATTGTAACGTTGATGGCTACAAGCAGCTAGTGGACCTTAGAGAGTGGGAAAGTGAGAATTTGTTGGTATTTTTTTCCAGAGTCTCTATGGCAGAGATGAGAAATACCCAAAGCCCTTAGGTCCATCAGAACGAGATTATATAATTGGGAAATAGTTAATAAAATAAATGAAAATACAATAGAACATAGACAATTGTGAATATGTGGTTTTCTAAGTCAACTTGCAACTTGTTGGTATCCTTGTGTGTATTTAGTGGCCTGTTTCTCTTTGTTTGACACCATTTCTCTAAAGGACAAAGCCACCTTATTTGAAGGACCCAACTTAATCCAATCCAGAGTGCATTTCTTTTTTTTCCATTTGAATTAGTTTATTTAGTCAATTTAGAACATTATTCCTTGGTTACAATAATCTTGCAGCCAACACGCAATTTCATTGGGCATTACTTGTGCCCTTGATCAGAACCTATTTCCATGTTGTTGGTGTTTGCATTAGGATGTTCATTTAGAGTCTACATCCCCAACCATATCCCTTTGACCCATGTATTCAAGCAGTTGTTTTTCTTCGCTGTTTTTACTCCCACATTGTTTCCTCTGGATGTGGATAGTGGTTTTTCTCATAGGTTCCTCCAAGTTGTTCAGGGTCATTGGATTGCAACTAATGTAGAAGTCCATTACATCCAATTGTACCACAGTGTATCAGCCTCTGTGTACAATGTTTTCCTGGTTCTGCTCCTCTCACTGCATCAATTCTTGGAGGTTGTTCCAGTCCCCATGGAATTCTTCCACTTTATTATTCCTTTGAGCACAATAGTATTCCATCACCAACATATACCACAATTTGTTCAGCCATTCCCCAATCGAAGGGCATCCCCTCATTTTCCAATTTTTGGCCACCACAAAGAGCACAGCTATGAATATTCTTGTACATGTATTTTTCCTTATTTTCTCTTTGGGGTACAAGCCCAGCAGTGCTATAGCTGGATCAAAGGGCAGACAGTCTTTTAGCGCCCTTTGGGCATAGTTCCAAATTGCCCTCCAGAATGGTTGGATCAATTCACAATTCCACCAGCAATGTATTAATGTCCCTACTTTGCCACATCCCCTCCGGCATTCATTACTTTCCTTTGCTGCCATGTTAGCCAATCTGCTAGGTGTGAGGTGATAGCTCAAAGTTGTTTTGATTTGCATTCCCTCTGATTATAAGAGATTTAGAACACTTTTTCATGTGCTTATTAATAGTTTTGATTTCTTTAACTGAACATTGCCTATTCATGTCCCTTGCCCATTTATCAATTGGTGAATGACTTGATTTTTTGTACAATTGGTTTAGCTCTTTATAAATTTGAGTAGTTAGACCTTTGTCAGAGGTTTTTGTAATGAAGATTGTTTCCCAATTTGTTGCTTCCCTTCTAATTTTGGATGCATTAGTTTTGTTTGTACAAAACCTTTTTAATTTGATGTAATCAAAATTATTGATTTTACATTTTGTGATTTTTTTCCAGCTCTTGTTTGGTTTTAAAGCCTTTCCCACAGATCTGACAGGTATACTATTCTGAGTTCACCTAATTTGCTTATAGTTTCCTTCTTTATATTCAGGTCATTCACCCATTCTGAGTTTACCTTGGTGTAGGTTGTGAGGTGTTGATTCAAACCTAATCTCTCCCATACTCTCTTCCAATTTCCCCAGCAGTTTTTGTCAAATAGTGGGTTTTGGTCCCCAAAACTGGGATCTTTAGGCTTATCATAGATTGTCTTGCTGAGGTTATTTACCCCAAGTCTATTCCACTGTCCACAAGTCTATTTCTTAATGCCAGGTATTGTGCTAGGCAGTCAAAGTGTAAAGACAAAGCAAAACATAAACAAAAATGACCCCTAGCCCCTCACTTAAAGGGGCTAGTGAGAGTGGAGAATGAATATCTAAAAACTGGATAATTAGTGGAGGGAATAAACAAGGGGATCAAGAAAAGCTTTTTGTCAGAGAAGGCACATGACTTCAATCATGAAAGGGGGACGTAGAGGTTCCAAGAGGCACAGGGGGAGACTCAGGGGGAGGAAATGGACTGCTGAGCCTGGGGAACAGTGAGAAGGCCAGTTGGGTTGGCCAGTACCATATATAAAGATGTATAATATGCCATAATCTGTGAAATCTTGGCTGGAGCCAAATACGAAGAGCTCCTGAGTGTGCTCATCCCTAGAAAGGCATGCTGCATAGTTCTGGAATAGAGCAAATTCTCCAGGTTTCCCCTTTAGTTTTTTTTTCACCTTAAACATTATTTTATTTGGTCATTTCCAAACATTATTCATTGGAAACAAAGATCATTTTCTTTTCCTCCCCCCCCCCCCCTTCCCACCACCTCTCCCATAGCTGACGCACAATTCCACTGGGTTTCACATGTGTTCTTGGTTCGAACCCATTTCCACATTGTTGGTATTTGCATTAGAGTGTTCATTTAGAGTCTCTCCTCAGTCGAATCCCCTTCCCCCCTGTAGTTAAGCAGTTGCTTTTCCTCAGTGTTTTTACTCCCATAGTTTATCCTCTGCTTGTGGATAGTGTTTTTTAGATCCCTGCAGATTGTTCAGGGACACTGCATTGACACTAATGTAGAAGTCCATTACCTTCGATTGTACCACGGTGTGTCAGTCTCTGTGTACAATGTTTTCCTGGTTCTGCTCCTTTTCGCTCTGCATCACTTCCTGGAGGTTGTTCCAGTCTCCATGGAATTCTTCCACTTTATTATTCCTTTGAGCACAATAGTATTCCATCACCAACATATACCACAATTTGTTCAGCCATTCCCCAATCGAAGGGCATCCCCTCATTTTCCAATTTTTGGCCACCACAAAGAGCGCAGCCATGAATATTCTTGTACAAGTCTTTTTCCTTATTATCTCTTTGGGGTACAAACCCAGCAGTGCTGCTATAGCTGGATCAAAGGGCAGACAGTCTTTTAGCACCCTTTGGGCATAGTTCCAAATTGCCCTCCAGAATGGTTGGATCAGTTCACAACTCCACCAGCAATGCATTAATGTCTCAACTTTGCCACATCCCCTCCAGCATTCATTTCTTTCCTTTGCTGTCATGTTAGCCAATCTGCTAGGTGTGAGGTGATACCTCAGGGTTGTTTTGATTTGCATCTCTCTGATTATAAGAGATGTAGAGCACTTCTTCATGTGCTTATTAATAATTTTGATTTCTTTGGCTGAGAACTGCCTGTTCATGTCCCTTGCCCATTTATCAATTTGAGAATGGCTTGATTTTTTTGTACAATTGATTTAGCTCTTTGTAAATTTGAGTAATTAAACCTTTGTCAGAGGTTTTTGTTATGAAGATTGTTTCCCAATTTGTTGCTTCCCTTCTGATTTTGGTTACATTGGTTTTGTTTGTACAAAACCTTTTTAATTTGATGTAGTCAACATTATTTATTTTGCATTTTTTGACTCTAAGTCTTGCTTGGTTTTAAAGCCTCTCCCTTCCCAAAGGTCTGACATGTATACTATTCTGTGTTTGCCTAATTTTCTTATAGTTTCCTTCTTTATGTTCAAGTCATTCACCCATTTTGAATTTATCTTGGTGTAGGGTGTGAGGTATTGATCTAAACCTAATCTTTCCCACACTGTCCTCCAATCCCCTTTAGTTTTAATGAAATCTCTCATATACCTAATTATTCAGGGTGTAATTCCCAAAGAAAGAGAAAAGAGCCCCCCTGCTGGCAGCCTCAGCTAGGAAAGAACTCACGATTTGAGGTTTGAATTTTCCTTCTGCTACTAACTAGCTCTGTGGCCTCAAATAATTTTCTTCCTCTGGACTTCAATTTTCTCCATTATAAAGTGAGGGGAGTCAGCCCAGTGATTGTGGTCAACCCTACTTTGTCTAGCTCCTTTGATTGCTAGTGTTTCCTTTTTATGGTTCTTGGATGGCACAGGTAAAAATGACTTCAGGTAGCATCAGTCTCAGGACAGTATTTGCTCTGGGCCCCCCCAACATTGCCTATATCCTCCCTGTGTTGTAGCTGAAATCCAGGAGACGTGTAGACTATGTTCGAATGCCTCCTGGATTTGTCCTTCCATAGGAGTTTGGATCAGGTGTGACTGTCCACACCACAGGGACTGGACCTGGAGTCCACATGGTAGCACTTTGCCATTGAGTTCTCTGGCAGATGAGTCCAGATACAAATGCAGTTGTCCACGCACTGTATTCAAAATGGTCCAGATGTTTTGGATCCAGGACCAAATCTCCTCCAAAATTTTCCTATCCCCTCAACTCTTGAGGATGCTGCAAGTTCTGGTTGGAACATCTGGAGAAGTGCTCAGTGCAGTTGTCACTGTATTGTCAAAGCCCTGCTTTGGAGCTGATTCAGTAATGTCAGTCTTATTAGTGGCAGTAACTCTGATTTCATTATACAGCTAGAAGATTAAAGTGGGGAGGCATTATAATTTTTTAAATTAAAGGAAATATCTGGTTTGGGTCAATTTGACTAGATTACTTTAATTGGAAAGAACTGGTGTACTGTTCTCTTTGAAGTTTTCCACTGCCCTTCATTGACGATTAGCTTGAAGATGATATGATGCACTGGTATTTCCAGGGTAAAACTCTCTTGCTTACTGAGAAAAAAAACAGGAGGGGCTGGTTGTGGGTTTCTTAGCTTTCTTGTGCTCCCATGCCCACCATTTGTTATGAAACCTCACTTGCAAGGTGGTGTCAAAGTATTCATGGAACTGAATTCAGAATCGCCTGGCAGATGGGCTCACCAGCCTGTGGGCCTGGAAGTTGTCCATTTCCTATTTCACAATAAGTTTCATACTTGAGTAGTAGTATGTATGTCCCTGATGAAGGGTCCTTAGGGAACAGTAGCCAACTCTACCTGGCATACCCTGGATAAACAGGGAAAGCGAATGGACATTGTCCGGATCTATCAATTTACATCAGAGCCTTAAGCATTGGGTATTACCTTGGGGTTGGGCCAGTAGGTATTATAGCTCCTTGATGACTCTTCACTATCTAAGATAGCGAAGTAGCCATGTTTGGGTTCTAATATCACAGCCCTGGATGTAAAGAGGAGATAGAAACAGCACTAAAGAAGATAAAGACAGGAAAAGCAAGTGTGCAGAGAAGAAGCCTGTGCAAGAGGCAACACAGTTGTGAAGTCATTGAGATGCTACAGGATTGAAAAAAATCCTGGGCCTTCTTCCTACTGAAAAAGACAACAATGGGGATGTCAACAGCTGTCTACTTCCCTGTCTTCATAAAAAAGTTATGCTAATCTTCTTACTCTTCAAGGGTATTCTTGGTGAGAGTATGAGGAGGCAAGAATACTTTTTGCAGGTGATATTCCACAGCAGACCATATCTTTACCAGGACACAATTGACTTATAGGTAGAGATTACAAGGTCCATCTGTGCTAAGTGGTGATGGACTAGAAGAAAAAATTGGATTCGGTAGAGCCAAGTATTGACCTATAGCTCTTTTCCCATGCACATGTCAAAATTCTACAAGATTTTTTGAAAGCTAGAACAAAGGTAACCTTCCTCAGTGATCCTGTGACCGTTAATATCAGATCAGGCATAAAAAATGCATGTCAAAGGTGTTCTCCACTGTCATGGAGGAGATCCAGCATAGAATTCCAAGCCAAAGAGGGATTCCCTATAGAGGATGAGGTGTTCCAGATGTTCCTGTTTGTGGATGACATTGTGCTGATTGCATCAAGCCCCAGAACACTGCAGAGCCTTCTGGATGAGATCCATAAACACTCAAAAAAGTTTGGCATAATCTGTCCAGGAAAAACCAAGTGAATAAAAGATGCCTATTGTCCAGATTTTGATATGAAGTTGGATGGACAACCTGTAGAGCTTGTCCATCTGTATATATCTCTTGGACAGATGCTACAAATAGACAATGAATTGGGCCTTCAATAAACTCAATTGCCTGCAGGGAAAAAGCAGTGTTATTTTAATGACCCCAAGCTTCTCTCTGAAACAAATCCCCTCTCCTTAATACCAATTTTCTTCCAGTGATGTTGTGGAACACTATAGTCTCCAAAGGATTGAAATTGAAAATCACCCAAAGGTCACAGGAAAGGCACAGGGTGGGTGTGAGTGAGTTGCAAAACATTACAGAAAAGGAATGACAAAGGAGAAACAATGTGTAAAGGATGTCACCAAAGCTATGAATGGTTGAAGAAGAAGGTAGATTGGTCACGTGGTGAGACTGAGAGAGAACAAATGGGTAGTCTCTGCTTTCCACCAGTATTTTTGTGATGTCCAGAGACCTGAGGAAGGCCTCCATTTAACACACTGGAGAGGTACCTTCCGCCTAGTTTATGGGAGAACATGGACAAGAGTTCTCATTGAATGGTTATCTCTTCTGAACTTTCTCTCCTAATTGCTAGATATAATGACCTTATCTCAGGCTCCTCCATCCTTCTAGATCTCTCTGCAGCATTAGACATTGTTGATGACTATATCAACATGATTTAGTGGATATATCACTGTACCTGGAATCAGAATAATTCTGCCTTAGATACGTCCTAGCTATAAGATTGGGCAAGTAATTTAACCTTACTATATCTTAGTTTCCTTATCTATAAAATGAGAGGTTTAGCCTCTATGGTCTTTTCCACTTTTAAATCTGTGATTCTTTTTAGATACTCCTTTTTGTGACACTCTCTTTGCTCTCTTCCTATCTGTTTGGCCACTTTTCAGTCTCCTTTGCTTGATCCTGATCATTGACTGTGAGTGTTCCCCAAGGCTCTGTCTTAGGCTGTCTTCTCTGTTCTCTTACTTGGGGATCTCATCAGTTTCCACGGGTTTCGTTATCATCTTCATTCAGATGATTGATTACCCCTTTGCTCTCCAGAGAAGTGCTGTCCATATTCAGAGAGAGAACTAATGGATTCTGGGTACAGACAGAAGTATAATTTTTTTCACCTTTTTTCTTAGACTTTTGGCAGCATGGCTAATATGGAAATAGTTTTGCCTATTTTCACATGTATAGCTGACATATTGCTTACCTTCGCAACAGGGAGGGGAGGAACTAGGGTGAGGGAAAGTATTTAGAACTCAAAATCAAAACAAAAGATGTTAGAAAAGAATAAAGTTTTAAAAAAGGAAGTTCTACATATTTCCAGTCATACTACAGGCTCACAACTCTTTCTCCACATAACCATTTGCCATATCTTGTAATTGATTTCTCTTCAACATCTCTTACAACATCCCCTTCTCTCTACTTACATGGCCACTGTTCTAGTTAAGGCCCTCATCATTTTTTGCCTTCACTATAACATCCTAATTGGGCTCCCTGCCTTGTCTCGCCCCCACACACCTCAATTTATCCTCCACAGGACTCACAAAGTAATTTGTCATCCTCCTGCACAGTAAATGTCAGTGTCTCACTTGTTCTTCCAGTATCAATTATAAAGTCCCCTTTGGCATGTAAAGTCTTTCGTAGCTTAATCTCATCCTGCCTTTCCAGTTTACTTGTACTTTGCTCCCCTTTAGTCACTTTATGATCTAGTTGCAGTAGTCCACTTGCTATTACTTACACATAAGACTCGATTTTCCATTTCTGTACATATATACTGGCGATCCACAGGCCTGGGTACTTTTTCCCCTCGCCTCTGCCTCATTGTTTCCCCAGCTTCCTTTAAGACTTAGCTGAGTATCACCTACAGCTCAGTGGATTGACAGCCAGGATACTTTCTAGCTATGTGACCCTGGGCAAGTCACTTAACCCCCATTGCTTAGCCCTTACCTCTCTTCTACCTTGGAACCAATGCATAGCATTAATTCTAAGAAGGAAGGAAAGAGATTTTTTAAAAAGTCTTAGCTCAATTGCTATCCTGTGCAGAAGACTTTTCTTGGTCTTTTCACCTGCTAATGACTATTCCTTCTGAGTAATAGTCTTTCCTTTTATTTTGCATGTGTCTGTCTTGGGTGTACTTCTTTATTTACACATCTCCCCAATGGAGAGCTGAATGGAGCTCCTTGAAGGCACAATCTTTTCTTGCTTTTTCTTTGATTCTCATGCATGTAGCTTAGTGCCTAGTCCATCATAAGCACTTAACAAAAGACTGACCTGTCTGAAAGTTATTACAGATCTCTTGGTGCATTAGAATATTATTTGCTGTTTATGTTGTGGCGAATGAGCTGTCTTGCAGATATGTTCTTCTTGTGATGGGGATGGATGGAAGTAGAACTGGAAGGAACTTTGAAGATCCTCTAGTCCAACTGCTTCTTTTTTCACTTTTCTTTTTTTTTTAATTAAAAATGATTTTTTAAATTCCCTCCCTCTGTCCCCTCCCCACACTGTAGAAGGCATCATCGGACAAACATATGTATGTATAGATTATGTCTTTGGTGCCTCCACTTTTCAGTTCATTCTCTGAAGATTCACAAGCTATTCTTCAAATATTAAATCTCTAGCTGTATAGACTGTTCTTATGGTTCTACTCATTTCACTCTTCATTATTTCATGCCAGCTGCCTCATTTTCTAGGTCCCTTCCAGCTCTCCTTCTGTTGATCCTAAACAACATCAAAGAGCTTGAACATTTATTGTTCAGTTTAGTTCTGCAAGCCTTGATTAAGTGCTTGCCGTGTACCAAACACCATACTTTGTCCTGAGGATACAGAGCACCTCAATGTAGGGTCCATGGACTCATGGAAGTAAATACAAGAGGTAGCTTGAGGATGGAGGAAACGCTAAACTCTGAGGGGATTGAGAAAGAAAAATTGAGACCAGGTCTTGTAAGGCTCATTATTGCTCACCTGCACCCCTACAACACAACTTCATTTTTATACTCACATTCAAACTCAGCAAATGGTTTTTAGGTGCCTACTATGCATAAGGATGGAGTCAGAAGGACCTGTGCTCAAATTGTACCTCAAACATTTAATAAATGTGTAACCTCAGATGAGTCACATCACCTCTCTTGTCCCCAGTTTTCCCACCTGTAAAATGGAGATAATAATAGCCATTGCCTTCACCTCCCAGGATTGTTGTGAGCCCAAATCTGACCTTTTTCACATCCCTTTTTTAAGAGTTATTACTGGCTTCCAGTTGCCTCTAGAGGTTCAAATTCAACAGCATCCTACCAGGGATAAGATAGAAGCTCTTCTGCTTGGTATTCAAAGCCCCTCAGAGTCTGGCTCAAGCCTACCTTTCCCGTCTTGTGTATTTTCCCCTCTACCTTCCAGCTAACTGGATTCAATCTGTCCCTCAGCTTGGCACATCTCTGCCCCTGCAAGATATAAGAAGCCATTCCGGATCCCCTTATTTAGTCTCTGGTATCCTCTTCCTCTCTATCACAGTGGGTATGCTCTTCTGTGAACTGGGTAATGCATGAGGTAGATCTTGAGCTCTCCTAGGTCAGGAACCAAATTTTCGTTTATACTGCCTAGCACGGTGCCTTGAATAGAGTGGACATTTAATAGAATTAAAATTAGACAGAGACTCGCATATTGATTGGATTGGAGAGTGTAGGGAATGCACTTTGCAAACCGTAAAGCAACATATCTGTGTATTGGCTCTCTCTAAAATATACACATGTGTGCATGCCCATATACATGCCCCATAAAGTAGACCTCAAGGCCCCGGAGACCTGGGTATAAGTCCCGCCTCAGACCCTTCCTTGCTATGTTAGCCTCGATAAACCATTTAACCTCTCTGTGTCTTCATGCAACTCTCTAAGACGCTAAGTTTCAGGGAAGGTACTGACCTACATTGGAAGAGGGAGTTTCCTCATATAGGAATTACTTATACCAATGAAATCACAGCCCCAGTCCCTATCTAATAAATATCTCTAATTGGGATTGTGATAACAGCTAAAGAAGAGACACCTAATGAACAAGTTACAATGAGTTCTTGCCCCAGGAGACAAATGATTCATATTTCCTTGGCCATTTTGCTTTCTCTGTTTTCTCTGAGCTTTAGAGCTCTCAAAGAGGGAATAGCCAAGGTATGCAGTTCTCTCTAGTGCTGGGTTCTTTGTAAGCTCAACAGATTGTGTTTCAGAAGACTAGCTGGGTTTCCCCTCCACTCCCCCAAACATAGGCTTGCCTTTCTTTCCTAGTTTCTTGTAGCTACTCCAGACAGTGCCAGCTGTAGAAGATGACATGGCAGCTGGAAGTACCCACTAGCATCATTTCATAACTCTTTCCATTCCATGGGCCAGATATTTCATTTCTTGTAGCCTCAGTTTCTTTATCTGTAAAATTGGGAGAATAAGATCTATTGTTTGTATTTCTTATCGGGATGGTTGGGAATAATGAGTTGGGGTGGTAGAAGAATCTGAGCTCTTGGCATTAACCCAGAATGTCCTTTCTCTCTGAATCCCCTGCCTGGAATTCTATTGCTAACTACTCGCTGGCCATCGTCCTTTCCCTGACTCTTATCAGTGACACAGTGGTACTTGTGGATAGAGTTTACTCATCTCAGATTCCTTATTACACAAACATCCCGGTGCTCCACATAAATGCTTTTGGTAGCAGGGCAAAGAGATACTACAAAAGGCAACAGGATTATACTCATAGTCTGGAAGGGACCTCGGAGGCCAGCCCCTTCGTTTTATAGCGGAGGAAACTGAGGCCCAGCTAGGTTAAGTGCCTTGCCTCAGGCAAAGGGAAAAAATAACACATTAAGCCGTTTTGAGGGAAACTTTCTCTCAGGCCCTGAACAATATTTTTCTAATTACTCTCCTGTCTGTTGCTTAAGTGCCTCATTTGAAAGTAACTTTTAAATTAAGCAAAAAGGAGATAGCTTTAATATTTTAGAAGACCTGCCAATACAAACAACTGTCAACAGATGTGTAAAGTAATATCTTTCTAGAAAATAATGTGAAACTCTTTCTATAAAAGGTGATGTCAACTCCCTAGAAGAACTATATATTTTTTTTCTATCTGAAATGAAAACCTCATGGATTCCCTATTCCAAACTGGAGAAAACTATGCTTTTGAAACCATCCCCACAGGGAGGCTGTCTCTTTATTTTCTGGTTTTAATTTTAAAGCAATAAAGAAGTGTAAGTGATTGGGTAGTCAACTAATAAGACCAACTACTAATAATAATTTGAAGAAGCTCAGGTATAGCAGCATCCTCACCAGCAAATGCTTTGCGAATGGAATTTGGCAAACTGCAACGAGAAGGCATGTGGGCTCTGAGCATAGCCAAAGGAATGAACTTGAATGTTAGTGGTGGAAAAAGATTGAACTTCGAGGAGGGATTTCATACTGGGACATGGGCAAGTCTGTCTCTGTGGTCTTCGTTTCCAAAGTTTCCTTTGGGCTGCTCTGAAGCACAAACTATGGACTGTAAATAATATTACTTAAAAAATCAAGTTGGGTTTGGTAAAGAACAAAGAGAACTATGCAGTGATTTAGTAAGAAACCCAGTTTAACTTATGGCTTTTCCTAGTTTACAAACGAGGACAGTTTGCTTCAGATTCAAAAACCAGTACAACAGTTCAAAATTAGCAAATAGCCATCTGGCTTGGGGGCTGGACACCTTCAGGGGCCATAAATCCAAATCCCAGGCCTATTAACAAGGGATTTACCCTGGAAAACCAGCTCTCTCTGGAAAGTAATGTAAAAAACAAGGTAGAAAGGGGAAGTGGCTTCACTGAGACCCACCTCTGGATTTCAGTGTTGGGGAACACAGGGACTAACAGAAGGGCCCCAGAGCCAGGTGTTGAGCCAAGGGAAATCATGTCCTGCCTTTGTTTGCCTCTTTTCTTGCTCCATCTCCTGTTCCTCTAGGTTATAGGTTTGGAGCTAGAAGGGGATCTTCGAGGCTATCTAGTTCAACCCCTCATTTTACATAGGAGGCAATGGAGGCATAGAGAGATCAAGTGACTTGCCCCAGGTTACACACCTAGGAAATGTCAGAGGTGGAATTTGAACCTGGGACTTTAGAACTCCAAAACTAGTACTCTGTACACAAGACCACAATGCCTCTTCCTCTAGCTCTACCTTTTGTGGCCTTCTTAAGTTTAGTGATAATTCTTGATGCTTTAAGGTTTGCAAGGCACTTCTGTACATAACCTCACTTGAGCCTAGCAATAACCCTATGAGACAGATACTACAAGTCTTTTTTTTCCTGCTTCTACAGATAAAGACACTGAGGCTTAGAGAGATTCAGTGTCTTAACCATTGTAACAGGACTAATCAAGTGGCAAGGTGAGATTTGAACACAGGTCTTTCTGACTTTTTCACCACCCACACTGCTTCTCTCTTTACCACCTACTTCGTGCTATAAGGACATTGAGCTTAGAGGCAGCAGACTCAACTGTGTCAGCTGTAAGTCCGCTATAGCGGTTTATCATCAAGCTACAGGGATTCTCTTAGGTCTTGGCTTGAGCTAAGGACCTTGTGCTAATGGGCCATATCAATTGTGTATCGACATGGGTAAAATAATAATGAAATTCATGTGGATGAATATCAAGGCAACTAATGAAAGAAGCAGGAAGGCTGGTTACTTGGTATTACTATATCTTAAACCTGTTACAAATGAATAATTATGAGAACAAGCTCATCCCAGATAAAAAAGGAAAACAAAGCCTCAGTGGTCTAGATTAAGCAAGAACTGGAAGCAAGCAGTTGAATGTTTAAATACAAAGACACAAACTAGTTATAAAGACTCATTATTTCACAAGACTTGGTGGCAAACCAGAGAGCAGTTTGGCAGAAAATTGATTTCGACAAGTACCCGATGCCTCAGAATTGCCTCCACAAAGAATCTTAAATATAGAGGGGAACAGGAAGTAATGTATTTATTTCTCAACTGTAGATAGGAAGGAAGGGTTAGATGGGAAAAAGAATTTGTAAGCAGACATGGGACAAAAGAGATTATAAAAGCCTCTCTTGGCTCACAATCTTTATCTCCCCCACCATGCTTTGTCAATATACTAGTTTCCCTACTAATACCCTGCTGGTGGAATTATGAACTGATACAACCATTCTGGAGAGCAATACAGAACCACATCCTAAGGGCCATAAAGCTCCGTATAGCCTTTGACCCAGCAATACCACTACCGGGTCTATATCCCAACAAGATCAGAGATAGAGGGAAAGGACCTACTTGTACAAAAATATGTTTACCAGCTCTTTTTGCCATGGCAAAGACCTGGAAACTAAAGGGGCGTCCATCAATTGGAGAATGGCTGAACATGTTGTGGTATATGGTTGTTATGGAAAACTATTGCACTATAAGAAATGAAGAACAGGATGAGTTCAGCAAAACCTAGAAAGACTTATATGAACTGTTGCAAAGTGAGATAAGCACAATCAGGAGAACAATGTTTACAGTAATAGAAATACTATGTGATGATCAGCTGTGAAGGACTAAGCCATTGTCAGCTAAACAAGATCCTAAGATAATAACCCTAAGGGATTCATGATAAAAAAAAAAACTCCTTTCTAAAGCCAAAGAAGGAACCATTAGAGTCTCATTCTAGATCAAAGTATACCATCTTTTGCTTTATTTCCTTCCTGAGTTTTTATTGTATGTGTGTGATATGTGCCTTCTGTCACAGCATGGGAAATATTGAAATATATATCACATGAAAGCAGTGGTGTAATCTATATCAGACTGTTGGAAGGGTAGGTGTGGGAGGGAATCTATATCACAAAATTTCAGAAAACAATTGTCAAAAATTGTTTCCACATGTAGTTTAAAAAAATATACTAGTTTCCCACTTTCATAACCCACTTCTCTACTTTACCTTATCTGTACATAGCAATAAACTTGCTTTGATCTTGCGATTATATACAAGTGTTCCACTTGTCCAAGAATTCCACCTTCCTTTAGCTGATCATGATCCCTTTATTTCTGGAATGATACATCCTTGAACATAAGATGATATTTTAGAGTTGGATTGATGAGTGCCAATGCCCTAGTCAGTTCTTATTATGTATGTGAGGAGGTTTTGGTGATGGTACAAGTTGTTTTTCCCTTTACTGATTCACCTGTTCCATACGTGAGGACTAGAGGAGAAAGAGGCCTGGGTAACTTCTCAGTGCTTGGAACAGATATTCAAGAGTGCAGCCTCAGTGTAAGCCACAAAGTGGTGCTAAGAGCCCAGATTCCCAGGCAGGATCTCTGTGCATGAGCAAGCCCACTGCTTGCCTGGATTCCTATTAACTTGATCTAGGGGTTAAAGTGTCCATCAAGTGACTTGATGTTCCCTTACTCCCTTCTACATTCCGCACCCTGCTGGCTATCTCTTGCTGGACTTCTGTAGGTCATAGGCTCATATTTAGAGCTAGAAGGGACATTAAAAATGAGAAGTCATTGAGTCCAAGCCTCTTCTTTGACAGATGAGGACAACTTAAGCTCAGGGAGGAGGGCAAATTCCCACAGGCCTCAAGTAGCAGAGCTGACGTTTGAAACCAGCTCCTCTTAACTCCAAATCCTGTGCTCGTCACTATTCCTTGTTGTCTCTTTATTTCTTATACATATCCTGCCTATCCTAATAGATTGAGATCCTTGAGAATTGTCCATATCATACATTTGTCAGTGCCAATGTGGCTTCTTTCCAGGGTGCCTATCTATTGTGACTGCTGAGGGAGTCAACGATTTTGGCAAATTCCCTTTAAGTTGGTCATTCAAGTTAATTAACTATTAGCGCTTTGAATCTTCTCTTTTTGTGTGGTAACCTAAGGTCCTAGAATTTGCTGGGAAGTCAACCTGAACTCTTTGGAACGTGCCTTATTATATGTAGCTAAAGCCTGATGTTAACAGACATGGAAAACATTAGTGAGGAATGAGGCAATGTGACAGAAGGTTGCTTGTCATGATTTGTTTATAAAGATTTTTTTAAAAAGATGCCCTAAATATCCTTCTCAGACATCCTCTAGTATTTCATCACAGTGTGGAGGTGACCCTGTGTTCCCTCAGAAGCTGTGTTGACCTGTATTTCTGTCCTTTGAAGGCCTGCCTGCTAAATTCACAAAAGTTTTTATCAGTGGCCACCAACTGATTTAATTGAATCCAACAAACATATGTTAAGCACCAGTGTGCTTAATGCTAGGTGCAAGGGATACAAAGGCTCTGAATGCATGCATCTCCTATAAGTGGACATAAAACTGTGACATAAACTCTGCTTTCAGGGAAACGATTTTTTAAAAATTTAATTTATTTTTTCCCTAATTACATGTAATAAATTTTCACATAAGTTTTCTAAAATTAAATGTTCCAAATTGTCTCCATCCCTTCTTCCCTCCTAGAGCTGGCAAGCAATTAAACCTGGGTTATACATATGATTTATCACTTGTTCATTTTTGTAAGTGACTAATCTTATAAAACCAAAACCCCCAAACATACACCCAAATAAACAAGTGATAAATCATATGTTTTCATCTGCATTCCAACTCCAGCAGTTCTTTCTCTGGAGGTGGATAGCATTCTTTTTTATAAGTCCCTCAGAATGGTCCTGGATCATATTGCTGAGAGCAGCTAAGTCTATCACAGGTGATCATTCCACAGTGTTGCTGTTCCTGTGTACAATGTTCTCCTGGTTCTGCTTATTTTACTCTGCATCAGTTCATGGAGGTCTTTCCAGTTCTTTCTGAAATCATCCTTTCAGGGAAATGATGCTTGAAGAAGGGGAAAGACATGCATGCAAGGAGAGTGACCAGTGCAAAGGAAAGATGTAGGGACAGGGTTTAGAGAAAATGGAGACTAGAGATCCATGTGGGAAGGGATGCATGATGGGATTGTTGGGAAGATATACTTGGAGTGAGGGAGTTGGAGTTTCAGCGGGGAGGAGGACAGGACAAGGCTAGTAGATGCAGTATAGTCTAGTTTGGCTGCAGTGTGATTAGATGAAGAGAAGTTCTATGTGATAGACCTGAAAAGGTAGGTGGGAACCAGATTAGGGAAAGGTTTGAATGCCAGAATTAGATGATGGCTCTTTTTAAAGTGTAGTAACTCTGAAAGCTGATATATGGAAGAACACATGAAGAGGTTGTTAGCTTTTGGTCCTAGACAATGCCAATGAAACAAAGTATTCTTAGAAGAAAGAATCATGATGATAACTATAAATACATTGTGGGTTCAAGCTAGCAAAATGCTTTATCGCTATTATCTCATTTGATGCTTACAACAATCCCTCTGGGATAATGAACATAGAAAGAATCTGTAATTTCTTCAGCATGAGAAACTCCCAATGTGTAAACTCCCAACACAAGTATATCTCCCTTGCCGAGGGTTACATAGTTAAATTTTAAAGACTGAATTAAACCCAGTTTTTACTGATTTCAAGTCCAGTATTCTGTCTAGTAAGCCATGCTGCCTTTACAGATATATTATTTGATAGATGACAAAACTGAAGCTTAGAGAAGCTAAATGATATGCTCAAGATCCTATATGTAGTGAGAGTCATGATTTGAATCCAGATTTACAGACCTCAGATCCAGGGCTCTAAATTATTATTATGGCTTTAGAAATTTTAAACCTCATTCTATGATGATTTCTTTGAGCTTTAACATATCACAAATACAATTTACCTTTGTCAGTTTTCCTCAAATTGAAAGCATCTTAACCAAAAATTAATCATTTTAGATAAAAATCCGATTCTTTTTCTTGCTAATACTTTTAATGTTTGTTACCATCAGACCTTAATGTTCTCATGAATTTTATCTGCTCTGCTCAAGCCACTGCCCTCTAGCTGAAGAACTTTCATCCAAATATTGTTCTTTGGTGAGTCTATGTTTTCACCACTGTGGGCATACCTAACAATGATGCTGATAGAAGCCTGTTATGATTAAAATTCTCTCGAGAGACTGATTTTTGGGTAGGAATATCAGTTTAGTGATAATATCAGGTAGGCCAGCATCATAACTGACAAAGTGATATAGGTCTCCCTGGTTCTCTCTCACAAACAAGGACAGGCCAAGCTGGGTGGGGCAGCTTGATAAATAGATTTTTAGGAGCTCCCTTGACCCTCCCAAGACATCTTTACTTGGTGATAGCCAGTTAATAGGTGATCCATCAATCTATCCAGCTCTTTACATTCCCACCAATGGACTGATCATATCCACAGGAAAAGAACCCCTGTGCCTTCCATTTATTATCAAAATTCTGTTTAAAAAGACATTCTTTGGGTTTCCCAAGGACAAAGAAAATGCAAAAAATAGATGGACCTAGATCCCAGACAGAGGAATACACAGTAATTCTCCCTAATAATTAATACATCATATGGAAAATAAATTCTCATAAACCCATCCATTCTTCTCCATGCTGGGCACCTCTTGTCCCTTTCTTCCCAGAAGTGTACTGCATGTGGCCCACCCAGCACACTCTGGGCTTTCTTTGGCATTCTCTTGACATCATTAACACATTAGCAATGTCACTTGGCAGCATGGCTGGGCTGACTTCCTTCTCTGTTGAATGTTCCTTTGATGAAGTCCTTTTTAATGTCGTCTGAGTATAATTTTGGAGTAAGAGTAACTTTAAGCAGTGATTGATTGCACTCTTTAGAGTTTTGACTTCCACGTTTTGTTTAAGAAGCTATTCTCCTTACCTAACCCAGAAAAACCTTGGTACCTCTGAAATGAAGCATTGTGGCTTCCTTTTCAAACAGAATCTGGCTCATACAATGAGCTTGGAGACTTTGGGGACAGAACCTTAAAAAGAGAGAGAGAGAGAGAGAGAAAGATTCCCCAAAGATGTGCAACTCATGTCCCAAAGACAAATTTGACTAAATGTTCTTTAAATGACTATGTGATTTTATACAACGTGAACCTTGAACCTATGACCCTGTGACGAAGAATTTCCTTTATGGACTGATCTAGACTGTAAATGATGGGTTCATGTCTTTTAAGTGATTCCAAGATACTTCTTAAAATAAAATTTTAGTGCAGGTTTTAGCTGTTTAGCTTTTTAAGATCATTCTCAACAGAATAATAGACATAATAATAATAAGCCAGTTCAAAAATATTTATCAAGTAATTACTCTGTTCCAGGCACTGTGATAGGCTCTGGAGATAGGGATTGAGCCAGTAGTTGTGATGTCATTGGTACTGAGAAATCCCAGGTGAGGACACTCCTAGGAATTCACATTGTACCTTCTTGTTCACAAAGCTCCTTAGGAGTACTGAGCAGCTGAATGCTTGGCCATTCGTTATATGTCAGAGTTGGGAATTACACCCAGGTCTTCCTGCCTTTCCTCTTTTGAACTGCCATATTGCCTCTCTGTGCTGGTGAAAAGGGACTCTCAAAAGTGGGTACCATTATCTCAGCTTTACAGATAAGGAGATTGAGACTCGGAGGGTTAGGTGACTTGGTCAGAGCTACACAGCTAGAGTGTCAGAGTCCAGATCTGAATCTCCTGCCTGCAGATTCAATATTTCATTATGCCCAATGGCCTGGTCACTGTGTTCATCCAGCGCTTTCAAAAGAAGGCATCCATGGAGGGTCTGCTTAAAAGTTTTCCCAAGATATGTGGAAAAGTATCTTAGTCACAAGACTTTTTTCCCCTCTTCTTCCCCAGAATACAAAATGTTTGGTACAGGGCAACATGAGTCAACAAATGCTATTTGTTGAACTGAAATGTTCTCTTTTTGATTAGGCTTTGGGACCTTCAAGGAACAATTGAGATTAAAAAAGCTAACACAAAATTGTTCCCTCTATTGAGAATTCTAGCTCTAAGGGTTTTCATAAACTAAAGAGAGTTTTTCATCTCCCTTTGTGGTTCTCTGCTGAAGACGGTTGCCATGTATGAAATGGATTTCCCCAGGCCTTCTTAACTGGCTGTGTTGACTCACTGGTTTGATTGTGTGGGAGGGGGCTGTGGGATAGAGGTTAATGGTGTTGCGTGAGTTCCCCTGAAGAGCTCTGCACTTGTGATATTTCTTTTCTAGTTTCCTTTAATTCATAACCTCTGGGACCTGCTCACGAAGTTGCAAATTAAATGAGTCACAACTCAAAATAACTCACAGTTGGGGGATGCTTTGGCCAAGAGAGAATAAAGTTTGAGATTCTGACTTTGTTCTTAGCCAGTTTTCTGAAACATAAATCACTGAGCTGCCTTTAGCC
Source organism: Monodelphis domestica (assembly GCF_027887165.1). Lineage (NCBI taxonomy): Eukaryota > Metazoa > Chordata > Mammalia > Didelphimorphia > Didelphidae > Monodelphis > Monodelphis domestica. The sequence goes on from NC_077235.1 coordinate 29,018,588, forward strand.
TCCTAGGTTGTAGACAGAGTAGTCTTGCCATGTCAGTTCTATCAAGTGGTTTGTGCTTTTCTCTGGGTAAGGTGCTTGTTAGCTACAACAGACTGATGCTTAGAGGCCCCTGGCATTGCTAGCACGAATTTCCTTCAACTTCTTCCTGCCCTAGGGACAGGTGGAAAGCAGGTTGTCCCCAAGCCCGAATGGCGCAGTCAGGTTCATGTGTATGAGGGCTTTCGCAGAAGCCTGTCCAGCTCTAAGCTATGCCTTCCAGCATGTAGGAAAGAAACAAGCTAGCTAGAGAGTATTGGTTTCCAATACCAACATCCTCTCCTCGGGACCCATGTGTGAGGGTAATGAGATGATCTGAACACCATAATCATGAAGGATCCTCGGAGAAATGTGGTGTGGTGGACTGAGTGCCCGACTTGAAAGTAGAAAGACCTGGCTTCAAATCCTGATCTGTGATCCTGGGTAAGCCATTTGACCATTATGTGTCTCAGTTTTCTCATCTGTAGAATGGCAATGATGATACCACCTGCCTCACAGAGTTGTTGTAAGGTTTATAAGGCAACGTACAAATTAGTGTTCCAGAGGAATCTGAGCATTAACTTTTATGACCCAAGTAATTGTGTATATATTCTTTAGTCTTGTAAGCTTTTGAGGAGTGAATAGCCATGGGAGGATGGAGAAAGGACCAGACCTTTAAAGAGAAGAGCAACCACAATAATATTCACTAATATTTTATCTAGCACTTTGTGGTTTGCAAAGCACGCTTTTCATATATTAGCTTATTTGGTCCTTACAACAATCCTGGGAGGTAGCTGCTATCATCACCATTTTATAGATGAGAAAACTGAGAGTGGTTAAGTGACTCCCAAGGGTCACTCTGATGTGTGTCAGGGGAAGAACTTGAACCCAGGTCTGATTGTCTTCAAGACCAGGCCTCTATCCATTACAGCTCTAGTTTTTGAAGATGCTCTCCTCTAATTATTTTGGTAGCCAAAACACAGCCTTTTGGTAAGCCAGCCAAAATGATTTTGTAGACCCAAGAGGAAAGAGAAAACACAGTTAATTGATGAGGTCCTAAGTACGGAGTGAGTTGCTTTAATTAAAGAAAGCTTCTAGCTGACAACATTATAAATGTCTTAGTCTAAGTTTGAGTTGTAGATGGTACTCGCTGAATTCAATCAACCATTTGTTCTACCAGGAAAACCACCCACTCATTATCATACAGAGCATAGCAAAATGATCCCCCAAAGGAATTTCTCTGAGGCTAATGGATATTGGGGTGACCTCTTCTAGAATGGGCACAGATCAGCAATTGCCTTTTGAGGGGCATGCCACAGTGGAGAGAATCCTGGCTTTGGAAGCTGAAAGGATTGGAATCTGACATCTAAGGTCCCTTCTAGCTCCAAGGTCATGATCGTAGGAGCCCATGATTATTCGTCCAAACTCCTGGAGCTGAATTTGGAGGTATCCTTTTCGTTTGCTTGGTTTTTATTTGTTTAAGGACCCAGCATTTCCACTACCACCACCAAGATCTTTAGGTTGGCCCCATTCTCCTCTGGTATATAATTGCCTTAGAATTTTTTACAAATAACGATGAAAAGTCTTGTCATGCCATAGATTTGCCTGTGCACAGCCCTCCAATCAGATATACGTTCACTCCCAAATATCTCTAAACTCAAGCTCTGTTTGCATTTCCAATACTGAGTTGTGTTGTGAGTGTTCTATGTGTGATTTCTATCATTAACTGATGGATGGCCATCAACTGTATGTTTTCCCTCCCTTTACTGTCATAAGATTGTAGGGTCATAATTTTATATCTGGAAGCCGATCGTAGAGGCCATTGGGTCTATCACCCTCATTTTACAGAGGAAGAAACTGAGGATCACAAGTTAAAGTAACTTGCTCAAGGTTACAAAGGAAGTGGCATGTCCTCCAACTCCAAGTCTAGCTTCTTCCACTCAGCATCTATCTCCTATAAAAACAGTCCTCCAGATATAGTTGAATCCATTTGATTTCTTTTGAGAGAATGAATAATAAAAACATCCTTTCTTCATTACACTGAGTGAACCCAGCTTATCTTATTGAGGCTGTTTTCCAGGTTGGATCTAACTTCCATCACTGAATCAGGGGTTCTACTCTTCCATAGAAAATTCAGGGCCTAGTAGCCGACGGTCTACTTGACTAGCATGCAAATCCTGCAAGAGGAGTTTGCCACTGAATAAAAGAAGAGGACGAACCAATATATATTGGTAGATGAGACAGTGCCCCAAGCCATTTTGATGCTGAAAAGCAGAGCCTTGAGAGTGGAATTAAATTAAGATTTGAAAAAAGGAGATGTCACAGAAACCGAGGGATTGAGAAATGAGGCCCCTTTGCTAAACTCCTCAACAACACTTGTGGGATTTCCTGCCATCAGGGGGTCACCAGAGCCAGCCTGGAAAGACTGTGTGCATGAAAACATTATTTCAACATGGAGGGAGGACTGGGCTTGGCTGTGGCACTGTAGACCAGCAATTTCTTATTTTTCTTAAAAAGTGGAACAGAGACAGTTTCCTTTGGCTTTACTCAAAAGGAGATTTGGGAGGATGAGAAAGGGATAGGGAGGAGGAGCGACCCAAGGTGTGAAGGAGTGGGCCCATGTTTTCCATGTTTGCAAATAGGAGGAGAACACAGCTCCTGGAACCTGAATGGGTGAAGCTGCCAGACTTTGATACAGCTGTTTATGGAAATCAATTATAAACAGTTAGAAGAATGATCATTTTCACCATAGATCCTAAACTGATCTTACTTGGGGCCAATTTAGAAATGAGCATGAATGTTTTGATGCCCCCTCAGAGATCCACCTGGCAATTATATTTCACTCTGCAAAATTGGCCTCTGAAAAATCAGTCTTTTGTATTTTATTGCTTTATAACAACTTAATCAATTGATCGGCAAGCCTTTATGAAGTGTGCACTCTGTGCCAGGTACTGTGCTGAGGTGCTCTGTTGCAGTGGCTCCCTATTACTTTCAGGATCAAACATAAAATGCTGTTTGGTTCTTCATAGTCTGGCTCCACCTCCTACCTTTCCAGGATTCTTATACTTTCTTCCCTAAAGTGCACTGTTGGATGTAGTGACACTGGCCTCCTGGTTTTTGTGTGGTTTGAACCCATGACTCTCCATCTCTCAGCTCTGGACATTTTCTACTACTGTTCTCCATGACTGGAACATTCTTCCTCCTTTTCCTTGGCTCTGACTGCTGACCTCTCTGGCTTTCCTTCAATCTCATCTAAAATCTCACTTTCTCCTAGAAACCTTCCCAACCCTCTTAATCTAGTGCCTTTGCTCTATTATTTCCTATTCATCGTATCCTGCCTAGAGCTTGTTCTTTTCTTGTGAGTACCTCAACTGCTTTTATTTTTTTTTAATTTTTTATTTTATTTGGTCAATTTCAAACATTATTCCTGGGTTACAAAAATCATATTGTATTCTTCCCTCCCTACCTCCCACCCTTCCTGTAGCCGAGGGGCAATTCCACTGGGTATTACTTGTGTCCTTGATCAGAACCTATTTCCATGTTGATGTTTGCTCTAGGATGTTCATTTAGAATCTACATCTCCAGCCATATCCCCTCAACCCATGTAGTCAAGCAGTTGTTTGTCTTCTGGGTTTTTGCTCCCACAGTTCTTCCTTTGAATGTGGATAGTGTTCTTTCTTGTAGATTCCTCCTGGTTGTTCAGGGTCACTGCATTTCCATTAATGGAGAAGTCCATTACATTCGACTGTACCACAGTGTATCAGTCTCTGGGTATAATGTTTTCCTGGTTCTGCTCCTTTTACTCTGCATAGAACTAGTTCATTGTCTCCTCCATTAGACTGTGAGCTCCTTGAGGACAGGAACTTTCTTTTGCCTCATTTCATATCCTCTGTACTTGCTGCAGGGCCATACTTATAGTAAGTGGGCACTTGGGAAATGCTGATTGACTGGGGGATGCAAAGACAAAAATGCACCCTGTGAATGCCAGAATGAAGAGTGAGCAAAGATGTTGGACCAAGAGTAACTGCATTGGTTTTCAGTCACCAAGCCCCATGGCCTATGAGATGTCTGTTCCCTGTGGGTGTAGAAGGTGAACAAAGGAGCTTGGGGAAGGGAAGTGGGGAGCAGACATGAGGAGGTACATGGCATCTGTTTTCTGCTACATCACAAGCTGCACAGAAGCCATAGATAGGTCCCTGCACTTTGAGCAAGTTTCTTCTACTCTGTGGCCTTCCGTTTTCCTTATTTGTGAAATGAGGAAATTGACCTAGTCACAGTTTCTTTACCTGGGGTCCACGAGTTTTTAAATAAACATGTTTGATTAATTGTATTATGTTATCATTGCTCTCCTTTGCAATTTATTTTATGCATTAAAACATTCTGGAGGGAGTTTGATGGCTCAGTGGATAGAGTGCCAGGCCTGGAGACAGGAGGGTTCTGGGTTCAAATCTGCCTCAGACACTTTCTAGCTGTGTGACAATTCACTTAACCCCAATTGCCTAGCCCTTACTGCTCTTCTGTCTTGGAGCTGATACTTAGTATTGATTCTAAGACAGAAGATAAGGTTTAAAAAGTTAATAGACCAGGTAATCATGGCTGCAATCTAGACGCCACACGCTTCCTTTCCCCGGCACCGAACGAAATAGACTACATCAAAGGAGCATAAAAATCACCTTTGGAGGAACAGAAGGACTCCCCAGTACTCCCCAGTATACCACAGAGGCGAAGGTATGTGGGGTTTGAACATTTCCACACTATAATAAGAAGGAGGAAAAGCTTGCACAGAAACATGAACTGAGCCGCCCTTCCCCTCCCTCCCCCACCAAACCAGAGTGAGCTACCAGAGCGCTCACTGGGACAGCAAGTGAGTGGGGAAGGTCTCTGTCTGGGGGGTGGGCACTCCAGGGTCCTTGGGATCTGGGGACTGCCAGGAAAAAACGTCTCAGGGCAGTTTCACGGGAGAACCCGGCGCTGATCACAGGGGGTCCGCAGAGCTGTACTCGGGGCGGTTGCGCTGAGCATCTGGGCGGAGCTAAACTCCAGGGGTGGAGCACATGCTGATTATCTGGGCGGAGCTGAACACCTGGGCAGTTTGGTTGTGATCAGGGGCCCAGTGCTCTAAGAAACCTCGGAGACTGGGAAGAACTAGTCTGAGGCAACCTAAATTCACAGAAAACCCGCCCATATCACCCAGACCCCAGACCAAAAAGGAAAGGGGAATAAAACCACCAACGGGATGGCTCACATGGCCCAAAATCAAGCCTCCAGGAAGAAAGCAAAAAAGGTGACTATTGAAAACTTTTATGGTGGAAGTACCCAAGGAAAAGAAGAGAATGAGGAGGAAATTAAAAAAAAATCAGAACATGCCTCCCAAAATGGAAACTATCCACAAGCTCTGGAAGATCTCAAACTGGAACTTATCCAAAAGATGGAAACATGGAAAGAAAAATGGGAGAAAGAGATCAGCAGTCTGTCAGATAAGACTGCTCAATTGGAAAAAGAGCTCGAAGCATCCAATAGAAGGGCAGACAAAGCTGAAAAGCAAAACCAGTCCCTAACAACCAGAATTAAGCAACTCGAAGAAAGTGAGATCATAAAACAGCAAGAATCAATAAAGCAAACCCAAAAAATTAATGAATTAGAAGAAAACATAAAATATCTCACTGAGAAGGTCACAGACTTGGAAAACAGAGGGAGAAGAGACAACCTCTGAATTATCGGTCTCCCAGAAAAACCAGAGATAAACAATAAACTTGATATTATTCTACAGGAGATTATAAAAGAAAATTGCCCACATGTTCTGGAGCAAGGGGGCAAAATAGAAATAGAAAGGGTTCATAGAACACCCTCTATACTAAATCCCCAAAAGACAACCCCTAGGAATGTAATTGCCAAATTCAAGAGCTTCCAAGAAAAGGAGAAAATCCTACAAGAACCCAAGAAGAGGAGCTTCAGATATAAGGGGGCTTCCATAAGGATCACACACAACTTAGCGGCTAACACACTAAGAGACCGCAAAGCATGGAACACGATATTTAGAAAGGCAAGAGAGCTGGGTCTCCAACCAAGAATCAACTACCCAGCAAAACTGACTATATACTTCCCAGGGAAAGTATGGTCATTCAGCAAAATAGAAGACTTCCAAGCATTTGCTAAGAAAAGACCAGAACTTAGTGGAAAATTTGATATCCAAGCACAGAAAGCAAGAGAAACATGAAAAGGTAAATATGAAAGAAAGGGAAAAGGAGATAAATCTTATCTTTTTCTTTAAGTCAAACTCTCTTCTATAAGGACTACATTTACATCAAATTATATATATTAATATGTGGGGAAAATGTTTTGTGTAACTCTCAAAAATTGTATGCATCATAAGAGTAGTTAGAAGAAACATGCATAGGGAAAGATTGGGGCATTAAGAAGATTTGGGGAAAGTGGAGGCAAAGAAAGGAAAAGGGAGGGGGGAACCGTCGATAACACTAAGATTTACTTCAAGAAATAGGGGGGGGACTTAATAGAATAATCTTTCCCATATAAAGATACACATGGGAAGGGGAGGGGAAGAACTCTCATATGAGAAGGAGAGGAAGAGAGCGTGAAGTGGAATTACTTAAACCTTACTCTCAGTGAAATCAAATCTGAGAGGGAATAACATCTAGATCCAGTGGGATCCTGAATTCTATCTTATTCATTAGGGCAAGAAAGAAAGGAAAATTAAGGAGGGGGGGGGAGTATAAAAAGGGAGGGAAGGAGAGGGAGGAGGGGAAGGGAGCATAAAAATGGAGGGGCTAGAAAGGGAAGCATCTCAAGGGAGGGGACTAGGGGGACTAACCTAAAGTAAATCACAGGTTCAAAAGGAGATAGCTAAAGAAGAAAGGTCAGAACTAGGGGAAGATTTCAAAATGCTAGCGAATCTACAAATGACAATCATAACTTTGAACGTGAATGGGATGAACTCACTCATAAAACGTAGACAAATAGCAGATTGGATTAGAATCCAAAACGCTACCATTTGTTGTCTTCAAGAAACACATATGAGGCGGGTCGATACTCACAAGGTTAGAATTAAAGGTTGGAGTAAGACCTTTTGGGCCTCAACTGATAGAAAGAAGGCAGGAGTTGCAATCATGATATCTGACAAAGCCAAAGCAAAAATAGACCTGATCAAAAGGGATAGGGAAGGTAAATATATTCTGTTAAAAGGGAGTATAGACAATGAGGAAATATCACTAATCAACATGTATGCACCAAATGGTATAGCATCCAAATTTTTAATAGAGAAACTAGGAGAATTGAAGGAGGAAATAGACAGTAAAACCATATTAGTGGGAGACTTGAATGAACCACTATCAAATTTAGATAAATCAAACCAAAAAATAAACAAGAAAGAGGTAAAAGAGGTGAATGAAATCTTAGAAAAATTAGAGTTAATAGACATATGGAGAAAAATAAATAGGGACAAAAAGGAATACACCTTTTCAGCACCACATGGCACATTCACAAAAATAGATCATACACTAGGTCACAGAAACATGGCACTCAAATGCAGAAAAGCAGAAATAATAAATGCAGCCTTTTCAGATCACAAGGCAATAAAAATATTGATCAGTAAGGGTACATGGAGAGCAAAATAAAAAATTAATTGGAAATTAAATAATATGATACTCCAAAATCGGATAGTTAGAGAAGAAATTATTGAAACAGTTGATAATTTCGTTGAAGAAAATGACAATGGCGAGACATCCTTTCAAACCTTATGGGATGCAGCCAAGGCAGTACTCAGAGGAAAATTCATATCCCTGAGTGCATATATTAACAAATTAGGGAGGACAGAGATCAAGGAATTGGAAATGCAAATCAAAAAACTTGAGAACGAGCAAATTAACCCCCCCAGAAGAAAACCAAACTAGAGATCCTAAAAATTAAGGGAGAAATTAATAAAATCGAAAGTGAAAGAACTATTGAGCTAATAAACAAGACTAGAAGCTGGTACTTTGAAAAAACAGACAAAATAGACAAAGTACTGATCAATCTAATTAAAAAAGGAAAGAAGAAAGGCAGATTAACAGCATCAAGGATGAAAAGGGGGACCTCACCTCCAATGAAGAGGAAATTAAGGCAATCATTAAAAATTACTTTGCCCAACTATATGGCAATAAATATACCAACCTAGGTGATATGGATGAATATTTACAAAAATATAAATTGCCTAGACTAACAGAAGAAGAAATAGATTTCTTAAATAATCCCATATCAGAAAAAGAAATTCAACAGGCCATCAAAGAACTTCCTAAGAAAAAATCTCCAGGGCCGACAGATTCACCAGTGAATTCTATCAAACGTTCAAAGAACAGCTAACTCCAATACTATACAAACTATTTGACATAATAAGCAAAGAGGGAGTTCTACCAAACTCCTTTTACGACACAAAGATGGTACTAATTCCAAAACCAGGCAGGTCAAAAACAGAGAAAGAAAACTATAGACCAATCTCCCTAATGAATATAGATGCAAAAATCTTAAACAGAATACTAGCAAAAAGACTCCAGCAAGTGATCAGAAGGGTCATCCACCATGATCAAGTAGGATTTATACCAGGGATGCAGGGCTGGTTCACTATTAGGAAAACCATCCACATAATTGACCACATCAACAAGCAAACCAACAAGAACCACACGATTATCTCAATAGACACAGAAAAAGCCTTTGATAAAATACAACACCCATTCCTACTAAAAAGTTAATAGAAACATTCTGAGAAGGGGTATAGAGGTAAGGTACAGGACTAGATGAATTCAGAGACCTCTGCCTGTTCCAATAGTCTGTGAATCTATCATTTTATTCTTACTATTTTTGCATTCAAAGATATAATCAATTCTAAACTGTCTTAAATCAAAAGGGGTTAGTGAGAGAAGACCTGCCTCATGTCACTTGCTACCAATGAAAAAAGATTTTCTCTCCTTATTCGCTCTTTTTTAAAAAGTCGGAGCACTTCCCAGGTTCCATGGATGATGCTGGTGTCGTCCAGCACTCTGAATCAAATTAGAGCTGTACCAAGCTGCTTAATGGGATTTTTCCTTTAATTTGGTGTACTGGTCCCACATGTACCTTTTAGAAGAGTGAATTAAACACACATAATTAAAGCACCTAGCAAGGTTTAAAGAAGATGGTGGTAGAAGGAGGAGTAGTACAAGTGCTTGTAGGTGGGAGCACAGCACAGCTTATTTGGTGAGAGACCTCTGACTTGGACTAGAAGTGTTAGATTTGGCCTGAGCATTTTGGATCTAATTGAAGCTCCGTATTGAAGGTCTCAGCAGGTTCAAGTGCTGTTTTTCCATCTCAGTTGTCATTTCTGGGTATTTGCAGGGTTATGGAAGACTGAAAGTCAAGTGAAATCTTGTTCATTTGTGTTCTCCTGCCAGAGGCCAGGCCTTCTTCACTGGGGGCAGGGTAGTGAGCTCAGGTGGGAGAATCTGTTGGGCAGCCAAAAGGCTGAAGCTATGACAGCCAGCAGGCCTCTCTCCTGTGAAGCATTTTGCCTGGGTTCTGAAGCTTCAGCCTAAACTCCCACCTCTAGAGACACCGAGGAGTCCGGCATATAGCACATGTGCTTCTGGTTGCCTCCCTGCAGATGATCAAGCAGCTAGGCACACATATAATAGAGTCACAAAGGAGAACCCCCGACTCCCTAACCACTCCAGTTGGGTTCCATGGCTGGCCCACTTACTTGCACCTCATCTGCCTTTGGTTCCCAATCTCTCTCACTCTGTGCATCACTACTGCTAGTCAATTTGAAGCATACACCAGCCCACCTCCTTAGCACCATCTGTGCCTCAGTACTGCTCATTTTATTGCTCAGGTGGGAGTAGACACTGCTACAGGCCATCTCAGCCCTTAGCCCCAGCTGGACTCATGTTGCTCAAGCCCTACACTGGTTTCCCTGTGCTCACAGCTTGGAGGGGTGCAGATGTTCTGGGGGTTAACAAGAAAATCCATTGTGGTTTTGCTTTCGTTGTTGAGGGTCTTTCTAAAAGATTGGATTATTTGATTGATAGAACATAATTGAATCTAGTTTTTTGAAGGCCTTGGGCAGGAGTGCCACTTCTCATTGACTAATGCCGTTTTGTTTTTTCTTTAAATGAATCTTTGACAGTGAGTTGTTTTGTCTTTCTGAAAGAAATCTCTCCTCCAGTCTCACAAAGTACAGGTGTGGATTTCTCGGCCCATTCTAATGTACCCTACCTAACCCTGCTCTTCTTCTCTTTGCCCTTTTCACACCCTTTTACTCCAGTAGACTGGAAGCTTCTTGGAAGGTGACATTTGCATTTGAATTATGAAGGCAGAAGCCAGATTGTGGAGGGGTTCCAATAGTGAATGGAAAGGATGTCCAGGCACCAAGATGGTTTTTGTAAAGAGTACGGTGAGAGAGAGAGAGATTGGCAGGGTCTAGTGAGAGGTTTTTTTTAAGATGGGAAAAATTTGTAGGGAGCAGGGAGGGGATCAGTAGATAGAGAGGGATTGAATCAGGATAATGAGACACTTGCTAAAGAAGATGGGAATGAAGGGGTGAGATCGAGGGTGCGTGTACAAAGATTGGGCTTGGCAAGCAGAAGGATCACCAGGTCATCAGATATCAGAATGGAGGAGAGAGTAGAAGTTTTTAGAGGTATGTAGGAAGAAGTACTGAGATTCTCTGCTAAGAAAACCATGGGAAACTTCAAAAGAGAAGGTTTTCAATTAAGGAGGAGAAATACAATTGCCTTGCTGTAATGAGAGCCCAGTTGATATTAGCTAATATAAATTTATAGTAGACACAGCACAGCTTTTTCACTTTTCCCCATTCTGTTCAGCAGAATATGAAAAGCAGCAATAGAGGCAAATGGCAGAAGTAAGCCAGGTTTGAGGTGTGGCAAGATGTGATTGCCTAAGGACAAGGAACAGGAGATTCAGAGTAGAGGAATAGTATAGAGCTGAACTGACTGGTTCTCCCAAGGGTCAAGATTGGATAGAGAGGAGATTGTAAATAGAACAAAGATGATGGATTGAGGTGCTCCTAACAGATTGAATGCCACAGTGAAGATGAAGGGCAGGATTAGGAGGAAGAGACATAGTCAGAAAGATAGAAGATTATGACCAGATAAAGGAAATTCAGAGTTCTTGCACAACAGAGTGGGGCACTTGATGGTAGCCAGTAAGATCAAGGCTATGACCATCCCTACGTATAGGTGATATAGAGGGGAGGGATAGGTTATGGGCATTGAGTGGTATGTTGTGGCCACAAAAGAAACTTAAATCTGCCTACGGGTGGATTTTTAAAAATAAAATTTCATTTTACCCTTTTATTCATTTATTTTTAATTTCATTTTTATTTTCAATGCCAAATTCTCTCCTTCCTGCTATCCTTTCCCTCATCCATTGAAAAGGTAAGAAATATGATACCTGTTACACATATGAAGTCATGCAAAACCTCTTTCTGCATTAGCCATGTTATACATTTTTTAAACCACACACAATCATAGAACTAGAGAAAATAACAATAAATTTCATCCAGAAGAACAAAAGATCAAGAATATCAAAAGTAATTAATGAAAAAATGTGAAGGAAAGTAGTCTAGCACTGCCAGGTCTCATACTGTATTATAAAGCAGTAATAATCGAAACCATCTTGTACTAGCTAAGAAATAGAGTTGTGGGTCAAATGGAATAGAGTAGGGGTAAATGGCCTTAGCAACCTAGTGTTCGAAAAGCAAAGAGATCCCAGCTTTGGGGATAAGAACTACTCACTACTTGACAACTGCTGGAAAAAAAAGCCAGACAGCAGTATGACAGAAACTCAGTATAAACCAATATCTTGCACCCTATGCCAAGTCAAGATGGGTATATAATTTAGACATGAAGGGTGATACCGTAAGCATATTGGTGGAACATAGAATAGTAGACCTGGCAGATATATGGAGAAGGGAAGAATTTATGACCAAATAACATAGAGAGCATTTTGAGATTTAAATGAATATTTTTGATTATGTTAAATTAAAAAGGGTTTGTACAAACCAAACCAAACCAATGTAACCAAGATTAGAAGGGAAACAACAAACTAGGAAAAAATTTTAAAACAAATCTCACTGATAAAGGCTTCATTTCTCAACTATATAGAAAATGAAGGCAAATTTATAAGAATGCATGCCAGTCTCCAGTTGACAAATGGTCAAAGAATATGAAGAGTTTTCAGATGAAGAAATCAAAGCTATCAATAATCATATGAAAAATGTTCTAACTCATTCTTGATTAGAGAAATGCAAATTGAAATAACTCTGAGGTACCACTTTATACCTATCAGATTGGCTAATATGACAGAGAAGGAAAGTGATAAATATTGGAGGAGATGTGGCACTGGGACACTGGTATATTGTTGGTGGAGTTGTGATCTGGTATGACCATTCTGGAGGACAAGTTGGAAGTGTACCCAAAGGGCTAGAAAACTGTGCAAACCTTTTGATTTGGTAATACTACCACCAGGTCTGTATCCCAAAGAGATTTTTAAAAAGGGGAAAAGACCTACTTTTACAAAAATATTTAAAGCATTATATCTTTTTTGATGTCAAAGAAATTGAAGGGATGCCCATCAACTGGGGAGTGGCTGAACAAATCATGGTATATGATGGTGATGGAATACTCTTGTGCTGTAAGAAATGATGAACAGGATGAGTTCAGAAAGAGCAGGAAATAAGCAGGACCAAGAGAACATTGTACCCAGTAACAACATTATACAATGATCAACTGTGAAAGACTTACCTACTGTCAGCAATACAATGATCCAGGACAATTCTGTCCTGATTTTTTTGTTTTATTTTTATTTTATTTTAATAAATTTACACATAAGTTTTTCAAATTTGTATTTTTTGTTGTCTCCCTCCCTTCTTCCCTTCCCCCTCCCAAAGTTGACCAGTTCAATCTGGGTTGTACATGTATTAGCATGCAAATCATACTTCCATATTATTTATTTTTGTAGGTGAATAATTTTATAAAACGAAAACCCCAAATCATATACCCAAATAAATGGAAAATCATATGTTTTCACCTGTATTTATACTCCCAACAGTTCTTTCTCTAGTGGTGATCCAGGACAATGCTGAGGAACTCATGACAAAGAAAGCTATCCACCTCCAGGGAAAGATCTGTTGGAGATGGAATGCAGATGAAAGCATACAATTTTTCACTTCATTTCATTTCATTTGTATTTGTATTTTTGTGTTTTGGTTTTAGATGAGTATTCTCTTACAAAAATGACTAATATGGAGGTAAGTTTTGTAATTGTGTTCATATAATTCCTGTGTTTGTTTCAGCAAGTAGATTCACAAGTATTTTATATTGTCTAGTTATTTTTAAAATTATATTAAATTTTTAATTTTTTTCATGGTTACGTGATTCTTGTTGTCTCCCTTCCCTCTTCCCTCCCCCTTCCTGGAGTCGACAAGCAATTCCACTGGATTATGCATATATATATATATATATAATCACTCAAATCCTGTTTCCATATTATTCATTTTTGTAATAGAGTAATTTTAAAAAACCAAACTCCAAGTCATATACTCATCTAACCAAATGGTAAATCATGTTTTCTTCTGGATTTCTACTCCCACAGTTCTTTCTCTAGATGTGGATAGCGTTCTTTTTCATAAGTCCCTCAGAGTTGTCCTAGATCATTGCCTTGCTTTTAGTAGCAAAGTCAATTATGTCTAGGGTTATTTTAAAATGGAAATTCTCTTTCTATCTCTTGCTTCTGGACTTTGTTGGAAATGTATAGAAATGCTCATGATTTCTGTAAATTCGTTTTGTATCTCTGTTAAAATTATTAATTATTTCAACTAGTTTTTTAGTTGATCCTCTAGGATTCCCTAAACCTTCATATATTATCTGTAAGGACTGATAGTTTAGTTTCCTCATTGCCTACTACTATTCCTTCAATTTCTTTTTGTTCTTTTATTGCTAAAACTAGCTTTTCTAGTACAGTAGTAAATGGTAGTGGTAATAATGGGCATCCTCATTTCACTCCTAATTTTATTGAGAAGGCTTCTAACTTATCCCCATTGCAGATGTTACTTGCTGATGGTTTTAGATTGACACTACTTTATTGGAATGACCAATGTATTCCTATGCTTCCTAGTGTTTTTAATAGGAATGGGTGTTGTATTTTATTGAAGGCTTTTCCTGCATCTATTGAAATAATGATGTGATTTCCATTAGTTTTGTTATTAATATAGCCAATTATGCTGATATTTTTCCTAATATTAAACCATCCCTACATTCCTGGTATAAATCTCACCTGGTTGTAATGAATAAGCCTTATGATGTATTGCTGTAGTCTCCTTGCTAGTATTTTGTTGAACATTTTTATATCTCTATTCACTAATGAAATTGGCCTATAATTTTCTTTCTCTGATTTCCTGGCTTAGGTACCAGCACCATATTTGTATCATAGAAGGAGTCAAAGAAGGTCTCCTCCTTTGCTCATTTCTCTCAAACAGATTATATAGTATTGGGATTAAGTATTGTTTAAATGTTTGATAGAATTCACTTGTGAATCCATTTGGCCCTGGGGATTTTTTCTTAGGGAGTTTATTGATGGTTTATTCAGTTTATTTTTCTGAGATGGGATTATTTAAGTATTCTATTTATTTTGTTAATCTGGGTGATTTACATTTTTGTAAATATTCATTTCACCTATATTGTTAGATTTATTGTCATAATTGGGCAAAATAGCTCCTAATGATTGCTTTAATTTTATCTTCATTGGTTTTGCACTTTTCATCTTTGATACTGGTAATCTGATTTTTTCTTTGTTTCCCCTACTAAAAAAAAAAACTTCTGGAAATTCTTGTTGGGCTTGTGTCCAATTTGCCTTTTTCTTTGAAACTTTGTAGATGCTTTTAAGTCATTATTTTATTTTGCATTTGTGTCTTAAGCATCCCTGTCACAACAATAATTTTTATGGTCATGTTCTTTTTTGTTTTTTGCTTATTTTCAGTTAATTTCTTGGTTTTGGACTTAATATTAGTGTAGGACTTTGATGACCTCTTTGGGTAGAGATCTGTCCTGAGCTTCTGTATTTCATGTTCTTATGCTGCTTTCATAGCTTGGTCTGGGAGAGGACCTATAAGTTTTTAGTCCTTCCTAAGTGGTGTCATCTGAGGAAAAGGCTGGTCACTGCCTGTCTGGTCTGAACTTTGGTTCTTATAAATTTGGGGCTCCTACTCTCTCATGACTAACCACTATTGTTTGCCCTGAAACTGCAACCCAGAAATGGGCAAGGACAACAGAGGTGCAAAAGGGCACCTGATCCTTTGCGTAGTGCTAATATAGGGATTCCCCTGGGATCTCTTTCTGAATAGGTGTTTAGTCCCCCTACTATGTCTGGGCATTTGGATGCTCTTGCTACCATCTTCCCTCCCCCAGCCAATGCCATTTCTATGGTACCATGCTTCCAACAAGCCCCTGCTCGAGTTTCTTCAGACCTCTCTTTTTGTTTTCCTAAGCTGTGCTGTGCTAGAAAAATGCCTCACTGTATTTTTGTTGGTTTTCCTACTCAGAATTTGGCTTGATATATTTTTAAAAGTTGTTATACAGGAGTGTGTTGGGAAAGCTCAGCAAAAATTCTAATGTCACTCTGCCATCTTGTTTTGACTCCCTAGAAGCCATTAGGGGGATTTTTATGGTAAAAGTTTTCATTGTGGCATTTGGCAGCAAGGGATGATGAGTGAACTTAAATACAGTGTTTGTTTCTGGTTAAGAGTGGGTACTTCATAATAATAGTAAGAGTAACTCATATTTTTCTGCCAGGTGATGATTTATAAAATATTTTTCTTCCTTAGCACTCATGTAGTGGAGAGTATAAATATTTTTTTCATTTTACAGATGAGAATACTGAGGCTCAGAGAAGTGACTTGTCTGAAGATTCACAGCTAGTAAGGTTCATTGCCTCCCAATCCACAGCTCTTTTCCCAAGGGAAAGTCTTCCTGATTCTAGGCCTGGTGTTCTATCACGCTGTACTACTTTGCTGGTTCACAACATCATGTTGCTACTATCTCTTACATAGTCCTGACCTAAGAATGAACGGACTCTTTTTCTAGCAGGAATTTAAAGCAAGAAATCTGTAGAGCTCTGTAAGTTAGGGGATGTGGTCTTTAGATACATGAAACGGAAGCTCTCAAAACCCCTCCCATATGACTAGCAGAATTCTAGGATGGCCTACTCCATCCGAAATTACATGAAAGAAAACATCTCCATAGTCAGAACTTTGTTCTTCCAGAGGTCTCAGGAGTCCTGGCCCTTACACCTCTGGGGCAGATATCATCCCAGTCATACCCTCTTAGCTAGTGTGATTCTTGTTCATGGCTTTCCCTGAAGCAGCCACAGAGGACCCACACCACATGACAAATAACTAACTTTGTTTGGTTGTATACTTCATTAATACTAGCACAGTCATTCAATCAACAAGCATTTATTAAGCACATACTCTATGCCCAGCATTGTACTAAGCACTCTTTTCTTCTAGATCTTTGATTTCATTGGTTTAGGTAACTCCCACGAGGAGCTTCCTTCTACCAGTCTAGATCAGCAACTATTTTGTAACTTAGAAAATCGCCCGAGGTGCTGAGAAGTCAAGTGATTTTCCTAGAGTCACACAGCCACGGTGACACTTGAAATCAGCTCTTCCTGAACTTAAGAGGCCTATCCAACATTATGTTTCTCATCCAATCCAGCTAAGATACACACATGCACATGCACATAAGGGATCCACATAGGTGGATCCTCTCTGGAAGATTTTTGGTCGGGCTTTGACAAAAATCATCCAGACTGAGCAAGTGGTATCTGTGGGTTAGAATTACATCCCAAAAGCTACCAAAAGATCAAGGCAGCAATTGGACACTGAAGCTGTCTATCAGACTTCACTCTCTTTTATTATTAAAAAGAGCCTATCTCTTTTTCTGCTCACACATGTTCTTGATGGGTCTGTATCAGGCCTGTAGATCGACACTGAAAAAATCTCTTTAGGCTTTGGAATTGTGATCTCCTTCTCCCTTCACCTAGTGAGACAGACAGCTGTCACTGTTAGAAAGTTAACAGTATGTCAGTAACATCATGAACTCTCTGGACTGTGCAGTTCGGCATCTGGGCCTTAAGAGATGAAGTCAGCCCCAGAGTCACTCTGGCCTGGAAATGATTTCATTGAGCTGCAATGCAGATGGATTAATTCCAGTACCGTAAAGTCAACAGAGTTGAACATTGGCTACATCACAGTCTTCATTACTGTGGTCTGGATCAAGTTTTGATGAAGTAATTTCCCTTGAGTTTAGCACTTAGAAAACATATAGGGCGTCCTTCTTGGATTGGACTTGAGATCAGTGTTCCCTTCCCCCAAGCTCAGTAAATTGGTCTTTATCGGTTGCACATGGACCTCTATGATTTGGAAAGGTTTCAAACAAGACCCATATGTTTTGTTGCACTCAATGCCCAAACAATCGGATGCATGAAATAAGATTCATTTTTGGCACAGGTGATGGAATTAATAACAAATGATATAACACTCACTGTGAGGACCTTCAAATGTAGCAAGGCACTAGGTAACTGTACTTTTCATAACGGATGTCTCGTCCCTTTGCAAAGGAGCCTGTCACCACAGCTTTCCCATTAAGATGACTGCTTCAGACTCCAAAGCTTCCAAAATGGGCTCGTTGTTCCAGAAAGTAGGAGCATTGATCCTCAAGGCTTGGGGAGCAAGGGATGTGATTAGATAGTCCTCACTGTCTTGATAAATGCAGTGCCCCAAATTCATAGATAGGGCTTTGGGTTTCCAAGGAAAGGTTGCTTTTAAAACAGAAGGAAAAAATATCATCCAAGACCACAACTGAATGGATGGAATAAATCCTCACTTTTCTATTCTGAAACAAAGGAATGTGCAAGAATAGTTGTTTTTCTAGCTTCCCCAGAAACCTTGGCATTCCTTATCAGACCAAAGGGAAGCATCCGAAAGCAGGCCAAGTAGTCACATTTTTTTTTTTACTTTTCAACCAGAAGAGGGAGGGAAGAAATAGCCTCAAATGATACAGATTTATATTCTCGAATATGCTTTTTGAGTGGATATGTTTAGATCTCATATGGCCATTATTGTGGAAAGAGCCCTGAATTTGGCACCAGGGGACTTGGGTTCAAATTATGGTTCTGTATGGCCTTGGTCAAGCCGATTGACTTTTCTGTGACTTGGTTTCTTCATCAGATTTGAAAGGGTCAGACTGTGATTTTTAAGGTCCTTTCTAGCTCTTAATCTGTGATCCTGTGAACCTCTATCATAATTCTGAGTTTCCATGCTGGTTTTCAGAACATAAGCATTTATTAAACATTTACTATGTGCTTATTAAACATTTACTATGTGCTAGGCTCTGCTGAGAGTGAGAGAACGGATACAAAGAAAGTCAAGAATGGCCTCTGCCTTCAAGGAGCTTACATTCTAATAGAAGAGAGACTGTGTGTTTGGATATGCCAGATATATTCTGTGTAGAAGGAAAGTGGCCTTTGAGGTAAAGTCACTAGCAACCCGGGAGGTGGAGTGGACCAGGAAAGGGCTCCTACAGAAGGTGATATTTGAAACAAGTTTTGAAAGAAACTAGAGATCCTAAGAGACAGAAGTGAGGAACATTACAGGTGTAAGGGGCAGCCAATGCAAAGGAAAAAAGACTACAAATAGAGAAAGGCTGGATTGTGAAGGGCTTTAGATGCTGTATAGAGATCTTGGAATTAATTAGAAGCCCCTGGAATTGATCACAGATGGGGTTGACGTGGTCTGACCTGTGTTTCAGGAAAATCACATTGGCAACTGAATGAAGGTAGAATGAAGTGGGGAAAGACTCGAGTCAGGGAGACAGACTAAGGGGCTATTACAATAACCCAAGCAAGAGGTGGTGATGATCTAAACCAGAGTATTGGCTGTGTGGATGAAAAACAAGGTTTGGTAACGGATTGGGTTTGCGGGATGAGTGAGAGTAAGGGATAAAGTTGAGAATCTGAGTGACTGAAAGAATAGCAATGCCCTTGACAGTAATGGGGAAATCAGGAGGAAAAGGGATTTGCTGAAAAAGATGAATTCAGTTTTGAAAATATTGAATTTATGGTGCATCCAGTTCAAGATGTCCAGCAGGAAGTTGGTGATGCCATAACATGGAGTTTAGGAGAGAGTCTAGGTCCAGATCAGGAAATGTTTTACATAAAGAAGATGATAGCACCCATGGGAGCTTATGAAATCACCAAGTATAGCGAGAAAAGGAGAGGTGACCTAGAGAGAGCCTTGGGGGACAACCATTAGTTAGTAGGCAAAACATCGATGAAGAAAGAAAGGGGAGATCTAGGATGATAGCTGGGATAGTTGGATCAAAAGATGTGGCAGATTTGAGCGTGTTGGTAAACAGCAGAGAAGGATCCAGTGATGTAGGTCTCAGAGGAGCAGAGGTTGCTAAGTAATGACACCAGCAGAGTCTGGAACACAGGTACTTCCCGGATTCTCTTTGTCCATGATGTCGTCCCTGACAAGGGAAGAGACTGGTTGATTTTTGTCTGGCACACAGGAGATGTTTAACCAGGGCTGGTTGACTGATTGGTTGATCAATCTGCAGATTATGATGTTCTCATGACCATGCCAGGACAAAGAGAATGAAAAAACAGACAGTGTAACTGCAGAATTGTAAGCCAGGACTTTTTAGGAGGGGGTCTGGTTCCTTTATTTCATATATTGTTGAAAAGCTCTTTCAGTCATCTAAATTCATTGACAATCTTACCAACCTTATCAATCTAATGCTCAACAGTAATAATAATACCTGACATTTAAATAATGCTTTAATGTTTGCAAAGTATTTCATATATTTTCTTAGTTGATCTTCTGATCTACCTTGTGAGGTATTATACCCATTTTGCAGATGAGGAAATTGCTTTAAATTTTATTAAATTTATTGAACACTCCAATGCATTTAACCTTCTGTCGGGTGCTGTGAGGGGGTAGGATGAAGATATAATAATAAACTGGAATAAGTGCTGAAAAAGCTCCCAATCAGGTTGGGGGAAACTAGACTTACACACATGAAACAATTTGGTGTCCATGCAAAGCAGGTTTTGCTTTTGCCACACACTCAGTGTGGCTCAGATGATAAGTACAGGAGGAAGTTATAGGCAGGTGAGCTCAGCATGGGCTGAAATATCCAGGAAAACCTCCCTAGCTGAGATGAAACTTGATCTAGGCTTTGATGGATGGGTGGGATCTGGAGAGGAGTTGAGCATGGAAGGTTTACAAGTAGGAGAAATGACTTACTCAGTTGTATCTTTATCTTTAACATAAATAATCATCCTGTCACAGGGTTTAGCATTTTTGTTGCTAATGAATGTTGATTTATTTTCTGGTAGAATGCCAAGTAAGCAGGACACCCTGCTGCTCTGGGTTCTTCTCATTATGCTCAAATTGTTGATAAATCCTACCATCTAGGCAAGTCAATTAACTTCTAATTTTGGCAAGTTGATTTCTCAGGCAGTAGAAAGAAGATATTTTTATATTTATCCAGCCAGAGT
Source organism: Monodelphis domestica (assembly GCF_027887165.1). Lineage (NCBI taxonomy): Eukaryota > Metazoa > Chordata > Mammalia > Didelphimorphia > Didelphidae > Monodelphis > Monodelphis domestica. The sequence goes on from NC_077235.1 coordinate 29,039,207, forward strand.
ATTGGGAAGTCATGTTGCTTCAGAAGCTCAATGAATCTCTAATTGGGCTACACCAATTCCAGGAGTGATTATTTTCAGGTTTGTTTACTAAGTCATTAGTTGGATTGAGAAAATCTATTCAATCTGAGCCACATAATGGGGAAATTTTCGATTCTTGAGGCAAGGGGCCTGGGTTTGAATTCCACTTCTGGCTACTTCCTTCCTTTATGACCTTGGGCACATCACTTCATCTCTCTGAATCTCCTTATCTGTAAAATAAGTGAGTTGAATAGATCCCCTCTAAGATCTCTCCCAACTTGAAATCTATGATTTTGTGAAGAGATGAGGTCAGCCTTTTGGTGATCAGTGCCTTGCTTGTTACTAATCCACCCTAATCGAGACAATTTTAAAAAATATCTAGGTAGCCAAATTGGTATCAGCTCCAGGACATTGATTTAGATCCATGGTACTTTGGGGAGAGAAGCTGATTTAAAGAGCACCCTGAGGTCATTGGATCTTTCTTGCCTGCTGATATTGACCATCCCAACACTAATCTGTTCCTCAACCCGGGCCCATTGGCATGGTCCCCTGCAAGGCCACCTCCATCTGCTCTGTATGCGTCTTGCATGTATCTGTATGTACACATGGTGTCTCCTCCACTAAGCTTCTTGAGGACAGGGAATATCTCCATAATAAAAGTTCATTGACTGGGTGCTCCTGAGAACCCACTGTTCCTCACAATGTCCAGCCTTCAATATTTATGATGGCTTCCATTCAGATTCAGACCTTAACCTCCATTCCGTTCTTAACCTTCATTACATTTCCCTTCAATCTTTGTTCTACATAGCTACCAAATTGAAATTCCTAAAGCACAGGTCTGATCATGTCATCCTGTCCTCAAAGCTCCGCTCAAGTGCCCCTTCCTACAAGAGGCCTTTCCTAATAAAATGTCGATGCTGCTGCTAGCTAACTTTTATATCACACCTGCAATGTGCCAGACACTGGACCAAGAACTTTATAATTATCTCAATTGATCCTCACAACAACCCTGGGAGATAGATGCTATTATTATTTCCATTTTCTGTTTGAGAAAACTGAGGCAGATAGCTATTAAGTTACTTACCCAGCATCACAACTAGTGTTTAGGTTTTCAGGCCTAGCATTCTATCCACTGCACCTAGCTCATCCCCTGTTATTTGTGCCCCCTTCCAAATCACTTGGTATTTATTTAATGTTTATTTATCTATATACTTGTTTCTGTCCACCATTAGCTCCTTGAGAGCAAAGATAGGGATAGGAATGTGAACAATGAAATGATTTTCATTGGTACAAAGCACTTCCTGATGAGGAAACTCCCTCTACCAAAGCATGTAGGGACCTTCTCTGCCACTTAGAGTGGCTCCTAATGCACTGGGAGGTACAGTGACTTATCCAGGGTCACTTAGCTAGAGGCAGAACCTGAACTCGGATCTTCTTGGATTTTAGGTTGGCTCTCTATCCACTATGCAGTACTGCCTCTCCTTAGCACAAGGACTCTTTTACTTTGTTTTTTGTACTATACCACCTAATACCTCTCATAGGCCCTTGATAAATGTTTGTCCAATTGAATTACCCCCAGTAAATTGGTTATTATTGGAGGGCAGCTGACGGAGGAATGACATGCATGCCTAGAGCATTTTTGTTATGGTTCAGTTGTGTCTGACTCTTCATGGCTCTTCATAGACTATTGCACACCTGGCCCTCTCTTCTCCAAAGTCAAAGTCTGTCCAAACTCATGTTTGTTGCTTCTGTGACATTATCCGTCTCATTCTTTGCCATTCCTTTTACCTTCAGTCTTTCCTAACATCAGAGTCTTTTCCATGAGTCCTGGCTACTCATTCGGTGGCCCAAGTACTTAAGGTTGAGCTTCAGTATTTGACCTTCCAGTGAATAGTCTGAATTAATTTCTTTAAGTATTGACTGATTTGATCTCTTTGCCATCCAATGAACTCTCAGAAGTCTCCAGTGCCAAAATTTGAAAGTGCCGATTCTTGTGGTACCCAGTTTCCCTTATAGTCCAACTCGCATAGCCATACATTGCTACTGGAAAAACTATAGCTTTGACTTTAGGGACACTGTTAACAAGGTGATGTCTCTACTTTTTAGTATATTGTCCAGCTTTGCCAGAGCTTTCCTCCCAAGGAGCTAGCATCTTTAATTTCATAGCTGCAAGTTGCCACCTACAGTGACCTTTGAGCCCAAGAATGTAAAATTTGATACCACTTCCATTTCTTCTGCCTCTATTTGCCAGGAAGTGATGGGACCAATTGCTAAGATCTCAGTTTTTTTGTGTCAAGTTTCAAGCCACTCCCCTCTTTTTTTTTTACTTTTTTTTACACTCCCCTCTTTCCCCCTCATCAGGAGGCTCCTTTTAATTCTTGACTTTATCCCATCAGAGTAGTATTGTCTTCATAGTCAAGATTGTTGATATTTCTCCTGGCAACTTTAAATTCTGGCTTTTGGTTTGTCCAGTCTGGCATCTCTTGTAATGTGTTCTGCATAGAATTTAAATAAATGAGGTGACAATATACAGCTGTACCATACTCCTTTTCCAATCTTAAACTAATCAGTTATTACAAGATTGGTTCTAACTGCCGCTTCTTGACTCACATGCATGTCTAGAGTATATTAGTATTTAAGGATAATCAGAATCATTTTCATTTCAACCAACATTCATTTCATTTTATTTGTACAGGACCTTACAGCTTATCGAATACCTTCACATACTGGATCTCTGGATTCTTGAAACGTGCCTGCCATATCTGATCATTTCACAAAAGAAACTGACTCAGAAGATTGCATCTTGCCTAAAGTCACACATCTGGTAAGTGGAAGATTTAGCCAGCTACCTGCTCTCGTGCTTTAGGCTGAGGGGCAGTGTCTAGAAAATGCCAATATTTAAGAATACTTGGAAACATTTTCATTTCAAATTCAGCCTTAACCACCAGGTAGTACTGCTGTCCACCAGCCTGATCCCATTTGATAGGAAGTATCATGTCAGGTGACTCACACTCATTCTGATGATGTTCTTACCAGTCTGAAATGCATTCTTACAGGGTTCTCCTGGGATGGATGTCCACAGCTCCTCTCTCTCTTCCTTTCTATAGCAACTTGTTATGCAGAGGGTATGGATTCATGTGGACTTACCTAATATGAACCACTTCTTACGCCTTCGTCTTACCAAAACCCCCACCTCTACTCTGAACTTATACTTAGTTTATTTCACTAAATAGTAGTCATATGAGCCCATTATAATGATCTCCACAAGCGTGGACAGGCCTACCTGAATAACATATACAGTTTTGTCATAGAATCAATATGGACAATAGATCAATACATAATTAAAAAAAACATACCTGCAGTTATACATCCACTCTATAGAGCAAGGGAGTTTCCAGGCAGTATATAGGCTTCTCCAGACAAAGGGCTTCTTGGAAATACACAAGTAAATTTAATTTAGCCCTCGTATCTATCCCTGCTTTATTGGTCAAAGAGTATAGGCAATGTGACACAGTTCTGCATGATCCCATTTGGGGTTTTCTTGACAAAGATACTTGGGTGATTTGCCATTTCCTTCTCCAGCTCATTTTACAGATGGGGAAAGAAAGCCAAACAGGGTTATGTAGCTTGCCCAGGGTCACACAGCTAGTGAGTGTCTAAGGCTAGATCTGGTCCAGTTTTCTACCCACTGTACCACCTAGTTTCTCCTACACATTCATTAGAGCCATTCATTAGGGACTCTTGACCTAAGTCTTGGCTCTTTAGTGCAGGGCACAGACTAAGGTGATGGTAGTTTTAAAAGAAGACTGAAACTCCCTTAGCTGGCACTTTTCTTGATCTTGACTGTCTTGTTACTGGTTAGGACCTCCAACTGCTTCTTATTATGACACACTCATGGCATGGTCAATGGACTGAACAACTGGCCTTAGCAATGATGGAAGCCTTCCACTTTATATCTGTTATCTTTGGAGGTTGGTGGTGTATTATTATTATCCTCATTTTCACAGATAAGGAAGTCCAGACTCAGAGGTGAAGAGACTTGCCCAGGGTCACTTGACTAAGTGTCAGAACTAAGATTTTGAATCTAAGTTCAGTATTCTTTCTCTGCCATCTAGCTTGGTTTAGTTTCATTGGCAGGTCAAACTGGCATCTCGCTGACCTGGACTGTGGCACCTCTCTCTGCTGCCTCATTTCATCACTTCCCAAAGCATACTTCCTCTCAGACTCTCTGTGGTTGTGAAGACCAGAACATCCGTGTAGCAAGGGAAAGGCAGTCAAAGTGGGAATAGGCAAGAAGACAGATGGGAGAGAGAAAACTGACAAGACCTGGCAAGTGATTAGAATTGGAGGAGCAGGGAGAGAGACTAGCCGAGGATGACCTCAAGGTTGTCAACTGAAGTGACTGGAAGGATGGTGGTGGGACCTTCCAAAAACAAGAGAAGGTAGGGCAAGGGGTAGCTTAAAGGGAAAAATAATGAATTCCATTTTTGACATGAATTTAAGATGGCTATGGGAGACACGGAGATGCCTAGCAAGCAGCTGGCCCTACAGGACTGGGGAGAGATGAGAACTGAACACACACACACACACACACACACACACACACACACACACACACGGGAATCATCCGAAGTGAGATAATAACCGAACCCATAGAAATTAATGAAATCATAAAAAGAGTGTACAGAAAGAAAAAGGAAGAGGGCCCAGAACTAACTGAGTTCTGGCCCTGGCATACTCCTATGTTCAGGAGGTAGGACATGGATGGCTTTGAAATAAGAAAGAATCTCAATAGGTGGAAATGAGTAGTAAGTACATTCTAGATATGGGAAAGTACAAGGAGACAAGAAGAGACAAGACAAGACCAGGAAAAGCTAATAGTCTAGTCTGGCTGGAATATCAATTAGGTCAAGAGGAATAAGGTAAACTAAGGCTGGAAAAGCAGGCTGGAGTCAGATTGTAGAGAGCCTTGAATTATAACTGAAAAAATTCATATTTTATGTTGTAAGCAATAAATAGCTTCAAAGCTTTTGGTCAGGGAAGTGACAGCACATTAGGCCTGTGCCTCTGAAGAATTAATCGGGTAGCTGTAGAGTGGATTAAAAAGGACAGTTGAGGGGGGCAACTGGGTAGCTCAGTGGATTGAGAGCCAGGCCTAGAGATGGGAGGTCCTGGGTTCAAATCTGGCCTCAGACACTTCCCAGCTGGGTGACCCTGGGCAAGTCACTTCATCCTCATTCCCTGGCCCTTACCACTCCTCTGCCTTGGAACCAACACACAGCATGGATTCCAAGATGGATGATCAGAGTTAAAAAAAATTTTTTTAATTAAGAAAAGAGGACAGAGGCTGAAAGCAAGCAAGGAGACTGGTTGGGGAAACTAATCCAGGTAAGAGGTGATGAAAGCTTGAATTAGGGTGTGGCAGAGAAAGTGCCATTCAAGCTGCTGTCCTTTGTAACCTCCCCCCTCCTTCAGCATTTGTCTCTCATAAGCTGTTAGTTTACATGGACACAGTCAAAACCATGATGGAGATTGGACCATTACCCAGTTGATTTCATCCATATAGCTGACCAAGTTTGAATAATTTTGACAATGTCTTTGAAGTGAACTGTTGGACCAAATCAAGGTACCAAGATGAATGCTCAGCCTCCACTCCACTCCACTTGCAGTTATCTTGAGTACTAAGTGCTCATTGCTCCCTAACTGGCTACACTAGTGGAAATGGATCAGGAAATCCATTCCCTCATGAAACTTTGGAAGAGACCATGGAAAAGCGGATGCTAACTGTGTGTGTGCCCACATCCAGTGAAAAAAGGAAACGTGCCATCGGGCCCTCAGTTATCAATGTTATGTTTAGGAAGTACCACAAATCTGGGTATTGGTAAACACATCTTGGCCGTTAACGGAATTTTTTGTTCTTCATTTAAGAAAGTGGCACAGGGCAATAGAAGGAGTCTAAGAATAAGGATCGTCTGTCTGAATTTGAGCTTCTCTCTGCCACTTTGCAGAACAAGTAAGTCACTTAGATGTCCTGTCTGGATCCCCAGTATCTGGAATGGTTTGCCATTGCCTTCTTCAGTGGATCTCCTTTTGTCAGATCTCTCCACCATGAACTGTGCATCTTGGGTAACCTCGCACAGCAGAGCTCAGAGTTTCATTAAGCTGTGCAAGCCCCTTTTCCATAGTAAGACAGTGATCCAGGAGGGGATACACCCATTCAGACTTAAGCAAAGCTGCAGGTCCAAAGAGGCAAAGAGGAAGACATTGAAAAATAAAGAAACAACCCTCTCAATGATAAAGAAAGTGGGAAGAGAGAGTCTGGCCATTGATAGTAATGGGAGACCAAGCTGGAGAATACCATGGAACCTGTGGTAGGCTACTAGTTGTTATGGGGTGGCTAGGTGGTGAAGTGGATAGAGTGCAGTGCCTAGAATCAGCAATATTTATCTTCCTGAGTTCAAATGTGACCTCAGACACTTATTCGCTGTGTGACTGTGGGCAAGTCACTTTACCTTATTTGCCTCATCTTCCTCATCTGTAAAATGAGGTGAAGAAATGACTAAAGAACTATTTGAGGCTTGAACAGCTCAATTACATAAGAAAAGACCAGCAAAGACAATGAACTTCCCTCAGGACACAGAGTTATACCTCCATAACTTTGTTCCCAGCCATTTATCTGCATAAGAACCAAACAAGAATCTGGGAAATGTAACTAACTGGTTACAGTAGTTAATAGATGAGATCCCTCACTGAGGAGACATGCTCTAAATAAAAAGAGGAGGAGGAAGAAGAAATCCCTGAATACACTAAAGGAACCTGACTTTCTGTGCAGTTTTCCATCCCTATAGACCTCCCACCTCTTCAAAAGAGCAGAGAGAGATCTTCTCATCTGCTTTGGGCTTGTTCTTTATCACTTTGCAATGTTCATTTTTTGGTAGTTCTGTATTGTTTCCTTTTACATTGTTATAATCTCTCTGTATGTTGTTTTCTTGGTTCCGCTTACTAAACTTTGCATCAGTTCATTTAAGCATTGCTATGCTTCTCATTATTTGTCATATTTGTCATTTCTTACAACATGGTAATATTCTGTTACATTCCTGGATCAAAGTTTGTTAGTTTCCGCCAGTCAGTAGGTATCTGCTTTCTTTCCAGACCTTTGCTACCACAGAATATTCTGTTCTAGATAGTCTAGTGTATATAGAGCTTTTTTAGAATCAGTGTCCTTATTGGGGCATTTTCCAGCAGTGGAATATCTGGGTTGGAGGGTCATGTTGATTACTTTATCTGGTCACTTTTTTTGTCACTTTAAGTCTGGATCGTCGTTCAGATTTCCAGTTTCCAAATTGCTCCACCAACAAATCGTTAGTGTACTGCTCTTTCCACAATCGCTCCAACACTGTTTTTGTCTTCTGTCATGTTTGCCAGTTTAGTAGATGTGAGATGACACCTCTGGGTTCTTTTAATTTATTTTGATTTGTATTTCTCTTATTACTAATTATTTGGCAATTCTTTTGCATGGTTGTTCATATTTCACAATTTTCTTTTGAGAATTGTTTCTTCATATTCCTTGACCACTTATATTTTGGGGAATAGCTTTCATTCATAGCTGTTTCTGTTAGTTGTGTATATCTTAGATACAAAAACCTTACATCAGAAATTTAATACCAAGGTTTCCCCCCTCCCCCCAATCATCTACTTCTTTTATTGACCCAAATGTGTTCTGTTTCTGAAAAAGTTTTTTACCTTTCATACAGGCAAAGTTATTTAACAAACAGGCCAGTTTGTTTGGACTATGAACTAGGAATGTTGTGTACTGTGAAGGAATTTATATACCAAACAAAGAAGTGTCTATTTTATCCTAGAAGCAGCAGGGAGCCACTGCAGCTTCAAGCACAGGAAAATGCCATGGTCAGATTTATACTTTAGGAATATCAATATGACAGCTGTGGGGAGAATGGACTGGAAAGGAGAGAGAATGAAGTAAATAGGCTAATGCATTAGTCCCAGTGAAAGGTAATGATGACGTGAATTAAGCAGGTGACTTTGAGGGTGGAGAGAATGGGCTAGATATAGGGGACATTCTAGAAGCAGAATATACAAGCCTTGACAACTGATTGGATGTGGGGGGAAATGGAGTGAGATAATCGACTCCCAGCTTGTGGACCTAAATTGACTAAAAGAATAGTGCTGCTCTTGGTAGAAATAGAAAAGTCGAGAAGAGGATTGAGTTGAAGAGGAAAAGATAATGAACTCTTGTTTTATATTTGGCAAAATGGAAAGGTGGATGACTTTTAATTTCCTCTCTATCCTTTATTACCTTTGTGACCTTGGTCACTGTGCCTCTCTGGGCCTCAGTTTCTTTCTCTGTTAAATGACGGAATTAGACCTTTTATTGCTATGAGGAAACTTCCGTTACCAATGCTGGTCAAGCACCTGCTCTGTAGCTCTGTCTTAGGAAGTTCCCTGAAACCCTAAGAGGTTAAGTGACTTGTGTAGGGTCATTAGTTTAGGTTAGGACTTGAACCCAGGACTTTGTGATTGAACTCAGTTGGGTAGTTTCATTGCCTCTTGTAATCATTCTTTTTGTTCTTTCCCTGAGCCTCAGTGTCTTCAGTTGAAAAATGAATGATGGGTTTGACTGGAGGATCTCTGAGGTGTGTTTGAGCTCTAAAGCTTACAATCATTCTGTGTACATCACGTCTCTCTGGGTCTCAGTTTCCTCATCTGTAAAATGAGGGAATTGCACTTAAGCAGGTGTTATGGACATCTTTGACAGTTCAATGAAGCCTATGGACCCCTTTGCAAAATCATGTTTTGAAAGAAGTGAAATAAAATGCACAAGAAAGATCAATTATATTGAGATACCTTTCCCCCAATTTTTTTCCTTTTTTTAAACCCTCACCTTCCATCTTAGAATCAATACTGTGTATTGGTTCCAAGGCAGAAGAGTGGTCAGGACCAGGCAATGGGGATTAAGTGACTTGTCCAGGGTCATACAGTTCAGAAGCATCTGAGACCAGATTTAAACCTAAGACCTCCTGACTCTAGGTCTGGCTCTCATTTCACTGAGCTACCCAGCTGCCCCATCCCAAAATATTAAAAAAACAAATTGACAGACTAATATTCCGTGGACCAGAGGATATTTAGGATCCCTTCCTGCTTTAAGCTTGTGTACTCATCCTATAAAAGTCACTTCTTTCTGGAGCTGTTTCCTCATCTGTAAAATGAGAGGGCTGGACTAGATTTCCCAGATTCCTTCCAGTTCCAAAATGATATGATTTAATGCTTCAGATGTTCTACCATCTCTTGTATTTGAATTTTACGGAGCACTTGCAGGAAGTAGGTGTGAGAGGAGAGGACTCTGTAGATGCTGTAGAAGAGACAGAAAGGGCAGACGGAGGCCCTGCAAGAAAAACCACCTACTTCCCCATTTTGCTAAGGGCTGATGCTGCCCACCCAGTGTTGTTATTATGCCTCGTATCTTTTGGATTGTGGGCATAATTCAAGACACTGGATCCTATTTTCAGGATGAAGCCCCGAAATGCCTGATGGGGAAAAATGGCCAGCCTCAGGAGACAGCCCTGGATGGACAGGCACTGTGGCTTATGTGCCCCAAGGCAGCAGTAACTTACCAGCTGCAAAAGCACCGGGCTTCTTTGGAGAGATTACTTTCCTTTCATCAGTAATGAGTCCCAGCCCTTGGAGCCTTCTCCTCTTGTCCACTGCAAACGCTTTTATTCCGCTTGTATGGTCTGCAGAGTCACACTCCTTTCTATTTGTTCAATTTTGAAAAGAATGCCCCACAGGAAATGAAGCTTTTCCCCCTAGTCTTTTTTTTTTCAAAGCAAAGTGGACTTAAAAAATATCTGAGCTGATGACAAACAAGAGCATGGCTTAGAGTGAAAACATCAATCATAGTTTATGGGAGTACTGTTGTTTCTCCCCTCCTTCCCCAGGTTCCAGAAAGAACCCGGCACAGAAAATGGGGCTGCTCTGCTATCCCCTCACTACCTTTCTTGTAGGCCATGCCTCGAGCAGCAGGGGTAGAGGGAGAATAGCAGAGTAGAAATTTGGAGTCCCTGGAACTGGATCAGAAAGTAAGCTCTGTGGGAACAGAGATACTATTTTCTTTTTCTTTATATCCCTAGCACCTAGGATAGTACCCAGCAAAGGGTAGAAGACACTTCATAAAAAGCTACTTGATTGAGTAACTGAAATCCTACTTAGACACTGTGATCTTGGATAAGTCCCTGCCCCTCAGTGGACTTCAGTTATTGCCGCCATAAAGGGAGGGTGCTTCCAAGTCCCAAACAGCCCTGCTGTTCTCATGATTGCTCCCTTTCCTAACCCCCTCCTCCAGTAGAGATGGGAGCGAGCATCAGTCTCAGTAATCCCAAGTTAAAATGAGCTGGATCCTTTGTAATGGCCCTGCCAATGCCCTTGCTGAACTGACTTCAGCCTCACTTGCTAAGGGGAGGGTTATGTCTCCATGTGATCAGGGAATGAGAGATGTCGGGGAGTCATGAGATCTTTGGGGAAGGTGAGTAGGTAAAGGGGGAAAGGGAATGACTACCTACTGGTGGTAGCCAAGTGCCTTTGCTGAACCAAGATGATGGGGCAGTTTGCATTCTTTGGGGAAGTTCCCTTGAATCCAGAGACACAAACTAAATGCATGCACCTCAGAATGCTGTGCTTGCAGGAGCAGAGCCTGCCGCATGGGCTGCCATGCTTGGGAAGCCTCTTATGTCATTCTTTGGGAGTGCCTGCCTTCTGTCTTATAGGCCACATTGATCTACCAGGAAAGTCTGTTGTGAGTGAAAAAGTCTTGGGCAAACATTGGGAGCACGTTAGGGGAACTGATCTCTTAGATACTCTTTGGGGAAGAGGGATGCTGGAGCAGAGACTGGACGAGGATCACACAGGCTGGGTAATGTACATACACTGGGACATTGGTATTGACTTGCTCTGATTCTCTTTTACCATTCTGATTAAAAAGGTAATATGTAAACACATTTCTTTTTTATTTTTTTTTACTTTTTATTTATTTATTTATTTGGTTACAATAATCATATTATTTCCCTCCCTCCCCTCCACCCACCCTTTCAACAGCCACGCGTAATTTCATTGGGTATTACTTGTGTCCTTGATCAGAACCTATTTCCATGTTGTTGGTGTTTGCACTAGGATGTTCATTTAGAGTCTCAACCCATGTATTCAAGCAGTTGTTTTTCTTCGGTGTTTTTACTCCCACAGTGTTTCCTCTGGATGTGGATAGTGTTCTTTCTTATAGATCCCTCCAGATTGCTCAGGTTCACTGCATTGCCACTAATGGAGAAGTGCATTACATCCAATTGTACCACAGTGTATCAGTCTCTGTGTACAATGTTCTCCTGGTTCTGCTCCTTTCGCTCTGCATCACTTCCTGGAGGTTGTTCCAGTCTCCATGGAATTCCTCCACTTTATTATTCCTTTTAGCACAATAATATTCCATCACCAACATATACCACAATTTGTTCAGCCATTCCCCAACTGAAGAGCAGCCCCTCATTTTCCAATTTTTGGCCACCACAAAGAATGCAGCTATGAATATTCTTGTACAAGTCTTTTTCCTTATTATCTCTTTGGGGTACAAGCCCAGCAGTGCTATGGCTGGATCAAAGGGCAGACAGTCTGTTAGTGCCCTTTGGGCATAATTCCAAATTGCCCTCCAGAATGGTTGGATCAGTTCACAACTCCACCAGCAATGCATTAATGTCTCAACTTTGCCACATCCCCTCCAGCATTCATTTCTTTCCTTTCCTGTCATGTTAGCCAATCTGCTAGGTGTGAGGTGATACCTCAGGGTTGTTTTGATTTGCATTCCTCTGATTATAAGAGATTTAGAACACTTTTTCAGGTGCTTATTAATAGTTTTGATTTCTTTAACTGAAAATTACCTATTTATGTCCCTTGCCCATTTATCAATTGGAGAATGGCTTGATTTTTTTGTACAATTGGTTTAGCTCTTTATAAATTTGAGTAATTAGACCTTTGTCAGAGGTTTTTGTTATGAAGATTGTTTCCCAATTTGTTGCTTCCCTTCTAATTTTGGATGCATTAGTTTTGTTTGTACAAAACCTTTTTAATTTGATGTAATCAACATTATTGATTTTACATTTTATGATGTTTTTTCTAGCTCTTGATTGGTTTTAAAGTCTTTCCTTTCCCAAAGATCTTACAATTTTACTATTCTGTGTTCGCCTTATTTGCTTATAGTTTCCTTCTTTATATTCAGGTAATTCACCCATTTTGAGTTTATCTTGGTGTAGGGTGTGAAATGTTGATCCAAACCTAATCTCTCCCATACTCTCTTCCAATTTTCCCAGCAGTTTTTGTCAAATAGTGGGTTTTGGTCCCCAAAACTGGGATGTTTGGGCTTATCATAGACTGTCTTGCCGAGGCCATTTACTCCAAGTCTATTCTACTCATTCTCCTTTCTGTCTCTTAGCCAGTATCAAATTGTTTTGATGACCACTGCTTTATAGTATAGTTTGAGATCTGGGACTGCAAGTCCTCCTTCCTTTGCATTTTTTTTTCATGATTTCTCTGGATATCCTTGATCCTTTGTTCTTCCAAATGAATATTGTTATGGCTTTTTCTAATTCAGTAAAAAAGTTTTTTGGTAGTTCAATGGGCATGGCACTAAATAAATTAATTTGGGTAGGATTGTCATTTTTATTATATTAGCTCGTCCTACCCATGAGCAATCAATGTTTTTCCAATTGTTTAGATCTAGTTTTAATTGGGTGGAGAGTGTTTTGTAGTTGTGTTCATATAGTTTCTGTGTTTGTCTCGGCAGATAGATTCCTAAGTATTTTATATTGTCTAGGGTGATTTTAAATGGTATTTCTCTTTATAATTCTTGCTGCTGGGATGTGTTGGAGATATATGGAAATGCTGATGACTTATGCGGGTTTGTTTTGTATCCTGCAACTTTGCTAAAGTTGTTGATTATTTCGATTAGCTTTTTGGTTGATTCTCTAGTATTCTTTAGGTAGACCATCATATCATCCACAAAGAGTGATAGCTTGGTCTCCTCATTGCCAATTTTAATACCCTCAATTTCTTTTTCTTCTCTAATTGCTACTGTTAGTTTTTCTAGTACAATGTTAAATAATAGAGGTGATAATGGACACCCATGTTTCATTCCTGATGTTATTGGGAAGGCTTCTAGTTTATCCCCATTGCAGATGATGTTAGCTGATGGTTTTAGATATATACTGTTTATTATTTTTAGGAAAGGCCCCTCTATTCCTATACTTTCTAGTGTTTTCAATAGGAATGGGTGTTGTATTTTATCAAAAGCTTTTTTCTGCATCTATTGAGGTAATCATGTGATTTTTGTCGGTTTTCTTGTTAATATGGTCAATTATGTGGATGGTTTTCCTAATATTGAACCATCCTTGCATCCCTGGTATGAGTCCTACCTGGTCGTAGTGAATAACCCTTGTGATGACTTGCTGGAGTCTTTTTGCTAGTATGCTATTTAAGATTTTTGCATCTATATTCATTAGGGAGATTGCTCTATAGTTTTCTTTCTCTGTTTTTGACCTGCCTGGTTTTGGGATCAGTACCATGTTTGTGTCGTAAAATGAATTTGGTGGAACTCCTTTGCTTATTCTGTCAAATAGTTTGTATAATATTGGGATTAGTTGTTCTTTGAATGTTTGATAGAATTCATTTATGAATATATCAGGCCCTGGGGGTTTTTTCTTAGGGAATTCTTTGATGGCTTGTTCAATTTCTTTTTCTGATATGGGATTGTTTAGGTAATATATTTCTTCCCCTGTTAGTCTAGGCAATTTATATTTTTGTAAGTATTCATCCATATCACCTAGATTGCCATATAATTGGGCATAATAGTTTTTAATGATTGCCTTAATTTCCTCTTCATTAGAGGAGAGGTCTCCCTTTTCATCTTGGATACTGGCAATTTGGTTTTCTTCTTTCCTTTTTTAAATTAGACTGACCAGTACTTTGTCTATTTTATTTGTTTTTTCAAATTACCAGCTTCTAGTCTTATTTATTAAATCAATAGTTCATTGACTTTCAATTTTATTAATTTCTCCTTTGATTTTTAGGATCTCTAATTTAGTCTTCATCTGAGGATTTTTAATTTGTCCACTTTCTAGTTTTTTAATTTGCATGCCCAATTCATTGACCCCCTCCCTCCCTAATTTATTAATATATGAACTCAAGGATATAAATTTCCCCCTGAGTACTGCTTTGGCTGCATCCGATAGGTTTTTAAAGGATGTCTCATCATTGTCATTTTCTTCAATGAAATTATTAATTGTTTCTATGATTTGTTCTTTGACTAACCGGTTTTGGAGAATCATATTGTTCAATTTCCAATTAATTTTTGATTTACCTCTCCATGTACACTTACTAATTATTATTTTCATTGCATTGTGATTTGAGAAGGTTGCATTTATTATTTCTGCACTTTTGCACTTGTTTGCAATGTTTTTATGCCCTAATACATGGTCAATTTTTGTGAATGTACCATGTGCTGCTGAAAAGAAGGTATATTCCTTTTTGTCCCTATTTATTTTTCTCCACATATCTACTAATTTTTCACAGATTTCATTCACTTCTCTTACCTCTTATTTATTTTTTGGTTTGATTTATTTAGTTCAGATAGAGGAAGGTGCAGGTCTCCCACTAGTATAGTTTTTCCTATCTATTTCATCTTTGAGCTCCACTAGTTTCTCCTTTAGAAATTTGGATGATATGCCATTTGGTACATACATGTTGAGTACTGATATTTCCTCATTGTCTATACTGCCTTTTATCAGGATGTAATTACCTTCCCTATCTCTTTTAACTAGATTTATTTTTACTTTGGCTTTGTCAGATGTCATGATTGCGACTCCTGCCTTCTTTTTATCAGTTGATGCACAGTAGATTTGGCTCCATCCTCTTACTTTCACCCTATGCGTATTTACCTTCCTCATGTGTGTTTCTTGTAGAGAGCATATGGTAGTTGGATTCTAATCCACTCTGCTATTCACTTGCGTTTTATGGGTGAGTTCATTCCATTCATATTCAGAGTTATGATTACTACCTGTGTATTTCCCAGCATTTTGATTTCTACTCTTAGTCCTGCCTTTTCTTCTTTCACTATTTCCTTCTACACCAATGCTTGTTTTTAATCAGGCCCCCTAGTTCCCACAATTATTTTACTTCCCTTTCTACCTTCCTCCCTTCTTAAACCCCCACATATTTTTTTGCAGTATTTTAAAAACTACTCCTCCACCTTCTCCCTCCCTTATACTGCTTCTCTCCACATCAGTCCATTTGTTATCCTTCTACTCCCCTATAGTGTGCAAATCTATTCTCTGCCCAATGGATTGGGTTGTTCTTTCCTCTTTGGATCAGTTTTAATGCACATAAGAGTTGAGTATTTCCTATCTCCAACCTCTTTACCCTTCCAGTGTATTGATGTTCTTCCCCCTCCCGCGATGAGCTTCTTTGTGACATATTCATTTACCCCCATTTGTTTCTTTTCCCATTTCTCTTAGTATTAACCTCTTTTTTCTCTAGTTATATATATATATATGTATATATATATATATACACATGTATATGTATTTATGCATACATATGTCTATATACCTATTTATGTCTTGTTTCATCCTATACAGTTTGTCACTGTTCCCTCTAAGTGCAATACTTCTAGCTTCCCAGATGATAAGAAGAGTTTTTTTTCAACCCTTACCTTCCGTCTTACAATACTGTGTATTGGCTCCAAGGCAGAAGAGTGGTGAGGGCTAGGCAATGGGGGTCAAGTGACTCAGCCCTCACTTGTCTCCCAAGTTCTCTCCCTACACTACCACCTAGAACTAGATAGTCCACAGGATTCATTTTAAAGTCAATGTGTCTAAAACAAAACTCAGAAACTCTCCTTTTCTCCTAAAATTTCCATAACTTCTAGTCATTTACACTCACAATCTTAGTGCCATCTGAACTCCCTCAGTTACCAGAGCTTCTCATTTCTTTCTCTGTAACATTTCACCACGTACATAATCATCACTCATTAGAATTGTCCTCTTCTTTTGCCTCTCCACTCTAATCCATCCCCAATATTACTGTCAGAGTGACATTTCTAAAGCTCAGGTCTGGCTGTGTACCCACTCAGTAAATTCCTGGGGCTCCCTGTTTCCTCCAGGATTAAATATAAAATCCTGTGGTTGACATTTAAAGCTCTTCACAGTCTTCATACTCTACTCCCCTATGAGTATTCTGCAGTCTGCTGACACTGACCTCCTTGCTCATCCTTGCACACAATGCTGTCTCCTTATGCCACATGTTATCTCTCTCTCTCTCTCCCTCTCTCTCTCTCTCTCTCCCTCTCCCTCTCCCTCTCCCTCTCTCCCTCTCCCGCTTCTCTCTCTCTCTGTCTCTCTGTCTCTGTCTCTCTCTCTCTGTCTCTGTCTCTCTCCCCCTCTCCCCTCCCACCCTGCTTGTACCCCTTAGTTTCTCCAGTTTCTTTCAAGACATGGTTCAGCTCCTGCCTTCTGCATGAAATCTTCCCTGATTTCTTCTGTCCCCGCCCCTTCCAATGCCCCTGCTATTACTTGATGATGAAGTTTGTCACTGTTAAGTTGTGTCTGACTCTTTGTGATCCCGTGGACTATAGCATGCCAAGCCTTTGCCCAGAGGGACTCATCTTCTGATGTCCTGCATTTTAATACCGGGTGTACGGTTTTCTTGGCAAAAATCCTGGAGTGCTTTGCCATTTCCTTCTCCAGTGAATCCATTTGTCAGAGCTCTCCTCTCTGACTTGTCCATCTTAGTAACTGCACAACATAGCTGGCAAGCCAGCTGGCAATGATCGGGTTACCTTTCATCTCTTCTGTGTACCTCTTGGTCATTTACCTTTTCTTTGCCCCATGGGGATGGGAACTCCTTGAGGGAAGGGATCATGTTTTTGCCTTTCTTTAGATGTTCCTTTTCTTAGCTCTTAGTACAGTCAATGCCTGGCATAGAACGAATGCTTAATAATTACTTGTTGACTGACTGACAGACAGGAAAAGGCTTAGGGAGCCTGGCAGTTGCCACACAGTGCCCTCTGGTGTTAAATGGTTCTCACAACAGGTGAGGCTAAGGGATTGATTGAGAGCACATGCTCTTATGCTGTAGGCTACTTGATACTGGTTTGAGACCTGGTGGGGTATCATCCCTGCCACCCCACAACATGGCATCACATTATTTGTTGAATTACTTGATGTTGCTTTTCTACCCTTAATCTGGGATTTCAAATCTTTATTGGTCCCCACCCTCACAATTGGGCTCTCCATTTTCATCAAGGGGAACTATCCTTCTGAGGAACTGAGCTGTTCTGTGATTCTCTCATTAATTTTTTCATAAATGTGCTGAGTTTGACAGGCCTGTGATTGCAGCTCTTCTTCCTCCCTCCCTCCCTCCATCAATTTAGTCCTCTCTTTGTCTCTACATACATTATCTATAGAAGGTCTCCTCAGTGCATTGGGAAGAGGGATGGGCACTTCCTCTCATTCTTTTAGCCTTTCCTGGATCACTGTGGTTGGTGGTCACTCAGAGAGCCCCTTTCTTTGCCTAGACTCTGACTAAATCCTGGAATCAGAATTTGACTCTTAATTTCTAGTTTCTTCTAGATACCAAGGAACAAAATGAGCTGTCACTCCATTTAGGAGGTAGACGTTCAGAGTTGACCTTGTCTACACTGACTAGCAATTGACACCTGTCATACATCTCTCCAAAGCTGATATTTCCGGCTATGGGTGGTTAGAGATTTCCCACTTACTGCCAACTCAGAATATTTCTAGAAGGAAAGGGAGCCAAGAGAAAAGCATAGGACCCAAGTCCTTGAAGAAGACTCCCTTTTTGAGCCCAATACAAATGATGGCTCCTCCTGATATAGTCCCTTCTCCCAAGTGTCTGAGCCAGCTGTTTGGTCCTGATTCTGTAGGCCAGAGGTATCGAAGTCATGACCTATGATTCTTTTGAGTACAGCAGAAACCAGATTATAATTGGGAAATGTTTTATAAAATAAGTAAAAATATAGTATGGCATAGATAATGGTAATTTGTAGTTTTCTAACTTTATATATATATATATATATACATATATATATATATATATATGTATATATATATATATATATATGACTGACCAGCACAATACTTCACTCTTTTCCCCTTCTGTCCTTTCAAGCACAGTGCCCATGGGCATGCCCATTTTCCATGGTGGGCTGGGCCTTCAGTCCATTGAAAAGTCTGGGTTTAGATCTATTTAGTATCTGTGTTACCCTGTACAGGTCACTTAATCTGAGCATTAGTTCCCTTATGATTAGATGGATTAGATCTCTGAGGTCCTTTGCAATGCCAGCTGCAGTTATAAATCTAAGCCTCACCTGACAAAAGGCAGCTTCTTAGCTAGTGTCATGACAAGGCCCTGCAGCTTACTCATAATCCACAAGGCTTTATAAGCCCCTCCAAGGTGTAAGGCCCTATCTGTTAGTAAATATTCTCCATTGTGCTCGGAAATCTCCCAGATACCATATGCAATCAATCTTAACTCCTCAGCCAGAGCCAACACAAAGACTGCTTTGGGGGAATCAGGGTGGGAATTTTGGGCCTTTTTTAAAAAGGATTGTTAGAAAAAAATTTTTGTACATATTTCCTTTTGTGGAATATTCTCCAGAGTGGAATTTCCTCTGAAACTTGAGTAGAGTCAAGGAAATTAATTTTCTCCAGAAGGGTTTCTTCTCTGCATAAATTTCCGTATGCTCAGAACTTTATTAAAAATGTTTTATTAAAAGATCAAAATGTTTGACAGTAATGAATATTTATTAAAAGACAGTAGTGAATATTTATTAAAAGAGGCACTATTTATTATTATCTAGGTGTGTATATGTTTGAGGTCACTCATTTATGGCCCAATAAAAAGAGATTTTAATTCTAGATATAATTACACAGACACATACACACAATGCTAGTGTGTGTGTGTGTGTGTGTGTAGAGAGAGAAATTTACATATATATTTGTTCTGTTTCATTTCATTGGTTTAAGGAATTTTCCCAAAGCAAGTTAACAACTCCTCAGAAATGTATAGATTTAGGTGTCTGGGGCCACTGAGAAGTCCAGGGCCTTACCCAGGATCACACAGTCAGTTTGTATGTCAGAGGCAGAACTCAAACCCAGATCTTCCTGACTCCAGGGCTAGTTTGCAATCCACAATACTATCTTACAAAAGGAAAATGACCTCCAGATTATGACGGGGGATATTTGACTTTTCTAGGATCATTTCTTTCTTTGTGAAAACTTTTGACCAAATAATATTCCAGAGAATCACAAAAGTGGCAGGGACCTCATAGGGCCTCTAATCCTGAATAGTGTTCTTCTCCACAGTGTCCCAGACAAGTGGCCATTTAAACACTTATAGTAAAGGGGAATTCACCGCAGCCGCCGCCGCCACCACCACCACCACCACCACCACCACACCCCACCCCACCCCACACTCCCTTTCCTTAGTCTATTGTGCCTTGGGGATTTAAATCTACCTTCCTATCACCATAGCCCATTGCTTGTATTTTGGACCTCTGGAGCCAAGCAGAATAAATCAAATCTTCTTCCACACAAAATCATGTGTTTGGAAGGGTCCTCAGAGGCAGACATTCCTTTTACAGTGTCCTAAGCAAGTGGTTATTCAGTCTCTCCTTGAAGATGTCCGGCAGTAGGTGATTCACCACCTACTGAGGAATATAATTCAGGAATTTATTTGTAATGGTGCAATTAAACCACCCAGTTTGGGCCTAATACATTTGCTAGGTGAGAGCAAGGTCTCAATCAGTCATAGACTTTAGCCTATGGAAGGTAAATCTTACCTGGTTACGGTATCAGGGCGAAAATGGGGTGGAATATCTTTGACGTTACCTTTATAATACTCTATCCCTGAATGTATCTACTTCTTAAGAAGGGTTCTTCCATATCATGCTGAAATCTCCCTCTCTTCCCCATCACATTAACTCATTATTCTCTGAGGTCAAGCAAAACAAATTAACCCCTGCCTTTACGTAACAGACTTCCAAGTATTTGAAGTACCCTTTCCACCTCCCTCTTCCAGGTCTTTTAAATTTCAGGCCAAACATACCCTGTTTCCCTCAGTAATCTCTATATGGCATGACAGCCTTTCAGATATCTGAAGATAATTATTATGCTTTCCCACACCATCTTTTTTCAAGACTTAGTTCCTTTAACCAATCTTTTAATGACAGAATCCCCAGTTTGGTATTTTATGGCATTGGCTCCAATTCTGTATTATCCTGGTCACCTTCCTCTGGATCATGAGAGCCCTGGGGATTTGTGGGAAAGCACGATAGTTATCTTCAGGTACCTGAAATATTTCAAATCTACATCAACAGGAGAAAGGCCATAGACAATTTGGGACCTCTAACTGATATGGGCAGACTGCGGAGAAGAGGAAAGTAGCCTTATTATCTCCTGGGTTCTCAACGTACTTGCTCTTAATGAAGACTAAGATTACAAGAACTTTTTCAGCTGCCCCATCACCCTGCTCACTCTTATTGTGTTTGCAGTCCACTAAAATATCCAGGTCTTCTTTTTCACATGACCTGTTAACTAGCCATAGCTCTCTGAGAGGTCCTTGGGCCCTAGACTTTTTGATCCCTTTTAGAGCACTTTACTTTTGACCCTAGTCATTTTCAAGCCAATCAGATTGGGGAGTCTGTGCTATCAAGAAGAGAAAAGTTTCAGCCCATTATTCCAGTTTGCCAAGATCTATTTGAATTCTGGCTCTTTTATATGATATGTTGGCAATCTCTCCCTTCTAGCTTGGTGGCATCTGCACATTTGTTGAGCACGTCATCTATGAATTTATCCAAGTCTAACAAAAATGTTGGATGGCATAGGGCAAGGATAGATCCTTGGGGCACACCACTAGAGACTTTGTTATATATTGGCATAAGTCCACACTAATCAGTACTCTTCAGGTAGAGTCATTAAATCAGTACTGACCTCTACCTAAATGTACTATTCAATTGGACTGTATGACATTTTGTCTAATGACGAATCGAAATCTAGACTAAATAACTCCCAGTCTAGTAGCCCAGTTACACCAAGAATCGAAGCTTAATCTGGCATTTTCAAACTGGGGTAGTAATTATCCATTGCAATGCTGGTACACTTAAGCTTATTGGACTTGCAATATGTGCATAATTACAGCCAACGCAATAAAATAAACTCTCACAGAGTGTAGTAGTAAATTTGTGAAAAGTTCTTGCTTTTCTCCAAACTATAAATATATATTTTTAGCAATTCGAAGATAAATATGCCTAAGCAAAATTTATAATTTGGGTTTTTTCCATTTATCACGCTTTTATTTCTCCCTTGAACCCTTGTAACAAATATACATAGTCATGGAAAGCAAATTCCCACTTTGACCATATCCTAAAATGTGTGCCTCATTCTGCTTATTTGGTCTATCACCTCTCTGTCAGGAGGTGGACCACATTCTTCATCATTTGTCTACTGGAATCATGGTGGATCAGAGTTGTTAAGTCTCTCAAAATTGTTAGATATTATGCTATTGTTAGAGTATAAATTGTTCTGGGTCTGCTCAGTTCACTCTATGCCAGTTCATACAAGGCTTCCCAATTTACTTTGAAAATAGTTAATCAATAAAAAATATTAGGTGCCTACTATGTGCCAAGCCCTGGGAATATAAGAGACAAAAGACAGTCTCCTACCCTCAAAGGGCTTGCAATCTAATGGAGAATCAACATACAAATACAAAGTGAGTTCTATATTCAGGATGAATAGGAAATAATTAAAGAAGGAAGGCACTGGAATTAAGAGGGGCTAGGGAAGGAAACTCTCTTTTATCATTTCTTATGGCACAATAGTATCCCATTACAATCATATACCATAATTTGTTCAGTCCTTCTCCAAGCGATTACACCCCTATAGTTTCTAGTTCTTTACTATTAACAAAAGAGTTATCATAAATATTTTTGTACACATGGTTCTTTTTCTTCTCTCATCTCTTTGGAGTATAGGTCTAGCAGGTCAAATGATATGCATAATCTGTTAACTTTGGGGATGTTGTTAGGTATGTCAACACACATTTATTGATCAGACATTTTTTGAGCTGGAAGGATCCTCAGGGATTGAGTCCATTTTACAGATAAGGAAACTAAGGGGAAAGGAAGTAACTTTCCCAAAGTTACATGTCTAGGTCATCATAGATTCACTTTGAATTCAATGCATTCTCAGAGGTAGTATTTGTATGTAGACACAGCATATGGCTTTTCCCTCCTCTCTTCTGTTCTGTTTTCTCTCTCTGCATTTCTGTCTCTATATAAATATTTTAATGGAGGTATATATTAAATACTATGTGTATATATACATATATGAAAATATTTTTGATTCTCAAAAACTCCCTCTTAGGCTGTTTATATCTCTAGACAAGAATCCAAAATGATTTCATTCCATTTCATTATTTTGCATATATTTATAGAACTTCCCTTTATAAAATGACATTTAGCTCATCAGGAGAGTTCTAAAACAGATTCCTACAGCTTTATTCTATATCAGGGGATTTTTACCCTTTTAATGTGTCCCTGACCCCTTTGGCAGTCTAATTAAGCCTACAGACCCCTTCTCAGAATCTTATTATTTTTTTAAATCCTTACCTTCTGTCTTGGAGTCAATACTGTGTATTGGTTCTAAGGCAGAGGAGCAGGAAGGGCTAGGCAATGGGGGGTAAGTGACTTGTCCAGGGTCACCCAGCTAGGAAGTGTATGAGGCCATATTTGAACCCAGGACCTCTTGTTTCTAGGCCTGGCTCTCAATCTGTTGAGCCACCCAGCTGCCCCCTCAATCTTATTTTTAAATGTGTGAAAAAAATATGTAGGATTGCAAAGGGAACATATTATGCTGCAATACAGTTCTTAAAATATTTTCAAAAATAAAAAACAGGTTCATAGTCTCCATTTAAAAGCCTCTGATCTTTACTATCTCAAAGATAGATTGTCATACCTTTAGACAACTTACATGATTTCACCATGTTAAGCATAGGAATATGACAAGAGTGGCACTGAAGTCCCTCTTCTCAGTTGTATAAGATTGTATTAACTGGAGGCAGCTGGGTAGTTCAGTGGATTGAGAGTCAGACCTAGAGACGGGAGGTCCTGGGTTCAAATCTGGTCTCACATACTTCCCATCTGGGTGACCCTGGGCAAGTCACTTAACCCCCATCACCTAGCCCTTACCGCTCTTCTGCCTTGGAACCAATACACAGTATTGATTCCAAGACGGAAGGTGAGGGTTTTTTATAAAAACAAATGTATTAAGCAAACACCCAATCCCTCATGTCAGGGTTCAACTCTATTCACATCTCTGAGTCTGTGTCTAGTGAGGAAGGTGCTTTGGAAACTTAAAGGCATTACAAAAATGAATTGTTGTTAGTGCAGACTTGCAAAGTTGGGAACTATTTTTCTCACTCTCTGGATCTTCTGTTACCTTTTCATCTCTTTAAGTCTAGAATAATTTCCCTTAAACTGAGCCAGAAATGTCTGGAAGAAAATAGAATGAGATTTCACTTTCTGAAATCATCATCACAAACATTGTAGAAGATTCAGAACTTCAACACAATTTCACATTGAAATTATGCTTCCTTCTTCAAAAAAATATAATGGTGTTCTAAGGATTTTTAAAAATGAAGCTTTTTAGTATCTTGACCTGGAAGGAGTCTTACTCATCTAGTCTTCAAAAGGTTGCAAATCTAAAGGAAAAGGGAGAGGTGGTAAAGCTGTCCATGGTACACACCCCAATCAAAGAAAAACACAATTCCGGGGCAAGAAGCCAAAATTTGATAGTGATGGAGAACAGGAAAATGGAGCTGGAGACCAGTAGCTTTGATATAAAAATTTTTATTTGTTTTAAATAAGTTTTAAGCTGTTTCCATTTTGGGGGTCTTAAAGAAGAAAACGGAATTAAATCCACTTCATTGTCTGCCTATATAAAGAAGGAGAGACAATTTTTGTTGAGCTTTTTTTGGTCATCCAGGTAGCCTTATTCAGTTGGGGTGGGTTTTTTCTGTCTGATTTTGTTCAGTTGGCATTTCAGGCATTGATTTGAACATGAGAAGAAAGGTTCTTTCAGTGAAGCCTGGCTCCATAATGTTGGAAATACCAACAAAAAAAGTATATGCTATATAAAAGGTCTCTGGAGTATCTCATTCATTGCACTCATTTTGGCTTGTGCCTCCCCCTAGGGTTGGTGTATTTTACTTCTATCCAGCATTTCCTCAGGAACACTAGGGTTTGGCTCATGTCTAGGTCTCTAGAGTAAGAGTAAAGGACCCTCGGCTCCCTGCAAGCCCAAGCTAACAAAACATGAATTCTAGGACAAGCTGTATTTAACCTGATAATAAGTCTAATAGACTCCTGCACCTCAACAACTTTCCCACCGAGTTGTCGCTATTTAAGCATACAGAGTTTTTCTTTACAACTCTGAGATAAGTAGTGCCGGTATTTGTATTCCCATTTATGAATGAGGAAACTGAGGCTCAGAGATGTCAAGTAACTCTCCCAGAGTCACACAACTAGGTAGCATCAGAGCCAGGATTCCCAGTTAGGTCTCATGACAGCGTACAGAGTAGTCACCCATGGACCCTCTACAGGGATTCAGTGCCATGACAACAGTATTAATATAATCTGAACAATTGCAAATCCATGGCCAAAGGAACTGGTTATGAGATGTATTGTGCAATGTTTTAACCAAAGGAGAAGAATGTGGCCTCGAAAAGGCCTCTTATCCCTCTTGTCTGAAATTAGGGTAAAGCTTGGCCTCAGCTGTCAGGCTAGTAAGAAACATCTTGACCTGGTTTCAGGATTACATTTGGTACATTAAGCCTACATCAGGAGCCTGTTATCATTCATTCGCATGTTCATGCTTTGGGAAAAGGAACCAATTGAAACATTCCTCTCCTTTCCCCACTCTCCTCGTACCGACGAGTTCTTTTCTTAATTTGCTCTGTTAGATAAGTGTGTGGTTATTTGAATCAGTGAGGTAAGGTTGCTGTTATGACCTTTCAAGAATATTATGTTCATTCAGAACAAATAGATTCCCTCTGGGGTGAATTGAGTTATGCCAAATGTGGACACCACACAGCCCCAAATAATTTGTACAGCTGAGCCTAAGGAATGCTGAACACACGTCACAGCGTGTATGTAGCACACCGTTTGAAGAGAAGTTAAACTTTGGGGCTTCTGACTCCAGATTCTGTGTTTTTCCACCCACTTGTTGACTTTGTTACATTAATTGACCTAATAGAGGGACAGTGTGTTACGTGGTCCTCTAAGGTCACTTCTCTTTCTCAAACATTTCTTAAGGGCCTACGCTAGATAGAGAGGGAGACCCAAAAAGAAAAGCAAACTCATCCCTGCCACTGAAGAGCTTTTACTCAAATGGAGGAGCTGTGGTATGAACAGAAATTGGTAAAGCAAGTTACAAAGTAAGAGCATAAACATTAACCTTCTTCTCAGACTCCACTGGAGGTTGTTATGTGCTCCAACCAGGTTAAAGGCAGAAAGAAACATCCTATAGATAGCAGAATATTCATGAGGCCAGTCCATCCTCTTTGTTTTTCATCCTATGGATCGTTGGTGATATCCTTTTCATTGCTTTTTCTTGCCTTACCATATGCTTCTCCGTTGTCTTTTGATTAGTTCTCAGTCTCATTCCTTCAGAGAGAGTTCCATGACTTTCGACTCTATGACAGACACCAGAACATTATGGGTATTAGAAATGAATTCTAATGTCCAAATAGAAACAAATCCCATAATGTTAAAAAAGAGGGGCTTCTGTTTCAGGTCGAAACCTGGGGCCATCAAAAGCCCCTTGTGGTTCCTTAAAGACAGCTCAGCCCACTCTCTTCCTCCTGCTCCATTTTGGGACCAACTCACTGTCTATTTGCAGTAATGATAAATGAATTCCTATCTCCTAAGATGCTTCAGGAGGGATGAGAGACCCTTAAGAATGAAACTGAAGACAAAGTGAAACTATTCCAATGAGGAAGAAAAATGGAATTTATCTGATAAGACCAGCCCGTTTTTAAAAAATGTACAGAAGATGGGAAAAATAGAACTGATGTGGGGATTTCAGTCCTACAAAACCGGTGTCAGGAATGCTAAACTTCCAAATAAACCGAGGCTGCTTAGCTGAGGGCAACAAAACAACCAAAGTTTTTCAAACGCTATATGGAGAGAGAAGGATCCAATAAAGGGCAGGACTTTTGCTTGGGGTGGAAGGACAATTATAAATGACGACAGAGAAGACCGTTCTGTACATTTTGTACCTGGTTTCTGTTTTCTCTGCAAAAGAGGAGCTCTACACTGGAAATGATAGAACAGCATTATAACTACTATTGATCCCCAATGATAGAGGTAGCAAGAGACAAAGTTTTTTTTAATAAAACATTTCATGCTATTCTTGGGGAAAAGTTGAAGAGGTACAGATTAAACAATAAAAGTCAGGTAGAATCAGAACTGATTGGATGACCAGAATCAGAGTAGTTATGAATGGGTCAATATTGATGTGGCAGGAGGTCTTCAGTGGAGTAACCCAGAGAGTCACAACTGTGCTGTTGAATGTTTTAGCCAGTGACTTGGACAAAGGCACTGAGGACAAAAATCATCCAATATCCAGATGATACAAAATTGGGCAGGGGGAGGTGCTACACATTGGATTGCAAAGGATTTTGACAGGTCACAGCATTGGGCTCTATTGATGAATCCAATAGGCATGCATGTGAAGTGAAACATTTGCATACGAAAGACCCAACTTCTCAAATAACTGGCTCATAGTTAGTTATTTTTTAAATTTTTTAATATTTTATTTGATCATTTCCAAGTATTATTCATTAAAGACAAAGATCATTTTCTTTTCCTCCCCACCCCCCCACCCCCCGTAGCTGACGCGTGATTCCACTGGGTGTTACATGTGTTCTTGATTCGAACCCTTTGCTATGTTGTTAATATTTGCTTTAGAGTGTTCCTTTAGAGTCTCTCCTCTGTCATGTCCCCTCAACCGCTGTAGTCAGGCAGTTGCTTTTCCTCAGTGTTTCTACTCCCACAGTTTGTCCTCTGCTTGTGGATAGTGTTTTTTCTCCTGGATCCCTGCAAGTTGTTTAGGGACATTACACCGCCACTAATGGAGAAGTCCATTACGTTCGATTATACCACAGTGTATCAGTCTCTGTGTACAATGTTCTCCTGGTTCTGCTCCTCTCGCTCTGCATCACTTCCTGGAGGTTGTTCCACACTCCATGGAATTCCTCCAGTTTATTTTTCCTTTTAGCACAATAGTATTCCATCACCAACATATACCACAATTTGCTCAGCCATTCCCCAATTGATGGGCATCCCCTCGTTTTCCAGTTTTGGGCCACCACAAAGAGCGCAGCTATGAATATTCTTGTACAAGTCTTTTTCCTTATTATCTCTTTGGGGTACAGACCCAGCAGTACTATGGCTGGATCAAAGGGCAGACACTCTTTTGTCGCCCTTTGGGCATAGCTCCAAATTGCCCTCCAGAATGGCTGGATCAGTTCACAATTCCACCAGCAATGAATTAATGTCTCTACTTTGTCACATCCCCTCCAGCATTCATTACTTTCCTTTGCTATCATGTTAGCCAATCTGCTAGGTGTGAGGTGACACCTCAGAGTTGTTTTGATTTGCATCTCTCTGATTATAAGAGATTTAGAACACTTCTTCATGTGCTTATTAATAGTTTTGATTTCTTTATCTGAGAACTGCCTATCCATGTCCCTTGCCATTTATCATTGGAGAATGGCTTGATTTTTTATACAATTGATTTAGCTCTTTGTAAATTTGAGTAATTAAACCTTTGTCAGAGGTTTCTATGAAGATTTTTTCCCAATTTGTTGTTTTCCTTCTCGTAGTTAGTTTTTAAAAGACATTTGGGTCTGAATGTACTGCAAGCTCAACATGAGTCAGCAGTGAGGGGCATAGCTTCCAGAAATAGGGACGCCATAATCCCACTGTATCCTGAATTATCATCTGGAGTGTTGTGTTCACTTAGCACCTTGGCCCAAGATAGACCTTTACATTGGACCATGTTTGGAGAAGGACAACCAACATGGTGAAGGGCCTTGAATTAATTGAAAGAAATGGGCATGTTTAGCTCGGAGAAGAGAAAACTAAGGGGCAAACGAGAACTGTCTTTAAGGCAGTGCTGTGACGGAGGGACTAGACTTCTACTTGGCCCCAGAAGACACAACCAAGAGAGATGAATGGAAACTGTAGAGAGAGAAGTCTAGGTTTGGCGTCAGGAAAAACAAACCCAAACCTGCCTATAACAGTTAAAGCAATCCCAAAGGGGAATGGCTTGCCTGAGAGGTGCTAAAATTAAAATCCTCTTTTTGTGTAGTAAATGACTGCCAAGATCCCTTACAGCTCAAATTCTGTGATCATAAATCTATTAAGATTTTATGTGGTCAGAAAAATAAAAAAATTAAAAATTTTTAATTAAAAAATTAAAACAAAAAAAAAGATTTGATGCTGTAATATATAAACATGAATTAGCAAGAAGTCATCAAAAAAGGTTATCTGAATATCTTTCAAAGAATATTGTATAATTTTGATATCTGCATGGGAAACACCATGTTGGACAAGAGCCTTTTAGGCAGGGTTTTGCTGTACAGAATCAAATGCTACTTTTATCATTCAAGGACAATAAAGAAGGAACTTGTATTCTCTATGTATCTGTTAGTTGTATGATGATAAGGTTGTAGTCTACTATGGAAGATCACTTGTAAAACTCCTCTTCTTCCCTCCCCCAAACTCATTCCATTCTAATACTCTGAGTATTCCCTCAATGGGTTTTATTCTCATAAAATTTCACTTACATGGGAGATGAGGCATGAGAGCTGAAGTTGTTTTCTTGGCTGCATTTCTTTTGAGAAATGATTAAAGTCCAAGATTTTTTTTCATGCGTGAAGTATCTTTCCCTCCTTTATAAACCTTGATGCTCAATCCCCAAGTTCTCCTCAATTCTTGCCGCTTCAGGATCCTCTCCCACCAATCTTTTCTATAAGATTTCACAAATAAGATAAAATTCTAAATGGGTGTTCTTGGCATTATTGGTAGGCAAATCAAATGTTTCTTGACAGAGGTGGTTTTTAGGCACTTTTGGTGTCATCATGACCATGGCCTTCCATTGGCCTATATTCAATTGTCATAATAATTACTGATGCTTTTCATTTATTTCCCATTTTCCTTGTTAGTAACTTGTTGACACAGATTAGTTTGGAATTATTTTCATTGAATGTAATATATTTTTCTCTTTTTAATCATCTGGCTACATACTCATTTCAGTTTTTAGTGGTCTTGACTGTACGTGGCCAACTGATAGTCGAATGGCTCCTGTATCTGTAATGAATTTTTTTCTTTCTCCGTTCAAATCTACTCCATTTCACTTTAGTGATGTTATTTGGTGTTTGCCATATCTAGCATATTTAAGTCTCCTCAGAGAAAAAATTCCTGCTGTCCAGATATGGAGGCTTCTGTGTAGCACATGACTCTGACCTTCTCTTCTTAGTTCTTAATCATATTTTCCACCCTTTTTTGTAGTCCTTGCTTATTCCCACCAATGCACTGAGTATTAAAATGTATGTTGCTTTCATTGGGAAGGTCTTGATCCTTTACCAATTTCTCTGCTTGGTCCTTTGCAACAGATATTGTTGCAAGAGCTCCAGTTATTTGGGGGCAGCAGTGGCATGGAGTGGTGGATAGATAGAGCCCTAGGCCTGGACCCAAGTTTCAAGTCTACTTCACACACTTAGTAGGCTCTATGACCCTGTGCATGCTCTGTGTGATACACCAAGAAAGATATATTTGAGCATGGCCCTTGTCCAGTACTCCCAGTATAGTGGTGGTTGTTCTTTGTATTCAAAAAGGAACAAAATGGCCTCACTGGTGATAACTTTTGGCCAGCATGTAAATTGAACTTAAGTGAGACACAGCTGCACGGAGTCCTTGACCTCGCTCTCCCTCCCAGTCATCGAAGTCCAGTGGCAAGACAAAAGTCCCACCGAGTGGTGATGGCTTTCCCATATATATTTCACTCTGTTTATCAAAGTAGTCATCTTGAGGTAGAAAAAGTTATGTGCATGGGCAGCTGGGTGGCTCAGTGGATTGAGAGATGAGACGTTCTAGGTTCCAATCTGGCCTCAGACACTTCCCAGCTGTGTGACCCTGGGCAAGTCACCTGACCCCCATTGCCTAGCCCTTACCATTCTTCTGCCTTAGAGCCAAGACACAGTACTGATCCTAAGGTGGAAGGTGAGGGGTTAAAAAAAGTTATATGCATTGTTTTTTTTTTAATTTTTATTTGGTCATTTCCAAACATCATTCATTGGAAACAAAGATAATTTTCTTTTCTTCCCCCCCCCCCACCTCTCCCATAGCCCACACGTGATTCCACTGGGTATCACATGTATTCTTGATTCTATATGCATTGTTAATGTCTACTAGTGGAAGAAAAACCGTGGCTTGTAAAAGCTTAGTCCACATTTCTTCTACCTCCTTGTCCTCTTGGCTGTGACATGTGCCCTGTGTAGTGAGGCCCCAGGGGAGCATGGAGGCAAACAGGCCTTGCCAGGAGAGACAAGTGGCTTTCCTCTGAGGGCGACTACCTGGGGGAATTTAGATTGTGTGTAGGCCTCCCACCCCTGGAAGAGCTTTTTATCCTAACCTGAGGAGTGGCTTGACTTGGTCAAATAGGTCCATGCATTTGACTGGTGTAAACTGCCATCGGAGCAGCGGGTCTTGGGCTTAGACAGAGATCACTGGGCTAGCCACTGGGCTTTTCTCCCCTTTGAAAGCATGCCATCCTGGTATTAGCCTTCAAACACGTACTTAGTCGCAGTGCTGAGGTTTAGCTGTTCTGTTGGCAAAGGGAAAGGATGCAGTCATCTCCCTTCAAGTGAGCAGAGAGTGCTTGGAAACGGTTGGATCCCGTTGCCATCTGGTGGCCACTTACCTTGACTGCACCCGCAGTTCTGTAACCCAAACAATTCTAGCCAGCATTTCTATAGCCTTTTAAGGCCTATCAAGGGCTTTACAAACATCATCTCATTTTATCGTCACCACAACCCTTGGGAGTTGGGGGTTATTAGTACCTTCATTTTGTAGATGCAGACCGAGGTGAGGACTCCTAGCTATAGATGTCAGAGTCTGGATTTGAACTCCGATCTTCCTGACTCCAGGCTCAGATCTCCATACATTGCATCTGTCTTGAACTCGCAAACTTAAACTTGGAAAGTGGTACCTGACATCCCAGGGACCCATTCCCCTTTGAGGTTTCTGTAGCTCTCTAATAGAGTAGAGGAAACCTTGTCTCTTCCACCATCGATCCAGGGTTTCAGTTCACTCCCATTGGCCTACTACTGTGATGCCAAACTGCTAGGTGGTGTTTAACAGTTCCGTTCAGCTCAAATGGAGTTCCTGCAAAGTCCCAGCAGAGTGCACACGCTTGGTTTCTAAAACATCTGCTGTATCTCTTTCTCTCTCTCTTTCTTTTGGAAGTAACACTTGATCACTGAAGGAATGCCATAGACAGAGAGCCCAAAGCTGTACCATCCATTCCATTGGCCGACTGTGCTCTCCTAATGAAGCTTTAGAGCCTTTGACATCAACATTGTTTTGGGGAATAACACCTGGCTTTCCTGGAGCTCTTCAGTTTTCCAACCCAGCCTCCAGGTTTTAAAGAACCTTCCTCTTGAAAAGGTTGCTGGGACATTTAGATTGTTAAAGAGCTAGGGAGGTCTCCTCTCTCCCTTATTTAAATCAGATCTGAAATGGAAGCTAGGATTCAGCCCAGGAGACACCAGGTCAATCCAATGGAACCATTCGGTGAACCAGCTGATGATTGTAAGAAGTTGGAGAGACGTAAAAACAATAGCCTTGAGCAGCATTGATTTAAAATGATGGACCATGGGTTTGGACACCGAGTAACCGTGGCTTTAGTGTGCCCACACTGCTGGTGTTCTCACCTGTGGTTTTAGATTTGATTTCAGTGTGTGGAGAGGCTCAGAGAAGTGGGTGGGTGACTTTCTAGACCACAGGATCTTTTTTGGTCCCAGGAGTACTCTGCACACAGTAGGAACCACACTAAATGAACAAATCTTGGGATTTAGTGGAGGAAGAAACCTCAGAGATCTTCTAGTCTGGTCCCCTCATTTTAGAGGAGAGGGGAAATGACTTCGTGTCACCCAGTCAAGAAATCGCAGGGCGTAGATTCCCTCTCAGGTCTTCTAGCTCTGAATCCCAAGTGCTCTTTCCATTTCATTCCTTCTGGTGCCATGGAAAAGAAGCACATCAGTACCATCCCTTCCACATTAGGGAATCACACTGGCTGCAGTTGGGTCAATTAGCCACCAGGTGGCAGTGGTGCCCCACACTTCTGAGTCATTTCACTGCAATTTAGCTATTTAAGAACACCAATAAAGGGCCTACTCTGTGCAAAATACTACGCTATGTGTGGGGAATGTACAGGCCAAAAGCTCAAACTGGGAGATAACATTTGACTGGGGTATGGGGCAGGGTTAAGTGTTCCTTTGCTTCTTATGGTTCCTTTGGAGTGGTGGGGCGGCAGGGAAGAAATCTGAGGAGCCCAGTGTTAGGGAATGACCCCTCTAGTCTCGGATCTTCTGGTTGAGTTGAAAGGTGGGTAGTTCCTGCTGTTGGATCATGAGTGACAACTTCCTAGTGCTTGCTCTCTACTTTCTTTGAAATGAGTCTAGAGAAGTGGGTGTGGCCATCAAGAATTCAATGCAAGGGATGCCCTAATTTAATGTGAAAGTTTGGGCCCCAATTATGGCAGCCAGGTGGCGGTGCAGTGGATAGAGTGCTGGCCTTGGGGTCAGGAAGACTCATCTTCCCTAGTTCAAATCCAACTTTAGCTACTTATTGGCTGTGTGACCTTGGGAAAGTCACTTCACCTGGTTTGCCTCAATTTTCTCATCTGTAAAATGAACTGCAGAAAGAAATGGCAAACTAATCCAGTTATCTTTGCTAAGAAGATCTCAAATGGGGTCTCAGAGTTATACACAACTGAAACCACTAAACAACAACAATTTGAATAATGAGTATGTATGTCCAACTTTGAAAAGGTCATCCTAGGACCTCCTTTATTCTACAACAAATGCAATTTCATGGAATGGTCTAGTTTTCGTTCTTTCTGGAGGCAGGGAATAATTTAAATGACTTTTCTAGCTCTGACTCTCTTCTGGACTATATATTTTTTAAAAGAATGATCACTGTAGAATAGGTAGGTGGTTCAATGTATAGAGAGCCAAGCGTAGAGATGGGAAGCTCTGGGTTCAAATTTGGCCTAAGGCACTTCCTAGATTTGTGACCCTAAGCAACTCATCCCCAGTAGCCTAACCCGAACCACTCTTCTGCCTTAGAACTGATACTCAGTATCAATTCTGACAGAGGGTAAGAGGTTTTTTTTAAAGAAAGGAGAGGAAAGAATGATTACTGTTCCTGAAGTGTATTGGTTGTTGAGTGATTTTTTTTTGTTCTCAGGTTTTAATTTCTTTTTTTTTCTTTAAATAATATTTTATTTGATCATTTCCAAGCATTATTCATTAGAGACAAAGATCATTTTCTTTTCCTCCCCACTCCCCATAGCCGACACGTGATTTCGCTGGGTATCACATGTGTTCTTGATTTGAACCCATTGCCAATGTTGTTAGTATTTGCATTAGAGTGTTCGTTCAGAGTCCCTCCTCTGTCATGTCCCCTCAACCGCTGTAGTCAGGCAGTTGCTTTTCCTCGGTGTTTCTACTCCCTCAGTTTGTCCTCTGCTTGTGGATAGTGTTTTTCTCCTAGATCCCTGCAGATTGTTCAGGGAAATTACACCGCCACTAATGTAGAAGTCCATTACGTTCGATTATACCACAGTGTATTAGTCTCTGTGTACAATGTTCTCCTGGTTCTGCTCCTCTCGCTCTGCATCACTTCCTGGAGGTTGTTCCAGTCTCCATGGAATTCCTCCACTTTATTATTCCTTTGATCCCAATAGTATTCCATCACCAAGAGATACCACAATTTGTTCTGCCATTCCCCAATTGATGGGCATCACCTTGTTTTCCAATTTTTGGCCACCACAAAGAGTGCAGCTATGAATATTCTTGTACATGTCTTTTTCCTTATTATCTCTTTGGGGTACAGACCCAGCAGTGCTATGGCTGGATCAAAGGGTAGATATTCTTTTGTCGCCCTTTGGGCATAGTTCCAAATTGCCCTCCAGAATGGTTGGATCAGTTCACAACTCCACCAGCAATGAATTAGTGTCCCCACTTTGCCACATCCCCTCCAGCATTCATTAGTTTCCATAACTGTCATGTTAGCCAATCTGCTAAGTGTGAGGTGATACCTCAGAGTTGTTTTGATTTGCATCTCTCTGATTATAAGAGATTTAGAACACTTCTTCATGTGCTTATTAATAGTTTTGATTTCTTTATCTGAGAACTGCCTATCCATGTCCCTTGCCTATTTATCAATTGGAGAATGGCTTGATTTTTTGTACAATTGATTTAGCTCTTTATAAATTTGAGTAATTAAACCTTTGTCAGAGGTTTCAATGAAGATTTTTTTCCAATTTGTTGTTTTCCTTCTGATTTTAGTTACATTGGTTTTGTTTGTACAAAAGCTTTTTAATTTGATGTAGTCGAAATTATTTATTTTACATTTTGTGATTCTTTCTATGTCTTGCTTGGTTTTAAAGTCTTTCCCCTCCCAAAGGTCTGTCATGTATACTATTCTGTGTTTACCCAATTTACTTATGGTTTCCTTCTTTATGTTTAAGTCACTCACCCATTTTGAATTTATCTTGGTGTAGGGTGTCAGGTGTTGATTTATTCCTAATCTCTCCCACACTGTCTTCCAATTTTCCCAGCAG
This sequence comes from Monodelphis domestica, assembly GCF_027887165.1. Classification (NCBI taxonomy): domain Eukaryota; kingdom Metazoa; phylum Chordata; class Mammalia; order Didelphimorphia; family Didelphidae; genus Monodelphis; species Monodelphis domestica. Next base: position 29,074,264 of record NC_077235.1, read on the forward strand.
TTTTTATCGAATAGTGGATTTTTGTCCCAAAAGCTGGGGTCTTTGGATTTATCGTATACTGTCTTGCTGAGGTCGCTTTCCCCCAGTCTATTCCACTGATCCTCCTTTCTGTCTCTTAGCCAGTACCAAATTGTTTTGATGACTGCTGCTTTGTAATATAGTTTGAGGTCTGGGACTGCCAGGCCCCCATCATATGTGTTTTCTTTCATGATTTCCCTGGATATCCTTGATCCTTTGTTATTCCAAATGAACTTTGTTATGGTTTTTTCTAAATCAGTAAAGAAATTTTTTTGGAGTTCAATGGGTATGGCACTGTTGAGTGAATTTTGAGATTTAAATAAGGAAAGGTCCTACCAATGGGGACTGAGATAAACCAACAGGAAGAATCTGCAAGCATTCATAAATATCTGTTCTCTGGGGGGCAGCTGGGTGGCTCAGTGGATTGAGAGTCAGACCTAGAGATGGGAGGTCCTGGGTTCAAATCTGGCCTCAGACACTTTCCAGCTGTGTGACCCTGGGCAAGTCACTTCACCTCCATTGCCTATCCCTTGCCACTCTTCTGCCTTAGAACCAATACACAGCATTGATTCCAAGATGGAAGGTAAGGAGTTTAAAAAATCTGCTCTCAACAAAGAGACAGAGAAGACTGTCAACAGACAGTCTTCTAGGCAATGAGGGTACAGCTAAAAGGGTGAGAAAGTACTTACCTCAAGGAACCTTCTCTGGAGGAGGGAGGATATATAACATTTATGGATAAGAGCACACAAGCTTTTGGTCTGGACTTGAGATTTCATTGGTGTATGGAATTTCAAGTGAGGAAACTGCTCAATTAATGAAGATCTGAAACTGTTCTACAGGTCAGGATTATAGAAATTTGGAGCTGGAATCAAACTTTGAGGTCTTGTTTAACCCTCTTTACAGATGAGGAAATTGAGACCCAGAAGAACATCAGACAGATAAGTGACCAAGGTAGGATCCAAGCCTAGGTTATCTGGCTCCAGATTCCAGGTTTTTACCCATGTTTTAAGTCTAAGGCCCCAAGTTACTCTTCTTAGAGACATGTAGTCTTAGAGAATTACATGAAATACTGATCTTAGGATCAGACTTGGACCTAGAAGAGACTTTAGGAAGTCAGCAAGTGAATTCCCTCATTTTTATAATACAATTGATTCTCTAAGACTCTGAGAGGTAAAATGACTTGCCTGCTCACAGTGCCTGCACATGTTGAACTTTAATCCAGATTTTTCAGAGTCTAAGTCTACATCTTTAAAGGCAAGGTCCCTTTTTAGCCTAGTCTCCTCCTACCTTTCCTATCGTCTTACACCTTATTCCCCAACATGTACCGTACAGTCCAATGTCACTGGCTTATTCAGTGAACAAGAAAGATATCTCATCTCTCAGCTCCGAGCATTTTCTTTGGCTGTCCTCCATACTCCGAATGCTCTCGCTCTTCCACTCTGACTACTGACCTCCCTGGCTTCCTTTAAGTCCCAACTAAAATCTGACCTTCTACTGGAAGCTTTCCCCATCCCCTCTTAATTGCAGTGTTTTCTCTCTGTTAATTGTTTTCTACTTCTCCTTTATAGCATGTTTTGTATTTATTTGTTTGCTTGTTGTTTTTCCCATTAGATTGTAAGCTCCTTGACCTTCCTTTGCCTCTTTTTATATTCCTAGACTTAGCACAGTGCCAGGCACATAGTAGGTCCTTAATATATGTTGATTGATTGATTGAATCCCAAAAGGCCTCTTGAAGAAAAAGTACACTTAAGCAAAGGTTTGAAAAGAGTTAGTTTCCTAGGAGTGGAGATGAGACACAAGAACATTCCAGGCATGGGGTGTACAGCTTGTTCATTGTCCATCTGAGGCAAGGAAGCTGCAGATGGACGGTTGTGTTTTGAGAACAACAAATTGACCAGGCTGGGTGGAGCTAATGTGTCTGAGAGGGAGTCAAAGGTAATCAACCTGGAAAGATGGGCTGGGACTCAGCCAGATTGTGTAGAGGGTTAGAAGAAAAGGTGGTGATAGAGAAATCTTAGCCAAGTCAGGCCTTTGAAGAGAAAACACTGCTTGGCTCTGCATTCTTTTTGACAGAACCCTAGAGGCTTGACCAGGCCGAGACCTGGTGTGTTGTTTGTAAAGGAAATATCCATCCAAAAGGTACTCTTAACCTAAACACAGGCAGAGAGCATGCAAACTCCAGATATTGCACCTGGCTTTGTATCTTCAGGAAACACCATCTATATTTGTCTAGGAGATTGCCACAGGGAACAACCCTAGAGAGTTTTGCTCTAAATTCTCCTCTTCCTTCTCCTAGTCATCTGAAAACAGAATTAAGTTAAATGTGTTAAGGGAAATTAATTTTTTCATACTTTCCCCAAGCCACTGAGACAGAAACACACCAGGCAGTTCTATGTTTAACTGTATTATAATATCCTTGGGAGTGAATGTGCTTCAGTATAGCTTCTGGTTAAGAGTTACTCTCTTTACTGTATATGATTTACTACCATTCCTACCCTGGAAAAAAATTCTAGGTACCAAGCAATCCCTGATTTCAAAGTTTACAATCTGCTTGGGGAGACAATCAAATGTTATAGGAGTTCTGGGAGAGGATGGTCTGTTTCGACAGAGATGATGGATACAGAGCTAGAAGGAACATTAGAGATAATCTGGGACTCCCCTTCCTCCCATTTTCTAGCGGAGCTATAACCTGAGCTTCTTCAAAGCTAAAGTATATGGGCAAAATCACACAGTTAAGTACCAGAACCAAGGTCCTCTGACTTTAAGTTCACTTATTTCTGCTATGCTTTAGCCATTACAGATTGGAGAAAGGAATCAAGGAAGGCTTCATGTAGGAGGTGGCATTCAAATTGGACTTTAAAGAATATTTAGTCTAGCTGTGCCACCCCACTGTGTTGAAGGGATGGAGGGAAGACACATACCAGTGATATTGGACCTGAACAATGGTCCACAGTTCTGAAAAGGAATTTGACGCGTTCTAAATTGCTCTGTGTATCTGCAAAGGGAATTTAGGACTTTCATTTGAGCTTGTTTATATGGGGGATGGACCTGGGTTGATCTGGAGGGAAGGATGATTTTTGTAGGGGTTACAGATCCATTTTAGGGGCTATATTCTATGCAGATGCTGTTTCTCACCTCCTCTGTCAGAGAAAAGATGTTCTGCTCCAGGTTTGCTCCTAGGTTCTCCTGCACCTCGATTTTTCTGTTTCTCTGGAACTTTCTTCTCCTAAGCCCAGTAGCGTGGGGAGGTTAGCTTCTCGTGTTTTGGTTTCCAGTAGCTCGCCCCACCACGATACTGAGCTTTAGGGGTCCTGCCACCAGACTCAGCTCATCAAAGGCATGAAGTTGGAAGCCTGGACTCTGAACAATGGATGGTCAACACTTCCACCCAGCTCTGCAAGCTGCTCTACCCCATTACTCCTGCCTTACAGGAAGGTAGGCCTTTGGTACTGGGCCTGGAGTCTGAAGAATCTCATGGGAAAATCTGCTTGAGTCCCATTTTCCCCAGTGTGGTCATTCTCTCCCCCCTTTTCCTTTTCCTTTTTCTTCTCTTGTTCTTAAAATTGGACAAAATGGAAATAGTCAATTTTGGATGTCCTTTGCATTAATATACTGCTAGTGGAACTATAAATTTGTCCTGGAAGAATCTGTAATCATGCAATAAAAGACAATAAAATATTTAGAAATTGTAAATTTAGAGCCAAAGGACCTTGGAATATATAATACTGGACCACAGATGTGAGTTTCTGTAACTGTCATCATGGAGATACCTGGGTAACTGCTGGGAGCCATCAGGTCACGACACCTTGACAGAGTCACGCATGGTAGCTGAGGAGGCCACAGAGTGGCCCTTGGCAAGATGTGATTGCCCACTCAGTCCCCCTTTACATGACTGCTCTCATCAATGCCCCTTACCTATGAATTGACATGATTTTTATTCCCCCTAGTCTCAAAAGAAATAACGCAAGAGCAAAACACCTGTACCCTAATTCCCCAAAACAATACCAAAAAGATCAGACCCTTAAACCCAATCACAAAAAGACTATCATGGGTTAACTTTTATTTAGGCACATAATTCCCAGCAAAACCGCAGCTATAGGCTAACTCCAAAACTTTCCCACTCAGAAACCAATTCTCATGAAGCCAGCACACAAATCAATCATAGAGGCCCATACAATAAGTACATCAACCTTCAATATGCCTCAGTGACTTGATTACCCAGAACAGGAACTCAGAAACTCCCTAGTAAACCACCAGTCTAAATTTGAATTATGTTCCCAGTACCCCTAAATCCTCAATGATATGATTGTTGAATTGTCTTCTAAGAACTGCTGATTAATTCTTCCATTTTATTAAAAGCAATAAGTAATTTCCTTGATTGTTTGTAAGCTCAAAACTTCTCACAGGGTAATGAGAAAATTAAGCCACCTGTGACAAAATAATTTATCTTGTATGCAACCTTTATTGTCTGTAATCACAATACAAGAATATAAAATGTTAATCAAGTGATTTGTTAAAAGTGAATGTATTGAGACCAATCTCCCTAATGAATATAGATGGAAAAATCTTAAATAGGATACTAGCAAAAAGACTCCAGCAAGTGATCAGAAGGATCATTCACCATGATCAAGTAGGATTTATACCAGGGATGCAGGGCTGGTTCAATATTAGGAAAACCATCCACATAATTGACCACATCAACAAGCAAACCAACAAGAACCACATGATTATCTCAACAGATGCAGAAAAAGCCTTTGATAAAATACAACATCCATTCCTACTGAAAACACTAGAAAGTATAGGAATAGAAGGGCCTTTCCAAAAAATAATAAAGAGTATATATCTAAAACCACCAGCAAGCATCATCTGCAATGGGGATAAACTAGATGCATTCCGAATAAGATCAGGAGTGAAACAAGGATGCCCATTATCACCTCTCTTATTTAACAAAAGATCAAGGATATCCAGGGAAATAATGAAAAAACACACAAATGAGGGGGGCCTTGCAGTCCCTGACCTTAAACTATATTACAAAGCAGCAGTCATCAAAACAATTTGGTACTGGCTAAGAGACAGAAAGGAGGATCAGTGGAACAGACTGGGGGCAAGTGACCTCAGCCAGATAGTATACGATAAACCCAAAGATCCCAGGTTTTGGGACAAAAATCCACTATTCGATAAGAACTGCTGGGAAAATTGGAAGACAGTGTGGGAGAGACTAGGAATAGATCAACACCTCACACCCTACACCAAGATAAATTCAAAATGGGTGAAAGACTTAAACATAAAGAAGGAAACCATAAGTAAATTGGGTAAACACAGAATAGTATACATGTCAGACCTTTGGGAAGGGAAAGACTTTAAAACCAAGCAAGACATAGAATCACAAAATGTAAAATAAATAATTTCGACTACATCAAATTAAAAGGCTTTTGTACAAACAAAACCAATGTAACTAAAATCAGAAGGGAAACAACAAATTGGGAAACAATCTTCATAACAAAAACCTCTGACAAAGGTCTAATTACTCAAATTTATAAAGAGCTAAATCAATTGTACAAAAAATCAAGCCATTCCCCAATTGATAAATGGGCAAGGGACATGGATAGGCAGTTTTCAGATAAAGAAATCAAAACTATTAATAAGCACATGAAGAAGTGCTCCACATCTCTTATAATCAGAGAGATGCAAATCAAAACAACTCTGAGGTATCACCTCACACCTAGCAGATTGGCTAACATGACAGTTATGGAAAGTAATGAATGCTGGAGGGGATGTGGCAAAGTGGGGACATTAATTCATTGCTGGTGGAGTTGTGAACTGATCCAGCCATTCTGGAGGGCAATTTGGAACTATGCCCAAAGGGCGATAAAAGAGTGTCTACCCTTTGATCCAGCCATAGCACTGCTGGGTCTGTACCCCAAAGAGATAATGGACAAAAAGATTTGTACAAAAATATTCATAGCTGCGCTCTTTGTGGTGGCCAAAAATTGGAAAACGAGGGGATGCCCATCAATTGGGGAATGGCTGAACAAATTGTGGTATATGTTGGTGATGGAATATTATTGTGCAAAAAGGAATAATAAAGTGGAGGAGTTCCATGGAGACTGGAATGACCTCCAGGAAGTGATGCAGAGTGAGAGGAGCAGAACCAGGAGAACATTGTACACAGAGACAAACACACTGTGGTATAATCGAACGTAATGGACTTCTCCATTAGTGGCAGTGTAATGCCCCTGCACAATCTGTAGGGATCAAGGAGAAAAAAAAACACCATCCATAAGCAGAGGACAAACTGAGGGAGTAGAAACACCGAGGAAAAGCAACTGCCTGACTACAATGGCTGAGGGGACATGACAGAGGAAAGACTCTGAGCGAACACTCTGATACAAATCCTAACAACATGGCAATGGGTTCGAGTCAAGAACACATATGATACCAGTGGAATCACGCGTCGGCCACGGGGGGTGGGAGGGAAGAAAAGAAAATGATCTTTGTCTTTAATGAAAAACGCGTGGAAATGATCAAATAAAATACTATAAAATTAAAAAAAAAAAGTGAATGTATTGGGGTCAGCTGGGCAGCTCAGTGGATTGAGAGCCAGACCTAGAGACCTGAGGTCCTAGGTTCAAATCTGGCCTCAGACACTTTTCAGATGTGTGACCCTGGGCAAGTCACTTAAACCCCATTGCCTATCCCTTATCACTCTTCTGCCTTAGAGCCAATACACAGTATTGACTCCAAGACAGAAGGTAAGAGTTTATAAAAAAAAAGTTAATTTATCACTTTTCCAATGATCTCTCTTTGAACATGTGTAGCTGAGTGCCAAGAAAATGGGTACAAAAATAAAAACTAGGCATGGGGATGGTGGAACAGCTATCAGATGCAAAGCAATTCCATGGCTGTAATGATTAAGCTGTCTTCTGTTTCTTATTTATTTTGACTGATCATTCGCCACCTGTTGGGGAAACCCTGGAGTCATGAGCAAGGGTGGACTTTGCAGGTAACTTCTTGGGGAAGGCAGTGAGAGGTTTATTTGTTTATATTTACTCATTAAGAAAACTTTATATATGTGTGTATATAACAGAATACAATAAAAGGATTCTTTATGAAACCACAAATTTCCATTTCACACCACTTTTTTTTCAAAATCTACAAGAAAGAACACTTCACATTCAGAGGAAAAACTGTGGGAGCAGAAACACAGAAGAAAAACAACTGCTTGATTACATGGGTCGAGGAGATATGATTGGGGATATAGACTCTCTAAATGATCGTCCTAGTGCAAAACATCAACAACATGGAAATAGGTTCTGATCAAGGACACATGTAACACCCAGTGGAATTGCGTGTCGGCTATGGGAAGGGTGGGGGGAGGGAAGGAATATGATTTTTGTAACCAAGGAATAATGTTCTAAATTGACTAAATTAATTAATTAAAAAATTATATCATAAATTACACATTTAATTTTTTAAATTAGTAATTGTTTTATTTCTCAATTATTAAACATTTTTCTCCCTCCCTTGAAAAATAAACAAAAACAAAACTCTTATAACAAATATGCATGGTAAAGCTTGACAAGTTCTTATATTGGTCATGTTAAAAATATTACATGTTACTTTCAAAACTGTCCTGCTTGTCTGTGTTTCTTTTAGAACTTTCTTATTCGCTTTTGTACATTTTGAAAAAAAATGTTATGCCAGCCTTCTTTTTATGATATTGCTAAACTTCAATCCCTCTATGATCCCCATTACTCCCCATTTACCAGAAAAATACAAAAGAAAACGAAAAACCCCTTCTAACAAATTGACAGAGTCAAAACAAATCTGCATAATGGCCATATCCAAAAATGCAATGCTTCTTCCTCTTGGAGCCATCACCTGTCAGGCCATAGAGAACATGCTTCATCATTGAGCCTCTGAAGACATGGTAGTCAGTGCTTTGATCAGGATTCTTTTGTACTTAAAACTTTGTTTCTTTAAAATGTCTTTGCATAAATTTTTCTCCTGGTTCTCTACTCAGATTCAGATCTTAATAAGGATGATTCTCTAAAGTTGTCTCTTTGGTCATTTCTTAAGACAGAGTTTCATTGCATTCCATTTATATGCCACAATTTGTTTAGCAGTTCCATTAAAAAAAAATTTAAAAAACCCTTACCTTCTGTCTTGGGAGTCAATACTGTGTTCAAAGGCAGAATAGAGCAGTAAGGGCTAGGCAATGCAGGTCAAGCGACTTGCCCAAGGTCACACAGCTGGGAAGTGTCTGAGGGCAGATATGAATCTAAGACCTTCTGTCTCTAGGCCTTACTTTCAATTCACTGAGCTACCCAACTGCCCCCTCTTCTATTTTTTAAGAAGCAATTTAAGGCACCCCCTTTAGATTTTAGTTCTTTTTTTCTCCCGTCAGAATTGGAAAGTTTGCTTGTATCTGTTCCATCCGTAGTATTACCCACCCTTCTAACCAGCCTCATCATGTCCTCCCATCTCCATGCCTGCTTAGGTCACTGTTGAATTTGCTGTCTTGTTACACCAAAGCTGTTAACTTTCTTTTCTTGTGTATTTGTCTATCTGATCCCCACTCTCAACCTCAGTGTTTGTATAGTCTTCTCCCACACCCCTAGTTCTACACTATGGTAATCCTTCTTTTACTTTCTCCCTCGTTCCCTTTTAAAGTCCTCCGAATAGACCTAATATGTCCCACCTACCCCCACCCCAAATTTTACTCAACTCCTTTGAAGACATTAAGGTTCTGAAAGGATACTTGTTTCTCCCTTCTCTGTTAGAATGTCAGGAATATATCATTCTGTAGCTCACTTCATTTACTCCAGTAATGAGGTTTCTCAGGACTTCTGTGTTTGTATTTTGGAATTTCTATCATTTTTTATCTTTTCATCAGAAATTCTTGAAGGTTCTTTATTCTATTTAATAGTCAATTTTCCTTTGTAGGAATATACTGTCTTTTGCTTTTAGAAATATTATATTCCTTCTCCAGCTGATAAATGGGCAAGGGACATGGATAGGCAGTTCTCAGATAAAGAAATCAAAACTATTAATAAGCACATGAAAAAGTGTTCTAAATCTCTTATAATCAGAGAGATGCAAATAAAAACAACTCTGAGGTATCACCTCACACCTAGCAGATTGGCTAACATAACAGCAAAGGAAAGTAATGAATGCTGGAGGGGATGTGGCAAAGTAGGGACATTAATTCATTGCTGGTGGAGTTGTGAACTGATCCAACAATTCTGGAGGGCAATTTGGAACTATGCCCAAAGGGCGACAAAAGAATGTCTACCCTTTGATCCAGCCATAGCACTGCTGGGTCTGTACCCCAAAGAGATAATGGACAAAAAAGACTTGTACAAGAATATTCATAGCTGCGCTCTTTGTGGTGGCCAAAAACTGGAAAATGAGGGGAAGCCCATCAATTGGGGAATGGCTGAACAAATTGTGGTATCTGTTGGTGATGGAATACTATTGTGCTAAAAGGAATAATAAAGTGGAGAAGTTCCATGGAGACTGGAATGACCTCCAGGAAGTGATGCAGAGTGAGAGGAGCAGAACCAGGAGAACATTGTACACAGAGACTAATATACTGTGGTATAATCGAACATAATGGACTTCTCCATTAGTGGCGGTGTAATGTCCCTGAACAATTTGCAGGGATCTAGGAGAAAAAAACACTATTCATAAGCAAAGGATAAACTATGGGAGTGGAAACACCGAGGAAAATCAACTGCCTGAATACAGCGGTTGAGGGGGCATGACAGAGGAGAGACTCTAAATGAACACTCTAATGCAAATATTATCAACATAGAAATGGGTTCAAATCAAGAAAACATGTAATGCCCAGTGGATTTACACGTCGGCTATGGGGGGTGGGGGGGAGGAAAAGAAAATGATCTTTGTCTCTAATGAATAATGCTTGGAAGTGATCAAATAAAATATAATTAAAGAAAAAAAGAAAAAAAAAGAAAAATTACATTCCTAGTTCTCCTCTGGTTTTGGTATAGGTTGCCAGGTCTTATGTGATCTTGACTCTGTAATTACTTGGTTTTACAATATTTTTTCTTTGACATGAGAGTTTTTGGATCTTCTACTATGACATCCCTGGAATTTGTCCTTTTGGGGCTTCTTCAATGGGCTTCCTTTAGTTCTGTTCTTTTTTTACTTTGTCCTATGGTTATAATATATCTGGGCAGTTTTAATTTATGATTTCCAGATCTATATATGTAACTCTAGGCATTTTTTTAAATCATCATTTTCCTGGAGTCCAATGATTCTTTTTTTAAATGAGATTTTATTTTTTGTCAATTACATGTAAAACCAATTTGGGAAATCTTTCTGAGTTCCAAATCCTCTCCCTCCTCCTTCCCCCTCCCTTCCCTAAGATAGCAAGAAATCTGATATACACTATACATGTTCAGTTATGTAAAACATGTTTCCATATTAGTAATTTGTGGGGGGAAACTTAAAAACATAAAGTGAAAAATAGTATGCTTTGATCTTTGTTCAGACTCTATTATTTCTTTCTCTGGAGACAGATAGCATTTTTCATCATGAGTCCTTTAGGATTGTCCTAGATTGTTGTTTTGCTGAGAATAGCTAAGTCATTCACAGTTGTTCATCGTATAGTATTGTTGTTACTGTGTATAATGGTTTTGTGGTTCTGTTCACTTCATTCTTCATAAGTTCATATATGTCTTTTCAGGGTTTTCTAAAATCCTCTCACTCATTATTTCTTACAGCTCAATCCTATTTCATCACAATCATATACCATAACTTGTTCAGCTTTTTCCCAATTGATGCACATGCCTTCAATTTCGAATTCTTTGCCACCGCAAAAAGAACCACTATGTATATTTTTGTACACATAGGTCCTTTTCCCCTTTTAAAAAATTATCTTTGGGATCTAAAACCTAGGAGTGAGTCTAATAATTCTTTTTAAAAAATGCTTACCTTCTGTCTTGATGTCAAAGGGCTAGGCAAATGGAGTCAAGAGACTTGTCCAGGCTCATACAGCTAAGAAGTGTCTGGGGCCAGATTTGAACTGTTAAATTTTTTGTGGTTGGACTCTGAATATATATATATATATATATATATATATAAAATAGGTGGTTGCCAGGGCTTTAAATTTCTAAATCCCAAATGAATTACTAAAGTAAAATGAATTTATGGTAGTTTATTTACAATATTTACAATAGAAGGAAGATATTAAGGAATGAGGAGGAGAAAGAAAACTCTGGCTGCTTCTGATATCAGTAAGAATTTCTAAGCTCCAGCCAGGGGAAGAGAGGCTCAAGATGATGGGCCTTTCTCGACCTCTGAGAAAGCAAGGTCACTAAGTCAGCTTTTTACTCACCAACGGTGACAGTCTAAATGGAAAGAAGTCTGAATGTCTGTCTTCTGGTTGCTTCTCAAGGGTCTGTCTTCCAGTTGCTCCTCTGAGTCAGAGCCTCCATCCAACTTGAAACTCGAATTGAATATATCTCTTCTTCTGGCCTTTTTGCCCTCTTTTTAAAGAATCTTTTTCTCTTGTGTCACCTCCCCTAAATTTCATGTCTACCAATCACAGCAGTTGCTTTTCTCCAGGACTCCCCACTCTTTAGTTGTCACCTTCTTTGGTTAGATTATATCTTTTTGGGTTATTTAACACCCTTTTTGGTAAGTTCACCTTTTGTAGTTACTTAATACCTTTTTGTGGTTAAAATGGGTAGATGTATTTAAAATACTGAGTTATCACCTTTTTGTAGATTAAAATCTAAAAATAGATTGTGGATTACAATTTTATCTTCACAATAAAGAAAGAGCTAAGTATTTTCATTGTTATAATCAGGAGATAGCTAAATCCAATCTTCACAAAATTTAGGTCTTCCGGACTCTAGGCATGATTATCTGCTGTGCTACATAGTTGCCCCATGAGTCCAATAATTCTTAAATGATCTATTCTTGACCTGCTTAGTAAGTCATTTGTTTTTTTTTATTTAAGATATCTTAACATTTTCTTTTTTTTCATATTTTGATTGTGTTCTAATTTTTTTAAACCCTTATCTCCCGTCTTAGCATTATTGTGTATGGGTTCAAAGGCAGAAGAATGGCAAGGGTTGGGCAATGCTATTTAATGCCCCAAATCACAAATCTAGGAAGTGTTTGAGATCAAATTTGAACCCAGGACCTCCCATCTCTAAGCCTGGCTCTCTATCTACTGAGCCACTTAGCTGCCCCTTGTTCTAATATTTCTTGATATTTCAGGAAGTCACTGATTTTTCTTTGGTATCTTCTAACTTGTGGGGAATCTGTTTCTTGGATGAGGTTTACCATTACTCTTCTAAGATACTTATTTTCTTTCCAGTTTCCCACATGGTTTTCATTTAATGTTTTATCCTGTGCTTCACTCCTTGTAGAAAATCCATTTTTTTCTTTTGCATCTCTGCATGTAGTTGTTTTGGATACAGATTTGAAATATTTTTGATACCGGTTGGTATTTTCTCAAACTTATTCATTTCTCCAACTTTAGTTCCTAAATTAGGGCTTGGTGCCTGGGCTAGTATCTACCCTCTGCTATGCTCGTTGGTGAGGTGGTTTGCCTTTCGAGTCCTTGGCCTAGGCCTCCTAGGCTTTTGCACTGACTACTTTTTTAGGTTTGCCCTCTTCCCTGCCCCCCATCTTTGAGGTTCAGAACACCGACTCTTCTATGTCCTCTCTAGTAGCTCAGGATGAGTGTTAGGGACCAGTGAGCCCCTGAGCCTGGGCTATCCTGACAGTGATATGACAGCGGTCCTGTTGGCACTATGATCACTGCTTGCTGTTATTGTCTCTTGTTTATTGAGGCTTTCTTAGGGGAGTCTTCCACTTGGACCGTCTGCGGACACCACGCAGTATAGGTTATACCTATTTCTGGCTGTCTCTGCTTGTGCTGGGAGACAACCACTATATAGTTGCCAGCTTAGCTGATGAGGGCCTGATTGACATGTTGTACAGTTTTACTAGGGAAGAAGTTACTTATTCTACTTTATTACTATATTTTTATTATTATTTGATTTTGTATGAAAATTAGAAATTTGTAGTAATAGTTTCATGGGAGTTGGGCAATATTCCTCCAGTTCAGGCTGTTATCTTGGCAAAAAAAATTCCTGCTCAGAGATTTGATGACTTGCCCTGGGCCAAGTCAGTATCCATTAGAGTAAAGTTTTGAATCCAGGTCTTTTGATTTCAAGGTGAGTGTTTTGTGTGAAATAGCCTTAGAACATAGAATTTTACTAGTGGAAGAGACCTTAGAACATAAAACACACAGGGTAAGAGCTGAGGAGGGATTCATACGAGCCCTTTAGTTAGGTCTTGTATAAATGGAGATTTTGAACCTTAGACTTCATTCCCCAGAAGTCCTTGGTATTTCCCAGAATTCCCTATAATCTCTCTTGCATCTCCACATTGGTGAGATCATGATTGGTATTTAACTGGCAGTAATGCTTCCCCCTCTCGCTTCTTGCATGATGTACCATTAGCAGTGATGCCACCATCACTGAAGATGGGGAAAATTTGAAAATGGCTAGCCAGCCATGGGCACGTGGTTTTTATTTTGTATCCTCTTTATTCTTTGATTTTTAATGATCCTTAATAAACCTCATAAAATATAATATTTTTATTATTGCACTTAATTTTAATTTTTACACAGGGCTTTACTGTCTAGACTGGAGAAGAAACCTTATGATTGTACCTGAGACCTGGACACCTTTCTGACCTCCAGCAGAGCAGATAGATGAGTCCATGGAGATTAATGAAATACATAGAACCTCATCTTGGCATATATTTGATTTGTTCTCCTGACTGTCCTCCTAATCACCTGTCTTGCCCTCCTTTCAACTCTTGTTAAAGGTGACTTTGGAGAGATTCCTAGAAGAGGCATAAGTGGCTCATGGATGATATTTTTTGGCTCTCTTTCCCCCTATTTCCTAGAGAAAGGGGGAATTTTCTAGGCAACATGATTATGGATACAACCTTCTAGTCAGAGAAGGAAAATTTCTTGTGGTGCATTAGCCTCATGGGGTTGTCTCTCAAGTAATGCAAGTGTGAGAAAAGAAATCTGGCCTGTTGCCTAGAGAAGGAGAATTTCCCCAGTGGTGTGCCTCTTGTTCTTGTGCAGAAGCACAAGAAGGATTTTGAGGGGGGAAAGATTATCTTCCTGCTCCTTTCTCTTTGCCTCCTTATCCCTTGCTTGGAGGAAAAGCAACGAACAAAAGCTACATGAAGGGGACTTTTCATGCCACTGTTATTGTGAGTTTCTTAGATAGTGCCAGTCCAAGGGGAAGGAACTGGTTGTCTAGAAGCCCCAAAGTATGTCTCCTTTCTGGAGAAGTGTCCAAAATCACACGTGAGTCTAGGTTCAGGGACATAGTGTGGGACTGGAGAAAGGTGGGAGAGAGATGCAAAATTGTATTGGTTGCTTTTGGGCTCTGACAGGTTCATTCCTTTTCTACATTTGTTTATAGCTTTTGTGAGTCCTTTGCATCTTACTCATTGCCTTTGGAATGAATAATGGTCAGATATTGGGTGAAATACCCATTATTTGCATTTGTTAGCTTGAGTTCTTGGCTGAGACCTAGGGAACCCCGTTATTTGCATCTTTGGAAACCTAGACATGAGGTATATTTTGGGATTTCCCAGAATAAACTCTGGATGGGGGAAAATAATATCCCAAAGGGGAAGGATAAAGGAAGAGAATAAGCATTAAGTGCATACTGTGTGCACTTGACAGATAGTATTTCATATCAGGGTCAACCTCCAAGATCCAACTGTATGCAGGATATCTTTGTAGCAATCTCCCTATTTGAGACTCCATGAACAGAGACTGTTCTTTAAGCTTCATAGCTTCCTCCTCTCTCCAGTATTCAGCACCGTATGCACTTTAATGTCCTCTTGTTGAATTAGTGTATTATATAAGTGGATAGATGAGGAATTACAAAGGCAAATTTCAGCTCAATGCATTTGTCAGTTAGTGAACATTATTTGCAGAATATTCAGGTGCTGGGACACCTAAAGTATACTAATACACAGTGACTCCAGTGCATCAAAAGATGAAAGTTTCATGTTCTCTGATGCCTGAGAGGGAAATGATCCTCAGTGAGTGGAGAAGGGAGGCAGGAAGGAATTCTTACTTAGTTTCTGGTTTCTCTATCCAAGGAGAATAACCTTTGGATGGGAAAGGACAGATCAAAAGTGACTAATAGGGAGGTGACACTCAAAATAAATGAGGAGAACACCTTGCTGTTTAGGATGAATTCACTTTGCCTGGTTCAGATGGACTGCGCGTCCTTGGGGACTGAAAGATAGAATTGATGGGCCACCAGCTGCATAATGTGAAAGACTCGAGAGAATTGGAGAGACACTACAGGACTAGAAAAAGACAAATGTTCCAGTTTTCAGAGAAAGGAAGAAAATAAACCACTGAGCTTGACTGTGATTCCTGGAAGAATTCTAGAAAGTACTATTAAAGTGAGGATTACTAAGCATCTAGAAAAGGAATTAGTAGCTTCAGCAAGAACAGGAGAGACCAGACAAATACTATTACCTTTTTTGATAGGGATACTAAACTGGAAGGGCAGGGGAATGCTACGGTAGTTTACTTGGATTTTAGCAAAAGTCGTAAAGCATGCTATTCTTTTGGAGGAGTCAGAGATATGGATTGATCTGATGGGCTTTACAGATAAGTGGGTCTGAGGAGAATAATAGTTCTTTATGTATGAATGAAGCCCGAGAAGAGGATTTTTATTTGGGAACAAGCCTTCATTTGGTTGTTTATACAGAAGAACCATAGAATGTTAGAACTAAAGAGGGTAATATGTTTGAGCTGGAAGGGACCTTAAAATACAAAATACAAAGTATCAGAACTGGTAGGGAGGCACCATAGAGCTGGGAACTTGGGCCAATCCCAAGCCTGCCTCATGCCTGCATTTAGGTTTGCTGCTTACATCCCTATTTCATTTCTCCTAGAGATAACAGAAAGACCAGGGTTTATTGAGCAAGGTCGTAACATGGTCAGACTTGTGCTTTATGAAAATCCCTTTGGTAGGTAGACAGGAAGACCAGTTGGAAGGGCACTACAGTAGTAGCTCAGGTGGGATTTACACGCACGCGCGCGCGCACACACACACACACACACACAATTCAATTCACTTTATCTTCTTGCTGTTCTTTACACTGTAATTTCTCTCTTGATGACACCTTCATCTTCCAGAATTTCTAGTTTCCCTCAAGACTCAAGTGCAAGCATTGCCTTCAGAATGAGCCCCTTGTTGATCTCACCTCCCATATTCCCAGATGACCTCGTTTACCACCACATCGCTTTATTACTATTTGCATGTATCTTATATGTGAGAAATGGGAAATTGAGTTGGTTAAACAATTATTCCACCCCACTAAAAGTATTCAAATGCTACATACACCCTGCCACTATGACCAGGGGCGATCACTTCTTTATTGAATCAGTCATACACTTTAGACTAAGTGTGGGAAAAGTCCTTGACCAGTTTAGATGCCTTTAAAAGCCATTGCATCCAATCCACTAGAAGTATGTTGTGATTAGTTGAGAAAACTTTCTCTCTCTGTGGGCTAGGTATAAAATAGCTAGAATTGAAGCACTTGGCAATAGAGAGAAGCCTCCAGCCCCACCCCTGAGAAGAAATCACTTAATGGGAAGAGATTGCCTTAGCCTTGACCATAGCTTTCTTCCTCTTTTTCTGGCTGGAGAAATACCTCACGATTTTCAGAGCATCGGAGGATTTGGATTTTTCATTGGTATCCTAGCAGTGTCTTTGGGAGACCAATCGCTGATTATTGTCTTAATTTGGAGTCAAAGAAGGACTGGATGGATGTGAAGGGGGAATGGCAGATTCTGGGTTCTATAAGGAATCTAGCAGAAAAGTGATACCATAGTGTGGGGAACATTTTGAGATTTCTGGGAAAAGGACTTGTAGGACTTGTGAGTTACCCTTTACCTACAGCTGCTAGAAGGTTAAGCCCATTTTGCCTTGGACCCTATGTGTCAAGCCAAGTTGGCAAGCACATATGGATTGGTGGGAAAAGTATCTTATAGATTTGGTTGGGGGGGGTGTTTTTTATCAACTCTACCACTACAGTAAATACTCATTTCTAAAAGCTAATCAAGCCTGACTGGCTAATTGATAGCAATTTATAATCACAGAGAAAGCATATGGCAGGAGATTATAAGCTATAGCATTAGCATCCTCCAGATGACTCCTAGAATTAGGTTGATCCATCTCCTCTTGCCTTGGAGACTCAGACTGCTGATGCCAGTGGGTGTGGTGGGAATAGCTGCAAAGCACATGCTACACATATATATGTATGAGTGTATATGTCTCCCCGGTAGACTGTAGTTCTAGCGAGGTCCTTGAGGTCAGAACTGATTTCATTTTTGACATTTTGTCTAAGGGCCTAACACAGTGTTTATAACTAGTGGGTTTTAGAAAATGTTTGTTATTTCATGTTGTACCAAGTAGCCTTTTCTCCATGGAAGATCGCTTCACCCTTTTTGTACCAACTTGAAATTAGTTAGTTCCTCCCAGATCCTCCATTTTAAGAAAGTGCCCAGCTCTACTCCTGACCCTCCAAACTTTTGTCTCCATCATCTCTTCTCCCTTGCCTCTAGTATTTTTCAGCTTCTTTCAGACTACGAGCTCCTTCTGGACAGAAACTTCTTTTGTCCAGTATTTGTATTAAACTCTTCTTGACTCAATTTGGTGAGTGATTGATGGCTGCATCAAAAAGAACAATGTATGTGAAGAATTCAGAAAAATATGGGAAGACAGATCATAGATTAGATTTTTACAGCTAGAAGGGACCTCAGAAGTCATCTAGGGCATCCCCATCGTTTTTCTAATTGATGAATCTGAGGAATCACATGACTTGATCAGGTACTTTGACTACAAATATAAATGGATACAGAATGCAGTTAGTAGTATCAGGGAAATTATGTGTGCACACACACTGCTTAAAACATTATCTGTGGTGGTATAATCGAACATAATGGACTTCTCCATTAGTGGCGGTGTAATGTCCCTGAACAACTTGCAGGGATCTAGGAGAAAAAAAACACCATTCATAAGCAAAGGATAAACTATGGGAGTGGAAACACCGAGGAAAAGCAACTGCCTGAATACAGCGGTTGAGGGGACATGACAGAGGAGAGACTCTAAATGAACACTCTAATGCAAATATTATCAACAAAGCAATGGGTTCAAATCAAGAAAACATAATGCCCAGTGGATTTGCGCATCGGCTATGGGGGGTGGGGGGTAGGGGGTAGGAAAAGAAAATAATCTATGTCTTTAATGAATAATGCTTGGAAATGATCAAATAAAATATAACTTAAAAAAAAAAAACATTGTCTGTGCAAGGAAAGAACAAAAGTAAACTGATGATGATGGCCATTCTGGTACCCAGAAATGGAAACCTGTATTTTCTACTCTTTTTTTGTAGTGATGAGGAACTGTGGTTGTGGAATAGTGCTTCTCCTATCAAACTTAGTTGATGTGTTTGCAGTTTTGCCGAATAGCTGTTTCAATCTTTCATTTTTTAGATGATGGGGCTCTGAATAGAGAGGAAGGTGGCATCTATTTGGAAATTAAGGTGATATAAAAGCAAAAGATGTCTGAGACTTGAAAAAAGTTACTAATTATTTCTTCAGAGGCTTTATATTTCTGAATTTATCAAATGCTAAATTAACAATTTAAATTAACATGCATGATTCTTGGTAGATCTAGTTTATATGGTATAGACATTTGTTTACCTTTTTTTAAAATTTAGTAACCAGATAGTTTTGATGATTTCAGTTTTATAATTTGAAATCTAGTAGTTCAAGTCCCATCTCTTCCTACTTTTTCCCATTATATCCCTTGATACAATTCAACATTTGTTTTTCAATGGATTTATTATTTTTCTTCAGTTTTAAAAAGTTAACCTTTGGTAGTTTGACATAGAATTGATCTTTAATTTGTGTGGTATGATTGTTTTTACTATAGTTTACTTGGCCCAGTAATGAACATGTAATAGGTCTTTACTTAAACCTTTTGTTTTTCTAAAAAACATTTTTTCTAGTTTTTTTAGGTTAATTCCCAGATATTTAGTGTGTTGTTATATTTAATAAAATTTATTTTCCTGTCTATCTCTGTTTTCTTAATAATTTACAGAAAAGGGAACAGCTAGGTGGCTAAGTGGATTGAGAGTCAGGCCCAGAGCCTCAGACTTTTCCTAGCAGTATGACCTTAACCCCCATTGTCTAGCCCTTAACACTCTTCCACATTGGAACCAATACACAGTATTGATTCTAAAAAGGAAGATAAGGATTTTTTAAAAATAATAATAACATACAGAAAAATTGAGGATTTTGTAGATTTTATGCCCTGCCATTTTACTAAGACTATTATCTCATTTTTTGTTGGTTTCCTAAGTAAACCATGATGTCATCTGCAAATATAGTTTTACTTCTTTGTGCATGTTCATTCATTTAAAAATATTTTCATTGTTATAGCTAGCATTTCAAGCACTATGTCAAATACTGGTGAAGATCCGGGGCATTTGTATATGCCTATTTTTATTGGGAAGGTTTTCAGAGTTTCTCCTTTACAAAGAGATGTTTTAATAGATATTTTACATATAAAGAAAAGATCGTTTTCCTTTATTGTGTGTTTGGAGTTTTGTTCTAGTTTTTAGATTTTTTATTTATTTATTTTTAACCAATTACAAATTTCCACATAAGTTTTATGAAGTTATATGATCGAACTTGTCTCCATCCCTCTCTTCCTTTCCCTTTCCCCAAGCTGGCAAATATTTACCATCACTCAAAACATATCTCCACATTGTTTGCCCCTGCAAGTGAATAGTCATATTAAGCCAAAACCCCCAAACAGATACCCAAATAAACAAGTGACAAATCATGTTTTAATGTACATTCCTACTCCAACAGTTCTTTTTCTGGAAATGGACAGCATTCTTTTTCATGAATCCCTTAGAATTGCCCTGAATCATTGTATTGCTGATAGCAGCCAAGTGTATCACATTTGATCATTTTATAGTATTGCTGTTACTGTGTACAGTGTTTTCTTGGTTCTGCTTATTTCATTCTGCATCAGTTCATGTAGGTCTTTCTGGTTCTTTCTGAAATCATCCAGTTCATCATTCCTTACAGAACAATAGTATTCCATCACCATCAGATACCACTATATATTCAGCCATTTCCCAATTGATGGACAACCCTTTAGTTTTTTATTTTTGTACAAGTAGGTCCTTTCTCCTTTTTAAAAATAATCTCATAAGGGATACATACACAATAGTAGTATTACTGGATCAAAGGGTATGCATTGTTTTATAGCCCTTTAAAAATAATTCCAAGTTGCCTGGCTGCAATGGTTGGGATCAGTTTGCAACTCCACCAGCAATGCTTTAGTGTTCCAATTTTGCCACATCTCCTCTAATGTTTATTACTTTCTTTTGCTGTCATATTGCCCAATCTGATAGGTGTGAGGTCGTACCTCAAAGTTGTTTGAATTTGCATTTCTTTATCAAGAGATATTTATAACGTTTTTAATGTGATTATTGATAGCTTTGATTTCTTCATCCGAAAAATGCTTATTCATATCATTTGACCATTTCTCAACTGGGGAATGAATGACTTGTATTCTCATAAATTTGACTTAGCTCTTTATATATTTGAGAAATGAGACCTTTATCAGAAATGTGTCATAAAATTTTCCCCCCAGTTTGTTGTTTCCCTTCTATTCTTGGTTATATTGGTTTTGTTTGTACAATTAAAAAATACGATATAGTCAAAATTATTCATTTTACATATTGCAGTGTTCTCTATCTCTTGTTTGCTCATAAATTCTTTCCTTCTCCATAGATCAGACAAGTAGACTATTCTGTGTTCCCCTAATTTGATTTATAATATCACCCTTCATATCTAAATCATGTACTCATTTTGACCTTATCTTGGTATATATAGTGTGAGATATTATTTTTTTCCATACTGTTTTCCAGTTTTCCTAGTAGTTTTTGTTTTTTGGTCAAAGAGTGAGTTCTTATCCCCAAGACTGGGAACTTTGAGTTTATCAGACACTAGATTGTTGATGTAATTTACCCTTACTCTATTCCACTGGTCCACCCTTCTATTTCTTGGACACTACCAGATTGTTTCGATGATTACTGCTTTAAGATCTGGTACTACTAGGCCGCCATTCATTTTTTTTCATTAATTCCCTTGATATTCTTGATCTTTTGTTTTTCCAGATGAATTTTGTTATTATTTTTTCTACTTCTATGAAATAGTTTTTGGTAGTTTGATTGGTATGGCACTGAATAAGTAAATTATTTTAGGTAGGATTTTCATTTTTATTATGTCTATTTCTCTTTTAACTCTTGCTGATGGACTTTGTTGGAAATATATAGAAATGCTTCTGATGATTTATGTGGATTTATCCTGCAACTTTGCTAAAGTTATTAATTATTTCAACTAGTTTTTTAGTTCATTCTCTAGGATTCTCCAAGTATGCCATCATATCATCTGCCAAGAGTGATAGTTTAGTTTCCTCATTGCCTAATTTAACTCCTTCAATTTCTTTTTTTTTTAATCTTTTTGGTAAAGTTAAAATTTGTAGTATAATATTAAATAATAGTGGTAATAATGGGCATACTTAATTCATTCAATTGAAGATGATACTTGCTCATAGTTTTGGATAAATACCACATTATTTTAAGGAATGGCCCTTTTATTCCTATCCTTCCTAATGTTTTTAATAGGAATGGGTGTTGGCTTTTTGTCAAAGGCTTTTTCTGCATCTATTGAGGTAATCATGTGATTTCTTTTTGTTATTGATATGGCCAATTATGCTAATGGTTTTCCTAATATTAAACCAGTCTTGCATTCCTGCCATAAGTCCCACCTAGTCATAGTGAATAATCCTTGTGATAAATTGCTATAGTCACTTTGTTAGCATCTTATTTAAGATTTTTGCTGTTGTCTCCAAGAAACACACATGAGGCAGGTTGACACCCACAAGGTCAGAATCAAAGGATGGAGTAAGACCTTCTGGGCCTCAACTGACAGAAAGAAGGCAGGAGTGGCAATCATGATATCTGATAAAGCCAAAGCAAAAATAGACCTGATCAAAAGGGATAGGGAAGGTAAATATATTCTGTTAAAAGGGAGTATAGACAATGAGGAAATATCACTAATCAACATGTATGCACCAAATAATATAGCACCTAAATTTCTAATGGAGAAACTAGGAGAATTGAAGGAAGAAATAGACAATAAAACCATATTAGTGGGAGACTTGAACCAACCATTATCAAATTTAGATAAATCAAATCAAAAAATAAATAAGAAAGAGGTAAAAGAAGTGAATGAAATCTTAGAAAAATTAGAATTAATAGACATATGGAGAAAAATAAATAGGGATAAAAAGGAATACACCTTCTTCTCAGCACCAAATGGCACATTCACAAAGATTGACCATACATTAGGTCACAGAAACATGGCACACAAATGCAGAAAAGCAGAAATAATAAATGCAGGCTTTTCAGACCACAAGGCAATAAAAATAACGATCAGTAATGGTACATGGAAAACCAAATCAAAAACTAATTGGAAACTAAACAATATGATACTCCAAAATCGTTTAGTTAGAGAAGAAATCATAGAAACAATTAATAATTTCATCGAGGAAAATGACAATGGCGAGACATCCTTTCAAACCTTTTGGGATGCAGCCAAAGCAGTAATCAGAGGTAAATTCGTATCCCTGAGTGCATATATTAACAAACTAGGGAGAGCAGAGATCAATCAATTGGAAATGCAAATAAAAAAACTCGAAAGTGACCAAATTAAAAACCCCCAGCAGAAAACCAAACTAGAAATCCTAAAAATTAAGGGAGAAATTAATAAAATCGAAAGTGATAGAACTATTGATTTAATAAGACAAGAAGCTGGTACTTTGAAAAAACAAACAAAATAGACAAAGTACTGGTCAATCTAATTAAAAAAAGGAAGGAAGAAAAGCAAATTAACAGCATAAAAGATGAAAAGGGGGACATTACCTCTGATGAAGAGGAAATTAAGGCAATCATTAAAAATTACTTTGCCCAATTATATGGCAATAAATATACCAATTTAAGTGATATGGATGAATATAGACAAAAATACAAACTGCCTAGACTAATAGAAGAAGAAATAGAATTCTTAAATAATCCCATATCAGAAAATGAAATCCAACAGGCCTTCAAAGAACTTCCCAAGAAAAAATCCCCAGGGCCTGATGGATTCACCAGTGAATTCTATCAAACATTCAGAGAACAACTAATCCCAATACTATACAAACTATTTGACATAATAAGCAAAGAGGGAGTTCTACCAAACTCCTTTTATGACACAAACATGGTACTGATTCCAAAACCAGGCAGGTCAAAAACAGAGAAAGAAAACTATAGACCAATCTCCCTAATGAATATAGATGCAAAAATCTTAAATAGGATACTAGCAAAAAGACTCCAGCAAGTGATCAGAAGGGTCATCCACCATGATCAAGTAGGATTTATACCAGGGATGCAGGGCTGGTTCAATATTAGGAAAACCATCCACATAATTGACCACATCAACAAGCACACCAACAAGAACCACATGATTATCTCAATAGACGCAGAAAAAGCCTTTGATAAAATACAACACCCATTCCTATTAAAAACACTAGAAAGCATAGGAATAGAAGGGTCATTCCTAAAAATAATAAACAGTATATATCTAAAACCATCAGCTAATATCATCTGCAATGGGGATAAACTAGATGCATTGCCAATAAGATCAGGAGTGAAACAAAGATGTCCATTATCACCTCTACTATTTGACATTGTACTAGAAACACTAGCAGTAGCAATTAGAGAAGAAAAAGAAATTGAAGGCATCAAAATAGGCAAGGAGGAGACCAAGTTATCACTCTTTGCAGATGACATGATGATCTACTTAAAGAATCCTAGAGATTCAGCTAATTGAAATAATCAACAACTTTAGCAAAGTTGCAGGATACAAAATAAACCCACATAAGTCATCAGCTTTTCTATATATCTCCAAAACAGCTCAGCAGCAAAAACTAGAAAGAGAAATCCCATTCAAAATCACCTTAGACAAAATAAAATACCTAGGAATCTATGTCCTGAGACAAACACAGGAACTATATGAACATAACTACAAAACACTCGCCACACAACTAAAACTAGACTTGAGCAATTGGAAAAACATTAACTGCTCATGGGTAGGACGAGCCAATATAATAAAAATGACCATCCTACCCAAACTTATTTATCTATTTAGTGCCATACTCATGCAACTCCCAAAAAATTTCTTTACTGATTTGGAAAAAAACCATAATAAAGTTCATTTGGAATAACAAAAGATCAAGGATATCCAGGGAAATAATGAAAAAAAAAACACAAATGAGGGGGGCCTTGCAGTCCCGGACCTCAAACTATATTACAAAGCAGCAGTCATCAAAACAATTTTGTACTGGCTAAGAGACAGAAAGAAGGATCAGTGGAATAGACTGGGGGCAAGTGACCTCAGCCAGACAGTATACGATAAACCCAAAGATCCCAGGTTTTGGGACAAAAATCCACTATTTGATAAAAACTGCTGGGAAAATTGGAAGACAGTGTGGGAGAGATTAGGAATTGATCAACACCTCACACCCGACACCAAGATAAATTCAAAATGGGTGAAAGACTTAAACATAAAGAAGGAAACCATAAGTAAATTGGATAAACACAGAATAGTATACATGTCGGACCTTTGGGAGGGGAAAGCCTTTAAAACCAAGCAAGACATAGAATCACAAAATGTAAAATAAATAATTTCGACTACATCAAATTAAAAGGCTTTTGTACAAACAAAACCAATGTAACTAAAATCAGAAGGAAAACAACAAATTGGGAAAAAATCTTCATCGAAACCTCTGACAAAGGTTTAATTACTCAAATTTATAAAGAGCTAAATCAATTGTACAAAAAATCAAGCCATTCCCCAATTGATAAATGGGCAAGGGACATGAATAAGCAGTTCTCAGATAAAGAAATCAAAACTATTAACAAACGCATGAAGAAGTGTTCTAAATCTCTTATAATCAGAGAGATTCAAATCAAAACAACTCTGAGGTATCACCTCACACCTAGCAGATTGGCTAACATGACAGTTATGGAAACTAATGAATGCTGGAGGGGATGTGGCAAAGTAGGGACATTAATTCATTGCTGGTGGAGTTGTGAACTGATCCAGCCATTCTGGAGGGCAATTTGGAACTATGCCCAAAGGGCAATAAAAGAGTGTCTACCCTTTGATCCAGCCATAGCACTGCTGGGTCTGTACCCCAAAGAGATAATGGACAAAAAGACTTGTACAAAAATATTCATAGCTGCGCTCTTTGTGGTGGTCAAAAATTGGAAAAAGAGGGGATGCCCATCAATTGGGGAATGGCTGAACAAATTGTGGTATATGTTGGTGATGGAATATTATTGTGCAAAAAGGAATAATAAAGTGGAGGAATTCCATGGAGACTGGAAAGACCTCCAGGAAGTGATGCAGAGCGAGAGGAGCAGAACCAGGAGAACATTGTACACAGAGACAAACACACTGTGGTATAATCGAACGTAATGGACTTCTCCATTAGTGGCAGTGTTATGTCCCTGAACAATCTGCAGGGATCTAGGAGAAAAAACACTATCCATATGCAGAGGACAAACTGAGGGAGTAGAAACACCGAGGAAAAGCAACTGTCTGACTACAGTGGCTGAGGGGACATGACAGAGGAGAGACTCTAAATGAACACTCTAATGCAAATATTATCAACATGGCAATGGGTTCGAATCAAGAACACATGTGATACCCAGTGGAATCACGCATCAGCTATGGGGGGTGGGAGGGAGGAAAAGAAAATGATCTTTGTCTTTAATGAATAATGCATGGAAATGATCAAATAAAATACTATAAAATTTAACAAAAAAAAGATTTTTGCATCAATATTCACTGAGGACATTGGTTTGTGATTTTCTTTCTCTGTTTTTGGTCTTCCTGGCTTATGTATCAGCACCATATTTGTGTCATAAAAAGAATTTGGTA
This sequence comes from Monodelphis domestica, assembly GCF_027887165.1. Lineage (NCBI taxonomy): Eukaryota > Metazoa > Chordata > Mammalia > Didelphimorphia > Didelphidae > Monodelphis > Monodelphis domestica. The sequence goes on from NC_077235.1 coordinate 29,100,455, forward strand.
GGACTCCTTTGCTTATTTTGCCAAATAGTTTATATAGTATTGGGATTAATTGTTCTTTAAATGTTTCATAGAATTCATTTGTGAATCTGGCCCTGGGCATTTTTTCTTATGGAGTTCATTTATGGCTTGTTCAATTTATTTTTCTGAGATGGAATTATTCAAATATTCTATTTCCTCTTGTTAATCTGGGCAATTCATATTTTTGTAGATATTCATCCATTTCACCCAGATTGTCAGATTTTTTTTGTTAGATAATTGAGCAAAACAACTTCTGATTGCTTTAATTTCCTCTTCATTGGAGGTGAATTCACCCATTTCATTTTTGATCCTAGAAATTTTATCCTCTTCTTTCCTTTTTTTAATCAAATTACCCAATGCTTTATTTTTTCATAAAACCAATTCCTAGTCTTATTTATCAGTTCAATAGTTCCTTTTCTTTCAATTTTATTAATTTCTCCTTTGATTTTTCAGGATTTCCAATTTAGTTTTTAATTAGGGATTTTAAATTCTTTTTCTAGTTTTTTTAGTTGCATTTCCAGTTCTATCGATCTGCTTTTTATCTATTTTATTGATATAAACATTCAGGGATATAAATTTTCCCTTCAACTAAGTACTGCTTTGGCAGTATCTCAGAAATTGTGATATGTTATCTCCTCATTGTCATTCTCCTTAATGAAATCACTAATTGTTTCTATAATTTTTTCTTTGACCCACCCCATTTTAAAAATTACATTATTTAGTTTCCAATTAATAATTTGTCTTTCCATGAACCCTTATTGATGATAATTTTTATTCTATTATGATCTGAAAAGGTTGTATTTATTATTTTTGCTTTTTTGCATTTAGTTGTAAAGTTTTTATGCCCTAATACATGGTCAATTTTTGTATAAGTACCATATGCTGCTGAAAAGAAGGTATATTCCTTTTTGTTCCCATCCAAATTTCTCCTGATATCTAGCAAATCTAACTTTTCTAAAATTTATCCCCCTTTTTTTTCTTCTTTCTTGTTTAGGCTTTGGTTAGATTTACCTAGTTCTGATAGGGGAAAGTTGAGGTCACCCACTAGTATAGTTTTACTGTCTCTTTCCTCCTTAATATCCTTCAGTTTTTCTTTTAAAAATTTGGAGGCTATACAATTTGGTGCATTCATGTTAAGTACTGATATTCCTTCATCATCAATAGTACTTTTTAGCAAGATGTAATTACCTTCTTTACCTTTTTAATCAAATCTACTTTTGCTTTAGCTTTGTCTGAGATCATCATTGCTACTCCCGCTTTTATTTATCTCAATAGAAACCCAATAGATTCTACTCCATCCCTTTACCTTTACTCTGTGTGTGTCTACGTGGCTCAAATGTGTTTCTTATATGTAATATACCATAAGATTCTTGTTTTTAGTCCATCTGGCTGTCCACTTCTGTTTTACAGGTGAGTTCATCCCATTTATATTCACAGTTATGTGAATGTAATTGCATTATGCATGTATGTATACACAAATGTAATACATTAACACCATCTATGTATTCGCCTCCATCTTATTTTCTTCTTTTAATCCTACTCTTTCTCCTTTCACTTTCTCCCTCCTCACAATTGTTTTGCTTTTAATCACTCTCCCCATTCCCTCCTCCCTTATATTACTACCCTTCCTATCATTACCCTTCTAATTCCCTTCCTGTTTCTCTATAGGGTCTTTTAATCACCACTCCAAATTCTCCCTCCCTTATATTACTCCATTGCCCACCACCCCCTTTCTTATTCCCCTTCTACTTCTTTAGTGGACAAGATAGGATTCAATACCCCAATGAATCTGGCTGTTATTTCTTCTCTGAGCCAATTCAGATGAGAGTAAGATTTAAATATTGCCTATCACCACCTTCATCCTCCCCTGCATTGTATGTAATAGGTTTTCCCCCATGTCTCTTCATGCGATATAATTTACCCCATTTTACCTTTCTCTTCCTATTTCTCTCAGTGCAATCCTCTTTTTTGCCCCTTGATTTTTTGCATATTATCTTAAACAGCTTACTACCATACCCTGTTTTGTGTATACTTCTAACTTCTATGATAATGATAAATAATTTTAAGTTACAAATATCTTTTTGTGCAGGAATACAAACAATTCAACTTTATTGAGTTCCTTAAATTTTCTTTTTCTTATTTATCTTTTTATGCTTCTCTTGAATTTTGTATTTGGACATCATATTTTTCTGATTAGGTCTGATCTTTTTATCAGTAATGCTTAGAAATCTTCTATTTTATTAAATGACCATTCCCCCCTTCCCCAAAAGAATATAGTCAGTTTTTCTGGGTGAGTGATTCTTGGTTGTGAGCCCAGTTCCCTTGTCTTCCTGAATCTCATATTTCAAGTCTTCTGATCCTTCAGGGTAGAAGCTGCCAGAACTTGTGTAATCCTTACTAGGGCTCCATGATACTTGAATTTTTTGTCCTCTTAAATTTGGGCATATTATTCCTGGGAGTTGTAATTTGGAGATTTATTGCTGGAGGTGATCTGTGGATTTTTAAAATGTCTATTTTACCCTCTGGTTCTAGAATATCAGGGCAATTTTCTTGGCTAATTTCTTATAATATGATGTCTAGGCTTTTTTTTTATCATCACTTTCAGGAAGTCCAATAATTCTTAGATTGTCACTCGTGGATCTATTTTCGAGGTCAGTTGTTTGTTCAATGAGATATTTCAGAATCTGGCACAGTAGGTGGAGAGATACTTACCTGTACTCCTCTGTGTGCAGTTTTACTTCTGATTCCTCCTCATCACTTGAAAATGTACCCTTTTGGGGGGCAGCTGGGTGGCCAAGTGGATTGAGATCCAGACCTAGAGATGGGAGGTCCTAGGTTCAAATCTGACCTCGGACACTTCCCAGTGGTGTGACCCTGGACAAATCACTTAACCTCCATTGCTTAGCCCTTACCACATAGTATTGATTCTAAGATGGAAGATAAGGGTTTAAAAAAAAAAAGAAAAAAAGAAAGTATACCCTCTTTGATTACCTTTCAAGTTGTTTTCCACAGGAGAGTTACTTAGTTCCCTTTTTGGTTCTGATTCCAGGCATTTTGAGGCTCTATTTTAGAGTTGGTTTGAGAGGATTTTCAGTGGTTTCAGGTTTTGCTGCTGCTAAGCTGCTATCTTGGTTCTTCCCCATTTCTAGTTTCTTTAGTTGTGTGTACTATATGTTGTTTTGTTCTTTCTTTTGTCAATAAAAGTATATATTCACATTTTCCCAAATTTCTGCTCTATTTTATTGTTTTTCAATTAAGCATTCATGCTTTCTCTCCATTTCCTCCTCCATTTTTATTGGAAGCAAATAAACAAGAAACAAATCCTACTAAGAAACATGATAAAACAAGAAATTCCCATATTTGCCATGTAAAAATCTTAAGTCACATTCTGAATCTTGGGTCCATCAACTTTCTTTAAGAATATAAGGCAAAATTTTCTTTCCTTGGTCTTCTGGAAATGAGGTTGGTGAGTGCATGGGTCAGAATTCTTAAGTCCTTCGGCGTTGTCTTTTTAATGTTGTCATATAAATTATTTTCTTGGTTCTACTCAATTCCCTCTGCCTAAGTTCACATAAGTCTTCCAGGTTTCTTTGAAATTCTCCTTTTCATAATTTTTTATGGCACAGTTATATTCTGTTGCATTCATATAGCTCATTTGCTCAGACATTTCACAATTGGTAGGCACCCCCTGCACAATCTCCCTTGGAGTGGGGTGAGAAGAAAGGCTGGAGTGTCTATTCTGCTTCTCTTCAAACTACACAATAACCCTTGCTCTATTGAGTACCTCCTTGCCTCATGCTTCATGCACGTCTTTCTCCCTGTAGTAGTGTTTTCTCTCTAATCTAGCCACTCTTAAAATAGGGCTGTTTTCTATAGCAGTGGTGGCAAACTCAGAAAGGGGGCATAAAAAAGCATCACTGCCTGCCTGCCTGCCTGCTGACTTTGAACATCCATACTCTATTGCATTTTGATTTATTTTGTTAAATGTTTCTCAATTGCATTTTAATCTGGTTCAGCTGCTCTTGGAAGTGTTGCTGGCTACCATGCACTGAGGTGTTTGATAGCTCTGCTGTGTAGTTTCCCTTCCTCTCTGGTCCAGGGGGACATTTATCTTATGACTTGTACAAGTCATCCTGTCTTCATGGACACCTGTTCCCTAATGATTTTTCTTCCTTGCCCAAAGTGCTGCTTTCTCTATGATCTCACCATTGATGTGGAAGGCTGTCCTCTATGGTTAGCTTCCTTTCTCTATGATCTTCTTTTTAGATACTTTATTTCCATGAAGGGCTCTTTCTCTCTGTCATCTCTTGTCCAATGGCTATTTTCTCTGGTGTCTTCCCAGCCACCTTCACGCTGTTCTCCATGGCTTGAGTAGCATCCTCTCTAACCTGATAAAGGATCTGTCTTCTATGATTTGGTGACCACTTTAGCCCAAGGCTACATTTTTCTCCAGGGTGTCCATTTTCAAAACCAAAATGATGTCAAGAAACAATACGTAAGCATGTGCTGTGCTGGCACACGTCCTTCACCAGCTCAGAATCTTGCTTCAGATCCTTATCACCCTCTATTTGCCCTGGCTGGTGGCTGGATCAGTTGAGGCCCACTTCTGGAGAATGGAGGGAGAAAAAGGAGGGAATAAATATTTCTATAGCACCTACTGTAGTCCAGGCACTGTGCTTTTATATTTTTTAAACAAATATTTAATTTGTCCCTTACCCTGAGAGATAGGAGCTATTATTATCCCCATTTTACAGTTGAAGAAATTCAGGCAGACAGAGGACTTGCCCAGGGTCACAGAAGTGGCAAGTGTCTGAACCCAGATTTGAGTTCATGTCTTCCTAACTCTAGGTCCAGCTCACTATCTTTTGTACCACCTTGTTGCCATGAGTGGTCTCACTTTGGCAGCCAGCTCTGCTGTCTGCCCATTGCCCATCAACACATCCCTTAGACTCTGCCAGGGTCTACACCACCAAGGTTGCCCCAGAAGGGAGATAGCCTGCACTCTAGCTCTGATAAAGCCTTCCCTTTCCTCAGCTGGAATGTGCAGAACAGTGGTAGGCATTGGGGCAGTGCTAGAAGGAAGCTTCTTCGACCTGACCCTAGGGGTGCTTAGCAGAATGCTGAAGCCTGGCTCAGGTGCCACTTCATCCAAGAAGTTTCTCCTACAGGTGCATCAATCATTTCACCACCTTTGCCCAAGGCAGGCTCCCTATGTCACCCTGGGCTGCCCCACACAGTACTCTTTGCATAGCCCTTCCCCTCATCACTTCCTTAAAGGTTACCTTTCCTATCAGATGATAATCTTCTTGAATGGAGGGACAGTTTTGTTTGATGGTGTCTCTATCCCTTGTGCTTAGCAGTGCCTGGTACATAGTAGATGCCTAATGAACTTTTATATATGTATATATAACATATATATGTATATGTACACACACACACACTACACACATACACACAGGGTAATTTGTGGTGGGGGAAGACTTAATAACTGGGAAATCACAATGGCCTCTTTTTAAAATTTATATTGATATTCTTTCCACAGCCGATGCACAATTTCATTGGGTATTACTTGTGTCCTTGATCAGAACCTATTTCCATGTTGTTGATGTTTGCACTAGGATGTTCATTTAGAGTCTCAACCCATGTATTCAAGCAGTTGTTTTTCTTCCGTGTTTTTACTCCCACAGTGTTTCCTCTGAATGTGGATAGTGGTTTTTCTCATAGATCCTCCAAGTTGTTCAGGATCACTGCATTGCCACTAATGGAGAAGTCCATTACATTCAATTGTACCACAGTGTATCAGTCTCTGTGTACAATGAATGTTCTCCTGGTTCTGCTCCTCTCAGACTGCATCAATTCCTGGAGGTTGTTCCAGTCTCCATGGAATTCCTCCACTTTATTATTCCTTTGAGCACAATAGTATTCCATCACCAACAGATACCACAATTTCTTCAGCCATTCTCCAATTGAAGGGCATCCCCTCATTGTCCAGTTTTTTTGCCACCACAAAGAGCACAGCTGTGAATATTTTTGTACAAGTCTTTTTATTATCTCTTTGGGGTACAAACCCAGCAGTACTATGGCTGGATCAAAGGGCAGACAGTCTTTTATCGCCCTTTGGGCATAGTTCCAAATTGCCCTCCAGAATGGTTGGATCAATTCACAACTCCACCAGCAATGCATTAATATCCCAATTTTGCCACACCGCCTCCAGCATTCATTACTTTCCTTTGCTGTCATGTTGAACAGTCTGCTAGGTGTGAGGTGATACCTCAGAGTTGTTATGATTTGCATCTCTCTGATTATAAGAGATTTAGAACACTTTTTCATGTACTTATTAATAGTTTTGATTTCTTTATCTGAGAACTGCCTATCCATGTCCCTTGCCCATTTATCAATTGGTGAATGGCTTGATTTTTTTGTACAACTGGTTTAGCTCTTTATAAATTTGAGTAATTACGAAAAACTACAAACAATTTTTCAGGGCCCTCAAGACTGGCCATTAAAACCCACCACCTCTCCATTGCTATCCTCTGATGGTGACACTCTCATAAAAGATAAAAAAGGTATCAGCAACAGGTGGAAAGAACACTTCGGTCAGCTTCTCAACGGACCCTCTTCAGTCGACCAAAGTGCCCTTGACCAGATCCCCCAAAACCACACCATTGAACAACTTGACATCCCTCCTTCAATAGAGGAAGTCCAAAAAGCCATTCAACAAATGAGTGCAGGCAAGGCACCCGGTAAAGACGGGATCCCAACCGAGGTGTACAAGGCCTTAAATGGAAAGGTGCTCCAGGCATTCCACATAGTGCTGACCAGCATATGGGAAGAAGAAGACTTGCCCCCAGAACTCAGAGATGCCTCCATCGTAGCCCTATACAAGAACAAAGGCACACGAGCAGCCTGTGAGAACTACAGAGGCATCTCACTACTCTCCACTGCTGGAAAGATCCTCGCCCATGTTATACTCAACAGACTCCTGTCATCTGTTTCAGAGCAGAACCTGCCTGAATCACAATGTGGCTTCCGACCAGATTGCAGCACCATCGACATGGTCTTCACGGTGTGGCAAATTCAGGAAAAATGCCTTGAGCAGAAACTGAGTCTCTACATTGTCTTCATAGACCTGACAAAGGCGTTCGACACAGTGAACAGGGATGCATTGTGGGTGATCCTTAGCAAGCTTGGTTGCCCAGCAAAATTCGTCAAACTGATCCAGCTCTTTCATGTCGACATGACAGGAAAAGTCCTATCTGGTGGAGAGACTTCCGATCGCTTCAACACCTCCAATGGCGTGAAACAAGGCTGTGTCCTTGCTCCGGTACTATTCAACCTATACTTCACCCAAGTATTACGATATGCTGTGATGGATCTAGACCTGGGCATCTACATCAAATACCGACTGGATTGCTCATTATTCGACCTTAGCCGCCTGACTGCAAAAACAAAGACAACAGAGAGACTCATCCTGGAAGCTCTCTTAGCAGATGACTGTGCTCTCATGGCCCACCAAGAAAATCATCTCCAAACCATTGTGGACAGGTTCTCTACTGCAACAAAACTGTTTGGCCTGACTATCAGCCTCAGCAAAACAGAGGTGCTGTTCCAACCTGCACCAGGGAGGCCAACTAACCAGCCGTGCATTACAATCGACGGCACACAGCTTTCTAATGTCAACACTTTCACGTACCTGGGCAGCACCATCGCCAACGACGGGTCCCAAGACCACGAGATTAATGCCAGGATCCAAAAGGCCAGCCAGGCACTCGGGTGGCTGTGCTCCATGGTCCTCCAACACAGAGGTGTAAGCACTGTGACGAAGCTCAAAGTGTATAATGCAGTGGTCCTCAGCTCGCTCCTGTACGGTTGCAAGACATGGACACTGTACCGGAAGCACATGAAACAGCTGGAGCAATTCCACCAACACTCTCTCTGGTCAATCATGAGGATCCGATGGCAGGACCGAATCACCAATCAGGAAGTCCTTGACAGAGCCAACTCCACCAGCATTGAAGTAATGGTCCTCCAAACCCAGCTACGATGGTCTGGACACGTCATCCGCACGGACCCACAGCAAATACCAAGACAGGTATTCTATAGTGAACTGTCAGCAGGACTCAGGAAACAAGGTCGACCAAAGGAAAGATTCAAGGATCAGCTAAAGTCCAACTTGAAGTGGGATGGCATTACACCAAAGCAACTAGAACTTGCTGCCTCTGTCAGAAGCAGCTGGCGAACCCACATTAACCATGCCACCACCACCTTTGAAGATGAACGACGTCAACGTCTTGCCGCTGCACGTGAACGCTGACACCAGGCCACAACCGCACCTCCCGTAACAACTGGCGTCCCATGCCCCATATGCCACAAACTTTGTGCCTCAGTCTTTGGTCTTCAAAGCCACATGAGGGTACATCAATAGATGATAATGTACAAAGACAATTGTCGTTCTTGGTCACCGAGAGACTACCACTAAATTTGAGTAATTAGACCTTTGTCAGAGGTTTTTGTTATGAAGATTGTTTCCCAATTTGTTGCGTCCCTTCTAATTTTGGATGCATTAGTTTTGTTTGTACAAAACCTTTTTAATTTGATGTAGTCAAAATTATTTATTTTACATTTTGTGACTCTTTCTAAGTCTTGCTTGGTTTTCAAATCTTTCCCTTCCCAAAGATCTGACATGTATACTATTCTGTGTTCACATAATTTACTTATAGTTTCCTTCTTTATGTTCAAGTCATTCACCCATTTTGAGTTTATCTTGGTGTAGGGTGTGAGGTGTTGATCCAAACCTAATCTCTCCCACACTGTCTTCCAGTTTTCCCAGCAGTTTTTATGACATAGTGGATTTTTGTCCCAAAAACTGAGGTCTTTGGGTTTGTCATAGACTGTCTTGCTGGGGTCACTTACCCCAAGTCTATTCCACTGATCCTCCTTTCTTTCTCTTAGCCAGTACCAAATTGTTTTGATGACCACTTCTTTATAATAGAGTTTGAGATCTGGGACTGCAAGGCCCCCTTCCTTTGTATTTTTTTTTTCATGATTTCCCTGGATATCCTTGATCCTTTGTTCTTCCAAATGAACTTTGTTATGGTTTTCTCTAATTCAGCAAAGAAGTTTTTTGGAAGTTCCATGGATATGGCACTAAATAGATAGATAAGTTTGGGTAGGATGGTCATTTTTATTATATTAGCTTGTCCTACCCATGAGCAGTTAATGTTTTACAATTGCTCAAATCTAGTTTTAGTTGTGTTCATATAGTTCCTGTGTTTGTCTCGGCAGATAGATTCCTAAGTATTTTATATTGTCTAGGGTGATTTTAAATGGAAATTTTCTTTCTAATTCCTGCTGCTGAGCTGTGTTGGAGATATATAGAAATGCTGATGACATATGTGGGTTTATTTTGTATCCTGCAACTTTGCTAAAGTTGTTGATTATCTCGACTAGCTTTTTGGTTGATTCTCTGGGATTCTTTAAGTAGACCATCATATCATCCACAAAGAGAGATAGCTTGGTCTCCTCATTGCCAATTTTAATACCCTCAATTTCTTTTTCTTCTCTAATTGCTACTGCTAGTGTTTCTAGTACAATGTTGAATAATAAAGGTGATAATGGGCCTCCTTCTTTCACTCCTGATCTTATTAGGGATGCATCTAAGTTTATTCCCATTGCAGATGATGTTGGCTGATGGTTTTATATAGAGAACCCTTAGCTTTCTGACACCTAATCCTAATCAACTGTATCTTCCCAGGTTTCTTTGTATTCTTCATAGCCATCTTTCCTGATTGCACCAAAATCCTCTATTTCATTTATTAGAGAAGTAACATGGCATAGTGAAAACCAGTGAATTTGGGCATATCTGTTGTGTGATCCCAGGCTTAATATCTTCACAAAATAGGGGGAGTGGTTAGATGCAAAGGTCTCTGAAGTCCCTTCCAGCTCAATTTATGGTCTTATGATCAGTGATCCTGTGTATCTATCTGGGTGCCTCATGGCTATTGTTACAAATTGTTTTCCAGAATGGCTCTGGGCCAGCTCACATCTCTACCAACAGTTTAGCATGCATGGGCTCTGTGGCTTCTCAACATTTTGTCACTTTCTTTTCCTCTCACCTCCACCAGCCTAAGAAATGTATAGTGGAGCTTCATGACTGCTTTAATTTCTTATTCCTCTAATTATTTGTGATTTGGAATATTTTTTCATATTGTTCTTGATAGCTTTGGATGTCTTCCTTTGACAATTGCCTCTTCATATTGTTTGATCGTTTATTAATTTGGGAATGGCTCTTGAGCTTATGAATATGAATCAGTTCCTTATATATCTTGAAAATGAGATTTTAAAAAAATGTTATATCATCATTACTAAATCATCATAAACAAAATAAAAACCAGTGGTTGCTTTCTTGGCACATTTCCAGCCCCAGCCCCACCCCAAAAGCCAGATCCATCTTTAACAAATGTAACACATTGTTCCCTCCCATAAAAGGAAAATATCTCACAACCTATTTGAAACGAAAATCAATGCAACATAATCAGAAATTTCAAGATTGTTCCCTCAGTGCTTGCTGTATTTTCAATTTAATCAGAGATATTTTTTGTATAGGTTTTTTCCCCTCATTTATGTTTCTCTTCTCATTTTAACCGCATTGGTTTTGTGTGAAATCCTAGATTTGATGCCATCAAGTTGCCTGTTTTTTCTTCTGTGCTCCTTTCTGTTCTTTGAACATGAAAATTCCCCCTCTCTTTAGATTCCAAAAGTCAATTCATCCTTTCTTCTCAAAGTTTTCACGTTTAAGTAAGATGTGACTTCCCCAATCATGTCTTCTTTCTTGAGATCCCATGTGACTGGTGAATATCTTAAGTGAGCATTTTTTTATGTTACAAGAAAAAAGTATTTGTAATATACTTCCTTTAGGCATTGGCCCATTAATTAGCTACATGTGACACTGGGCAAAGCAGTCCACTCTTTTTGGCCTTTGTTTCCTCTTTAGCACTGACATTCTAAGAAGTTAAACATCAGGGCGTAGGCCAAGATTGATGAGAAGAGCAGTCTGGTGGCATAGAGTGATGCCTGGCCCTGGGATCAAAGAACCTAGGTTTGAGTCCCTGCTCTGCCACTTGGAGCATGTGGAAATCTGAGTGAGAGACTTAACATTTGGGAGCCTCAATTTCTTCAGCCTTAACATGGGACTAATAACACTTGTTCTTCCTATCCCACAGGAGTCACTGTGAGGGTGGAGTGAGATATTATGTTTAGTGCTTTGAAAACTAGCAGGCATTTTATAAACTCGATTGTTATGACGACCAAAAGGCTCAGTAAGAGACGGACGTTTGCATGATGCCAAAGCAGACATCCCTTCAAGATTCCTCTTAAGTAAACTCCGAAGATAAAACATCTCTCTTGCCAGCATTTTTTTCCTTATGTGAAAGGATTTGTTTGTGGCTAGAGGCTATAGCTACAGAACAGTGGAAGAACTCACTCGCTATTTAGCATACTGAAAACTCACCAACAAATTGTTTCCACACTACCACTGAACTTCAAAAAATGTGAAGTACAAGGGTTAACAAACTTAAACGTTTAAAGAGTCATGAAATGGACTGTTTCCGCTTTCCATCTGGCTTTTATCAAGTTGAAGTCAGTTTCAGAAGGACTGTTACACAATCAAAACACACAATCTCCCTAGTCAGATAATTCAATTTTAGAAATGAATTACGTATGTGCCTCTAAGTAAATCCATCCCTATGCAGGAAGATATCGACTCCTGTCAATGAGATAATCAAATCCAGCGGTAGAGGCTCTCCTTGTAAACACTTTAAACTCAAGAAGGCCCCAAATTTCTGTGCTATGATAAGTCCAATCAGAAACATTTCAGATTTACAGAAAAAGGGCCATTCATTCCCTGCTATGCGAAGTCTACCAGTGATATTAGATCAAGCAAAGGAGCTGCCACATCAGTGTCTGAATATGGCGTCAACCAGAACAGGTGAGAACAATGAAAATGGATTTAATTGTGCGACATCCTGAGCCTCTCACTGCCTCCTTGTGAAATGGGAATAATTTCAAGTGATTTCCTTCAATTATAAAGCAGAACACATAATAACAAACATAGAATAATAATGGTTAAACTATGGCCCCAGAAATGAAGCTTTGGGTTTTTATATGGACCAGTCTCCATCTTGGGGTATGCCACATGATTCTTTCTTTATCATACCCCTACTTGAATTTTCTCTGAAACATCCAGAATTAGGTTCATGTCCAGGCCTTTACCAAAAAGGCAAAATGGTCCTTGAAAGCATCGAGGCTAACAAAACACTGGCTATAAGCCAAGTCTTATCTCAACTGACAGACATTGCAAAGAATTCATCTTGAAACCTATAAAGAATGAAACTATCTTTTCTCTTAATGGAGAGACCTACCTGATCAAGCAACTTTGGCCTGAAACCCTCCAACAAAGAACAAAACATTGGGGGTCACTAGAGAGGTTTCTCTCTTTCCCAGGATTTCCCCAATACTCATAACTCTACAATAGTAGTTGAAAGGCAAGGTCTGGGTTTTTTCTTCCACTTCATGGAGGTTTGGCTCAGAAATTCTTCTAGTGCCTGTCCGCTACCATTTCTGGTGCTTTTTATTAGATCTCTGGCGGGGTCTCCTGGCTCAATAGGAAACCAAAGCAACGTCACAGAAGGACCTCTCTTCTTGTGTCTGCGTAATAAGAATAGCATTCCTTTATTAAGGTAGGGGGGGGAGAGAGACAGACAGACAGACAACAGACAGTGAAAGAGAGAGAGAAACAGCGAGAGAGAGATGGAGACGGAGCGAGTGAAAGAGAATGAGCGAATGAGAGTGAGAAAGCAGAAGCACAGGGCACATCAGTAGAAAAGAGTCTGTGTTCAAAGGAGCTTCCACTTTTGGGGGGGACACAGTTCACAGAAGAAGTTTCAAGTATAGATCTGATGGCAAAGTCCAGTGGTCCTCAGGGTGCTATATAGAGAGCAAGGAAGAGAGCAGCTGTGGCCCGTAAGGAAATTGGCAAGTGACTTCATTTTGCAGGGGGCAACATTTTGGTTTTTGGATATGTCAGTGAACCCATAATCTCATGAATGTAGACATTCCCTCTCACGATGCAGGTCACAAAATCAATGAACAAATATTGATTAAGTCCCAGCTATGTGCCTGGGACTATTTTAGGCCCCAAAGATACAGAGTCAAAAATAAATTACTCCCTACCCTCAAGAAACTTAAAATCTGTGCAGGAAACAAGCAGATAAGTAAATACAAAATATATACAGAATACTACCAGGTAGAAGCATCATGAACTGAGGAGTACATAGTAGTTAGCAAAGAATCTAGATTTAGAACTAGAAGGCTTACTTGAGGAAACTGAGGCTCAAGTGACTTGCCCAAGTCACACAGCTAATATCAGAGACAGGGTTTGACCCCGGGTCTTCTTGACTCTGCATTCAATATATCCAGTATCTGTTTGAAGGGAACTGGGGGTTCTAAGAGGTGGGGGAAGTCTGTAGTAGGCCTGGGGAATAGAAAGGAGATGTAGAATGGCATGTATGCAGCCGACTAGTTTAACTAGAATGTACAATAAATATGTAGAGGAGAATGATGTGCACTCAGCTGCGAAAGGTAGCTTGTAGCCATATTGTAAAGGGCTTTAAATGTCAGAGGAGGTTGTTTGTTTATCTGTCCTTAAGCAGAGGTTTTCTGAGCTTCCTCGTCCTGCTAGATTCTCATCCATGTCCTTGTTTCAGTCTTCATAAAGAATCCACCCAACGTGGCTAGAAACTGCACTTTCATTCTTTTTGATAGTTTGTGGAGACCAGTGTAGCACCTAAGCTGCCCATTTGGCGACTCTTACCCTTGCTGTGTGACTGTCACTTGGCATCATTCTTTTTTTTAAAACCCTCACTTTCTGCCTTAGAACCAATACATAGTATATAAGGCAGAAGAGGGGTAAAGGCTAGGCAATGGGGGTTAATAAGTGACTTGCCCAGGATCACCCAGCTAGGAAGTGCCTGAGGCCAGATTTGAACCCAGGACCTTTAGGCCTGGCTCTCAACCCACTGAACCACCCAGTTGCCCCCACTTGGCATCATTTTTAAGCTTCCCATGTGTATTTGGCTATGTATTTGGCTGTTTGGGCCCACTGAGGTGTTGGTGCTCCTTGGTTCCTAACCGTTTGTTTGCTGGTTTCATTGCTAGAGGTGACTTCCTGACACCAATGTTGCTTCTGCGACAGCCGGTAGCTTGAGTTCATTGCGGATGCTTCAGTTTCCCAAGTTTTCTCTCTTCTTAGTAATGATCCTGGGCTCATTCATTATAATATGAAAGTCAACTTACCAAGGCCTTCCTCAGGCAATAGAGCCAAAGAGCGTCACAGCTGGAAGGGACATGAAAGATCATGTGGGTCAAGGGTTCTTAACATTGCGTCTACAGTTCTGTGAATAAATTTCACATCTTAATTATCTTTAGAATAACTGGTGTTCTTTGTGACCCTGTGCATTTGATTTTATTCACTTAAAAACTATCATTCTGAAAAGGAGTTCTTTAGCCCCCCAAAGTAGAGGAGGTTTATAAAACAAAAAAGGTTCACAACTTTAGCTGGAGGCCAATTGTTTATCTTAAAAGCTCTATGTCATTGGTCCTTAGTATATTGGTCTATTGGAAAGATTTAGGGTTAGAGGACCTGGTTCAAGTCCTGGCTCTATTATTTACTAACAGTGTGACCTTAGGCAAGTCACTTCTCCTCTGTATGCCTCAGTTTCTTTCTCTCTCAAATAAGGAATTTGACCTAAGGTGTCCTCCAAGTTATCTTCCAACTCTAAACTTCTGACCCCATTGTTTCCTTTCACACCTATTAGAACACACTGCTTTTCTCACAAGGGTTCTATTGTGTTTTCTTACTATTTAGAATTTGTGCATTACCTTTAATTTCAAATTAACTAATTAGCTACCTGCAAGTTATGCCCAAGGAAATTATTCTTTTTACTATTTCTAGATTAGAGTGGGAAGGGACCTTAAAAATCATCTATTCACACTCTACCGTCTACCTCATTTCAGATGGGAAATGACTCATTCAAGGTCCTGAAACTAGGATTCAAACTCAGGTCCACTGATCTCAGACTTTGTTTCATTCCAGTGCACCGTAGCCCTTTAAAAATTGTTATTCATTCAGTTATATGTAGAAACAATTTTTTTCTGATATTTTAGAATTCAAATCTTTCTCCCACCCTTCATTCCCCCTGTCAGGCAGCCAATAGTCTGATATAGGTAACACCAGTGCCTTCATGCAATGCATATTTCCACATGGCTCATGCTGTGACAGAAGACACACATCACACATATAATAAAAAGGCAGGAAGGAAATCCAGTGGAAAATGGCATGCTCTGATCTGCAGTCAGACTAACAATTCATTCTTTGGTTATAGATAGAATTTTTCATTATAGGTCCCTCGTGGATACCTTGGGTCCTGGCTTTGCAGATAGTCCTTCACGGTTGATCATTGTATAATCTTTTTGCTACTGTACATTGTGCTCTTGGTTCTGCTCACCTCACTTTGTGTCAGTTCATAGAGGTCTTTCCAGGTTTTTCTGAACTCATCCTGTTCTTATAGGACAATGGTATCACGGCCTCTTACCACAACTTGTTTGTCTGTTCTCCAAGTGATGGACAACCTCACAGTTTCCAATTCTTTGCCACTGCAGAAACTGCTGCTAAAATATTTTTGTACACGTAGGTCTTCTTTTTCTCTTATCTCCGACCTCTTTGGGATACAGACTCAGTAGCTGTATTGCTCCGTCAAAGATTACACATAGTTTTATGGCCCTTTGGGCATGGTTCCAAATTGCTCTCCTGAATGGTTGTTGTATCAGTTTACAGTTCCATCAGCTGTGTATTAGTGTCCCACTTTTCCCACATCTCCTCCAACATTTATCATTTTTCTTTTTGGTCATTTTGCCAATCTTTAAGGTGTGAGGTGGTATCTCAGAGCTATTTTAATTTGTATTTCTTTAATCAGTAGTCATTTGGAGCATGTTCATAGAATTATAGATAGCTTTGATTTCTTTATCTGAAATCTGCTTATTTATAACCTTTGACCACTTATCAGTTGGGAACTAGCTTGTATTCTTGTAAAGTTGACCTAGTTCTCTATATAGTTAAGAAATGAGGCCTTTAACAGAGATACTTGCTATACAAATTTTCCCTGATGTGGTATTTCTCTTCTAGTCTTGGTTGCATTGGTTTTATTTGTACAAAACCTTTGTAATTTAATGTAATCAAAATTGTCCATTTCATTTTTTGTTATGTTCTCTATGTCTTATTTGGTCATAAATCCTTCTCTTATCCAAAAGACTGACAGGTAAACTTTTCCATATTCCCCTAATTTGTTTATAGTGTCCCTTGTTATTTCTAGATCAGGTATCCATTTAGACATTATTGTGGTGTAACGCCATAGCCCTTTCAGATGAACAAACTGCATGGTAGGAAATCTGGAAAATGTAAGTCAGTTCAGTCACCCCAGGTACTAAATGATGTTTCATCAGTAACAAAGTCCTGTCTCAAACTCTTCATAAAGGGTCCCAAGTGCCCAGCATCTTGAAAAAGAAGCATCACTGTGTTCAGTTTGGTAAAGGGTTGGGAAAATTGAGTACTCTTCTGAACGAAGTCAGTATCCTGGAAGAAAAGACCAACTTGAAGATAGTTTTCTGAGTGTGATGAAAAATTGTCAAATTCAAGGGCAAATAAGGCAATTAGCTCCAAGATCTTCAGGGTCCCTTGTGATTCTCAAATCCTAGGAATCCATGAAGCCGAACAAGCATCATATCCATCAGTTATATCCTCTGCAAGCTTGATGGACTGATTTTATTTTTCCTGAAGAGCTTCCTTTCGATTCAGATATATGCAGTGGACATGGCAAATGAAAGAAAGCGACTGAGGCAGCTAGGTGGTTCAGTGGATAGAGAACCAGGCCTTGGATTCAAATGTGGCCTCAGATACTTCCTAGTGGTGTGATCCTGGGCAAGTCACTTGACCCAGTTGCCTAGACCTCACTGTTCTTCTGCCTTAGTAAGTAACAGTACTTAGTACTGATTCTAAGACAGAATGTAAGGTTTAAAAAAAGAAAGTGGGTGACTGGTCTACAAAATACTCCTCTCCTATGATATAATTTCTACTCCCCTACACCATCATTTCAACATTCATTGATTGCTACCTACCCCTTCTAACATCAGCTATAGTAAGCCATGACAGACCAGGGGAGAAAAACCTTTGTACCTGCTCTAGGAATTGGGCTTGACTGCTAGGAAGCTCATGAGTCCCCATAGTGTCCTGGTTACTGTCTAGAGGAAAGTCTAAGGCCTGTCTTGGATTGGAAATTACTTAAAGCTTGACTTTTTTCTTTTAGTCAACTCACATTTATTTTCTTTTTCTCTCACCCACTTCCAAATAAAAAATCTCTTGTAACAAATATGCATGGTCAAGCAAAACAAATTCTCTCATTGGCCAGGCCCCCAAATATATGCCTCATTAAGCACCTAGATTCATACTTCATCATTAATCCTCTAGAATTGTCATTGGTCCTTGCATTGATCTGAATTCTTCATTCTTAAAGCTTTCCATTTTCTAACTTGTCACAACCCATCTATGCTATCCCCTGGCCCCTGAAGGTATCATAATCACAGAAATTCATGTTCTTGAGTCTTGTCACCTCTGTCACGAAGTGAGTGGCATGCTTCACCATCCGTGTTCTAGAATCTAGAATAGTTGTTCTTATGTGGACGAGTTCCCAGGTCTTTCAAATGTATTTTTCCTTATCATTTTAGCAATTTTAATTGTAGAAATCATTTTCCTGGTTCTGCTCACTTCACTCTACATGAATTTTTCTACATGTTTTCCTTGGTTTCTTTCCAAGCTTTCCTTTCATCATTTCTTTTTTTTCTTTCTGCTTTTAATTTAAGAATTTAACAAAGCCTCTGATTCCAAAAATACGCTTTAGTTTATTCTTCTATTTTATTGCTTGGATATGTCTACTGTTTCATCTTTATTTTAGTAAAATTGTCTTAGAGGTTCAGTCATCTCTCAGCACTGCTTTGGTGCTTTTAGCCATTTTGCCATCTTGTGAAGGAACATTAGGAGGACAAAGTCAGTGACTGGGCTCTGGTAACCACAATGCATGGAGGTGGTTGTTCTGAATTGTTGGCTACGTGTTGGTTCTCCTTGTCTTCTGCTTCTCTAACAGTTGGGGTGGAGTGTGGTTGAAGGTCCCCTTTGATATTATGGATAGTTGAAATTCTTGTGTATTGTTGACTGAAGTTGTGCTTCTTCTCTACTGCTAGCATGCTCATAATGCCAGTCATAACAGCCATCTTACTAATAGAACAATCTGCGTTTTAGTAGCTATTTTCCACTGGAACCATTTACATTGGCTTCTAGCAAAGGCCCATTGGCTTCTGGGTGGGGCAACAGACAAAGCCCTGGGCCTGCAGTAAGGAAGAATGTGGCCTCAGACACTAGTTAGTTACTTGACCTCTTTGCTTTAAGTTTCCTCATATGTAAAATGGGGAATCAGAATAACATTTACTTCTTAGTGATGTTACGACGATTAAAGGAGATAAAAATTGTAAAGCACTTAGCACAATGCTTGGTACATAATAAATGCTGTATAATTATTAGTTGTTGTTTCTCCTTCAACCACATCATACGCTATATTTTCCATTGCTTTTACTACATAGATATTTTGTGGATTCCTTTTTCTGGATTGCTGAATGATATATAAACACATCTTCTTTAATGTCAGTTTGATATGCATTTCTGATGTTGAACCCCCTTGATGTTGCTAAGGACTGGTGGCAAAACTTTCTTTTCTCTTTCATGAATGTAGGTGTTGCCTGGATCACTGCCTCCTCTAGGGTCTGATGGGATGGCAGATGTGGTAGTTCTTTCAAGCTACCTCCTGTCTCTATCTTAGATATACTTGCTGCTTTGGCTTGAGTGGGTACCTTGCTTGGCAGTGATGGTTGGATAGAACTTGGTGGTCCTTTTCATAACAGTATAGCATGCAAATATTCCATCTATGTGCCATAATTTGCTTAGCCATTCTCCAATAAATGGACATCCCCTTAATTTACAGGTCATCTTTCATATGGTATCCCCCAAATCCCAAAAGGTAGTTTAAAACCATATTGCTTAAAATTTCAAATCACACTCAATTTCATATTTGTGTGCAAATACATATTTGAGTGTTTGAATCCAAGATGTCACAAAAGTCTTGCTGCTTCCAACAATAAACTTTAAATTATTCTAAGGCTTTTGAAATACTATTTGGAGAGAACTGATATAAATATTATATAGAGATCTTTGTCTTTTTTCTTTGATCTCCTTGGGTTATAAGCCAAGTTAGTGGCATTGGTGGCTCAAAGGGAAGATATAGTTTAGTGATTTGGGCGGCAGAGTTTCACAATGCTTTCCAGAATGCCTTCAGTATGCCTGTCTGTCTTCCCATAGCCCTTCCAATGTTTATCATGTTTTCTTCCTATTATCTTTGCCAGTAATAAGGGGCGACGTATGGAACCTCACATATAGTTGCTTTAATTTGCATTTCTCCAATGATTTGGTGATTTGGAGCATTTTTTCACAAGTTGCTTCTTGCCTAGATTCCTTTCTCTGAAAACTACCTGTTCATAACACTTTGAGCATTTATCAACTCCAAAATGGTCCTTGGTCTTATTAATTTTGAATTTTAACTGCTTATATATTTTAGAAATGATATCTTAATCAAGAAAACTTGCTGCAAAAAACTTTTTTAATTAATCTGTTCACCTTCAAACTTTATCTCCTTTAGTTTTATTTATATAGAAACTTGAAAATTTTTATCATGAACATTTTCCAGTTTTTTCCTCTGTGATTCACCCTATTATTTGTTTGTTCACAAACTTTCTTCCATACTTACATTTGAAGGGTATTTTTTCCTTGCTCCCTCTAATATACTTATGATGTCACCTTTTAAGGTCGAAAGTGCATATTTGAAATTTATCTCAGTATATGATGTGAGATGTTCAGGAAATAATTTCTTTTTTCTTTTTCTTTTAAACCCTTATATCACATCTTAGAATCAATACTGTGTATTGGTTCCAAGTCAAAAAAGAGGTAAGGACTAGGCAACTGAGGTTAAGTGGCTTTCCCAGGGTCACACAACTAGGGCATATCTGAGGCAAGATTTGAACCCAGGACCTCCCATCTCTAGGCCTGACTCTCAATCCATTCAGCCACGTAGCCTCCTCCTGCCATTACCAAATTTCTATGAGTTTGCTTTCTGGTTTTCTCAGCTGTTCTTGTTAATAGTGAGTCTAGTAGCTGAGGTTTTCAGGTTTATTGAACACTAGGCTATAAGTTCATTTGCTTCTATATATTGTGTATCTAATTTCTTCTACTGATCAGACCCTTTTTAAAATAACTACCAATATTTACTGCTTGATAATAGTTTTGAGATTCAAAATTTCCCCTAAGGGCTGCTTTAGTTGTATCTGAAAAGTTTTGGCAAGTGGTTCTCTTGTTGTAATTTTCTTTTATTACATTTTCCATTATTTCCCTTATTTGTACTTTGACCCATCAATTCTTTAGGAATAAGTTATTTAGTCCAATGCTTAACATAGTCCCTAGCATATAGTAGACATTGAATAAAAGTTTGCTGATTGATAACCTCTAAATAGTTTTTAATTTTTATAGGGCCTTTCTTAAATATAATTTTTATTGTGTCATGTCATTAGAGGATGTGTTTAGTAAATGTATGCTTTTCTATATTTGTGACCTCTTTTTATAGAGGCCACATGCATAACTGAGAAAGATGTAAACTCTTTTCTGCTTCTATTCATTAATCACAAGAGTTGGATCATCTAATTTTTCAAGTCCTTATCTTCTTTTTTGCTCATCTTTTGGTTAGAATTGGTAGGTCTGAATGGAGGTACATTGAGGTAACTGACTGCTATAGTTTTGTGGTCTATTTCTTGCTGAAGTTGGATTAATATTTGCCTTTAAGTATTTAGATGCCATGCTATTTGATACATATTGTATTAAGTATTAATATTGTGAATTTTAGATATACTCCACTTTGCTTAGTATTTAGAATTTTAGCAACCAGGAATGTATACTTCCCCACTTAAGAATTAACTATGGGGGAGGAAAGTCTATGACCTGCATGTGCTAGCAAGTTACAAATCAGAAACAACTGACTGACCCCCTGAGCTGTGTCCAAAGGCAAGTTTAAGCCACCATTGGTACATGTGAGACACAGGAAGTGATGTAAAGAACTGCCTTTATATTTTGTGTCACTTCCTGCGAGAGGGTCTCTTGGCGGTGGTAGTTGACTTGCTGTGGCTCCAGCATAGGAACTTGGAATGCTTCCCTTAGACAGCCACATGGTGAGTGTTAAGGCTGACTCCCCTTTTCCTTGACTCTTTCTGGAGGCACTAGCCTACAAGGAGGCCCCTTATGTTGGAGGAGGAGGCCTTGTGGCTGGAAGCTGAGCTAGATTTGATCTTCTGGGAAGGCCCCTTGACTGAGGCCTCTGAACTCCCCCGGCTTAGACCAGGCCGGAGCAGATCTTCCCCTTTCCTCTCTCCCTCATTCTTAATTTCTTCCTTCTGTTGTAAATAAACCACCATTCTGACTTGAGCATTTCATTGGGATTGTGAACTTTAAAATTACTCCACCCTACTTAGACAGTACCTTAGGGGAAGATAAAGTTGTAATCTCCTGATTGAACAACGAAGGTACTTAGTTCTCACCTTACAGTGAAGCTAGAACCTTAAGCTAAGTCTATTTTAGATCATAATACAAAAAGGTGTTAAGTAACTATAGAGGTTAAATTAATCTCAAAAAGGTTAAGTATCTTAATACAAAAAGATGGTAACTATAGAGGTTAAATTAATCACAAAAAGGTTAAGTATCTTAATACAAAAAGATGGTAACTATAGAGGTTAAATTAATCACAAAAAGGTCAAGTAACTAACAAAAGGTGAACTTAACAAAGAAGTGTTAAGTAATTCAAAAGATATAATCTAATCAAAGAAGATGAGAACTAAAAGTATGGGCAGTCCTGGAGAAAGCCTTTGATGTGATTGGTAGATGTGAAAATTTAGAGGAGGAGACACAAGGGTGAAAGGTCTATATATTTGGGATTTTTCGTCTCTCGAGATCTCTTTCCCTGATTGGCGGTGGAGAGTTAGCTGAGAGCAGTGTACTGAGCTTTCGGCATCTTAGCGTGGCTATAAGCTATTGTCCATTTTGGTGGTGAGTTTCTGGCTGAGTTTCCTCCTTTACTTTCCAACTTTATCCTCTTAGAAGCCTCTAATATTCTTCAGAGACCTAGCAGGAGGGATTTTAAACTCCCCCTGGCATAGGCCAGGCAGGAGAAATCCTATATCCTCTTCCCTACTTCTCCTTAAATGTCTTCCCTCTATATTAATTAAATTACCATAAAATTCCAGACTGACTTGGGTATTTTATTTGGAATTTACCCTGGCGACCAAATTTAAGTCACAACTCTAAAATCATCTTTCCAGGATTTAGAAATTAAATCCCTGTCAACCACTAAAAATATATTTAGTCTCAACCCTAAATTTTACCCTTAAAAATATTGCTATATTATCAAGGTTAAATTTAAGCTTGAAGTTTCTCTGCTTAAGTATTTTTAATGTAGTCTATTCTGAATTTACAGTTACTCCCTCTTTTTTTTTAAATTTTACCTGAAGCATAATAGATTCTATTCTAGTCTGTCATTTTAAGTCTGAATGAATTCTTTATGTTTTAAATGTTTTTGTAAACATATTTTTGGATTGTACCTTCTTATTCATTCTGCTATCTTCCATTTTTGAGTAAGTTCATTTTTATTAACATTTACAGTCATGATTATTATTTGTATATTTCTCTGTCTTGTCCTCTTATAGTGTTCCTCTCCTTAACACCATCCTCTGACTTTATAATGAAAGTGCTGAAAGTTTACATAATGTTCATGATCTATAAATCATGTGATCTCATTCTAATTCATTGCCTTTATTCTCTTTACTTTGCCTTGATACAGCGAGTTTTGTTCTTTTTCTTCTTTCCTTCCTTCCCTTCTCTCTCTTTTTTCTCTTTCTTCCTTTATTTTTTTCCCTCCCCATTTCCCTCCATCTTCAAAGATAGTTTCTTTTTCTTATGATTACTCTTTTAGCTATACTGTCCTCTTTAAAACTGCCCTCCAACTCAGTTCCTTTTCTCTATCCCTGCCTATTTCTATGTTGCATGTACTTTATTTCTATATTATCCTGTGTTTATGAGAGAGATGAGTATTCAGCCATTCTTTGGCTCAGATGAACATGGGTTTCATCCATTTCATGTACCACAATTATGTGAAATAATGACTTCCCTCCCTTTTAACTTTCCTCTCCATTATAGTTTCCTGTTCTTTCCATTTCCTTATAAAGTCCCCCAGGACCTCTGATTGTCCTATTTAACTTTTTCTGTGACCTTTTAAAGACCTTACAGTTCCAAGAGTACACTTGTTTATTCTCCTCCATTAAAAGATAAATAATTCATCTTCATATAGTTTTTTCCAATTCATCAGATGTGTATAATCTTAAGTTTCTCTTGTCTCCTGCGTTGCCATTTCAAAGTGTCCACTTGGATCTGGCCTTTTCATCAGGAATTTTTAGAAATCCTCTAGTTCTTTAAAGTTCTATTTTCCCTTCCTGAGGGAAATTCTTGATCATTAGTCTTTATATTTTGGCTTTTGGAGTATTATATTCCAAGCACTTTTCTGTTTTATATTGTCACCTTCCAAGTCTTCTGTGACCCTGATTGTGGATTCTCAGTTACTTGAACTCTTCCTTTTTGGCTCTTTGCAGTATTTTTTCTTTGACCTGAATATTTCGAATTTTGGACCGGATATTCCATGAAATGTTCATTTTGGGCTCTCTCCCAAGAGGTAATTTGTATGTTATTTCTATCTTTTGCC
The DNA here is from genome assembly GCF_027887165.1 of Monodelphis domestica. NCBI lineage: Eukaryota > Metazoa > Chordata > Mammalia > Didelphimorphia > Didelphidae > Monodelphis > Monodelphis domestica. The sequence goes on from NC_077235.1 coordinate 29,124,478, forward strand.
CACTGATTCTAAGAATTATGGGAAGTATTCATTTATTATTTCTTGAATAATAATATTCAAACAAAATATAAAGATTCTTTATATATATACCATCTTGGTCAATATATCAGATTGGCTAAAGCTTTATTGACTTTATTATTTTTTTTAAGAATTAGCTTTTAGTTTCGTTTCACTTCTATACTATTATTCCCTCAATTTATATCTTCCTCCTTTTCCCCTTTTACCATTTTTCATCACCAGAAATTTATCATTTGTAATTTTTCAAGAGTTCTTTCCAGATCCTTAGTTTTAAAATAGATGTTCATTGAAAACTTCTATTTTATATCATTATAGTTATTGCTGGTATCTCTCCTTGTCAGAAAGCCATCCCATATATCAAACAGTATTTTAAGGACCAAAAAGGAGGGGGATAAAAAGCACAATTGATCAATATATTGAAAAAGTCTGAAAACATGTGCAATATATAGCACCTGTGGATTTCCCACTTCCACGAAGGGGTAGGTTGAGTGTCCTCTTATATTTTTTCAATCGAGTCATGCTTGATCTATATGTGTTCACATTCACTTTTTTGTGTAGTTGTTCTTTCCATTTACATTGTTGTAATAGTACATATTGTTTTCTTAGCTCTTCTTACTTCATTCTGCATCTTTCCTGTAGATCTTTCCAATTCCTTTATTTGTGACATATGACATTTTTTTACAGCATAGTAATATGCCTTTACTTTCATATGTGCCACAATTTATTTAACTATTCCCCAGTCAGAGGGCACCAATTTTGTTTTGAATTCTTTGCTCTTCTTGAATTTTAAAGGTTTTCTTTTTTGAGCTTATTTTGGTTTGTTAATTTTCTAATTTTTAGTTGAGCATTCTCTTCATTAGAACTCTTTTTCACTTTATTAATGATTATTCTCAGAGATATACTTCCTTTAAAAGACTACTTTAACATCATCTCAGAAATTTAGTATATCATAATTATCTTTGTCACATTGTTATTGTTTTTGGTTTGTTCTTTAAACCATTCATTGTTTATAGCATCATTATTAAGTATTTATTTAGGTCTCTATCTTTTGCTTGTGTTCTCTGCATTAATTACCATTTTATTACATTATTATCTTCAAATGATATGTTTAGCATTTGTGTTTTTTTAACATTTATTTATATTTCTTTGTGAAACAGTGTGTGATCTACTTTTGCAAAGGTACCATGTGATACTGGGAAATATATAATCAACATTCCAATTCGAAAGATGCTATAAATCTTTTATCTCTAAATTCTCCCGTAGTTTCTTAAGTTCCATATTTTCCATTTTGGTTAGATTTGTCCAACTCAGAGATAGGAACATTCAAATCTTGGATATTATTACGTTGCTATTTCTATACAGCTTTTTGCAATTTAGTTAACTTCTTTTATGAATTGAGATACTATGCCATTTGATATATTTATATTTAGTATTGATATTAATTCATTGCCAGTGGCTTTTACATTTTTACCTAATGCATAGTAAGTTTTGTTTCAGCTTCTCATTTTGATTCTGTCTTGTCTTTTTAGATAAGTTTCCTAGATAAATGATTGTTAGATTTTGCTGCACTTGTACTTTATTGAATTGTTTAGTTCATTCTTATTTTTTAAAAAACTCTTACCTTTTACCTTAGAATCAATACTATGTATTGGTTCCAAGGCAGAAGAATGATAAGGGCTCGGTAATGGGGGTTAAGTGATTTGCCCAGAATCACACAGCTAGGAAGTCTTTGAGGCCACATTTGAACCCAGGACCTCCCAACTCTAGGCCTGTCATTCTGTCCAGAGTTGCCCCTGTAAGTTTTTTTTTAAAGAATTGTGTCCCTTCTTTTAAGTTAGTACTTTGTCTTGACAATAATAAATTTTTATCATGCTATTTTACTACTAATGTAGTCCCACTGGATCTTTTCCCCTCCCCATTTGCTTCCTTTTCCCTAGTTACAGAGTTTTACTGTTGTGATGATGGGATTAACTCTCCACTTGCCTACTTTTAAATTTAATCAACAAAAGTGAATCCACCCCTCCTCAACCCTAAAGTAGGGGAAGTCCACAAACTACTTTACTAAAGGGGTTTTCACCCCCAGAAGCAACCGACTTCCCCCTGGGCTGTCCTAATCAAATTTAAAGACTACAGTTGGTCCCCTAAAGTAGAGGAAGGAACAGAAAGTGACATAAAGAAGAGTCTTTAAAAGTGGCTGGAATTTCCTGTCACTAGATCTTTGAGCTCTTTGCCACTCTGGAGGCTGGTGGAGGACCTTCCTCAGTGTGGACCTGGGACTCTAGCATTTGGTAAGACTGTTCTTGGAACTTCCCCATTGGACTATAATGTGGGTGAGTGAAAAGCTAACTCCTTTCCTGGCTGCTGGAGAGGTTAGTTTTTGAAGGAGGCCCTGGGGTTTTTCACCATCGGGTACCTCAGCTAAACAGCCCTTTAGCTGAGGGCCCTCCAGTGGAGGGCTAATTAGCCTAGCCTGAGTTGAGCCAGGCACTGGAGAAATATTTAGGGTGATAAGATAAACTGTTTACCCTCTTTCACGTTTTTCTACTTTACTCTTTCCCTCTATTTTGTAAATAAAACTGCTAAATAAAAAGTCATTTTGACTTGAGTTATATCAGAGTATATTCTCTTATATTTAGTCAAACCATATTAATTTTATCCCCTACACTTTTTTACTTTTTATTTCTTTCTTTGACTTGGCTAGTTATCTCTTTTGCTTAGATGATTAGTTCAACATTTCCCTTTTCAACTTCCTATATTTCTTCATTCTCTTGTATTGTACTTTTACAAGAGGTTTTTCTTTGCTTCTTTGGTTTTTCTTCTAAGCAATTCTGAAATTTTATTCTCAGATTAATGGATTGGTTTTGATTTTCCTTTTCTAACCAATGTGTACATCATTGTACTTATCCACCACACCATGCTTCTATATCTTGCTCTTAGAAGTATTAATTAGTGAAGAAGCAATATTGAACCAAAGTAGTGCAATGTGGTCAGAATTACCTGTATATCAAGTTGTGTAGCCCAGTTGTAGGCATAGGCCAGTGATGGTGATTCTTTCAGAGATGAAGAGCCAGACCTTGCCCCCACCCCGCCCCCCAGACTGAGTGCTGTGCCTGCCACCTAGTGCTTGGCAAGTCTGCCCCCTCCTTACACCAAACAGGGGAGGGAAGAAGCGCCCCCATTGGGCCGCTGGGCAGAGGGGCAGGGTATGTGAAAAAAGTCCTCAGGCACAGTGGAGATGGGGAGTGGAGCAGCTCTGCCTGAGGCCCTCTGCCTTTCTAGTAAGGAACTCTGGGAATAGGGGTGGAGAGGGAAGGTGACCAATCACATGCCCACAGAGAACCTTCTATGTGCCATCTTTGGCATCTATGCCATAGGTCTGCCGTCACTGGCATAGACCCTTCATTATGATTAATCTTCTTCCCCAAAACCATTCACCTCATTTCTGAGTTTCTATTCCCTGCTTCTCTAACCATTCTGGGTGCCAGTTGCCCCCTGAGAACTTTTCCATCTCTTCTCCTGGGCTAGGATGCTGATGATGGAGACACAACACTGTCAGAAAAGATGGCCTCTCAATCTAATAATTCCTCCAAACTAAACTCATCATGAAGTCTTCATCTCCCATGGAAGTCAGGACCCCTCCCCCAAAAGGAGTTGAGAACCCTCCTCCCCCTTTTCAGTCCCCAGACTTAATCTCTATCTTCTGCTGCTGCTTCCATTCTCTTGCAGCTCCCTTTCTTGCTAAGAGAAATTCTAAGAATCTTCATCTTTCCACTGTTTGCCCATGGTATGAATGCATCAGCTATTCCTCTATCCCTTGCCTCATCTGTTCCAATATATGCACTTTCTTGCTCAGAAATTCCATCCCACAGAATACACACTGGTTCACCTGTAGAAGGGTGCTTCAGTTCTGCTCTGACATCTTCAATCAACCTGTTTCTTTAAGTACCCTTTTAATCTTCATTCTCCTGCATCACACTTTATTCATTGACTCTCCTCTTTTGCCCTCTTTTTAATTTCATGTCATTTAAAAAAAAGGAGTCTCTGACCATGGGATAATTGGTTTCATGACTTATTCTTTTTGTGATAGGTATATATATTTGTTTAGCATTCTCGTGCTTCTGTCGTTTGAGTTGAAGAGTCGAAAATCCCATTCTCATCTGTTTTGTTTTACTTTTGATTTTTTTTTGTCTTACTGCAAGAAAGCTTAGAATGTCTCTCTTTTGTGGAATGTCCATCTTTTTTTCCTTGAAGAAGATGTAATTTTGGCTACAACTTGAGCATCTTTTCATGTGCTTTGGAGAATATTTTATTCCTTTTCGAGCAGTAGCATGTTGGGGGCTGCTGGAGATTGCCCCACTGAATGAGTGCTTTAAGGAATATAGTTTTCTAGAGTTAATTCATAAGGATTTTAATTGATGGACATTTTATTGTTCCCCCCTGGATTTGGCTACAGTTAGCAAACATCTCATAAATACTCCTTGTGTTTTTGAGGGTTGAAGAGTTAAAGTGTTTTGAGGAAAGTGATTATAAAAGCAAACTGAATGTAATGAGAAATGAGAAACTTCAGTTATATAGAATCTTTTTTTGGTTCTTTCTTATACATATATTTATATTACCCAATTTTCCCAACTTATATGCTTAAATGTTTGTGTTTCTTGTTGATCAAATTCAAAAGAAAATGGAGAACAAGTTAAGGTTGTGCCTCCTGCTCTGTTTGATGGTTTTGGGAAACCACATTGCAAATGGAAAAAATGGAAAACCTTCCACTTGTTTGGCATGGCCCAAGAAGGCAGTAGATAGAAGATGCAAAGGGGCATTAGAATAGAGAACAGGTCACAAGGTACTACAATAGTGACTCTTCTTTAGCAGCAGAAAAGTTCCAAATTAGTTTTTCAACAGTTGTCCCACACAGAAAATCACTTTCATGATGACCTAGATATTCATAGTAAATGTATGTAATCAGTCATACACACGTACAGTAAGAGTTATTAGATTTTCTTATGTTTGTTGTCCAAAGTGACAGCGGGTGAATGGGTCATAAAAAAAGTCGAAAATACCAAGTAATCTAATCTTTGCAAATTCTTCCCAGTCCTTCAGTTTGAAATAAGTAACTCAAGCAAAGCAATCGAACCAGATTCCAACAATGATGAATCGAGGGAGATGCATTTTTAAAAAACTAACAATCAATCTCCTATCTTTTTTTTCAGGCCGAAAGCTTTATTGGTGATGACAGCTGACAGACATTCCTTACAACATCATGGACTTGGAAAGTGGTTCACATATTTTGGCGCACTGTTTTCAGGAGGAACTGGAGTAAGTTCTCGCCAACATTCCACGAAATTACACCTTTAAAGGGCTTTTTTGATGTCTCCCCTCTTTTGCTTCAATATTCCTGGAAAATCCTCAAATAAGTACAGTTATTGAATTCCCCAAAGAATGGCCTCCCCGTAATCAACCCTCACAGAGTTCAGGAGGTCCCCATTTTCATGGGGGAAGTGCTTTAATCAAGATTAATTTTTTCCAGTTTTCAGTAATCGGAGCTCTTCCTGAGTTTGCCTCAACTCTCCTTTCAGATGAAATTATCAAATTTCCATGGCAATTAAATGGAAAAGTTTGAGCAAATGGATCACTCTATACAATGGACAACAAGAAGCAAGTGAAATTGACCTGGGGGAAGGGAGGGAGGGGGCACAGGTTTCAGGATGAAGGCTGCTGGCTATTGGAATGCTGGCTGCAAAGCTGCCCTTTCACAATGGAAAGGTTTCTGTTTTCTTGCCAGATGCATTCCCTCAGTCATTTTATCTGTATTCCCCTCTAAACAAAGCTGATTTTCGGCCAAAAGGACTGTAATCAAGAGAACAAATAACAGAATAAAAATTAATTATGCAATTAGACAGAAAAACAAATGGTTGGGCCTCATTTAGGGAAACTAGGAAAGGTTGCCAACTTGGTTACCCTTGTGATGCTAGCCATTGCTCCAATCTGGTCTTCCTGCAATGGTCAGAATAAGATTTGAATACTGAATCAGAAAAGCTCACTTTTGAAATCAGAGTTATAACTGGGATAAAGTAATCTGTGATTTGCCCTCGGATACTGAGATTTTGAGATTACAAATTTAAAATAATGACTTTTTCAAACGTCAAATTCTAAAGATCATTACATTCACGTTCTGAGCACATGTATTCCAGTAGCATAGAAACAACTGAGTCCACCATCTAATTAGTAAGGAAAACTGGTTAAAATGGGAAGCCACAAGATATATCACACTAACTTGGTAGTTACTCCTTGGTAAACTCCTTCCCTATATAGGCCTAGTATCCATCCTCTCCACCCATGCTTTTTTCCTCTCCTTATTCCTCACACCCTACCTCTCCCTTTCCAAAGAAGTTATCAAGAGATAGAATGTGTTCAATGCTAATCTGATTTTGCTCTACTGCCCTTCTTCTCTTATCCAAAACCTTGATCACCTGGTGGTTTCCCTTTTGGCTTACTTTAATCTCTCTTTCATTAATCTCCTCTCCAAAGTTAGAGCTTGTTTTGTTTACGATTAATCCTTCCTGCCTGTTTCCCTGTTGAGTTTGATCTTTTTCTTCACAAGCCTCACAATTTTCTCATGATGGAAGTGCCCCAGAGACTCTCATAGGGCTGATGTTGGGGTGCCCTTTTCCCCTGCAAGGGTCTTATGACCTAGTTTCTCCCTCCTGCATAAAATAATTCATGTTAGTTAGTTCCTGATTTGTTTAAATATCACAAATTTCAAAGTGGATTTGAGGACTGTGATTCCTAAGAGCTTCCCATTGCTCCCTGGGCTGATTTCAAGAATTTGTATTAAACAGTGGAAAGAGTTCTTGTGTTTGTTATCAGAGGGGCCTAGTTCAGATTCTCACTGTGCCACTTCTCTGTATCTAAGTCAAACCTTTACTTTTGGGGGTCTCGTGAAATAAGGGAGTTAAATTAGATGACCTATAAAGTCTCTTTTAGTTCCAAGTCTATGATCCTATGATTTCTTGTATAATTTTAGTTTATAACACTTTACATATCCTTTCTCTGAAATAGCTGAAATCTGTTCTCCGAAAATCTAGGGTACAAATTAAATTATACACTGCTTTCTCTGTCACCAATTTTACAATGAAATTGATAAGTAGTTTTTTATTGACTAAAATGTTTTTTATGTCACCATATTTTAATAAAATAGCATTTTAAAAGTCAGAAAATGAAAAACAAAAGGAAAAGGAGAAAAAGTAATCAGCCTACCTGATCAATACATCCAAAGCTTGTGGACCAGGATTCCACTTTTATAAAGTGATAGCATGAGTGTCTCCTCATGCCTTTTCTTGCATAGTCTTGCTTCTTCCCTTGTAGTCTTGATTTATTGCTTTCTTAGCTCTGCTTATTTCTTAGCTCATTTTACAGCAATTTAAGGTCTTTCCTTCTGGTCTTCTATTACATTCATGTACCGCAATTTATTTGTTGTTGTTGAGTCTTTTTAGTCATGCCAGACTCTTTATAACTTCATTTTGCGGGGTAAGGTTTCTTGGCAAAGATACTGGATTAGTTGGCTATTTCCTTCTCCAGCTCATTTTAGAGATGAGAAAACTGAGGCAAACAGGGTTAAGAGATTTGCCTAGGGTCACAGAGCTAGCAAGTATCCAAGGCACAATTTGAACTCATGAAAGTTCAAGGAGTCTTCCTGATTCCAAGTCCAGTACTCTATCTAGGCAACTAATTTATTTCCAATTATTGGCCATCACAAAAGTTATATTATAAATATTTTGGAGTATTTGGGGTCTTTCTTCCTATGAAGGGCTTCCTTGGAAATATAAGCTTAGTGAAAGAATCACCAGGTCAAAAGAAAATTGGCATTTTCGTCATTGCATTTCTATAATCTAAAATCGCATTACAAAATGGTAGTACTGCTCACAGCTCTTTACTGGCAATGCCTGTCTTCTCACAATCTCTTCCAGCATTGACTATTACCATTTTAAAGGTGTAAGGTGTAATGTCGGTTGTTTTGATTTACTTTTCTATTATCATGAGTGACTGAAGTACATTTTAATGTGTTTGTAAATATTGTGATTCTTTTGAAAAAAGTTTGTTCATATCCTTTGATCACTCATGTATTGGGAAATGTATTTGACTTTTTGAGACCTAAAAACAGGAGAAATTTGAGACAGATTCCCTCCCCCACACACACACACACTCAACTGCTTCTTATCCTGAGTTCACATTTATTTTGTGCAGAAACTTTTCACTTTCCTGCCATAAAAGTTAGTCTTCGTAATTGCCCATATCTGTTGTTTGACTAAAAATACATCTCCTGCCTATATGTGAGAATTTTTCAAATTTAAGGGCATGGGAATCCATTTAGATGTATTTTGGAATGTGGCATAAGGCGTTAGTTTAATCCTGATTTCTGCCAGGTTGTTTTACTGTTGTCCCACATGTTGGATTTTGTTTTGTTTTTTAATATGGAGTTCTTTAAATGTCTGACAGAATTCTCCTGTGAAGTCATCAGAATTTTTTATTCCTTTGGTACTTCCTTTATGACTCAATCTATTTCCTTTTTCTAACATTGAGTTATGATCTCTATTTGATTTGAAGGTACTACTCTACTTTTAATGTATGTTCTCAGTTTTTTCAACATTTGTCTATTTAGAATAGGTCCTGATGATTCTTTTCATGTCTTCCAGCTTTGTTTTGATTTGATTTCACTTTGTTCCTTTCCTATTTTGTTGAATTTATTCTTTCCCCCTTTTTAATCAGATTGGCTAAAAGGCATATTAATTTTATCTTTCCAGAGTCACCTTTAGTTTTGCTTTCCATTTCTGTCGTTCTTTTTTGTTTCTAGTTTATCAAGTTCTCTAACCTTTAAAGGTTTCTTAATCTTATTTTAGGTTTTTTTTAGATACCTAATTTGCAGTGAATATTCAGTTCATTAATCCTCTCTGGGCTGGAGAGAGGGTCACTAAAATCTCCTGCCATATTGTATTACAATCTATGTCCTCTCATACTTCAATTACTTTTTCCTTTATGAATTTAGATGCTAAGGGATTTGGAGCATTAAAGTTAAATGTTTGTCACCTTGAGTTCCTTAGGGCATAATGTAATTTCCTTGTTTATTCCTTTTTATGGTTGGGAATCATACTTAAATTTAGACTTATCTGAACCCAAATCTTTGGGGCCAAACTGGACCATACTATTATTCAGGGTTCTTGGTGGTGAAGATAAACAACACCATGAGGGGGGAAAAGTAGGCAAAGAGCTAGAGATATGGCAGTGTTGCTTCACCTGGTTTACACAACAGCTGCCCCCTTTATGCCTGATCATCACTTGTGTTTTTTTTTCTGTAGTTATTGCTCTTCCTGCCCAAGTGTGTATCCTATATGGTGAACTGGAATTATAGAAGACAAAGGAATTCTGCTGCCTTTCATCAACTACAGAGAGGAAGTGATGTGTGAAAATGTCTCAATTTTTACCACTTTTTACTTCTACAAGACCTGACTAATCTAGAAAGCCCCAGGTTCCCAGTCCTGATCACAAAGGTATATCTCCATGGTGTATGACCCTGAAGAATTTTAACAATGGATTTATTATTGAAATACACAGAAACATCTTAATTTATAATGACATTTTTCAAGCTGCAATCTTTCATACATTCCTTAAAGCTTTTCCAGAGGACCAGAAATGATTCACTTGAAAGAATTGTCAGCATGCTGCTAAAGAATGCATCAATTCAAAGAATTTTATTACATTTTAAGAACTGACCAGAGATTACCCACAGGATTACACAATTTCAGACTTGGGAAGGGACCTGAGTCACCATCCAGTGACTTCTAAAAAGAAGTCCCAGAACATAGCTGAACTGTGGTCTCATAAGCTTTTTTGCTTTGATTGCTCTAATGATGAGCAGGCTTTTTCCAAGGAGTCAACCAATATTCCATCAGTGACTTGACTGTTCCAGAAAACGGTGAGATTAAATTTTCATGGGTGCCAGGCCTTTCTCCATGCATCTGAAGGTCACATTTGTTTTCTTGGCTTTGGGGATTCAAAGACAAAATGAAAACTAGCCCCTGTCCTCAAGCAGATTGCATCCAAGTGGAAAAGAACAGATCTCATCAAAGTGGCTGTTCCCTCCAACAATGAAGATTACAATCCATCAATGTCTACTCATCCTGTGTGACCATGGGCATGTAGTCCTGAATTAGAGATTCCCACATGATTGGAGAGAGATGAACAGAGGTGAGAGATGATATGGAGGTTGAATACAACCATACTTGGTACTAGTCAAAATATCACAGGAATGTGAGGGAGAAGAGTTGCGAATGGCATTACCATTATGACAAGTCAATAGATTATTAGCTACTATGCTTTGGGCAGATGTAGAACTCCAGAATATGTTTGGTTAATTGAAGTTCTCTTCTACTACGCACAGGGGTAGCTAGGTGATGCAGTGGATAGAGTGCTGGGCCTGGAGTTCCTGTGTTCAGATCTAGCCTTAGATACTCACTAGCTGTGTGATCTTGGGCAAGTCACTTAACAACATTTGGCTCAGTTCCTCACCTGTAAAATGAGTTTGAAAAGGAAATGGCAAATCACTCCAGTATCTTTGCCAAGAAAATCACAAATGGGGTACAAAAAGTGAGGCATACTGAACAACAGGTAAATAAGCTAAATAGGTGAGTAATTAGAGAGGAAAATATGGAAAGAAGAAAGGTGGAAAAAGGACTTAGTTGTATGAAAATATTTATAGCAGCTTTTTTTTTGGTGGAATATAATTGTGTTATATGATAAATAAATAGGATGCTTTCAGAAAAACCTTGAAAGACTTATGAACTGAGGCAAAGAGAATTGAGCAGAATCGGGAGAATATTATGCTCAGCAAAAGTAATATCGTATAATGATCACTGTGAATTATTTGCTATCCTCAGCAATATCCAAGACAATTCTGAAGGACTTAGGATAAAAAAAAAAGGTTATCTGCCACCAGAGAAAGAATTTATGGAGTCTAGCTACAATACAGATCAAGGTACACCATTTTTCACTTTATTATCATGAATTTTGATGGGTTTTGTTTTACTGATACATGTCTTGCTTCATAACATGATGAATATGGATATATGCACTGGATTATATAGCATATGTAAATTCTGTATTAAATTGCTTACCATACATATCAGGGAGGGGGTGGTGGAGGGAGAGAATTTGTAACTCAGAATGTGTGAAAACAAATGTGTGAGAAAAATTAAATGTTTCTTTAAATGAAGTAAACTTAAATAGATGAATAGGTAGATAAGACCAGCAGGTTATTAAAAAGGAAAGGTAAGTAGATAGATAAATAAAAAGAGATATATAGATAAAAACAGATCAGTAGGTAATTAGAAAGAAAGTTAGAGAAGACTGAATTATAATCCATAATCTATTTTTAGATTTTAATCCCCAAAAGGTGATAAGTCAGTATTTTAAGTAGATCCACCCATTTTAACTACAAAAAGGTGTGAACTAAAGAGTGGGCAGTCCTGGAGAAAAGTATCTGCTGTGATTGGTAGACGTGAAATTTAGGGGAGGTGACACAAGAGAAAAAGATCTTTAAAAAGAGGATCAGAGGCCAGAAGGAGATATTCGATTTGAGTTGGACTGGAGGAACTCGTGCAGGAGACCTCAGACTGCTTTTTTATTTTAGACAGTCACCAATGATGAGTGAAAAGGCTGACTTGGTGACCCTGCCTTCTTAGAGGTGTAAACATCCGAGAAAGGCCCATTGTCTTGAGACTTTTTTTCCTGGCTGGGGCTTAGAAATTCTAACTGATATCAGATGAAGCCAGAGATTGACCAAACTACCATAAATTCTATTTACTAATAATTGATTTTGGGATTTAGAAATTAAATCCCTGGAGACTACCTATATAAATATTCAGAGTCCAAACACAAATAAATTTAACAGCAGGCACATAGGAAATTAGAAAGGTAAGTAGAAGAACAGAGACAAAAAGATACTTGGATAATTAATTAGAGGGGAAAAGGAGGTAAAGAATGACAGAAGGGAAGTAGAAGGATAGATAAAGAGGTAGCTACATACCATTTTTCATTTTATTTTCTTAATAATTTTTTTCTGTGATGCATTCACAGAATGATGAGAATGAAATATATATTGAATGACAGCATAAGTAAAACCTATAATAATAAATTGCTTAACGCATCATTAGGGAAGATGGAGGGAGAATCTGTAATTATTAGGTCTTCTTATTCCTCTTCTCTGTATTCTCTGCCCCTTTTCTCTTCTTCTTCAGAGGAGAATGAAATGACAAAAGAGAACCAAAGACAAAAAGTGACATTAGAAGATTCTCCACTGTTCCCACCTTTCTCCCTCCTCCTCTTCTCTCCTTTAAAGAAAGGAGAGATAGAAACAGAAAATGAGAAATGAAGAAATCTTCCCCCTATTTCCCTTTTTCACTCTCCTTATATTTCTCCTTTAAACACAGACAGGAGACAAAGTTTAGGGGAAAAGAAAGAAAAGAGATGGAGCAGACCTCTCTCTCTGATTCTTCCTCAGTAAAAGGAAAGTTAAAGAGAGACAGACATTGAGAAGAGAGGGATGGAGTAAAGACCCTTCTCCTTTAGAGAAGAGAGATGATAAAGAGGGAGGCTGAGAGCAATCCCTCAATTCTGTCCTCATGCTCTTATTTTGTCTCCTTTCATCTTCCTATCCTTTAGAGAATTGAAGAGAATTTAGGGTCCTCCTGTCTCTCTCCATATTCCTCTCTGCTCTCATTTCACTGTCACTCTCCCCCTCTCTCTTCTGTACTCTATCTTTCCTGTTTTTTCTTTCTCTCATCATTTCTCTTTTTTTCTTTTCTCACTCCAGAGAAAGAGGAGAACAAGAGATATGGGGAGAGAGAGGGAAAAGACAACATATACAACAAATAAGAGGAGTTATAATAAGTATATCCACATTCTCCCTCCCTCTCCCTGGAGGGAGAGAGAGAGAGAAGATAGAAATAAAGATATAGAAAGAAGAGAGACAAAAGTTAGAGGAGAGGAGATAGAGATGAGAAGAGATGGGAGACAAGGAGGGAGGTAAAGACAGAGAAGGAACCCTTACCTTATTACAGGAGTTGGAATTCAGGTACTTGTGGAAAAGCTTTTAATCCAGATTTCAAGGGTTAATGAACAGTTTAAATGAGAAAAATAGAAATTGAGAGCTTTCATACCTTAATTGCTAAGAGTAAATTTTACAAGATAGTTAATCAAGTGCTAGATGTGAAATGCATTATACCACCTTCTCTTAGATTATAAACTCCAGGCTTCTTAGTACCCAATAGGTACCCTGAAAAGTTGGTGTTCCTTAGCAAACATCCCTAAGGAAAGCAAAAATATGGGGTGTAATTTTCTTTAAATGATTGTAATTTCTTTTATTTGTAAGGAATTATCCAAATTGAAACAAGAAAAATACTCATCCTACAATGAGGTCTCAGGCACTGGAAGGACTATCAGTAAAAAGTAATGCAATTTCCTAATATGAAAAAACACATTGGTATCATGAGAAATAGTAATAGTAAAGGAGAGATGGAAAAATAGGAGATAAGACTTAGAGGTAATAATGATGATAGGAGAGATTTAATTTACATGGGCTTGCTCTTTACTCTCCATCCATCTTTCCCCAAATCCTGTTAGTGAAGCACCCAGTTGAAATGATTGGTTTTTTAGTGGTTTACTCACCAAGGCACCTTTCTATCTCTTAAAAAATTATTTATTTATTATCACCCACATATTATAACACATTTCCACACAAATTTTCCTAACTTATATGATTGAACTTCTCTCCCTCCCTTTTCTTTCCCCTCCCAGTGCTGGCAGGCAATTTGATCTGGGTTATTATACATGCATATCAAATATAACTAACATATTTCTGTATTTTTCATTTTTGTGAGTAATCTTATAAAACCAAAACTCTAAAACATAAACCCAAACAACAAACTGAAAAATTATATGCATTCCTATTCCAACAGTTCTTTATCTGGAGGTGGATAGCATTCTTTGTAATAAGTCCCACAGAATTGTCCTGGACCATTATATTGCTGATAATAGTTAAATCTATTACAGTTGATCATTGGTTCTGCTTATCGTCATTTTGCATCAGTTTACATAGGTCTTTCCAACTCTTTCCAGACCTAGTAGTGGTACTGGATCAAAGAGTATGCATTCTTTTATAGCCCTTTCGGTATAATTCCAAATTCCCCTCCAGAATTGTTAGAGTAGTCCACAGCTTCACCAGCAATACGTTAGTGTCCCAATTTTCTGACATCCCCTACAAGTTATCATTTTACTTTACTGTCATATTAGCTGATCTAATAAGTTATCTTAATTTGAATTTCTCTAATCAAGAGGGATTAAGAACATTTTTTCATATACTTCTTGATAGGTTTGATTTCTTCGCCTATTCATATCCTTTTAACATTTTTTTAAATTGGGAAATGATTTGTATTCTTATAAATTTGATTTAATTATATATTTGAGAAATGAGACCATTAGCAGAGAGATCTGTTATAAAAATTTTCCCCAGTTTGTTTCCCTTCTTAATCTTGGTTTCATTGGTACAAAAACTTTTAAATTTAATATAATTAAAATTATTCATTTTACATATTATAATATTCTCCATAGTTCTGACAGGTAAACTATTATTCTATGTTGCCCTAATTTATAATATCACCTTTTATGTTTAAATCATATCTATTTTAACTATCTTGGTATATATGGTGTGAGATGTTGATGTTATACCCAATTTTCCCAGCAGTACCAAATCGTTTTGATGATTTTGGTTTTATAGTACAGTTTAAGATCTGGTGCCACTAAGCCACTATCCTTCATAATTTTTTATTAGTTCCCTTGATATTCTTGAGCAAAAGGTTATTCATTTTTTCTAGTTCTATAAAATAGTTTTTGGTAGTTTGGTATGGCACTGAATAAGTAATTTATGTAGAACTGTATTTTTATAATATTGGCTTAGCCTATCCATGAACAATTAATGTTTTTTCCAATTGCTTATATTTAACTTTAATTATGGAAAGAGTCCTTTTTGATTGTGTGCAGATAATTCCTGTGTTTGTCTTGGCAAATACATTCCTAGGTATTTTATATTGTCTAGAATGATTTTCAATGGAACTTCTAACTCTTGCTGCTGGACTTTGTTGAAATTGAGAATATAAAAGTATAGAAATGCTGATGATGTATGTATGTGGGTTTATTTTGTATCCTGCAACTTTGCTAAAGTATTTCAACTAGTTTTTAATCATCTGCAAAGAGTAATAGTTTAGTTTCCTTCCCTTAGCGTTAAAGTTAACATTTCTAGTGCAATATTGAATAATAGTGGTGATAATGGGCGTCCTTGTTTCACTCCTGATCTTATTGGGAAGACTTATAGCATTCCCAATGCATATGATACTTTTTTCTTAATTCTAATTACTTGAATTTCTTCTTCTCTTATTACTATTATTATTCATTCCTCTAGTACAATAGTAATGTTGATTTTATTGGGTAGGCTTCTAAGCTTTTTGCCCATTACATATAATGTTTGCTGATGGTTTTAGGTAGAGACAGTTTATCCTGTTTGGGCTAAAGAAAAGAATTAAAAGGGAACTACTTTCCTATACTTAGAATTCACCAAAGAAAATAACTCATAACAATAATTCTTTAAATAATAAAAAATAACTTGTTTCCTATCATTTTATTTTTTCTTTTAGTATTTAATTTTGTCTAAGTCTCCTTGAATTAGGAAGTTGGCAGCTTCCCTTTTCCCAGTTCTGATTTTTAATGAGGAATCTTCTTTGGTAAGCTTTGAGATCTCTTTTTCCAACTGATAAGACCATTTCCCCCTATTTTTTGTATCATTTTTATTATATCTTGCTGAAGAGTTTCAGGAATTATTTTACCCCCACAATGGGATTTGAACTATTCATTTTTATGGTAGTAGATGCAGTTGCTTTATCCATTGAGCCACACCTTCCTCTGGGATAAGAGGAAGCTGCAGTCTTGTTCAACTGAGAAACAATGGGGATTCAAAGGAGGCCATCAGGCAAATGTGACAGAAAACAGGAGGAGTGAGAGAGATGGTTGAAGTGTTGCTTTTGATAGTATTCTGAAGATGGTGGGAGAAAGAGAGGTAAACCTGTAAGTATAGGCAAGTAGGGCAGAGATAGAGCTTTGATAGAATCAGATTTCAAATCATTCCACTAAAACAGGATTAAGAAAGTTATCTGGCACTGGAAAATGAGAGTAAAAGAAGTTGCCAGCTTCCCTTTGCCCAACTCTAATGAGTTATTTATTATCATCTATTATTATTTAATGAATGATTTATTATTGTTTTTTTAATGAGTTATCTTCATTGGTGATCTTTGGGATCTCTTTTTTCAACTGGTTTACCTTTCTTTCCTAATTTTCTTGTATTGTTGTTATATCTTGCCCAAGGGTCTTAAAAATCCTTTTTAGGGTATTTGAACTCTCTTATGGAAGTAGACACAGAGCTTTACCCACTGAGCAACAGCTTCCTCTAGGATGAGAGGAGGCTGCAGTCTTCATCAAGTGAAAAACATGAGGATTGAAAGGAGACCATCAAGTAAATATGTGATAGGAAACAGGTGGGATAACAGATGGCTGCAGTGTTGACTCTGATAGTATTCTGACGATAGTGGGAGATAGGAAGGCAAATGGATAGAGATTGTTAGAAGCAAACTCACTCTACTGTTTTCAAGTAAGTTTCTCAGTATTTATTTCCTCATTACCTATTCTAATTTCTTGAGTTTCTTCTTATTGCTATAGTTAGCATTTCTAGTACAGCATTGAATAGTTGTGGTGATAGTGGATATTCTGATCTTATTGGATAGGCTTTTAGTTTTTGGCCCATTACAGGTAATGTTTGCTGATAGACAATTTATCCTGTTTAAGCTAAAGAAGAGAAGAATCAAGAGAGAACAAGAAAGCTGTCTTTTTCTAAAGGATGTTAATAGAGAAGAGCAATTGAACTTCTTCTTGCCTTTTTTCTCCCACCATCCTCTGAATGCTATGGAAGGGAACACTAAGCCAGTACTTGTGTTATTCTGATTGTAGCTCCACAGTATTTAAATTGTTTCTAGTTGCTTGTAGTCTTTTCTCCTTAAGTTGGGAGTCACACAACTAAACTCTAATGTTCCTGTGCTTTTTCCTGGTGGTCTCTTACAGTTGGTGATCAATGGATCCTTTGAATTTTTGTCCTCAAGTAAATGTAACTTACATCCTAAGGAGGATGCTCCATCTGTCCTACTTGCTTTTGCTTAGAAAATAACTCACAATGATAAATAATTCATGTTTCCTATTCTCTTTTGTTTTTTGGATTTAATTTTCTTTGTTAAGACAATTCTTCTTGAATTAAGAAGTTGTGAGACAATTCTGATATGTAATATATGAGTTCTCTCTTAATAAATGATTAATAAAAAGTTGTTATACTCTTTGGTGAACTTTAGGAATCTCTTTGCCAATTCATTAACCTTTGTTTCTCAGATTTATTGTATTGCTTTTATTATATATTGCTGAAGAGTTTTGTGAAAATAATTCTCTTCCTTCACTTTCCAGGCCCAGTGCTTCACAGCTTCTTCTGGGTTAAGAGTAGGAGAGAGATGGAGCTTGTTTGCTTTGGAGCAAAACTCAAAGAACGTAAAAACAGAAAGAATGCAAGTTATGAAGGTAGGCTCTGCTCTTCTCTGATCCTATCTGTCTGCCACCAAACTTTGAACTCACAACTTTCAAGCACCCCCTCTCTACCATGTGAGACACAGACAATTTGTTGCTAAAGACTAGCATCAATGTCTACCTGAATTGAAACTTGATAGAATGTAAGGTGTTAAGGATGCCAACAGTAAAATAACTATGTATATATGTGTGTGTATGTATATGTAAATATTAAGCATTCTAAGCACACTGAAAAAAACCAAGTCAACCTTCTAAAAAAAAGAAACAAAGTACACCTTCATAGAACCAAATCACAATTTTTCTACAAGGAAACGGTCTTTCCATTCCACAAATATTGCTGTAAGCCAATGAAAAGCATCCTACCTTGAAACATATTTCTATCACACAACAATACATTCCACAGTCACAATATTTAAAAACTTTAGAAATGTATTCATTTTCATGTATGTGGAAGGAGGAGGGAAACATGCATAATTGGGCATGGGCTAGTGGGACCTTGAATAGGGATGCTAATAATTTGACTAAATGAAAAATTTTTTTTAAGATTTACAGTAGGTAGCGTCTGAATCAGTCTCACAAGCTGAAGATCCCAAGTTCTATCCTCAGAAGGAGGGTGTGATATACTGGGAGAGGCTTCTGGAGACAAGGAGAGTCATTTGACATCTTAAAGTCTATTGTTAGTCTGAGAGCAGTGAAGTAGGACTTTCTTTGCCTCAGGGAGGAAACTCTTGTGACAAGGTCAAACCTGGTGTTTCTACCTCCAAACTAAATAACCTGGGGATCACCAAGTTCCTCTAAGCCACAAGTTTGGGGACTTCTAGATTCCATGTTGACAGGAGGAAAAGTGAAAAAAATATAATTCTACATAACATAGATGGGATCTTATACAGCAATGTTGATGATCTTAATTATATCAAATTGAAATTTATTACTAGGGCACGGACAATAAATAGGAGACATGGTTGGAATTCTATTGGCAGCTGGCTCCCTACTACTGTAAGGACATTTCAGTCTCTACCTAGGAGGACCTTCTTGGATTTAATGGCTGTTGAGGAAGCCATTGAGGAATGGATGATAGAAAACAGATAAGGTAAGAGTTACCTTAATAGTTCCTTCTAATACTGTACTGAGGATGCTCAGAGAAAGAGATACAAGCTTCCAGTGAAAGTAAAGTTCAAGCGTTAGGGATGCCATCAGGACAAACAATTATAGAAAAAAGATGAGAGGACTATTCTGGCAAAAAAAAGAAAGGCAAACTTCCAAAGTAGGACACACACAGAGACCATGTTACCAACAAATCTCAAATTACTCAACAATTCTACATTTACTCTACTGTTTTTAAATACTACCTAAGACTCTACCGTGATGAAACTTGGCTGATACAGAAAAACAATAGTCAATGAGGACATTAGATAAGAAAGAAGTGCACTAAGCCACCACAGCCTTGATCTGCCAAATGCACAAACTGCAAAGAAAGGGGCCCTCTGTTCCACAAAAAAGGGGGAAGCACTTAGCTCTAGATACATTGCTATCATCACTTTTCACATTACAAAAAAGAAACTTTACATCTTTCACAGGTATGCAAGGATAAGAGAAACAGTACAGGATTTGCTAAAGAATTGATGTCATCTCAAAAGATAATGCAAACAAACTTAATTAGGTCTAGCTGAACTTTACTGCTAGAGAATGTAGAAATATTCAGCTAAATTGCTGTTAATAATCAGCATCTAGCTTCCAAGGTTTGAACCTGGTCTGACTTTGGGCCCCATCTCATTACCCCTGAAGTATGGTTTCCTTCAAATTGAGGTGTGTTGAAATCTCTACCAAAGTGGACCCTCATTGACTAACAGATGCTAAGGATGCTATCAGGTAAAATAGGATAGACAACAGACTGGGGAAGGAATGGCTTAATTGTTCCCTCTGATGGTATTCTAAGGATACTAAAAGAAAAACCGGCAAGCTTCCAAGGAAAGTGAAATAGGGAAGCTTGTTATAACCAAATCTCAAATTATCCTACAAAGCCACCACAATAAAACTTACAAACTACAAAGAAATGGTCTCTATGTTCCACAAAAATTGCTGCAAACTGAAACCCATCCAAACTAAAAATAGGAGATAGTGTCTATCACAGATAGGGAAACATATAACTTAAGAGCAATGCAAACAGTTTAAATTGTATAAAATAGAAAATTACACAAATTAGGACATGGAGTATAAAGGACCTAGAAGATAGGGTAAATGCTTGGAAGTGAGAACTTTTAATACAAATCTGAAATCTATACAAAATTAAGACAAATAACTAAGATCAAAATCCATTAAGATCTCATTTTGCATAAAATCAGGTATATTCAATTGAAAACTAAAAATTATAGAGAGGAAAAAAATAAGTAAAATTGGAATCCTCCAACTGCCCAAAGGAGTCCAACACCAAAAAAGAAATTAAAAGCTTTGATTTGGAGTAATTGTTGATAAAGATCATTAGTCCAACCTCTGCATTTTACAAATTTAAAAACTCAGGTGCAGGGACATGATGTGACTTTGGTTACAAAGTAAAAGAAGTAATAGATGGCATTTTCTTAAAGAATTAAATAGTTGCATCCATCCCTAATGAGTATCATATCAACATGACGATAAATACATTTCACATCACTATTCGATAACCCTAGAGTATCTATGTAGATGTGTTCTATATTCCGTCCTCTTTAGGAATAATTCAAATAACATTATATATAATTAAGTGCTCTTCAGATATTATATAGAAATAACTTGATCATATTTTGGTTTTGTTTGACTTTCTGGGGTGACTACTTCATTCAACATTTTGACTGAAGAGGATTCTTCTAATAATGACCCTGAGATAAAAGAGAATAAACTAAGAGCTTTCTTTTAGCTCTTCCTTTGCTTACCATCACCCTCTAGGTTCCTCCTTCTCCATTTGGATGTCCTACATCTATACTTTTAACCTATTTGAGAAAAGTCTCTAATGGATTATTTCTTTTTTAGTAGTCCTAAAACAAAATTATTTTTAAAAATACATTTATCTGCACCTAGAAGCATGAAATTTTTTAATTGACTCCTAAATCTTCTCTCATGATAGGAATTTATTTACTTAATTGCTTGCTTCTTAACAGAGGTCTGCTCCTTTATATGAACTGAAACATGATTGTCTGAAAGGTGTTAAGGATGCCATCAGGCAAATAATTAACAGAAAAAATATGGGTTAAGTATTCTCAGAATACTTGAAGAAAGTAAAAAAAAACCTAAGAAACAGATATACCTTATTAGAACCAACTCACAATTTATTCTACAAGGTAAAGATCTCTATCATATTTAGCAATAATACATTCCAGAATTCTGATTCCAGGGCCAAGATGGCAGAGTTGAAGCAGGGAAGCTTGAAACCACCCTGAGAATCCCCTCCAACAAATCTTAAAATAACAACACAAAATGAAAAGGATAGAGTGAAGCAATTTTCAAGAAGAGAAAAATCTAAAAGGCAAAGAACACCTGGGGCTCTGGAGTGAGAAAGGAGAACAGCCATAAGGAGGCTACAGCAAGGATTGAGGAGCAAGCCACACCATGAACCCCACATCTGCTATGCTAGGTTATGAAACTGAGCCCACGGCAATATCCAAACCCTGAGACCCTAACTGGCAGATAGATGTCCAAGCAAACCTGCACTGGGGTCTAGAATTCCAGCCTAGGGAAGTCTGTGCTGAAGACAAAGATCCCTGTTTGGGGTAGTTGGTGGACCCAAAGTTGGGCCCCCTGAACCTCTCATCAAAGGCACAGGGCAGTCTTCTGTGTGCATGACCTAATCAAGAACAGAGTGAGACAAAAAGACTCACCCAAGCCTGAGGCTAGAATTTGAGCTGTGCCTGATCTGATCAAGCACACAGTGAGACCAAAAGCCTACACCCAAGACTCAGGTGAGAAATTCAGCTATTAGCAGTCTCAAGGATTAACTAAATCAGCAGTGGGAGATGACTCTCAGAACTCTCAACCCTCAGGCCATCACACCATCTTGACATAACAAAAATGAAAGAAACCCAGAAATAAAACTAACAGTAGCATCAAGGAAGGACTGAAGCTTAAGAGAATAACCCAAACAGAGCCTTCCTGTAAAAAGGTTGGAAAATGAGCTGACAACAAAAAAGCACCTAACTCTAGAGAATTTTTATGGAGACAGAGCAAGGCATAGTCACAGAAGGGGACAGTGAAAGCAAAGCCAACAAGAAAAATATGAATTGGAAACAGATTCTGCAAGAGTTCAAAACAGGATTTTAAAAAACAAGAGAGGCAGAGGAGACTTCCGGGTAAGCATGATGACCAGCTAAACTTGGCTTACTCACTCTCCCGACAAGGATCACTCCAAAAGACCTTAAAGGAGTTGAAAAGCAGGGAACAGCAGTGAAGGTGCATGGGATCAGGGCTTTACCAGCCTATGAGGGTGAAAGGGCTTCTACCCAAAAGTGAGTGGATCCACCCGCTCCCCCCCTACAGGGCACACGCCAATACGAACAAGCAAGGGGCTCCTCTGAAATGAGGAGAGGGCACATCTGGGCCCTTGGGAGCTGACTAGGACGGCAGGAGACCCCCCCCCAAGGGCAGCTAGGCAGAAAAACCCAACATGTGAGAGAGCACAGACCTCAGATGCCCAGAGCCAGTGTGCCCGCCGGAGCCAGAGAATGAACCAGGAGCATTCTTGGGTCCTTGGGAATTGACTAGGACTGCAGAGGACCCAACCCCAAAAGCAGCTAAACTGGAAAACCAGGCAGGCAAGAGAGTGCAGACACTGAGCACCCCCTGGAGGGAGGCACTGAGAAAAGCTGCAAAGGACTGTGGAGAATTGAGAGCCTGCTCATTAAGTCCATACACAAAAAAAACCTGCCTAGCAGACTCTGATTTCTGACAAAGAAGGAACTGAAAACATCCAAAAAAAATAGCTAACTGTGCACAGGAGCCTCAAAATCCCTCCAAGAAATCAAAAAAGGAAACTGTCACCCTCAATTTTTACAGAGGAAAAACCCAGGCTACTGAGAAAATACTGGACAAAACTCAAACAAATGCAAAACCGAAAAAAAACAAAATTGTCCACAAGCCCTGGAAGAGTCTCAAATGGAGCTTATCATCAGAAAGATGGAAACCCTCTGGAAAGAAAATTGGTAAATGGTTCAAAAAGAAAATCAACAAATTATATTAGAGAACTAAAAAATTACAGCTGCATGCCAAAAGATTAAAACAGAAAACCAGGCCTTAAGGACCAAAATTGAGCAACTGGAAACCAATAATCTTGCAAAACAGCAAGAATAAAGCAAAGTCAAAAGACTGATACAATAGAAGAAAGCATAAAATTTCTCACTGACAAGGTGACAGATCAGGAAAAGAGGAAGGAGAGACAATTTATGAATCCTTGGTCTACGTGAAAAGCCAGAAATAAACAGGAACATTGACACCATACTACAAGAGATCATTCGAGAAAACTGCCCTGATATTCTTGAACAAGGGGGCAAAATTAACATTGAAAGAGTTCATAGAACATCCTCTACACTAAAGCACCCCAAAACAACTCCCAGAAATGTAATTGCCAAATTCCAGTGCTTTCAAGCTAAGGAGAGAATCCTGCAAGAAGCCAAAAAGAAACAATTCAGATACAAAGGAGCACCAATCAGGATCACACAACACCTGGCAGCTTCCACACTGAAGGACGGCAAGGCCTGGAACAGATACAGAAAGGCAAGAGAAATGGGTCTTCAACCAAGAATCACCTATCCATCAAAACTGACTATATACTTCCAGGAGAAAGTATGGGCATTCAACAAAATAGAAGATTTCCAATTATTTGTAAGGAAAAGACCAGAACTAAGTGGAAAGTTTGACATCCAAACATAAAGATCAAGAGAAACATGAAAAGGTAATTATGAAATAAAGGGAAAAGGAGAAAAATGCTTCTTTCTTTTATTCAAACTCTCTTCCTTAAGGGATACAATTAGATTAAATTATATATGTGGAAAATGATATTTGTAACTCTCAAAATTGTTTTCGTTATAGTAAATAGAAGACTCATTCATAACAAAAGATTGGGGCATTAAAGGCTATAAAATGATAAGGGGGGAAAAGGGTGAGGGGGATTGATGGTACTAAGATACTTTAAGAAATAAAATAAATAGAATAATCTTTGTCACACAAAGACACACATGGGAAGGAGAGGGGAAGAATACTCTAAGAGGAAGAGGAAGAGGAAGAGAGTGCTAATAGGTGATACCCAAATATTACACTCAGTGAAATCAATTCTGAGAGGGAAGAACATCTAGACCTATTGGGATCTTAAGGTCTATCTTATCCTACAGGGTAAGGAAGAAGGGGAAACTAAGGGGGGTAGGGGAGTACCTAACAGACCCTACACAACAAGAAGGGAATAGGAGAACTGACTAAAAGTAAACCACTAGACTAAAAGGACATAGTACAAGAAGAAAGGTCAGAACTAGGAGAGGATATCAAAATACTAGGGAATTCAAAAGTGACAATCATAACTTTGAATGTGAATAGGATGAACTCACCCATAAAACGTAGACGAATAGGAGAGTGGATTAAAATCCAGAATTCTACCATATATTATCTACAAGAGACACACATGAGGCGAGTAGATACTTACAAGGTCAGAATTAAAGGGTAGAGCAAGACCTATTAGGCCTCAACTGACAGAAAGAAGTCAGTACTTGCAATCATGATATCTGACAAAGCCAATGTAAAAATAGACCTGATTAAAAGGAATAGGGAAGGTAAATACATCCTGATAAAAGGGAGTATAGATAATGAGGAAATATCACTAAACAACATGTATGCACCAAATGGTATACCACCCAAATTTCTAATGGAAAAACTAGTAGAATTGAAGGAAGAAATAGTAAAACCATACTAGTGGGAGACCTGAACCTACCATTATCAAATTTAGATAAATCACTTCAAAAAATAAGAGGTAAAAGAAGTGAATGAAATCTTAGAAAAATTAGAATTGGTAAGATATATGGAGAAAAGTAAATAGGGACAAAAAGGAATACACCTTTTTTTTTTTCAGCAGCACATGGCACATTCACAAAGATTGACCATATACTAGATTAAAAAGACATGGCATACAACTGCAGAAAAGCAGAAATAACAAATGCAACCTTTTTAGATCACAAGGCAATAAAAATATCGATCAGTAAGGGTACATGGAGATCCAAATTAAAAATCAATTGGAAATTAAATAATATACGACAAAATCGGTTAGAGAACAAATAATAGAAATAATAATTTCATTGAAGAAAATGACAATGATGAGACATCCCTTCAAACTTCATGGGATGCAGCCAAAGCAGTACTCAGGGGAAAATTTTTATCCTCGACTTATTAACCATATATTAACCAATTAGGGAGGGCAGAGATTAATGAATTGGAGGACATGCAAATCTAAAAACTTGAAAGCGAACTAATTAAAAATCCCCAGAAGAAAACCAAATTAGAGATCCTAAAAATTAAGGGAGAAATAAATAAAACCAAAAGTGACAGAATTATTGAACTAATAAATAAGACTAGAAGCTGATATTTTGAAAAAACAAACAAAATAGACAAAATACTGGTCAATCTAATAAAAAAGAGGAAAGAAGAAAATCAGATGGAAAGGGAGAACTCACCTCCAATGAAGATGAAATTAAGGCAATCATTAAAAACAATTTTGCCCAATTATATGGCAATAGATATACCAATCTAGGTGATATGGACAAATATTTAGAAAAATATAAATTGCCTAGATTAACAGACGAATAAATAGAATTCTTAAAAAATCCCATATCAGAAAAAGAAATCCAACAGGCCATCAAAGAATTCCCAAAGAAAAAATCCCCAGGGCCAGATGGATTCAAAAGTGAATTCTATCAAACATTCAGAGAACAGTTAATCCCAATACTATACAAACTAGTTGACATAATAAGCAAAGAGGGAGTTCTACCAAACTCCTTTTACGACACAAACATGGTACTGATTCCAAAACCAGGCAGGTCAAAAACAGAGAAAGAAAACTATAGGCCAATCTCCCTAATGAATATAGATGCAAAAATCTTAAATAGGATCATTCACCATGATCAAGTAGGATTCATACCAGGGATGCAGGGCTGGTTCAACATTAGGAAAACCATCCACATAATTGACCACATCAACAAGCAAACCAACAAAATCATATGATTATCTCAATAGATGCAGAAAAAGCCTTTGATAAAATACAACACCCATTCCTATTAAAAACACTAGAAAGCATAGGAATAGAAGAGTCGTTCCTAAAAATAATAAACAGTATATATCTAAAACCATTAGCTAACATCATCTGCAATTGGAATAAACTAGATGCATTCCCAATAAGATCAGGAGTGAAACAAGGATGCCCATTATCACCTTTATTATTTAATATTGTACTAGAAACACTAGCAGTAGCAATTAGAGAAGAAAAAGAAATTGAAGGTATTAATTGGCAACGAGGAGACCAGGCTGTCACTCTTTGTGGATGATATGATGATTTACTTAAAGAATCCTAGAGAATCAACCAAAAAGCTAATTGAAATAATCAACAACTTTAGCAAAGTTGCAGGATGCAAAATAAACCCACATAAGTCATCAGCATTTCTATATATCTCCAACACATCTCAGCAGCAAAAACTAGAAAGAGAAATCCCATATAAAATCACCCTAGACAATATAAAATACTTAGGAATCTATCTGCTGAGACAAACACAGGAACTATATGAACACAACTAAAACTAGATTTGAGCAATTGTAAAACATTAACTGCTCATGGGTAGGACAAGCTAATATAATAAAAATGACCATCCTTCTATAAGGACTACATTTATATCAATCTATGTATACTAACATGTGGGGAAAATGTAATGTATAAATAGGGGATAAAGAAAGACCAAATAGAATAATCTTTCTCACACAAAGATTCACATGGAAAGGAGAGGGGAAGAAAACTCCTATAAGAAGGAGAGGAAGAGAGGGGTTTTTTACTTAAACCTTAATCTCAGGGAAATCAACTCTGAGAGGGAAAAACATCCAGATCCATTGGGATCTTGAATTCTATCTTACCAAACAATGGTAGGGAGAAGGGAAAACCAAGGGGGGGAGGGGGAGAGGGAGAACAAAAAGGGAGGGAAAGAGAGGGGGGAGGGGGAGGGAACAAAAAGGGAGGGACTAAAAAGGGAAACATCAAGGGAGGGGACAAGGGGGACGGATTTAAAGTAAATCACTGGACTAAAAGGTAGAGCTGAAGAAGAAAAGGTTAGAATTAGGGAAGGATATCAAAATGCCAGGGAGTCCACAAGTGACAGTCATAACTTTGAACGTGAATGGGATGAACTCACCCATAAAAAATAGACGAATAGCAGAATGGATTAGAATCCAAAACCCTACCATATGTTGTCTTCAAGAAACACACATGAGGCGGATAGACACCCACAAGGTCAGAATTAAAGGATGGAGTAAGACCTTCTGGGCCTCAACTGACAGAAAGAAGGCAGGAGTGGTAATCATGATATCTGATAAAGCCAAAGCAAAAATAGACCTGATCAAAAGGGATAGGGAAGGTAACTATATTTTGTTAAAAGGGACTTTAGATAATGAAGAAATATCACTAATCAACATGTATGTATCAAATAATATAGCACCCAAATTTCTAATGGAGAAACTAGGAGAATTGAAGGAAGAAATAGACAGTAAAACCATATTAGTGGGAGACTTAAACCAACCATTATCAAATTTAGATAAATCAAATCAAAAAATAAATAAGAAAGAGGTGAAAGAAGTGAATGAAATCTTAGAAAAATTAGAAATAATAGACATATGGAGAAAAATAAATAGGGATAAAAAGGAATACACCTTCTTCTCAGCACCACATGGCACATTCACAAAAATTGACCATACATTAGGTCACAGAAACATAGCACACAAATGCAGAAAAGCAGAAATAATAAATGTAGCCTTCTCAGATCACAAGGCAATAAAAATAATGATCAGTAAAGGTACATGGAAAACCAAATAAAAAAACTAATTGGAAATTAAACAATATGATACTCCAAAATCGTTTAGTTAGAGAAGAGATCATAGAAACAATTAATAATTTCATCGAGGAAAATGACAATGGCGAAACATCCTTTCAAACCTTTTGGGATGCAGCCAAAGCGGTAATCAGAGGTAAATTCATATCCCTGAATGCTTATATCAACAAACTAGGGAGAGCAGAGATCAATCAATTAGAAATGCAAATAAAAAAACTCGAAAGCGATCAAATTAAAAACCCCCAGCAGAAAACCAAATTAGAAATCCTAAAAATTAAGGGAGAAATTAATAAAATCGAAAGTGATAGAACTATTGATTTAATAAATAAGAGTAGAAGCTGGTACTTTGAAAAAACAAACAAAATAGACAAAGTACTGGTCAATCTAATTTAAAAAAAGGAAAGAAGAAAAGCAAGTTAACAGCATCATAGATGAAAAGGGGGACCTCACCTCTAATGAAGAGGAAATGAAGGCAAGCATTAAAAACTACTTTGCCCAATTATATGGCAATAAATATACCAATCTAGGTGATATGGATGAATATTTACAAAAATATAAATTACCTAGACTAACAGAAGAAGAAGTAGAATTCTTAAATAATCCCATATCAGAACAAGAAATACAATAGGCCATTAAAGAACTCCCTAAGAAAAAATCCCCAGGGCCAGATGGATTCAAAAGTGAATTCTATCAAACATTCAAAGAACAGCTAAACCCAATACTATACAAAATATTTGACATAATGAGCAAAGAGGGAGTTATACCTAATTCATTCTACGACACAAATATGGTACTGATCCCAAAGCCAGGCAGGTCAAAAACAGAGAAAGAAAACTACAGACCAATCTCCTTAATGACCATAGATGCAAAAATCTTAAACAGGATACTAGCAAAAAGACTTCAGCAAGTCATCACATGGGTTATTCACTATAATCAGGTGGGATTTATACCAGGAATGCAAAGATGGTTCAATATCAGGAAAACCATCCACATAATTGACCATATCAACAAGCAAATCATCAAAAATCACATGATTATCTCAATAGATGCAGAAAAAGCCTTTGGTAAAATGCAACACCCATTCCTATTGAGAACACTAGAAATTATAGGAATAGAAGGGCCTTTCCTAAAAATAATAAACAGTATATATATCAAAAACCATCAGCAAACATCATCTGCAATGGGAATATACTCCAAGCCTTCCCAATAAGATCAGGAGTAAAACAAGGATGCCCATTATCACCTTTATTATTTAATATTGTACTAGAAACACTAGCAGTAGCAATTAGAGAAGAAAAAGAAATTGAAGGTATTAATTGGCAACGAGGAGACCAGGCTGTCACTCTTTGTGGATGATATGATGATTTACTTAAAGAATCCTAGAGAATCAACTAAAAAGCTAGTGGAAATAATCAACAACTTTAGTAAAGTTGCAAGATACAAAATAAATCCGCATAAGTCATCAGCATTTCTATATATCACCAACCCAGTTCAGAAGCAAGAATTAGAAAGAGAAATTCCATTAAAAGTCACCTGAGATAATATAAAATACCTAGGAATCTATCTGCCGAGACAAACACGGGAACTATATGAACACAACTACAAAACACTCTCCACACAATTAAAACCAGATCTAAACAATTGGAAAAACATTGATTGCTCATGGGTGGGATGAGCTAAGCATAATAAAAATGACCATCCTACCCAAACTTATCTTTCTATTTAGTGCCATACCCATTGAACTTCCAAAAAACTTTTTTTTACTGAATTAGAGAAAACCATGACAAAGTTCATTTGGAAGAACAAAGGATCAAGGATATCCAGGGAAATGATGAAAAAAAATACAAAGGAAGGTGGCCTTACAGTCCCAGATCTCAAACTATATTACAAAGAAGTGGTCATCAAAACAATTTGGTCTTGGCTAAGAGAGAGAAAGGAATCAGTGGAATAGACTTGGGGCAAGTGACCTCAGCAAGACAGTATATAATAAACCCAAAGACCCCAGCTTTTGAGACAAAAATCCACTATTTGATAAAAACTGCTGGGAAAATTGGAAGACAGTGTGGGAGAGATTAGGTTTGGATCAACATCTCACACCCTACACCAAGATAAACTCAGAATGGGTGAATGACTTGAATATAAAGAAGGAAACTATAAGCAAATTAGGTGAACACAGAATAGTATACATGTCAGACGTTTGGGAAGGGAAAGATTTTAAAACTAAGCAAGACTTAGAAAGAGTCACAAAATGTAAAATAAACTATTTTGATTACATCAAATTAAAAAGTTTTTGTACAAACAAAACCAATGTAAATAAAATTAGAAGGGAAGCAACAAATTGGGAAACAATCTTCATAACAAAAACCTCTAACAAAGGTCTAATTACTCAAATTTATAAAGAGTTAAACCACTTGTACAAAAAAATCAAGTCACTCTCCAATTGCAAAATGGGCAAGGGACATGAATAGGCAGTTTTCCGTTAAAGAAATCAAAACTATTAATAAGCACATGAAAAAGTGTTCTGAATCTCTGATAATCAGAGAGATGAAAATCAAAACAACCCTGAGGTATCACCTCACACCTAGCAGATTGGTCAACATGACAGCAAAGAAAAGTAATGAATGCTGGAGGGAATGTGGCAAAGTGGGGACACTAATTCATTGCTGGTGGAGTCCAACCATTCTGGAGGGCAATTTGGAACTCTGCCCAAAGGGCGCTAAAAGACTGTCTACCCTTTGATTCAGCCATAGCAATGCTGGGTTTGTACCCCAAAGAGATCAGGAAAAAGACTTGTACAAAAATATTCATAGCTGCACTCTTTGTGGTGGCAAAAAATTG
Organism: Monodelphis domestica; assembly: GCF_027887165.1. NCBI lineage: Eukaryota > Metazoa > Chordata > Mammalia > Didelphimorphia > Didelphidae > Monodelphis > Monodelphis domestica. The sequence goes on from NC_077235.1 coordinate 29,155,140, forward strand.
GAAAATATGGGGAAAAAATTCCCCTTCAATTGGGGAATGGCTGAAAAAAATATGGCATATGTTGGTGATGGAATACTATTGTGCTAAAAAAAATAATAAAGTGGAGGAATTCCATGGAGACTGGAACAACCTCCAGGAAGTGATGCAGAGTGAAAGGAGCAGAACCAGGAGAACATTGTACACAGAGACTGAGACACTGTTGTACAATTGAATGTAATTTACTTCTCCATTAATGGCAATGTAATGTCCTTGAACAATCTGCAGGGATCTATGAGAAAAAACACTATCCTCAAGCAGAGGACAAACTCTGGGAGTAAAAACACCGAGGAAAGGCAACTGCTTGACTACAGGGGTGGAGGAGATATGATTGAGGAGCCTCTAAATGAACACCCTAATGCAAAAACCAATAACATGGAAATGAAGTCGGATCGAGGACACATGTGATACCCAATGGAATTGTGCGTTGGCTAGGGGAGAGGTGGTGGGAGGGGGTGGGGAGGAAAAGAAAATGATCTCTGCTTCCAATGAATAATGTATGAAAATGACCAAATAAAATGTTTAAAAACAAAGAAATAAAAAAAATAAATCCCCATAAGTCATCAGCATTTCTATTTAACTACAACACATCGCAGAAGCAGGAATTGGAAAAAGAAATTGCATTCAAAATCACCCTAGACAATATAAAATACTTAGGAATCTATCTCCTGAGACAAACACAGGAACTATATGAACACAACTACAAAACACTTTCCACACAAATAAAACTAGATCTGAGCAATTGGAAAGACATTAACTACTCATGGGTAGGATGAGCTAACATAATAAAAATGACCACCCTACCCAACCTTATCTATATATTTAGTGCCATACCCATTGAACTACCAAAATTTTTTTTTACTGATTTAGAAAAAACCATAACAAAGTTCATTTGGAAGAACAAAGGATCAAGGATATCCAGGGAAATAATGAAAAAAAAAACACAAAGGAAGGAGGCCTTGCAGTCCCAGATCTCAGACTATATTATAGAGCAGCGATCAAAACAATTTGGTACTGGCTAAGAAACAGAAAGGAGGATCAGTGGAATAGACTCAGGGTAAGTAACCTCAGCAGGACAGTATAGGACAAACCCAGAGAACCCAGCTTTTAGGACAAAAATCCACTATTTCATTAAAATTGCTGGGCAAATTGGAGGACAGTGTGGGAAAGATTAGGTTTAGATCAACACCTCACACCCTACACCAAGATAAATTCAAAATGGGTGAATGACTTGAACATAAAGAAGGAAACTATAAGAAAATTAGGCGAACACAGAAGAGTATACATATGTCAGATCTTTGGGAAGGGAAAGATTTGAAAACCAAGCAAGACTTAGAAAGAGTCACAAAATGCAAAATAAATAAATTGGATTACATCAAATTAAAATGGTTTTGTACAAACAAAACCAATATAATAACTAAAATCAGAAGGGAAGCAACAAATTGGTAAGCAATGTTGATAAAAACCTCTGACAAGGTTTAATTACTCAAATTTACAAAGAGCTAAATCAATTGTACAAAAAATCAAGCCATTCTCCAATTGATAAATGGGCAAGGGACATGAACAGGCAGTTCTCAGCCAAAGAAATCAAAACTATTAATAAGCACATGAAAAAGTGTTCTACATCTCTTATAATTAGAGAGATGCAAATCAAAACAACTCTGAGGTATCACCTCACACCTAGCAGATTGGCTAACCTGACAGCTATGGAAAGTAATGAATGCTGGAGGGAATGCGGCAAAGTGGGGACCCTAATTCATTGCTGGTGGAGTTGTGAATTGATCCCACCATTCTAGAGGGCAATTTGGAACTATACCCAAAGGGTGCTAAAAGGCTGTCTGCCCTTTGATCCAGCCATAGCACTGCTGGGTTTCTACCCCAAGGAGATAATAAGGAAAAATACACGTGCAAGAATATTCATAGCTGCACTCTTTGTGGCGGCCAAAAATTGGAAAATGAGGGGATGCCCTTCGATTGGGGAATGGCTGAACAAATTGTGGTATATGTTGGTGATGGAATACTATTGTGCTCAAAGGAATAATAAAGTGGAGGAATTCCATAGAATCTGGAACAACCTCCATGAAGTGATGCAGAGCGAGAGGAGCAGAACCAGGAGAACATTGTACACAGAGACTGATACACTGTGGTATAATCGAACGTAATGGACTTATCCATTAGTGGTGGTGTAATGTCCCTGAACAATCTGCAGGGATCTAGGAGAAAAAACACTATCCACAAGCAGAGGATAAACTGTGGGAGTAAAAACACCGAGGAAAAGCAACTGCTTGACTACGAGGGCGGAGGGGATATGACAGAGGAGAGACTCTAAATGAACACTCTAATGCAAATACCAACAAAACAGAAATAGGTTCAAATCAAGAACACATGTGATACCCAGTGGCATCATGCGTCGGCTATGGGAGAGGTGGGGGGGGGGGAATGATCTTTGTTTCCATTGAATAATGTTTGGAAATGACCAAATAAAATAATGTTAAAAAAAGAATATAGTACGTATGGCGGTGAAGTAAATTACTAAATTTAATAGGGTAAGTATGGGATAAATTATGATGATGGCCATTCATTCTGTTTGGGAAATGATGACTAGGCTAGGACTTTTAGTAAAATGTGTTTGGTTGAGGCCTCCTCATCCACCTAGAATAGTTAATATGATGCTTAATGTAGTAAGTACTGGTATGTTTAGGGATTGTGAAATTTGGTATAGACTAGAAATTGGGGCAGTATTTTGTCAAGTGAGTAGTATTGTGCCTGATAAAAGTGGGATAACCTTGGGTGACTTCTGGAACTCAAAAGTGGAAGGGAGCAAGTCCTAATTTTATAGCTAGGGCTAGTTATTAAGAGTGATGCTCATTGATTAGAGATTTGGGATAGGGTTCATTGAATGGTTATGGATGCACTGTAAATAATAGAAAATATAATTATGGATGCTATGGCTTGAGTTAAGAAGTACTTGATTGCAGATTCTGTATTATGTGTGTGGTGTGAGTAGGTTATTATTGGAATGATAGCTAGTGTGTTAATTTCTAAGCCTATTCAGGTGGTTAGTCAGTGGTCACTAATTAGAGTAATTGATGTGCCTATTAGTAAACTAAGTGAGATAATTATTAGTAAATATGGAGACATTGGTATGGGAAGGAGGTAAACCAACATTTTTGGGGTATGGGCCCAATAGCTTATTTAGCTGATCTTACTAGAACGTGATGTAAAGGAAACACAGAGAATTTTGAATTCTTAGCTTTAGGTCCAATTCCTATTGTTCTAGAAATATATTAAAAATTATAAATTATTATAGGGACTTAAGCCCCTATAATTTATCCTATCAAGGTAATTCTTTTGTCAGACATATTTCTTATATTTGTGGGGGGATGCTTGATAGTGCAATTGGAATAGAAATAAATCATAAGCAGAGTACTAGTGTGATTGGTAGGAAGTTTTTTCATAAGTATTTAGTTGGTCATATCAGAATTGTGTATATGATGCTTGGATTCATAAAAAGGCTACTGTTAGGAATATTGTTTTAATTATAAAGATTATTGTATTAAGGTAAGGAAAATTATAATTTAGAGTTGAACCTAGTTAGAGAATAGTTGTTACAGCATTCATTGAGATAATATTGGTGTATTTTGCTAAAAAATATATCACAAATGGTCTTGCAGCATATTCTACATTGAAGCCCAATACAAGTTCTGATTCTCCTTCTATAAGATCAAAGGGATCTCAGGTTGTTTCAGCTAGTGTGGAAATATAGCATATTATGGCTAAGGGTCATGTTGACGTAATTAATCATATATTTTCTTGGGTAATTGTTCCATTTTTAGGGTGAAAGCCGTTAATAAGTATGATAGAAAGTAAAATAATAGATGGTATGTGGGTATGGCATTTGATACTGGGTGTGGGGTATGGGAAGTGGGGTTCAAATGGTATGGGGCAGGGTAAGGGCTAGAATTGGCACAATAATATTCAGACTGATGATGTAAGAGGGCGTAGGGGTTCTTTTGTAAATAGTTTTACTGCATGTGGGTTTTAAAATTAATAATCAATAACTAAATATTATATTTTATAATGTTTTATTAATAATAACTAAAACAAAAGAACTGCCTGACTTCAGCCCAGTCACAGGTCCAAAAGAGGAAGAGGGAGGAGTTACAGCCACTTAAATACAATCATGCAAACTGTGGGGAAGCAGGAAAATGGAATTTTGGGAAATACTAAGGGACTTCTGGTGAATGAAGTCCAAAGGCTCAAAATCTCCATTTAGACACTGCTTCTGCGAATGGTGGAGGATGCCACCTGGTCCAATGATATTTGAACCTTTTCAAAACTGTATATAGCCTAGTAGTTTTTGTTTAATTAGTGTTAAGAAAGCTACAGCTAGTAAAATTGGAACAATATAAATTAATTGTAAACATGTGTTAAGGAGAAGGTTTGAACCTTTGCTTATATAGGCATAAGTTTTATGCAATTACCTGCTCTGCCATCTTAATGGGCTCTTTTTTAGAGTAAGCAATTTACTGCATTATTTAAAATATATTTCATGAATTAGTTTTAAGGCACATTGGTAATGTTGGCATTATTTCTTGTCCTTTCGTACTAGAAGAAATAAATAGTAGGCTACTAGTAGTGTGCCTGATACCGGCTCCTCTTGTCTGGTGCTAATAGTTTTAAGGGCATTCTCACTGGACAGAGGAAACTTGCATGTGTAGGTCTAATTAAAATTAACAGTAAGGCTAGGACCAAACCTTTTGTTTAAGGGACTATATTACAGACCATCTAAGCATTTTCAGTGCTTTGCTTTTAACTTAAGCTACATTAACTGGTTAAAATAATAAATCTTATGCTTTTTTAATAAATTGAAACTTTATGTGTGATGTCAGTATTTGGTTAAATTTAATTTAAAAAATTTTCAAATAAAAAAATTAAAATTTAGTATTTCATAGTATTTTACTCTGTCCCTATATTTGTGCTTAAAATTATGTCTTCCGGTTTGGGGGTTTGATGGAAATAAAGGTATAATTTTTTGTTTAGGGGGTAAGGAACTTAGTGAATATAAATGCAAATTTATATTTACTATTAAATTATTATCAATTATTTTAAATTATTTTCATGCATACTCTCCCATCATCCAGGGGGGAATATATAAAGATATGTCTTTAGATCATTGATTTAATGCCATCTGTTAAATGATTCAACTGTAGCTGATTAATACTACATATACATGTATGCGGTTATTCTTATAATAATGTCTTATTCATATATTATCCCCATTTACTTCACGTGAACTCTGAAGATAGCACTATATGTTAGATCCTAGACTGTATTGGTGTTCCCAGGCACCTGCCCATTGGATATAGCTCCCCCCAAAAATCCCTCCCCCATGCCAGTTAGAATCAGTTATGCCATGTTATGGGCAGATTGGTAATCATAACATTATGATGCCTTATTTAATAGCAGTTCAGATGCAATGACCAAATTTATGACCCTAAAGTAACAACCAGTAGCCAGGGAAGAAGTTAGGTTTGCCACAATTTATGCATTTCCTCTCAAAGACTATAAGCCTTTGGATGGCAGGATGGTGAATGCTTAAATAAAGGACTTTATTTTCTCTTTTATACCCTCATTGGATCACTACCACTTTTAGTAGCCCTACTAGACCTAAGCAATAGTCTAGGCTCTCTCCACATTTTAACAAACTATATCCTAATAAATCCCTTAAATCATTCAATATCTAATACTATATTATGATATGCATACATGACTGCTTTTCTAAAGTACACACAGAGGCTCCTATCCCAAGTTCAATAGTCCTATCACCCATTCTACTTAAACTAGGGGGCTATGGAATTATACAAATTACCATATTTACTGAACCAATTACCATCTACCTATCATACCAATTTATTATCCTATCCATATGGGGTATAATTATTACAAGCTCTATTTGCATATAACAAACAGACTTAAATTTTCTAATTATTTATTCATCAGTAAGCCATATAGGCCTAGTTATTATTGCTGCTTTAATACAATATACACTCAGTTTTATAGAAGCTACCATATCAATAATCACCCATGGCCTTACATCTTCCAAACTATTTTGTCTAGCCAACACTAAGAATGAATTCATAGCCACACAATAATTCTCGCTCCAGAATTACAAATAATCTTTTAACACTAATATGCACTAGCCTAGCCAATCAAGCCTTACCACCATCAATCAATCTTCTAGGAGAATTGACAGGAATTATCTCATCATTCTCATGATCTAACTTCTCCTTTATACTTTTAGGGTTAAATACAGTTATTACAATCCTATATTCTTTATATATGCTAATTACCTTACAATGAGGAAAGTTCACCCATCACTTAACCCTTATTTCACCCTTCACTAACACATGAACATATACTCATAACCCTTGACATCCTGCCACTGATTATATTATCACTAAACCCAGGTTTAACATACTGCAAATATAGTATAAGTAAAACATTAGATTATGAATCTAAATATAGAAGTTTAAACCTTCTTATATGCCGAGAAAGAATCAAGAACTGCTCATTCCTGATCTATACCTAACAGTATGGCTTTCTTATTTTTTTTAAACCCTCACCTTCCGTCTTGGAGTCAATACTGTGTATTGGTTCCAAGGCAGAAGAGCAGTAAGGGCTAGGCAATGGGGGTCAAGTGACTTGCCCAGGGTCACACAGCTGGGAAGTGTCTAAGGTCACATTTGAACCCAGGACCTCCTGTCTCTAGGACAGGCTCTCAATCCACTGAGCCACCCAGCTGCCCCCTGGCTTTCTTACTTTTTAAGGGATAGTAGTTATCCACTGGCCTTAGGAATAAAAAACTTTGATGCAACTCCAAATAAAAAAAATCAATTACCTCTTTAACTGAACTACTATTCTATCCATTGTATTACTAACTTCACCACTACTATATAAACTATTATTCCCCCATAAAACAAAATTCTTCCCACTATACTGCAAAAACATAATTATATTAGCTTCCTCACTAGTCTCCCTCCTCTACTTATCTTTATATACTCTGGCCAAGAATCAGTTATCGCCAATTGACATTGATTCTCAGCACACATTGATCAGCACACATTGATTCTAAGCTCAGCTTAAAACTTCGATAAGTTTTAAATGAGATTTTTTTCTCTATTATTTTCATCCCTATTGCCTTATTCGTACCTGATCTATTCTAGAATTTTCCTTATGGTGCATACACCCAGACCCTAATATTTTCTGATTCTTCAAATACCTTATTACCTTCCTCACAATAATTATCCTAGTATCTACCAACAATTTATTTCAATTATTCATTGAATGAGAAGTTGTGGTTATCATATCCTTCATACAAACTGGATAATGATACTGACATACAAACGCCAATACAGCAGCCCTTCAAGCAATCCTATATAACTATATTGCTGATACTAGATTTATACTTACAATAGCAATGACTCATATTAAACAATAATTCATGACATCTACAAAACATCTTTTCCACTAACATCATAAATACACTTGCTATCCTTGGCCTAATTATTACTGCAACTGGGAAATCAGCCCAATTCGGCCCTCCATCCATTACTTCCTTCAGCAATAGAAGAACAAACTCCTGTATCAGCTGTACTCTAGTCATAGCAGGTATTTTCCTACTAATTCGATTTTACCCTATAATAGAAAATAATCGAACAATCTTAACAGTTGCTTTTTGTTTAGGGGCAATAACAACACTATTTACATCCATTTGCGCAATTACACAATATATCAAAAAATTGTAGCATTCTCAACATCAAGTCAATTAGGCTTAATAATAGTGACAATGGGACTTAACTAACCCCACCTGACCTTCTTACATATCTGCACGCACACTTTCTTCAAGGCAATATTATTCTTATGCTCTGGTTCCACTATCCACAGGCTTAACAACAAACAAGATAGCCAAAAAACAGGAGGCCTATTTAATACAATACCAATTATATCATCTGCCCTAATAACAGGCAGACTAGCATTAACAGGAACACCATTTTTAGCAGGTTTTTATTCAAAAGACTCAGTCATCGAAGCCCTAAACACATCATACACAAATGAGTTCAAATATTTTTTTCAACAATTTCTACATATTTCTTGCTTTTAGTTCTTTTTTTTCCCAGCATTTAACATTATTTTATTTGGTCCTTTTCACACATTATTCATTGTAAACAAAGATAACTTTCTTTTCCTTCCCCCCTCCCTCCCGTAGCTGACGCACAATTCCACTGGGTATCACATGTGTCCTTGATTCGAACCCATTTCCATGTTGTTGGTATTTGCATTAGGGTGTTGATTTAGAGTCTCCTCAATCAATATCCCCTCCACCCCTGTAGTCAAGCAGTTGCCTTTCCTCAGTGTTTTTACTCCCACAGTTTGTCCTCTGCTTGAGGATAGTGTTTTTTCTCATAGATCCCTGCATGAGTTCAACTATTGACTCTAATTACCACCTCTCTCACAGCTATCTATAGCCTATGCATCATCTATTTTGCCCTACTCGGACATCCTTGCTTTACATCAACATCTCCAATCAATGGAAATAATCCAAACCTCATTAATCCCATTCTACGACTAGCCTTATGAAGTATTTCACAGGATTCCTCCTAATAACAAATGTCCCACCAACATCATCAATAACCAAAATAATACGCACTATAACCAAATCACCAGCCTTCTAATTGGTATAGGACTTAACTCACTAATAAACTCATAAACACAATGAAGCATACAACTAACATCTCAAAACATATTAAGCATATTTCACTCATATTACACATCAAACTTCACTCCTAATAAATTTATTTAAAGGCCAACAAATTGCTACCATACTAATCGATCTAAACTGATATGAAAAAACAGGACCTAAAGGTTAAGCCAACATACATTCTGCATCATCCTCATTAGTTACTTCCACTCAAAAAGGTTTAATTAAAATATACTTTATGTCCTTCATGATTTCAGTTATTCTTAATAGTTATTTAATCTATACCAACAAACAACTTCTAAAACAATATAAATAGTAATAATCAAAATTCATCTTAACAGAGCTAGAGCTTATCCACCACAACATAACAATGAAACACCACTAAAATCCTGACCTGTACAAAACCCCCAACAAAATCAAACAACTCAACAGTTGTACTTACCCCAACCTCCCCAGATATGATTTAACACACTAATTCTATTAATAGAGCTAATAATAATAATATACTATTTTATATATATATATATATACTAATAATCTATGATATTCCCAATTCAAGTTTCAGGGTATTCTTCTGTAGCTATAGCAGCAGTATAACCAAAAACCATCAGCATTCCTCCCAAACAGATTAAACAACCCACCAATCTCCAAAATACATCTTCCAGACTTACAACTATGGCAGAACCCAATCCACCACTAGCAACCAAACTTAATCCCCTATATACAAGAGAAGGGTTAGAAGCAAAAGCCACAAACCCAAAATTAACAGCAAAAAAAAGAAAATATCATTTTAATTATTTTAGTATGTGACATAAAAAACCATTGTTGTATTTAAATTACAAAAATCTAATGACCAAACTATGAAAAACCCACCCACTTAAAAATGATTAATCACTCCTTCATTGATCTACCTATACGATCTAACATTTCAACTTGATGAAATTTTGGATCCCTCCTAGGATTCTGTTTAAGTACCGAAGTTCTAACAGAACTTTTCCTAGCCATATATTTTACATGGGATACACTAACTGCCTTTTCATCAGTAGTCCATATCTGCTGAGATGTAAACTATGGATGACTTATTCGAAATCTCCATGCTAATGGATCATCAATATTCTTCTTATGCCTATTCCTTCACATAGGATGAGATATCTATTATGGCTCTTACCTATTCAAAGAAACTTGAAATATTGGAGTAGTTCTTCTATTTACCGTTATAGCAACCACATTTGTAGGATATGTACTAACATGAGGGCAAATATCCTTTTGAGTGGCCACAGTAATCACTAACCTCCTATCAGCCATTCCTTATATTGGAACTATACTAGTTTAGTGAATTTGAGGTGGCTTTTCTGTAGACAAAGCTACATTAACCCTATTTTTTGCCTTCTACTTCATTCTACCCTTTATTATTCTTACCTTAGTAAAAGTCTACTTACTATTTATACAAGAAACAGGTTTCGAGACTTCTGGTCAAGATGGTGGCTTAGAGAAAGCTAAAGTCCAGATCTCCTGAAACCCTTCCTTACCGATCTCAAACCAAATGCTCCTAGGGCACCGAAATTCAAAACGATCAACAGCACAGACCCCGGGAGTCCTCCTCCTGGACCTGGATCAAAAGTTACAGCCCCCCCCCCAAAAGCCAGAACCCGAGACCACTTGGACCTAAGGGGTAGGCAGAAGGAAGGTCCTAGGACCCATTCCCCCCAACCCAGAGCGCCGAGTCCGAGTCTGAGGCAGCAGAGGCAACCTCAGAGCCCCATGGCCTGCTATTCTGAAGGCCACATCCTGAAAACAACCTGACCCAGTCGAGGGGGCACCCAGACAGCAGGGAAACAGAGAGAGACGGGGGTGCTCGTAACCCCCTGGGAGGAGCCCTCGGAGCTCTGGGAAGCTGCGGCCCCTCCCCCTCAGAGAGCAGGGTCGTCTGGAACAACATCAACCCTCAGGGCGGGCAAAAGGGCCTCGGGAGCCAGCTATTCTGAAGGCCACATCCTGAAAACAACCTAACCCAGTCGAGGAGGCACCCAGACAGCAGGGAAACAGAGAGAGGGGGGAGCTTGTAACCCCCTGGCTAGATCCTTCCATCTGAGTCTCACGAAAAAAGTCCCTGCCTCAAGGCATACTAAATTCAACCCAGGGAAAGCTAATCTCATTAGGAGCCCTCTGAGCTCCGGGAAGCCGCGGCTCCTCCCCCCGCAGAGTGCTGGAACAGGAACAAGGGCCAAGCCAGGCTTAGAGCGTGGAAGTAAGGCAATGGAGAAGCATCAGGAGGGTGCCGAGGAGAGGAGGGCAGTAATAGGGACACACCAGCAATTCCTGGCTTCCCGGGAAGACAGAACAACAACTACATAGAACGGACAATCTGCCTAGGGCTAAAACCTCTGAACACCAGACAGAGATAAAAAAGCTAGTCCCCCCCACTCAGATTGAGATGGCAAACGCCACAGAAGCACAAAAGTCCCAAAATTAAAAAAAAAAACAAGAAGAAGAGGGCGACTTTGGACACATTTTATGGAGCAAAAATACAAAACACAGAGGAGATAGAAGAGGAAACACAAGCAAATACTCCGAAACCTTTCAAAGGAAATGGAAAATCTCCACAAACCCATGAAGAATTTGAATCGGAAATCATCAAAAAGATGGAAGCCTTCTGGGAGGAAAAGTGGGAAATAATGCAAAAGAAATTCACGCATCTAAAAAACCAGTTTGACCAAAGTGAAAAGGAAAACCAGGCTTTAAAGCAAAGCCAAAAGACCAAGAAATTAGAAGAGAACATAAAACATCTCACTGACAAAGTGACAGATTTGGAAAATAGAGGGAGAAGAGATAATTTAAGAATAATTGGACTTCCAGAAAAGCCAGAAATAAACAGCAAACTCGACATCGTAATACAAGAGATAATCAAAGAAAATTGCCCAGAGATTCTAGAACAAGGGGGCAATACAGCCACTGACAGAGCTCACAGAACACCCTCTACACTAAACCCCCATAAGACAACTCCCAGTAATGTAATTGCCAAATTCCAAAACTCTCAAACAAAAGAAAAAATCCTGCAAGAAGCCAGAAAAAGACAATTTAGATATAAAGGAATGCCAATCAGGGTCACACAAAACCTTGCAAGTTCTACTCTGAATGATAGTAAGGCATGGAACATGATCTTCAGAAAGGCAAGAGAGCTGGGTCTTCAACCAAGAATCAGCTATCCAGCAAAACTGACTATATACTTCCAAGGGAAAGTATGGGCATTCAACAAAATAGAAGATTTCCAACTTTTTGCAATGAGCTCTGTGGAAAGTTCGATATCGAAAATCAAAGAGCATGGAATACCTGGAAAGGTAAATATGAAGGAAAGGTAAAAGGAGAAAAATGTTATCTTCTTCTTTTACTCAAAATCTCTTCTATAAGGACTACATTTATATCAATCTATGTATACTAATAAGTGGGGAAAATGTAATGTGTAAATAGGGGGAAAAGAAAGACCAAATAGAATAATCGTTCTCACACAAAGATTCCCATGGGAAGGGGAGGGGAAGAAAACTCCTATAAGAAGGAGAGGAAGAGAATTTTTACTTAAACCTTACTCTCAGGGAAATCAACTCTGAGAGGGAAAAACATCCAGATCCATTGGGATCTTTAATTCTATCTTACCCAACAAGGGTAGGGAGAAGGGAAAACCAAGGGGGGAAGGGGGAGAGGGAAAACAAAAAGGAAAGGAAAGAGAGGGGGGAAGGGGAGGGAACAAAAAGGGAGGGACTAAAAAGGTAAACATATCAAGGGAGGGGACAAGGGGGACGGATTTAAAGTAAATCACTGGACTAAAAGGTAGAGCTGAAGAAGAAAAGGTTAGAACCAGGGAAGGATATCAAAATGCCAGGGAGTCCACAAATGACAGTCATAACTTTGAACGTGAATGGGATGAACTCACCCATAAAAAGTAGACGAATAGCAGAATGGATTAGAATCCAAAACCCTAACATATGTTGTCTTCAAGAAACACACATGAGGCGGATAGACACCCACAAGGTCAGAATTAAAGGATGGAGTAAGACCCTCTGGGCCTCAACTGACAGAAAGAAGGCAGGAGTGGTAATCATGATATCTGATAAAGCCAAAGCAAAAATAGACCTGATCAAAAGGGATAGGGAAGGTAATTATATTTTGTTAAAAGGGACTTTAGATAATGAGGAAATATCACTAATCAACATGTATGCACCAAATAATATAGCACCCAAATTTCTAATGGAGAAACTAGGAGAACTGAAGGAAGAAATAGACAGTAAAACCATATTAGTGGGAGACTTAAACCAACCATTATCAAATTTAGATAAATCAAACCAAAAAATAAATAAGAAAGAGGTGAAAGAAGTGAATGAAATCTTAGAAAAATTAGAATTAATAGACATATGGAGAAAAATAAATAGGGATAAAAAGGAATACACCTTCTTCTCAGCACCACATGGCACATTCACAAAAATTGACCATACATTAGGTCACAGAAACATAGCACACGAATGCAGAAAAGCAGAAATAATAAATGCAGCCTTCTCAGATCACAAGGCAATAAAAATAATGATCAGTAAAGGTACATGGAAAACCAAATCAAAAACTAATTGGAAACTAAACAATATGATACTCCAAAATTGTTTAGTTAGAGAAGAAATCATAGAAACAATTAATAATTTTATCGAGGAAAATGATAATGGCGAGACATCCTTTCAAACCTTTTGGGATGCAGCCAAAGCAGTCATCAGAGGTAAATTCATATCCCTAAGTGCATATATCAACAAACTAGGGAGAGCAGAGATCAATCAATTGGAAATGCAAATAAAAAAAATCGAAAGTGATCAAATTAAAAACCCCCAGCAGAAAACCAATCTAAAAATCCTAAAAATTAAGGGAGAAATTAATAAAATCGAAAGTGATAGAACTATTGATTTAATAAATAAGACAAGAAGCTGATACTTTGAAAAAACAAACAAAACAGACAAAGTACTGGTCAATCTAATTTAAAAAAGGAAGGAAGAAAAGCAAATTAACAGCATCAAAGATGAAAAGGAGGACAGCACCTCCGATGAAGAGGAAATTAAGGCAATCATTAGAAATTACTTTGCCCAATTATATGGCAATAAATACACCAATTTAGGGGATATGGATGAACATATACAAAAATACAAACTGCCTAGACTAACAGAAGAGGAAATAGAATTCTTAAATAATCCCATATCAGAAAATGAAATCCAACAAGCCATCAACGAACTTCCTAAGAAAAAATCCCCAGGGTCTGATGGATTCGCCAGTGAATTCTATCAAACATTCAGAGAACAACTAATCCCAATACTATACAAGCTATTTGACATAATAAGCAAAGAGGGAGTTCTACCAAACTCCTTTTATGACACAAACATGGTACTGATTCCAAAACCAGGCAGGTCAAAAACAGAGAAAGAAAACTATAGACCAATCTCCCTAATGAATATAGATGCAAAAATCTTAAATAGGATACTAGCAAAAAGACTCCAGCAAGTGATCAGAAGGGTCATCCACCACGATCAAGTAGGATTTATACCAGGAATGCAGGGCTGGTTCAATATTAGGAAAACCATCCACATAATTGACCACATCAACAAACAAACCAACAAGAATCACATGATCATCTCAATAGACGCAGAAAAAGCCTTTGATAAAATACAACACCCATTCTTATTAAAAACACTAGAAAGCTTAGGAATAGAAGGGTCATTCCTAAAAATAATAAACAGTATATATCTAAAACCATCAGCTAATATCATCTGCAATGGGGATAAACTAGATGCATTCCCAATAAGATCAGGAGTGAAACAAGGATGCCCATTATCACCTCTACTATTTGACATTGTACTAGAAACACTAGCAGTAGCAATTAGAGAAGAAAAAGAAATTGAAGGCATCAAAATAGGCAAGGAGGAGACCAAGTTATCGCTCTTTGCAGATGATATGATGGTCTACTTAAAGAATCCTAGAGATTCAACCAAAAAGCTAATTGAAATAATCAACAACTTTAGCAAAGTTGCAGGATACAAAATAAACCCACATAAATCATCAGCTTTTCTATATATCTACAACACAGCTCAGCAGCAAAAACTAGAAAGAGAAATCCCATTCAAAATCACCTTAGATAAAATAAAATACCTAGGAATCTATCTCCCGAGACAAACACAGGAACTATATGAACACAACTACAAAACACTCTCCACACAACTAAAACTAGACTTGAACAATTGGAAAAACATTAACTGCTCATGGATAGGACGAGCCAATATAATAAAAATGACCATCCTACCCAAACTTATTTATCTATTAATGCCATACCCATTGAACTCCCAAAATATTTCTTTACTGATTTAGAAAAAACCATAACAAAATTCATTTGGAATAACAAAAGATAAAGGATATCCAGGGAAATAATGAAAAAAACACATATGATGGGGGCCTTGCAGTCCCAGACCTTAAACTATATTACAAAGCAGCAGTCATCAAAACAATTTGGTACTGGCTAAGAAACAGAAAGGAATATCGGTGGAATAGACTGGGGGAAAGCGACCTCAGCAAGACAGTATACGATAAACTCAAAGATCCCAGCTTTTGGGACAAAAATCCACTATTCGATAAAAACTGCTGGGAAAATTGGAAGACAGTATGGGAGAGATTAGGAATTGATCAACACCTCACACCCTACACCAAGATAAATTCAAAATGGGTGAATGACTTAAACATAAAGAAGGAAACCATAAGTAAATTGGGTAAACACAGAATAGTATACATGTCAGACCTTTGGGAGGGGAAAGCCTTTAAAACCAAGCAAGACATAGAAAGAATCACAAAATGTAGAATAAATAATTTTGACTACATCAAATTAAAAAGCTTTTGTACAAACAAAACCAATGTAACTAAAATCAGAAGGGAAACAACAAATTGGGAAAAAATCTTCATAGAAACCTCTGACAAAGGTTTAATTACTCAAATTTATAAAGAGCTAAATCAATTGTACAAAAAATCAAGCCATTCTCCAATGATAAATGGGCAAGGGACATGGATAAGCAGTTCTCAGATAAAGAAATCAAAACTATTAATAAGCACATGAAGAAGTGTTCTAAATCTCTCATAATCAGAGGGATGCAAATCAAAACAACTCTGAGGTATTACTTCACACCAAGCAGATTGGCTAGCATGATAGCAAAGGAAAGTAATGAATGCTGGAGGGGATGTGGCAAAGTAGGGACATTAATTCATTGCTGGTGGAGTTGTGAACTGATCCAACCATTCTGGAGGGCAATTTGGAACTATGCCCAAAGGGTGATAAAAGACTGTCTGCCCTTTGATCCAGCCATAGCACTGCTGGGTCTGTACCTCAAAGAGATAATGGACAAAAAGACTTGTACAAGAATATTCATAGCTGCGCTCTTTGTGGTGGCCAAAAACTGGAAAACAAGGGTATGCCCATCAATTGGGGAATGGCTGAGCAAATTATGGTATATGTTGGTGATGGAATACTATTGTGCTAAAAGGAATAATAAAGTGGAGGAATTCCATGGAGACTGGAACGACCTCCAGGAAGTGATGCAGAGCAAGAGGAGCAGAACCAGGAGAACATTGTACACAGAGACTAATACACTGTGGTATAATCGAACGTAATGGACTTCTACATTAGGGGCGGTGTAATGTCCCTGAACAATCTGCAGGGATCTAGGAGAAAAAACACTATTCATAAGCAAAGGATAAACTATGGGAATAGAAACACCGAGGAAAAGCAACTGCCTGACTACCGCAGTTGAGGGGACATGACAGAGAAGAGACTCTAAACGTAACTCTAATGCAAATATTAACAACATGGAAATGGGTTCGAATCAAGAACTCATGTGACACCCAGTAGAATCACTCGTTGGCTATGGGGGGGTGGGGGGGAGGAAAGAAAATGATCTTTGTCTTTAATGAATAATGCTTGGAAATGATCAAATAAAATATTATTTAAAAAAAAAGAAACAGGTTTCAACAACCCATCAGGCATCATCCCTGAAACAGATAACATCCCATTTCACCCTTACTATAGATGCTTTTGGATTAATCCTCATAGTCCTAGTATTGCTCTTACTAGCAATATTCTCATGAGATATACTAGGTGATCAAGACAACTTTACCCCAGCCAATCCCGTTAATACCCTTCCACATATTATACCAGATTGATACTTGCTATTCGCCTATGTAATCTTCCAATCAACAAATTAGGTGGAGTTCTATCCCTCCTAGCATCTATCCCAATACTTCTAGTTATCCTATTTCTCCACACATCCCCACAACATAGCCTAATATTCCAATCCATTTCACAAGTACTATTTTGAATGTTAACAACTAACTTCTTCACCCTAAGCTAAATCAGGGGTCACCCAGTAGAATAACCATTCATCATCATTGGCCAGCTAGCCTCAATTTTATACTTCACACTCCTTATTATCTTAATACCACTAGCAGGCATATTTGAAAACTACATGCTAAAACCAAAATGCTCAGACCAAGTAATTTAATAAAAATATTGGCCTCGTAAGCCAACAATGAAGGAAACCTCCTTCCTAGGAAACATTCAAGAAGGTAATAAATACCTCACCATCATCACCCAAAGCTGTCATTCTACTTAAACTACTACCTGATTTATTTAAATTTGTATACTATCCCAGTAATGAATTCATTTTTATAGATAAAGTATATTAAATTTAGTGCTATGTATATATAGTACATGGATTTATTTACCCCTAGCATATCTTATATACATCATACTCTTATATTACTATCATATTCATAGTTATGCTAATAACATTAATACCTATTAACACTACAATTTATTAGATATACGGATATCCTTAACCTTATATCATAATTTTATATAAGACATTATGTAGATGGACATATACATTAAATCCATGGTCACAGGATCAACAAACTTTTGCCTTAAGCATATCATAATCATTAGGAATACCTCAGTTCACACTTCACAAGAGATCACCATCCTGACATCCAAAGGCTTATATATAGTCTTTGAAAGAAAATGCATAAATTGTGGCATACCTAACTTCTTCCCTGGCTACCGGTTTTACTTCAGGGTCATAAATTTGGTCATTGCTTCTGAACTGCCATTAAATAAGGCATCATAATGTTATGATTACCAATCTGCCCACAACATGGCATAATTGATTCTAACTGGCATGGGGGAGGGATTTTTGGGGGGAGCTATATCCAATGGGCAGGTGCCTGGGAACACCAATACAGTCTAGGATCTAACATATAGTGCTATCTTCAGAGTTCACGTGAAGTAAATGGGGATAATATATGAATGATTATAAGACATCATTATATAAGAATAACCACATACATGTATATGTAGTATTAATCAGCTACAGTTGAATCAATTAACAGTTGATAATAAATTAATGATCTAAAGACATAAATTTATATATTCCCTCCCCCCACCCGGTGATGGGAGAGTATGTGTGAAAATAATTTGAAATAATTGATAATAAATGAATAGTAGATATAAATGTGCATTTATATTCACTAAGTCCCCTACTCCCTAAACAAAAAATTACACTTTTATTTCCATCAAACCCCCAAACCGGAAGACATAATTTTAAGCACAAATATGGGGACAGAGTAAAATACTATGAAATACTAAATTAAAATTTTTTATTTAAAATTTTTTTTAAACTTAAATTTAACCAATGCTGACATTGCATATGAAATTTCAATTTATAAAAAAGCATAAAATTTATGCAGTTAATGTAGCTTAAATTAAAAGCAAAGCACTGAAAATGCCTAGATGGTCTATAATATAGTCCCATAAACAAAAGGTTTGGTCCTAGCCTTACTGTTAATTTTAATTAGACCTACACACACAAGTTTCCTCTGTCCAGTAAGAATGCCCTTAAAACTATTAGCACCAGACAAGAGGAGCCGGTATCAGGCACACTACTAGTAGTCTATTACAGCTTGTTCAACCACACCTCCATGGGAAATAGCAGTGACTAACATTAAGCCATAAATGAAAGTTTGACTAAATCATAATTATCTAGGGTTGGTAAATTTTGTGCTAGCCACCACAGTCATGTGAATTATTAACAAAATTAACAGATCTCGGTGTAAAGCATGTTTAAGCTACACCTTAAATAAAGTTAATACTTAACTAAACTGTAATATGCTCTAGTTAATACTAAAATAAACAATTAAAATGACTTTAATAATATTGACTACATGACAGCTAAGACACAAACTGGGATTTGATACCCCACTATGCTTAGCCATAAGCTTAAACGGTTAAATAACAAAACTATTCATCAGGGAACTACTAGCTACCGCTTAAAACTCAAAGGACTTGGCAGTGCCCTAAACCCATCTAGAGGAGCCTGTTCTATAATCTATAAACCCAACCCTCTCTTGGCAGTATAGCCTATATACCACCATTGTCAGCCCACCTTAAAAAGGCCAAATAAGGGGATGTGGCAAAATTAAGACCCTAATGCACTGCTGGTAGAGTTGTGAATTGATCCAACCATTCTGGAGGGCAATTTGGAACTATGCCCAAAGGGTGATAAAAGACTGTCTGCCCTTTGATCCAGCCATAGCACTGCTGGGTTTGTGCCCCAAAAAGATAATAAGGAAAAATACTTGTACAAGAATATTCATAGCTGTGCTCTTCGTGGTGGCAAAAAATTGGAAAATTAGGGGTTGCCCTTCCATTGGGGAATGGCTGAACAAACTGTGGTATCTGTTGGCGATGGAATACTATTGTGCTCAAAGGAACAATGAACTGGAGGAATTCCATGGGAACTGGAACAATCTCCAGAAGTGATGCAGAGTGAAAGGAGCAGAACCAGGAGAACATTATACATAGAGATGAATACACTGTGGCACAATCGAATGTAATGGACTTTTCTACTAGCAGCAATGCAATGACCCAGGACAATTCTGAGGGACTTAGAATGTTATCCACATCCAGAGCAAGATTTGTGGGAGCAGAAACACAGAAGAAAAACACTTGCTTGATCACATGGTTTGACAGCGATATGATTGGGATTGTAGACTAAATGATCACTCTAGTGCAAATATTAATAATATGGAAATAGGTCTTGATCAACGAAACATGTAAAATCCAGTGGAATTGTTTATTGGTTATCAGAGGGAGGTGGGAGGAGGGGAGGGAAAGAACATGAATCATGTAACCATGGAAAAATATTCTAAATTAATTAAATAAACTTAATTTTAAAAAGCCATATAGTAAGCAAAATTATTTTCCCATGAAAATATTAGGCAAGGTGTAGCACATGAGAGGGAAAGAAATGGGCTACATTCTCTACTTTAGAGAACAAAGAATCACCTTATGAAATTAAAGTGTTTGAAAGAGGATTTGGTAGTAAATTAAGAATAGAGCTTAACTGAAATAGGCAATAGGGCGCACGCACACACTTCCCATCACCCTCCTCAATATAATTTGCTAAAATTACTAATACTATTTTCAAACAAAAGAGGAGAAAAGTCGTAACATGGCAAGTATACTGGAAAGTTCACTTGAAATATAAAAATGTAGCTTAACATTAAACCATTTATCTTACACCTAAAAGGTTTCAGTTAATTCTGAACATTTTGAGCTAAAAGCCCTAACAATACCCAACTATTTTTAAATTAACCCAAACTATTAAAACTACCTTGTACAAGTGATCGAACAGATACTATAGGCTCAGTAACAACAGTGCAGCAAGCAAAAAATGAAAGATCATATAATAGCATACAAAAGCAAAACTTTACCCTTGTACCTTTTTACATGATGATTTAGCCAATCAACAAGTACAAAAAGAATTATGCTCACTTTCCTGAAATTAAGTGAGCTACTATAAAACAGTTAAATTGAACCAACTTGTCTATGTAGCAAAACAGTGAGAAAATTTTATAGTAGAAGTGAAAACCCTATCAAATTTAATTATAGCTGGTTACCCATTGCAAATTTCAGTTCAACTTTAAGTTTAATACAAAGCGTCAACACTACTTAAGCACAACTTAGACTTAAAAATTAGTCAAATGGGGGACAACTCTTTTGACCCAGTAGACAAACTTGGAGGGTAATGACAATCATCATTGTGGCCTTAAAGGCAGCCATCAATTAAGAAAGCGTTAAAGCTCAACCATATACCCACAATTTAATTTCATAAAATAATCAAAACCCCTAATATCACATTGGATGACTATTAAATTATAGAAGACATAATGCTAAAATCAGTAATAAGAATTCTATTCTCCTTGCATAAGCCTATATTAGTAAACCAATAATCCACGAACAATTAACAAAACTAATAATAACCACTAATTAGTTCATTACATTAACTATTGTTAATCCAACACAGGTATGCATTAATATAAAGGAAAGATTAAAAAGAATAAAAGGAACTTGGCAACCTAGAACCCCACCTGTTTACATTTATGCACAAAATGGTATCACATCCAGACTCTCTTCCCCTGGCTGGGGCTTAGAAATTCTAACTGATATCAGAAGAAGCTAGTTTTCTCTCTCACTCATTCCTTAATATCTTCCTTCTATTGTAAATAAACTACCATAAATTCCATTTACTTTAGTAATTCATTTTGGGATTTAGAAATTAAATCCCTGGCAACCACCTAATAATATATTCAGAGTCCAACCAAAATTAAAATTAATACAGTCTAGATGAAATGGGTGAATATTTATAAAATATAAATTGCCTGGATTAACAAAAGGGGAAATAGAATATTTAAATAATCCCATCTCAGAAAAAGAAATTCAACAAGCCATCAAGGAACTCCCTAAGAAAAAACCCCCAGGGCCAGATGGATTAACAAGTGAATTCTATAAAACATTTAAAGAACAACTAATCCCAATATTACACAAATTATTTGACAAAATAAGCAAAGGAATCTTACTAAATTGAGTCTTACTAAATTCTTTTTATGATACAAATATGGTACTGATACCTAAGCTAGGCAGACCAAAAACAGAGAAAGAAAACTACAGACCAATCTCCTTAATGAACATAGATGTAAATAAAACACTAGCAAAGAGACTACTTCAAGTTATCACAAGGATTATTCACTATGACTAGGTGAGATTTATACTAGGGAAGCAAGGCTGATTTAATATTAATAAAACTATCTACATAAGTGACCATATCAATAATTAAACTAACAGAAATCACTTGATTATCTCAATAGATGCAGAAAAAGCCTTTGACAAAATACAACACCCATTTCTACTGAAAACACTAGAAAGTATAGGAATGAAAGGACCTTTCCTTAAAATAATAAGTAGTATTTATTTAAAAACATCAGCAAGTATCATTTGCAATGGGGATAAATTAGAAGCCTTCCCAATAAGATCAGGAGGGAAGCAAGGATGCCCATTATCACCACTATTATTTAATAAAAGAAATTGAAGGGATTAAAGTATGAAATAAGGAAACTAAACTATCACTCTTTGCAGATGATATGATGGTATACTTAGAGAATCCTAGAAAATCAACTAAAAAGCTAGTGGAAATAATCTACAACTTTAGCAAAGTTGCAGGATACAAAATGACCCCCCACATAAATCATCAGCATTTTTATTTATTTCCATCAAAAATCTGCAGCAAGAGATAGAAAGAGAAACTCCATTTAAAATAATTCTAGAAAATATAAAATATTTGGGGATTTATCTGCCAAGACAAAATCAGGAATTATATGAACGAATGAATTATATGAACGAATGAATTATATGAATTACCAAACACTTTCCACACAAATAAAACTAGATCTAAAGAACTAAAAAATTGCTGAGTAATATGACCTAATATAATAAAAATGACAATCCTGCCTAAACTAATTTACTTATTTTCAGTGCCATACCTATCAAACTACCAAAAAACATTTTTATAGAACTAGAAAAAATGATGATAAAACCCATCTGGAAGAACGAAAGATCAAAAATATCAAGGGAACTAATGAAAAAAATGTGAAGGATGGGGATCTAGCAGTACTAGATCTTAAAGTGTACTATAAAGCAGTGATCATCAAAACAATATGGTACTGGCTAAGAGATAGAAGGGTGGATCGATGGATAGACATGGGTTAAATAACGACAGCAATCCTGTGATTGATAAACCCAAATATCCCAGCTTTAGGGACAAAAAACCCACTATTTGACAAAAACTGCTGGAAAAATTAGAAAACAGAATGGAAAAAATTAGATTTAAATTATATATTTAGAAATTCTTGAACCCCTAAAAACTACATTCCCAAAGTTCCTTTCTGTATTATCTAGAATCCTTTTCCCTTTTCCTGTATCCTCACGTTTTGCATGATGGTGTTTAAGTGGGCTATAAAGGGGGGCAGCTGGGTAGCTCAGTGGATTGAGAGCCAGGCCCAGAGATGGGAGGTCTTAGGTTCAAATCTGGACTCAGACACTTCCCAGCTCTGTGACCCTTGGCAAGTCACTTTGTTATGGGCAGGTATAAAATTAGAGGGGCAGAATACATGGACTCATGTCTCTTGTATTAAACCCTTTATCCCTCCAGAAACAGGTGGTGAAGGGGGAACGAAAGCCACTTATTCCTGTGAGCCACTGGAAGATCTCAAATTCCTCTTCCACAGAAAGACCCAACCTAGGGATACTTTGGAAGAAGTAGCTCCATCCCCTCCTCCTTGTTATTTTAAATCTCTCTTGCTCTAGCCATGGCTATCTCTTTCCTTACATTCTTTGTCCTTTTTGGTATATCAATAATTCCAACAAAGTGGAAATACAAGTCCAAAAGTTACATGAGGTGTATCCAAGACCTGAGGTCTTAAGGAGATTAGCAACCACTCCAGTTTTTGCTACTCCCTTGTGGGATATGTGGACCTTGTATTTGTAACCTTGTCATCTCTCTAGTTTCTTCTAGGGTAAAAGCACTCATGGGAGTCACCCAGATGCCAGATGCCACCATAACCTTGGCAAACATCCCAGCCTGACACTCTGGACACGTCCTACAGTCAATACCTCTCTCTCTTAAGGGGTAGGCAGGGACATCTCTACGCCCATTCTCAGCTCTGAAGAAGTTACAGAAGACAGACCACCGTCCATTTTTCCCTTATATATTAAGAGAGGGGGGAGATGACATGGGCACTGTACCCCAGAAACCCAGGCGAACTATTATCAGGGAAACTCCCTTGTTTTGCCTCCTCCTGACTCTGAGCCTAAAAACACCCAATGACCTCTCTAGGGTCCTGAGATGACTATCTTCCTTTGATCGTCCTCTATATGGACAGAAAGATGCACCTTCAAGCCACATCTCGATCCTATCAGACATCTGTTTGTTCCCTAAAACTAAGGAATCTTTATGTCCCCAGGCAGACCCCAGTATGATCACCCCACCTCATGCCTGAGTGACTAACTCTGTGGTAAAAAGTATAAAATCCCCAGAACTGCTGTCATCTGGGAGGACCAGCCTTTCCTTTCATTCTGTCCTCCCAAAGAACTGCTCCCCATCTTGCTGTTCTACCTTGCTATCTTCCTGGCCACTCTCAACATTACCTTCTAAATTAATAAATCTCTTTTTGTTTTTAAGCTAAGTTTTGGAGTCTTGCATGCTTGCAAAAGGTATCCTTCCTGAACCCCAAAGGGTGTCCTTCCTGCTCATAACAACTTGACCCCCATTGCCTAGCCGTTACCACTCTTCTGCCTTGGAGCCAATATACAGTATTGACTCCAAGACGGAGGGTAAGGGTTTAAAAAAAAGTGGGCTATAACTCCTCCCATACTTTCTTTTTGACCTGCAACCAGGCTGAGTTCAGGCAATTCTTTTGCTTTAGTTATTATTAATAAAACTTTAAAATATAATATTTAGTTATTAATTTTTAAAGCCCACATTTTGGCTGACCATAAAGAGATAGAATTTTCAAATATTTTTAAGATAGATTTTCAGTTAAGTTAGTAAGTTTTTCATCTGTCACCCAGCCTGCCTGCCTTTGCACCATTGTGGGCACTGCTATTCTTCCCTTCTGCTCTGCCTGCCCAGTCTCCAGCCCTCCAACAGCCCGAGACCCAGACGCACCTGCCAATCCGAGCCACGTGTATTTTCCTCCTGTATGGGTGATGTATAAAAAAATCTTTCCACCCCAACCCCCCCTTCACCCCACATGGGTATTGAGCCTGTGCTAGCTGTTTTTCAGCTTGGAGAAAAGAAACTCCACCCCTTCTAGTTTTCAAGCAGATTGTTTTTAAAGCTGACCCTGGACTTCTAGTTTAGAAGGCTGTTACTAAAGGTTTTTTACAGGGAGGGCAGTTAGACCAAATCAGTGGATTTAAAGTCAGTTTTGGGAAATAAGCCAGTTTTTTTTTTTCATCTCTGTAGACTCAAAACACCAAACCAAAATGTCATTCCTTCATATGCAAATACACTATTGTTTCCCTCAAAGTTTTGCCTCCTAACTTGTTTACTCTGTAAACAGACCCCATTCAGTGTCTTTTTGAGGAATACCCCAACCAAAAATTCAACTTAAAGTTTTATATGAGCTTGATCCCTTAGGAGAATAAAGTGTATTTATTTAAGTTGTAATTTTAAGCTCCACAGGGTCTTCTCATCTTATATAATTATACCCTCCTTTGCACGGGTAGGTCAATTTCATTGATCTTGTTTTGCCATTCATACAAGTCTCTATTTAGGAGACAAGTGATTATGCTACCTTTGCACAGTCAGGATACCATGGCCAGGCAGTGCCTCTAATACTTAAAATGCTAGAGGTGATGTTTTTGGTAAACAGGTGGGGTTTTGGATTGCTGAGTTCCTTTTATTCTTTTTAATCTGTCCTTGTATAATGCATACCTGTGTTGGATTAACAATAATTGAGGTAATTTACTGGTTAATGTATACAATTACTATTTTGTTAAGTGTTAGTGGGTTATCCATTGACTAACTTAGGCTTATGTGAGGAGAATAAATTCTTATTACTGATTTTAGCATTATGTCTTCCATAATTAAATAGAACCATCCAATACTATAATAGGGGTTTTGATAATTTTATGGTATTAAATAAAATTTTGTATTTGAGCTTTAATGCTTTCTTAATTGGTGGCTGCTTTTAGGCCTACAATGGGGTTTAGTCATTACCCTCTACTAGTCTGTCTACTAGATCAAATGAGTTGTCCCTCATTTGAGTAACTATTAAGTTTAAGATATGCTTAAGTTATTAAAATGCTTTATGTTAAACTTAAGGTTGAACTAAAATTCATATTTTAGATAACCAGCTATCATTAAGTTCGATAGGTTTTTCACTTCTACTATAAAATCTTCTCACTATTTTGCTACATAGAGGAGTTAGTTCATAATTAACTGTTTTATAGTAGCTCACTTAATTTTGGGGGTCAGGCATAAGTTCTTTTTGTCTGTGTTAACTAGCTAAATCATTATGCAAAAGGTACAAATTTTAATATTTGCTTTTTTATGCTATTAATTGATCTTTCATTTTTCCCTTGCAGTACTGTTATTATTGCTCCTGTGGTTTCTGTTCTATCTCCTATAATAAGAAAATTAAAATGATTTAAATAGGTTAATATATAATCTATTTAAGGTTTTTTAGGGCTATAATTAGCTCAAATGGTCAGAATTAACTGAAATCTTTTAGGTGTAAGCTAAATGCTTTATAAATTAAGCTACATTTTGATATTCCAAGTCCACTTTCAAGTACACTTACCATGTTAAGACTTTTCTCCTCTTTGTTTAGATGAATTATTAGGTATGTAAATAAATTGAGTTGAGGAGGGTGATGGGCAGTGTGTGCACACCCTATTGCCTAATTCAATTAAGCATTCTATTCTTAATTTACTACTAAATCCTCCTTCAGGCACTTTAAGTTCATAATGTGATTCGTTATTCTCTAAATTTTAAAATAAAAAAATTAAATGTATCATGTAGTTTTTTGATAGTTTATACTCTATTTATACTCTTCCCTATTTAAGCGCTTGAAGTTATGTCTCCGGTTTGGGGGTTTGACGGAAATAAGATATAACTTTTTTGTTAATGGGGCAAGGGGGTTTAGTGAAAATATACTTAAAATCATATTCATTAAATAAATTATTATAAATTCATGCGTTTGCATCACCCGGGTGAAAATAATGTCTTCAAATCATTGATTTATATGCCAATTCAAAATTAACTAAATAATATATCTTTAATACTGCATATACATGTATATGCATAATGTTAAATAATAATATGTCTAATAATCTTCCATATAATTTACTCATTTAATCACATGAGCTTTAAGAACAGCATTAAATGTTAGGTCCTAGATTTTATCAGTGTCCAAGGTGCCTGCCCATTGGATACGGCTCCCTCCAAAAGAATTTACCCCCATGCCAGTCAGAATCAGTTATGCCACGTTATGGGCTGATTAGTAATCATAACATCATGATGCCTTATTTAATGGCAGTTTGGATGCAATGAACAATTTTATGACCCTGAGGTAACAACCAGTAGCCAGTATAAAGGAACTTACATACGTCACAATATATGCGTCTCCTCTGAAGGATTTAAAGCCTTTAGATGGTGGGATGGTGGTTTTTCGTGAGGGGTGGATTGAGGTATTCCTGATGGTGATGATCTGCGAGAAAGATTAGGTCAGCTGATCCGGTGACCATGGATATAATGCATATGTCCATCTACTATTAAAAAGCATAGCTCAGGACTTCTGGGGAAACATGGCTGCAATCTAGACACAAATTGCTTCCTCTCCCCCAGCACCGAATGAAATAGACTACCTCAAAAGAGCATAAAAATCATCCTTGGAAGAATGGAGGGATTCCCCAGTACACCACAGCAATGATGGTACGTGGGGTTTGAGCATTGCCACACTATAAGAAGGTGGAAAAGCTTGCACACAAACATGAGCTGAGCTACCCCTACCCCCACCCCACGTATGGAACCAAAGTAGGGACCAGCTTGCTCACCAGAGACAGCAAGTAAATGAGGAACGTCTCTGTCTGGGGGGGGGAACAACAGGGCCCTTGGGATCTAACGAAGACTGCCAGGGAACTACCCCTCAGAGCAGTTTCACTGGAGATCTCTGCTCACTTGAGAGCGTGCAGACTGGGGGGCCTTTGCAAACTGTTAACACTGTGGAGACTCATGAAACTGTAGAAACTGACTGAGGCAAAAGCTCCGCTCCTTGCTGTAGTGAGGGGAGACACACCAGGGCCCTTGGAAACTGACAAGGGCTACCAGGGAACTACCCCTCAGAGCAGTATTACAGGAGACTCCTGCACACCAGAGAGAAGAGACCACAGAGCACGGGGGCGGGCGGGCTAACAACTGTGGAGGCTGGGAAGAACTAGTCTGAGGAAAAAGCAACGCCACTGAAATCCACAGAAAACCTGCCAATATCACCCAGACCTCTGATCAAAAGGAAAGGGAAAACCACCAAAGGGATGGCTCACACCGCCAAAGAATGAGAAAGGGGAAAAACTGACTATTGAAAACTTTTACGGAGGGAAAACCCAGGCTACAGAGGAAAAAGAGGATGAAATTCAAACAAAATCAAAACATGTCCCCCAAAATGGAAATTATCCACAAATTCTAGAAGAATTCAAAAATGGAGCTTATCCACAAGATGGAAACCTTTTGGCAAGAAAAATGGGAAAAAATTCAGAAAGAGGTCAGCAGCCTGACAGACAAGAACTCCCAATTGGAAAAATAGCTGGAAGCCTCAAACAGAAGGGCAGACCAAACTGAAAAGCAAAATCATTCCTTAAAGATCAGAATTAAGCAACTGGAAGATAATGGTCTTGCAAAACAGCAAGAATAAAGCAAAGTCAAAAAATTAATGAATTAGAAGAAAACATAAAATATCTCACTGAAAAGGTCACAGACCAGGAAAACAGAGGAAGGAGAGACAACTTGAGAATAATTGGTCTGCCCAAAAAACCAGAGATAAACAAAAGTCTCGATGCCATACTACAAGAAATCATCGAAGAAAATTGCCCTGCTGTTCTCAAGGGGGCAAAATAGAAATAGAAAGAATTCATAGAACACCCTCTATACTAAATCCCCAAAAGACAACCCCCAGGAATGTAATTGCCAAATTCAAGAGCTTCCAAGCTAAGGAGAAAACCTTACAAGAAGCTTAGAAAGGAAACTTCAGATACAGAGGAGTGCCAATAAGGATTAAACAAGACCTAGCAACAAACATGCTGAGACCCCAAAGCCTGGAACATGATATTCAGAAAGACAAGAGAACTGGGTCTTCAACCAAGAATAAGCTACCCATTAAAACTGATCTAGATATGGAAGAATACTTACAAAAATACAAATTGCCTAGACTAACTGAAGAAGTAGAATTCTTAAATAATTCCATATAAGAAAAAGAAATCCAACTGACCATCAAAGAACTCCCTAAGAAAAAATTCTCAGGTTCTGATGGATTCACAAGCGAATTCTATCAAACATTCAAAGAACAGCTAATCCCAATACTATACAAACTATTTGACATAATAAGCAAAGAGGGATTTCTACCATATTTCATTTATGACACAAACATGGTACTGATTCCAAAGCCAGGCAGGTCAAAAAGAGAAAGAAAACTATAAACCAATCGCCCTAATGAACATAGATACAAAAATCTTAAACAGAATACTAGCAAAAAGACTTTAGAAAGTGATCAGGAGGGTCACTCACTATGATCAAGTAGGATTTATACCAGGAATGCAGGGCTGGTTCAATATTAGGAAAACCATCCACATAAGTGACCATATCAACAAGCAAACAGACAAAAATCACATGATTATCTCAATAGACGCAGAAAAAGCCTTTGATAAAATAAACACCCATTCCTATTAAAAACACTAAAAAGCACAGGAATAGAAGGGTCATTCCTAAAAATAATAAACAGTATATATCTAAAACCATCAGCTAACATCATCTGCAATGGGGATAAACTAGATGCATTCCCAATATAGATCAGGAGTGAAAGAAGAATGCCCATTATCACCTCTATTATTTAACATTGTACTAGAAACACTAGCAGTAGCAATTAGAGAAAAAAAGAAATTGAAGGCATTAAAAAAGGCAAAGAGGAGACCAAGTTATCACTCTTTGAAGATGATATGATGGTCTACTTAAAGAATCCTAGAGAATCAACCAAAAAGCTAGTGAAAAAAATCAACAACTTTAGCAAAGTTGCAGGATGCAAAATAAACCCACATAAGTCATCAGCATTTCTCTATATTTCCAACACAGCTCAGCAGCAAGAATTAGAAAAAGAAATACCATTCAAAATCACCTTAGACAAAATAAAATACTTAGGAATCTATCTCCCGAGACAAACACAGGAACTATATGAACACAACTACAAAACACTCTCCACACGACTAAAACTAGACTTGAGCAATTGGAAAAACATTAACTGCTCATGGGTAGGATGAGTCAATATAATAAAAATGACCATCCTACCCAAACTTACCTATTTAGTTCCATACCCATTGAACTTCCAATTTTTTTTTACTGAATTAGAAAAACCATAACAAAGTTCATTGGGAAGAAGAAAGGATCAAGGATATCCAGGGAAATATTAAAAAATGTACAAAGGAAGGTGGCCTTGCAGTCCCAGATCTCAAACTCTATTATAAAACAGTGGTCATCAAAAAAATTTGGTACTAAGAGACAGAAAGGAAGATCAGTGGAATAGAATTGGGTTAAGTGACCTCATCAAGAGAGTGACAAAAGTCCACTATTTGACAAAAACTGCTGGGAAAACTGGAAGACAGTGTGGGAGAGATTAGGTTTGGATCAACACCTCATACCCTACACAAAGATAAATTCAGAATGGGTGAATGACTTGAACATAAAGAAGGAAACTATAAGTCAACTAGGTGAAAACAGAATAGTATACACATCAGACCTGGGAAGGGAAAGACTTTAAAACTAAGCAAGACTTAGAAAGAGTCACAAAATGTAAAATAAACAATTTTGATTACATCAAATTAAAAAGGTTTTGTACAAACAAAACCAATGTAACGAAAATTAGAAGGGAAGCAATGAACTGGGAAACAATCTTCATAACAAAAACTTCTGACAAATGTCTAATTACTCGAATTTATAAAGAGCTAAATCAATTGTACAAAAAATCAAGCCATTCTCCAATTGATAAATGGGCAAGGGACATGAATAGGCAGTTTTCAGCCAAAGAAATCAAAGGTATTAATAAGCACATGAAAAAGTGCTCTAAATCTCTGATAATCAGAGAGATGGAAATCAAAACAACTCTGAGGTATCACCTCACACCTAGCAGATTGGCTAACATGACAGCAAAAGAAAGTAATGAGTGTTGGAGGGGATATGGCAAAGTTGGGACATTAATGTATTGCTGGTGGAGTTGTGAATTGATCCAACCATTCTGGAGGTCAATTTGGAACTATGTGTAAAGGGATCTAAAAGACTGTCTGCCCTTTGATGCAGCCATAGTACTGCTGGGTTTCTACCCCAAAGAGATAATAAGGAAAAAGACATTTACCTGAATATTCATAGCTGTGCTCTTTGTGGTGGCCAAAAATTGGAAAATGAGGGGATGCCCTTCAATTGGGGAATGGCTGAACAAATTGTACTATATGTTGGTGATGGAATACTATTGTGCTCAAAGGAATAACAAACTGGAGGAATTCCATGAGAACTGGAACACCCTCTAGGAAGTGATGCAGAGTGAAAGGAGCAGAGCCAGGAGAACACTGTACACAGGAACCGATACACTGTGGTATAAAAGAACATAATTAACTTCTCCATTAGTGGCAATGCAATATCCCTGAACAATCTGCAGGGATCAAGGAGAAAAAAACACTACCCTCAAGCAGAGGACAAAAGGTGGGAGCAAAACCACAGAGGAAAGGCAATAGCATGACTACAGGAATGGAGGGGATATGACTGAGGAGAGACTCTAAATGAACACCTTAGTGAAAATACCAACAACATAGAAAAGAGTCCGGACACATGTGATACCCAGAGGAATCATGCATCGCCATTGGGAGAGGTGGGGGGGGAGGGGAGAAAAAGAAAATTATCTTTGTTTCTATTGAATAATGTTTGAAAATGACCAAATAAAATAATGTTTAAAAGGGGAAATAATAGTCCTAAAGGGAGAGCAGCTAGGTGGTGCAGTCGCTAGAGAGCCAGGCCTGGAGTTGGGAGGTCCTGGGTTCAAATATAGCCTCAGTCACAGCCCCGTTTGACTAGGCCTTGCCCTTATATTACAGTTGTTCTTAAGACAGAATTTAAGGATTTTTTAAAATTAAAAAAAAAGCATAGCTCAGTTTCTTGCCTACCTCAAACAGCTTCGATTTCCACAGAGCCTTATAGAGCTCATGCAGCTTACAGCTTTAGAGTGTGTTTTCTTACTTCTGATCCTGGAGGTTTTGTGCTGATTGGATACCATGCAGTTGGGAGCTTGACTAATCTTAAGATTCTAGGGGGAGATGCATCTCCATATATCCCACTGCCATTTTGGCCTGCCTAGTTTCTGCACCATATCCCATATGGGATTTCTTTACATTCTGCCCAGTGCTTCTATCAGAAACTTCAGAGCTCTGACAAAAGAAATCTAAATGGATAATAAATACTAGGGGAGGGGAAGGAAACTTTAAAAGAGATCTAGAAGTTTATTGCTAACTCTTTTGAGTTTATTCTCCTCCTATAATATAGAACAAGTCTATTGGATTGATAAAAAGGATTTTGAGTGCACTGCCTGCACCTTGCCTTTTCCTTATATTATTGTATTTATTAATTGCTTTAATGCAGCAGTTTTCAACCTGTGGTTCGCGACCCCGGCGGGGATTGAAAGACCAAAACACAGGGGTCACCTAAAGTCATAGGAAAATATATATTTCCTGGAAATACAGATATCCTGGAGCAGATAACAGAGCCAAGTAACCCCAGAAAAGTGAAGCCTCAGTTTGAGCTGGAGGGAGACCATAGGAAGAAGAAGGCAGCTTCTGAGGACCCCCTCCCTAGGCAGGACTTACCTCCCACCCCAGCACTCAGGCTGCCTCCTGATGGATTAATATTTCTCAATATATAATTAAATATTTTTTGTGATTAGTAACTATGTTTAAATTATGTTTGATTTGTAGCAATGAGAATACATAATGCATAGCAGGTATTTACATTCCGAATCATAACTGTAGCAAAATTACAGTTTTGAAGTATCCACCAAAATAATTTTTTGGTTTGCAGTCACCGCAACATGAGAAATTGTATTGCAGGGTCACGGCATTAGAAAGGTTGAGAGCCACTGCTTTAAGGTTTAAATTTTTAAAAGTGTATTTGTATTAATCTAATCAATATCTTTCTGTTATACTGAATCATTTTGAGCTACTATGATCTTTAATTTGTACCTTTACCTTTGCTGAAGACCAAAATATCATTGTATAACCCCATAAACATCTTGCCCAAAACCCTCGTCCCTAGACTCACTGAAGATCACATGTTGCCTTTGTTAATTGTCACATAAATGATGATGGATGGACTTCAAGAAAGCTGGTTAAATTGTATGCAACCTTTGGAGAATTTAATGAGCTAAGAATTTAAATGGTAATTCTAAGGGGTCTTCAGAAATGATTTTAGATACCTAGTGGTTTCTGAATTGATATTTTTATATGTGTGTGTATATATATATATGTGTGTACACATATATATATATATACATATATATATATATATATATAAATATATATATATATAATGTTGTATTGGACTTCCAGGTAAGCATGGATGCTTACCCGGACTGTAGCCTGTAGACGAGGCTTGCTTCCTCTCCTCAGACACAATGACACAGACGACCGCAAAAGACCCCCACCCCCCAAAAAACAAACAAAAAAAACAAATAACCATCCTCATAAGAAATGAGGGACCCCAAACTAAGGTCCAGCACTGAAGGTCAGTGGGACTCCTGCATTTTCACAATATAAGGGAAAGAAAAGACAACCTACCCTTCCCCACCCACCACCCCACAACCCCTTCGGAGCCAGAGTTAAAGTCAGCACTGGCGAGAATCAACAAGTGAGGGAGGGGTACCCCAGGACTGAACAATGGGCAGCCCCAGGTCTAGGGACTTAAGACCACCAAGGACCTACTCCTGTGAATAGTAACACCCAAAAACCCTGGCAGGCAGGCAAGGGGAACTCAGATCTCGTGTGCCCAAGAAACAGCGCGCTGTAATCAACGAGTGTGTGAAGGGATCCGCTGAAGTGAGCAAGGGGCACCCACAGGTCTTGGGAGTTAACCAAGACCACCAAAGACCTACACCTGAGAGCAGTAAAACCCAAAACAGTGGCAGGCAGGGGAGTGCAGACCCTGGGCTCCCCCAGGAAGATAGAACACCTGCAAAGAACCAAGAATTTGCCTGAGGCTAAAGTCTTGATCATTAGACACTTACACTGAGAGCAAGCCCTGCTAACTCAGATTTCTGACTGGAAATGGGAGAAAATAAAACATAGAGATGGCAAACAATGCTCAGGAACCACAACACCCCAACACCAAGAAAAGCAAGGAGAAGGGGGTGAATTTGGATACATTTTATGGAGGGAAAATACAGAATACAGAGGAAATAGAAGAGGAAACACAAACAAATGCTCCAAAACCTTCCAAAAGAAATGGAAATTGTCCACAAACTCTTGAAGAATTTAAATTGGAAGTTATCAAAAAGATGGAAGCCTTCTGGCAGGAAAAATGGGAAATAATGCAAAAGGAACTCAGCAATCTGAGGGACAAAAACACACAGTTGTGCAATCAGCTTGAAGCCTCAAAAAGCAGGGCAGACCAAACTGAAAAGGAAAATCAGTCTTTAAAGGTCAGAATCAGGCAACTGGAAGACAATGATCTTGCAAAAGAGCAAAAATTAATGGCACAAAGTCAAAAGACAAAGGAATTAGAAGATAATATAAAATACCTCACTGACAAGGTGACAGACCTGGAAAATGGAGGAAGGAGAGATAATCTGAGAATCATTGGTCTACCAGAAAAACCAGAAATAAACAGTAATCTTGATATCATAATACAAGATATCATCCAAGAAAACTGCCCATAGATTCTAGAACAAGGGGGGCAAAATAGCCATTGAAAGAGTTCACAGAATACCTTCTACACTAAATCTCGAAAAGACAACACCCAGGAATGTAACTGACAAATTCCAAAGCTTTCAAGGAAAAGAAAAAAATCTTACAAGAAGCCAGAAAAAGACAATTTAGATATAAAGGAATTCCAATCAGGGTCACACAAGACCTTGCAATTTCTACACTGAACGAGCGTAAGGCATGGAACATGATATTCAGAAAGGCAAGAGAGCTGAGTCTTCAACCAAGAATCAGCTACCCATCAAAACTGACTATACACATTAAAAGGAAAGTATGGACATTCAACAAAGTAGAAGATTTCCAAGTTTTTGTGAAGAAAAGACCAGAGCTCTGCGGAAAGTATGACATTGAAACACAAAGAGAAAGAGAAGCATGAAAAGGTAAATATAAAGGAAAGGGAAAAGGAGAAAAATGTTATCTTTTTCTTTTATTCAAACTCTCTTGTATAAGGACTATATTTATATCAAACTATGTATATTAATATGTGGGGAAAATGTAATGTGTAACTCTCAAAAATTATATGCATTATTAGAGTAGTTAGAAGAATCACGCATAGGGAAAGATTGGGGCATCAAGACGATATGGAGAAAGGGGGAGAAAAGAAAAAGGGAGGGGGAATCATTGATGGTACTAAGATATACTTCAAGAAATAGAAAAAAACTAAATAGACTAATTTTTCTCACACAAAGATACACATGTGAAGGGGAGGGGAAGAATTCTCCTATAAGGAGAGGAAAAACATGTGAATTGGTGTTACTTAAACCTTACTCTCAGTGAAATCAACTCAGAGAGGGAAGAACATCTAGATCCATTGGGACCTTGAATTCTATCTCATCCAACAGGGTAAGTGAGAAGGGGAAATTAAGGAAGGGGGGAGAGTATAAAAAGAGAGAGAAGGAGAGGGGGGAGGGAAGTTAACAGACCCTAAAAAACAAACAAAAAAACAAAAACCAACAAACAAACAAAAAGGGGGGGGCTAGAAAGGGAAGCATATCAAGGGAGGGGACAAGGGGGACTGATTTAAAGTAAATCACTGGTTTAAAAGGTTATAGCTAAAGAAGAAAGGTCAGAATTAGGGAGGATATCAAAATGCCAGGGAATCCACAAGTGACAATCATAACTTTGAACGTGAATGGGATAAACTCACCCATAAAATGTAGATGAATAGCAGAATGGATTAGAATCCCAAACCCTACCATATGTTGTCTTCAAGAGACACACATGAGGCGGGTAGATACTCACAAGGTCAGAATTAAAGGATGGAGTAAGACCTATTGGGCCTCAACTGACAGAAAGAAGACAAGAGTTGCAGTCATTATATCTGATAAAGCCAAAGCAAAAATAGACCTGATTAAAAGGGATAGGGAAGGTAAATATATTCTGTTAAAAGGTAGTATAGACAATGAGGAAATATCACCAATCAACATGTATGCACAAAAAGGTATAGCACCCAAATTTATAATGGAGAAACTAGGAGAATTGAAGGAGAAAATAGACAGCAAAACCATATTAGTGGGAGACCTCAACCAAACACTATCAAATTTACATAAATCAAATTAAAAAATAAATGAGAAAGAGGTAAAAGATGTGAATGAAATCTTAGAAAAATTAGAGTTAATAGACATATGGAGAAAAATAAATAAGGACAAAAAGGAATTCACCTTCTCAGCACCACATGGCACATTCACAAAGATTGATCATGCACTAGGTCACAGAAACATGGCATACAAATGCAGAAAAGCAGAAATAATAAATGCAGCCTTTTCAGATCACAAGGCAATAAAAATAATGATCAGTAAAGGTACATGGAGAGCCAAGTCAAAAATTAATTGGAAATTAAATAATATGATACTCTAAAATCCGGTAGAGAACAAATAATAGAAACAATTAATAATTTCATTGAGGAAAATGACAATGGTGAGACATCCCTTCCATCCTTATGGGATGCAACCAAATCAATACTCAGAGGAAAATTTATATCCGTGAGTGCATATATTAACAAATTAGGGAGGGCAGAGATCAATGAATTGGAAATGCAAATCAAAAAACTTAAAAGCCAACAAATTGAAACCCCTCAAAAGAAAACCAAATTAGAAGTACTAAAAATTAAGGGGGAAATTAATAAAATATAAAGTGATAGAACTATTGAACTAACAAATAAGACTAGATCCTGGTACTTTGAAAAAACAAACAAAATAGACAAAGTACTGGTCAATCTAATTAAAAAAGGAAAGAAGAAAAGCAAGTTAACAGCATCATAGATGAAAAGGGGGACCTCACCTCTAATGAAGATGAAATGAAGGCAAGCATTAAAAACTACTTTGCCCAATTATATGGCAATAAATATACCAATCTAGGTGATATGGATGAATATTTACAAAAATATAAATTACCTAGACTAACAGAAGAAGTAGAATTCTTAAATAATCCCATATCAGAACAAGAAATACAATAGGCCATTAAAGAACTCCCTAAGAAAAAATCCCCAGGGCCAGATGGATTCAAAAGTGAATTCTATCAAACATTCAAAGAACAGATAATCCCAATACTATACAAACTATTTGACATAATAAGCAAAGAGGGAGTTTTCCTTTTATGACACAAACATGGTAATGATTCCAAAACCAGGCAGGTCAAAAACGGAGAAAGAAAACTATAGGCCAATCTCCCTAATGAACAAAGATGCAAAAATCTTAACAGGACACTAGTAAAAAGACTTCAGCAAGTGTTTATACCAGGAATACAGAGCTTGTTCAACATTAGGAAAACCATCCACATAAATGACCATATATCAACAAGCAAACAGACAAAAATCACATGATTATCTCAATAGATGCAGAAAAAGCCTTTGATAAAATACAACACCCATTCCTATTAAAAACACTAGAAAAAAAACAAGAAAAACTATCCTCAAGCAGAGGACAAACTGAGGAAGTGAAAACACTGGGGAAGGGCAGCTGCTTGACTGCAGAGGTTGAGGGGACATGATCGAGGAGAGACGCTGGGTGAGCGCCCTGATGCAAATACCAACAACAGGGAAATAGGTTCAGAGCAAGGACACATGTGATACCCAGACGTATTGTGCTTCGGCTGGGGAAGGGGTGGTGGGGAGTTGGCGGGGGAGGAAAAGAGGATGATCTGTTTCCAATGAACAATGTAGGAAATTGACCAAATAAAATAATGTTTTAAAAACTTAAAAAAAAAAGAAATACAGAAGAAATCACATGATTTATCACAGGTTTATGTGGGTATATGGTTTGGGGTTCTGGTTTTAAAAGATCACTCTTACAAAAATGAATAGGTTTTGGCTGATAATACATGTATAACCCAGTGTAATTGATTGTCAACTCCAGAATGGGGGGAGGGAAGAGGGGAGGAGACAACATGAATCATGTAACTATGGAAAATTTTAAAAATATTTTTAAAAGAATGTTAATTTACTTGTCAATTTTCCATACTTTTTATATGATTAAATCAACTTACTCATTCCAATTTTTGTAATATGCAATACTATATTTAATGTTTCCAGTTTGAGATAATTAGGTTAAATCACTGTGAATTAATAATAATTGCTGTTTCCTTGATTATCCATTTAAAAAAACACTAGAAAGAATAGAAATAGGAGGTTCTTTCCTAAAAATAATAAACAGTATATATCTAAAACAATCAGCTAACATCATCTGCAATGGGGATAAACTAGAAGCATTCCCAATAAGATCAGGAGTGAAACAAGGATGCCCATTATCACCTCTATTATTTAACATTGTACTAGAAACACTAGCAG
Source organism: Monodelphis domestica (assembly GCF_027887165.1). Classification (NCBI taxonomy): domain Eukaryota; kingdom Metazoa; phylum Chordata; class Mammalia; order Didelphimorphia; family Didelphidae; genus Monodelphis; species Monodelphis domestica. Next base: position 29,193,897 of record NC_077235.1, read on the forward strand.
TAGCATTTAGAGAAGAAAAAGAAATTGAAGGCATTAAAATAAGCAAGGACGAGACCAAGTTATCGCTCTTTGCAGACGATATGATGGTCTACTTAAAGAATTCTAGAGAATCAACCAAAAAGCTAGTGAAAAAAATCAACAACTTTAGCAAAGTTGCAGGATACAAAATAAACCCTCATAAGTCATCAGCATTTCTATATATTTCCAACACAGCTCAGCAGCAAGAATTAGAAAGAGAAATCCCATTCAAAATCACCCTAGACAATATAAAATACTTAGGAATCTATCTCCCGAGACAAACACAGAAACTATATGAACACAACTACAAAACACTCTCCAAACAACTAAAACTAGATTTGAGTAATTGGAAAAACATTAACTGCTCATGGGTAGGATGAGCCAATATAATAAAAATAGCCATTCTACACAAACTTATCTATTTTAGTTCCATACCCATTGAACTTCCAAAAAATTTTTTTACTGAATTAGAAAAAAACATAACAAAGTTCATTTGGAAGAACAAAGGATCAAGGATATCCAGGGAAATAATGAAAACAAAATACAAAGGAAGGTGGCCTTGAGTCCCATATCTCAAACTCTATTATAAAGCAGTGGTCATCAAAACAATTGGTACTGGCTAAGAGAAAGAAAGGAGGATCAGTGGAATAGACTTGGGGTAAGTGATCTCAGCAAGACAGTCTATTACAAACACAAAGAACCCAGCTTTTGGGACAAAAACCCACTATCTGACAAAAACTGCTGGGAAAACTGGAAGACAGTGTGGGAGAGATTAGGTTTGGATCAACACCTCACACCCTACACCAAGATAAACTCAGAATGGGTGAATGACTTGAACATTAAGAAGGAAACTATAGGTAAATTAGGTAAACACAGAATAGTATACAATAAAGCCTTTTCCCTGTGGGAAGGGAAAGACTTTAAAACCAAGCAAGACATAGAAAGAGTCACAAAATGTAAAATAAACAATTTTGATTACATCAAATTAAAAAGTTTTTATACAAACAACACCAATGTAACCAAAATGAGAAGGGAAGCAACCAATTGGGAAACAATCTTCACATCAAAAACCTCTGACAAAGGTCTAATTACTCAAATTTATAAAGAGCTAAATCAATTGTACAAAAAATCAAGCCATTCTCCAATTGAAAAATGGGCAAGGGACATGAATAGGCAGTTTTCAGCCAAAGAAATAAAAAATAATAAGCACATGAAAAAGTGAGGTATCACCTCACACCTGGCAGAATGGCTAACATGACAGCAAAGGAAAGTAACGAATGCTGGAGGGGATGTGGAAAAGTTGGGACATTAATTCATTGCTGGTGGAGTTGTGAATTGATGTAACCATTCTGGAGGGCAATTTGGAACTATGCTCAAAGGGCACTAAAATACTGTCTGCCCTTTGATCCAGCCATAGCACTGCTGGGCTTGTACCCTAAAGAGATAATAAGGAAAAAGCCACGTACAAGAATAGTCATAGCTGCGTTCTTTGTGGTGGCCAAAAATTGGAAAATGAGGGGATGCCCTTCAATTGGGGAATGGCTGAACAAATTGTGATATATGTTGGTGATGGGATACTATTGTGCTCAAAGGAATAACAAACTTGAGGAATTCTATGAGAACTGGAACACCCTCCAGGAAGTGATGCAGAGCGAAAAGAGCAGAGCCAGGAAAACATTGTACATTGAGAATGACACACTGTGGTACAATCGAACGTAATGGACTTTTCCATTAGTGTCAATACAATGTCCCTGAACATTCCGCAGGGATCTAGGAGAAAAAATACTATCCACAAGCAGAAGACAAATTGTGGGAGTAAAAACACCAAGGAAAGGAACTGCTTGACTACAGGTGTTGATGAGACATGATTGAGGAGACTCTAAATGAACACCCTAATGCAAATAGCAAGAACATGGAAATGGGTTTGAATCAAGGACACGTGTGATACCCCAAGGAATCACGCATTGCCATTGGGAGAAGTGGTAAGGGGGGGGGGAGAAAATGATCTTTGTTTCTAATGAATAATGTTTGAAAAAGACCAAATAAAAAAAGGTTTAAAAGGGGAAAAAATTTATAGAAACAATGTTTGCAAATGGTTAAAGGACATGAATAGGCACATGAGAAAGTGTTCGAAATTCCTTCTGAGTTGAGAAACGCAAATCGAAACAACTTTGAGTCTCCACCTCCACCTAGAAGACTGGCCAATATGACACTAATGAAAAGTAATAAATAATGGAGGGGTTGTGGCAAAATTGGGACACTAATGCATTGCTGGTGAAGTTGTGAATTGATTCAATCATTCTGGAGGGCAATTTGGAACTATGCCCAAAGGGCACTAAAATACTGTCTTCCCTTTGATCCAGCCACAGCACTGCTGGGTTTGTACCCCAAAGAGATAATAAGGAAAAAGACATGTACAATAATATTTATAGCTGCACTCTTTGTGGTGGCAAAAAATTGGAAAATGAGGGGATGTCCTTCAATTCGGGAATGACTGAACAAATTGTGGTATATGTTGGTGATGGAATACTATTGTGCTGAAAGGAATAATGAAATGGAGGAATTTCATGTGACCTGGAACAACCTCCAAGAATTGATGCAGAGTGAAAGGAACAGATCCAGGAGAACATTGTACACAGAGACTGATACACTGTGGTACAATCGAATGTAACGAACTTCTCTACTAGCAGCAATGCAATGATCCAGGACAATTCTGAGGGGCTTATGAGAAAGAAGATTATCCATATTCAGAGAAAGAACTGTGGGAGCGGAAACACAAAAGAAATACATAGGATCGATCATGTGGTTCAATTGGGATGTGATTAGGTTTTTGATGTTAAAAGATCACTCTCTTCTGTAAATATGAATAACATGGAAATAGGTTTTGAACAATGAAACATGTTATAACCCAGTGGAAATGTTTATAAGCTTCAGGAGAGGGGAGAAAAGAGCGGGGTGGGGATAAAGGGGGGATCCTGAATTATGTAACCATGGAAAAATATTCTAAATTTTAAAAAAAGAATGTTGTAAAACGTTCATATAAAGCAGGAAGTCAAAAAGAGCTTCTGTGCATGCATAATAATTTAACTTCAGTTTAATTTACTTCCACCAGAACAATCTAGATTTCTTGATGATGTTCTAGACTTAAATAAGTTTTACTTTGTTTTAAGAATATATTTGCCTTGGTTGAAAGATTTGCTACATCTGTAAAAATTGTGACAAATCCATCAGTTCATAGGCTTTTTAAATGTCCCTCTGCAACTCATGTGAAATATTATAGTGGGTTTGTTTGCTATTGTAATTAAGTGGGCTACTGTTAATTTTTGGTACTTTCTTTGACTGTGCATTATCTACTGTACTACTGTATTAGTGTTCACCCACACAGTGGTTCATGGCCAAGTTAAAAAAAGTTAATAGATCTCTTTTTTTGGTGAGAAATCTTTGTATTCTACCTCTCCTTCGCTGACACAGTGTGTCACTGATTGTAAGCTATATATTTTTATTTTTAAAACTTTTTTTATTATTGTCTTTCCTTGCATATGCAATATAGTGTCTCAGTCTTCTTTTTTCTCTCCTTTTCATATTTGAAGCACATCAACAGTATTGAGATTTTTCTTTAAGCTTTTTGATTTTGCAGTAATATAAGTTTAAAATACGTTTGTTATAATATTAATACATACCCAATTAGACTATTAAAATGATGCCCATGGATTGTTTAAAAAATTATGGGACTTTGCTTAATGATTCTATCTGATTCTGGAAGAAGGGAATATACAAAAGAGCCACTGTACAGTGCTAAAGAAGCACAGAGCACCTGCATAGTGCCTATGGAGTACAATATCAAAAAGACCAGATCGTAATGGGATTGATGAAATTTTGAGCCACAAGAGGTGCTGAACTCTTGGGGGGTTTGAGATTGCGGCTGTTTTGACATATGTCAAAGGCAGGTCTTCCTCATCCCATATTCTACCAAGTATCTCAAATTTGTCTCCTACCTGGGTCCCATAAATATATTCCCTTTTCTGTCTTGCATAGTGTGGCAAACTTTCTGTAGTCCTGGCTACTGATTGGGTAAGTGCATAATAGCTTAAATCATTTTAATTGGGCCCTGATGCAAGGACATGTTATAAGTTTGTTTTTTCCTTTACTTAGATTTTTTAGACATAAACTTTTACAGTTTGTATTTCATCCACAAGTTACTCTTTTATTTGGATTTTTTCGATTTTTTTATTTTCTTTTGCAGATTGATTCATATACCTCATAACTTGGCCATGCATCCCTGAGTGATCCCTGTGTTTGTTATTATTCACCTAGGGGTGCCAAGTTATTGTTGTGAATTTTGATTTGTATTTGAGCAATTTTAGTATAAGAAACTTGCTACCTCCCAGAATCCAGAAGGTGCTATGGAGATGCCTGCAGAGACCACATGATGCACCAGAAGATCCAGAGTGAACTTTGGGATGTGAATTGATCTATGGGGGGTTGAAATGCCTTTGTTTTGAATGTATAGTCTTATGCCAAAGGGGACTGTCCCCAAATTGACTTTTTGTCAACCAAGCAATCATTGGCTTTGTTCTCTTTTCCTTTTATCCACAAATTATTGCAATTTATAAGTTAGTTATGCTTCCATGATCCTTTTGGGGAGACTGGTCTCCCCAGCAGGATCACAAGGGGGATAATGTATAGTTAGAAATTCTCGAACCCCTAATAAAACTACATTACCCAAAGTTCCTTTCTGTATTACCTAGAATCCTTTTCCCTTTTCCTATGTCCTCATGTTTTACGTGATGGTATTTAAGTGGGCTGTAACTCCTCCCACGCTCTCTTTTTGACCTGTGACCAGGCTGAGTTCAGGCATTTCTTTTGCTTTCATTATTATTAATAAAACTTTTAAAATATAATACTTAGTTATTGATTATTAATTTTTAAAACACACAACAAAATCAACATCACACCCTATACCAAGATAAGTTCAAAGTCAGTATATATGATTTAAATATAAAGAGTGATATTATAATTAGGTGAACGTGGAATAGTATGCCTATGAGATCTATGGGAAAGGAAAAATTTAAGACCAAGCAAGAGATAGAGAACACTACAAGATGTAAAATGAATAAGTTTGATTACATTAAATTAACAAGGTTTTGTACAAACAAAACCAATGCAATCAAAATTAGAAGGGAAGCAACTGGGAAACTTTTTTTTAACAAAATTCTCTATCAAAAGTATAATTTTCTAAGTATATAAGGAACTAAGTCAAATTTATAAGAAATCAAGCCATTCCCCAATGAACAAATGATCAAAGGATATAAATAGACAGTTTTCAGATGAAGAAATCAAAATGATCAATAATCACATGAAAAAGTGTTCTAAATCCCTCCTGATTAGAGAAATGAAAATCAAAACATCTCTGAGGTACCAGCTCACACCTAGCAGACTGGCCAATATGACAGTAAAGGAAAATGATGAATGTTGGAAAGGATGTAGCAAAATTGGGACATCAATGCATTGCTGGTGGAGTTGTAAAGTAGTCCAAACATTCTGGAAGGAAATTTGGAATTATGCCCAAAGGGCTTTAAAAAATTGCATGTCCTCTGATCCAGCTATAATACTACTGGATTAGTACCCCAAAGAGACAATAAAAAATGTTTGTACAAAAATACTGTGGTGGCAAAAAAATTGGAAAACAAAGGGGGTGTCCCTTAAATGGGGAATGGCTGAATAAATTGTGGTATATGGTGGTGATGGAATACTACCATACTATAAGAACTGATGAACTGCTTGATTTCTATATGAACTGGAAAGGCCTCCATGAACTGATACGGAGTGAAATGAAAAAAACAAAGAGAAACTGTATATAGAAACTGAAATATTGTGGGATGATCAAATGTTCTCTTCCTTTGCTTCTAATAGCAATGACGAAGAACAATGCTATGGAACTTATGAGAAAGAATATGTTTTGGGATGCAGCCAAAGCAGTAATCAGAGGTAAATTCATATCCCTGAATGCTTATATTAACAAACAAGGGAGAGCAGAGATCAATCAATTGGAAATGCAAATGAAAAAACTCGAAAGCGATCAAATTAAAACACCACAGCAGAAAACCAAACTAGAAATCCTAAAAATTAAGGGAGAAATTAATAAAATCGAAAGTGATAGAACTATTGATTTAATAAATAAGACAAGAAGCTGGTACTTTGAAAAAACAAACAAAATAGACAAAGTACTGGTCAATCTAATTAAAAAAAGGAAGGAAGAAAAGCAAATTCACAGTATTAAAGATGAAAAGGGGGACAGCACCTCCAATGAAGATGAAATTAAGGCAATCATTAGAAATTACTTTGCCCAATTATATGGCAATAAATACACCAATTTAGGAGAAATGGATGAATATATACAAAAATACAAACTGCCTAGACTAACAGAAGAGGAAATAGAATTCTTAAATAATCCCATATCAGAAATTGAAATCCAACAAGCCATCAAAGAACTTCCTAAGAAAAAATCCCCAGGGCCTGATGGATTCACCAGTGAATTCTATCAAACATTCAGAGAACAGTTAATCCCAATACTATACAAACTATTTGACATAATAAGCAAAGAGGGAGTTCTACCAAACTCCTTTTACGACACAAACACGGTACTGATTCCAAAACCAGGCAGGTCAAAAACAGAGAAAGAAAACTATAGACCAATCTCCCTAATGAATATAGATGCAAAAATCTTAAATAGGATACTAGCAAAAAGACTCCAGCAAGTGATCAGAAGGGTCATCCACCACGATCAAGTAGGATTTATACCAGGAATGCAGGGCTGGTTCAATATTAGGAAAACCATCCACATAATTGACCACATCAACAAACAAACCAACAAGAATCACATGATTATCTCAATAGACGCAGAAAAAGCATTTGATAAAATACAACACCCATTCCTATTAAAAACACTACAAAGCATAGGAATAGAAGGGTCATTCCTAAAAATAATAAACACTATATATCTAAAACCATCAGCTAATATCATCTGCAATGGGGATAAACTAGATGCATTCCCAATAAGATCAGGAGTGAAACAAGGATGCCCATTATCACCTCTACTATTTGACATTGTACTAGAAACACTAGCAGTAGCAATTAGAGAAGATAAAGGAATTGAAGGCATCAAAATAGGCAAGGAGGAGACCAAGTTATCACTCTTTGCGGATGACATGATGGTCTACTTAAAGAATCCTAGAGATTCAACCAAAAAGCTAATTGAAATAATCAACAACTTTAGCAAAGTTGCAGGATACAAAATAAACCCACATAAATCATCAGCTTTTCTATATATCTACAACACAGCTCAGCAGCAAGAACTAGAAAGAGAAATCCCATTCAAAATCACCTTAGACAAAATAAAATACCTAAGAATCTACCTCCCAAGACAAACACAGGAACTATATGAACACAACTACAAAACACTCGCCACACAACTAAAACTAGACTTGAGCAATTGGAAAAACATTAACTGCTCATGGATAGGACGAGCCAATATAATAAAAATGACCATCCTACCCAAACTTATTTATCTATTTAGTGCCATACCCATTGAACTACCAAAATACTTCTTCACTGATTTAGAAAAAACCATAACAAAGTTCATTTGGAAGAACAAAAGATCAAGGATATCCAGGGAAATAATGAAAAAAAACACAGATGATGGGGGCCTTGCAGTCCCTGACCTTAAACTATATTACAAAGCAGCAGTCATCAAAACAATTTGGTACTGGCTAAGAAACAGAAAGGAAGATCAGTGGAATAGACTGGGGGAAAGCGACCTCAGCAAGACAGTATACGATGAGAAAGAATATGATCCACATTGAGAGAAAGAACTATGGCAGTAGAAACACAGAAGGAAAACATAAATCTCTTTGTTTTATGGGTATATGATTTGGGGTTTTGGCTTCAAAAGATTACTCTTTTAAAATGAATAATAAGGCAACTGGTTTTGAGTAATAAGACATACATAACCTAGTGGAATTGCTTGTCAGCTCCAGGAGGAGGGAGGGATGAGAGGAGGGAGAGAACATGAATCATGTAACCATGGAAAAATTCACTAAAAAATCAATAAAATACTGTGAAAAAAAGAATGCATTGAGCATAAGACAAGGTTCTACTTTACTCACCTGGAAAAAGCAAATCTTACATTTAAAAAAGTTCTTAACTTAGTGAAATTTTAAAATATTTTGTTAATATTATTTTAATATAACTGGTTTTCTTTATAATCTTTATAATTATTTTAATATGATTCTGAGGTGTCCTATGGAATCCCTAAACTGCCCAAAGGAGTCCAACACCAAAAAAGAAATTAATAGTTTTAATTTTGAGTGTTGTTAAAGATTTCTAAGAGTTTAAATTTAGGTTTTTATTCTAAATATGAGAATTCTAAAGTAAAACTGTGGTTGCTGATTTAAAAATATTATAGCATAAGTCAAAATGACTTTTAGCAACTTTATTTACAATGAGGTAGAAAAGAGTGAAAGTGGGAAATGTAAGACAAAGTACTGCCTAGCTACACATACCCTAAGTTTAATCCTAATGTTTCCAGACCACAAATGTGAATTCAAAAGCGAATCTCATCAGAATCCAAAGTCCTAATTAGGTAGATGAAATTCGAAGAGCCAGAAGACACTGAAGAATCTGCCAAGAACCTTCAGTGTATATATAAGGCTAAGACTGCCAAGAATCTCACCAGAATTCATGCTGAAGGGAGTGTCCCACTGAAGCGCCAATGGGTTTCCTTGATAAAGAACCAAGGAAGGAATCACTCTACTCACCACCACAGGATCCAGGGGAAGCATCTCTTCAAGCACTAAGGCAGGAATGACTCCATGTCAGAAGATCCTAAGACAGAAGGAGAAACAGCCCTGAATCCAGGAAGCCATGGTCTTTTTATATTTCTTTTCCCACGTCACTTCCTGTCTCTTCCCCTCTTCACAGGAACCAATCACAGCTTCCAAATTGCTTATCCCTACCCAGGGCTGGGCAGTCCTCTTTGGAGGTGAGAATTTTTGACTTGTGAACTTTTCCACATAGTGACTAGTCAAGTTTTAAGTAGGGGTGTTTTCAGTTTTTGACTGATTAAAGATTACTGATTTATTATAATTCTATCTTCACAAGATCATGTAGCCCAACCTCTACATTTTTATACATTTAAAAATTCAGGTGAAGTGGCATGATGTGACTTTGGTTATGTAAAGATTAAAATTAATATCCAATACTCCAAGTATTATATTTAATATGATTTATTAAAATCAACTTTGAGCAAAGAGAAAGTAAAATCCAGAGAAAAGCCACTTTAATCAGCTGCTCCCTACCTCCATATGGGCGCAACCACAGAGCAAAAAATGGGAGAGAGCCTGTGCGGTAAAAATCAAAACTGAATACCAAATTAATGTAAATGACACACATACAGGAAAAGGAAAAGGGGATTGTGGGAAATGTAGTTTCTAGGGTTCAAGATTCTAAATTAATGCAGTTACAATGTAAGTAATAGGTGACATTTTCCTAAAGAAATAAACCTTTGCATCCCGTATGAATATCATATCTCATGATAAATAACTTTTTACATATAGATTTTTTACTAAAAGACCAATTAATTTGCCCATTATTCATTAATGAGATTACCTTATACTATGTGTATATGTATATGTGTATATTTATATAAATATATATTTATATATAAAACATGAACCTAATGGCCAAAAGAGTATGGAATACAGCATATTCCGTAGCATATAGTATGTGCTATATTCCACACTGTTTTGGCCATTAGGATGATATTCATATAATCTAAGTAATTTAGTAGATTCCATTATCAGGAATAATTTACATAGTACTGTAATTAATTGCTCTTCAAACACAGTATAGAAGTCACATAAACGTGTCTGGATCATGTTTTGGTTTGTTTGACTTTCTGGGGTGTCACAGTGTAGACTACTTAATTTATGATGTAGTTAATCTTCATGTCCATAAACCTATTGATAACGGTACCCTCCCCACTTCATTCAACATCTGACCAAACAGAATTCTTCTATTAATGACCCTGAGACAAAGTAGAATTTGCAAAGGGAATTCTTTTAGCTCTTCCTTTCCTTGCCATTGCCACTCTCCAAGTGCCTCCTCCTACTTCATTTGGATGCCCTTCACCTCTGATTCCTCATTGCTAAAAGCATGAGTTTAATCCTCTCAACCACTTTAGACATATTTTGGAAAATTCTATAATGAAATATTTCTTTTTTCAGTGGCTCTCAAAGAAAATGATTTTAAAAAATAGATTTGCCTATACCGAGATGCATGACATTTTAAAAATGATTCCTAAATCTTCTCTGGCTTTTTTATGAAATCTCTGGTAATAATGTGAATTTTTTAAAATTTTGTACTGATAACTAATTAGGGAAATCAATGCCTTGCAATGAGGCAAAGGCAAACTTCCAAATAAAGTATGACAGACACAGGCCTTGTTAAAAACATATTTTAAATTATTCTTTAATTCTACATTTACTCTACTATTTTTTCAGCATCAACTAAGTATCCACTATTATGAAATTTGGCTGAGACTGGAGAACAATAGAGGATCACATAAGAAACAAATGTACTAAAATCACTACTGCCTTGATAAACTCAAATCCACAAACTGCAAAGAAAGGGGCTCTCTGTCACACAAAAAAGAAGCATTCTAGCTTAAAATGCAGTTCTAACATCAATTTTCACATTACAGAGGGGAAAATTCCAGCTGCTCATAGGATTCCAAAGATTTATAGAAAAGAAGGTTTACATCTTTCACAGGTATGGAAGGATGAGGGAAACACAGAACTTGGCGTGGGATTGTTGTAATTGTGAACAGCAATGCAAACAATCTCTATTAGACTGAGTTCAACTTTACTACTAGAAGATGTAGAACAATTATGTTAAATTATTGTAATTGTCAGGATCTGGTTTCTATGGTTATGAACCCAGGTCTTTCTGATTTCAGAACACAGCTTCTTGCCATTGTCATGGTTTCCTTCAGACTAGGAATATATTTAGATCTCTGCCCCATGTGGAACTTGATGACTTAAGAAGAGGAATCTCAGTCATTTGCATTTGTCTGACCAATAATGATTTAATTTCACATTACTCTACTGCTTGTTCATATCCTTTGACCATTTATCAACTGGGAAATGAATGCCATTCTAATAATGGACAAAGTTCCCTATTATATTTGAAAAATGGGACCTTTATCTGAAAAACTGTCTAAATGGTCTCCCTCCTATTTTCTTCTTCCCTTCTTATCTTGGCTATATTGGTTTTATTTGTACAAAGCCTTTTAATTTCACAGAATCAAAATTATCCATTTAACATCTTACAATGCTCTCTATCTCTTGTTTATTCATAAATTCTCCTATCCACAAATCTGATAGTAATATTCCATGTTCTTTTAAATTTCCCCTTGTATTTAGATCATGTATCCATTTTAATCTTATCTTGGTAAATAGTGTAAAATTTTGGTCTATACCTAGTTTTTGTCACACTGCTTTCCAGTTTTCCTAATAGTTTTTTTTTTACCAAATAGTGAATTTTTATCTACCAAACTTAAATCTTTATATTTGTCAAACCCAAAGTTACTATAACCATTTACTACCAAGTATAGTATGTTTGTTCCATTTCACTGATCCACCTTTCTATTTCTTAGCCAGTAATAGATAGTTTTAATAATTAATGCCTTATAGAAGATCTTTTAAAGATCTGGTACTGTTAGGCTGATAAGACTGCTTTCCTTTATATTTCCTTTCATTAGTTCCCTTGATATTCTGGACCTTTTGTTCATCCAAAGGAATTTTATTATTTCTTCTAGATCCATAATTTTTGTGGAAAATTTAATTTGGATGACAGTAGTAGATTGCTTTAGGTAGCACTGTCATTTTTATTATAATGGCTTTGCCCACTCAACCCATGAACGATGAACATTTTCTCCACTTATTTATATCTGGCTTTATTTGTATAAAAAAGTGTTTTTATAATTATGTTCATGTAGTTTCTGGGTTTGTCTTGACAGGTACACTCCCAGGCATTTTATAGTATGATTATTTTAAATGGGGCATGTCTTACTATCTTTTCTTGAAGGACTTGGTTGATGATTTATGTGGTTATATTTGACTCCTGCTACTTTGCTAAAATTATTAGTTGCTGCAACTTGCTTTGTAATTGAATATCTTGGATTTTCTAAGTATATCATTTGCAGAAAGAGATAGTTTTATCACCTCATTGCCCATTTTAGATTTCTTCATTTTTTTTCTTATTTCTATTGCTAGCATATAATATTGAATACTAGAAGAGGTGATGGGCATCCTTATTTCACTCTTGATCTTATTTGGGAAGGTTTTTAGCTTATCACCATTACAAATAATGCTTGCCTATAGTTTGATGTTAGATGCTTCTTATCATTTGAAGGAAAAAAAATTCAGATTGTTAAATTTATAGTTGGACTGAATAGATTTAATTGGTTGCCAGGGATTTAATTACTAAATCCCAAAAATGAATTTCTAAAGTCAGCCTTTACACTAACCATGTGTCAGTTCAATCAGCAGATTCTTTATCAACTTTATCAACTCCAATAGAACTGCTTCTTACAGGAGGTTCCACTCCAAGTGTGAGTCTCTACTCCAAGTGTCTCTCTCCACTCCAAGTGTCTCTCTTTATTCCAAGTCTCTCTTCACACCAAGTGAGTCTCTGTGTCTCTGTTTCCACTTATAAAGACTTTTTTCTCTTGTGTCACTTCCCCTAAAGTTTTACGTCTACCAATCACAGCTGACGCTCCACTCCAGGACTGCCCATTCTTTCACACATGGGTCACAGACCTCCCACTCAATGTATGAAATGGGTGTTCACACCTTTTATGGTTAAAATCCAAAATGGGTAGATCTCCATACTCGACTTTAATTACTTTGATTACATTTTTGGGGGATTAAAATCTAAAACTAGACAGGGGATTACAATTTAATCTTCATAATACTTATGTTTTCACATCTCTAAATAGGAATGAATGTAGTATTTTGTCCAAAGCAATTTTTCCTCTATTGACATAATTATATGATTTTTGTATTATGTACATATTCAATTATGTTAAGAGTTTGCCTTACATTAAACCAACCCTGCATTCCCAGTATAGTCATCCTTTTAGTGATTTCCTTTCCTTCTCTCTTTTAAAAAATCATATTAATAAATGATTTATTTTATTGGTTTTTTTTCATAACACAAACTCCCAAGTTTTATTTATGAATTCAATGATTTTCTTAAATTGAATTTTTAAAAATCTCACCTTTAATATTTTAGGACTTCCAATTTAGTGTGTAATTGGAGATTAAATCTTTTTTTCTACTTTTAAGAAATTTTGTATTCAACTCATTGATCTGGTCTTCCTCTGTTTTACTGATATGAGCACTAATGAGAGATAAATTTCCTCTAACTACTGCTTTTGCTGCATCCCACAGGCTCTGGTATATTATGCTACCTCATTATTATTCTCTTTAATAAAATTTCTTATTGATTCTTTGACTTGTTTTGTAACCTACTCATTTTTTAAGATTAGGTCATTTTAATAATTTCTAATTAGGGACTTCTGGGTAAACATGGCTGCAATCTAGACGCGAAATGCTTCCTCTCCCCAGCACCGAACAAAATAGACAACCTCAAAGAGCATAAAAATCATCTTTGGAAGAATGGAGGGAATCTCCAGTACCCCACAGAAACGAAGGTACGTGGGGTTTGAACATTGCCACATTATAAGAAGGACAAAAAGCTTGCACAAAAACGTGAACTGAGCTGCTCTTTCCCCTCCTCCCCCACGGAACCAGAGTAGGCGCTCAGAGAGCTCACCAGGACAGCAAGTGAGTGAGGAACATCTCTGTCTGGGGGGGTGCACAGCAGGGTCCATGGGATCTAAAGACTGCTAGGGAACTACCTCTCAGGGCGGTTTCACTGGAAAACCCTGCACACTGGAGAGCGCACAGACCACGGGGCCCCTGAAAACTGCAAACAGTGTGGAGTCTGGAGAAACTATAGAAACTGCATAAGGCCAAAGCACTGCTCCTCTCTGTAGTGGGGGGGGGGCACGCCAGGCTCCCTGGAAACTGACAGAGACTACTGGAGCTCTACCCCTCGGAATGGTTTTACAGGAGATTCCTGTGCACCAGTGAGAAAAGACCACAGAGCACAGGGGTGGGCGGCTAACAAACCGCAGAGGCTAGGAAGAACTAGTCTGAGGCAACTTAAATCCACAGAAAACCCGACCATATCACCCAGACCTCTGACCAAAAAGGAAAGGGGACAAAACAACAAAGGGATGGCTCACACTACCCAAGAGCAATCCTCCAAGAAGAAAGGGAAAAAAGTGACTATCGAGAACTATTATGGGGGGGGGGGAACCAGGGGACAGAAGAGAAAGAGGATGAAATTCAAACAAAATCAAAACATACCCCCCAAAATGGAAATCATCCACAAGCTCTGGAAGAACTCAAAATGGAGCTTATCCAAAAGATGGAAACCTTCTGGCAAGAAAAATGGGAAAAAATTCAGAAAGAGGTCAGCAGCCTGACAGACAAGACCTCACAATTGGAGAAACAGCTGGAGGGCACAAACAGAAGGGCAGACCAAACTGAAAAGCAAAACCAGTCCTTAAAGACCAGAATTAAGCAACTGGAAGATAGTGATCTTGCAAAACAGCAAGAATTAATAAAGCAAAGTAAAAAAATTAATGAATTAGAAGAAAACATAAAATATCTCACTGAAAAGGTCACAGACCAGGAAAACAGAGGAAGGAGAGACAACTTGAGAATCATTGGTCTGCCCAAAAAAACAGAGATAAATAAAAATCTTAATGCCATACTACAGGAAATTATAGAAGAGAATTGCCCTAATGTTCTCGAGCAAGGGGGCAAAATAGAAATAGAAAGGGTTCATAGAACACCCTCTATACTAAATCCCCAAAAGACAACCCCCAGGAATGTAGTCTCCAAATTCAAGAGCTTCCAAGCTAAGGAGAGCATCTTAAAAGAAGACAAGAAGAGGAGCTTTGGATATAGAGGAGCCCCTATAAGGATCACACATGACTTAGCAGCAAACACGCTAAGAGACTGCAAAGCATGGAACACGATATTCAGAAAGGCAAGAGAGCTGGGTCTTCAACCAAGAATCAGCTACCCATAAAAACTGACTATATACTTCCAGGGGAAAGTATGGGAATTGAACAAAATAGAAGATTTCCAAGTATTTGCAAAGAAAAGATCAGAGCTCTGTGGAAAGTTTGACATCTAAACACAAAGAGCAAGAGAAACATGAAAAGGTAAATATGGAAGAAAGAGAAAATGAGAAAAATGTTATCTTTTCTTTTATTCAAACTCTCTTCTATAAGGACTACATTTATATCAAATTATATATATTAATATGTGGGGAAAATGTAATGTGTAACTCTCAAAAATTGTATGCATCATTAGAGTAGTTAGAAGAATCACACATAGGGAAAGATTGGGGCACCAAGACGATATGGTGAAAGGGGGGGAAAGAAAGAAAAAGGGAGGGGGTAAATCGTTGATGTTACTAAAATTTACTTCAAGAAATAGAGGAAAAAAACTAAATAGAATAATCTTTCTCACACAAAGATACACATCAGAAGGGGAGGGGAAGAATTCTCCTATAAGAAGGAGAGGAAGAGAGTGCGAAGTGGTATTACTTAAACCTTACTCTCAGTGAAATCAACTCTGAGAGGGAAGAACATCTAGATCCATTGGGATTTTGAATGCTATCTTATCCAACAGGGTAACAGAGAAGGGGAAATTAAGGATGGGGAGGGGGGAGGGAAGATAAAAGGGAGGGAAGAAGAGGGTAGGGGAAGGGAAGGGAACAAAAAGGGAGGGGCTAGAAAGGGAAGCATATCAAGGGAGGGTACTAGAGGGACTGATCCCTACTGGTTTAAATCACTGGTTTAAAAGATTATAGCTAAAGAAAAAAGGTCAGAATTAGGGGAGGATATCAAAATGCCAGGGAATCCACAAGTGACAATCATAACTTTGAACGTGAATGGGATGCATTCACCCATAAAATGTAGACAAATAGCAGAATAGATTAGAACTCAAAACCATATGTTGTCTTCAAGAAACACACATGAGGTAGGTAGATACTCACAAGGTCAGAATTAAAGGATGGAGTAAGACCTTTTGGGCTTCAACCGATTGAAAGAAGGCAGAAGTTGCAATCATGATATCTGACAAAGCCAAAATAGACCAGATTACAATGGATAGGGAAGGTAAATATATTCTGTTAAAAGGAAGTATAGACAATGAGGAAATACCACTAATTAACACGTATGCACCAAATGGTATAGCACCCAAATTTCTAATGGAGAAACTAGGAGAATTTAAGGAGGAAATAGATGGTAAAACCACATTAGTGGGAGACTTGAACCAACCACTATCAAATTTAGATAAATCAAATAAAAAAATAAATAAGAAAGAGGTAAAAGATGTGAATAAAATCTTTGAAAAATTAGAGTTAATAGACATATGGAGAAAAATAAATAGGGACAAAAAGGAATACACCTTCTTCTCAGCACCACATGGCACATTCACAAAGATTGATCATACACTGGGTCACAGAAACATGGCATACAAATTCAGAAAAGCAGAAATAATAAATGCAACCTTTTCAGATCATAAGGCAGTAAAAATAATGATCAGTAAGGGTACATGGAGAGCCAAGTCAAAAATTAATTGGAAATTAAATAATATGATACTCCAAAATCGGTTAGAGAACAAATCATAGAAACAATTAATAATTTCATTGAGGAAAATGAAAATGGTGAGGCATCATTTCAAACCTTATGGGATGCAGCCAAAGCAGTACTGAGAGGAAAATTTATATCCGTGAGTGCATATATTAACAAATTAGGGAGGGCAGAGATCAATGAATTGGAAATGCAAATCAAAAAACTTGAAAGCCAACAAATTAAAAACCACCAAAAGAAAACCAAACTAGAGATCCTAAAAATTAAGGGAGAAATTAATAAAATCGAAAGTGATAGAACTATTGAACTAATAATAAACAAGACTAGAAGCTGGTACTTTGAAAAAACAAACAAAATAGACAAAGTACTGTTCAATCTAATTTAAAAAAGGAAAGATGAAAAGCAAGTTAAGAGCATCAAAGATGAAAATGGGGACCTCACCTCCAATGAACAGGAAATTAAGGCAATCATTAAAAACTACTTTGCCCAACAAGATGGCAATAAATATACCAATCTAGGTCATATGGATGAATATTTACAAAAATATAAATTGCCTAGACTAACAGAAGAAGAAATAGAATTCTTAAATAATCGCATATCAGAACAAGAAATCCAACAGGCCATCAAAGAATTCCCTAAGAAAAAATCCCCAGGGCCAGATGGATTCATTCACATTCACAAGTGAATTCTATCAAACATTCAAAGAACAGCTAATCCCAATACAATACAAACTATTTGACATAATAAGCAAAGAGGGAGTTCTACCAAATTCCTTTTATGACACAAACATGGTACTAAATCCAAAGCCAGGCAGGTCAAAAATGGAGAAAGAAAACTATAGAACAATTTTCCTAATGAACATAGATGCAAAAATCTTAAACAGGATACTAGCAAAAAGACTTTAGCAAGTGATCAGGAGGGTCATTTACTATGATCAAGTAGGATTTATACCAAGAATGCAGGGCTGGTTCAATATCAGGAAAACCATCCACATAAGTGACCATATCAACAAGCAAACAGACAAAAATCACATGATTATTTCAATAGATGCAGAAAAAGCCTTTGATAAAATACAACATCCATTCCAATTAAAAACACTAGAAAGCATAGGAATAGAAGGGTCTTTCCTAAAAATAATAAACAGTATATATCTAAAACCATCAGCTAACATCATCTGCAATGGGGATAAACTAGATGCATTCCCAATAATATATCAGGAGTGAAACAAGGATGCCCATTATCAACACTATTATTTAACATTGCACTAGAAACACTAGCAGTAGCAATGAGAGGAGAAAAAGAAATTGAAGGCATTAAAATAGGCAAGGAGGAGACTAAGTTATCGCTCTTTGCAGATGATATGATGGTTTACTTAAAGAATTCTAGATAATCAACCAAAAAGCAAGTCGAAATAATCAACAACTTTAGAAAAGTTGCAGGATACAAAATAAACCCTCATAAGTCATCAGCATTTCTATATATTTCCAACACAGCTCAGCAGCAAGAATTAGAAAGAGAAATCCCATTCAAAATCACCCTAGACAATATAAAATACTTAGGAATCTATCTCCCGAGACAAACACAGGAACTATATGAACACAACTACAAAACACTCTCCACACGACTTAAACTAGACGTGAGCAATTGGAAAAACATTAACTGCTCATGGGTAGGACGAGCCAATATAATAAAAATGACCACCCTACCCAAACTTATTTATTTATTTAGTGCTATACCCATTGAACTTCCAAAAGAATTTTTTATTGAATTAGAAAAAAACCTAACAACGTTCATTTGGAAGAACCAAGGATCAAGGCTATCCAGGGAAATAATGGAAAAAAATACAAAGGAAGGTGGCCTTGCAGTCCCAGATCTCAAGCTCTATTATAAATCAGTGGTCATCAAAACAATTTGGTACTGGCTAAGAGAAAGAAAGGAGGATCAGTGGAACAGACTTGGGGTAAGTGATCTCAGCAAGACAGTCTATGTCAAACCCAAAGACCCCGTCTTCTGGGACAAAAACCCACTATTTGACAAAAACTGCTGGGAAAACTGGAAGACAGTGTGGGAGAGATTAGGTTTGGATCAACACCTCACACCCTACACCAAGATAAACTCAGAATGGGTGAATGACTTGAACATAAAGAAGGAAAGTATAAGTAAATTAGATGAACACAGAATAGTATACATGTCAGACCTGTGGGAAGGGAAAGACTTTAAAACCAAGCAACACATAGAAAGTCACAAAATATAAAATAAACAATTTTGATTAAATCAAGTTAAAAAGTTTCTGTACAAACAAAACCAATGTAACCAAAATGAGAAGGGAAGCAACCAATTGGGAAACAATCTTCATAACAAAAACCTCTGACAAAGGTCTAATTACTCAAATTTATAAAGAGCTAAATCAATTGTACAAAAAATCAAGCCATTCTCCAATTGATAAATGGGCAAGGGACATGAATAGGCAGTTTTCAGCCAAAGAAATCAAAAATATTAATAAGCACATGAAAAAGTGCTCTAAATCTCTGATAATCAGAGAGATGCAAATCAAAACAACTCTGAGGTACCACCTCACACCTAGCAGATTGGCTAACATAACAGCAAAGGAAGGTAATGAGTGTTGGAGGGGATATGGCAAAGTTGGGACATTAATGTATTGCTGGTGGAGTTGTGAATTGATCCAACCATTCTGGAGGGCAATTTGAAACTATGCCCAAAGGGAACTAAAAGACTGTCTGCCCTTTGATCCAGCCATAGCACTGCTGGGCTTGTACCCTAAAGAGATAATAAGGAAAAAGCCATGTACAAGAATATTCATAGCTGCGTCCTTTGTGGTGGCCAAAAATTGGAAAATATGGGGATGCCCTTCAATTGGGGAATGGCTGAACAAATTGTGATATATGTTGGTGATGGGATACTATTGTGCTAAAAGGAATAATAAAGTAGAGGAATTCCATGGAGACTGGAACACCCTCCAGGAAGTGATGCAGAGCGAAAGGAGCAGAACCAGGAAAACATTGTACACAGAGACTGACACACTGTGGTACAATCAAACATAATGGACTTCTCCATTAGTGTCAATACAATGTCCCTGAACATTCTTCAGGGATCTTGTAGAAAAAACACTATCCACAAGCAAAGGACAAATTGTGGGAGTAAATACACCGAAAAAAAGCAACTGTTTGACTATAGGGGTTGAGAGGACATGACTGAGGCGAGACTCTAAATGAACACCCTAATGCAAATACCAACAACATGAAAATGGGTTCGAATCAAGGACACATGTGATACCCAGTGGAATCATGCGTCGGCTATGGGAGGGGTGGTGGGAGGGGGGAAGGAAAAGAAAATGATCTTTTTTTCCAAGGAATAATGTTTGAAAATGACCAAATAAAATAATGTTCAAATTGAAAAAAATAATAATTTCCAATTAGTTTTTTTATCTGTTTCCATGGTTCTTTATTTAATTCAAATTTTACTGTATTATGATATGAAAAATATGCATTTTATATTTCTACTTCCCTACATTTACCTCTAAAGTTTTTATGCCCTAATATATGATCAATTTTTGTAAAGGTATTATGGACTGCTAAGGAAAAGGCCCATTTCTCTTTATTACCATTCAGTTCTCTCCAGGTATTTGATATATTTAAGATTTTCTTCATTTCATTGACTTTTTTGTTAGATTTTATCTATTTCTGAGAGAGAAAGATTGAAGTTCCCCACTATTGTAGTTTTGCTGTTTCCACCTCTTCTTTTACTGACCTTTTCCTTTAGAAATGTGAATGATTTAGCATTTTTTGTTGCATATAGGTTTAATACTGATATTACTTTATTATCTACAGTACCTTTTAACATAATGTTCTTTCCCTGTTTATCTCTTAAATCTATTTTAGCTTTAACTTTGAGATCATGATTGCTTGCCCCTACTCTTTTTACACCAAGCAATAAAATATTTGCATCATGATAAATTATATTCTAGCCCTTAATTTTTACTTTGTATGCATGTTTCTCATTTTTAAATGTGTTTCTTATCTAAATTTTAAAATTATTCCACCCTAATCAGACCATACTTTAGAAGATCTGATTTAGCTATTTCCTTATCAATAACAATAGAGATACTTGGACTAACAGAATCAGGTCTTGGGAACTCTACGTTTCTCCACTCTCCTTAGTTTAACAAGATTAGGAAGGTCTGCACCAAACTGATGGATTAAGTATCTGAGAAAAATGGCCTTCAACAGACATGTGCAGAAAAAGTGGAAAGACCTCTGGGCTGTCCTAAGTCAAACTAAGCTATCATTGGTACAGATGAGACGCAGGAAAGTGACAGAAAACCGTCTATATAAGGCATGTCACTGGTTCTCTTCGCTCTCTTTCCCTGGAGAGGCGACTCTAGCTGGCAGCATGCTAGGCATTCCAACATCTTGTCTCGGGGTGGTGGCAGTTATTTGTCTGGGTTTGGCGGTGAGTTTGCCCTTGAGCTGATTCAGGTTCAGGCATCTTGGCTGAGCTCCTTTTGGAGTTCAGGCTGACTCCTTCCTCCTTTACACTCCCAAACCTAACTTTCTAGATCTTCTAATCTTCCTGCCTGGTACTAGCCAGGTAGGAGAAAATCTTACTCCTTTTCCTTCTTCCTTCTCCTTAATCTCCTCTACTATCAATTAAATCACCATAAAATTTCCAGCTGACTTGGGTATTTTATTATTTGGGATTTTCCCTGGTGACCATTTAAATTTAGATTTAAGTCACAACGCTAAAATTATCTTTACACTTATAAACAAAATATAGTTGGATTCTGGGTTTTTGATCTATTCTTCCCTTCTCCATCATTCTTCACTCCTCTATCTTATGTGAATGTTGACTCAACAGTATTGCATGCAAAAGTTTTCTTTATAAAATATCACTACTCCTTTCCTTTTGAAAGTAATAGAGCTCCAAAAAGACCACCCATATTTTATACATGTATTTTTCATATACAATTTCCACTTCATTAATTTTGAAGAGGTTAATACAGATACACCCAGTAAAGACGGGATCCCAACCAAGGTGTAGTACAAGGTCTTAAATGGAAAGGGTCTCCAGGCATTCCACATAGTGCTGACCAGCATATGGGAAGAGGAAGACATGCCCCCAGAACTCAGAGATGCCTCCATCGTAGCCCTATACAAGAACAAAAGTGCACGAGCAGCCTGTGACAACTACAGAGGCATCTCACTACTCTCCACTGCTGGAAAGATCCTCACCCGTGTTATACTCAACAGACTCCTGTCATCTGTTTCAGAGCAGAACCTGCCTGAATCACAATGTGGCTTCCGACCAGATCGCAGCACCATCGACATGGTCTTCACGGTGAGGCAAATGCAGGGAAAATGCCTTGAGCAGAACCTGAGTCTCTGCATTGTCTTCATAGACCTGACAAAGGCATTCGACACAGTGAACAGGGACGCATTGTGGGTGATCCTTAGCAAGCTCGGTTGCCCAGCTCTTTCATGTCGACATGACAGGGGAAGTCCTATCTGGTGGAGAGACTTCCGATCGCTTCAACATCTCCAATGGCATGAAACAAGGCTGTGTCCTCACTCTGGTACTATTCAACCTATACTTCACCCAAGTATTATGACATGCTGTGATGGATCTAGACCTGGGCATCTACATCAAATACCAACTGGATGGCTCACTATTCGACCTTCGCCGCCTGACTGCAAAAACAAAGACAACAGAGAGACTCATCCTGGAAGCTCTCTTTGCAGATGACTGTGCTCTCATGGCCCACCAAGAAAATCATCTCCAAACCATTGTGGACAGGTTCTCTACAGCAACAAAACTGTTTGGCCTGACTATTAGCCTCAGCAAAACAGAGGTGCTGTTCCAAACTGCACCAGGGAGGCCAACTAACCAGCCGTGCATTACAATCGACGGCACACAGCTTTCCAACGTCAACACTTTCAAGTACCTGGGTAGCACCATCGCCAACGACGGGTCCCGAGACCACGAGATTAATGCCAGGATCCAAAAGGCCAGCCAGGCACTCAGGCAGCTGCGCTCCAAAGTCCTCCAACACAAAGGTGTAAGCACTGCGACGAAGCTCAAAGTGTATAATGCAGTGGTCCTCAGCTCACTCCTGTACAGTTGCGAGATATGGACACTGTACTGGAAGGAAGTACATGAAACAGCTGGAGCAATTCCACCAACGCTCTCTCCGGTCAATCATGAGGATCCGATGGCAGGACTGTATCACCAACCAGGAAGTCCTCGACAGAGCCAACTCCACCAGCATCAAAGTCATGATCCTCAAAACCCAGATACAATGGTCTGGACATGTCATCCGCATGGACCCACAGCAAATACCAAGACAGGTATTCTATGGTGAACTGTCAGCTGGACTCAGGAAACAAGGCCAACCAAAGAAAAGATACAAGGATCAGCTAAAGTGAAACTTGAAGTGGGCTGGCATTATACCAAAGCAACTAGAACTCGTTGCCTCTGACAGAAGCAGCTGGTGAACCCACATTAACCATGCTGCCACCACTTTTGAAGATGAACAACGTCAACGTCTTGCCGCTGCGCATGAACACCGACACCAGGCCACAACCGCACCTCCCGTAACAACTGGCGTCCCATGCCCCACGGCCACAAACTCTGCGCCTCAGCCTTTGGACTTCAAAACCACATGAGGGTACATCAATAGATGATAATGCACAAAGACAATTGTCATTCTCGGTCACCGAGAGACTACCACTACTAATACAGATAATAAAATACCATTTAATTTTGACACCATCTTTTCAATTTGCAAATTTAGCCAGTGAAGAAAAAAGGCTTCTTCAGCCAGTTTCATTACTCTTCATCACAAATGGAATTAAGAACCACAGACCTTTAAATGTTAACAGACAGGAACATCTCTAGAACACAGACATACGCCAGGATTTTTGGAAGGTGGATCCACCTAGACTGAATCCAGTTGATTTTTTTTAAATTTGCTACAGCTGAAAGGCCTTGATTGTAATAACAACAATATCTTGTGGTATAGGCTCAATTGGTGAATATAGCTACCCTGAAATCAAATTGATGCTTTATATTTTTATCTCAAGGCAAGTGAAGAAGATGGCATTAACTTTTTGCTTGCTCAATTCATGAGGGAATAAACTCTTGTTTCCTAAACTATTAGTAGGAAATCCAGAAAACAACCTCAAGAAAACCAGCATTTGCTGTAGTTCCAAAGTTTATCAGATTTAGATTTAAGCACAAAACATTGATAATAAGAATGCCTTTTCCAAATATTACATATATGTACACATATATGCAAATTATGACCTTTAAATATGTCTTTAGTAAAATTATAAATATTATAAAACTATGGGTTGTATTTAAAATTAATGAAATAGCAATTAGTACTGTTTTAGAAAGTATGCACTGTTTTTTACAGTAATCTCAAATATTGCTTAAAATGGGATGTTGATAAAATGCAAACATTCATTTGAAAATTCTATATGAGTAGCTAGAAATTAATGTCTCATCAGGTTTTCAAAAATACTTCCAGGAAGTTATTTCTAGCTCCACAACTATCATGTATCTTAATATATAAATTAGGTGTTTAATCTCTTATGTGAGGGAGGGTCATTACTTGAATCCTTTGGTTTCTTGATCTGTACTTAAAGTCACCAAAGGACAATTTAAATTATTTGACTAGTTACAGAAGGAGAGAGCAAGAGAATATGGAATACACTAGTAGTATAACTTATCTAACTTATACTTATTAGAACTCCTCTTTTATGTCTTCCCACCCACCTCCTTCCCTCCTACCCTCTCCCTCTGAGGAGAGATAGAACAGAAGAGGACAGAGAGAAAATAAAGAAGAGAAGAGAGAGACAAAGATAGGGAGCAAGATATCAGGAGGAAGGGATAGAAAAGAGAAGAGAAAAAAAGAGTAGAGAGAGATAGAGAATAAAGGAGACATACAAACAAGAGAAGAGTGCAGGGACACAGAGAAAAGGAAGAGTTGAGAGAGGGAAAACAGGAGAATGGAAAGACAGAAAAGATGTATAACAGGCAAAAGGGGGAGGGGAGGGGAGAGGGGGAGGGAGGGAGGGAGGGAGGGAGGGAGGGAGAGAGAGAGAGAGAGAGAGAGAGAGAGAGAGAGAGAGAGAGAGAGAGAGAGAGAGAGAGAGAGATCCAGGAAGTGAGAAGAGTAACAGAAGGGAGAAACAAAGTGGAGAAGAATAAGACGACATAAGAAAAAGGAGAGGAACAGAAAGAGTAAAGAGAAAGGAAAGAATAAAGAAAGTAGAGACAGAAAAGAGAAGAGAAAAAAGAGACAACATAGAAGAGGAAGGAAAGCCAGAGAGAGAAGAGAAACAAGAAAATAGAGCAGGGGAAAGAAGGGGAAAACTAGGGGAATAAAGGAGAAAGAGAGAAGTGAGGAAGAGAAAGAAGAGAGGGAAGAGAAGGAAAAACAGAAAGAAGCAGAATAAGAAGGCACAGAAAAAGAAAGTAGAGTGAAAGAGAGGGGGATAAAGGAGAAAGGAAAGAGAAAGAGAGAGAAGAGAAGATAGAGAAGAAAGGAGAAATAGAAAAATGGAAAGAGGAGAGAAAAAGTAGAAAGGTAGAGAGAGATAAATACATAGTCAGGTGATGGAAGGATGAGTAGACAGAAGGGGAGGTATTTAGAAAGAGGAAAGCAAGGTAAGTGGACAGATAAATAGGAAGGTAGCTAGATGGGTAGAAAGACAAATATACATAGAAACAGAAAGGTTAAGTATAGAGAAGTTAGGTAGGTAGATGGAAAGCTAGGTAGTGGTAATTAGAAAGTGAAAAGAAGGGAAAGGAAGAAAGGAAGATAGGGAGACAGAAAAAATGATCAGTTAGGTAAGCAGATTTGTAGATAATTAGAAGGAACAAAAGAAATGCAAGTTTATGATTAGATAGAAGAGACAGACGGGTGAAGTAGAGAATTAGGTAATTACAAGGAAAAATGAAGGAGGGGAAAATTAGAAAAGTAGTGAGAGACTGACAGATGGCTAAATAAGATATGTAATTAGAAAAAGAGAAAAGAAGGAAGAAAGGTAAACAGAGGGAGAGATGAAAGAATAGGTAGATAAATATGTGAAATAAATGTGGCACTTTACCTTCAAGAAGATCTGGAATTTGCTTGTGAATTATTCAAATGCAGTTCTCCATGTTCTCTTGCTCTTTCTCATGGATGAAAATGCACATATGTTCAGTTGTTCAATGTCTGACTTCATGACCTGATGGATCATAGCACACCAGGTCCCTTCTTTCTTCCACTCTCTTGAAGGCTGTCCAAGTTCATGTTCGTTACACATAAAGAAACACAAAATTTGCATTATGTTCAAATCATTCCTTAACACATCAGTTACGTTGGAATAAATTCCTATTTTAAAAATAGAACTGACTGTACATGCAAGATATACAGATAGAAGGCAACTTTAAAAGAAAGGCACTAGCAGGTAATGGAGGGTATGCTGGGAGGGCTGGGAAAAATTATTCTGCCACAAGATCAGTACTGAGTGCAGTTAGGTGGCACAGTGGGTTCAGAGCCAGAGCCAGTGACAGAAGGTCCTGGGTTCAAATCTGGCCTCAGACACTTCCTAGCTGTGTGACCATAACCAAATCATTTAACCCCCAGTGCCTAGCCCTTAGCATTCTTCTGCCTTAGATGCAAACTAATGGATTGAAAAAAGAGGGAATTAAAAAAGAAAAATTTACCAATTATTAAAACCAGTATCCCCAGAGTTAGGTAAAAAAAAAGATGAAGATGGAGCAGTAAGTAGCCCAGTAAAATGGGCCTGAAGATGGGAGGTCCTAGGTTCAAATTTGACCTCAATCACTTTCTAGTTCTTTGCCCTTGGAAAAGTAACTTAATCCTAATTGCCTAGTCCTCATTGGTCTTCTGCCTTGGAACCAATACACAGCACTGATTCTAAGACAGAAGGTAAGAGTTTTAGAAAAAAGAAAATGAGAGAAAAACAGAGAGGAGAGGAGAAAAGAGAAACACTGAAGAGAGAGAAAAAATAAATGAGCAAAAGAGAGAAGACAACCGAAAGACAAAGGAGAAAAAAGGGGAAGTAAGAGAAAGGAGAATCCTAGAGGAGAAAAGGGAGCGGCAGAAGAGAAAGTAGAGACTGATAAAAGAGTAGAGAGAAAAAGAGATGGGGAAGGAGAAATAGGAGAGAAGAAAAGAGAGAAATCAAGTAAAAAAGGATAGACTGAATGAAACAGAGGAAGAGAAGAGAAAGGGAAAAGGAAAGATCAGAGAGAAAAGAAGAGAGGAAAAAAAAGAAGAAAAATATGGAGGGGAGAAAAGAAAGGAAAGAGATGTGCAGGACAGATGAGAAAGGACAGAGGGGAAAAAAGAAGACAAAAGAGGGACAGAGGACAGAAGAAACAGAGAGAGGAATGTAGAGACACAGAAAAGAGAAGAGGAAAAGGGGGTGAGAAAAGATGGAGAGGAGAATAAAGGAGAGACAAAAAGAACAAAGGAGATACAGAGAAATGAGAGACAAGGAGAAAAAACAAAGGAAGGAGAGAGAAGATACAAGAAGGGAGAAAGAAAAGAGATAAACTGTGAGAGAGAGAGAGAAAGAGAGAGAGAGAGAGAGAGAGAGAGAGAGAGAGAGAGAGAGAGAGAGAGAGAGAGAGAGAGAGAGAGAGAGAAATGGGAGGGTAGAGGTAGAAAGAGTGGAGAAAGGAGATAGAAAAGAGATAAGCCAGAAGGGAGAAAGAAAGAGAGAATAGAGGCAGAGAGAGAGGACAAAGGAGATAGAGAAGAGGCAAGCCAGGAGAAGGGAGAGACAGAGATAAAAAAGAGAGCAAAGGAAGAGAGAGGAGAAAGGAGATGGAGAAAAAGACTAGAAGTGAGAGAGATAAAAAGGAGTGTGGAGGGGTCAAGAGAGATGAGACAGAGATAAAGAAGAGTGGAGGCAGAGATAGAGGAAAGACATGTTGAAGAAATGAGAAGGGAAAGACAGATAAAGATGAAACAGTAAAGGTAGACATAATGGAGAAAGGAGAGAGAGAAGAGACCAGAAAGGAGACAGAGAGGGAGTAGAGGAAGAGAGAAGAGAAAGGAGATAGAGAAGAGACACAGACAGAGTGGAGGAAGAGAGAGAGAGGATAAAGGACATGTTGAAGAGATGAGAGGGGAAAGACAGATAAAGATGAGACAGTAGAGGCAGTGACACAGGAGAAGAGGAGATAAAGCAAAGACAAGCCAGGAGAAGGTAGACAACAGTTTTTCAACTGCAACTGCTGAGCTAATGTCAAGGACAGGGTGAGCAGTGAAACCAAGACATTGTTCTCCTTGGAATCATTCTCTACCAAAGAATCCATGAAATGGAGCTAACTTCATTTGTTCTTAGGTTCCTGACACCCTAACACTAGGAGGGGAGGGAGGGGGGTCTCTTTTACTTGTCTACAGTAAGAAAACTACTGCCATTATTTGACTGAAGAGGTCCCTATTTCTGCCACAGTTCACATTTGTCACGGCCTAAGGCAAGTGAAGCAGGCTGTGGAGTCCTGCTTTGCCCAGCTGCCCAAATGAGCCATTGCTGGTTGGCTATATAGGTTCTCTTTCTAGATCTGCCCTGGCCCAGTTAGAACCTCTCCTCATCCCTCCTGCCACTCCCCATGCTGGTTATGGAAGAAATGATCTTTCTATCTGGGTTACTTTAAAGGATTTGTGAACGTGAAAAAATATTTAAAAATTAAAATAATAAAGGATTTGTGGATCTTCCCTTTGAAGTTGACCTAGCTATTCTCAGCTGTCCTCACCACCCACTTACATTTAACCGGAATTGGTTCTCCTGGTATTTCCAGCCTCATTTGACTTCCTTACTGTTCTCCTTCCTCCTTCCAGCCTTACCAACTCAGTCCTATTCATCATAGATTATGTCATCACTCAGAGTTCTCATCTCAAGTCCAATCTCTTATATCTTATCTGATTCTATAATTCTTCACAAATGAGCATTTTTAACTCTATACATTGACACTAGACACACAAGATGACTCCTGTCTATAGTCAAAAGTGAATAATCATCTTATTCCAAGATGAGACTGTGAAGAATCCAGAAACAATTGGAAAACCTAAGTAATCCAAACAACAGGGATCAGTGAAGCCCTTCCCCTGGAAGCCAGAACCTTGGGACCAATGGGCCAGGTGTTTGTGAGCAACTTGTGTTTATAGATCCCATCCAAGTGCAGGGCCCAAGGTAAAATTGTGAATCTTTAGTGCTTCTTCTTTTCTTGTTCTTCTCAAGTGAAAGCTAGTGTGGTAATTTGTAGGAAGGGACTGGAATTTTATAGTCGCTGTAGACATTAGGATCCGAGATTTAAGGGTGGAGAGACCTTATAGGTCATTTTACAGATGTAGAAACTAAGTCCCAGGGAAGTTAAGTCATGTAAGTAGTTGTAGCAGAATAAGAGTCCTAACTACCAAATGTGATGCTCCTTCCACTATCACCAATAGGACTTTGGAGAGGAGAGCGAGCCCAGGGAGAAGATGAGTCTAGAATATGTGAAGCCCCAAAGCTGAAGCAACTGGTGGCCAACAGATAGAGATGCACACACTGACAGATGAACCTCTTCGCAGATGTTTCATTTAAGGAGACTGGAGATGTCCTTAATGGGCATTGCATGCTCTGGAATTTGCCAGGCCCATTCCACACCTTTGGGAGCCCCAGGCCAATCAATGTTTTATGGTGAGTTCCAGGTTCGGGGATCCAGATGGCTGCCCAGGAATGACTGAAAAAGCTAGGTAGTTTGCCATTTTCTCCTTCACTCTCAGCTCAGCACACTAATTTGTTTGTGAAGAGATGATCAAAGACAAATTCATGAGAGTGGAAATGGCCTCAAAGCCTCATTCACATTAACTGTAGAACCTTTATGGGCCAAGCCACTATAAGCTACTTCTATCTGATTTCCATCTCCTTACATTCTGGCCTCTTTATGCCATTTCTCTTTCTTCATTAGGGCAGATGTCCTACAGTTTGGAAAAAGGAACCACCTCTCCTGTTAAGTAGTGAGCTCAGGGCTAGCATGGACCCTGCCCCTTCCCAGGAATGGCTGTGATGGGACAAGGGCATTTATTCCTGGACTCCATGGTCTATGCTGATCGAACATATAGGAACACAGCAAGCTGTCTGTCCAATAAATACCATTCCATTACTGACCCAGGAGGTTACAGAGTCTCAGTGCTTCCAATCTTGCCTTCTCATTTTCCCCTAATAAGGACTTTCAGAGGAGAGACGACTGTTAGGAGATAAAATAATAACCAAGATAACTAAGTTGATCTCAAAGAATTTAAGGTAGAACAACAAAAACATGGCTTAAATTGTTACAGGCAAGTTACTACAAGAGTTCCAAAATGGGAATAATCAGTGGATGTACTTTAGCAGTCAACAAAAGCTTAGGAGAAAAGTAGAACTCGAGGTGGACCTTTGGCAAGTATTCAGGAAATATATAAGGACTTTAAGGCCCTCGGCATGTTGATTTCTACTCACCTGTCCAACCTTATGTTTTTCCCCCCATCGTGAACTCTACATTCAAGTCAGACTGATCAACTGCTCCCTCAACTCAAAACTCCATTTCCTCCTTTCATGAATTTGCCCCATGCCTGGGCTGCCTTCCAACCTCATTATACCTTTCAGAGTATAGCTTCCTTCACGTCTTGCAGATGAAAAGCTGCCTTCTCTGGGGAGTGTCCTTGATCTTTTCTGATGGTCGTACTCTCTCTCCCATTTAAGGCTCTTGTACTGAGCTTATTTGCACACATATACTCTCTCTAGTAGAAGTTCTCTGAGGGCAGTCCTATTTGGAGTTTTCATCTTCAGAATCTCTCCCAGTGCTTGACATAGAGTAGGTGCTTTTAATAAGGGCTTAATAAAAAAACATGCATGCCTTACAATTGCCAGAGATTGAGTGACTTGTCCATAGTTGCAAAGCTGCTAAATGTTAGAGGCAGACCTTGATCCCAGCTCTCCCTGACTCCAAAGCCATCCCTCTATTGAAAAGGAATAAAAATCAGACAGAGAAGCCAGACACAAAAAAGACCATGTAACTAAGGAAAAAATGACCCTGCTGTCCATGGAGCTAACATTTTATCTAGAAAAATAACATAAATAACATCCATTTAAGTGTAGATGCAAAAAAGGCCAGGGAGATACAAATGGTGAAAACCGTTTGAAATGCAGATGACTTCAGTCTGAAAGAATGGTACTGGTGTTGACTGATGGAGATGAGGACACTGCTCCAACACCTGGCCATAAAATTGTTATCAGCTTTTGGAGCATGTTAGATTAGAGGTAGAGAGATGAGTAGTAGAGAGATGAGAGGTAGAGAAGTGACAGCAAAGGCCATGCCAAAGTGAACTGAAGGCAAAAGAAGGGGTATTTGGTGGAGAGAAATGTGTCTCTTAACTATCCCCTCATCACCATTTTGATGAGCCAATGCCAAAACATCTTGACTAGATACCAATCTGGAATAGCACTTACTTGCTATACAAAACAAATCAGCTCTGCCTTTAAAGAAGTTACAATCATTTATGGAGTCTGACTCTGCTTTGTATTCTCTGGGACCAAGCAAAACAAGTCTGACAGAAGTTTCTCTGATATTTACTATACTCAGTTACCCTTTGTGAATTTTTTTATGCTGAGCAAGACTAGAGTTTTGATGGAAGGCTTTCCCACAATCACTACATTCATAGGGTTTCTCACCAGTATGAATTCTCCAATGTTTAGTAAGATCTGAGCGCCCCCTGAAGGCTTTTCCACACTTAGTACATGAATAAGACTTCTCCCCAGTGTGAACACTCTGATGGTCGTTGAGGCCTGAACGCCACCTGAAGGCTTTCCCACAGCTTTCACATATATAGGGCTTTGCTCCACTATGAATCCTGTGATGTCTAATAAGACCTGACCTCACCCGAAAAGCTCTCCCACATTCTTTGCATTCATAGGGCTTCTCCCCACTATGGATTCTCTGATGCTGATTAAGGCCTGAGCTTCCTGAGAAGGTTTTCCCACATTCTTTGCATTCATAGGGCTTCTCTCCACTATGAATCCTATAGTGCTGACTAAGGCCTGAGCTCCGTATGAAGGCTTTCCCACATTCTTTGCACTCATAGGGTTTTACTCCACTATGAATCCTGTGATGATGAATTAGATCTGCTCTTCCTCTAAACTTTTTTCCACATTCATTACACTCATAAGGTCTCTCACCTGTATGAACTCTCTGATGCTCAGTAAGGGCAGAACTCCCTCTGAAAGCTTTCCCACATTCGTTACATTCAAAGGGCTTTTCCCCAGTATGAATTCTTTGATGTTTAGCTAGTACAGAATTCTGATTAAAGGTTTTCCCACATTCTTTGCATTCATAGGGCCTCTCTCCACTATGAATTCTTTGGTGTCTAATAAGGTGTGAGTTCCCTCCAAAGATTTTCCCGCACTCATTACACTTGTATAGCTTGCTCTTACACCGTTTGAAATCAAAGCTTGAACGCCAACTGCCAGCTGCCCCACCCATAGAGGGTTTCTTTTCTTTATCAGTTAGCTGATATCTTAAAGACACTGCGTTTTGTTTGTGACTGTAGTTACGAGAATAACATTGCTGAGCTCTTTCTTCTGAAAGATTTCTTGGGTGTGGAACCATCTTAAAGTTCAGATCCAGGATTCCTTTGCATTCATGGCCTCTCTTCTCTGAAGCAGCATTGCTGGGCAAAAGAGTCACATGCCAGAAATATTTCTCCTCAGTAGATTTTCTTAATGTGTTGCCTGCTGTGCTTCCTTGCTGTAGTTCTAACCTGCCTTCACAGTCAGAACTTCCTTGAAACTCTGGAACCTGGACAATAGCCCCCGAGACTCCTGCTGATAACATCCTCTGTGATCCTATATCTTCATTAATTTCCTGTTTTGGATAACAGTCCTTAGTTTTAGTCTTTGCCCCATCATCTGAAATGACAAAGAGAAAATAATAGCTATTCCCTAGAATATATCACTTCTTGTTTCCACAATACTGTCTATACGCAGTTTTTAGATCAAGGGGATCAGGGACTCTTTTCTTTGTGGGTTTTTCCCCCTCTTCAAGGTACAAGTCTTAACTGGACTCAGCTAAAGGATGATACCAGGTAAGAAGAGTCCTCAGATAGCAAAGCTTTTAAATGTGAAAGATCTGAGGAAAAGGATTTCTCCTTGGTGAGGAGGTGAGGTTAATTTGAGTTCAATTCCTTTTGTTAGTGTAGTCACTCTACTCTTAGTCATTAGTCTAGAACTGTGATAACACTGGGAGGGGAAGTGTCTCCACCAATGTTGAGCACCAATGCATTCATGCCTTAACACTGGGACACAGAGAAATTAAGTGACTTGTCCATGGTGTTAAGAGGCAGGCCTTCATTCTAGGTCTCTTGACTCCAAAGCCAGCCCTCTACCCAGGATGCCATCCCACCCTCAGTATTTATTTTTTGAGTGATGAAATGGAGACACTACTGCGAAAAATAAAGAATCCATCTCACCGAGCATGATAAAAAACTTTGCACAGTGAGAAGACATAAGCTGTGTGACCCTGGGCAAGTTCCTTAGCCATGTTTGCCTCAGTTTCCTCATCTATAAAATGAGCTGGAGAAGGAAATGGCAAACCACTCTGCCAAGAAAACCCCAAATGGTTTTCCACTGAAAAATGACTGAATGGTAACAACAAGAGAAGACATATGGTGCAGCAGAGCTCCAGGGACAAATTCCAATCCAAAGTCCAAATGCTGTGTTACCAAGAACCAGTCATTTGCCTCACATTACTCATTTGGAAAATGGAGATAATAATATTTGCAGCATTTCCCTTGAGGTTGTTATAGACAAGTATTTTGTAAACATTAAGGTGTTATATAGTTGATATTATTTTTATCCATTTGAAAGGGTTTTTTTTGAAGAAAGTTAAAGCAGGGGACAATTTCTTAGTGTGGATATTAGGATGAACCCTGTACCTTACAAAATGTTTATTGAGCTTAATAGCCTCTCCTGCATTCTCCCCCTTCTCTCTATTCATATAACACCACTCGAGTCCAAGCCCAAATCTCTTCTGTATTATAATAAAACCCTAAGCCTTCAACTCTAATCCTGAATTGGTTTCTCTTTATCCAGAGATCCCTCTCCAATCCATCCTCCATTGAACTGCCAATATTATATTCCTAGAGCTCAGGTATGTAGATCACCCTAGTGCAAATATTAATAATAAGGAAATGGGTCTTGATCAATTAAACCCAGTGGAATTGTGTCAGATACAGGAGGGGGTGGAGGGAGCAGAGGGAAGAAACATGAGTCTTTTAACCATGGAAAAATTATTCTAAATCATCTAATTAAATAAAATTAAAAAAAATAAAGCACAGGTGTGATCACATCACTCTCTCTTGTTCAAGAAGCTCCAGTGGCTCCCTACTGCCTGGATAATAAACAGCAAACTAATCTGTCCAACATTTTAAAGCCCTTTCTAAAGTGGCTCCAAACTTCTCTTTCCAGATACTTTACCCATTCCACCTCACCCCCCAAGTATTCCATGTCAGTTGAACTATAATCTTTTACTAAGCACTATGGGACACAAGTATAAGCATGTGGATGGAAAGACTGAAACAATCCATAATAGTTTATATTCCAGCCAAACTGGCCTCCAAGCTATTATTCCTTTGGATATTGTTAGATTATGAATTGAGCTTTTAAAAAGTATGTGATAAAAATAAATATTTGAAAACTCAAATATTTAATGGAGTATAACATCAGTCACACAAACGTGGTTTCAGAAAATGAGCAGGACTCATAGGATATATTTTGTTTTTAAAAATAGCTATAAGTTTATTATAATAATAGTGAGTTTTCATTCAAAATTTTTTGGCTATACTCATAAAAATTATGAAAATGTATAGAGTGGTTTAAATATGTAACTTTTTAATTCATTTATATTTATTATTTAAATATTACTATTTAGCAACAATATCATTAAAATAATTATATATTTCTAAATTATATAATAATTAAATATTTGTATTTACATAATTATGAGTCAATTATGGATATATGTGGTTAATTTATTAGTAAAAGATAAATGAAATTTAACTGTTAGGAAATATGAGGAAATCGTATTCTTTACATTATGGTTAGTGAAATTTTGGTATTTGAGATAAAAAATCTTGGGACTGTAATTTACTATTGTTTTGATTACAAGGATGTCAGAATTTTCACAAAATCAATAGTAGAAAATGGTATGTTTTGCAATCTGAGAAATGTTACTGGTGGATGGCTGTGCCTAGGAAGTTGAGAGGATGATCTTGGCTTGGCCTAAGGTAGGAGCCTCTTGACTCAGTTTCCCCATTGTACTATTTTATAAATAGGACATGTTCCCACCTGGTTAATCCTGAGCCTTGCTTTTGATACCCTGTGCCTACATGATTGAAAGCCATATATAATTCATGCCTGGAATCAGACAGAGATAAGGGAGTTTTCATTTCCTCTGTTAAGACATTGTTATAACTCTGTCCAGAAAATTCCTATAATCAGAGTAGGTGAGGAGTAGAAGCTTTCTAAGTACAATATTGAATCTATTAATTAATGGCTGATACTGGAACATCTCTGAGTTACCGTAATAGGATGATACTATGAAAAAACATACAATTTTAATCTACATTGGTGGTCAAATTATAATGGAGGGATATCTTCCTAAAAGGGAATAAGACAAGGATGTACAACGTTTCTAATTAAATGGAGTAGTACATTTTGAGAAAGCAACAAGATTAGACTGTTTGAAGAATTATACATATGTATAAATGTATCTAGGAAGGAAATTCAGGCTCTGATTATGTTTTAGTAATATGTTTTCAAAACTGGATTAAGAATTTTACATATACAATTGTCTTGATAATTGTAAAGAAAGTGAAATTATTGTATAAAACTTTGTTCCTGGCAGATCTGAATCTAGGAACCTCTATGAGTGATTTGGAACCAGTGAAGCAGAGCCTTCTGAGCTGTTCCTGAAAATGAATCCAGAATGTCCAAGAGAAGGGACCTGAGACATCTGGGACACAAAACATGGTGACTAAATGGACCCTGGGAGAGGATTATTAGGATACAAGGAGACTTGATGGTAGCTAATATTGATGACCATTATTCTATTGGCTACCTTGGTGTCGCCCTTCTCAAAGTTAGTCCTTTGTAAGCACTCTAAGTAGTTTGATCTGTAACCTAACTATTAGGTAACTGATTAAGGATATATGGAAAAGCATGATAGACATGGCTTATAGATAAGTGATTCATGGGGGAGTGGGCACCCTGCCCCTCAAATAAAAAGGGGGAAAATTGAGATTTGGATAGCAAACGACTAATTGTGGGAATTGAGTGAACCACACTGACTCCATCTTGCTACTCAGTTCTGCAGCCAGCTCATTTTCTTTTCTCTTCAATCATGGGCCCAGTCCAAATTCTGTCTTGTGATGAAGGTTTATTCAGTTATGGGAACTGGGAAAAACCTTACTGCATCGTTTGAACTCAGTCCCGTGTGGCTGGGAAACTGGACCACATATACCTTCTGTTTAGACCCTGCCCCAAGAACCTAGGTTATAGTAACCAGAAACAGATCCTCAGACTGAGACTCTTGGCAAGTTCCTTAACCATTGAGTGCCCTTCACTTAGTGCCTCTTCTCAATAGTGAGGACCTCGTGGTATCCTGCCTAGACCAGCTATTTAGTGATGAAATTGCTGGTAGCATAGAAGTTAAAGGGATCATGAGGGGGGTTGAAGGGAGAGGAGGCAAATCCTCAGGAAAAAGGGCAAAGGCCAAACTAGTTCCATGGAAGTGTAAAACGGATGGGTGACATGGGCACACCCTTGGGCACCTGGGTCAGGCACAAATTGGGACCCAGAGGCATTTGTGCTTCGTTTCAAACAGGACCAACTGGCACGGTCTCTTTGTGAGGACAAAAAGGGAAATCAAGGACCTCTAAGTAAGTAGATGGGTTGCTCTTCCAGAGCAGCAGAGTACTGCTATCTACATTTCAGCAGGGAGAGATGGATCCTGTCTCTCGCCATTCTAAAAACAGAATAAAAGCCTGCTTCTTCCAGAGCTTGCCCCAACCTAGGTTCATCCACACATTCTCATAATCCTGTTTCTCCTGTCTTCACTGGTTTCTGATCAGTCTCTCCCTTCCTCCCTCCAAACTTTCCCTGATCTTCTATGGAAGGCCAACACTTAGGAATTCACATCCACAAATCTGTTCCATTACACAAGACACTGCTCGGCAAAAAGGGCTATACGGACAGACACGCTGTGGAAGGGGCCTGCTTTTCACAAGAGCTCACCAATCACCATAGGCAAGCTATTTGCCATTTACCACCCCACTAAACCTGTGACTTCTTTCCCTGCCTCTCACTTTACTCACCCAGGCTGTGGCGGCGGCGGCGGCGGTGCTGTTGCTTTTTCTTTTTCTTTTTCTTTTTCTTTTTCTTCCGAGGTCTCTGCAGAGCTGGGCTCCATGCTGTTTCCTCTTGTTCCAGATGCACAATCATTGCTGGCTTGTCATGAGGAGTTCCTGTTCAGAGGGAAGCAAACAGGACAGCTTGGTTTATGTGAAGGATACAGAGCTGCCATCCCAGAGATCAGTGCCGGCCCAGAATGCTCCCAGGCTGGGAGACTGCCCGGGGGTGGTGGTGGTTCTAACAGGAAATTCCAGGGGGTTCAAGAGCTGAGGGAAAAGAGGTGGCATTTCCCTGTCCTAGAAGCTAAGCAAGCACTCCACTGGAGAAATCTGAAGGCAAAGATGTTCAACTCCTGAAAGAGAAGGCTCTTATGGCCCTTTATCAAAGAACAAGCCTCCAGGCCATTTCTCTGGACTCTGGTCAAGCTTTTTACAAACAATCAAATAGTCCTCAATTCAAAGGGCACAGATATGGAGCTAGAAGGAAGTCTTCATTTTACAGAGAAGGAAACTGAGGCACAGAGACATTAAGTGACTTGCCAAAGGTCAAACGGGCCTAAGTGGCAGGATATGAACCCAAGCCCTTTGATTCTGAAGCTGGTGCTCTTTCTGCCATACTCTGCTACCTCCTGGTTAGGATTTCATGCTAATGGTTTCTTCTCCTCAACAGCTAACTCATCAAATTGCTGCTTGCCACTATTTTGCCTTATACTCCCCAACTACTGAGATGTCTGTTTCCAAGAACTATGATAATATTCATATCTCAGTAGCTGGAGAAGTTTTCTGTAGTCCCCTGAGTAACAGAAATATCTCTGCCATCTCATTTAACCAACCACGGCCCTAGAATCCCTAGACACTGGAAAACTGAGCTATCTATGATCTGAATGAGAAGTGGGACATTTTCTTTATGAAATGGAAAGCTGAACAAATTGTGGTATATGTTGTACTATAAGGAATAAGCAGGATGATTTCATAAAAAGCTAGAAAGAGCTACATGAACTGATATAGTGCAAAATAAGCAGAATTGGGAGGACACTCTACACAGTAATGGCAATATCATGAGATGATCAACTGTGAAAATTTGGCTACTCTCATCAGTGCAATGACTTGGGACAATTTTGAAGGACTTATGACAAAGAATACTATCCATCTCCAGAGAAAGAACTGTTGGAGTTAGATGCAGAACAAAGCAAACTATCTTTCCCATCAGTGTACTTATGGTTTTATTTTGGGGTTTTGATTTTGTATGGGTTTGCTCTTACAACAGTTATCAATATGGAAGTGTTTTGCATGATAATACATGTATGGCCCAGATCAAACTTCTTACCATCTCCCAGTCAGGGAGGAAAGCTTGGGTCTTATGATTCTGGAAAATTATTACATGTAATCAGGAAAATAAAAAACTCTGAATTTAAAAATTGGAAAGCTGAAGATTTATCTTTAGTATTTCAACCTCCATGATCTTTGTGGGATCTGCCACCTCCTACAAGCTGTTCTGAGACTAAAGGCCTCTGCAGTGCCTAGCTAGCTGGGGAAGTTCCAACTTAAGTCCCAGAGCAATCACAGCAATGCCAGACTGTCTCCAGCCCTCCTTAAGTCATCAGAGTACCTAGGTTCTATGCATGGCCTATGGTTCTTCCCCTGACCCCTGTGGTATAGTTTATGGGAAAAAATCACCCTTTTCAAATTCAGTTACCACTAAACTTGGGAAATCACATGCACAGAAAAATCTCTTTGCTTTTGAAATGGAGCAAACACAGTGGAAAGACTGATAATTAGCAGTCAAAGACCTTGAATGCAGATTAAGGCCTTGCCATTTTGGGCAAACCTCATAACCTTGCTAAGACTCAGTATCCTCAAATATGTAATAAAGGAGTTGAGACTCAAAGACCTCAAAATCCTTTTAGTTCTAAACCCAGAGGATCCCTATTGTCTTGAGGAGAAAATATAAACTCTTCTGTTTAGCTTTCAAGCATCAATCACCCTTTCCATCTTTGTTGGACATGATCCCCATGCCCATACTTTATGATACAGATGAATTGGCCTTCTCTCCATTCCTTCCTTAGCTATCTTTGGGCCTTTGTACCGACCATCCTCCACCTGGACATACACTCCCTCCTGTCTGCCCCCCCCAAAAATCACCCACTTCCTTGAGTCAAAGCTCAGGCACCTTGCCTTCTATATGAAGACAACTGCCAGTGCCCTCCCTCCCACTCTCCCTGGGATGTCCTTCCTTTGTAGTTATTTAACACTTACTTTGCCAGAATTCACATCTGTACTCATCTATTCCTTATGAGTAGGAACTGGTTCAGCCTTTGTATCCTAGCATGGAGTTGGTGTTCAAGAAAGCCCTTGCCACTTGAGAAATCTTTACATGATCTTCTGACAATGAACATATCACAGGAATTACATGTTACTTTTGGACTAGATTTAAGATTTAGGTTATAAAAATTAAAATAAATTCTTTAATAGAATAAAATATCATTTGAGAAAAATCACTTAGGAAATTATTTCTCCAAAATTGGAGCATGTGCTCAACAATGCTCTTATTAAAAAGGGGTGGGGTGCTGCCACAGAGTTTGGAAAGCATTGACATAAGGAAAAACTTAAATTGGCAGCAATGAGAGCTACAGTGCAGAAGTGGTCATAGCTTTCCAATCACTGAGGGAGGCTGAGGTGCTTTCTGATTCTGAGGTTCTGGGACCATGCATTATATACAGCATTGGTGAGAATGAAAGAGAGGAAAGTCATTTCCACAAGGCATCTATCTGCTCCCTTCCTTTTCTTTCATTTGTTCTGAACTCCATTTTGAGCCTCAAGGTTTCAAGTCTCTAGTTTTAATCTATTAGCAAAAATGTTTCCTGGAGAATTCTAAGAATTCTTTCACATGTTTTTCTCAGAGTTCACCTTTCCAAACTCGAGAGACATGCATTTTGAGGCCTTACTGATCATTTTAAAAATGTTTCTTTACAGATTTCATTTTTTCTTTTTAAATTACTTTTATCAATTAACAAGCACTTCTTTCCCTCTCATCTCTTGCACCACTCCACCTGCATTAAAAAATAAACCCTTCTAACAAATAAGTATAGTCCAGTGAGACAAATTTCCACTGTTGTCCCTAACCAAAAATATGTCTCATCCTGCACCTTGAGTCCATCAGCTCTCCATCAAAAGATAAGTGGATGCCATCATTATGAGTTTCCTAGAATCATGGTTAATCACACTGCAATGATCAGAGTACTTAAGTCTTTCAAAATTGCAAACTTTTCCAAAACTGTTGTTAAAGTATAAATTATTCTACTGTTTGGCTTGCTTCACTCTGTAGCAGTTCATAGAAATCTTTCCAGATTTCCTTGAAACGATCTCTTAATCTTTTTCCACAACAAGACCAATATGGAAATATGTTTTTCATGACTGCACATGTATAACCTAGTTCAAAATGCTTACCATCTCAGAGAATAGGGGGAAGGGAAGGAAGGACAGAAGAGAATTTAGAACTCATAATTGTGGAAAATAAGTATTAAAGTTATTATAGATAATTGGAACAATTATATAAATAAAAACTATGTAACATTTCTTACAAGACAATACTATCTCATTCCATTTATATACCATAACTTGTTCAGCCATTCCCCAGCTGATGGGTAATTCCTTAGTTTCTAGGTCCTTGCGACCAGAAAAAAAAGCTGTTTCAAACAACATTTTCCTCTTTCTTTCATGTCCCTCCAGGATTTGTCACTTTCTTTTTTTATCAACTCTGCCAAACTGATGATTGTGAGGCTAGCAACTCCAAGGTGCTTTAATTTGCATTTCTTTCTTAGTGGTTTGGAACACTTTTTGGCATAGCTATAGACAATGTAAGCTTCTTCCCTTGAGAACTGCCTGTTACTTTGACCAATTATTTATCAACTGAGGAATTGGTAAAATTATTCAAATAGCTTTAGCCTTAATATTGTCTTTGTCACCAAACAAGTAACCTAGAATACCTTTTTTAAGTATTGGTCACCAAACCTCAAGAAAGAAATAACCATGCTAGAGAATGGTGAGAAGTGGGCAACACGAAAGATCAGAGTTGAATTCAGAATCATGGCAGCAATTAATCTTGGCTCTGGAGAGAACAGAGTAACACATTTCCTTCTTCTCAACAATGTGGAGAGAGTATAGAGTTGGGGGAAAGGAAGAGAGAATGCTGGAGCCTCTCTCAGATATTCGTGGTTGATTTTTCTTAACTCTTTTTAAAGCTACAATGGAAGATTCAATTGGGGCCAGGAAGAGAATGGGGGATGTTGGGGTGGGAGGTGAGTTGTATATGGGAAATAACCTATACGAAAGATAAAAGTCATCAATAATTTTTATTTATCAGGGATAAAGGCCCCATTTTCAAGCTACATAAGAAATCACTTAAAATGTATTAGCTTAAAAATGGCCTTTCTAGCTAGTATAGAGAATGATTTGGAACTATGGCCAAAAAATCATTAAACTGTACATACCATCGGACCCATCTATACCACTACTGAGTCTGCACTCTAAGGAGATAAGACAAGAGTAAACAAAGTCCTATGTGTAGGAAAGTAGGGCAGATTTTTTCATGGCAACGTCCTGGAAACTCAATGGGCTCCCAATCAACTGGGAAATGGCTAAACAAATGATGCTCTATAAAAGTAAAGGGATACTATTACTTAGCACAGTGCCTGGTACCTGGTGGGTCCTTAACACAAATGCTTATTTGATCTACTTCAGTGCTACAAGAAATGACTGAAGAGATAGTTTCAAAGAAACCTGGGAAGGCTTCTATGAAATGATGTACAGGCAAATGAAAAGAACAAGAAGAACAATTTAGATAATATCAACATTTTTGAAAACTTAAGAGCTCTGTTTAATACAATGACCAATCATGATTTCAGAAGACTCATGATGAAGCCTGATGCCCACCTCCGAACAGAAAGGTAAGGAAAAAATTGGTAGCACACTGGACACACATTTTTGGCTAATGGCCAACATGGGAATTTATTTTGTTTTACTGTACGTATCGCTTACAAGGGATTTATTTTTCTTTCTTTTTAAAAAAAAGAAATATGGATAAGGAGGTGAGAGAAAAAAGGCCCCACTTGGTCATAAAAATAATTTTTAATAACATGAAATTTTAATTGTAATTCTCCAACAATTTCATTTAACTTTTATGATTTTTACCAAAAAAATTCCACAGGAAAAATTGCTTTGTAAAGTTTTTTATTGTTAAAGGCACATCTCTAACCTTTTAAGATGAATAAGTGAGAGCAGCTGCCAGACTATGACACTGTCAAACTACTGGATAACACAATGTACAGAAATGCTAGCTTGGAGTCAGGAAGGCTCCAGTTTAGATCATGGCTTAGATAATGACTAGTTGTGTGAGACGCTGTGCCAGTCATTTAATCTGTCAGCCTCAGTTTCCAAATCTGTAAAATGAAAAATAATAGCATTTGCCTCTCAGGGCTCTAGATAATTGTGAAGTGCTTTACAAACATCCAAGCACTATCTAAACGTTGCTAGTACTATTAGTTGCCATCATTAACAAATGAAACCAAGGACAGGTTAAGGGGAAGGCTAGGAGGCAGAAAATGGAGCACAATCGCATGCTTACCCACTGAGAGAACATTCTCATAGGTCTCCAGCATCACCTGCCTGTACAGTCTCTTCTGAGTGGAGTCCATTAGTTCCCATTCCTTCTTCGAGAGATATATTGCCACATCCTCAAACCTCACAGGACCCTAAAACAAAAGGTTGTCGGCTTAATGAGTGTAGCAGGATGACAGGAAGAGTTGATTTGCACCACAGACTGGAGAAGTGCTACAAGCTCAGTAGTGACTGTGAAGGTTCAGAATGCAATAGAACTGAGAGTAGAGAATTTGGGAAACCTGTTTAGGTGGCCTCTCAGTCAGGTCTCATAACTCAGATACAGAATTTTGTCAGATTTATAGGAATATGAGTCATTCCCCATTGAAAAATGGTCACATAAAGTTTCTGGATGAAGAAATCAAAGCCATACAAAGTCATAAGAAAAAAAAATGCTCTAAATCATTACAGATTAGAGAAGTTCAAATCAAAACAACTCTGAGATAACAGTCCCTACCTATCAAATTGGCT
Source organism: Monodelphis domestica (assembly GCF_027887165.1). Taxonomy (NCBI): domain Eukaryota; kingdom Metazoa; phylum Chordata; class Mammalia; order Didelphimorphia; family Didelphidae; genus Monodelphis; species Monodelphis domestica. The sequence continues at coordinate 29,237,306 of NC_077235.1, forward strand.
GAAATTATAAAAAGGCAAAATGATAAATGCTGGAGGTAATGTGGAAAAAATGGTGACACTAATACCATGTTGGTGAAATTGTGACTTGATCTAACTATTCTGGAGAGCAATTTGGAATTCTGCCCAGAGAATTCTAAAACTCTGTATACTCTTAGACCCAGCAATACCACGACAGGATGTTTCCCAAGGAGATCAGATAAAGAGGCAAAGAACCTATATGTTACAAAATATTTAAAGCACACAAAAGTTGTGGCATATGATTGTGATGGAATATTACTGTGCTATAAAACAATAAGCCAGGTTAATCTAATTTTTTGTATTTATTTTTTCCAATATTTAATTTTCTCAATTACATGTAATAACAATTTTCAACAGACATTTTCCAAAGTTATGAGACTCAAATTGTGTCCCCCTACTCCATTACCCCCCCCCCAGAGACAGTAAGCAATTTGATCTGGGTCACACGTGTATTATTGTGTAAAACATACTTCCACATTGGTCATTGTTATAAGCAAATAATAATATAAAACCAAACTCCAAAATAAAAACACAAAGAAACTAAAGTGAAAAATAGTATGATTTGATATGCATTTTTACTCCAACAGTTTTCTCTGGAGATGGGTAGCATTCTTTGTCATAAGTTCCTCAGAATTGCCCTGAATCATTATATTGCTGTTAGTAGCAAAGTCTATCACATTCGACTGTTCCAGTACAATGTTCTCCTGATTTTGTTTTTCACTCTGCATCAGTTCATATAGATCTTTCCAGCTTTTTCTGAAATCCTCCTCCTCATTTCTTATAGTACATTACTGTCATAAACCATAATTTGTTGAGCCATTGCCTAAATGGATTTTTTCTCAATTTCCAATTTTTTGCCACCACAAAAAGAGCTATAAATACTTTTGTAGTCCTTTCCCTTTCTTTTGATATCCTTGGGAAACAGACCCAGTAGTGGTATTTTTGTACTAGTAAGACCTTTCCCCCTTTTTATGATCTGTTTGGGATATTATAGCATCAAAGTGTATGCAGTTTTATAGCCCTTTGGGTATAGTTCCAAATTGCCCTCCAGAATGGTTGAATCAGTTTACAACTCCATCAATAATGTGTCCCAATTTTGTCACATCCTCTCCAACATTTGTCATTTTCCTTTACTGTCACATAGGCCAATATGAGAGGTGTAAGGTGATACTTCAGCTTTGCTTTAATTTGCATTTCTCCAATTAGAGTGATTTAGAACATTTTTTCATATGATTACTGATAGCTTTGATTTCTTCATCCAAAAACTGCTTGTTCATATCCTTTGAGCATTTGTCAATTGGGGAAAAGCTTGTATTGTTATAAATTTGACTCTCTTTCTATATTAGAGAAATGAGACCTTTCTCAGAGAAATTTGCCGTAAGATATTTTCCCTCAGTTTGTCATTTCCCTTCTAATCTTGATTACATTGATTTTGTTTATACCAAAACTTTTAAATTTAAAATCATGAAAATTATTCATTTCACATCTCATGTTTTTATATCTCGTTTGGTCATAAATTCTTCCATTCTCCATAGAGCTGACAAGTAAACTATTCTATACTCCCCTAATTTGCTTATGGTATTATCCTTCATGTCTAAATCACACACTCATTTTGACCTCATCTTGATATAGGGTGTGCAATATATATATATATATATAATTTCTGCCGAAATGTTTTACCAATGAATTCTTATCCCAGAAGATCAGAGAGGTTAATTTTTTTTTAATTTGGAAAGGCATACAAGCAATTATGAAGAGCAAAAAGAGTAGAACCAAGAGAAAAATCCATGCAGATACAGAACTAGCATTTATGCTTCCAAAGAAAAGCCTGGTAGACATAATTCATGTGCATATTCTTATACACCAGAGGAACTGACAGCTAAGAAGCTAGTCCTGCTACTTACAGCCTCAGGAGGTGACCTCAGGCAAACCAATGACCTCCTCATACCCATCTCTCTATTACCAAATGGGACTAGGAAAATGTCAAATAATTGCTCTGAAAATGGGAAAAGACAGATTTTAAACTAAGGCTTTTTTCATATTATTAGGTAAACGCTTGGGAGAAAGCAAACAGACTGGAGGGAAGAAGCCAGGATTCCAGGACACAGAGCAGTAATTCTTAGGGAAAGGGATGTGACCACATTTAATCAACAGAGATGAGGATCTTCCTCAGGAAGGACAAAGTCAACTCTAACTCACCTGAGACCTGACCCTCAGGTCTGCAGCTGCCATCAGTTCTTCTTCCTTGTTTCCTCTGAGAGAGGAGGAGAGAAGCAACCTTAGCAAGAGAGGCCAAGAGAAGAATAAGTCATGAGAGAGTTCATCCTCCAGCTTCCCCAGCTGGATCTCCCCTTTCTCAGCCACAGGTGATTCAGGAGGAACCTGCCCACAGCTCCTCCCCACAAGCCAATTAGGTACAGAAGTGGGAAAGTGGAGATTGCGGGACTTTGGGGTTAATCAAGCTTGACTGGGTCAATTCTCCACATGTGATTCCCCTTCCGATCCCCTCAAATTCCCCATTTTATTTAGGGACCCCTAAGCTTGGTGTAGCCAGCAACATCTCTTCCCAAATTTCTTCAACAAAAATGGACATCCTAGCTCACCCCCTAGGCCCACCACCCCAAAAGCCCTGAGGGTCTGGGTTCAAAAGACTAATCCTTGAGAAAGCTCTATAGTAGATCTCAGGAACCAAATACTCCTGTAATCATACTGACTTGGGCGGGTATCGAGGAGAGGGGAGAGGGGCTGATCACGCAGCAGAGGAGTCAAGCGTGGGGCTTGTTAGCTGCCTGCGGCGTACCACACTACCAAGTGCCGCCTAAACATTATAAAATATAATTGGGAATAGTTGACAAAAATAAATGAAAATAAAATAAAATATGGATAACAAATTTAAAACTAAGTCCATATGTAGGAGCCCAGGTATCGTCATTTAAGGCTTAGGGATCCTTGTTTCTCTTTTAATTTTATGCCACTGCCTTGGGAGATCCAGGCACACCTTTTGCTTAGAGTGGGAACAGGTGTAGCTTGTAGTAATGCAAATAGCAGCGGTTTGGTATTAGAGGGACTAAATGCGAATCCCACTTACACTCTGGTTCTTTCTCTCTCCCCGCCTTTCTGCCCTCCGCGATAAAAGGGGGGGGGGAGGGGAGGGGAAGGGGGAATGGAGAAAGGAGACTTGCCTGGATGGTATATTAGGCTCTTTCCTTCCAGTTCTAAACCCTGGGGTCTTAGAAGGTTGGTCCCGATCCAGAAGGGCCCTATAGCAGAGTGGAAGCTGCTTCCGTCCAATAACCCTCTAGTAGAACTTGTCCTCCATTTCACAGAAGAGCAAACTGAGGAGAGGCGGGAGAGGCAGAGTAAGACTCTTCAGAGGGGCTCGAGAAGGATAAGAGAAAAAGTCGGAAAGGAGGGGAAAAGAAAGGGAGAAGAAAGAGCAGGACGAAAAAGAAGCAGTAGTAGCGTTACTAACCCGATACTCCACCCTCGGAAGAGAAGAAGAAGCGGAGAGAAGGGGCGGAACCTGTGTGCAGCGTCGGCGTCGTAGGAGCGGAGCAGAGGAGCCTCGTGCGACGCATAGGCAATGCCTGTGCTACGCATACGCAGTGCCAAGGGTTAAGATCTCATATGGCTTTAGGTGGGGACACAAGGGCGGGGCCTCGCACCAAATAGGGGGGAATCACAGGGGCGGAGCCTCGGTCAAAGTAGGGCGTCCTCGTGCGACACAGGGACCTGCCTCGTGCAAGGACGGGGCGATGGAAGAGGCGGGGCCTAGTGTGGTGCAGAGGAGGGACCTAGCGCGAGGCAGGGCTAGGACTCTGGAGCTACCCGTGATGAAGGGGCGGGACTCAGGGGAGGAGCCTGCGTGAGAGGCAGAGGCGGGGTTCAAGGGCCGAGCGGGATTCTGCTCTCTGGCTCGCCCCTGGAGCTGAGAACTCCCTGGGTCCTTCCTCCGCCCAAACCACCCGCCGCGAGCTGATTCCCACTCCCTCCTGGCAGCTAAAGCCCCAAGTGTGCCCTACCGGAGTGGCCACGGAGACCCAGAAAGGTATACAAGCAGATCCCGCCCATTCTAGTCAGTGAGGCAGACCAGGATTGCTCTAATTTCATTTGCGATCTTGCCCTTTCCTGCCAGCTGCCCATCGGCAGGTCCCCGTTTGTCCTGCTCTCCAGCTCCGCCAGTGACCAGCCGGTCGCCAAATGCCCCCTTTCCCCATCCTCTTGCCATTTCCCAGCTCGGTGCCTAAGGGTACAGACTAAATAAACCCGGGGAGTCCGGCCTCCCGATTCAGAGCTTGGGGTCGGGGGCTGAGGCAGGCGGATCTCCCACTCCCAAGAAATAGAGCAGGAGTCCCCAAACCTGCAAATGGCGTCTAGAGTTGGCCGGACCCAGGGGCGGGTACTGGCGTGCCAGGGTGCCCAGTGCCCATTACAGCACGGAGGGAGGGGGAGAGGGAGGAGTCCCCAAAGCAGAGGGTACACAATGACTGGCTACAAGTTTGGTGATTTGGCGGCTCGGGATGCAGAGCAAAGTTGCGGACACTTTTCCCCTTTGGTGCCTTCGGGTTTCTACGCGGGGGGGTTTGCTGTTATCTGAGGATTCTCTTACCACAAGGACCAGGATGGAAGTGGCTTGGGATGCTAACGCATGTATGATCCAGATCAAACTGCTGACCACCACGGCCTGGAGGAGGGAGGGAAGGACAGAGGGAGACAGTGTGGATCTGAAAGCGGCAGAAAACGGATGTGGAGAGTCGTTCTTACATGGAGTTGGGACAATAAACTATCTTTGGGAAAAACTCCAATCCCCAGAGCCCTTCTTTCCCACAGGCCTAGGAAGTCCAGGTGCCGGACAGCAGCCCAGACTTTGGGATAACAAAATAGGCTGCCTTAATTTGGAATTATATACAAAGGGCTTGAAAAGACTGTCTGCCCTTTGATCCAGGCATACCACTGCTGGGTTTGTACCCTAAAGAGATAAAAATGAAAAATGTAAAAAAATATTCATAGCCGTGCTTTGTGGTAACAAAATATTGGAAAATTAGGAGGTATCCATTGGTTGGGAAATGGCTGAACAAATTGTGGTATATGATGGTGATGGAAGACTACTGTACAATAAGGAAAGATAAGACTGCTTAATTTCCACAAGAGCTGGTAAGACCGCCAGGAACTGATGTGGAATAAAATGAGCAAAACCAGGAGAACTGCTCACAGAGACTGACACATTCAATCCCAAGGGGTTTATGAGAAAGAATGCTATCCACATGGAGAGAAAGAACTGTGAGAGTAGAAATTCAGAAGGAAAACATATGATTTATGACTTGTTTGTATGGATATTGGATGTGGGGTTTGGGTTTTTAAAACATTATTACAAAAATGAATAATATGGAAATAGGTATCAAGTTATATGTAACCCAGTGGAATTGCTTGTCAGTTCTGGGATAGGGTAGGGAAAAGGGGGAAGGAAAGAACATGAATCATATAACCATGGAAAATACTTAAAAGAATTTTTAAACTGTCTCCAGAGGAAGAGGGTATATTGACCTTTTATCCATGAAGTTTTCCGTTATCTCAGAATCTTCCTGCTTTGGAAAGCAGCTGTTTGAAGAATGGATAAGAAAAAGGAGAAGGAGGCTAGAAGACAAGCCAGTACAACTTAGTCCAGGTATTGTTGTGGAAGCAGCACTTGTGGAAAGGACAAGATAGATTGGGAGGGGGCAGCTGGATATCTCAGTGGATTGAGAGCCAGGCCTAGAGACGGGAGGTCCTAGGTTCATATCTGGCCTCAGACACTCCCCAAGCTGTGTGACCCTGGGCAAGTCACTTGACCCCCATTGCCTAGCCCTTACCACTCTTCTGCCTTGGAGCCAATACACAGTATTGCCTCCAAGACGGAAGGTAAGGGTTTTAAAAAAAAAAGATAGATTTGGAAAATATTGAGGTAAAATCTAAAGAACATGGCAAGTGACTAGATGTATGGGATTGAGGTTGAGTGATTTCAAGTCTGTGTGAGTGGGAAGAACAACAGAAAAAGATAGATGGATGGCCTGGGATCTTCCTCTAAAATGGAAGAACTTGTCAATGGAAGAAAGGTGCTATGGGGTATAGGAATATTTTAGGGTGGAAAGGCCACAGAGGCTGATGGAACTTCCCTTCTCCTGTATATGTAAAGTGCAGATTTGGACTAAATGATCCCACATGTCTCATCTAATTCTACAAGCTTACCTAATAGTAAGATGGTTGTGGTAAAGGACTGTGTATACCTACGTGCCATAAAGACATGGAAAAAGGAAAGTGGGGAGCACAGATGATCTTTGGGGGAAAGATAAATTCAATTTGGAGAAATGCTGAGTTTAAGCATGCAGCTGGAGAATGTGGAACCAGAGTTCAGGAAGAGAAAGGAAATGGATAGATAAAGAGACAGGATAGATAAAGATATATAGATAGGATAGATGGATGGATGGATAGATAGATGGATAGATAGATAGATAGATAGATAGCCTGATTGATTTTAGTGGATGAGAATGGAGAGAAAGAAGAAAAATGAACCAGAGATGCCCTTAACTTTTAGGAGCTGGGATGGGTTCACTAGGAATATGTCATAAGAGATTAAATTCATTATTTTCTTTGGAAATAAATACTACACCAGAAAAGATAGTAAAATGCCTAGCATATCTTGATTTAAGCCAGGCATTCAACATTCACAAATTCCCTTATATCCTTATAGATGAGATGGAAATAGTAAAATATGGTCTAAAATTAATATGAGCCATAGCAAATGTTTTCATTAATGGGTTTAAGTCAACTAGAGGGAGGTCTTGCCACATAGATCTGTTTTCAACTGTCCTGTTCCAGTGTAAGACTGACTTGGATGTGTATTGGTTCCAAAGTAATATAGTTATTAAATGTAAGAGCACAAAGCCAGGAAGAACAGCTATAAAACATTAGGTGATAAAATACTGACAAGAAATTATGAAAAGTTGAAATAAAAAATTATGTAAGAAAAATGAACCCCAAATAATAATATTTAATTTAATAGTGATTAGCATCACTTAAGGGGCTTGATATAGTGAACAGAGAATTCGGCTCAAAAGTCAAGAGGATCAGGGTTCAAGCCTCTGACACAAATTGACTGTGTGGCCTTTGGCAAGTCTCTTATGTTCTCAGTGCCCCAGGCAACTTTCTAAGATTATAAACTACAGACCAGCTCTAGGTCCACACTGGCAGAGTGAATCTTCTCACCCAGGGGGTCCAAATTTTTGGTCAAAACCTTCACTAACCGCCCCCCCCCACACACACACACACCCTACCTGCAAAAAATCATCTACGTTTCCTCAAGATGGGGAAAGATCTTGCTTATCAGTGGTTACATATGAAAGGAACCTAAAGGCTTTACTGGACTGAAGCTCAACAATGTGATGTGGATGCCAGAAAAGAAAAGCTTATTTAATATACTGAAATGATTTTTTAAAGCTTATTTTATAAATGGAAATAATTTTTTTGAAATGATTTTTTAAACACTTACCTTCTGTCTTAGTACTAGTTCTAAGTAAGAAGAGTGGCAAGGGCTAGGCAATCATAGCTAGGAAGTTTCTGAGGTCATATTTGAACCCAGGACCTACCATTTCCAGGCCTGGCTCTCTATCCACTGAGCCACATAGCTGCCCCCATGAGGAGTTTTAAATGATGAGTTAAGAAGACAGTATTCTATTCTAGCAGCAATCAACATACAGCTTGTGCTTAGGAGTGACATGGTCAGACCTGAGTCTTAAAGGAGAGATAGAGAGAAGAAAAGAAATAGACAGATAGAGAAGAGACACAGATAAGGAGGAAGACAAAAGGGGAGGGAGGAGAGAGAGAGAGAGAGAGAGAGAGAGAGAGAGAGAGAGAGAGAGAGAGAGAGAGAGAGAGAGAGAGAGAGGTGTAAGGTTCTCTCCATCTCTTTCCTCTTTCCTTCACCTCCCCATCTCTCTCAATCTTCTCTTTGTCTAAAGAATATGGAGAATAGAGAAAAGAGAAAGGTAGGAAGAGTGGGGAGAAAGAGAAAGAGGAAAAGGGGGGAGAAGAGAGAGAAGGAGGGCCTTCTAGTGTTGCTTTCTGTCTTTAGCTCTCCTTTGTCATATTGCTCTCCTCTAGACGAAGGGAGAAAGGAGAGGACAGGAGGGGAGAGAAGACAGAGAAGAGATAGCAGAAACTGAGAGGAAAAAGGAGAAACTGGGAGAAGACAGAATGGAGGGAGACAGAGAGGAGAAGAAAATGGGATACAGAGAGAAGGAAGAGAGATAGGAGAAAGGGAAAAGAGATGAAATGAGAGACGGAAAGCTGGAAAAAAGCAAAGAGAGGCAAAAGAATAAAAGGGAGAGGAGAGCTAGAGAGAGGAAGTGATAAGAGTGACAAATAGAGAGGAGAAAGAAAGAGAAGAGGGAAAAGGAGGAGTAAAAAGGATACAGAGGAGAATGAGAGGCAGAGGGCAGGAGGGAGAGAGAGAGGAGAGTGAAGACAAAGAAAATAAAAAAGATAGAATAAAATAGAGAAAAAGGGAAGGAGAGGAGAAAGGAAAGAGACAGGAGACAAGAAAATAGAAACAGAAGAAAAATAAGACACACAGAGGAAATGAGAATAAGCAAAAGAAGGAGATGAGAAGAGATAGAGAAAAGAAGACAAAGGAGAAAAAGAAACAGGAAGAAGAGAGGAGAAGTGAAAAGAGACAGAGAAGAGAAAGGAGAAACAGAGATAAAAGAATAAGGAGACACAGAAAATAGAAAGGAGAGGGGGGAAAGGAAAGAAGAGAGAGTAAAAGGAGACAGAGAGAAGAGAAACACAGAAGAGAAAGGAAAAGGAGAGAAATGGATATAGAGAGAAGAGAGTAGGAAGGTGGATGAATAAATGCATAGATAAGTTGAAGGATAGATGCATGGATGAGTAGGTAGAAGGAGAGGTATTTAGAAAGAAGAAAAGTGTATACATAGAGAGAAAGATAGCTTTGTATGGATATAGGAAGAAAGAGGAGTCAAAGTAGAAAGGAAGAAAGGTTAAATAGACGGACAAATAGGTAGAAAGGCAGAGATAAATACGTGTGGAAGTAGGAAGAGACAGAAGGAGTCAAAGTAAAAAGGAAGGCAAGTAGACAGATGAATAGGAAAGTATATAGATTGGTAGAGAGACAGATATGTGTGGAAATAGGAAGGCAAATAGATATATAGAGAAAAGAAAGGAGAGTCAGAAAAGAGACGTAAAAGAGGAGTAAGGAGACATAGAAAAGAGGAGAGAGGAGAAAGGAGAAATAGAAAAAAGGAAAGAGAGGAGAAAGGATAAATAAAGATAAAAGGGGAAAGGAGACAAAAGAGTAGAAAGGAAAGATAGACTGAAATAAAGGAAAGAGGAGACAAAGATAGAAAAGAGATACTGAGACCAAAGGGGCTAAAGAAAAAAGACAAAAGGGGAGAATGAAACAAAGAGAAGAGAGGAATAAGGAAAAACAGAGTGGAAAAGCAAGATAGAGTAGAGGAGTATAGAAAGGAGAAATAAAAATAGAGAAAGAGGAGAAAGAGGGAAAGATAAAGAGAGAAAGGGATAAAAGGCAGATAGAGATAAGAAATGAGGAACCAAGATTGAAAAGGAGAGGAGAAATGAGAAACAGAGGAGAAAAAAGAGAGACAGAAATGAGTGCAAAAATAAGAAAGGAGAGATAAAAGAAGAGGGGAAAAGATAGAGAAAAAGGAGAGTCAGAGAAAAGAAGCAGAGAAGAGAAAGGAGAAACAGAGAAGAGAAATAAGGAGACACAGAAAACAGAAAAGAGGGAAAGATGGAGGAGAAACGAGAAAAAGAGTAGACAGGAAGAAAAGTAGATGGATGGAAGAGCAGGTAGATGGAAAGGTATTTAGAAAGAAAAGAAAAAAAGGTAAGCAGATAGATAAATAGGTAAGTACATGGATGATAGAAGAGAGACAGATATGTGTGGAAATTGGAAGGTAAGTAAATAGATGTATATAAAGACAGATAAATATTTGCAGAAATAGTAGAAGAAAAAAAGTCAAAATAGGAAAGAAGAAAAGTAATTAGAGAGATGAATAGGAAGGTGGATAGAAGGTTAGATAGATATATGTGGAAAAGGTAGATAGATGGAAAGATAGGTAGACTGATGGACAGATATTTATGTGGGTAATTAGAAAGAAAAAAGAAAGGTAGATAGGCAGATAGAAAAATAGATAAGATAGATAGGTAGGTAGATTTGTAGATAATTATAAAGAAAGGACAAAAGAAAGGTAAGTAGACTGATGAATAGAGACGGGTAGGTAGGTAATTAGAGAAAGGAAGAAGGAAAAAGTTGGAAGAAAGAAAAGTAGGCAGATAGACCAACAGATGGATGGCTATTTAAGATATGTAATTAGAGAGAGAGCGAAAAGGAGGACGAAAGATATAGATGAATAGGTAGATCAATAAATCTATGAAATAAATGTGGCGCTTTACCTTCAAGAAGATCTGGAATTTGCTTGTGAATTATTCAAATGCAGTTCTCCATGTTCTCTTGCTGTTTCTCATGGATGAAAATGCACATATGTTCAGTTGTTCAATGTCTGACTTCATGACCTGATGGATCATAGCACACCAGGTCCTTCTTTCTTCCACTCTCTTGAAGGCTGTCCAAGTTCATGTTCGTTACACATAAAGAAACACAAAATTTGCATTATGTTCAAATCATTCCTTAACACATCAGTTACGTTGGAATAAATTCCTATTTTAAAAATAGAACTGACTGTACATGCAAGATATACAGATAGAAGGCAACTTTAAAAGAAAGGCACTAACAGGTAATGGAGGGTATGCTGAGAGGGCTGGGAAAAATTATTCTGCACAAGATCAATACTGAGTGCAGTAAGGTGGCACAGTGGGTTCAGAGCCAGAGCCAGTGACAGAAGGTCCTGGGTTCAAATCTGGCCTCAGACACTTCCTAGCTGGGTGACCCTGGCCAAATCACTTGACCCCCAGTGCCTAGCCCTTAGCATTCTTCTGTCTTAGAACCAATACATAGTATTCATTCTAAGACAGAAAGTAAGGGTTTAAAAAAAGAATTAAGGGAGTTAAGAGGAAAAAAGAAAAAATTTACCAAGGATTAAAACTAATATGCCCACATCATTAGGTTAAAAAAAAGAGAGGTGAGAATTTGCTATTATACAATAGATGACAAGACACTTAATTGGTCAGGGCAAAAGCAGAGCAAATCAGGAGTAAATACAAAATCCTCTGCTTGCCCTTAAATGCTTCCTCTCCTACCTTTCCAGGTGGCATATACCTTTCTCCCCAACATGTACCCTTTGGCCCAGTGACAATAGCCTCCTGGCTATTCCATGAAAAAGATACTCCATCTCTAGACTCTGGGTGTTCTCTCTGGCCATTCCCCATCCCTGGAATGCTTTCCCTCCTCCACTCCAATGACTGATGTCCCTGGCTTCCTTTAAGTCTCAAATAAAATCCCATCTTCTATGAGAAGGACTCAGAATGTGGCAATTGTTTAGGCGCTGGCCAATGTGGAAATTTGCATAAAGATATTTGTAATGGATTTTGTTTTTCTAGTGTTCTCAATGGGGAAAGTAGGTAGGGGAAGATGGGCTAAAAAGCAGATCTTGACAGATTAAAAAAAACTGGAGAAAAAAAAAGATTCATAGAGTGTGCTGAAGGAGAATGCAAAGGACCATATTCATTTCCCAGCACCACATAGAACTTTTACAAAATTTACTGCATTCTGGCACACAGATGATGCAAAGGAAAAAAGGCAGAAATAGAAAGAAAAAACACAACAAAAAACCTCCTTTACAGATCCTAACAGTAAAAATATTAATCCAAGAAGCACAAAAAAGGCACAGAAATGAAAAATTAATGATGAAATCCTACATAGTGGTTAACAAGAATTATAGAAAAAACTATGTGACAGAAAGTTATACTGATTAAACAGCATATCACAACTTCTGGGGTACAACTAAAGTAGTCCTCCTTCTAAACATATATTAACAAAATAAAAATAGATTATTAATGAGCTGAATATTTAAAAAATTATAAATCTAATAAACAAACCTAAAATAAGCATAAAAGAGAAAATATTAAAAATAAAGGATAAATAAACTGGAAAAAACTATAGAAACAATAAAATTAAAATATAGTTTTTAGGAAATATTAACAAGGTTGATTAAATTTTATCTAATCTAATTAAAAAGTCAGAAAATAATATCAAATAAATACAAAATAGCAAATTAACAGTGAAATCATAAAACCAGAAGAAACAAAAAGAATTATCATAACCTATTACACATTTATATGCTAACAAAACTAAGAATACACAAAAATAGAGGAATATGTTCCAAAAGATAAAATATCAAAATAAACAGAACACCAAATAGAGATATGAATAACCCAATCTCAGAAAATGAAATAGAACTAGTTGCAAAGGAAATTCCAAAGAAAAAACTCCTGGTCCTGATTGATTCACTAGAAAATTTTAGCAAATATTAATTTTATTATTACATTTTTATTTTAATAACAAATTTCCACATAAGTTTTCCAAAGTCATATGATCCATATTGTCTTCCCTCTCCCCTCCCACTATCAGAGCTGATAAGTAATTCAATCTGGATTATATATGTATTATCAAGCAATACATATTTCCATATTATTCATTTTTATAAGCAAATAATGATATAGATCCAAAACCCCAAAACATATGCCCAAATACACAAGTAATAAATCATATGTTAGCAAATATTTAAACAACAATCAGTAGCAATACTATAAAATTTAAGAAAGGAAACACCTTACCAGTTTTCTTTCAGAAGACAAATATTGTCATAATACATAAACCAGGGAAGGCTAAAACACAGAACTCAAGATCAATATCACTTAAAATTTTAAAATAAGATCCTGTCAAATAGAATACAATAATTCACTTATTAAATTAAATTTGGAAGTTCAGTTTTCCTGTAAATCACTCATTGTCTGGGTTGTTTAGAAATTCAGTTTTCTTTTAATCATTCTTCTATTCTTGTATCAAGGAAATCTGTTATCCTTGAAGGTCTCAGATGGATGCCAGGGAGTCTGGTTTGCTATCTCTGTCACTGACTGTCCTTCAAGAAAGTCTGATTTGTTATCCATGTACACTAAGTAACCTTGCAGGTGGACACAATCAATCAGCAGCAAGACAGAAGAAGGGATGGTTTCTAGCCCTGCATACCCAATTTCCAAACAATCCTATTGTCTCCCACATCTAGGATGCTTCTGACATTCATACTGTTTTCTCTGTTAATGATGCTGCCTTATAGTTTGGGGATGCTGTTCCTTTTGTCTATAAAAATGACATCAGCCCTCCTTGGGGGTCTTTTGGCTTGCAGAGGAGCTAAAGATCCCATTTTTTTGGTAACTGCTAGCCTTAACAATACACAAACATGCTTGGAACGTTGTTGCCTTAGTTTACCTTAAGTTAAATTGTCACAGATATGATAATTATGTTACATTAGGAAACCAATTAATGTAATTAATTATATCTTTTTTAAAAGTATCCAAAATCAATCACTCTTGATTAGAGAAATGCAAATTAAAGCAACTCTGAGATACTACCTCACACATACCAGTTTGGCTAATATGACCCAAAAAGAAAATGATAAATGTTGGAGGGGAAAACCTGGGACACTAATACACTATTGGTGGAATTTGTGAACTGATAACAGCCATTCTGGAAAGTAATTTGGAACCAGGTTCAAAGGGCCACAAGACTATGGTCATCTTTGACCTAGTAATAATACTACTGGGTATGTATTTCAAAGAAATCAGAAGTAAGGGCAAAGGACCTACTTGTCCTAAAATATTTTTAGCAGCTATTTTTGTAGTGGCAAAGAATTAGAAACTGAGGCATCATCTATTACTTGGGGAATGGATAGACAAGTTGTGGTATGTAGTTGTAATGGAATACTATTGCGCCATAAGGAACAGTCAACAGAATGTTTTCAGAAAAACCTGGAAAGACATATATGGACTGATGCAAATGAACCAAACAGAACCAGGAGAACAATGTACAGTAAGAGAAATATTATACAATGATCTACTATGAAGGACTAAATCATTATCAGCAATGTAAGTCTCCAAGATAACCACAAGGGACTCATGAAGAAGATGCTATCCATAGCCAAAGAAGGAATTATTGGTATCTGAGTGTAATTCAAAGCATGCCATCTTCCACTATGTATCCTTCATGAGATTTTTATTATACATGTGATATGTCTTCTATAATAACATAAGCAACATGGAAATATGTATTACACAAAAGTTTGGTTATAACTGATATCAGACTATTCACTGCCTCAGGGAGGTAGGGAGAAAGAAAATCTGACTTTTAAAATGTCAAAAAACAATTGTCAATGAGGGCAGCTGGGTAGCTAAGTGCATTGAGAGTCAGACCTAGAGGTCTCGAGTTCCAATCTGGCCTCAGACACTTCCCAGCTGTGTGACCCTGGGCAAGTCACTTAACCCCCATTGCCTAGCCCTTACCACTCTTCTGCCTTGGAACCAATACACAGTATTGATTACAAGACAGAAGGTAAGGGTTTAAAAAATTATCAAAAATTATTTTTACATGTCACTGAAAAAATAAAATATAAAAAGTATCCAAAATCAAATTATTATCTCAATAGATATAGAGTCTCTGACAATATATAACACTTGTGCTTATAAAACACCACACACAAATACAAAAACCCTACAAAGTATAGAATAGAAAGGGATATTTTTTGAAGGAGCATTAATAGGCATATTAGTTTTTAATTTATTTTTAATAACAAATTTCTATATGTTTTCTAAAATTATATGACCCAAATGGTCTCCCTCCCTTGTTCCCTCTACCTCCTGGAGCTGGCATGCAGTTCTATCTGGGGTATACATGTATTATCACACAAAACATTTCCATATTATTCATTTTTGTAAGTGAATAATCTTATAAAGCCAAAATTTCAAAACATATATCCAAATAAATAAGTGATAAATCATATGTTTTCTTCTGCATTCTCACTTCAACAGTTTCCCTGGAGATGGGTAGCATTCTTTGTCATAAGTTCCTCAGAATTGCCCTGTATCATTATATTGCTGTTAGTAGAAAAGGCTATCACATTTGATTGTTCCACAATATTGCTGTTACTGTGTACAGTGTTATCCTGGTTCTGCTTATCTCTCTCTGCATCAGTTCATGGAAGTCTTTCCAGCTCTTTCTGAAATCCTCCTGTTCGTCATTCCTTACAACACAATAGTATTCCATCTCCATCATATAACACAATTTGTTCAACCAGTCTCCAATTGATGGACATCTGAAAGAGATACTTAATAAAACGTGACAAAATTTATTTGGAAAAATAAATGTCTAAGATATCAAGGGAAATAGAGAAGGCTTGTAGGGTGAAATTCCCTTCCAGAATTTAACCTAGAATTCCCTATGTAATAAAAATAACTGGGTAAACTAGAAAGTAGTCTGGTAGAAATTAGGGTTAGATCGACACCTTACACTTATACATAATACATTCTAAATATATATATAGATTGAATATTAAACGTAATACTATATGGGTTTGGTTTCCAACATAAAGAAATAGAACATACACACATGCATACATATACATGCGTATACTTAGATATACATACACGTCTATATATGTATGTGTGTGTGTATGACCAGAATCCGTGTCCCAATTCACAAGTAGTCAAAGGATATGAACAAACCTTTCTCAAAAGAACTGAAATTATTATTAACAACCACATAAATATATAGTACTAATAGTACAAATCAAAACAACCTTCAGGTTTCTACTCATTACTAGAAAACTGGCAAAGATGAAAAAAAGATATTAATGATCCATGTTGGAGGATTTGTAGGAAGATAGGCACACTTGGTAGAGCTGTCAGTTGGCACAACCATTTGGGAAAGAAATTTGGAATTATGCAAATAAAGTGAATAAAATATCTTTACCCAAAGATTTTATTATACTACAGCGAGGCCACTGATAAGGAGAAAGTCCCCATATCTACCAAAATATTTATAGCAGTACTTTTTGTGATAGCAAGAATTGGAAACAAATAGAAGCCCATCAGTATACTTGCAAAACCACTAGATTATGAGCTCCCTAAGGATAGAGGCTATCTTATGTCTTTTTTCTGTATCCCCAGTACTTAGCATAATCACTGACACATAGCAGATATTTAATACATATTTATTAACATACTAAGCAAATTGTGGCACATTAATATAATGGAATATTATTTTGTTTTAAGAAATGATGAATGTGGAAGCAAAGAATGATATGCATGAACTGATATAAAAAGAAATAAGCATAGGCAAGAAAACAATAATAAATGATGACTACAACCATATAAATGCTAAAAAAATGAATCCTACAAAATTATAAAGAGCAAGCATGGCTCCACTCCTTTGGAGAACTGTGAGGTCCCCAAATATATTACAATGCACATATTTTTCTTGATTTTGAAAAATTTGATATATTATATGGGATGGCTCTCCAAAGTTGAGAGAGTAAGAAATACTGGGAGAAATTATGATGATGTAGACAGAAGACAAGGATAAAGAGATATTTTAAAAATAGAAAGTGTGAAAGAGAAGTAGTGAAATGACAACCTGATTTTATTTCATTTAGAGACCAAAGAAAAGGAGAAAAATAAGAGTCAGGAAAAGAAACTGTTTTCTATTTCTCTTAGAGCAACAGAAACAGAGAGGAAAGAAAAAGAATAATAGAGAATAAAAGTAAGGACAGAACAAAAGAACGATCTACAATAAAAGGGAGAGAGAATAAGACTTTCCTCCACTGGCAAGCTCAGATGATCCCCAGAAAGAAGAGTATTGGTTAGAAAATGGTAGGGTTGATGTATTGTGGGAAGATAGCAGAGTAGGAAGTGAAGCTTTCTTGCTCTCCTAATACCATCCACAAACAACCCAAACTAACTCCACAGAGTCAATGCTAAAAATGGCAGTAGGAGACAGGAGTCAGCAGTGAAGCTGAACAGCTCAGGACTACTAGGGAGGATGGTTTTTCTGACTTCCTTGAAGTCAGTCCCACAGTCCTAGGCCCTGGGAGCAGGAACAGAGCAAATAGAGTATAATCGAAAAGGTAACATGTGTGGGAAGGATTGGCAACCCCACATTGTTTGCTAAGCCCCAAAGCTTACATCCCTGAAGATACTACTGGAATTCTCAAGGTGGGGAGAGGGGGGTAAGGAGCATCTGTGTTTGCTGGGTCCTTTGTTCCAGAGTCCCTCACTGGCCAACAGCTGGGAATTGAAGGAGTGGGCACAATGGAGTCTATGGGTGCTGGTCCTTGAGGGCAAGCCCTCAGACCTCACTACTAGTAAACAAGGTCCTAGGAATTGGACACCTACTCTGTCTGGTGCCAAGGAGGAAGGAGTACACACAAGTGAGTGTAGTTGCTGAGGGGCTGGGGCCCCATGGTCACTCTCAGTGGAGTGGAGTCCCTGGCTACTACCACAGGGGGAGGTGGCCTATCTGCTTGCAGTTGCAGTGGCAGAACTGCCTGTGAGCTCTGATTGGAGCACCTAAAGTCAATCACAGATTGGGTTTTGAGTGGAAACTGAGAATATATCAACTCTGGACTGTAAAAACTGGAATAACTAAATAGGACCCAAGAAAAAGAAACACACAAGAAAGTCCTAAAACCTGTGATAACATATTTCAACATACTAGGAAGACTAGGACTCTGGCAAAAAGCCAATAACTAAGTTTCTTGGCCTAGCCACAAAAATTTTTTAAATAAAAATGAATAAAAATGAGCAAGCAAAGGAGAAAGAATCCAACTATAGATAGCTATTATGGAGACAATGAAGACCTTGGGCTCAAACTCAGAGGATAGTGAAGTAAAAACACTAACTTCAAAACCAGAAAATAAATACAATAAATGGCCATTAGCTCAAAAAACAGTTTTTGGAAGAGCTTAAAAAGTCCTAAAAACCAATGAGAGTGAGGAAAAATTAGAAAAGAAAGTAAGAGCAATGTAAGAAAATCAAGAAAATTATGAACAAAAGATAACTCAAATAGAAAAAGAGATCCAGAAACTAATGGAAGAAAATAATTTATTAAGAACTAGAATTGGACAAGGGGAAGCTAATGATTTCCTAAGACAATGGGAAATAATAAAGCAAAATCTAAAGAATTAAATTATAGAAGAGAACATGGAACATTTTATTACAAAAACAATTGATCTAGAAAACAGAATAAGAATAGTTGGACTCCCAGATAGTTATGATAAAAAAAAGAGTTTAGACAACATACTCCAAGAAATCATCAAGGAAAACTGTCCAGAAATTCTAGAATCAGAAGGTGAAATAGAAATTGAAAGAATCTAATGATCGCTATCTCAAAGAGACCCAAAGATGAAAATGCACAGGAAGATTATTGCTAAGTTCTGTAGCTCCTAGGTTAAGGAAAAAATACCATAAGCTACAAGAAAAAAAAACAATTTAAATTCTGTGGAGCTGTAGTCAGAATAACACAAGACTTAGCAGCTGCAACATTAAAAGAATGCTGGACATGGAACACAGTATTTTTAAAGAGCAAAAGAACTGGGCTTATAACCAGGAATAACATATCCATCAAAGATGAACATAATTATAAAAGGTAAAAAATGGACACTTAACAAAGAGAAGGAGTTTCCTGGAGAAAAACACAGAAATCAGTAGAAAATTTAATATATAAGAAACACACAAAGGCAGTGAAAAACTGATTATAAGCAACCCAAGAGGTCAAACAAATTGTTTGATTCCTGTATGGGAAAATGTTCTCTATGGTCCCTGAGAATGGCATCATTGCCTGGGTATATTGAAGGGCATGTATGAATGGAAGACTTGAGGTTGAAGTGAATGGAATGGAATGAGCTGAAATGGTAGTGGAACAGATCAGGAGGAGGCAGGGTGGAATGGCTATCTCATATGGAGGAGGAATGAGTAGAGGAGTTGCCAAGGAGAAGGGGAGGAAGGGGTGGAGGGCTGGTAGAACTAGAAACCTATTCTCATCAGACCTGTGATAAAGATAGATCAATATATACAATTAGAAAGGTAAAAAAATTCTTAACGTACAGAAAAACACAAGGGAAGGGGCATGGAATAAGGGAGGGACTGGGAGTACTCTTGGGGGACTGAGGGAATAAGAGAAGTAAGAATAGGTTAAGAGAAAGGAGAAAAGGGGAATTAGTAAAGAGAGGGAAGGGAAAGATACCCAGAGGGGAGTACATATCGAGAGGTGGGAGGGGGGCAATGTAGAGGATAAGCGAAGGACTCTTAGGACAAGATAGGAGAGGGATTTCTAGAATCTAACTCATATCAGTAAGTAGGAGGGCATGGCTGGGGGATAAGGAAGGGATTTTTGGAAAGGTGGATAGAATAAGGGGAAAGGTCAAGGGGAGAGAATAAGAGAGGATTTTTGAGAAGGGATGTGAATTTGAGAGGTATTGGTCAAAGGAAATTGGAATCTGAGGAGGTATACAGAGAAAAGAAAGGAAAAGGGAGATAAGTGAAATGGAGAAATAAATAAGTGAAAATAAGGAGAAATGGAGTAGACGTAAATGCATGGTTAATAACTATGAAATTGAGTGTAAATGGGATGAATTCATCCTTGGGAAGAAGATGAATAGTAGAAAGGATAAAAAGCCAGGACCTGGCAATATGCTGTTTACAAGAAACACACTGAAAATGTGAAAATGTAAAAACGAACATAGAGTGAAGGTGAGGGGCTGGAGCAGACTGACCCAGAGAAGATAGGGGTCGTTGTCATGATCTCTGACAGAGTTGGAGCTAAAATGGATACAATTGGAAGGGATGAACAGGGTAACTAGATTATGTTGTGTGTGTGTGTGTGTGGGGGGAGGTACAATGGATAATGAAGCATTATCAATACTGGACTTGTATGCACCAAGAATAATAGCATCAAGATTTTTAAAGGAAAAACAGATAACAAATTATAATAAGGGATTCCATTAGCAGATTGATAAAGCTTATGGACCCTTCTCAGAAAAAAAATATTTTAAGTGTTTAAAATAAAATGTAAAGTATTACAAAAGAAAGCAATTATACTGACACACAATGATCAAAATATTTTTAAACAACTCACAGGCCCCAGGTTAAGAACTTTCCCTGCTTTAGGAGAGTCCTTCTTTCAATCAAAACTTAACCTAGCTCTTGCCTAAGAAAGTTGATCTTGGCTGATGTCTGTTATCTGGCAAGCTCTAAAGGCTATTTGCGAAGAGTCCATTCTCTCAACACTCCTTTTGCCTTCTGTCATTCATAATCAACCCATATGGATACAGAAGACCTCTTTGGATACCACTACTATCTCAGCACAGGGTCATCTAGAAGCCTCCCTTATGAGAGACATATTAACTAGGGTTCCTTGTTCATTCACTTACCACTAACTGCAGTGTCCAGGTGTGCTCAGGCTCAGGGTCCTTCCTCAGGCTGGATCCAGGAGAGGAGTCCGAGATGCTCCACTGTGAGAGTAGGAAAGGTTACCTGATTGATAGTGCACAGTACCCTCACTCCCCTCTACACAGTGGGGCACCTGGAGGAGAAACTGCAGAGACCAAGGGATTTCAGGCTGAAAACAGATCAGGTGATGAGACAGGAAATCTTATCTCCAAACAGAGGGTTCACAGTGGTGAAAGGACATCCTGCTGCTTCTGGCACAGCCTGATGGCTCCAGAGAGGACAAACATGTTCTAGGAAACAACCGTGGCCTCTGTCCTGGACTCCCATCCAAGTCCATGTCCATGATTCTTTCAGACCTATACTTAGGCTTTCCCTGGGTTCCATGTCTTAAGATCCTTTCCTCCAATGACTTCTGCAGAATTCTATGCTCAAACCTCCTCCCTGGCTGCTTCCTGTGGTCCATCTTCTAGTATTACCTCTATCTTTGACATTCCAGGTACATCGTTCCCAAGCATCACTCTGGGTGCAATCTTCTGGAGTCCCACTTTCCTACCTCCCTCTGGCATTCTCTGGTCTATGTTTGAAGAGCCTGCATTCTGAGCTGTCCCAGCTCATGCTCAGGAATTCCTTAACTGCTCATCCATTCTCTCTATCGATTATTTCCAATTTCTCCTAGTTGTAATATTTATGTATATGTATTTATTTATAATTTAGCTTGGTTGGACATAGTGGTTTGCAAGTTGTTTCCCCTATTAGGCGGGGCATTCCTCATGGCAGGGACTCTTGCGCCTTTCTTTGGCTCCCATTCTTGGGGAACTTTGGCTCTTGGCCAACTTCCAACCATGAATTGTTTCCTATGCCTCAATTCTGTAATCCTTCATGTTGTCCTCAAACTCATGATGCCATCTGCTGTTCTTTATTCTGTACTCTCCAAATCTTACAAAAAGGGGAATTGTCCTTTTGCTCAATCTTGGGCATAAATGGAGGCAAGCCATTGACTCATTTATTAACATGCCCCTGATAATAAATATTGTCTTGTGTGAACAACTGCCTCAGTTTACCCTTCTTGCTAATTTCTACTTGTGATAGCTGTGATGCTGATTTCTCCTTTTCTAGCTGTGAAGTATATTTTACACTTCCAGCTCAGAAATGGTTTTCTATATTACGATGTTTCTCCTTGAAGTGCTACCATTTGCAGTCTATGCTCTAAGGTCCTTGTTTCTCCACTAGACTCCCTGTGTTCTACTTACATGCTACCATCTTTCTGTACTCCAAACCCCTCCAACTCAACGATTCCTTTTCCTAGGGTCACGTCTGGCTCTGACCTTCTCATTCCTCAGGCCCTATCAATCTCATTTAGCTTTTTTGTCCTACCAGAGTTCTGTTCTCAAGCCATCAGAGCCTGCTCTGGTACACAGAGACCCAAACCTGGAGGCAGCTGGACCTTACTTTATTTAAGTCCTCTTGCTAACACTTAACTGAATGGCAAATTCCGACCTCTGAGTGATCTAGGCCATTCCTTGTAACTGACGCTCCAAGGTGAGCATGGTACAGATGTGCTAAGGCTTAGTGTTCCTGCTCCTTCCTCGGGTCGAAGAACAGCCCTAGATGCCAGTTAGTGAGAGAAGGGTGAATTACCTGATAGAAGACAGCAACTTCACCAACCTCTACACTGCCAGGCATCTGGAGAGAAGAGTGCCCGAGGAAAGAAACAGAAGGCCTAGGAATGGGAGAAGAGAGGCTATTTCCAGACAGAGAGTGGCCAAGGGTGCAGTGATCCTGTACTGATTCTGCACAGCTAGAGGCTGCCATCCTGCACCTCAATGAGCACCAACTTCCCAAGGAAGGTCCTTGACCTCAACCCAGACACTTACCTCAGATCCAGCTCCAGGGTTCCCTAAGACACGCAGCTGCTAGAATTCCCATATTCTAGCATCCATTCCTCCCTCCAGAAGTTCACATTCTATGTTCTATATTCTCATTTTCCTTCAAAGACAACCCAAGATTAAAGAATCCAATTAGCTGTAGCATTGTGTTCAAAATTCCCTCCTGTCTTAGACATTTTAAGGGCCTAATGTCATGTTCTAATGCTCCTTCCAAGAGACAGTATGCCTAAGTGGATAGGAAAACCTGGCTTGAGTCATGCTTCAGACACACACATAGTTGGCAGCCATGCAACTGACTGCTAGTCATTTCATCTCTTCAGGTCCCAGGACTGAGTAGGAGCAGTATGTGAGGGGGTGGTATGACCAGACAAGGGTCACCACTCCCTCTGGATGCAGAACACAGTAGAAAAGGGCTAGATTCTCTAATAGGAGAGGCAAAGAGATGTGCTGCTGAAAATTCATCTTCCTCATCCCTCTTTATCACTGAGCACCAAGAAACCATAGAACAAGGGGAAAATAAAAGGGGTGACCAGGGGAAAGCCAAAGCCAGTGATGGGATCAGAAATGCTGCTTTCAAATGGACAGTGATCAGTAGTAAGAAGCTTCTAGTGCTGCTGCTGCAGTGCAGGCTGAAGCCATTAACAGATTCCCAAGGAAAGCCCTTGGTCCCTGCCCAAGATTTCCCACCCAGCTCTAACCTAAGGCTGCTTCAAGTATGTGCTTGCTTAAAATCCCAAACTTTGGGTTCTAGGATCCCTCTCCCTACAGACTGCCTGTATTATGTCCTAGAGTTCCTTCTGGCTCTGATATTCTATTATGAGTTCTTAAATGTCCTCAGACTCTCACATTTTCTATTTCAAGGCCCTACCAGCTCTGACAGGAAGTATTTTAAGGTTCTTTCTACCCATGATACTCTATTTTCAGGGCGCTTCCATTTCTGACTTTTTTTGCTATAAATTTCTTTTTCTAAGCTAGCAAACAGCACAACAGTAGAACCTTGGCCTTGGGGTCTCACTGACATGGCTTGAAGTCCTGCCTTTGGTACACATGTGAAACAGTAAGAAGTCACTTACGTTCTCATTGGCCCAGGCAGCTCCCAAAGATCAGAACTTACAGTGATGTAGCAAGGGTTCCAAGCATGCTAAGGCCCAGGCTCCATCCTTCAGGCTGGGTCCAGTAGAAGGGTCCAAAATGCTCCACTGTGAGAGAAGGGAAGGTTACCCAGCATTGCACGGCATCCTCATCCCCCTCTACACAGTGGGGCATCTGGAGGAGGAAATTGTAGGGATGAAGGACCTGAGAATTCAAGGAGAAAATTTCAGAGTCACTGGGTACATTGTCTTCTTGCCACCAAATGGAAGGTTGCCACTGGGGTGGGGTAGTCACCTGGTGCTCCTGCTGCCACACACAGCCTGGGGGCAACAAAAAGGATCCGAGCCTCCCAGGGAAGAGCCTTGCTTGCCCCCTTCACTCAAAGTTTTTTGCAACATTGGCATGTAACAGATCCAACCTTCATTCTCCAGATTTCTGCCCTCTTCGCCTTCAGATTCCATCATTCTATGATAATCTTTTATGTTCTAAAATCCCTCCCACTCTGTGAGAGGAAATGTTGTGCATTCCATGATTCCCAGGTTCTCCACTCTCAGTTACGACACACTCCATTCTCTCTATTCCTTTGAGTTTTTAGTGCTTTCTGCCTCATTCCCCTTCCAGCATGGCTCTTCCATGTTCGATATTCTAAAGCTCCTATCGACTCTGTTTTTACATCCTCTCAGACTCTTGTTTTCTATCTTCCAAGACCTTCCCAGTCCTGACATGAAATGCTCTAAGGTTCCTTCAGCCTTCAGTGAAACTATATTCCAAGGCAAAGGCCTTTCTAATTGTGTCTTGAGCTCCATGTCATACAGTTCCTTGTCCAAGGGAGCACACGACACAGAGGCTAAAGGGTCTCACTGACTGAGATTTTTCCATCCTCCTTTGACCATAGGGTGTCATGACCTCTCAGTGGTCTTGGAGGCTCTCAATGACTATCATGTCCCGAGTATCCAAGTGTGCTCTGGCCTCAGGCTGGCTTCAGCAGAAGATCCCTAGATGTTCCACTATAAAAGAAGGGAAGGTCAGCCAACAAAGTACATTATCTTCACTTCCCTCCACATGGCTGGACATATGAAAGATGAAAGGGATGAGGGAACAGAGTTTGGGATGAAAGCCTGTATCTTATGGCATGATGAGACGGATAATCCTGGCTCAAAAAAGAGGATTTTCAGTGATAGGGTGATCCCATTTTATCATGCCATGGTCTAAAGAGATGAAAGAGGATGAGGGTCCTGCCCCATCCTCTCCCTGTCCTGGACTATCCTGATTCACTCCCTACTCAGATTTAGTTCCTGGAACTTGTGACTTGCCTAGATTCCATGTTCTCCCAACAGAGTCTGATATTAGGTTGTATGTTCAAGCATTGTTCCCTCCTAGCTCCATGTCTCTGGTTCTAAGGGCCCTCACTTCCAGTTCTGATACTCTCAGTTCTACCATTTCTGCTCAATAGCATAAGGCACTTCCCCATCTCCCTCCCTCCCAGCACTGACCTGCTCTTCATGCACCAAGTCTCTAGTCTGTCTTCTCACATGCCCTCAGAGTCTCCCTTCTTTACTCCAAGGCCTTACCGGATGTGACATTCAATGTGCTAGGCTCCTTCTGCCCAGGGTGCTCAGGATTCCAAGGCCCTTCCACCTCAGACATTCTACATTTCAGAGGCCCTTGTTTAAGGCACCACACAGCACAGCAGAGGGACACTTGGCCTTGAGCTCCCACTAGCTGGGGTCACTTGACACATACTGTGTGAACCACAGGAAGTCACTCAGCCTCTTCAGTGGCCCCAGGTAACTCTCAAAGATGGTAACTTACAACAATGTGGCCTGGGGGTGCTGGCTACAGTGTCCAAGGGAGCTCGAGCTCAGAGTCCTTCCTCAGGCTGGATCCAGGAGAGGAGTCCAAGATGCTCCACTGTGAGAGTAGGAAAGGTTACCCGATAGTGCGTGGTACCCTCACTCTCCTCTACACAGTGGGGCACCTGGAGGAGACCAAGGGATTTCAGGCTGAAAACAAATCAAGTGGTGAGACAGGAAATCTTCTCTCCAAACAGTGTTCTCAGTGGTGAGAACTGCTGCTGCTGCTTCTTCACAGCCTGATGGCTCCAGAGAGGACAAGCATGTCCCAGGGAAGAGCTTTGACCTCTGTCCTGGGCTCCCCACAAAATCTGTCCATGATTCTTTCAGACCTGTGCTTGGGCCTTCCCTGTGTTCCATGGTCTAGGATTCTTCTTTGCAATGACTTCTGCAGAATTCCATGCTCAGACCTCCTTCCTGGCTGCTTCCTATCTTCTAACATCTTCTAATGTTCCTTCTGGCTCTGACATTTCAGGTACGTTGTTCCCAGGCCCCCCCTTGGCAGATCAGACACTCCTTGTGCTATCTTCTAGGGTCCTACTTTTCCACCTACTCCTAGCACTTGCTCTAAGTTTGAAGGGCCAGCATTCTGAGCCGTAACATTTGTTTCCACTCTGCTAACTCTGACTATCTGTGCTGCATGATATAAGTTCTTATGCCCCCTAGGTCAGATTCTGTATTCTTCTAGGCTTCTCCTTTAGGCTCTGACATAATGCGTTCTATGATCTGAGCTCCCTCTGGATTCTAATTACTCTGGGTTCCTTGTTCTAAAGTCCCTTCCAGGTTGCTTCTTTTTTTTTAACCCTCACCTTCCACCTTAGAATCACTACTGTGTATTGGTTCCAGGGCAGAAGAGCAGTAAGGGCTGGGCAATGTGGGAGAAATGACTTGCTCAGGGTCACATAGTCAGGAAGTGTCTGAGGCTAGATTTGAATGCAGGACCTCTCATCTCTAGGCCTGGCTCTTTATCCACTGAGCCACCTGGTCCGCACTTTGCTATGACACTCTGGGTGGCACACTCCAAGTTTCTTTGGTACTCTGGTTTCCGTGTTCTTTGGGCTAATATCTATCCTGAGTAATTTTGACTATTTTTTATGTTCTAAGTTTGCTACATCCCATCTCTTCCACTCTTTGTTCTAAATCTTTCCTCTCAGCCCCTGTCCCTTTTCTATGCTCTAAGATCCTTTCTTTTCAGTTGAGAACCTGTCTTCTACCATTTTTAAGCCCCATCACTGAAACTTGGTAATTGTATGAATGGGAAAGCCACTTTTCATCTCCAAGTCACCTGGGGAACTCTCTGCAAATATTGCTTATAGCCAGGGGAGAAGGGAAGTATACAGGATCCAGGTGTGCTAAGGCCTAGGGATTTTGTCCTCTCCTCAGGCTGGGGTCAAAGAAGAGCCCTAGATGCAGACAGCCAGAGAGGGTGAGATACTTGAGAGGGCACAGCATCCTCACCACCCTCTACACTGCCAGGCACCTAGGGAGGAAATCAGAGAGCTTGAGAAACCTATATCTCTAGACAGAAGGTAACCAGTTGTATAGTGACCGTGGTGCTTCTTCTACACAGCTGGGCGTCCCACCACAAGCATCAATGGCTTCCCAAAGAAGATTCCCGACTCTGACTCAGATAACTCCCCCCCTCACATGTAGCTCCAGGATTCCTTTGGACATGCATTTGCCACAAGCCCAAGTTCCATATTCTAGCATTTCTTTCTCTCTTATGTTCGTATATCTTTTTGGCAACTATGAGTGTACCAGTAATGGACCCCCTTCCATGCTATCATTCTGTGTTCAAAGTTCATTCCTCCTATCTTGGAGACAATATGCTTTAGTGGAAATGGTCAAATGAGATAACCTTTGCAAAGTGATTAAAATGGTACCTGACACACTTTGTTGTGGTTCAGACACGTCTCACTCTTCGTGACCCCCTTCTGTCCTCCACTGTCTCCTGATGTCTGTCCAAATCTCATTTGTTGTTTTCACCACACTATCCAGTCGTCCTTCTCATCCTCTTCTGTCCCCTTCTGCTTCTTCAGACTTTTGATCTTTCCCAGCATCAGTCTTTTCCAATGGGTCTTGTCTTCTCATTCGCATGTGGCCAGAGTATTGAAGCTGCAGCTTCAGCATTTGTCCTACCAATGAACAGGCAGAGTTAATTTCTTTATGTATTGACGGATCTGATCTCCCCGCGATCCAAGGAACTCTCCAAAATCATCACCAGCGCCAGAATCTGAAAGAATTGGTTCTGTGGTGCTCAGTGTTCCCTGTAGTCTGACTTTCACAGCCATACATTGCTACTGGGAAAACCATAGCTTTATTGGCAGGGTGATGTCTCTGTCCAGATTTGCCATGACTTTCCTTTGAAGGAGCAAGCATCTTTTATTTAATTTTATTTAAAGTGATCTTTGAGCTTCTTGTCATATAGTTGGTACTTTATTAATGATTCTTCCTCCCCCCTTTGGCACTGACTTCAGGCTCCACCTCAGACAGCCATCTGTTGACCAGGCTAACATCTTGATGGGCCAGTTAACTTTTGAACCTTCTATCAGCCAAATCTAGGGAGTGAGTAGAAGGTATGCTGCCGCCATTAGGACAGTGGTGCTCAGCATCTCCTCTGTGGGGAGTCCTAGATACTCAATTGTGAGAGGTGGATAAATTACCTGAGACAGATCACAGCATCTTAGCCACCTCTACACTATTGTGCACCTGGAGGTCAAAGCTAGGAGCCAACAAAAGAGAGAATAGCCTTTTTCTAGACATTGATACTTTGACCCATCAGAAAATGGAAAGGCATTCCAAGACTGACTCCCGTATCTTTGGAGAGACACTATACCCAGGAGGATAGAAAAATTGCATGTAGGTCATGCTTCAGAGAAACACAGTCAATTGGGTGTGATCAAGGGTTCATCGGCTGTCCTCTCTGCTCTTGAACCCTGTCGTTTCCAGGGAGTCCAGTTGGTGTTCAGTTAAGGCAGGGTTCCTTGGTTGTTGCTCCCTTGTGAGGCGATATTCAGTAGCAGCATCTTAGGTGCCCAACTATGAGAAGCTGAGAATTTATCTGAGAGACTGTATGGCCTGTTCCCAACTTGTACACTGAAGGAAAAGTGCTGTCTCTGCTGCATGGCCTGAGATAACTTCTGAGGCTCAGCCCTGCCTTCAAAAAACCCTTGCCACCCACGTGGACTCATTTCCCCTTCTCTCCCCACCAATCTAGACCCACTTCGGTCAGTCATACATGTCATTCCAATCACCCCAAGCTTCTATAACCCTAATCTCTCCTCTCTCTGGCCCTGAAATTCTGAGTTTTATGGCCTAAGGTTCTTCTGGCTGTGAGTTTTATATTTTCCAAGGCCTCTTACTCACGCCTCAAGTATTCCCTGGTAGATGTTCTAAAATCCTTCTTGCCTCCAACACTCAGTGTTCTTAAGAGGTCCCTTACTTACAGCAGCGACACTCTGTCTACCTTCTATCACTCCTTTGGGCTTTATACTTGGCTTTACCATCTAAGGCTGTGATGTCAAACCCAAATGAAGAAGGCACTGCTCTCCATGAGTAAAGCAGAACTGCAGTAGCTCCAAAGACATCTCCATCCTAAACGTTCATATGGGCTATTTTGTGCCTGACCTGGCATAGAGCCTTCTGAGCTCGTATTGCTCTGGTCTTACACCGTACACGGATACTGACATCAAAATGTCATTCTGGTCCTCTTTAAGTATGAAGGACAATGACCAACTAAAATCAAATAGAAACCAGGACCACAAAACAATACCTGGGGATCTCTGTGAGCTCATACTGACTTAGAAAACCACATATTACCATTATCTATGTCCTATTGTTTTGTATTTAGTTAAGTATTTCCCAATTACATGTTAATCTGGCTTGGGCTGTATATAGGAGCATGTTTGACACCTCCCTCTTGTCAAGGACCTTCCTTGTCCTAAGTTCAATGGTCCATTCTAAGACTGACACTCTCTATTCTGTGTTCCCACATCTTCTAAGACTCTCATTTTTTTCTTCCAAGGCTCTTGCCAGTTCTGACATTCCGTATTGTGTTGCTCCTTGAATGCGGTCCTGTGGACACAGTTATACTACCTGCCTTTGATACTGGACAGTCACTTAAGCTGTCGGTGGTCTAAGCAACTCTCACAAATTATAAATATCAGTAGGGCTGCAATGTAACAATATCCTGGTGATTGTGCTCAGACCCAGGACCCTTCCTCAGGTGAGATCCAGTACAAGAGTTCCAAATGAACTCTTTCATGTGAGAGGAGAGAGAGTTAAATGGCAGCTCAGGGTATTCTCATCCCCTTCTCCAATAGAAAAAGTCTAGAGCAGAAAGTCCAGGCTGGTGGCAAGGCAGGAAATCTTGCCTCCACAGTTGCCAACAAGTAGTGAGGTGGTCTAGCGCTGCTACTACATAACCCAGGGTCACCAAAAGAAGAAACTCCTTGGCCCCTAACGCAGACTTCCTGTTCACATCTAGCTCCCAGGTGCCTTCAGATATGTTCTTTTCACAGACCCATTTTCTGTGGTCTAGGGTTCCTCCTCAGTTGGTCATTGTCTTTCGTACTTGAAGAGGACCAGAAAGACTTCTTGATGTCAGGGTCTGTGTACGGTGTGTCTGATTATGGCTGATCAGAGAAATACAACCTGAGAAAGCTTTACCCCAGAATGTCATCCTCTGACATTCTGAGTTTTATGCCATCCGGTCTTTCTGGCTCTGATCTTTTATGCTGTGTCTCCCATGGCCTCTTGCTTTTGGCTCAGATACTCTCATGTCTTGTGTTCTAAAGTCTCTCCCACCTCTAGCACCGTGTCCTATGATTCTCAGATCCCTCGTTCCCTAAAGGGACATCCAACGGCCTATCATCCCTTTTGGGGTCTAACACTCTGTTTTCGAGTCTAAGGGCACCTCAGCTGTGACAATGTCTTCTCAGCTAGGGCAGCCAGTCTGTATTCTTCCATCCCATGAACCTCTCATCTTCTCTACTCAAAGGCCCTCCTACCTCAGACATTAAGGATTCTACCTGGTTTTGACACTACATCCTGTGACATTGAAGGCGGTAGCATACAACACAGTGGATAGTAATGTTGCCTTTGACACATACTGTGTGACGATCTAAAGTCACTTAGCCTTAATGACCACAACTTACAGCTACGTGGCGGGGGCATTGCAGGGTCCAGGTGTACTCAGGTCAGGGTCCCTCCTCAGGCTGGGTCCAGGAGAAGAGTCCTAGGTGCTCCACTGTGAAAGAAGGGAGGGTTACCCAATAGTGCACAGTACCCTCACCCCTTTTCACACAGTGGGTCATCTGGAGGATGGAGGAAATGTGAAGTTCAAGTGGAAAACCTAAGTCTGTTGATGAGACATGTAACCATCCCTCCAAACAGACTTGTTAGTGATAGGGTGGCCTGCTGCTGCTGCTATACCGCTTCTGGTCCCCAGGGAGCACCAGGGCCTCCCACAGAAGACACTTGTCTCTCTTCCATACTATTGACTTGGCTCTAGTTTTTGAATGGCTTCTGACATGCATGTTCTATTTCCCTAAATTTGCATGTTTGAAGATGGTTGCTCACTCTGGAGTTTGATACTGGGTTTGCCATTCCAACACTGTCCATCCTAAGGTTCTCAAAACATGCTCTCTCAGCTCTAGCACTCATTTCTACAGTTCTCGCTATGACGATCCAGGGTCCATGCTCGAGGTTTCCCACCTTCCAGCTCAGACATTGTAGTCTGCACTCCAAGCTTATTATTTTAGGGTGGGATGCTGTGTGTGCTGTGCTGTGCTTTTTCTCACCGGGATGGTCTGAGTTTCTACTTCTTAGGTCCCTACCAGCTTTTTGGTTGCACATTCTCCTCTCTCTCTGCTTTTTGTGTTCTAAGTTCTCTACCACTCCCCTCTGGCCCTTCCCACTTTCTTTGAAACCCCTTTTGCCCATCTCTGCCACTTGTCTTCTATGTTCCAAGCCCTTTTGACTGAATGACTACTCATTTTAGGGTCCTCTCTGGTTCTAGCCTTCTCTTTTCTAAGTTCCTGTCTCACTCTCACACTTTTTGTACCACCAAAATCATGTTCTCGAGCCAGCACAGCCTAGTACATAGATTCAAACTCTGAGTCGGTCCCTTTTGGTCTAGCTCTGACAGCCACTAGAAGCCTCAAAGTGACCAAGTCCTTCTTTATAATTATCACTTCTAGCCAAAGGGCAAGAGAAGTGTGCAGGTTACAGGTGTGCTAAGGCCTAGGGTTCCTGCTCCTCCTCAGGCTGGGATCAAAGAGAAGCCTAGATGCCGACAGCCAGAGCAGGGTGATATACTTGAAGGGGGTACCACCTCTACACTGCCAGGCACCTGGAGAACAAAGTGCCTGAGTGAGAAAATGGAAGAGCAGACCAGAATGGGACAAAAGAGGCCAGCTCCAGAGGGTGGCCAGGGTGTACAGCCCTAGTTCTGATTCTGCACAACTAGAGCCATGCCCACCTCCCCCACCTTCCACAGTGAATCTCAAAGGCCTATCACAGATGACCATACACTCTGCTCCAATCTAGTTCCAGAGCTCCTTAAGATCTGTTCTTGCTACAAAACCCAAGTTCATGTTCTGGAATCTGTCCCCCTCTAGCTGCTGCTATACTTGTTTTCTGCTGTTATATATTTTGAGAAGCTGACATTCCATGAATAAAGGGCACTTTCAGCTCTAAAACTGTATGTAGTAAGTCCATTCCTGTCTCAGACAGTGTATTCTAAAAGCCTGCAGTTTTATTTGCAAATGTTTCTTCAGGTAAACCTGTCTTCAAGAGCTTCTCAGAAAGACTACATAGGAAGTCACAGTGCGACCTTGGGCTAATCACTTAATCTCTCAGTTGTCCAGTAAGTTCTCAAAGTTCCTAAGAGCCAAAGGTCAGGTAGGCCACATTCTGAGATCCCTGATCCATCCCAAGGCAAGTTCAGGTGGGTTGAGTTCTGAGGTCCACATTCGATTCTGGGGCCAGCACTCCATACTAAAGCATGGAGCAGTAGCACAATCCTAGAAGTCAGATTGGGAGAGATGATCCATTTAACATCTTCTTGGCCTTTACACTGCTGGGTATCTGGACGTGAGAGAATAAGAAGAATGTCAAAGGCTCACAGGGAAAATCATAGAGAAGCCATGGGAGAGGGACAACCTAATTAGCTAAGGAACTAGAAAATGAGGCTCAAGACTCAGACAGAGTATTAGAGGAAAGATATAGATCCTGTCTTGTGACCCCCAGTAGGCCTTGTCTAAGAACCCCTTTAAACAGTCTGCTCTAAAAGCCAAAGCTCCATGTTCTAGATCTCCTTCTTCTAGACTCTGAGTTTGATGCCTAACGGTCCTCTGGGCTGGGTTCTCTGAGGTCCCTCACTCCTAGCTCAGGCACTGGGTCATTGTGTTCTATGTTCTAAAGTCCCTCCCACCTCCAGCCCTCTGTTCTTTGGTTCTAAGGGCCCTTACTCCTGACTATGATATTCTTTCAGCTCTAAGATTCTCTGCTCCATAGCATAAAGCACCTCCCTTGCAGCAATGACTTGCCTTATTTTAGGACTTTCTGGCTCTTCATCTCTCTTCTGTACTCATATCCACTCAAGACTCCCACTTTCCCTATTCCAAGGCCCTCTCAGATTTAACATTAAGCAATCTTGGGCTCCTTGCTTACTAGCTGTATTTCAAGGGAATTTCCTATTCCAATGTTCTATGTTTGAACCTTTCCAGAATGAGGTACCAATTAATTGGGATGTATGAGGTATTCAGGGAAAACTAGAACCTCTGTTGTGAGGTTTTGCCCATCTTTTTCAGGGATGCTCATTTACCTCTGGCGACCACCTCTTGCCTAACTCTGACCTATGGAGCCAAGAAGCTCTAGCATGCATAGCAGCCACAACTCAGTAAGACCATCTCAACTGATCAACTAATCCAGATGAGGGTAATTGGCAGGCTAAGTTAAGGGGATCTCTACCCCAAACATGTGAAGATGTCCCCTCCCAATGGAATGAGAACAATTTTTTCCAATGGCCATGATGGTGACTGAAGTAGCCACTTAGACCTTGGTCAGACATCGATGTCCTGCCACTGGACTTTGATTACTCTGGAAGAATGAGGCTGATGACTCTGTGCTACTGTGCCTCACTTAAATCCAATTCATGTACAAGTCAAGACATCACCCTGTGATGCCATTGGTCCTCTTTGAAAACAGAGGACAAACAACCACATACAGCCCAGTAGGAAAGAGACTTGGCCCTGGGGTCCCACTGGCATAGCTTAATATCCTGCCTTTGACATATACTGTGTGACCGTAAGACAGTAACTCTCAAAGATGGTAACTTACGGCCATGTGGCAGGGGTGCAGGCTGAAGTGTCTGGGTGTCCGGAGTCCAGTGTCCAGGCCCAGGATCCCTCCTCAGGTTGGGTCCAGGAGAGGAGTCCAAGATGCTCCAATGTGAGAGTATGGAAGGGTTACCAGATAGTGTACAGTACCCTCACTCTCCTCCACACACGGGGGCACCTGGAGGAGAAACTGCAGAGATGAAGAGAGTTCAGGTGGAAAAATGAAGTCTGTTGATAGGCTGGGAAATTCTTCCTTAAAACATAGCGTTGTGAGTGGCAGGGTAACCTACTACTGCTGCATAGCCCCAGGGAACCCAAGAAGAGGAGGGCATCCTAGGGAAAATCCTTGCTCATTGCCTAAAGCAGTCTACTGAGGTGTAGTGCCCAGGGTCCTTCAGGGCTACAGGTCTCATAACTGAAGATCTCCACAATGAGTTCTATAGTAAACCATCATTCCCTCTGCATCTAACACAGTGCTTTATTCTATAGGCCTGCATTCTCAGCTGTGATATTTTATTTCTGCCATTCAGTAGAAATTATTCAAAACTGCAATCAGTTTTACATGCTCTACCTTTTTATTCTCCCGGCACAGAAACTGAATTCTACGTTGCAATGACTCTCCTTCAGGCTTGATCACTCATCTTCTATGTTCCGGGATCATTTCTTCCCAGCTGGGACTCTGCATTCTACTGTTCAATGTCCCAAAGCCTTCCCGGTCACCAATGATTTCTTTTATGAGAACTCCCCCAGTTGACTGCTGTTTTCAAGGCCTCTTCTCACTCCAAAATCTTCTGTTCCAAAGTTCTAGGGGGCAAGATTACAAGGTGTGCAGGTTACGGGTGTGCCAATGGATTTGGATCTCTGCTCCCTCCTCAGGCTCGGGTCGAAGAAGAGCCCTAGATGCAGACAGGCAGAGAAGGGTGAGATACTTGAGGGGGTACAGCATCTTCACCACCCTCTACACTGCCAAGCACCTGGAGAGCAAAGTGCCTGAGGAGGGAAACAGAAGGGCAAAAGAAACCTAAAACCAGGCATGGGAAAAGAGAGGCTATCTACAGACAAAGGGTAGCCAGGGATTTGATGTCCAGTGCCTCTTGTCTTTGGACGTGCCACTCCAATTTAACACCAGGGTTCCTCCAGACATAAACTTGTGACTTACCCAAGTTCCATGTTCTAAGATCATTCCCACTAGCCTTTGACACACTGTGTTCAGTGTCATGTCCCTTTAGACATTGACATCCCCAACGTTAAGGGCCCCTTCTAGCTCTAACATTCTATATCCTACATTCCCTCCTATCTTGGATGCTCTATATTCTAGGGGTCCTTCAAAGTCAGATGTTATTGGGCAGGATAATCTGGCTTCACTCACTGCCTCAACATAACCATGGCCCAGTTGACTCTCAAAGCTTGTAACAGCCACGGAGGGGGGGAGCGGGAGAGAGGGAGAAGGAGAGGGAGAGGGAGAGGGAGAGGGAGAGGGAGAGGAAGAGGGAGAGGGAGAGGGAGAGGGGGAGAGAGAGTGAGAGAGAGAGAGAGAGAGAGAGAGAGAGAGAGAGAGAGAGAGAGAGAGAGAGAGAGAGAGAGAGAGAGAGAGAGTATGACCCTATTCCCTCCTGAGGTGAGGAAGTAGTAGGTCTCATATGCTCATCTGTAAGAGGTGGATAAATTACCTGACACGGTTTTTGAGTCTCAAGACTCCTGGGTGTCTGAAGGCCAAAGACCAAAAAGAAAACAAATGGCCAGTGCAGGAATGTAGGAGTGTAAGAACCCTAGGGATGTGGCTGCTGTCACACAGTTTGAGATTACCATAGCCAGTAAGGGACTCTTCCAAGAGATCAGAAGCTCCTCTGCCCTCAACCCACACCGTCCATTTCCCAGCACTCTTTTCTTTAGACATGCACTTGCTTACAAGTCAAAGCCCTGTATTCTGGAATCTCTCCCAGTCTAGAATTCCATTCTGGGCTTGAAGTCCTAATGTCCTCTGGGCTGTGTTTTTGAAGGTCCATCACTCCCATCTCAGTTGTTCTAAGTCCCTGTGTTCTATGTTTTAAAGTTTCTCCCACCTCCAGCACTCTCTCTGGTTGTAAGGACCCTCACTCCCAGCCTTGATATTCTAGGTTTTATTCCATCAGCCCTACCATTTCTGCTCAATAGCATAAGGCACTTCCCCATCTCCCTCCCTCCCAGCACTGACCTGCTCTTCATGCACCAAGTCTCTAGTCTGTCTTCTCACATGCCCTCAGAGTCTCCCTTCTTTACTCCAAGGCCTTACCGGATGTGACATTCAATGTGCTAGGCTCCTTCTGCCCAGGGTGCTCAGGATTCCAAGGCCCTTCCACCTCAGACATTCTACATTTCAGAGGCCCTTGTTTAAGGCACCACACAGCACAGCAGAGGGACACTTGGCCTTGAGCTCCCACTAGCTGGGGTCACTTGACACATACTGTGTGAACCACAGGAATCACTCAGCCTCTTCAGTGGCCCCAGGTAACTCTCAAAGATGGTAACTTACAACAATGTGGCCTGGGGGTGCTGGCTACAGTGTCCAAGGGAGCTCGAGCTCAGAGTCCTTCCTCAGGCTGGATCCAGGAGAGGAGTCCAAGATGCTCCACTGTGAGAGTAGAAAAGGTTACCCGATAGTGCGTGGTACCCTCACTCCCCTCTACACAGTGGGGCACCTGGAGGAGACCAAGGGATTTCAGGCTGAAAACAAATCAAGTGGTGAGACAGGAAATCTTCTCTCTAAACAGGGGGCAAAGCACTCTAAAGACAAGAGGCAACAAGTTCCAGGTAAATCAAACCACCACCAGCAACCCCGCCATTACCACCTTGGCCATCTCCCCTCATAACCTGATGGAGACAGCCTAGTACCATGTGTTGAAGAGCTCTGGGAATACCAGTACCCTCAAACCACCAGAACTGTTTCCAACCTGGCCCCTACAGCCATTATTGAAGGAAGAATTTCTTATGGAGCAGGGGCCCACTCTTTTTATCACCAGCACCAACAACTGCTGACCCTTTGCCACTGATAAGCAGATAAATGTAGGTGCCCTGGGAATAGCACCACCTCCAAGACCATCATTCCTACTTCTGCCTAGACCTTGACAGTGTCATCTGTGGAAGCAGATTCCCCACCAGCTGCCAGACAGAGCAGGCAAACCAACCTGGCTGAAGTAGGAAGGACCCTTGGAGGGAGAAATGGGAGGCAGCATGTGCCAGGCAAGTTAGACTACCTATTGCCACTCTGACTACCATCTCCTCTCAGACCCCTTGGTTTGAGCTCAAGGCCAGAGCTAAAGAGCCTTGGGATAGCCATACTTCCAGTGCAGTGCCATCAGCTACCATCCAGGAAGCAGCACCTGGGGAAAGGTGGCCTGGCCATGGGTCCTGCTGCCACAGCTACTGAGGACCCAGAGAGGAAAGTTCTTGTCGCCAAAAGCCTTGGCACTACCAAATAGTTCAATATTAGAAACTCATATATCAGTGGGCATGACATTAATGAAGCATTAACATGTGCTTCATCGCCGTATACTAAGGATCAAGAGACTTCGTCATCTAATTTGTAGCTGAAACCTTCCATCTGTGTCATCTTCCCCTATTCAAATATATGCTCCTCGAGAGCAGACGCCACCTTGCTTTGTATCTTAGCACAGTTCTGAGCGCAGTAAGCAATTATTAAATGCTCTCTGCATTTACACAAGATCCCTGATGCCTGAACAAGCTTCCCCACTTAGATTAGACTATAGCGTTTCTTCAAACATGCATTTACTGTATGGCCAAGTTCTGTGAGCCTCTACTATCCCAAACATAATGGGTCCTTAGAGCTGTCTTCATGTTTCTACTCCATCTCCCCTCTCTCCGATACTGTTTTAACAGTTCTTCTGGACATGCTATTCTGGTCTAATATTTTTTTTGAGAATCTGTTGGTGAATTGGGATACAGGCAACCAAGCAAGAAAAGCCGGCTTTAACTTCTGCCTGGTCACTGAAACTCTTAGAGGCCGTGGCAAATCTCAGTGCTTTTAACAGTCTAATTGTACGTGTGGTGATCGGGGTTCAGACATCTCAAACCTGGTGTCCCCTTTGGGTGGTGGGACAGTAGCATAGTTCTGGATACCCAACTCTTAAGAGTTGGGAAAATGACCAGACTATAACATGTTCCCTCACTCTGTATTGCCAGGCACCTGGGAGACAAAGACCAAAATTCAAGAAGTGAGAGAAAGAGGGAAACCTGAGGCTGAGACAGGACATCCTACATTCAGAGCTGCTGCTGGTGGTGGACAGCCTATACAAATCCCACCGTATGACCCGAGGCCCCTAATGACAAGATAGGCCTCCGAGGGAGCGCCAGGTTGCCCACTCCAACCCTGGCCCTAGGATTTCTTCAGGCACATACCTGCTATAAGTCCAAGCTCCAAGTTTGGGGGTCATTCCCTCCGGAATCTGATACCGAGTTCCATGCTGAAATATCCTTCCCTCCTGACTCAAATACTCAGGTGTCGTGTTCCAGTTGTTCCCCCCTCCCCAGATCTGCCACTCTTTGTGTTATCTTCTGAAGCCCAACCCAATTGCCTCCAATACCCTCTCTACCCTGTTCTATAGCAGACATTCTCAGCTCTGAAACACATTTCTATTCTTCTGCTTCTGATGTGTTGTACACTCAAAGTTTTCTACTGTTTAGCTTAGACCCTCAGAATTCTAGATTCCCAAGTCTCTCCTCTAGTCCCTGACACTGTGTCCTATGTTCTAAGATCCCTCTGACTACCACGTGTTCTAAGGTCCCTGTGATACTTTCAGTTAAACATTCCAAGTTCTTTGGCTTCTGCAATCTATGCTGTCTGTGCTAACATCCAACTTTAAGAACTCTGATTCTATTTTATGATTTTAAGGTTCCTCACACTCACCTGCCACAAGCTGTGCTCTATTCTTCCTTTAAGCTCTATCGAGCTTTCCAAATAATGATACTATATTCTGCATTGTTATATTTGCAGACTCTCACGTTCTTTATCTGAAGGCCTTCTATTTCTGACTTTAGGTTGCTATTAGTTCTGAGAATCTACATTCAGCTGGTACTTCCAACCTTGACATTCTATACTCTAACATTTCTCATGTGTGGTGCCACAGCATAGAGAAGTGGCCTTGGATCCCTGAAGATATGTCTTTAAGTCCAGCCTTTGGAGCTCGCTATGATCATGGGAAGTGGCAATTTCTTGGTGGCACAAGTAAACTCTCAAACTGAGACAATAATTTAGGGAAATGAGGCACTGTATTCTGCATCTATTGACATGACATGATTCTTGGTAGTCTAGTATGGCCTATTATATCCATTATCTTTTCAATATTGAGCCAAATCTATATTCCTGATATAAATCCAACCAGGTCATAAAATAGAATCTTTTTGATATGTTGCTACAGCCTCTTTGCTAATTTTATTTAAACATTTTGGATCAATGTTCATTAAAGAATCGATTCACATCTTTTTTGGTCATGGTCTCCTTTCTATCATGGATGGAATTTGCTTGCATACCTTCTGTTTCTGTCAATGCAAACAGTTCATGTAATATTAGATAAGGTTTTCTTTTACTGGTCCATAAATGCATGTGGGCCTGTGGGAATTCCTTTGGGAATTAATGATCTATTCAATTATTTTTTCTCATATTGGTTTATTGAAATTCTCTACTTTTCTTATTGCACTAATCTAGGAATTTCATATTTTTCAAGTTTCCAATTCATTTAATAGTTGGTTTTATGAGCACACTTGGGTAAATAGTCATTTCCTTTATTTCCTCATTTCTTTTGAGTCTTTCGTTTTCATCCTGGAAACTGGTCACCTCTTCTTCTTCTTTTAAAAGAAATCAAATCAGCTAATATTTTACTGTTCTCCTTCCTGAAGAAAACAGCTTACTGTTCTTTTCCTTTAATTTTTATGACTTTTTGACTTCCCTGTCCCTTTGCTTGTAGCCTCTTGGAGTTATTCTTTTCTTCTAGTTCTGTATTCTGGATTTCCTTGACTTCCAAACACCTCTTCACTGTGGGTGTCTTGTTGTTACTCTTTCTTCCAACTTTCCTTCTCAAATTAGGATGTAATATTGGGCCAGGCTCTGTGGACTTCCAGAAGGAATAGTGGTGCCTTGGAGGGTTCTATCTTTATTCTTTGGGCTCCAGCTGTTACTTTCTCTAGGTAGGGAGCAGTACATTCTTCAAAGATCTCAGGCTAGGAACGCCTAAACTTTCAACAAGCCCTGAAGCAATAGGGTCTAAGGCAGAGTCTGATTACAGCCTTCTGGTCTGTGCTTTGGAAGTCCTGACCCAGGTTTTCTTCTGGTAGATGGAACTGCAGATTTGTGCCAATTGGCATTCCAGGAGATTGCTTCTAGACTCACCCCTTATTAGAGATCTGGACAAAAAGACAAGTGAAAAGCAACAAAACTGAAGGCTCCTCATTGGTTTGAGTCCCTTGCCCAGGCTACTCTACTGCAAATTGCAGTCCTGGTCCTTGGGTTAAATCCACAGCCCCAATTCAGGGTCAGAGTCACACACACTGGATCCAAACTCCTTCCCCTGGGGCAAGCTCAGTTAGAATGAAAAGAAACCATCAGATGGTTCTTCTTCCTGCTCCTTGTTTGGTACCTTCTTACAGGTCCCATCTGCAGGGTAACCTCAACCCCCCTCCTTGTCCAGGTACACAAGACCACAGGAAAAAAAGTCATGACCTTTCCTGGGTGGATCAGGTGCCCAATGCCTAGAAACCCATGGCTATCTCTGGTGACTTAGGCTAGAAAAATGGACCTCGGAGGGTTCTCTTTGGATATCCCAATTCCTGCTTGGATTGGAGCACTTACCTGATCTTTGTTGGAACAGTCATAGGAGAGGAATTGGGATGTGCCACTGCTTCTGACTCTGGCATCTCTTCAGGACTTCTGGATGAAGGTTGAGTTCCTCCTTGGGCTGGGGCCAGCAGAAAAGTCTGAGATGTTCCACTGTGAGAGTAGGG
This sequence comes from Monodelphis domestica, assembly GCF_027887165.1. Classification (NCBI taxonomy): domain Eukaryota; kingdom Metazoa; phylum Chordata; class Mammalia; order Didelphimorphia; family Didelphidae; genus Monodelphis; species Monodelphis domestica. The sequence goes on from NC_077235.1 coordinate 29,277,962, forward strand.
AGGGTTACCTAGTAACCTTGGCCCCCTCCATACAGCAGGGTACCTGGAAAAAAGTCAGGAAAGACAGTACAGGTTCAAAGAGAAAACTTCAGACTGGTCATAGGATTGGATATTATGCTTAAAAATAAAGGGTTCCCAAAGCCTTCCTTCCACCTGTCACTTGGTTTTCTACAATCCTTTTTTGTCTTTAACCTCCAGTGCTCCAAGCATCCTTCTAGGCCTGATGTTTCAGGCTCTAATGCATGAGGCAGCATTGCCTGGGTGATTGAGCCCTGCTCCTGGGACAGGCACACCTAGCTTTGAGTCTTGCCTCCTTGTCAATGGCCAAGTGGTGGAAATGCTGTGCAGGATCCAGGGTGGGATTCAGGCCTGAGGTCTGGCCATCATCCTTAGGCAGGAAGCAGTAGCCAAGTCCTAGATGCCTGACTTCGAGAGATAAGAAAATTACCTGACAGATTACAGTAACTTTCTTGTCTCTACGAGGTCAGGCATCTGGTTGTCAAAGTATGGGAAGAAGGAAGAAGCACAAGTCTGCTGATGGGACTAGATATCTTGTCTGCACAGAGAGTGTCTTCCAATGGTGGGATGACCCTAATACTGCCACTACTGCACAGTCTGAGGCCACTGTAAAGGATCAGGACCTCCCAGAGAAGAGGCTTGGCTCTGCCAACCACAACCCCGGGGCTCCTTCAGATGGCCACTTGCTACCATCCTCTCCTCCCAGGCTCTGACATTCTGAGTTTTATAGTCTGCTTCCTGTCCAGCCTATACTGACCAAGGTAACCCTGCAGAATTAATCACCACATGGCCTCTGAAGCCCAGGGACCTGGTTTTAACTCCTACCTCTAAAACATAAAACTGGAGTGACTCTAGGCAAATAGGTTACATTCCCAGTGGCCCAGGCAACTCCCTCACACTATAACTTACCTAGAATGGCAAGGTTGATGTGCAGTGGCCAGCCATGCTGAGTTCCAGGGACTCTGATCACTCTTCAGGTTGGGTCTAGGCACAACGTTCAAGCTGCCTGACTGAGAGAGACAGGACAATTACCTGGTGGTGAACCAAAGCCTCACCACCACTGCTGCCTCACTGCCCCACTCCACAACCACCAAGAACCAGGTGTGTATAAGGTGGAGAGGAAGGGAGTCGGGAGAGGAGGAAACCAAAGGCAAACTGGGAAAGGAAATTCGGAGGGCTGCTAGTGTGTGTGTGGTGAGCTAATGCTGTTGTTGCTGCTGCTGCTGCTGCATGACCAGAAGCCACCAGAGAGGATCAGGGCCTCCCAGAGAAGATCCTTGCTTGCTCCTGACCTGAACTCCCCTCTCAGATCCAGCTCCAGGGTTCCTCCAGACATGCCCACGCAGCATGGAATTGTGGTCTCTGATCCTTCCATGTACACATTGACTCCCTGGGCCTTCTGTTATGCCCCTTTGGCCTGACACACCTGAAGGGAATCTTGCATTTTGTGTTCTAAACTCCCTTCTGTCTCTGATACATGGTGCATGATGGGGTTTCCAGGCCTGCCATGCTATGTTCTAAGGCCCTTCCAGCTTTCACTTTCCCATTCTTGGGACCCTTAGGGCTCTGACATTGTGTTCCAAGGACCCTCAACTCTCTCATGTTCTAATATTCCTTCTGGCCTTGCAGTCATGAAGCCTTAGTTTCCCAGTAGAATTGCTTGTCAGCTCCAGAAGAGGGGAGGGAGTGAACACAAATCATGTAACCCTAGTACTGAATATTTTTTTTAAAGAAAAGATTACATTTTAATAATTAAAAAAACAACTTAGTTCCAAGGTCTGACTCTGAGCCCTGCTGACTGTGTGATCCTGGGCAAGTCATTTAACATCTCAAAGGGACCAAGCAAGTCTAAGAATGTACCTTAAAGCCAGGGGTCAGGGGCACCGTGCACTGTCCATGTGTAGTACTCAGGCCCAGGGCCCATCTTCCTCCTCAGGCTGGGGCCAGGAACAGAGTTCTGGAGGCTCAACAGTGAGAGATGAAAAAGTCAGTTAAGAAAGCAGGTACCCTAGGCCAGGAATGAGGCAGGAATGCTAACTAGGTGAGAGGGACAAGGCACTTACGTGTCAGTGTTCTGGGCAAGTCAAAAAAGCCAACTTCCAGCCAAGGGTCATTGGGGCAGTGTGCAGGGCCAAGATGTGCTGAGGCTCAGTGTCTTGGGTCCAGGGTCCTTCCTCAGACTGTCTAGTAGTGGAGGCCTAGATGCTCGACAGTGAGAGACAAGAAAGCTACCTACCCACCTGTTACAGAAGCTTCACCCTGCTCCCATTGTCTCCTTGCCACCCAACAATGCCGAACACATAGAGGAGAAAGAGCAAGAGGAAGGAAAGAGGGGGATAACCCCTAGTGGGGAAATCTAAGTTGTAGGATCGGCCAGCCATGGAGTGTGGTGGGATGGGGAGTCTGATCGAGCATTAGTAATATTGCTAAAGGACCTGAGGCCACTGAGGAAGATTTGGCACACCCAGAGGAGAGCCCTCCAATCTTCCTGTTAGTCTCTCTCCCACCCTGGCTCCCCTCTTAGATACACCTCCAGGATTATTTCAGACATGCACTTACTTACACCAAGCCCAGGCTTCGGGTTCGAGGATCTCTGTCCCGCTTCTAACACTGTGTCCCATGGTCTAAGTTCCTTCTTTCCCATCTCTAAACAACTGTGTTCTGTACTCTAAAGGCCTACCTTCTCAGCTGGGCCACATTTCTACTGTTTGGGTTCTGAAAATCCCTACAGCATACTCTAAGTCCCCCCCCCCATGCATCCCAGACCCTTAGGATTGAGAATTCAAATTCATTCAGGTGGGCTCTGAAACTGTGTTCTCTATTCCAAGGGCCATTCTGACCTGGGCCCATTGACTCTTCTGTACTGGTTCCCTCTCTCTTTACCTTGTCACTCTGGCTTGCATATTCTCTATTCCATTCTGCTGTTGCTACTTTCCTTTTGGCACAGGTCATCTTTAACCTATGTTTGAAAGTTCTCTAGATGATCTCTGACGTTTTCTACTCTTGGCCCGCTTGCCTCTGAAACCCCCAGGCTCCCTAAGTTCCAGAGACTGCTTCTGCTAGTATTGAATGTACCAGGGTCAACTTGCCAATCTCTGACAGCTGAAATGAAACAGTGCCACCTGGGGATGACACATGGAACTCCAAGTTCCAATGTTCTTTCAGGCTATGTCTTTTTACATCTGTTACCCTTTTAGGTCAATCGTTCCTTGTTCGGAGATCTTCTTTCCTGGTGATCCTCCGTTGTTGGGCTCTTTCTCACTCTGGTAATTTCTGTTCCAAGTTCTATTCTCAAGCCTAATGCCTTGAGATCCAAACTTGGAGTCAGCTGGATCTTGCTTGGAGTCCTATTGGCTACATAGTAACAGTGAATGGGAAAGCCACTTTGATCATCTCCATGGTCCAAGACACTTTTTACAACTGTTACTTATAGCCAGGGCACAAGGGATGTGTATGACATACAGATGTGCTATGGCTTAGGGTTTCCGTGCCCTTCTCAGGCTGGTGTAGTAGAACCCTAGATGCCAGATAGTGAGAGAAGGGTGAATTACCTGATAGAGAACAGCATACTCACCATTCTCTACACTGCCGGGCACCCGGAGGACATAATGTCCCAGGAAGGAAAAGAAAGGGCAAGGCTAACTCTGCAGACATATGTTGGCCAGGGGTGCAGTGACCCTAGTCATGATTCTTCACAGCTGAAGGCCACTAAGAAGCACCAAGGAAGATCTCTGGGCTTGACACACACATACTTGCACGTAATTCCATGTTCTAGAAACTGTGTCCCTCCAGACTCTGAAATTCTTGTACAACATTTCAAGATGCTACTATTTTAAGAATGGAGGAAACTTCCAGCTTTACTACTCTGTACCATTCTGTGCTCTAAGTTCCCTCCAGTGTGGCCATTCTGTGTTCTAAGGATTAACAAACATGCTACGTTCTAATGCCCATGTTGAGAGACATTAAGTAAGCCTCAGGGATGGGAAACCCTGGCTCCAAGTTGCTGCCTCACAGACATGGTCACTGTGTGACGCTGCCTTCGAAACTTAACCTCCTGGTGTCCTTTAGGGCATGGGACTGAGGACCCCACTCCCCCCCCCCCCTAACCAAGGGGACAGTCGCAGAGTCCTAGACACTCAACGGTGAGAAGCAAGGATTTACCAAGATAAAACACGGCATATTTTCCTGCTTCTACACAGTCGGGCATCTGGAGGTCAAAGAACAGGACAAATGAAGAGTGGGATCAGGGGGAAAGAACTCTGATGATGATAGGACTGGATATGCTGCTTTCAGAATGAGCATGGCCAGTGATGAGGTTCACCTCTAGTGTGACTGTTATCCAGTTGAGGCCACTGACTAGCATCAAAGGCCTCCTCTGGCCCACATGGGTGTGTCACACATGCCCTTAATATGAACTGGAGGGGGTTCCACCTCTTATCCTGTGATATTTCAGGATGAAAGGCCTCTAGAAGATCAAACATCTTAAAGTGTTCATAGGTGTCTTCTGTGGGACACTGTGTTCTCAGGGTCTAATGTTCTATCTTCAAATGCTCCTTTAGAAAAACGGTATGCCTGCCTCAGTAAATAGGAAATGCTTGCTTTAAGTCCTGCCTCAGATAAAGAATCACTATGTGACTGTTAGCTAAGTAACTTCTCAAATGTCCTAGCCAATTCTCAGTTTCTCATAAAGAAAAGTCATGGGCTATGTGAACAGATGAGTACACATGTATGTGTGAGGGTGTATGTGCACATGCAATGTGTCTAGGCTAATACCTAGGGTCGCCATCCCCTCCCAACAGTAGTAGAGGCCTAGATGCTCAGCTGCAAAAGGCAAGAAATTTGCTGAGAGAGAACACAGCACCTTTCACGCCTCTACACAGTCAAGTACCTGGAGGTCAAAGAACAGGAAGAAAGCAAAGGCCAACAACAGACCCAGACCAGAAATCCAGCTTCTAGACTGCCAGTGGCCAGCAATGGGATTAAGCAACTGCAGCATGGCTGTTTCACAACCTGAGGCTATTAATTAGCACTAAGGAGCTCCAAAGGAAGACCCAGGAGCCACCTCTCCCAGGGACATGCTGCTCAGATCTCACACCATGGATCCTTCACACATTACTCTACTCAGGTTGCGTGTTCAACTATCCCTCCTATACTCACTTCCTAGCTGTGTGACCCTGGGCAAGTCACTTAACCCCCATTGCCTACTCCTTATCACTCTTCTGCCTTAGAACCAATACACAGTATTGCTTCTAAAGTGGAAGATAAGGGGTCAAAAAAGTCACTATGTCACCAATCTTAATGCTTGCTGGCATGCAGGGTGGGGTGGGCTCAGCTCTATGGACCCTATCCTCCCTTTTGGGGCAGGGGACAGTCGCAAAGTCCTAGACACTCAACTGTGAGACGCAAGGATTTACCGAGAGAGACAAAACGGCATAGTTCCTTGCCTCCACACAGTCGGGCACCTGGAGATCAAAGAACAGGAACATGGAAAAGGGAGAAAGGAAATCCTAAGCTCAATGATGGGATGAAAAATCCTGCCTTCAGAGTGAGGGTGGCTAAGTGATGGGTGGTACCCATAGTTGTGTTGGTGTATAGCATCAGGCCACTTACCCGGGGTTTCCTGAAGAACTGTGGCACCCGTCTAAGACTCCAGACTCAGATCCAGCACCAGTTCCATCAGAAAAGTACTTACTAAACTTGTAGGCTCAAGTCGCACATTCTAGCATCCCTCTCTGTCCTCTGATCTCTGTTATTACATCTCCTCAGACTGACAGATCCTATCAGATCTGATGCTCTAATGCAATCTGAAGTGCCCCCATCTGACATTGGGTTCTCATGGTTTAAAGTGATAACTTTTAGTGCTCAGTAAGAAAGGCCTTATGCTTCCTTGAATAGGAAAACCTGGCAGACAGGCACAGGCCTACTGTATACTTGTATCTCAACTTCTCAAATGGTACAGACAATATTCAAAATAATGAGGGAAGGTCAGAGGGCATGTATGCAGGCACATGTGCATATGTTTTTCTTTCCATTCAAAAATGGATGTGTGTATGCATGTATGTACGTGTGCATGTGTGTGAAATCTGGCGTACTTAGACTTACCCCTAAGACTCTCACTCTCTCCTGGGTAGGAGACAGCAGCAGAGTCCTAGATATTCAACTATGAATAGTGAGAAATTTACCCAGATGCAACATAGCATCTTTTCTGCTGTTATAGTCAGGTACCTAGAGGCCAAAGGAAAATGAAGAAGACCAGAAAGGCTGAATTTAGTGATGGGTCTGGAAATGCTGTCTCCAAATCGACAGTGGTCAGTGATCTAGGGATTCAGACATTTGGACTTTTTCCCAGTCCAAATTCCACGTTCCAGCAACTCTCCCTCCAGACCCTCATTTTCTGACCTTTGTAATTATGTTTTCTTAGATAAAGACGTTCAAATGACTAAAGACCCCAATTAAATCTAACATTCTATGGTATTCTAAGGTGCCACTAGAGTGTACTGGGGACCAGCACTTCTGGTGTGAAGGCTTGTTGAGCCCTTTTCAGGGCTTCTCATACACCTTTGAGGTCCTCTTGTCACCCAACTCTCACCTGTGGCTCCAAGAAGCTGTAGCATGGCAGTGGCCACACCCCAGGAAAAATGTCTTGGAAGATGGGCTAAACTAGGTTGAGGATAACCAACAGGCCTCCAGCCCATCAGGGAGTTAGAGGGATGTCTACCCTAAGTATGAGAAGAATTCCCCTGGTGGAAGGGGCAGATGAGAATGATCTGTTCCAACAGCTGTGAAGATGGTAAAAGCAGATACTATGGAGTGTTTGGAGTTTGATCAGAGATCGAAGATGCCAAGGTCCATCCAGTGCATCCTGGGCCATCAACTGTCATCCTGACTTTTGTCTTGCCACCAGACTTTGATGACTCTGGAAGAGAGTGAGGCTGATGACTTTGTGCAACTTCAGCTTGCTTAAATTCAATTCACAAAAGCAAGTCAAGACATCACTTTGTGACGTCATTGGTCCTCTTTCAAAATGGAGAAGAAACCACAAAATGCCTCCACTTTGACTCTTTGTGTTCTCATGGTCTAAGCTGATGTTCTAATGCTCCCTCAGGGACATCGTATGCCTCAGTAGATAGGAAACTTGGCTACAGAAGCCTTTTTCAGACAGACACAGAGTCACCATGGAGCCCTGTACTAGAAACTAAGGTTCTTGGAGGCATGCAGGGGGTAGATGGGCTCAGATCTGGGGCTCCCACCTCCCTCCCGGTATAGGGGACAGATGCACAGTCCTAGATGCTCAAATGAGAGAGGCAAGAAATTTACCGAGAGAGAGAAAACACGACGTATTTCTTGGCTCTACACAGTTGGGCACCTGGCCATCAAAGAACAGGACAAATGAAAGGAGAGAAACTAATGTCCAGTGAGGAGGCCAGTGATAAGGGCATCCTACATTTGTTGCTACGTAGCCTCAGGCCCTGACCCAGCATCAAGGTCTTCTAAGGAAGACTAGAGGTTCCTGCCCTGGGATTCTCCACATATAACTAGCACAAAGGTTCCTTTAGCCATTTGCCAAGGTTTCAAGTTGCAGCATCCCTCCTGCAGACTTCTAATAATTCTCACCTTTGTTATTATGTCTCCACAGACAAGAGCATCCCAAGCATAAAGAACACTATGAGACTTACTATTTTAAGGTATTCAACGATGCTCCCTCAGAAATGCATATGCCTCAGGGCATAGGAAACCCAGGCTCTGAGTCTTGTATCACACAGCCAGGGTCACTGTGTGACTTGGCATTGGACTTTTCAGAGAGGTCAGTTACCTCTCACAATCATTCACAACCGATGGGCATGGCGTCTATACATATTCAGGGAACAGCTAGACACAGACCTAGGGGCCCTCATCCTTCTTGGGGCAGGGGGACAGTAGCAGCAGTCCTAGATGCTCAATTGTGAAAGGCGAGAAATTTACCAAGACACAACACGGCATATTTCTCGCCTCTACACAGTCGGGCACCTGGAGGTCAAAGAAGGGGAAAACGAAAGAGGACAAAGGTAGAAAGAACACCATGTCTAATGAGGGGAGCAATGATCTAAGGCACCTCTCGTCTGACACTGTGATCTTACGGTCTAACATTTCATCTTCTAATGATCCTTTAGAAAGATCCTGTGCCTCTGGACAGGAAGTTTGAACTTAGAGTCCTTTCTTGGACTGCCACAAAGACACTGTGGGACCCTATGCTACTTAAAGAACTTCTCAAAAGGCCTACTTAACTCTCAAAGATACTAACGAGGAAGGAAGAGAGGGATGGGAGGGAGGAAGAGAGAATGTCTACATGTGCATCTGGTGTGTGAGGTGTACCTATGCCCACCTGGGGTCCACATTCCCTCCTGGGGCAGGGGATGGCAGCAGAGTCCTAGATGCTCAATTGTGAAAGGCGAGAAATTTACCAAGATACAACACAGCATATTTCTCGCCTCTACACAGTTGGGCACCTGGAAGTCAAAGAAGGGGAGAAAGATAAAAGGAGCAAAGGTGAAGCCCTGTGTCCAAAGAGGGGAGCAATCATCCTGCCTTCACAGAGGGCCACCCCTAGTATTGTTGTTGCATAACCTGAGGCTCTAATGAGCATCCTGGGGCTCTCGCCCTGGTCTTTCCACACAGATCTATCACCAAGGTTCCCTCAGACATTTGCACTTACCATATATAAGTCCAAGTTCTAGTATCCCTTCTTTTCACCTCTGATAATATTCTCTGGTCTATGTTACTATGTTGCTTCAAACGATGACATGCTAGCACCTAGAGGACCCTATATCAAATCAAATATTTTAAAGTGATCTAAGGCGCCTGTGTTTTCATGATTTAATGTTCTACCTTCTAATGAGCCTTCAGGAAGCCCATGTGCCTCTCTGAATAGGAACCCTTGGCTTCAAGTCCTGTCTCAACTGACACAGAAACATTGTGTGACCCACTAAAGTACTTAAAGAACTTCTCAAATTGTCCAGTTGACTCAAAGACACTAACAAAGAAAGGTGTGAGAGAGAGGAAACAGAGGAGGGAGGGGAGAAAGACACACAGACAGAAAGACAAAAAGGCTAGGACAGAGACAGAGAGAGAATGAATGTGTGTGTGTGTGTGTGTCTAGCATGTGAGGCATACCTATGCCCATCCTGGATTCCCCATGGTCTCCTGGGGCAGGGGGACAGTAGCAGAGTCCTAGATGCTCAATTGTGAAAGGCGAGAAATTTACCAAGACACAACACGGTATCTTTCTCACCTCTACACAGTCGGGCACCTGGAGATCAAAGAATGGGAAAAAGAAAAAGGGGGCAAATGTGAAGCCCTGTGTCTAAAGAGGGGAGCAGCAATATTGTTTTCGGACTGAGGACAGCTAGTGGCAGGGCCATCTCTAATGTTGCTGTTGTACAACCTGAGGTCACTAATGAGCACCAAGGGCCTTCTAAGAGAGACCCAGGGTTCCTACCCTGGTCTTTCAACACAGATTTGTCACCAAGTTTCCATCAGATATTTGCTCTTACCAAATAAGCCTAAATTCTATAATTCTCCCTTTGCACCTATACTATTCTCTGATCTATGTTAATATGTTGCTTTAGCCAATGACATTCTAGCACTTAGAGTGTCCTATCAGATTGAATATTATAAAGTGATCTAAGGCTCCTCTTGTCTGACAATCATCTTGTAATACTCCTTCAGAAAGATCATATGCCTCCCTTGTTGGGAAACCCTGACTTCAAGTCCCTCAGACCAACAGAGTCACCCTGTGACCCTATGCTACATAATTAATTTCTTGAATTATCCAGTTGGCTCTCAAACACTAACGAGAGAGAGAGAGAGAGAGAGAGAGAGAGAGAGAGAGAGAGAGAGAGAGAGAGAGAGAGAGACAGAGACAGACAGAGACAGACAGAGACAGAGACAGAGAGTCAGAGAGAGACAGACAGAGAGACAGAGAGAGACAGAGACAGAGAGACAGAGAGAGACAGAGAGACAGAGAGAGAAAGAGACAGACAGAGATAGAGAGAAAGAGAAAGAGAGAGACAGAGAGAGAGTGTGTGTATATGTCTGGTGTCTGTGGTGCACCTAGGCTCAGGCCTAGGGTCCACATTCCCTCCTGGGGCAGGGGATGGCAGCAGAGTCCTAGATGCTCAATTGTGAAAGGCGAGAAATTTACCAAGATACAACACAGCATATTTCTCGCCTCTACACAGTCGGGCACCTGGAAGTCAAAGAAGGGGAGAAAAATACAGGGGCAAAACAGAACCCTATGTTCAGTAATGAGACTGGTAATCTTGCCTTCAGACTGACTCGGGGAGATGCGACATTCCTGCCCTGCTCTTTCCACACAGACCTATCACCAAGGCTCCCTTACACATTTGCACTTACCATATAAGCCACAAGTTCCAAGTTCCAGCAACTCTCTCTCTCTCTCTCTCTCTCTCTCTCTCTCTCTCTCTCTCTCTCTCTCTCTCTCTCTCTCTCTCTCTCTCTCTCCTTTCTAATACTTTCTATTCGGTGTTATGATATCTCTTCAGACAATGACATTCCAGCACTTAAGGACTTAAACTGAACATTAGAGGGTGATATATCAGATGTCTCCTGTTTGATGCTCTGTGTTCTCACAATCTAACATTTTATCTTTTGAAATACCATTAGAAAGAATGTGTGCTCCCTTGGGTGTGTATGGGTATTCTGGGGGAAGACTAGCACCTCTTTTTGATGGGAGCTTTTCTGAGCCCTTTTCAAGGCTGCTCAACCATTTTTGGGTCCACCTGTCTCATCTGTGGCTCCAAGAAGCTGTAGCACTTGCAGCAGCCACACCCCAGTAAAACCATCTTAGCAGATGGGTTAAATCGGGTGGAGAGTAACTGATGTGCCACAAACCCAACTGTGAATTGGGGGTGTCTACCCCAAGTATTTGAGGACTCTCCCCAGTGGTATGGATGGATGAAAACAATTTGTTCCAACGGCCATGAAGGAGGCTGAAGCAGCTACTGTGAAGTGCTTAGAGCTTGGTCAGACATCCAAGACACCAAGGCCATCCACTGCATCCTGGGTCACTGCCAGTAGTCCTGACTCTTGTCCAGCCACAGGTCTTTGATGACCCTGGAAGAGAAAGAGAGGCTGTAGGCTTTGTTCAATATTGCCTCATTTAAATACAATTCATATGCAAGTCAAAACATCACCTGATGCTGTTACTGGTCCTCTTCGAAATAAAGGATAAATAATAATGCTTTTCTGGCTGGGACATTCCGGCTTGAAGTCCTGCCTCAGAGCAGCACCCAATCACTGTGGGTTTATACCCTCTCTGGCAGCAGAGGACAGCAGCAGAATCCTAGATGCTCAATGATAAGAATCAAGAAATTAACCAAAAGAAAACAGTATCTTCCCTAATTCTATGCCACTGGAGTATCTAGTGGTTAAAGAAGTAGAGGAAGGAAAAGATGATCCAAGGACAGTAATGGAATCAGAGATTCTGCTTCCACTCTGATGGTGGCCAGTGGATGGGGAAGTCCAGTTCTGCTATTTCACAGTCCCAGGTTAGTAGGCTAACTTTTCAGACAATGATAGTCTAGAACTAAAGGAACCCATGGGATCCAATATTATCAAATGCTCTAATATTTCTCTTACCTGACATTCTGTTCCTGCAGCATATGCCTTCTGAAAGACAATATTTCACAATGGAGAGACAACCCTGGATCCAAGTACACAAAAGTAGGCAATGTGTGATCTTGGGCTGGAAATTTGACCTCTGGGTGTCCTTCAGGGTGTAGGGCTAAGGAGCCACTTCCTCCTGATGGTAGTAGAGTCCTAGATGTTCAATTATAAGAGGCAATATAGTTAATGAGAGAGGAAACACGTTGTCCTTCCTTCTGGAGATCAAATAGAATAGGAGAAAGGAAAAGAAGAACCAGGGGAAACTGACTCCAATGATGGAACCAGAAATCCTGTCATCAGCCTGAGAGTGTCCAGTGGTCAAAATACACTGGTGATGCTGCTTTACAATTTGAAGTCGGTAATTTAGCATTAAGGGACTCCAAGGGGAGCTCTGTGGTCCCTGCCCCAGAATCTCCACTCAAATCTAGGACTAGGGCTCCTTCAGACATACACTTGCTCCAAAATAGAATTTCACCTGCCATCATCCCTCTATCCAGATTGAGATATTCAGAAAATGACATGGTAGCACTAAAGAAGTCCATCCACCCTGCCATTCTAAGGCCTTCTGAGTACACCTTGTGTTCTCATGGTTTAATAGTCTACCTTCTAACTAATGTTCCTTTACAACATTTGTGTGCTTCGATGGCTGAGAAACTGGCTCCCAGTGCTCCCTGAGACAGACATAGAGGTGCTGTGTGACTCCGTACTGGGAACTAACCCCATGGAAGCTGTAGACTGTCTTAGGTGTGAGAACCCCACCCCCTCCTAATGGAGGGGACAGTAGAAGAGGCCCAGACACTCAACTGCGAGAGGTAAGGATTTACCTAGAAAGAAAACACGGCATATTTTCCCACCTCTACACAGATGAGCACCTGGAGGGCAAAGAATGGAAGACAAGAATAGGGGAAAATGTAAGCCAAGTGATCTGAGCAGATATTCTGTCTTCAGAGTGGTTGATGGGGGTGCCTCTTAGCATTGCTGCCGCATAGCCTGAGACCACTAACCAGCATCGAGGGCCTCCTAAGGAAACTTGGGACCCATGCCCTGCACTCCCCACTCAGACAGAGCACCGAGGTTTCTTCAGCCATACACAGGTGATACCATCTCCAAGGTCTATCTTCTCACAGCCCTTCCTTCAGACCCTGATATTCTTCGATCTCTATTATCAAGTCTCCTTAGACAATGATATTTCCAACACTAAAGAACCCTATCAGATCTAATAGTCTAATGAGCCTCCTGTCTGACATTCCGTGCTCCAAGGACTAACATCCTGTGATCTGATGCTCCTTCAGAAAGACAAAATGCTTCAAATACACGGGAAAGCCTGGCTCTAAGTCCTCTCTCAGACAGACAACTAGTCACTGTGTGCCCTTGCCCTAGAAACATGTCACCTCTGGGTGGCATGAAGGGTAAGTGCACTCAGGTCCGGGGACCTTCCTCTCTCCTGAGGCAGGGGATGGTAGAAAAGTCCTAGATGCTCAACTGTGAGAGGCAAGAAATTTACCAGAAGAGAAAACACAGCATATTTCCCATCTCTACACAGTTGGGAACCTGGAGGTTAAAGGATCAAAGAAAGAAAAAGAGGGGAAAAGAAGAAACCTAAATCCAACAATAAGATCAGAAATGCAGACTTCAGATTGAGGGAGTCCACTGATAGAGTTTCCTCTAGTGTTGCTGTTGGATAGCCTGGTTCAATGACTGGTATCCAGGGCATCCTAGAGAAAACCTATGGCCTCTGCCCAGTGCTCTCTGTCAGACCATGCATCAGGTTTCCTACAGACACATACTTCCTGTGAGCCCATGTTCAGCAGTCTAGCATTTCTCCTTCTAAACTCTGACATTCTCTGATCTGTTGTTATGTCTGCTCAAACAATGACATGGCAGCACCATCAGATCAAACACCCATAGGTGCTTCCTCTCCAACACTGTGTTCCCAAGGGCTAACATTCTATCTTTGGATGCTCCTTTGGGAAATGCCATATGGCACAAAGACAGGAGTGATGCCAAATCCTGCCTCACTCTTGTCACTGTGTGACCTAGAGCTAAAAGCCTGATTTGTGGGTGGGATGCAGGCCACAGGTGGGCTCATGACTAAGAACCTTACTCCATTTTTAGCCAGGGCACAGAGGATGAGTCCAAGAGGCTCAACTGTGAGAAACAAGGATTTACCGAAAGAGAAAACACAGCATATTTCCCTGCCTCTACACAGTTGGGCAACTGGAAGTCAAATAACAGGTTTAAAGAAAAGGTATAAACCTTTAAGTCCAATGATTTGAATAGAAATGCCACCTTCAGAGTGATGGCATTAATGTTATTGAGCCTCAGGCCACTCACTAGCATCCCAAGTTCCTTCAGACATTTATATTTCCCATACACAAGGCCAAGGTCCATGTTATATCGTCCTTCCCTCCAGACTCTGTTATTCCCTGACCACTGTTATGACTGACTGTCTCCACAGACATTCTCCACAGAAATCACTAAAGGACCCCATGAGATCCAGCATTCTAAAGTGCACCCTCTTCGATGCTGTCTGTGTTCTCATGGTCTAACATTCAATTTTCTACTAGTCCCTCAGTGAATAGGAAACCCTGGCTTCCAGGTCTGCCTCAGACAGTCAACATGGCCACTCTGTAGTCTGAAGCTAAACACCTAACCAAGGGTGACCTGCCAATGTGTAGATGGGCTCAGGTGTGGAACCCTACTCTCTCGATGCAGGGGACAGTAGTAGAGTCCTAGACGCTCAATTGGTAGAGGCAAGAAATATACCAAGCGAGAACACAGCATATTTCTTACCTCTACACAGTCGGGCACCTGGAGATCAAAGAACAGGAAAGAGGACAATGGGGAAAAGAGTAAAGTCATTGTCCCAAGATAGGGCAAGAAATGCTGCCTTCAGAGTAAGATAGAGGTACCCCTTGACATGCTGCCTCACAGCCTAAGGCATCCAAGGCCTCCTAAGGAAAACCTATGGCCCCTGTATAATCCCCCGACACAGCACCAAGAGTTCCTTCAGACATGCACTTGATATAAGCCCAAGTTCCATGTTCTAGTAAGCTTCTTTCCTGACTGATATTCCCTCATTTCTGTTATGACTGTCTCAAAAGATGTTCCAGCGCTAAAGGTCCCTATCAGATCCAACACTCTAAGGCACATCCTCTTTGACGCTCAATGGTCTATGTTCTAATGCTTCTTCAAAAAGACAATATTCACAGTCAATAGGAAAATGTTCTTCTAGGCTTGTGTCAGACAGAAGCACAGGCATTGTGTGACCTTACCCTAGAATCTTAACCTGGGAGTGGCCTGTAACCTGAGCATATGCTGGCTCAGGCCTGGGGACCCCACTCCCTCCTGATGCAGGGGACAGCTGCGAAGTCCTAGATGCTCAATTGGTAGAGGCAAGAAATATACCAAGCGAGAACACAGCATATTTCTTACCTCTACACAATCGGGCACCTGGAGGTTAAAGGATAGGAAAAAGCAAAATGAATAACAGGGAGAAACTCAAGTCTAGTGAAGGAACTAGAAATCCTGACTTCAGACCAAGGGTGACCAGGAATGGGGAAGTCCTGGTGTGGTTGCAAAGCATCAGGACACCCATCAGTATCCCCTGAGAGAAGGGAACCTAAGGGAGACCTGTGGCCCTTTCCCTGGACCCCCAGCTCAGATATAGCAGCAGGGCCCCCTTAGACACGCACTTACTATAAGCCCAAGGTCCATTGTCTATCACCCTTCCCTCCAGATTCAGATATTCTTTCATCTCTGTTATTATGTCTCCTCAGACAATGACATTTGGGCACTGAAGGATCTTACCTAACATTCGAAGGTGATCTGAGGTGTCTCCGATCTGACACTCTGAGTCCTTATAACTGAACATTCTCATTTCTGATGCTCCTTCAGAAAAACAATGTCTCCCTGGAAAGGAAAACTTGGACCTCAGCAAGACGAATATTTACTGCATGACCTGGCACTAAGAACTTAAACTCCTGGTGACATGCAGGGGGTTAGGTGGGCTCAGG
This sequence comes from Monodelphis domestica, assembly GCF_027887165.1. Lineage (NCBI taxonomy): Eukaryota > Metazoa > Chordata > Mammalia > Didelphimorphia > Didelphidae > Monodelphis > Monodelphis domestica. Next base: position 29,293,660 of record NC_077235.1, read on the forward strand.
TCTGGGGACTCCACTCCCCGCTGATGCAGGGGCCAGTTGCAGAGTCCTAGATGCCCAAAAGTGAGAGGCAAGGATTTACCGGCAGAGAGAAAACGGCGTAGTTCCTTACCTCCACACAGTCGGGCACCTGGATGTCAAAGAACAGGAGAGAGGAAAACGGGCAAGAAAGGAAAACCTAACTCCAATGATGGTGGACCGGAAATCCTGCTTTTGGGCTGAAGGTAGACAGTGATAGGAATTTTTCTAGACCCAGCATCAGGTCCCTCCCTCATACTCCCCACTCAGATCTAGCACTAGGGTTCCTTCAGACGCACACTCAGCATAAGACTGTTCACCGTATCTGTTCCTCCAGGCTCTGGTATTCTCTAACCTCTGTAATTATGTCTCCTTAGACCACGACATTCCAGGACTAAAGGTTCCTTTTGCATCTAATATTTGAAGGAGCTTTAAGGTACCTCCTGTCTGACCCTCTGTGTTCATACAGTCTATCATTCTATCTTCTAATACTCCTTTGGAAATGCCATATGCTTCAATGGAGGCATATGTCAGGAAATGTCAGCTCTAAGTCCAGCCTCAGACAGAGGATCAAAGTAGAAGCTTGGGCTAGAAACATGATCTGGGGGGTGGGGGTGGCATGCAGGGTACAGGTGGGCTCAGGTCTGGGGACTCCATTCCCTGCCGATGCAGGGGACCGTCGCAGAGTCCTAAATGCTCAACAGTGAGAGGCAAGGATTTACCGAGAGATAGAACACGACGTAGTTCCTTACCTCCACACAGTCGGGCACCTGGAGGTCAAAGAACAGGAGAGAGGAAAATGGGTAAGAGAGGAAGAGAGGAAAACCTAAGTCTGATGATGGTGGACTGGAAATCCTTCTTTCAGAGGCAGAGAGACTGGTGATGTGGTGCCCCAAGTTTTACTGTTGCACAGTCAACCAGGATCAAGGGTCTCCCAAGGAAGACCTGTGGCTTGTATCCTGGAATCTCCACTCAGATCTAGCACCAAGGTTCCTACTTGATATAAATCCATGTTCCATGTTCTATCACTCCTCCCTCTAGACTTTGATATTCTCTTCTCACCTGTTGTTATGCCTCCTCTGACAAGTACTAGAGGACCCTATCAAATCTCATATTTTAAGGTGATCAGAGATGCCTCCTGTATGACACCTCATGTTCTCACAGTCTAACATCTCTTTTAATGCTCCTTCAGAAAGACCGCATGCTAAAGTAGAAAGGAAACTGCCTTCTAAGTCTGCCTTCTAAGTCCTGACTCAGACACACACAGTCACTATATGGTCTCGGGCTAGAAACTTAACTCTTGGTGACATGAAGAGGGTAGGTGGGTTAGGGTCTGGGGACAGTCGCAGAATCCGAGATGTCCAACAGTGAGAGGAAAGGATTTACCGAAAGAGAGAACACGACGTAGTTCCTTACCTCCACACAGTCGGGCACCTGGAGGTCGAAGAGTAGGAGAGAGGGAAAGGGATGAAGGGAATTCCTAAGTGCACTGATGGGACAAGAAATCCTGCCTTCAGACTTAATGGTAGCCGGCGATTGGGGTAGCCTTAGTGTTACTGTTGAATAACTTGAGGCTATTGACCAGCATCAAAGTCTCAAGCCTACAGGAGACCTGTGGCCCCTTGCCCTGAGGGTTACTTCAGACATCTGTACTTACTTTCAGTCCAAACTCCACATTCTAGCATCCCTCCTTCCAGACTCTGGTATTCTCTGATCTTTTATTATGTCTCCTCAGACAATGACATTCCAAGACTAAAGGATCATGTCAAATCAAACATTCTAAAGAGTTTGCAAGTGCCTCCTATCCGACATTCTGTGATCCCATGGTCTAACATTTCATGTTCTAATGCCCTTTTGGAAAAACAATATGCCTCAATGGATGTCAAACCCTGGCTCTGAGACCTGCCTCAAACAGATGGAGAATCACTGTGACCTTGGCCTAGAAAATGAATCTCAGGGTGGCATGCAGGGTGAGGTGGGCTCAGCTCTGGGGATCCTATCCTCCCTCTTGGGTCAGGGGAAGGTCGCAGAGTCCTAGACACTCAACTGTGAGAGGCAAGGATTTACCGGGAGAGAGAAAACGGCATAGTTCCTTACCTCCACACAGTCGAGCACCCAGAGATCAAATTCAGGAGCATGGAAAAGGGAAATTCTAAGTACAATGATGGGACCTATTGGTGCTAGTACCCCTAGCTGAGCTGAGTGCATAGCCTCAGGCCACTCATCAGCATCAAGGACTTCCCAAGAAAGAACTGGGGCACCTATCTTAGACTCCGGACTCAGATCCATCACCAAGGTGCCTTCAGAAATGTACTCACTACAAGGCCCAAGTTGCATGTTCTAGCATCCTTCTCTCTAGACTCTGATATTCTCTGATCTCTGTTACTATATCTCCTCAGACAGTGACATTCCAGGACTAAAGAACTCTATATCTAACATTCTACAGTGTTCTAAGGGGCCTCCTCTTGGACACTTGTTTCCTGGGTCTGACATTCTATCTTTTAATGCTCCCTTAGAAAGACCCATTAGTCTCAGTGAACAGGAAACCCCAGCTTTAAGTCTTTCCAGAGAGAGACAAAGTCACCACATAACCTTGTGATAGAAACTAAACCCACGATTGGAGAGCAGGGTCTAGGTGTGCTCAGATCTGGGGACCCCACTCCCTCCTGATGCAGGGGACAGATGCGGAGTCCTAGATGCTCAATTGGTAGAGGCGAGAAATATACCAAGAGTGAATACAGCATATTTCTTGCCTCTACACAATTGGGCACCTGGAAGTCAAAGAATGGGATAAAGGAAATGGAGAACAGGGAGAAATCTAAATTCAACGATAGGACCAGAAATGTCGCCTTCATATTGATGGTGGTCAGTAATATGGGTATCCCCATTGTTGCTGGTAAACAATCTGAAGCCACTAACCAGTATTAAAAGTCTCCTAAGGAAGATGTGTGGCTCTTACCCGAGCTCCCCATTCAGATCTAGCATTAGGTTTCCTTCAGACATTGGTGCATAATATAAGTCCAATTCCAAGTTCTAGAATCCTTCCTTCCAGACTCTGATAGTTACTTATTTCTGTAATTAGGTCTCCTTATACTCCATCTCAACACTAAGAGACTATTAGATCTAACACTCTGAAGTATACAAAGGTGCCCCCTCTCTGACACTGTGTTTTCATAGTCTAACATCTATCTTCTAATTCTTTTTCAGAAAAATCATCTGCCTCAGTGGACAGAGAAATCCTGCCTTCAAGTTGTGAGATAGTCACTCTGTACTAGTGCAGTGAACTCTCAAAGCTTCTAACTACCAAGACGCAAGTTGTCTCTGTGTGTGCGTGTGTTTCAGGTTGGCTCAGGACTGGGTTCCCCATGGTCTCCTGGGGCAGGGGGACAGTAGCAGAGTCCTAGATGCTCAATTGTGAAAGGCGAGAAATTTACCAAGACACAACACGGTATCTTTCTCGCCTCTACACAGTTGGGCACCTGGAGGTCAAACAATAGGAGAAAGGAAGGAAACCTAAATCCGATGATGGGATCAAGAAATCCTGCCACCAGACTGAGGTTGGCCACTCATAGCATTGACTTGATCTTGCTGCTGCACAGCCTGAAACCACCAACTAGCACAGCGGGCTTCCCAAGGGAGACTTGGGGTTTCTGCCCTGGCCTCTCCCCTCAAATCAAGTATACACATTCTTTCAGACATGCATGTATTATGAGTCCATATTCCATATTCTGGAATCCCTCCCTCTAACCTCCAATTTTCTCTGATTTCTGTTATAGTATCTCCTCAGGTCTTGGCCTTCCAGGACTAAAAGATACCATCACATGTAATGTTCTCTTTAGCATTCCTGCCTGCCTCTGATGTTCCGTGCTGCAGGGACCTGTAAGTCAATCTTCTAATGTGCCTTCCTAGAGACAATATGCCTCAATGAATGGATGGGAAACTTCGGCTCCCAGGCCTGCCTCACACAGTTTGTATTGTTTTGCCTCTGGGACCCAGTAACCTGGCCCTTCTCACAGCCACATGCCCAGTTCAAGACATCTCTGACCCTAGATGCTGGACTGTAAGGGAGGATTCAATTACCTGAGAGAACATGGCATCTTCTCCACCTCTATGCTGCCAACCACCTAGAGGCCAAAGTACAGGAGGAAAGAATATGGGGCATACAGTAAATCCCCAAAGTCCAATAATGGCACCAGGTAGCCCATCTCCCAGCACAGGGTGGCCAGTTCTGCTACCTTACAGTCAAAGTTCATTAACAATGACCTGTGTCTGCTAGGGAAGATCCTTGGCTCCTGTCCTTGGCACCTTTCTCATCCCCCAACCCAGGGCCCCTCCAGACATGCACTTACTGTAAGCCCATTCTCCAATATTAACCCCCCACCCCCAAAGGGTCTCATAATCAGTTCTCATCTCTTTTCCTCCTGGCTCTGACTCATCTTGTTCTACTGTTCCTTCTGGGTCTGATACTCCTTGTGCTATGTTCTAAGGCCTCATCCTATCAACTCTGAGAGTCCTGTGAGCTATCTTCTGAGGGCCGGCCCACCTACCCACCTCTGACAGCCTTTGTTCTGTATTCTCAGCTACTGACGCTCCTTTCTATTGTACTTGCTCTGACAATCTGTCCTCCAAAATTGAAGTACCAAATTCTCGTATTCCTCCTCTCACTACTGACAGTCTATATCCTGGTCTACTTCCTTTGTGTCTGCTCTAACATTAGATACTCTATGTCACAAAGTCTCTTCCACTTGTGTTCCATATTCCATAATGCCTTCTTCCTACCTGTGACATTTTGTTCTACCCTTTTTTGATGTCTAAGACCTTCCAGGTTGATCATTCCTCATTTTAGGGTTTCTCCCCTGGCTCTAACCTTCTTTACTGGAAGGCCTTTTACTCCTCTGACATCTTCTATCCCACAGCTCTGACCTCAAGTTAGCATGGAGTCCTGTGAACTCCATTTTACACATGCTGTCACTGTGTGACCAGGAAAGACTCTTAACACCTTCTACACTAGTGGGCCCCTGGAGGCTCAAGTGACTGAATAAGGGCACAAAAGGGACAGAACAGGAAATCCTGACTTCAGAAAGGAAGAGCTCTAAGAAAACTTCCAGCTCATGCATTCCCAGGACCTTAAGGCTCTGATATTCTGCATTTCCCAAACCCCTCAAATCTGTGTTAATGTTTTTACAAGTAGTCTGGAAGGTGACTTCACACTGGAGTCACAGGGACCTTCCTTCAAGTCCTCTCTCACACACATATCAATCGTGTGAGTCTGGCAAGACATTTATCCTCCACGAAGCCCAGGGAACTCTTTCAGACTGAAACTTACCACTCACAACAGGCAGGGGAGTGTTGGCCAGGGTCCAGGGAGGATCTGGCCCAGGCTAGATCCACTCACAAAGTCCAAGCTGGCTGACTGCAAGAGAAAGGACAGTTAGCTAACAGTGTACAGCATCCTCATCACACTGCTTGGCATTGAGAAAAGGAGATGTCAGGAGGAACAAAATGGGGACACAGAAAGGAAGTCCAGGAATGGAGCAGAAAATTCTGCCTCCACACAGAAAGCTATCATTCCCAGGGGCACCTTGTAGTGTATTGCACAAGCTGAGGTCACCAAAGAAATTCAAGATCTCTCAGAGATGATCCTTGCCTCCTGCCCCTGACTTCTCACTCAGACATACCTCTAGGGTTCCTTTCCGTATGTGCTTGCTATAAGTTCAAGAACTCGGCTCCAAGGTCCCTTCCTGTAGGCTGTGACTTTATGAGTTCTCTATGTTCTGGGAGCTAAGTCTGGAAGGCCTTCAGTGTACAGCCATAACATTCTGTTCAGCTGTTCTGGTTCTGACAATCTCCAATGGCTTCTCTAAGCTTTGTCCTACCAAGCTCTGATCATCTGGGTTCTGAGTTCCAAGGCCCCTCTTGACTTGGAAATACATGTTCCAAATTCTACTTTCCCGTTCTGCTTCATGTCTGTATTCTTTATGCTAAGAGCCTTCCCTGGGAACTCTGACTCTCTCTTTTTTATAGTCTCAAGTCCCTTCTTCCTGGCTAATTATTCTATATTCGAACATCCCTTCCGCCAAGCTTTCTCATTTCTGTTCTATGTTCTAAAGTTCCTTCTATCTCTGACACTCTAGAAACTGTATTTTATAAGCACCTAAGTGATATGGTGGATAAAGCATTGTGCTAGGAATCAGGAAGACACAAGTTCAAATCCAGGTTTGGATGCTTACTAGCTATGTGACTTTGGGCAAGTCACTTCACCTGGTCTCACTTTCCCTAGCTACAAAATGGGGATCATAATAGCATCGATCTTCCAGGATTGTTGTGAGGATCAAATGAGGCAATGTTTGTCAAACCGCTTAGCACAGTGCCTGACACATAGTAGATGCTTATTCCCTTCCCCTTCCTCCCAGTTCAGACCATATGTTCTACTATTCTCCTAGCTCTGCTACTCAGGGTTCTCTGTTCTAAGGCTCTTCCCCATCAGCTCCACATGTGTGTGGTACTGTTTTGGCTTTCCTCAGAGCCATAAACTCAAAGGCTCATCCCTCCCATCTCTGACACTCTGTGCTCTATACTCAAATACCCTTCAGATTGTGTCGTCCTATGTCCTCATTTAGGCTTTCTTTCTGTATCTGTCCAACAATTCCTTCCTCAAGTGAGCACAGCCTAGTACAAAGGGATCTGACCTTGGAGCCAGGTGACCCTCGCTTGACATCCCCCCACTGAGACACAAGCTACCTATGCGACAAAGGTAAGACAGCCAACCTTTGAGGGGCCCAGGAAACTCTGACACTTACGTGCACGAGGAGCTGGAGAAGTCTTTGGATCCAGGTGTGCTGATGCCCACGGCTCCTGTTGTCCTGAGGCCAGGCGTGGTAGCAAAGCCCTAGATGCTAGGCAGCGAGAAAGGAGTGCGTTGCCTGATAGAACATGACATTCCCACTCTCTTCTACACTGCCAGGCACCTGGAAGAGAAAGTGCCCAAGGAAGGACGGAAGGCTGAAGGAAGATCCGAAAGGAAATCCTATAAAAGAGAACACAAGATCTTCCCCACCTCCACACTGAAGAGCACCTGGGGGTCAGAGAACCAGGGGAAAGAAAAGAGGAAACTGAGGCAAACCAAGTCCAGTGCTGGGATTACCTACAGCCACAAGGTGTTCATGGGGGGGGGAGGGGGGATGATCCCAGTACCTCGTCTACACAGCCTGAGGCTACTGAGGAAGATTCTTAGCCTTCTCCATCATTTCTATTTGAATCTAGCTCTAGGGTTCCTTCAGATATGCACTTGCTATAAGCCCAGTTTCCATGTTCTAAGATCCCAGGACTTCTTAATCTTTTTTGCATCACGGATCCCTTGAGCAGTCTGGTGAGCTTACTGACTCCTTCTCAGAACTATGTTTTGAAGTGCATAAAAACCCTGTTAGATTACAAAAGACATCAACTCCATTGGACTACATCCATCTATGAAAACAATCTAAAAAAAGTTCTTCGATACCAGATTAAAAAGCCCTGCTGTAGACATTGACATACAGTGCAGCCTAAGTGACAGCCCTTGAGACTTCCAACTCCAGTATTTGCTTTTCTGCAGCCTCACTTTTCTCTGACACTATGTCTAAAGGTCCTTCTTGGCCCAACATTTTAAGTTCTAAAGGTTTTTTTTGGGGGGGGGGGAGGAGGTTGAGGCAGTATTGCTTGGTAGACTGAGACAGGGCCTGGAGTTAAGAAAAGCTAGTCTTGCCTCAGATAACCCAGCCACAGTTTGATTATCCCCATGTCCCTTAATGTCTCAGGAGCTCCGTCAACTCTTTAAGCTGCTAGTGGCCAAGGGGCAAAGGCAGAGTCTAGGGGGCCTCAGACCTGGGATGCCTCCTCTGCCCTCGTGTGGGGAACAGTAGCAGAGCAGAAGCTAAACAACAAGAGATGAAGAACTTCCCCCACCCCCCACAAGGTAGCTTTCCCACATCACTGCTGCCAGGTTCCTGGAGACCAAAGCACTGAAGGTGGGAAAGAGAGGAATGGGGAAACTCTGCATCCAGAGGGGACCCTGGTGCTGCTCCTGCGTAGTCTGAGGCCTTACCAAAAAGGATTCTATCAATCTTTAGAACTTAAAATGTCGGGCCAAGAAGGACCCCCCCAAGACACCTGTTCTCATCTCTCCACTAGGCCCAAACCTCAGATTCTTGAGACATCCTTGTGGCAAAATCAGGCTCCAGGGTTGAGGGTACTTCCTCTAGGTTCTTTCATTCTGGATTCTACCTTCCAAGTTCTCAGGTATCTCCCTCTGGACACTGGCAGTTGGCATTCCAGGTTTTTAGCCCCCCCCCTTTCTGCTTTGCTACCAAATTCTAATGTTAATTTAGACTTTAACATTCTACCTCAAGTATGTTTGGGCTTTCTCTTCCTTGGAACCCTACAGGCTCTGACACTTCTTTAAGGGGCCTTTTATTTCTGTTTGTTCCAATCCCCCTCCTCCTTGACTGTGCCCCTTGAATCAGCATAGCTTAGCTAACAGTCTTGGCCGTGGAGTGGAAGACTGGGTTCTGAGTCCTACCTCTGATTCATACTTATTGTGTGACCTTGTGTAGGTCACCTAACCTAATAACAGGCCAGGTAAACCTCTACAACTCTGACTTACTCTATAGGTAAGGGCGAGATCCAAAAAGAACTTCAGCTGAAGGTCCCTTTCTTCTTCTAGTGGTCCTCTAGTGGCCTGAGAGAAAGCGAGGTTTCTCAATAGTTCAGGGCCTCCTCTGGGTACCTGGAGGGAGAAAATGTAGAGAAGAAATGAATAAGGGGAAAGGGGGAACCAGAGGCAGGGACACCCTGGGGCTACTGGTATACCATCTCAAGTCATCCATGAGGATGGGGATTCTCTCCCGGGGCCCTTACTCAGCACTGCCTCCAGGGCTCCTTCAGACAGCCACTTGCTTCAAATCCAAATTCTCTTTTAGCATTCCTACCTCCACCCTTTGATAGGGCTTTCCTTATTCCACCATCTTTCCCTCCAGGTTCAGACAACATAGGAATACTAAGGTTCCCCCATCCCTCTCCTCAGGCTCTGACCCTATGTAGCCTAAATTCTCCCTCCTGGCTGGGTGCCATGTTCTAAATTTCGGCTATGACCTGACATGGTTTGCAACGTGCTAAGAAATCCCCCTCTCCTCCCCCACTGCCCAAGCATTCAGACTGTGGAGTTTCACCTGACTCAGCCCCTCCTTGTGACAGGTTCTAAGGTTCCTCTCTTGATTGGGGTTCTGATGCTTTATCATCTATGTAGGAATATTCTTCATAGTCAGGACCCTCTGGGTCCAATATTCTCAGTTCTCCCCTCCCATTCCTGACCACTTGTTCCCTGATTCTCCTGGCTCTGACATTCAGTGCTCTCTGTTCTAAGGTCCTCCTCGCCCCCTCCCCAGCCTGTGCTCGATAGCTCTGGCTCCAATAACCTATGTGTCCACCCTGTTTGCCTAAATCTGTCCTTAAAGTTCTCCTGACCCTGAGCTCCTCTGCTGGGCTCTCAACATGCAGTGTCCTCTGTTCTAATGTCCCTTCTGTAGGCAAAGGCCCTCAAAGTCCAATCATTCATTGCTCTGTTTCCCTCTCCCTCTTTAGGCTCCTTCCAGTATAGACAGTCTCTATCCTACCATTCCTTCCTCTAGCCTGTGCACTGTAGTGCAACCCAGCCTTGGCCTTAGCTGGCCACATGACAAGAGGCAATTGAGGAACCAGAACAAGGCATGGAGCTTCTAAGTGGCCAAAGCAATTTCCTGAGACGGGGTTAGGGCACTGTGGCATGAGCAAGTGGGCTCCTACCTGTGCTTAATGCTCCCTCTCCAGTCAGGGTCCAGGAGCAGAGGCCTAGATGCTCGACAGTAAGAGAAGGGAGAATTACCTGACAGAACACAGCATTTTCACCCTTCTCTACACTGTCGAGCACCTGGATGAGAAAGTAGGGCAAGAAAGATGGAGGGATGAGCAGGAGGAATCCTATAAAAGATCCAAAGTTCAAGCTGCCTGACTGAGAGAGACAGGACAATTACCTGGTGGTGAACCAAAGCCTCACCACCACTGCTGCCTCACTGCCCCACTCCACAACCACCAAGAACCAGGTGTGTATAAGGTGGAGAGGAAGGGAGTCGGGAGAGGAGGAAACCAAAGGCAAACTGGGAAAGGAAATTCGGAGGGCTGCTAGTGTGTGTGTGGTGAGCTAATGCTGTTGTTGCTGCTGCTGCTGCTGCATGACCAGAAGCCACCAGAGAGGATCAGGGCCTCCCAGAGAAGATCCTTGCTTGCTCCTGACCTGAACTCCCCTCTCAGATCCAGCTCCAGGGTTCCTCCAGACATGCCCACGCAGCATGGAATTGTGGTCTCTGATCCTTCCATGTACACATTGACTCCCTGGGCCTTCTGTTATGCCCCTTTGGCCTGACACACCTGAAGGGAATCTTGCATTTTGTGTTCTAAACTCCCTTCTGTCTCTGATACATGGTGCATGATGGGGTTTCCAGGCCTGCCATGCTATGTTCTAAGGCCCTTCCAGCTCTCACTTTCCCATTCTTGGGACCCTTAGGGCTCTGACATTGTGTTCCAAGGACCCTCAACTCTCTCATGTTCTAATATTCCTTCCAGGACACGATGCAGGCATCATGGATGGAGACTTGGCCTTGCAGTCATGAAGACTTAGTTTCAAGGTCTGACTCCAAGACCTGCTGACTATGTGATCCTGGACAAGTCATTTAACATCTCAAAGGGACCAAGCAAGTCTAAGAATGTGCCTTAAAGCCAGGGGTCAGGGGCACCGTGCACTGCCCATGTGTAGTACCCAGGCCCAGGGCCTATCTTCCTCTTCAGGCTGGGGCTAGGAGTAGAGTTCTCAATGGTGAGAGATGAAAAAGTCACTAAAAGAGCAAGCTAGCCTCTCTTTCTCAACAATGCCATAGCACCCAGAGAAGAAAGCGTAAAAATACAGGATGAGAGGGGCAGACTAAGGGAGAGAACCCCAGGCCAGGAAAATTAACTAGGTGAGTGGGATGAGATACTTACATATCAGTGCTCCAGGCAACTTCTAGCCAGAGGTCCCAGGGGCATTATATAGGGTGTAGGTATGCCCAGGCCCAGGGGCTGACTCCCTCCTTTGGTTGGACCTGTAAAAGAGCCCTGGATGCTCAAGTGGGAGAGAAGTCCAAGCTACCTGCCAGAATACGTATGGTATGTTCACTCCCCCCTACACTGCCAGGCACCTGGATGAAAAAGTTCAGAAAGGGGGAGGGAAAGAAGGAAGAAGGAAAGGAAGAAGAGGAAGGAAGGAAAGAAAAGGAGGGAAGGCAGAGACAAGAGAAAATCTGTGTGGTTATGGGCCAGGAAATGCTACTTGTCCTCAGCCAGAGGGCTGCCTGCCAGTGCTGGGCAACCTAGCCCTGCTACTGTATAGTTTGAGGGCACCCAAGATGTTCTTGGATTCTGGGAAGAGCTTCCACCCATACCTAAACCTGTACCTTGGCTCCCCACCTAGGCCCAACTCCAGGATTCCTTCAGGAATGCACTAACCACAAAGTCACGTTCCAAGCTCTGGAATTCCTCCCCTCTATGTTGTGATACGCATATTACATTCTCATCCACAGGACCTTTGGGTTCTGAGACTGGCTTCTAGGGATTCCTTCAGCTTTCATGTTCTCTAGGTGGAAAGAAACTGGAGACTGGCAGTCAGTCATTGCTGGGACTGTGTGACCATGACTAAGACACAGCTGTCCACAGCCCTGTAGACCGCCACAGCTTCTGAGAGTCAAGGGTCAGGACTGGTGTGCAGGGCCAGGCAATCAAGGCCATCACTTCTTCCTAGGGCAATAGGAGAACCCTGGATGCCCTCTAGTGAGAGATGGGCAAGTTCCCTCTCAACTCGTGGTAGCTTGCCCATGTCACTACACTATTGGCACCCACAGAAGAAAGCAATTTGGGGAAGGGGGTCAGAAGGACCTGCCTGCAGATGGTGGGGCTGCTTCTTCCCAAAGGTTGCTCAAACTTTGTTATTGTCTTCTAAGCTGCCCTTCTCCAGCTTTGTGCTTTTTAAGTTCTCATTCCCCTTCTCGTTCTAGAGTCTATGTTCTAAAAGTTTCTTCTGGGCTGGACACTACGGTTCCAAGGTTCCTTCTGACACTGACATTCTTTTTTTGTAACGTTGCTGAGAATATGCGCATACTTTGTTTCCAAATTTTTTCATGACCTAAAATAGAAATATTTTGTGTGGATATTTCTGTGTGTGGATACACACATCTACACAGACACATACATATATGGGATCTCTCTTTCTCTTTAGGTTAAGTACCTAGTAATTAGATTTGAATGTTGCCGGTATGAATAGCAAGATCCAAAGGAAAGATGTATTGCTTCTTTTAGATTTCGAGGACCTGGGCTAGACTTGTGGCCCTGCCACTTAACAGCTGGCTAACATCAGGCAGGGTATGAGGGCATCATTAGACAAATTTCCTCCTCTGTAAAATGAAAAGGTTTAACTAGGTTCTTCCAATGTCTAAGAACAACTTCCTAAACTTCCTCGCATAATTTCAAATTGTTCCCAGAACTTTTGGAACAATTTGGCCCTCTACCAGGAGTCTAATTATAGGTCTGGGTTCCCACAGGCCTTCCAATACTCCCAACACTGACTATTTGAAGAGGTAAGGAAAGGAAGAGGAGATGAGGAAGAGGAAAAGGAGAGAGAAGGGTCAGGGGAGAAGCAGGGGAGAAAAGAGGGGGAAAGAGCAAAGGAGAGGAAAGGAAGTGGAGGGGAGATAAGAAACAAGAAGAATAAAGAGAGAGGAAGGGGAGAGGGAATAGAAGAGGAGTGATACAGAAGAGAAAGTGAGGGAGAAGAAATGGCTGACCAGAAAAAGTAGGAGGGGACACTCCTAAGTGGGGCTAGAACCACCCAGCACTGTGGCATCTCTAGGGTCTCAGGTTCTCCTATACCTGGATTGTTCTTGTCGTCCCTCTTGTCCTGCTTTTCTTGGCCAGGAGTCTGGTTCAGATCTCCAACTAAGACTGTCTCAGGATCTCCCAGCCTTCACTCCTTTCACAACACACTACTGGTCTAGGAGGCAGAAGGGCGGGAAGAAGTGGTTGCCCAACAGCATCCTGGGAAGTAGTGGAACTTCGTGTTCATCAGAGGATGCTCTACAGTGCAAAAATGAATCAGGGACTACTAGGTTCAGTTTCTCCATCTGAACTAACTCAGATCATTTTGATCACTTTAATGTGTAAGATAAATTTCAGGTGTGATTGTGATTATTATATTTCTAACATCAAAGGTTGAAACAAAAAAGAGTTTGAGAATTAAAATCCCAGTTATTGAGACAACTGATTTAAGCAAACCTCCATTAGGAGGGGTACTCTAGTTAGTTAAATTCCAGCAGTACTTTTCTTGCCTAGCCGTCATCCTCATTTAGCACTGTATCTGGAATACAGTTTCCTACCAACAGATATTTCAGTATGATACACAATCTCCTTTAAATACTTTGTGGTAGTGCTTAGCTTGGCAGCCAATTTTTGGCAAAGGCAAATGCATGAAATATGTTACATGATAAAGTTTAAAAAACCATTCCAAAATAGAGTCTTTGAAAGAAGTCACCCTCAGTGGCCACTAGGTAGTACAATGGAGAGAGCACCAGGCCTGGAGTTGGGAGGATCTGGGTTCAAATCTCACCTCGGATACGTCCTAGCTGTGTGACCCTGGGCAAGTCACCTGATCCCCACTGCCTAACCCTTACCACACTTCTGTCTTAGAATCAATCCTTCCTTCCTTAAAAAAGAAGCCACCCTCTTATGATGATATCATTGAAAAAAGAAAAACTTGAAAGAAACATCCCTAAAAATGCCATCGCTTTTCTATATAACAATACCAAAATCCAGAAGGGAAAGAATGAGTTAATTCAGAATGATTACAAAATGCATAAAGTATCTGAGAGCTAATCTGTCAAAGCACGCTCAAGACCCATATAGATATGAATATAAAACACTCTTTGAAAAATAAGGAACAACTTCAATAATTGTAGGGATAATCAACCAATGCTCCTGGCTGGGCTGTGCCAATAGGATGAAAGTGACAAAAGGAAGTGAATTTCTGAATTTAGTGCAACACCAAACTACTGAGGAGCTACTTTACAGAGCTGGATAAAATAATAACAATATTTATTTGGAGGATTTAAAAAGTCTATTATATCAAAAGAAACAATGAAAAAAGTAAGAATGGAGAGGAAATAATACTTGTAGGCCTCAGCCTATAGCATAAAGCAATAATCAAAAAAACTCTTTAATACTGATTATAAAATAGAAAAGCAGATCAACAGACCATGATGGAAGGAGGAATAAAAAATAACTGAACTCAACAATGCAGTGAATAACAAAAAAAACTATCCAAGGAAGAACTCTCTTTTTTAGAAGAATCACTGGCAGAAGAAGTCTGACAGAAATCAGGTTTAGAGCAACATGTTATATACCACAACAGACAGATGACCTGAAGGTTAAAGATCAAACCATAAAAAACAGATAAAGTACTTTTCACATCTATGACAAAGGGGTAGATTCTAAAGCATTCAAGGAATAGAGGAATAATTTTGCATAATTCTGGCATGAAATTGATGGCATGAAATTGAAATACTTTTACACAAACTAATGCAACTAAGACAAGAAGGAAATGAGATCGCTGGGAAAAATCTTTATGATAAAAAATATTAATCCTTTGATAACTGCAGGCATCTAATGGAAATATATAAGATCGAAAGCCAATTCATTCTCTAATAGGTACGTCATCAAAGGATATAAAGGGCAGCTAGGTAGTAAAGTGGATAGAGTACAGAGCCTAGAGTTAGGAAGATTCCTCAATTTAAAACCAGCCTCAAACATTTGCTAGCTATGCAACCCTGAGCAAGTCACTTAATTCTGTTTGCCTCGATTTCCCCGTTTGTCAAATGAGTTGGAGAAGGAAATGGCAAACCATTCCAGTATCTTCCCAAGAAAACCCCAAACGGGGTCTTGAAGAGTCAGACATGACTGAACAACAATAAAGGATATAAACAAACAGTTCTCAAAAGAAGAGTTGCAATCAACTAACAACCATACTCCAAATCACTAATAAGAGAAATGCAAATTAAAACAACTCAGATTTCACTTCATATCCAGCAAGGATGGCAAAAATGCCTCCCCCAGAATGGCAATAGTCAGTGTTAGAAAGATTGTGGAAACACAGATACGCGAATGCATTTCTGGTGGAGCTATAAATGGATCTAATCATTATTGACAACAATTTGAAATTATGCAAATAAAATTAAAATTATCAAAAATGTCCATAGTCTTTGACGGAGAGAATCTTTTGCTGGGCATATACCCCAAAGTGGTTGATGACAAAAAAGAAAAGATTCCATATAGTTAGAGTAATTCTTTGTTTAACAAAGAACTGAATGTATATGCTCACTGAATGGAAAATGCCTAAACAAGTTCTATTATATAACTCAATAGAATATTATTGTACCATAAGAAATTATGAATAAGAGGAATATAGAAAATTGAATCAATGCTAAAAGTAGTAAGTGCAACTAAGAAAACAATATGTACAATTACTACAACAATATAAAGAACAACAAAATAAATGCAACAAAATACTATGATATTATAATGTACAAAGTTAGCCAACTTCTTTGTAAAAATCAGGGACTACAGATATGGAATATTGAAAATGTGAGATTTTTTTTCGGTATGTTTTGCTGAACTTTTTTTTACAGTTTTTTATTCTTCATTATAAGGGATGTCACTTCAAGAAGAGATAGAGCAGGAAATGGAGTCGATATAAAATAAAAGAATAATACAATTTTCATATTTTTAAAAACAGGTATAGTGTCTAGGACTAAGGAAGTGACATTCATATTATCCTGCTCAAGTCACTCTTTGGTTTTCGGCCCCATGTTTCTGGAAGGATTTCATGAGCTGAAGTATTCAGATGACAAAGGACCTGGGAATTTTATCACATGACAATCAGTTGGAGACACTGGCTATGTTTAGCCTGGAGAAGAGAAAATTTAGTAGGGACATGATAGATGTCTTCAAGTGGCTGAAAGGCTGGCACAAGGAAGACTTAATCTGATTGGCTCTAAAGAGGAGAAACTAAGAGCAAAAGATCCAGGTTGCAGATTGACAGATTTAGGCTTTGGGAAGGAGGCCTTTCATGGTCATCGGAACCATCCCCAAATGCAATATTTGCTTACTGAGGCAGCAGACTCTGCCATCATTGGTAGGTCTTTGAGGAACAATAGGATGGTCATTGGCCAGGTATTTCTTCTAGAGGAGATTCTTATTCTGGAGGCCTCTGAAGTCCTTTCTGATTTTCAGGCTGGGGTTCTTTGAATTCTGGCTCTACTACTTATACTCATACGACCTTTTAAGAAATGTAAGCTCAATGATAGCAATAACTATTTTTTCTTCTTTTCTAGTAGCTACAATGCTATCTGACATAAATGTTTGTAACTGCTTAAGACACTTACCCTCTGTGCTTCAGTTTCCATATATTAAAAATGAGGGAGTTAGTCTAGAGCAGAAGTTCCTAACTTGAGGTCCTTGAATTTTTAAAAATATTTTGATAACTGTATTTCAACATATTGATTTCCTTTGTAATCAAATGTATTTTATTTTATACATTTAAAATCACTATTCTCATTGAGAAGGGACCCAGGACACAACGAAGATAAAGAAATCCTGGAATATATGCTTTCAAGTTCCCATTCAAACAATAAATCAGTCAGAAAACCCAGGCCCTGCTCACACCTCAGCTTCTAATAAACTTTGTGACTTTGGACAAGTCAATTCCTTATTAGCCTCAATTCCCCAATCTATAAAATGAAGGATTTAGACTAGTTATCTTTTAGTTCTAAAATTCTGTAATTTCTGTAAATCTACATCAATTTCTTGGGTTTGGAGGAATACATAGTTCTTTTGAAAGACAAAAGAATAGCAAGACTGGATATGAACAAAGGAGAAGTCTAGACACCCAGGAAAATCTTCCAACCGGAATCCAAAGGCTTGAATCTACCATTCAATTTCCGATTCTGGGGCTTGGCTTCTTTATTCATGTGCCAATTTATCTTGCCTTGATTTCAGCTCTTCTTATCTGGATCCTTTCAGAGCATTTACATTTTCTAATGAAGATCAACAAAAGTCTCTCTGTTTCTGTCTGTCTGTCTGTCTCTCTCCAATAGCATATGGATCCAAATAGGGCAATAGCCTTCCTTCCCTACAACCTGAATTCCTGGCCCTGCTAAGAGCTAACTCTTCTCGTGGCTGTACAAAAGATATCTTTTTTTTTTTTCAATGAATTCCAACAGATATTTGGTTACACAATCCTAATTCAGTTACACTTAGTTTAGTTAAAGTTACATCTTTAAACATTTGGTGGTGAGATCTGGGTTAAGAAAGCAGAGAAGTATATTAAATCCAAATGGCCTTACGTCTACAACTGGTCTTGCTCTCTTTTTAAAGCAAAATTAACAATATAAAGTATGACTTACTAAAGAAATAGAACAGCTTTTCTCCATATTCTAGAATAAAATTGTTTTAGTGGGAATTTTTCTGATGTCAACCAGATTTCACAGAGCTTTCTTTCCTTGTTGCTCTTTGTAGTAGATGAAAGGACAATGGGCATCCCCATTTTGAAGTCTATTTCCCAGAATCTAAGACTTGGAAAGGACTACAAAAGCCATCTAGTCTAATTTATCCCTTACCAAAAACTTCTTCTACAATAACCCTAATAAGTGGTCATTGAGGTTTGACTTGAAATAAAGGGAAACTACTGGGTCAATCTGGAAGACTGGAGGAAGGTGGTAGGGCCCTTAACAGGAAAAGGGAAGTTAGTAAGAGAAGGGCATTTTTTTTTTAATTTTTTAGGGTAGGGTACATTGAACTTGAGGTTCCTATGGGGCATTCAGGTTAACTGGTGATATGAGATGAGAGTCTAGGGGAAAGATATGAGCTAGATACATAGAGATAATGGCTGACTTCCAAGAGTCAGTGAGATTAATGAAAGAATAGAAGAAGAAAAGTAGAGGATACAAGACAAAACCCTGGGGTGCACCCACACAAAGGGGATGCAAAGTGGATGATGATCCTACAAAAGAGACTAAAAAAGAAGAGTTAAGCAGATAGAAATATCAAGCCCTATCCCAAATGTCTGTGTGATTCTGTACCTCTAGTCCATCATCTCTATCAAGAGATGGGAAGCATTTTCTGGTTCTCTGGAGATGTAGTTGGTTACTGCATTAATCAAAATTCTTCAGTCTTTCAAAGCTATTTTTCTTCACAATGGCATGATCATTATATAAGTTGTTCTCCTGGTTCTGTTCACTTTGCTCTGCATCAGTTCATATGAGCTTTCCCAGGTTTCTTTGAATGCTACCATTTTGTCATTTCTTTTTTTTAAACCCTCACCTTCTGTCTTGGAGGCAATACTGTGTATTGGCTCCAAGGCAGAAGAGTGGTAAGGGCTTGGCAATGGGGGTAAAGTGACTTGCCCAGGGTCACACAGCTGGGAAGTGTCTGAGGCCAGATTTGAACCTAGGACCTTCCGTCTCTAGGCCTGACTCTAAATCCACTGAGCCACCCAGCTGCCCCCATTTTGTCATTTCTAACAGGATAAGATTCCCATTACACTTATATATTTTTTCAACCATTCCCAAACCAATGGGCACTCCTTTGTTTCTAGTTCTTTCTTACAAGAAAAAGTGGCACTATAAATATTTTTGTACTAGAGATTTTTTTCTTTGATCTTTTTAGTGTGTAAGCCTAGTAGTGATATTGTTGACTTTTTGGATATAATTCTGAATTGCTTTCCATAATGGCTGGACCAATTCACAGCTCCACTAACATGGTTAGTGTTTATGTTCTCTCAGTCTCTCAAAAAAAAAGTCAAATTCCGTTTTGGTGGTCTCTGCCAATATGACAAGTATAAAGTAGAACTCCAGAGTTATTTTAATTTGTATGTTTCCTATTACTGGTTATTTGAAATGCGTTTTCATATACTGCTTTGTATCATTCATTCTTCTAAGAACTGCTCTTTCATATTGTTTGTCCATTTATCTGTTAAGAAATGATTCTTCTTTTTATATATTTGAATCCATTATCTACATATCTTGGATAGCAAACCTTTATCAGAGAAACTTACAGCAAAAAAAATTTCTCCCTCCAAATTTTACCAGCATTGATTTTTTTGTACAGCATCTTTCCAATTTTACATAATAAAAATTGTAGCTCTCATCATCAGTGATCATCTTCTTTGTTTCTCCAGATGAATTTTATTACTTTTTTAGATCTATGCAGTACATCTTTGCTAGTTTTGCTATGACACTGAAAAATTAAATTAGTTTAGGTAGCGCCGGCATGTTTATTACATTGGCATGGACTAACCATGAGCAATTAACAACTCTTCAATTATTCAGGCCTTTCTTCACATCTGGATAGAATGTTTTGTAGTCATATTCATATAATTCTTATGTGTGTCTTGGTAGATTTATTTCCAATATTTTAACTACTCTATACATATTTGAATGGAATTTCTCATTTTATATCTTCTTACTGGGTTTTGCAGGTAGATGTATAAAAAGGGTGAAGATTTCTATGGATCAATTTTATATCCTGCTACTTCACTTGAGATATTAATTATTTCATAGGTATCAAGTGATAACATTTGTATAACCCAGTGTAATTTCTTGTTGGATCTGGGAAGTGGGAGGGAGAGGGAAAGGAAAGAAAATAAATCATGGAAACATTTTTAAAAAAATAAAAAATATATTAATTATTTCAATTAGTTTTAGTTTAATTTCTAGGGTTCTCAAAGTAAAGCATAATATCAGCTTCAAAAAGTTATAATTTTATCCAGCCATAGCACTACTGGGCTTGTACCCCAAAGAGATAATAAGGAAAAAGACTTGTACAAGAATATTCATAGCTGCGCTCTTTGCGGTGGCCAAAAATTGGAAAATGAGGGGATGCCCTTCAATTGGGGAATGGCTGAACAAAGTGTGGTATATGTTGGTGATGGAATACTATTGTGCTAAAAGGAATGATGAACTCGAGGAATTCCATGTGAACTGGAAAGACCTCCAGGAATGGATGCAGAGCGAAAGGAGCAGAACCAGGAGAACATTCATTGTACACAGAGACTGATACACTGTGGTACAATCGAATGTAATGGACTTCTCCATTAGTGGCGATGCAATGTCCCTGAACAATCTGCAGGGATCTAAAAACACTATCCACAAGCAGAAGATAAACTGTGGGAGTAAAAACACCGAGGAAAAGCAACTGCTTGACTACAGGAGTGGAGGGGATATGACTGAGGAGAGACTCTAAATGAACACTCTAATGCAAATACCAACAAAACGGAAATAGGTTTGAATCAAGAACACATGTGATACCCAATGGAATCGCAAGTGGGCTATGGGAGAGGTGGTGGGAGGGGGGAGGGAAGAAAAGAAAATGATCTTTGTTTCCAATGAATAATGTTTGGAAATGACCAAATAAAAATTTTTTAAAAAGTTATAATTTTGTTTATTCCTTGCCTAGGATTATTACCTCAATTTCATTTTCTTGTCTTACTGCTTCAGGAAACATTTCTAAAACTATGAAATAATATAGAGGGTAAGGGAGTAATGGATATTCTTGCTTTACTGACCTTAGAAGAAACTCCTTTCAAGGTTCTCTTTTATATGGAGCCAATTCCAGATCTTTATTTTAAATAATTACCATTTGTCATTTAAGGAAAGGTCTATTTTACTGCCATTTTTGTATGTTTTAAAAAATAAAAGATTATATTTTGACAAAAGCTTTCTCTGTATTAATATAATTGAGTGATTTTTGATTTGTCATTAATATGGTCTGTTGTATTACAATTTTCCTCATATTGTATCAACTTTTTATTCCTGGTATAAATCCAACCAAGTGTATATATAATTTAAAAGATATATTGTTGTAGACTATTAGCTAACACTTTATTTCATATTTTGGGGTCAGGTCAATATTCAGTAGGGAGATTGGTCTATCATCTTTTTTCTCTCCTTTCTCCAGTTTAGGTATTATGATTATAATTTTATTATAAAAGGAACTTGATAGGATCCCTTCTTTTCCTATTTTTGTAGTTTATATAATATACTAATTCTTGTTTCACAGAATTCACCTGTAAATCCATCTGATCCTATTTTCCTCCCCCTTTGAGAGATCCTTTCTTCAATTTATTTTCCCAAGATTGGTGTATTTAAATTTTCTCTCTTTTTCTGTTAATATAAGCATTTTATATTTTGTAAATATATATCGGTTTAATTTATTAACTTATTGCCATAGATAACTGAGCCAAAAGTTGTAATGATTCTGTTTATTTCCTCTTTGTAATTTTTTATTCTAATGATTTCGCTTTCTTCATTTAGAAAATGCTGATTATGTAATGGTTTATATATTTTAAAATTTTTTCCTAGTTTTATTTTTCAATTCAATGTTCACTAGGCCACTAGGAATATAAAATAATAAAGATATTTCCAGCTATGTATAATGCCGTTATGAAAATGACTGTGCTAGCACATAATAATGTCAGAAACAAATGCAGAAAAGCAAAAATCCTAAACACATCTTTTCTAACAATAATACAATAAACAGTATAATCAATAAAAGGTCCAGGACTAAAGCATTTCAAATTGAACAGGGGATGAATAATATCATACTAGGGAATATGTAAGTCAAAGAACAAATTGCAGAAACAATAATTTCATCAGAGAAAATGACAACATAAAAACCTGATAGAATATAGCCAAAGCAATCTTTAAGAGAAAATTCATATATCTAAATGCTTTAATAACAAAAAAAAAAGAACCGACCAATGAACTGAACATATAAGTAAGAGAAATTAGACAAGTGACAAAAAATTCCCCTAACTCAAAAAGTGAAATTTTGAAAAAAATCAATGAATAAAAAATTAAAAAACAACAAAAACTGAATTGATAAAGCTTTTTTAAAAAATAGTAAAATAAATCATTACCTAAATGGGGGGGAGGGGAACAAATTGCTAATAAAAAATTAAAATGGAGACCACAACAAATGAAGAGGAAATAATGGAAATCATTTGAAGTTATTTCCCTCATTACATATAAATAAAATTGATAAGTAAAATATTTACAAAAAAATGAAATACAACACATTAACAGAATAGAGAATTTGAATAATTCAATCAGAAAAAATAAATTGAAGAAGCTGTAAGGGAGCCCCCAAAGTAAAATAAAAAAAATAGGATGGGATGGATTTATAAGTTAATTCTACAAAATATCCAAAGAACAATTATTTCCAATATTACATAACATATATTTAATATTTCATAAATTATAAAGATAAAGAATATTACAAATGTGATCCTAAAACCTAAATGAGGGGGAGATAAAGCAAAGAAAACAATAGACAATATCTTTAATGAGTAACACTGAAAAAATATTAACTAAAATATCAGCAACACATTTAACAACATATTTAAAAGGTTATGTACTTTGATTAGGCTGGATTTATATCAAGAATGCAGAATTGTTTCACTATGGAAAAAATCCAATATATAATGGATCATATTAATAAAAAAATCATGTAATTAAATAAGTAGATCCAGAGATTTTGACAAAATGCTTCTTTGTTTAAAAAACATTTTAAAAGTATAGGAATAAATGGACCATTCCTTAAGAAAGTAAGTAGTATTTATCTCAACAATAAATTTGTATTATCTATAATGGAAAAAGTTAGAGGCCTTTCCAATAACAACGTCAGTAAATATACCCATTGTCACCACTATTATTTGGAATAATTTTGGAAATGCTAACTAGAATAGTAAAAAAAAGAAAAGAAAACTGAAGAAATAAGCTTACACCAAGAGGAAACCAAATTTTGCTTTATGCAAATAACTTGATAGTTTACTTAAAGGACCCAAGAGAGTTGAGCAAAATTTAAGGAAAACAATGAAAACTTTGGGAAAGTAGCAAGATATAAGCCCAACAAAAACAACCAGCCTCTCTACATACTACCAACAAAACTCAGCAAGAAGAAATAGAAATTATATCCAAAATAATTATCAAGTATATAGAGTATTTGGGAGACCATGTACCAAGACATATAGGATTTGTATGAAACAATTATGAAATACTCTTTCTAAAAAAGACATGAAGAGGCAGCTAGGTTGCTCAATGGATAGAAAGCTAGTCTTGGAGAGAAGAGTTCTTTGGTCCAAATCTGGCTGTAGACATTTCCTAGCTGTGTGACCCTGGGCAAGTCACTTAACCCCAATGGCCTAGCCCTTGCCACTCTCCTGTCTTGGAAATGATACTTAGTATTGATCCTAAGTCAAAAGGTAAGGGTTTTTAAAAAGTGAAGTGGTATTAATCTGCTCACACTCACATGGTGCTGACAAGGCTATTGAAATTATTTTACAGATTCATTACCATACCAAAATACCCAAGTGTCACCAGACAAAATAAAAACAAAATTCATCTGGAATACGAAAAAGTCAAGAATCTCAAGATAAATAATGAAAAAGGGGAGGAAGAAAAAAGACCACATCTCAAACTATACCACAAAGCAATAATCCTCAAAACTATTTTTACAAGTAAAAAACAAAACAAATAAAAATTTATGTGTGGGATACACTATGTACACAACCAAAAGAACCTAGTAGCCCAGCATGAAGAAAATCTAAGGACTTACTAGAGTGTGGACAAAAATTTCTGAGAAAGCTGTAAAATGACTTGGCAGGAAGTAGATCTTAACATGGGGTCCATGAACTTGTTTTCTTTAGAAATATATATTTTGCTAACTGTATTTCAAAATAATTGGTTTTCTTTGTAAAATCCTATGTATTTTCTTTTCATGAATTTAATAACATTATTTTGAGAAGGGGACCTATAGGTTTCACGAGACTTCTAAAGGGGTCCGTTACATAAAAAAAAGTTGCCTTACTAACCCTTGAAGAAGGAAATGACAAACTATTCTAAAATTTTTGCCAAGAAAACTCCATGGACAGAGTTGGCATGATAACCATGGGCCCACAAAGTGTTAGGCACGACTGAATGACTAAACAACAATAGGAGAGAGGTTTTGAAAAGGGATGAGATTTGGGCAAAACTTTGAATTCTGTTTTGGACATGCTATATGCCCATAAGACATTCAGTTTGAAATAAAAAGGACAAAAGAAAATAAAATGGACAATTTTAATTACATGAAATGTAAAAAATTTTGCACAAACGAATGCAGTTAAATTTAGACGGGGGGTAGCTGTGGAAAAATCTTTGAAGCAAGTTTTTCTGATAAAAATCATATCCCAGATACATAAAGAATTGATTCAAATTTATAAGAACACAACACATTATCCATTAAACAGTCAAAGGGTATGAATAGGCAATTCTCAAAGGAAGCCATAGACACTAACAAGAATTGTATAAAAAAGAGCCCCAAATTACTAATGGAAAATGCAAATTAAAGCAAGTCTTGGGTTCTACCTTAAATGCAACAGTTTGGTAGAGATGACCAAAAAATGACAAATGCTTGAGGGGCTATAAGAAAGCAGGCATATCAGTGGTGGAGCTATGAACATTCTGGAATGTGATTACTTACTTTAAGCTAAAAGTCACTAAAATGATTTCCCCTTTAACCAGAGATACTACTAGTAGGGAGTAAAAAAAGAAAGAGGAAAAGATTCATATATATACCAAAAAACCCATTTTGAGCAACTCTATTTGTATTGGAAACTAAGGAGATATCCATCTATTGGGCAATGGCTAATATTGAACAATATTTGTAATGGAAGATTATTGCATGATAAGAATTAATGAAAGAACAGTTTCAGAGAAAACTAGGAAGATCAACTTTATTAACTGATGCAGAGTGAAATGAGAGGAACCTGGTGAACAGTTTATAGAACAAAAACATTATAAAAAGAAACAATTTTGAAAGATTTGAGAACTCTGATCAACGCAATGATAAACCATGATGCCAAAGGAATGAAGATAAGGCACAGATGAAGCTTGCTGCCAACATTTTGATAGAAGAGTATTGGGCTCAGGATGCAAAATAAGGCATATATTTTTGTACATGGGCAACGTGGGAATTTGCTTTGCTTAACTATGCAAATTGTAATAAGAGTGTCCTTTTTCCTTTTTTTCCAGTGGGGTTGGGGAGAGGTAGTATGAAGTGGAGAAAATAAATGTTAGATACAAAATCATATACAAGGGACACCTACCAGGTCAGTTTGTCTAGAATAGAGAGTACATGAATGAGAGCTATATAAAATAGGACTGGAAGGATATGTGGGGATACAAGTAGATGGTGACACAGACAGAATCTTTACCAGGAAGTAAGGAAGATCTGAGTTTGAATCCTTCCTTAGACACTTAATAACCGTGTGACCTTAAGGGCTTTCTCTGCCTCAGTTTTGCCATCTGTAAAGTGGAGACAATAACTACCTGCTTTACAGGTAAGGATCAAATGAGAATTATATATAAAGAGCTTTGTAAATATTAAAGGACTATATATCAATTTATTATTATTAATTATTAAACAAAAGCTCGGGATTTTGTATTTTATCTCAGAAGCAATAGGGAGCTATTAAAGATTATTAGGAATGGATATGATATAGTGCTCACATCTATTTCAAGAATATCAGTTTGGCAGCTCTGTAGAGTTGGTGAGGTGAGAGACATGAAGCAGAGCCACCATTTAGGAGGGTACTATAATAATCCAGAAGAGAGATAATGAAGTCCTGAGCTAAGAAGAAAGGGATGGAGGGCAAGGTATTGTGGAGGCAGAATTGATAAGACTTGGCAACTCATAGGCCTACCTAGCAGAGTTGTTATAATAAAAATAGTGCTTTGTACACTTTAATCAACTTTAGAAATGGACAGTCATCATAGATTTAGAGCTTGAAGGGAACTTAGGACTCATCTAGTCCAACTCTTTGCCTTTCTAAAAATAAGGAAATTGAGACCCACAAAGGTTAAGTGACTTGTCCAAAATCATATGGGTGCTAGTGGAAGAACTGGAATTTGAACTGGGGTCTACTGACTGCAAGAGGAGGGCTCTTTCCTGTACGTGTGCTGCATGCTTATAATAGAAGTCCTTTAAAAACAGATTAGATCACCATCTTTGTAGACAAGGCCAAGTCCCGACTAAAAGGAGGAAGATGGACCAAATGATCTCAGGAGCTCCCTTCTAGGCTTGTGTTCAGGTTATTCAGTTATGTTAAGTGTTTATGTCAGAGAAGCGCAGGGGCCAAAGGGAGAAAGGGAAAAGGACAGGGCCCAAATGGGCAGTTGCTGAACTCCAGGGCATTTTAAGGTCAGGTTGGATTTGGACTGCTTTGGTGTTTCTGATGCTTTCCAGAAAGAGGATTTGGGAAGGGACAGGAAGAACATTTCTTCTGGGTGGAGCAGGGGAGTGAAGACAAATAGTCTGAGGAGTCAAACAAACAATGGGGGAGGGAAGTTTCCTCTACTTTCTTTCATGGCTCTTGCAGGGGCTAGAGGGTCATGTTTGTATTCTCATGTATTTGGAATTACACTACAGGCAACTCTCCATGATCTAAGAGTGGAGATTCGCTAAGGAAAGAACTTGTGACCTCTCCAAGAAGTGTTCCCATTTCTCTAGCACTGTGAAGTTTATCAAGAACTTTTCCACAACTATCATGATGATTCCCATTGAACCTAAGAGGATAAATATGATAAGAAAAACTGCTATCTCTAGAATACTTCAAGATTTATGCATTATCTCATCTGAATCTCACAATAATCCTGGTAAGGAGGTACCAGAAGTTTGCTTAAGTCCATTCTGGGGCTGTGAGAACCCAAGCTCAAAGAGGTAAACTTGCCCTTCGTCACACAGCTCTAAGGGTTGAATCAGGGGACTGAGTGAAAAAGGACCACGTACAAAGGCAGAGGGCAATATGTATGTGTGTCTAAGCAGGAGGCTTCTACAGGTGGGGGGTGTCTGCTTAAACCAAGGGGTCTGGGGGGAATTTCCTGCTGGTCTGCAGTATTTTAGGTCTTCCCTCCATAGCTGAGACTTGACCAGTCTCTGTTTTTTAAACCCTGACCTTCTGTCTTGGAATGAATACTGTGTATTGGTTCCAAGGCAGAAGAGTGGTAAGGGCTAGGCAATGGGGGTTAAGGGACTTGCCCTAGGGTCACACAACTGGGAAGTGGCTGAGGCCAGATTTGAACCCAGGACCTCCCATCTCTAGGCCTGGCTCTCAATCCACTGAGCTACCCAGCTGCCCCCGACCAGAGTCTCTTAATGCATACATATGGCGTCCCTTATTCTAGGGACTTGGGTGTTGTGTCCCCTCTCTGACCAGTTCCCTATCTTGCTCCACATGCTTGCATATTTCTCCATGTAGAGAGGTCTCTTTGAAGTCCAGGGAGCAGGAAGAGAAGTTGGCTGACAGTTTGTTCACATGTGTAAATAAACACTAGATTCCTCTGAACTGTGGTGCTGAGTTTCAAGAATCAAAGCAAAGCAAATAAGGAAGCCCTTTCCTACCTGACCTTGTAGTGCACTGTATTTCCACAGCCTTCGGTGTTGGACCAGGGAGCCTGCTCTGGCTGGGAAAAGCTGAAAGCAGAAAGAGTGGAAATGGGCAGGCTAAGACTGTCACAAGCCCTCTGACTTGCACTGCTCCAAAAAAGAGACATCTGCAATAAACTTCATCTATTCTCTAAAAATACTGAAGGCCATGACAGTCATCACCAGCTATGGCCAATTTCACAGGCAAAGGAAAGAAAAAGAAGGCCGAGATCAAACTATGAATCTGCCATGGGCAGTTTTTAAAAAATGTCAACATGGTGGTATCATCACTTCCGTGCTTCTTCTTTCTTCTCTGGGTCCCCTTCTAAGAGACAGCTTCTGTTCTCTTCTGGGTAGTTTTAAATGTTTCAGAAATGCACTCTTCTTTCTTTTCTTTTTTTGCGTCAGTATTGCTATTCTCCCCCTCCCCAAGTAAAAGCCCTCCTTTCTAACAAATAAGTGAATTCTATTTGGCCTGTATTGGTCAGATCTGAAAACATGTTCATTCTATACCCACATCTATCACTTCTCCTATATTCTTCAGAGAGGATCTGCTGAGGGCTCCCAGTTCAGATGGGCTCCATGCCAGCTCCTGTCTTTAAAGCATTGTGTGGTTTTAGAAGCGCATGCACTCCATTGTCCCACTTGAAGGTCCCAAGAAACTAAAAGGATTCTTGGTGGGACAGTGGCTTGGCCAAGATCTAGGATGCAGAAGAGCAAAGACTCCAACCCAAAGGCAACTGAATCATACAGAAGAACAGCAAGACCACTGGCCTTTGGAGCAAGAACACCTAGATTTCTCATAGTCATACAATTCTCTCTAGAATATAAACACTTGAACAAAGGGACTGTTTTACTTCTATCTTTGTATCTTACCCTACTCCTCTACTTAGCATATCTGCCACACAGTATGTACAAATAAGTAATAAACAAAACTATGGCACCTCCATTATGCCATCATCCTTACCTAGAACATACCAGACACATGCTCTCTTCCCAGAGTCCCCTTGGGGGCTGACAGGTAAGCTTTCATCTCATCTTGCCTAGAACAAAGCCACCAGCTGGACCCCAAGCAATCTCCACTCCTTCCATCATCCCCATCTCCAAGCCACAGTAACTGAGGGTCTTCCCAAGAAAATTAGGATCTACCCAAATGTCTAGCTCACTTTCGGTAGTCAACTCAAAACAATGTAAATCTCTCTGCTCTCTCCCCCGCCACCCAGCTCCCCTCTACATGGTGTCATCCTCCATTAGAATCTGAGCTCACAGAAGGCAGAGATTCTCTTGTTTGTTTGTGTTTGTATCCCTAACACTCCGCACCATGCCTGGAACACAGTAAGTAGGTGCTTAAAAATGTTCTGTCTATCTGGTGATCTATCTATCTACTTGTTAAGGGATTGATTCAGATCTCAGCTTTTCTGCTTACTCACATTCTGGCTCTTTTCCTTAGTACCTCATGGCTTTAAGAAAATTCCCTTCCCTTTCTGGGCCTCAGTTTCCTCATGTGAAAAGGGTGCAAATTTAGAGATTTCTGATTCTGTATTCTAGGGAGACTTCGGCACCTGCCTCAAGGGGAAGAGCCCTATATCGCCTTATACCCACATGAATCGGCACCCATGAAACTGGGCACAGTTCTGCCTTTTCAGGGATTTGTTGGGCTTGATGGGCCTTTTCCTTGAGTTATTAATGTAACAGCCCCCAAGTTTATGAACATGTGTTTGGTCCAGTCGTTCTCAATGTTATTAAATGTGTCATACTGTTATGGCCCCGAGTCATTCTGTACAGAAGACAAATAAACAGTGAGCATTTGTCAATCTCAGCAATAAACCAAAGTGGCAGCACACTTAATCTGGTGTTAATTAGGCTTGTGGAAAACTAAATCAAGCATCAGAAACCACAGATTATTTTAGGCTTCCTCTAGCATAAACAGAAAGGCTTGAGGATCCGTACCATATTATTTTTGTTGACAGTTGCCCACTTTTGCCCCAATTAATTCAGCATTTCTGATAGGCTATGGCTTGATTGCCTG
Source organism: Monodelphis domestica (assembly GCF_027887165.1). Classification (NCBI taxonomy): domain Eukaryota; kingdom Metazoa; phylum Chordata; class Mammalia; order Didelphimorphia; family Didelphidae; genus Monodelphis; species Monodelphis domestica. Next base: position 29,323,310 of record NC_077235.1, read on the forward strand.
ATGCTCTGTCTTCTTTTGCCCTCCAAGCGGCAGTTTGTTAATCCTTCCTATTTCTGTGTATTTAAGCAGGATTACAAACTTCAAATGCACTGTAAAACGAACCTGTATACAATCTTTCAAAACCATTTAAATGGCCCAGTGATAGAAGTACCAGCCTTGTAAGGAAATACAGAATATTTCGGAAATCATCCTGCATGTTTATTTATAAGCCATCTGTAATTGCCAAGCAGGAATGAATGAAAGTGCTGGAAAATGTCGACCAACAGAGCCCTGTTGCATTAAATTACAAGCTTCCCCAGAACAAGAGATGGCCCATACTGTTTGTTAAGTCTATATAATTGAGGGGTGTGATTATAGTCTGCGAGTAATATTGACAGGCAAATGAAGAACCCAATAGCAGAGGCTCTGGCCCACATGTAACAGAATAAGCCACCAAGGAGAATTAGCAAAGCGAGACAAGAGCACAAGTCTTAGCGCTCAATGCCTAGATCCAAACACACAGAAAATAACCATGAGAGGCAGGTAAAACCTATGTTGAGGGACTCAAGGGCCAGACTGAGGGGAAGAAAAGCAGGAAAGATGATAAAATGGAATAAAATGCAATTCAGACTTGCAAATGGGAGATGTGTAAGAAGCTTGCATGACCTGACATCTTAACCTTAAATTTAATACCTGAACTTTAGGGATTCTAGGCCTCCGTCAGATGCTAGGTACCTTAAGTATCCTACGATAACTCGAGGCTGGTACCTCTGATGAAATTTGAAATTTGTCTCCTTGAGTGAGTTGTTAGTGGTTCAACGCCAATGACAGGAAGTTTCCAGTGCAAGACCTCAGGGATCTCTCCTTGGCCCTGGGCTGTTTAACCTTTTTTAACCATGACTTAGCTAAAGGCATAGATGGGATGCTCATCAAATTTGTAGATGACACAAAGCCTGAAGGGATAATTGACACATTGAACAATTTCTGTCAGAATCCAAAAGATTCTTGACAAGCTAATACACCGGGCTGAATCAAGTAAAATGAATTCAAGTAAAGGCTAGATGATCTCTTGTTGGGTATATTATGATGGGTATTTCTTTCACTATAGGTTGGGCACTGAGGTGTGTTCTGGTTCGCAGATTCTATGGTTCAGAGTTTCTGGACAATTTGGAGTTTATACCAAAATATATGTTGGTATACTGACTTAAGGGTTATAAAGCTCTTTACAAACTATCTTATCTTATTTGATCCTCACCACAGACCTCCGATTTCCTAAGGATTCAATTATCTCTCTATGGTTGATTTCCAGATCAATATACCACCCCTAGCCTCCCTTCTAAAGCCCAACTTCACACCTAATTGCCAGTTGGACCTTTCAAACTATATGTCCCAAAGGCATCTCAAATTCAACATACTTTGTAAAGAATTATCTTTTCCTCCCCTCTAAAATCCCACTCTTTCAACCTTTCCTGTTTCTGTCCAAGGTACCACCATCCCCTCAGTCACCCAGGTTCTCAGCTTCAGCATCATTCTTGACTCTTTGCATTCATGTTCCACATCCAATCAGGTGCCAAAGTCTGGTCATTTTGGCCTCCCTAACATCTCTTGCATTTGACTCCTTTTTCTCAACACAGCTACTTCCCTGGTTCAGGCCCTCATCTTCTATGGTCTACGCTATTGCAATGAAAACCCCTGCCTTGAGTTTCTCTCCTCTTCAACCCATTCTCTATTACAGCTGCCAAAGCCATTTTCCTAGGGTGCTGGTTTGGCCACTTTTTTATGTGATAAATCCAAGTGGTTTCCTAATGTCTATAGGATCAAACATAAACTCCTCCTTTTGGTATTTTAAGTCCTTTCACAATCTGGGCCCAGCCTAGCTTGTAGCCTTACTACACACTATTTCCCATCCTGTATTCTTCTTGCTATTCTTCAGACATGACACTTCTTCTCTCATCTCTATGCTTCTGATAGCCTCCTGCAGTCTCACTGCACCATCTTAGAATCTCTTGTTCTCATCAAGTCATACCTAAAATACTACTTTCTACAGGAAGCCTTTCCTGATCCCATCAACTCTAAGTTGCCTCCTCTAATTGGTCACTTCAAATTACCTTCTATTTATTTTATATGTTACTTATGTACACTGTTGTCTCCCCTGATAGAATGTAAGTCCCTTAAAGACAGGAACTATTTTGGACGTAGCTAGGTGATAAAGTACATAGTCTTGGACATAGAGTCAGGAAGACCTGAATTCAAATTCTGCCCCAGACACTCCATGACCCTGGGAAAGTCACTTAACCTCCATCTGTATCATTTTCCTCATCTGTAAAATGGAGACAAGAAGATCTACCTCCCATGAGTGTTGCAAGGGTCAAATGGAATAAAATTTGTGTTCTGCAAATTATAAAGCATTAGATAAATGCTATTATAAATGCTGCTTTTTTGCAGCCTCAGAGCCTGGGGGACTACATGGCACCTAGCAGGCACATGATAATTTTTACTGATTGATGGATAGATAGTACAAGTATAATTATCTCCACTTCCCAGAGAAAGAATCAGGAAAAGCTTGCCCCAAATCATAGTGCTAGTAGTAGGCCTCTAACCAAAATCTTCTAAATGGAAAGAGGGTCCCAAGACTGGAGAAGGACAAATACTACATTAATTTCCTTAAAAGAGAAGAGAGGAGAGTCTACAAAATGCATACTAGGTATTGTGATTTGGATTTCTGACAGAATTCTGGCACGTACTATTAAAGATTTGGTTAGTAAACATCTCTAAAAGGTGATCGCAGAGATGTAGCAGGCACAACTTTCTCAAGAATAGGTCATGTCCAACTAACCTAGGATCTAGGGTTAGATGAGGAGAGTGCCGTAGATATAATTTCCCTAGTTTAACAAAGCATCTCACAAAGACGCTCATGCTAAATTCTTGGGGATAAGATGGAAAAATGTTCAACTTGATTCAGAACTGGTTAAACACCCAAGCCAAAGGAGTAATCATTGGATTGGCAGGAGATCGATTTCTAAAGTGTTTTCCAGCTTTATGATTCAATAACTCTATGACCATTCTGATGGATATCTGAATTAAGCACAAATAAATTAGACTTCAGGATCATTAAAATGAGGGAAAAGATATGTAACACAGGAAACCAAATGTGTCCACTACTGTAGTCTAGAAAAAGATGAAGGCCGTCTGAATATCGGATATGAAAGGAAAAGAGCTTCCCATGGGCACCAGTGTTCAATGGACTCAATTTTGTACTTTTGATTCAGACAAAGCTGCTCGTATCAATAACATTTGATTTCATGTGGACTTCAATGAAAATTCTGCCTGAGCCAGGAGTTCTGCCTAAAGAAAAATTGGACCCAAAGTTACTGACTAAAAGTGAAGGAGATGGAAAAGTCTGTAAACAATTCAGGCTGAATTTCTCCACATAAAGCATGGGTAAAATATGAAACAAATGGTCCACAAGTCAGTCTTATAAGTCAGCTTTAAAAGAAGTTCAATTTTTTTCCCTGCCTGAGATGTTAATCAGAGGGGATACCTGATCAAGATTTTGGGGCTATGATGACAGAATGCAAGCTGATTTGTATTTCCTATGGTTTTGAAATTCAGTCTTTCTGGCCCATATGGATTTTAAATGTGTCCACGGTTCTAAACACTCCTAAAAAAGGAGCAATCTAAACACAATAGCATTTTGTTTGAATAACTATAGGATGAAAACGTGTGTGTGTGTGTGTGTGTTTTATATCTACTCAGATTACCTTTGTATAGAGCAAAAGTCACGCATTTTTCAAAAGAAGTATATGGAGATCTAGCCCCCTGGTCATGTACAGAGACTCTCATGGACCGAAAGAGTGGGGATATCCTGAGCCTAATCCGATCCCTGGCAATCCCTTGGGGACTTTTAGGTTACTAGGGCCAACCTAAGATGGGAACGGCTGTTCTCATCCTACTCAAACTGATAACCTTGAGATGGGCCTGTATTTGGGGATTCTAAGATGGGGGGAGCTCAAAGGCTTAGGGCCATCTGACCACTGTACATTCTAGGCAATATAGGATTCCCACAAACCAAGGATTTACTTCCAGGTAGGGCTGGTTCTAGGCCCAGGTAGAGCATAATATATAATAGCTACCAAACGTTAGTGCTGAAAGGGGCCTAAGGGGCTATCTTAGGTTAACCACCTCATTTTATAGAGGAGAAAACAGAGGCCCTAAGACCTTGAGTGGCACAAGATCACATAGCTAAGAGTTTACAAATATGGAACAGAACCAAAGATTCTTGACGGTCAGTCTAGTGAGTTTTCCACTATAATATATGATATGGTTGTCTACGTGTTATTATTTGAAAGATCGACCTGTTCTCAAAATATTGAACCATGTGACACTGGTTCAAAAGGTCTTCAACCTCTCATGCTCAGGGGATTGATGGAATATGCACAATATCATCCATGAGCAGGAATATCTTGAAAGCCTCAGTATCTCCAGGGAAGTCCTCTTCTCTCTTTAGGTGCCCAGCAACTCCTTCCAACTAACACTCCTTGCTCAAGAAATCATATACACAACTTCAGATCCATAGTTTCACCCCTTATTTACTGAACCATGAGAGGCAGAATGGTAGAAAACAACCCAGGAGGGAACTGAGGAGACCCAAGTTTGAATTCCCATTGACATTTAGTATCCGTGTGACCCTGAACAAGCAAACTAATTTCCCTTTCTTCATCCATAAAAGAGGTATAATATTTGTAATCCCTATCATGAAGGGTGGTTGAGAAGAGAGCACTTTGTAAGTCAAATTAATGGATATGAGGAAGAGGAGGAGGAATAGGATGAATAGCTGGATCAGAAAATAGATTTCAAAATTCCAAGAGATCTGTGATTCCACTGACCTTTGGTATGTATTCTTTTTAAAAAAAAACCCTCACCTTCTGTATTGGGCAGAAGAGTGGTAAGGGCTAGGCAATGGGGGTAAAGTGACTTGCCCAGGGTCACCCAGCTAGGAAGTGTCTGAGGCCAAATTTGAACCCAGGACCTCCCATCTCTAGGCCTGGCTCTCAGTCCACTGAGCCACCCAGCTGCCCCCTACAACTTTGATTCTTAAACATCATGGTGTTTCAAGCTTCTAGAATAGCTAGGAGAGCATTTCTGTTAACAAAATGGATTTTGTGTGTTGGAGATCAGCTTGAGGTCATTAAATGTCTTGACAAGAAACAAGAGACAGCTTACAAATTTCATTTTTTTCCTAGGTTGACAGCTAGGCTGATTTCTTTCGAGTAATAATGAATCTTGTTGAAAAGGACTTGCTATGGTCTGAGGATTGATGCAAATACTATAATATCACCTGCAAACAGGAATATTTGGAGGACCTCATCGTATATATGCAATCCCTCTTCCATTTGGACCCTACACCAGATATATTCTATGCCAGTGATAAACACCTTTGGGAGAACATACACCTTCCTCTTTTATGCCTTCTTTGACCATAATCAGAGGGTCAATGAATAGAATTCTCTCTGTGATTACATTATGCAAGGAATCCTTTTATGGTATCAATGTTCATTCTGTTTAAATTTTGTTCTATCAAGTCAAATGCTTTTTTTGTAAACAATAAGGAGTTCTTAACCTGGGCTCCATTAACTTGTGTGTGTGTGTGTATTTGGGTAGATAGGAAAAAATCTATGTGTGTGTAGGTATACACACAGACACTTTATTTGCTTGCCAATCAAAGAGGATCTTGGGAGTGAGGCTCACCTCAGTGCCCCAGCCTTGACATAATTCCCATAGAGTTTTTAAGCATAGTTCCTTAAATAGGTTTTGATGACACAGATTTAAGCCAAAGCATTGATGTAGGTATTTGGCATTTGGGTATTATGGCGTCAAAAGAATGGAAAAAATCATGGATGATATTACCCCCAAAAGATAACCAAGGAACACCAATAACTACCAGCTTGTTCTTAAAATCTTTATGAGAATTACCTACATGGACAAAAAAATCCTTGATGAAAATATGGGAAGGGAAAAGGCAGGCTTTTGCAAATTCTTCTCTGTAGGTGGCTATGTCTTTGTAATTACACAGTTGTTGGAAAGGTGTAAAACATGTTTGCATTCATTTGCTATACTTAGAGCATCCCTCACATGTTTTAGGGAGGACACTGATATCTAGAGCGTGTCTAAAGTAGGGTAACTAGAACAAGGAAGGGTCTCAAGTTCGTGCCAAATAAGGATCAGCTGAAGGAATCCCAACATTTAGCCTATAGAAAAAGACTCCAAAAGGGCCAGGAGAGTTTTCTATTGAGAGGGCTCTCCTGTACAAATCCTATTTGGACTCAGGAGGCAGAACTAGGAATAATGAGGAGTGGAAATTATAAACAGGTAAATTTTTATAAGAGCGCTATCAAAAAGTAGAATGGTCTGCCTCAGGAGAGAGTGGGTTTTCCCTCAATTTGGAAGTCATCAAGCAAAGGATGGATAATTGAGCCAGGAATGTTGTTTGTGTTAAATTAAAAGGATGCTTCAATGTCTTCCAACTCTTTCTAAAATTTTGTGATTAAATATTCTTCCAATGATGCTATATAGCTGCTAATCACCCAACATAACGTCCCAAGGATCATAAAATGCAGGGGACCCAAAAAGCAATGGAGAAAGGCATGATGGGTATAAGTAGGCTGCCACATACATGGAAGTGGGACATTCAACATACATAAAATCACTGGGCTCAGAAGAAGATGATTGGAAAAACAAGGAGAAAGCAGTAGGGGGAGCCAGTATCACTTGAAGCTCACTTTTATTTGAACTGGTCGATGGAAGGTGGGACATGCACATACACAGAGAATCTGGCCCAGAAATATATTCAGCTCAATAGGAAAATAAGAGAAAATGGAGAGATGTCAGGGAGGGCAGATTGACAAGGAATAAAGCATAAGCAAAATAAACTCGAATGGAAGGAAGGAAGGAAGGAAGGAAGGAAGGAAGGAAGGAAGGAAGGAAGGAAGAGAGAGAGAGAGAGAGAGAGAGAGAGAGAGAGAGAGAGAGAGAGAGAGAGAGAGAGAGAGAGAGAGAAAGAAAAGAAAAGAAAAGAAAAGAAAAGAAAAGAAAAGAAAGAAAGAAAGAAAGAAAGAAAGAAAGAAAGAAAGAAAGAAAGAAAGAAAGAAAGAAAGAAAGAAAGAAAGAAAGAAAGAGAGAGAGAGAGAGAGAGAGAGAAAGAAAGAAAGAAAGAAAGAAAGAAAGAAAGAAAAGAAAAGAAAAGAAAAGAAAAGAAAAGAAAAGAAAAGAAAAGAAAAGAAAAGAGAAAGAGATGAGGGGCAGGGGAATGGACACAGACTGCACTAAGCCTAAAGCACTGCACAATCCTCTCCCACCACTCTCTTCTTCTTTGTAAAGAGAGTGAAGAAACAGGCTTTCCCTCTGAACCCTAAAGTCATCAAATATCATCTAGGGAGTTAAAGGGTGGGCTTATTACACTTTAATGATTGTAAAAAAAAATAAAGGGGTTGGGGAAAGGGATATACTAAGGGAAAAATGGGGGAAGGAGAGAGAAACTTATATCTCACACTAATCTAGTTGCAAAAGAGGAAGACTAGACCAATTAGGAAGAAGGGCTGAAGGGAAATGGCTGTCACAAACTCGTTTTCATCTGACCTGGTCAAAGAAGGGCAGAACACACACAGGTGTAGAAATATAATCAAGTCAAAAGAGTATAGGAGAAAATTAGGAAAGAGGAGAAAGGAGAATGAGAGAAAGGGAAGACTTAAGTAAGGATTAGTCATAAATAAAATAAATTCTATACTCGGAGGGTGGATTTGAAGGGGATTTAAGAGGAAAGCAAGAAAGCAAGAAAATGTAATTGCCATCTGTGGGAAGAGAAAAGAGCAGGTGAGCACTGTCTATAATGGGAATAAACAAGAGGCTTTTATAATAAAATAAGGGATAAAGGAAGGAATGATGTCCATTATCACTACTACTATTTAATTTAGTTCCAGTAATGCTGGCTTTCACAGTAAGTCAAGAAAAAAATTTGAGGGAATAAGCCGAGACAAAGAGGAAACACAATTCTCCCATTTTTGCAAATGATATGATACTTTAGAGAGTTAATTAAATGGAACCATGAATAACTTCAGCAAATTATAAAATAGGCTAACAAAATCACCAGAATTGCTGTGTTAACAACAAAATTCAGCACAAAAGGAAAGAGGAGTTCCATTTAAAATCACTGCGGGATACATAGAATAAAATAATCTGGAAGATCTTGGTAAGAGTCTCCTTACCAAGACACACATCAAATTATGTTGTTACAAAACATTATTTACAGAAATACAGACCTAAATCACTGTAGACAGATTAACTGCTCAGGAGTACTCTAAACCAATATAATAAAAATAAGAATACCAGCTAAATGAATTTACTTATTCAGTGCCGTATCCATCAAACTAGCAAAGGAGTACTTTATAGAGCTAGAAAAAATAAGAAGATGGTTCATTTGGAGGAACAAAAAGTTAAGAATCTCAAAGGAAATAATGAAAAAAAGGTACAAAAGAAGGGGACCTGCAGTAGCAGATCTAAAACAATGCTACAAAACAAGAATCTTTAAAATAATTAGGTGCTATCAAGAGAGAGAGTGCTTGATCAATGGAACAGCTTAGTTATATAACATGGAGAACAGGACTTCTTACCTTTTGGGGGGTCCTGGACCCATTTGGCAGTCTGGTGAAGCCTATGGACCTGTTCTTAGTATAATGTATAAAATAAAATATATCGCATTATAAAAGAAACTTTATATTAAAATCTAGTTATCAAAGTATTTTTAAAAAGCAAATTAACAAACCCCAGGTTAGGAACCCTGTATATAGAAGAAAATGGATCTAACAATCTAATATTTGATAAACCCCAAAACTGGAGCCAATAGGGTAAAGGCTCACTATTCGACAAAAATTGCTGGGAAAAATAGAGGCTTACTATATATCTGACACTAAGCTAAGTACTCTGGGATACAATCCTTTAGCTCAGGGAGTTTACATCCTAAGAAAAGAAGATAATATATATACAATGAAGGGATGGCCAGAGCAAGGTAATTTGGTCAGGGATGGTGAAAATTTCTTTGATCCATCTTTTCCTGAAATAGTGGTATTCATTTGATTGCTGTTTACAAAGTAAGATAGCCAGGAAATACTAGCTTGGGGATATGGGTCACATTAGAAAAGGTGAAGGCTCTCCAATCAGAAGCCCAGGTTCACAAGGCAGTAGGTAAGGTCCTAGACAGGACATAGAATTTGTAGCACGAGAGAGGCTGGAGAACATGAATAATATATGTTCTCTACCTTTCTAGAAGCTTAGACTCTACTCAAATTGAAAGGGATCCATCCCAGCTGGTTGCATAATGATTCAGAACATCATCTATGCTGTACTGTATTTTAATTTATTTTGTTCAACATTTCTCAGTTATATCTTAATATGGTTCAGGTTACAGTCCAGGGTTTTGCAGGCCATGAGTTTGACATCTCTGTTCTAGAAGAGAATTGTTTTAAAAAGTTGGCTACAATTGGTATTTGGCTGAATGAAGACATTTCTCTTAAAGCCAAAAGTCTAGCCCAATTCTAGTGTAGCAATGGCAATGAGAACTGTCTTCAGGATGACTTTGGGCAATTGACTGAGGAAATGAAAGAATAACAGAATGATGTTACACTCTAGGAAATAATGAAGATGAAAGATAAAGAGAAACATGTGAAGACTTTTATGAACTGATATAAAATGAAGCAAATAGAACCAAGAAAACAATATACACAATGACTGAAAATAGAAATGGAAAAAACTTAAGAAAATCAGTAATTATAACAACCCAACTTGGTCCCAAAGAAGAGGGGAAAAACGCATTTCCCTCATTACTTAGCAGAAGTGGAGCATTATGGGTGTGTAGTATGGCCTATGTACTCGTCCTTGGCCAATGTGTTGGTTAGTTTGGTCAAATGACTTTTTTCCTTTCTTTCTTTAAAAAAAATTATTCCAAGCAATGGTTTTCCAGCAAGGACAGGGGAAAAGGATTTGTTTGGAAATGAAGGAGGTATAAAAATCAAAGACATCAAATAAGAATATTTAAAGGGAAAACTGAATTACCTTAGACAATTTCGTTCTCTTCTGTAGGCTTCTATTTCCTCATCTGTAAAATGAAGAGAAACTATTAGATGAATTCTGAAGTTCCTTTCAGCTTTCTTTCTATGATTCTATGCAGTAGTTGTAACAATTCCTTAAAATGTGTAGGACCAGAGGCAATGTTCTCAGTATCAATTTATATTACTGCAAATATGTTCCCAACTAATATTTTACAAGAATAATAAAAATAGTACTTCACATTTCTATGGTACTTCAAGGTTTCTAGCCCTGAGGTAGGGAGTGCAAATACTATTGTTCCTCTTTTAAAGCTAGGGAAACTGAGGCTCGAGACAGTTAAATAACGACCTGCCCCTTGAAGTTGAATACCAATGAGCCTGCCCAGCCATATGAAAGAAAGGAGGGGAGAGGGGCATGTCAATAACTGCAGCCCCATTAGATAAGCTGGAGGAACCTCTGGCTCATATCACATAAAGATCAGTCAAAGGAAGCAGAGATGTTAAGCCTAAAGTAGAGAAGACTTACATAGGGACATGCTTGATGGGTTTTCAGTGCAGGAGTGTAGGCTTGTCCTTCTAGGACCTAGAGGGCAGACTTACAAGTATTAGGTAGAAGTTTCAGAGGTAAATCTGAGCCTAAGAAGGAAAAAAATGTACTAAAAATTGGGGCCTGTTTGAACAAACTATTTTATATGAATAGAATGGAATAGTATACTATATGTAATGAAAAATATAAAGAATTCAGAGAAGCATGGGAAGACTTGTATGAAGTGATGCAGAGAATAACATGCAAGATGACTACAACAATATAAATAATGGCATTAAAGACTCTGCCTCAAAGCAACAAGCCAATGTTAGATGCATACTGTCAAAGCTTCTCTCAAAACAATTTCAGAGGATGTATTTTGTAAGGAAGCTTGTGTGTTTCTTGGGAAATGTCTATTGTGGTAAAATAGAATGGATTGATAATGTTGTTTTTGAAATTTTAAGTAAAGGTATTTATTTTCTGGTTATCACCATTGCTTAGAAAAATTTAACTAATATATAAAGTTATAAGAAGGAGTCTCCAAAAGCCCAAATATTACCCCAGTCAATAAATCCTTGATCTCCCTGCCAAACCGAGAGACATAGAAGCCAAGGGCAATCCAGTTTAGAATACAATCCCATTTATGACACCATGTAGACTAAAATCCCATTTATAAAATATTACCAAAGAGGGGAAAATATCTTCCCCAATGTTCCTGAAATTGTTACACCATTCAGTTTTGGTTTCCATTAAAATGAAAATATTAACTAAAAAGGATAAGCCGTTAAAATAATTATCATCCATTAACTCAGATTAGTTCCTTGTCACCTAATGAGGCCCTGACGGACTTGGACTCAGATAACTAAATTCTGATAAGCAAAGGAGGTCAAGACATGTCTTAAGCAAGGTGGGGGGAGCTGCTCAGGGTGGTCAGGCTTAGGTGGGATCACCATGGTAGGCTTCTTGGACAACAAGGAGTCAGGGAGGGCTTAGAGGAAAAGGTTACTGACAGGAGATGAGGATTAGGTTATGTTTACTTCACAATTCTGCCTAAGGAAGTTATGCAGCCCCTCCTAAGCCACTGGCTAACCTGGTTATACAACTTTGAATTCCAGACAATTACATTAACTTCCACTTGTTCACAGATTTCCCTTTATCATGTGCTTTGGCTTTTTCTTGAGCTTGTCCTGTTTCCCCCATGACACTCTCAAGTACGTACCTTTAGGATAAGGCCCCATCACACTCCATTTCCCTACAGTACCTGGCAAAGGGCTCAATTCCATCACTGGCAACTGCACAACTGGCACTGGACATTTGGGCTTTGTTTTGCAAAACCAATTTCATAGCCATTCTTCTCCTCTCACTCCTCCAGCTTACCCACTTGGAGTCATCACAGATTTAACTTCATTGGTACATTCAAGTGAACTGACGGAGATTAGAGGTTTAATTCTGTACTTAGAAGCTAGTAAGTGACCCAGTAGACCATCAAGTCCAGCCTCTTCTTCATTTTACAAAGAAGGAAACAAACTCAGAAAGGTTCAATAAGTCCCAGTAAGTGGTAAAGTCATGTTTGACTGGAAAATGAAGGACATTCATTAAGAGCCTCCCTCCTCTTCTGTCATCTCCCTTCACCTCTACTCACACAAAGAGCTGGCCCTTCTCCTTACCAAGGCAAACCCTTCCCTCCTGCATGAGTGGTCCCATTTGCTGCTATCTCCTCTAGCAGATTGTTCCTCCTTCATTGCCTCTACTCCCTCATGTGTCTTCAATGTCTTCCTTTCTACTGGCTGCTTCCCCCATGGCCTACAAACATGTCTGTATCTCCCCTATCCTCAAAAACCAGTGACTTGGTCCTTCCATTCCTGCTGTCATCACTTCTCTTCTGTCCTTTGTGGCTAAGTAAATTCCTTTAGAAGGCCACCTATAATATAGGTTCTTCCACTTCTCCTCCTCTCACTTTCTTCTGAATCTGTACAATCCACCTTTTGCCTTTATCGTTTGACTAAAAATGCATTCTCCAAATTTATCAGCGATATCTTAACTGCCAAATCCAATGACCATTACAAAATTCCTGACCTCCTTGCAGCCTTTGACACCCTCAATCACCCTCTTCTCCTTTATGGTCTCTTCCTCTAGGTTTTTAGGACACTACTCTCTCCCACTTCTCTTCCTACTGATCTAACCATTCCTTACGAGAGTGTCCTTCACTGGATCTTCATCCAGGCTACATCCAAAGGGCTCTTGTCCTTAGACATTCATCTTTTCTCCCTCTATACCATTTTACTTGGTGATCTTATCAGCTCCCATGGATTCAGGCATCATCTCTATGCTGATGATCTTCAAATGTACTTATCCAGTCCTAACCTCTCTGTTGATGTCACTCTCATATCTCCAACTGCCTATTAAGCATCTCGGGGACTGGATGTCTAGTTGACATCTTAAACTCAACGCATCCAAAACTGAACTCATCTTTTCCACCAAACCCTCCCTGCTCCTACCTTCTCTATTACTGAAGAGGGTGACTCCCATCTCTCAGTCCTTCAGGCTCACAACTTAAGGGTCATACTGGAGGCCACACTATCTCTTATCATCCCCCATATGCAGTCTGTTGCCATGACCCATTTATTTCTCAAATGCAGTCCCTTCTGTCCTCTGACACAGCCATCACTCTGGTACTAGTTCTCATCATTTCACACCTAGACTATTGCAACAGCCTACAAAGGGGTATGCCCGACACAAATTTCTCCCAATCCTCTACTCAGCCACAGAAATAATTTTCCTAAAGCCTGTGCAGGCCTGATGGTGTCTCCCCTCTTACTAGATAAACTCTAGTATCTTCCTAGTACCTCCAGAGTCAAATACAAAATACTCTATTTGGCATTTCAAAGCCTTTTATAATCTCATCCCCCCACAACCTTTCCAGGTTTCTTATACCTCATTTCCTCTTAACCCCTATGTACTCTGTAATTTAGTGATACTAGTTTCCTGGCTATTCCATGAACAAGACACTCCATCTCTTGACTCTGGATGATTTCTCTATCTGTTCCTCAGGGTTATAATGTTCTCCCTCCTCATCTCCACTCATTGGCTTCCTTGGATTCATTTAAGTCACAACTAAAATTTCATCTTCTACAGAAATCTTTTCCTAACCCCTTTTAATTCTAGCTTTCCCTCTGTTAATTATTTGCTACTTCTCTCGTATATAGCTTGTTTGTATATATTTGTTGGTATGTTGTCTCCTCCATTAGATTGTGAGTTCCTTGAGGGCAGAGGTTTTCTTTTGCTTTCCTAGTATCCTCAGCACTCAGACTAGGGTCTGGCATATAGTAGGTGATTAATAAATGCATACTGACTAAGTACTAGGCCCTCTGACTCCAATGCAGTTTTCTTTCCACTATACCAAGTTTATGGATCTTTTAACCAGCCAGTAATCACTCTTCCCCATTTTGGGAAGTGTTTATATTACAGAATCATTGAACCGTCTAATTCCACCTAGGTCCTTTTGTAACTTCCACCCATTGTTCCTCTGTAGGCACCAGAAGAAGTCAAATTCCTATTTCCCACGACAGTTTTCCAAGGGTATTAGATCCTTCTCACCTACCTCTTCCAGCCCCAAGCTTTGTCTTCTGAAAGTTAAGCTGCCCCATTTCTTTTACCTGATTTGCACATGGCAAGGATTCAAGACCTTTTGCCTTTCTGATTGTTCTACTCTCTAGGTTTTCTAGCTTAGCTATGATGTGGTTTTTAAAAATATGGGACCTAGAAGTGAACACAATATTCTAGATGTGTTCTAAAGTACTCACTACATCAAGAAGTATTGCCTTATTGAGTATTTATGATGTGCCAGGCACTCTGCAAGAGTTGGTGATACAAAAAGAGAGCAGAAACGTAAAAACCCACTCCTTCCCTACCTTTAAGAAACTCATATCCTGCTGATCTTAAATAGCTCTGAAATAAGATGGATCTGGGATTGTGGTGTAGTGGAAATAAGGCTGCATTTGAAGCCAGAAGCACCTACGTTCTAATCTTGTTTCTGCTATTTACTATTGAAATGCCATTAAATGTCAGAACCTCGCTTTTTCTATAAAATGAAAAAGCTGGACTAGAAGACCTTTACGGAACAGAAACTTTGCTGAAATCCTATGATCATGTTGGTGGTTTGGGGGTGTAATTCCCTCCCTGATTCAGATGATAACCCATTCAAGCTTTGAATAGCACAATTTTTAAAAATAGGAATACCAATCTTAGTATTATATAAAATAAGCTTTTCTTGAAAATGGCTCAATCTAGAGCACAATCCTCTTTCTTTGTTAGCCACTAAGCCTTTTTCCTGATAGTTTTTCTCTCTAGGGCCTGCTGTTTTGCACCCCCAAAGCACTGTTGTTATCTGGGTACACCCCCGATTAATAATTTTGCCCTAAATCTATCTTTGAAAATAATACATGTATTTCCAATTTTGAATGGGAAAAAGTGGCTTTCCCCATGATCGGCCACAAGATGGCATCATGAACTAAACTACTACAGAGGACTTTATAAAAGGTCTTTGATGAAAAATTACAGTTGTACTGTTTGAAAAGATGATTGATTTCTCTCTGGGTCTATTTACTTAGTAAAGCACCGTTGCACGGAGCCTTTGGGGTGGTTGAATGTTAAGTCATTCCATGCTCGTCCCTGAATTTGGATGGGAGAAAATAGTGTCCTTGTTTTTCTGAAGCTGCTCAGGCCTTGCAACTTGCTGGATGAAGAAAAAAGCAACCTGAGCAGGCCTGTGACTGTCATTTTAACAGGCAGGTATTTTAGGGTAGACAGGAAAATGCGCTGGGATCTGGCTTTCTTAAGGCAACTGCCAATAGATGGGAGAGGTTTTTCCACTCCATTTTCTCACTCTAGCACTGATTTTTTCCCCCTACTCAAAGCTGTAAAAAAAGCTTTATAAAGATCTGTTTAAGTATCTTTTAAAGCACAAATCTACATTTTGGATTCATTTTCAAACGCTAAATTAATGAGACATTTCAGTGGGCTATAGGTCTATTTATTTTCATTTTTGGAACTAGCTTGAACCTGTGGGTCTTAATGGAAAATGTGAAAGATTTTATGTAAAACAGGTATAAACAAATCAGCCTTTCATAAATTCACTGGGTGTTGCTTTGAAATCTTTAAACGATTCCCCAGAATTCCTCTAAGGGGTAATAATTTAAAAAAAAAAACTCAAAACCAAGCAGCACAGAAACGCCAAATGGAATGGGAAAATGCTTCTTTGTGCTGAGAGGTATCTGATGATCTCGAAGGTCCCTTACTCCGCTAACAGTCCCTCCTTCTATGGAGAAAAGAGCAAATGAAAGTGGCTGCATTTGTAATATCCTCTCAACTCAAACTCAAGCAGACATGTTTTTCAACTCTTTGTAAAATAAACTGGGCAGCTAGGTGGCGCAGTGAATAGCCTGATGGTCCTCGAGTCAGGAACATGCATCTTCCTCAGTTCAAATCTGGCCTCAGACACTTATTAGCTATGTGACCCTGGGCAAGTCACTTAACCCTGTTTGCCTCAGTTTCTCAACTGTAAAATAAGCTGGAGAAGGGAATGGAAAACCACTTCAGTATCTCTGGCAAGAAAATCCCAAATAGGGTCACAAAGACTTGGCCACAACTGAAGTGACTGAACAACAGCAATAAATAAACTAGTAGGAATGTGTAGCTCTGTGACATAATTTGGGCAGATCAGTCTGTGATAGCAGCTGCTTTTGCAAAGGATCATGATCAAAGGAGTCACCTTTGTTGGCAGTTCCAAATTTACAGTGTGATCCTATCAGATGTGCATGTCCAAAAACTATTTCTTTCTATCATGTATCTGATTCGCATGCAGGAATGGCTACAGTGGTTAGGCCTTCTTTGCCAAACTGATTAGCTTATATCACTTTCATAGGCTTTAGAAATAGAGGGGACCTTAGAGAAGATCTAGCCCAACACTCTAATTTGACAGAAGAGGAAACTGAGGCCAAAAAAGGGAAATCATTTGCCCAAGGACATGCTGATAGTTAAGTAATAGAGCCAGGAATCAAATCTAGGTCTTCAGATGCCAAAACCATTGCTCTTGTATTAAAATTGGAACTATGACAATGTATACAATGAGGTTCAGAAAGCATTGAGTATATGATGCCAGAATAAATAGTCACTTACCAGAGCCATTTGTTTTAGTTCCTGAAGTATAATACCGGAGCAAGTGAGCCCTTTTAGAGTTTGGTCCATGCCATTGTCACTTATAGATTAGAAAGTTTTCAAATATTATTCTAGCTTCTTTGAAAGCCATTATGCTCTAAAGGAAAGAATGTTGAAATTGAAGCGAGGCTGACCCAGGTTCAAAACCTGCCACTGACATTTGTTAGTTTGGTGACAATGGACAAGTCACTTAAACACTCTCTCAGCCGCAGCTTCCCCATCTCTAAAATGAGGATAATAATGTTTATACGATCAGCTTCCCAAGGTTGATATGAGAAAAATGCTTTGTAAACCTTCAAACATTATCTAAATGTGCGCTGTTGTTAGTTAAAGTTATATTTTGAGCTAGTTTGTTCATTCATTCAACAAATACTACTGAGTTACTTGGCCAAAGGCTCTGCGCTAGGTGCTGCAGACAGACAAAAATGTGGCATGATCCCTGATCTCAAAGAGCTCAGTCTTGTAAAGAGAAACAAGGCATAACAGAAGTGAAATAATAATAATACAAGACAATGTAGCCCTCTTCTCATCTCCACCTGGATCGCCATCAATTCTAGAGTACAACTTGAGATGGCAGCAATCCATCTCTATGGCAGATGATAGTAAAAGGTATTAATTAAATCAAAATGGCCAGATAAATAATGATTAAATGAATTGGGTAGCCAACAGTCCCTATACCCATACACCAATGGTTGCCATCTCCCATACCTCTAGGGCAACACTCATCACCTCCCCATTTAATTCTCCACATAGCAGGAGAGTCAGATCACAATCATGACACCAGAACCCAAAGCTCTTCTGCTTAGTCAGATGTGTTCAGTCTCAGCAGAACAGACTGCAGATCCTTTGGAGTGAAATGAACTCTAAGGCAGCTAGTTCAGGCTCTCTCAGTCATCATCATGGGCCAAATGGGATGCCATGGCCACGCCCATGGTATCGGTCTTCCTTAAAAAGGCAGATATATCTTTTCTTCTGCACCCATCCCTACTACCACTAGTATCATTGCCACATGCCAGACTTTCATGCAAGAGCCTCTTAGGGCTTCTTAGATCTCCCATATGTCTAACCCTATTAGGGTGTGCTTTGGGTGGCATCAGCATACTGGAGCTTCAAGCACAGCCTTCTGAGAAGTTTATTCAGATAATTACCTCTAATTAATGAATCTCCTTCAACCCCAAACATTGTGGGAAATGGAGATTACAACTGTGTCTTCTCAAATGATATCAAGTAAATATTAGAAAAGGGGTGCAGATATTCAGAATTCAGTAGGTACCAGGAGTCCTAAGCAGAGAGAGGTTAATGTGAGCCACAATGGTGAGGAATAACTTCAACCAGAAGGAAGGAAGGACTTCGACTAGATCTTGCAAGTTTTAGAAAGATTGAGAAGGAAGATGGCATTCTAGGCTGGGAAAATGGTTTAAGTAAAGGTGTGATGACAGGAATGTGCATGACAAAGTTTAAGGGGTATTAGACCATGAGCTCCTCAAGGGCAGGGACTGTCTTTAGTTTCTATATGAATCCTCTTTGCTGAACACAATACCTAGCACATAGAAGGCACTTAATGAATGCTTACTGACTCATTGAGCAGATGGGTCCAGCGAGAGTAAAGAGTATGGGGAATAGGAGAAAATAAAGTTGGAAAGGTGGGTTTAAGGACCTAAAATCCTTGGCTAAGAAATTTTGAACTTTATCCTATAAATCAGAAGGAGACAGTAACCATTGTAAATTCATGAGGAAAGTAGTGATTTGAGATTATTTGGTGGCAATGTGCAAGATGGACTCAAGGAGACAGATACAGGACAGATACTGTAATACAGTACACATAAGAAACATGGTGGCATTGATCATTGGGTGGTCTTCAATGGATCTGCAATGTCTATGAAGGCTACTGAATGTTGATTCCATCAAGTCACTGAAATAGAAACATCTGAAGGAACTGGTCCAGCCAAAGCCTAGGATTCAGGCTAGGATCCGAGGTCTTTGGAGTGAGGCTAGTAGAAGAAAAGTATGAATCCTTTCTTCCCAGTAATAGCTCTGGTGGCATTAGGCTGCTCTCTAGTCCTGTCTGTGGGAAATGGGTCAGCTGGACCCCATCCTCTAGAATTCAGAGTATTATACCCCTTTTCCATGCTGAGGAAATCTGGACACATCTGTGGGAGAAGAAAAACCCAAACCAACTCCTTTGGGAGGACTCAGGACAAAGTGGCCAGGACTTTTCCCAACCTGAGTGGGTTTCCTTAGAGAGTTCTAGGTATGACCATCCACAGCAAAACCCCAACTAACCGATCCATGGACTTGAACAGCTACATGGGAAATCCAGGGGAACAAGCCTCTTTGGTTATTTTCTCTAATGGAAAAACATATTATCTACTTCTGCCTTATCATGCATTAGAAATAGGCTTTATTTAAGGGCTTGAGTTCACCCCAAAAGCCCATCTCTTCAACAAGCAAACCACAGATGCTATGGATGGCTGTCTGGTAAACAGTTTACTGAGGCTGGGCCTGAGTTAATCACATGGAATAAAATCAGTCTCCATGGGGTTGTTCTTTGAGCAAACCTCAGTTTGAGCCAGGGGCAGTAGCCGATTCTGAGCTACTCTATAATTGAAAAGATAATTATGTCCTTTAAGTGCTTTGTACTCTAGGGAGTCTTAGTCTCAAGGCAGCATTTGGTTTACAGGGACAATAAGGGAGATACATTTTGAAGACTTACTTAGTAGCTGGACAGATTTCCCTTACCTCCAAATATGTCAATGACTTGCAATGTGGGGAACCTAAGTGGCAAGCCAAAGCCAGATTTCCAAGGGATATGGAAGTCAGACAGTCAACTGGACAATACTAGATTGTAGGATGAGAGAATATAGAGTGCCATCTCTGGAAGAGACCTTGGAAATCATCTTGTCTAACCCCCAAATTTCATAATCCCTTCAGGCCGAGAGAGGGGAAGTGATTTACCTAAGGTCACACAGGGAGTTAATTACAGAATCTGGACAAGAACCTAAGTCTCCTGACTCAGAGGCACTGTTCTTGTGTTGGGCAGCAGCTGAAAATGAAGTCAGTGAGCCAAGAAGACAACCTGCCAAACCTCTGCCAAGTGCTGGGCAGGGCCAGTAAAATGAATGGGTTTTGCTGTCAAGCAGCTCATATGTTCACTGAAAGATCTATTGAGGGAAACTGAGGGAAACTGGGAGTCTGTCGACCTCAATCCTCCATGATTCTTCTGATTGAGACGACTGGTAATCCAGGTTAGGGAGGGCAGGTCTGGATCTGCCTTGAAACCTGAGGCCAACTATTAAATCAAGGCATCTTGGGGTATTCTCTTTTGCAAGTGAAAACTGCCTGGAGCTTGTGTCGACATTGGGACATACATATCCACCTGAAGGTCCACTCTATGCTCATGTGACACAACAAAGGTGATAATCCAGAGATGATGGATTAGAGTTAGAAAAATGTGCTGACCACAGGGCTGTGCTAAAGGTAGCAAAGAACAAGTATGAGAGAAATTAACAGGGCTCATCCTAATGGTCCTCCAAGGGAAAATGAAGAGAGCGGATGATTAAACATCGGAAAAATATTTAGCCCAAAGGCTCGCATTAGCCTTCTTAACTCCGGGCCAGAGAAGAAAAAGAGAATACCTGTGAATTTTGCTTTCCGTTCGAAGACGCTCTATTCTGTGCAATCAGGACTGTGGGCTTCCCATCCCCTGAGAGATACTCCATTTAAGCTTTGATAGTGTGACCAATATTTACAGAGCAAGGCAGAATCTGGGCCCCATCGCATGCATGCACACATGTGACCAAGGTACTCCATCGCCTTGTGAAATGCTTCAGACTGTTTTAAAGTCTCACCAGCAAAACCACATACTTGACTCACTGCCGACTATGTTATCAAAGCTAACCAACAGGGTGGCCCTACACCTAGGCAGGCTAAGAGGTTACCTTCATAGTATTATTGGAGGAGTTCCCAAAGGTCCTCCCTTCCCCCTCCCAATCTGCTTCATCTACTTGGCATGGCATTGCTCTCCCCTCCCACCAGGACCACCCTGAAATCACTGCTGTGGAAGTGATTGATGGCTTAGATAACAAAGGCACTGACTCCAGGTCACTGTTAAAAGGCACATATATTGCTCAGGGGGCAGGGTGGAGGAGGCTTTCTAGCCCAATGTCTTTGGCACTGCTAATGCAGGGATTAGCTTTTTGAATACACTGGGAGGCAGAGGGAACCTAAGGAGACAGGGCAGTTTCCTCAGAACAAATAAGTTTCCATGGAGCAGGTGAGAGGAGGGCTAGGGTACGGCAGCAATGAATCCTGGGTGCAGGTGAGCACAGTCGGGGACATTGATGGAATATTAGATGAATGCAATAGGCCTGGATGCTGGAATACTTGACTGAGGAGCATGGGGCTAACCAAATGAGGAGAGGACCAGACAGGACTCAACCATTTTCCCAGATGCTGGCTGTTTTCTTGGGGTCTGGAGCTAGCGAAGACCTTGCCATTTTGCTGATGTGAAGACTGAGGCCCAGAACCAAGATGCAAACTACGAACCCAGTGTTCTTTCAACTACTCGGAACTAATACAATCCCAGTGAAGCCTATGGGAGGAAGAAGAAAAGCTCAGTGGAGCTTAGGTTGCCCCAGGATGATGCTTATTGGTTTACACTAACCTATTCCCAATGCATTTTTCCTGGGGTGGGGCACTGAGAAGAAGCAGTTGCATGGCTGACATCACTATGAGGGCAAAAAGAAGCCCAAAGCTGGAACTCTGCCCTCCTCGATAAATCAGATTCTCATGAACACAGGTGTAAAAAGTTAGGGGGTAAACAGAACATTGTGACACTTTCGAGCAAGAGACTCGCTAGGATCTGATAGAAGTGAAAATAGAGTG